>NC_087117.1:3628762-4916262 GCF_963855985.1 Ostrinia nubilalis
GTGTGTGCGCGAGGTGTGCCATGCCATGTGAGAGCAATAACAGGAATTATTAATATAATATAGGTAGTTAATTATTATTGTGTAAAGTCTTCGATAGAAACAGTCATTATAATTAACGAAATTTGTGCGGCCCTGAAAAGGGCCTTTTGTGTATTTGTGATCGTTTTGCGATCATCCTCGTAGCGTCGTAGTTGCGCCAACAACAAGCAGCGCGGCGATGATGATGCGCCACACGACGACGATTCAGCGGCAGCGGTTGGTTTAACCACCGAAACCGTACAGGGTGCGACCTTGACGCTTCAGAGCGTAGACGACGTCCATGGCGGTGACGGTCTTCCTCTTGGCGTGCTCCGTGTAAGTGACGGCGTCACGGATCACGTTCTCAAGGAACACCTTCAGCACACCACGCGTCTCCTCGTAGATCAGACCGGAGATACGTTTCACGCCACCTCTGCGAGCGAGACGACGGATGGCGGGCTTGGTGATACCCTGGATGTTGTCACGGAGCACCTTCCTGTGGCGCTTGGCGCCTCCTTTTCCCAGACCCTTTCCTCCCTTACCGCGACCGGTCATCTTGCTTGATTTGGTTCAGTGGTTTCGATTTACACGTGCGCACACCGATAGTGTGTGCGAGAGACGATTACTCGAACGAGACTGTGCCCGAAACTAGGCAGAGCCTGACTTTTATATCATTCGTAAAGCGAACGAGGGGCGGGCGGCAGCGGGGGGGCCATGTCTTCTCTCACTCTCGCGTGTGCGAGCGCTAGTGCGACAGAGACGGAGTATCGTTGATGATTTTACTTTAAAATAAGTACCTATATATTTTTATATTATGTTATTATTATATTAAGTAATAATTAATAAATTCCATTGAATTAAAAACAAATTAATGGAAAAGAAAAAGGGGTTCCGTCTCGCTCTCGACTAAAATAATGCGTCACCACTCGCACGACAGAGATGGAAATATTCAACACATTCTCTCTCTCTCTCTCTCTCTCCCTCGCTCGCTCGCTCGCTCTACGTGTTATATTTTTCTTAAAAAATAAATAAAATCATCAATATCAATTAAATAATTATTTGTGTAGGTAATGATCCGGGGGCCAGTTCATGCAGGCAAATGTAAGTAACAATGAAATGAAATTTTGTAATTATAGAAAAAAAAAATAATTTACTATCGAACAGCTCACAATATAGGCCTACTATTACTATTTATTTTGTTTCTCTTTCATTCATATTCAATTTGCATTGATTGTTGCGTGCGTGCGCGTAAGAGTATTATTGCAGTTCATTTATTTACTAGATAGATATAGTGTTAAATAATTTATTGATCGGCATAAATAATAATAAAGCAAGCAAGCAAGCAAGTGAGTAAGTATGTATGTATGTACACATTATGACGTGTGTAATAAAATGTTAAACTCGGACTCGTCATCGACAGAAACTTGTGTTGGTGGACACACATTAAGAATCATATGCGGCCCTGAAAAGGGCCTTTTTTGTGTTTGTTTGATGCGCGCGTATCCTCCTCGGACGACAGCGGCGGCGCAGAGCAAAGTCGAGCGCGAAGCACTTAGGCGCGCTCTCCTCTGATCCTGCGCGCCAGCTGGATGTCCTTGGGCATGATGGTGACGCGCTTGGCGTGAATCGCGCACAGGTTGGTGTCCTCGAAGAGGCCCACCAGGTAAGCCTCGCTGGCCTCCTGGAGCGCCATGACGGCGGAGCTCTGGAAACGCAGATCGGTCTTGAAATCCTGAGCGATTTCACGCACGAGACGCTGGAACGGCAACTTGCGGATCAAGAGCTCCGTGCTCTTCTGGTAACGACGAATCTCACGGAGTGCCACGGTACCGGGCCTGTAGCGATGGGGTTTCTTGACGCCACCGGTGGCGGGCGCACTCTTGCGAGCGGCCTTGGTGGCCAGCTGCTTCCTCGGGGCTTTACCGCCGGTCGACTTACGAGCGGTCTGCTTGGTACGGGCCATTGTACGTAAACGTAAAACAACTTTTCACAAATGCAAATTTTACAAGAGAGCGGAGCGGCGGGTCGTTCGACGTACGATCCTCTAATAAAACATGTACTTTTTTTTTTTTTTTTTTTTTTTTTTTTGAAGGGACGCGCGCTGGTAGCTTGAGGAGCTTTTCCAGCTTCACCGGGCAGAGTGGCGAGTACAGAAGGTACTCTAGCCGTTTGGCGATCGTCGGTGCGCGTGCCGACGAGGCCGAGTGTGGGCTTCGCGAAGCGAAGCCCAGGCTCGTCCGCGTCGGTCGCAGACCGACGTTCGCGATCGGGCCGTATCGAGCGCATAAGGCGCCCGATCAGTGGCGAACCCAACTAGAGGGTTGCCCACCGCGGTGTTGGACCAAAGTCCAGCCTACGGCGGGCTCACTCTAGTGGGCCCGATCGAGGGGACTACGGACGCGGCCTGAGGGCGCCACGGTAGGCTCGGACCTCGGCTCAGGCCGTGTCCGGGGGACGGATAGGGGAGAACCGGCCCGGTACATGTCTGTACCGTCCGAAATGGAAAGCAGGGCCTCGTACTCGCCGGCGAGTACGGTGTAACGAGCTACTGTGTTGTGGAGTAGTTGGCGTGCTTAAGGCAGTGATGTCTGTGTTCAGAAATTCGGTAATAGGATCGTCCGGGTCGTCTAGGACATGCCTAGGTCGTCGGTATTGGGGAGCGACATCTTTCTGGGGTGTATACGTGGCGGCGCTAACGATAAGAGGGTTCTTGTGGTTGATCGCTTTATCAAAGTAGCGGCGAGAGGCTTCTTTCATAAAGTGATCAATCGATGGGATCTCGAAATCTCTATGGAGATTCGTATTACGCACGAACCACGGGGCATCCGCGGCTCGGCGTAAGAATTTGTTTTGGAGGGTCTGGAATTTCTTAAGGTCTGTGCAGGAAGTGTGAGCAAACACCGGACTGGCGTAAGTCAACACTGGACGGATGCAGGTTTTGTAAATTGTCAACTTATTTCTAAGTGACAATTTACTTTTCCTTCCAACTAGGTGGTAGAGTCGGTGGATGTAGTGGTTTGCACGGCTCAAGACGCGTCTGAGGTGCGGAGCGAACGTTAATCTCTGGTCGAGGGTGACACCTAAGTATTTGGCCTCACTTTTCCAAGGAATAGTTTGGTCAAATAAGGTGAGATGGGTGGGGACATTAGGACGAGTGCGAACCGGAGGACGTTTCGCAGACAAAGCCCTAGAAAAGTACACTGCTGCACTTTTTTCGGGATTTACCTCGATACGCCACTTCCTGAACCATTCGCCTAATTGTGTGACTGCGCGTTGGAGCGCCAAGATGACGTAATTCCGATTACGTCCGGACTTGTAGAGTGCGGTGTCGTCCGCAAAGAGGGCTAAATCCGTATTCGGATATTTGGGGATGTCATTGACGTACAATGAAAAGAGGATGGGCGAGAGCACGGAGCCCTGAGGGACTCCGGCTCTTATGGGGCGGGGGGAGGAGAGGGAGCCATCTACTCGGTAACGAAAGGTGCGATTCGATAAAAAGTCACGTAAGATGTGCACGAGACTGTCCGGCACACCGAGTTCGTAAAGCTTGTAAATCAAGCCGTTGTGCCAGACTTTATCGAATGCCTTCGCTACGTCGAAGAATAACACTCCTGTCCCTACGGGTGGCTTAGCAGTGAGGCCGCTAAGTATATGCTCCGTTAAGCGGTGCACCTGTTGTACGCAGGAATGTGAGGCGCGGAAGCCAAACTGTTCGTTTATTAAGAGATTATTAGAAAAAACATAATCTCTTAATCGAGAAACAATTATACGTTCGTATAACTTACCCATGGTCTTTAGGAGACTGATGGGTCTGTAGCTTGTGGGGTCAGCCAGTTTCTTACCGGGCTTCGGAATGCCAATGACTTCTGCCTCTTTCCACGCGTCGGGAAAGATGCAGTGAGACATGGCCGCGTTGAAAATAGCAACTAAGAGGTATACTAGGGGGGCGGGCAGGGCGCGTAAGACTCTATTAGAGATACGGTCCGGGCCGGGGGCTTTGTTGGGACGGAAACCTTTGATTATCGTTCGCACCTCGTCGACGTTGGTCGGGTCTAGGGTTGTGGTCGGAGGGAGGGCGGCTCTACGTTCGACTTCGCTGTCCACCATGCGGAGGTGGGCAGAGTCTACTGGGAGGGTACTGGGGGAGCACTGTGCTTCTAGACTGTCGGCTAGACATTCGGCTTTGGCGTCGTCGTCAAACGCAAGCGTTTGATCGGGACGTAAAAGCGGTGGCGTGGACGCTACGGTGTCGGACTTAAAGGCTCTCGTCAACTTCCAATAGGCTTGGTGAGATGGCGAGATTTCTTTAAGTAGATCATCCCACTGATTGTTACGGAGTTCCGCGATACGAGCCTTGACAGCGCGCTGTAGGGAACGTAGGCGGGCTCTGTTTTCCTCGGTTGGATAAGCGTCATAATCGCGAGTGGCTGCGTTCTTTGCCCTCAATAGCTCTCGCGCGTCGTCAGGCAACCTGAGACGGTGGTTAGCCATCGCAGGCACTTGCCTAGACGAGTCGCCGATGGCGACCGAGATGTGACTAGTGAGGGCATCGATCGCGTGAATAGTTTCGTGAGGCGAAACTATATCGTCGGGGATTGAGGACAGTTGTGGGCTCTGACAGTTCCCAAGTTTTACCTTGAGTTTGTCCCAGTCCACAACTGTCTTCATAGTGGGTGTAGACTCAGGAGAGCCTAGTTGGAGTACGACCGGGCGATGGTCAGAAGTGAGCGCGTGCATGGTTTCTATAGAGTGTAGGCGGAGGCCTATATTCTTTAGAATTGCCATGTCAAGAATGTCGGGCCGATGCTCGACATTGTAAGGATAGTGAGTGGGCGTCATAGGGACTAAGATGTCAAAAATGAGTTCCTCAGAGAGTTCGCTTAGCATCATGCCGTTGGCAGTGGATGTTACGCAACCCCAATGAGTGTGTTTGCTATTAAAGTCGCCGCCAAGAATGACTGCACCATTCATAGCAAACAGGGCCTCAAAGTCGCTCCTTAAGGGAGTCTTGTTCGGGGAGAGGTAAACCGAGCCGATGAGAATGGGCTCGTGTCCAGTCATGGCTAGCCGACAGAGTGAGACTTCTAGGTTAGAAAGAGAAGGGGGATCGACTAAAGCACAGTGCAGAGAACGCTTATAGTAAATAAGCGTGCCGCCGCCACGTGTGGGCCTATCGTGTCTAATGATATTGTAGTTCGCTATCCTAGGATTGCGAATAGAGGGTGTTAGGAGGGTCTCTTGAACCAGAAAGATGTCGACCTGGTGGTCGGTAAGGAACTGAGTAACCTCGTCCTTCTGCTGTCTAAGACCGTTAGCGTTGAAAAAAGCTAAGGTGATTGACCGGGGTTTGATCCTAGCGGTGGGATTAGCCATTACGGAGCGTGGAAAGAAGAGATAGCGTAGCAAAAGTCTACGTGTTCGGCGAGGATAGATAACCTATCCATGATGTTGCCTTCGCCATTAGTCGCGCGCAGTTTTGCGGCGATCACAAACATCTCGCCGACATTAATTTGGCCAAAGAAGTCTCTGACCAATTTAATGTCAGCCGCAGGTGAATGTGTAGGCTGGGGCTTGGCCTGAGGGGCCGGGACTTTGTGGGCCGGTGCCTTAGGGGCAGGGGGACTAGGGTTAGGCGCCTTTGGCGTAGCCTTAGGGGCTGGGTGGGGTTGAGGAGCCTGCTGGGGCGCGGGTGGGGACACAGCTGTTTGGGCGGGTGCGGGAGTAAGGCTGGCTGCCTGGGTGTAGGCCAGAGGCCTAGCCCAAGCATTGGGCCTATTGGGACGGAGGCTAGGAGCCTCACTTGCTACCGCAAAGTTGCGAGTAGCATTGATCTGCCTGGGGGCAGAGGGGATGGGGGCACGCGGCTGAGTGCGTGGGGCCCGGGGACAACCGCGATAATTCGCAGGATGACCCTGGCTACCACACAGTATGCAGCTCGGTGGTTCGGTGGCTGTGGCCTTGTCACGGACACAGTCGGCTGTGCCGTGATCGCCTAGGCACTTGACGCACCTGGGACGGGCGTGACAATTACGGGCAGCGTGCCCGTAATGTTGACAGCGGTGGCACTGGCCGGGAGCGCCGCGCTTTCGGGGTGGCTCAACTTTGAGCCCGGAGATGAAGCAAACCGATTTCAAGTTGAAAATCGATTTCGCTTCGTCGGAATAGTCCAAGACTACTTGGACAAGGTCAAAAGGTTCACGTGTACGAGTCCTGTACAGACGATGAACCTGTTTGACGGGGTAGTTTTGGGCCTTGAGGTCGGCCAAGATGGAGGCGGAGTCTAGCTCCTTGGGGATGCCACGGATAACAACCCGCAGCTCCCTTTCCTCCTCGCGGGGGAAAGTATGATAACCGATACGGTTCTCATCTAGGAAACGCGTTAGGGCTCGGTGCTCGTCGGAGGTGGACAAGGACACCTTAATTCCTACGTTGCACGACTTAGCGTGCGAGAAGTTAATGTGACGCTCCTTGAGCGCGCCGGAAATCTTGTTCCAGGACGCCTTGTCCTGGACAAAGACTGGGGGGACTCTGACAGTCCGCCCGGTGCTCGACTGCGAGCCGGATGGCTGGGAAGATTGCGAGGGCTGAGAGAGGCCCGAGTTGGCCTTCAGCGCCTTCGCAGGGGGGGAAGGAGGGGGAGAGGCCGCGGATTTGCGGGTCCTCTTCGGACGACTGACGGTGGTGAAGCCACCGTCATCGGCGTCTGAGACAGAGTCACATTCCATGTCCCTACTGGGGGCATGGGATTGGTGATCTATCACAATGGAGTGGTCGTTCGTGAGCGGGATTGGTAGAGGGGCCGAGTTCGGATCGCACATGGCGTCCTCGGGACATGACGGGGAAGCAGGCTCCTCATACACAGAGCTTGCGAGGGTCTTTGCCCGTATGTGGGCTTTAAACCCGGAGAGGACCTCCGGGTGAGTGGCCCGGAGGAACTTTAAGAGTTCCTCCGTGTCCATGGCATGGAGTTGGGTTTCGCGACGCGTGAATCTACGCCGGTTCGCAAGTCGCAACCACCGAGAAGAGCCGGCAAGAAACTCGGTGGTTATAGCGGTGTGTAAGTCCCGCACAGTCGGTGTAAACCGTGCGGGGTGAGTGGGAAAAGTGTGCCCTAACCAATGTAACTACGCCGCAACGTAGCAACGCCGCGACGTAGGGTGAGTACCTACTCCTAGCAGTCCTTCAGGAGGGCCCCGGTTGCAAAAACAACCAGGGATACGCTCCTTCAGGGATGGAAAGTAGGGAGGGGTAGGGGGGGTCACGCCCGGCAGTGAAAAGACTGTGAAACCGAGTGTCTCAAGGGCGAGGAGGAACGCCTCACCCTCTCAAACGTGCCTTCCAGGAGGCCAAGGTTCACAGCCTAATATACCGGCGGCGGCAGGAAATTTCAGCGCCTTGAAAAAGGCACTGTCGGTCGCTCCCAATCGAACCGAACCGCCTTTAGAAAGGCGTTTAACTACGCTTGTTCGTTATCACCGTTAGGTATCCCAAGCGCAGCCGCGGGCAAGCCACGTAATTGTGACAAAACACCACAGAAACAAGACTCGCAGAGCGAGGGCGATAAGCTCGAGGAACTCGGAGCGCAGCGCATGCGAGCGGGCGGGCGAGGCGGAGCGCACGTCCGTACCGTGCGAGCGATGCGAAGCGAATCAAAAAAGGACATGTACGCGCGCGCCACGCCGTATTTATAGCCGACGATGTATACGCCTCTCTTTCTCACTGCGTGCGCGCTCTCTCTCTCGCTCGCTCGCTCGCACGTTTTTTTTTTTTTTTTTTTCATTCGCGTTTAAAAAATTCAAAATTGTTTATTAAACCTACATAGATGTACCTAAGTAGTTTCATTTCATAAAATACTACTACATAATAAATACTAATGAACGAAGCCTCCTTTCAGGCGTATAATTTGCCTGTGCCAGGATAATAACTAGTAAGAAGTGTTATGTGTAATTTCCACTCAAAATCAACAACAAAGCAATAATTATTAGGTACATACATATTCTAGGCTAACTAATTAATTATTCTACGACAAATTATTATATTTTTGCGTTTTGAGTTTTCCTCTAGCGGGATATATTGTGTGAGAGTTTCTTTTTGGAAATCCAAAATATTGATTGATTGATTATGTACAAAAATGATACAAATATTTTATTTAAACAGTGAGTCTGCTGCAGTACGAGTACGTGTGTGAAAAGTATTATTTCTTAATTTAAATAAGTACTCGCTTAGTTGTTTATTAACTTCATAGTTCGTTCATAATTAATTTATATTTTTTCCTGTTATCTGCGAAAATTAAAATAATGCCTAGGTATTGTGTTGATTGATTCTAATTTACCTTCGATATTTTATAGGAGTCATTGTTATTTTTAGTTGACGATATTTTATTTTTTTCTCTAGTTCGCTCACTCTTCACTGACAAGCACAATCTGATACGTACGACAATAATTATTAATTATTTACAATGCTTACTATAAGCGAACAATAAATAAATAAATAAATAAGCTGTTGTGTTGTGCGGCGAATGTGTTAAATTTTTTACAAGTAGGTTACCTAAGTAGGTAGGTAAGGTACATTAACATTTATTTACGTGACACGCCATCGACAAGAAACTTTTCAATTTATGATATGCATTTTGTGGCCCTGAAAAGGGCCTTTTGTTTTTGTGTCGTGGTTGTGTTTGGTGTAAAACACCGACAACACGAACGACGACGACGAAGCGCTGCCAATTCACTTGGAGCTGGTGTATTTGGTGACGGCCTTTGTGCCTTCACTGACGGCGTGCTTGGCGAGTTCACCGGGCAGCAGCAGCCTGACGGATGTCTGCACCTCCCTCGACGTGATCGTGGAACGCTTGTTGTAGTGAGCCAGACGGGAAGCTTCGGCGGCGATGCGTTCGAAGATGTCGTTCACGAACGAGTTCATGATCGACATGGCCTTGCTGGAGATACCGGTGTCGGGGTGGACCTGCTTCAGCACTTTGTAGATGTAGATGGCGTAGCTCTCCTTCCTCTTGTGCTTCTTCTTCTTCTTGTCAGTTTTGGAGATGTTCTTCTGAGCCTTGCCTGACTTCTTGGCGGCCTTGCCACTTGTCTTGGGCGGCATGATTGTTTAATGGGATAACGACGATAATAATATATCAGCTTACAACAACTCGACCGTGCCGAGAGTGACGAGCGAATGTGTAAATTTTTCGGTAGATTGGGGTTTACCTCAGTTACTGTCAGTTCAAAAAGCGACCGCAACGCGGTGTCACTTCGACCAATAGTGTCGTCGCATTAACATGATATTTCTCTCTCGCTCTGTGCCGTCTCGCTCATAACGCATTACGGTCTGTGTTGTTGATGGGTGCGACGAGCGAGTGAGTGAGATGGCGATATGTGAGGAGCGTTTCTCTCGCTCACTCAACTCTCTAGTTTGGTTTCAGTTTTATAATAATAATAAAAAAAAAAAAAAAAATGTATGTATGTAGGTAGGTAGGTACGACATAAAAAATATTATGCAAGTGCATTACGAGTAATGTAGATTTACATTTTCTCTCTGTCTTTCTTTTCTCTCACGAAACGCAAAGCGCAAGCAAGATTTTAAAATTAATTTTAATAATATATAAAAAAAAAAAAAAAAATATATATATTTATATCAATAGATCAATCGCATCACGTTATAAATACTAAAATATTTTTCTTAAGGATTTTTCATGCTCAAACTCGAATCTACCTATGTATTTACGTACGGGTATATTTTGTCTCTCTCTCATAATTAGGCATTTATTTATTTTGTCTGTTAACCATCATGCCGACTTTTTCAGACAATCAATTAATCATTATATTGTGTAGTGATAGTATTTATTATTGTATAGTGTAAGAAGAGATTTGCACTCGTGTCAATCGTCAAGAAACATTTCATAAATACTCAGAATCATATTGCGGCCCTGAAAAGGGCCTTTTTGTTTGAAGAAACGTGCACACACGTTTCGTTCGGTCGTGTCTCGATCATCAATATGTATACAGCAGCAGAGTGCAGCATACATAAATGATGCGAAAACGCGGCGGCGATTTATGCCTTCTTCTCGGTCTTCTTGGGCAAGAGCACGGCCTGGATGTTGGGCAGCACACCACCCTGGGCGATGGTGACGCCGGAGAGGAGCTTGTTCAATTCCTCGTCGTTGCGTATCGCCAGTTGTAGATGTCTCGGGATGATCCTGGTCTTCTTGTTGTCACGAGCCGCGTTACCGGCCAACTCGAGCACTTCAGCGGCCAGGTACTCCATGACGGCGGCCAGGTACACGGGCGCACCGGCACCGACACGCTCGGCGTAATTGCCCTTACGCAGAAGCCTGTGGATACGACCGACGGGGAACTGGAGACCGGCACGGTTGGACCTGGACTTTGCCTTTCCCTTGACCTTGCCACCCTTGCCGCGACCCGACATGTTGTTGTAGTTTGTAGAGAAATAAATCAACACACAAAGTGAACGTGTAACGACGAGCGCGCGTCGAGACTGTCTGTGTCAATTTTTTTTTTTTTTTTTTTTTTCGGACGGACTATGCTGATAGCCGTGAGCGGCTTTTTCAGCTTCACCGGACAATAGGTGAGCGCAGATGGCTCTCAACCTCAAAATTTAAGCAACGAGCCTAAGGGCGCCCCCGAGTGGGGCTCGAACCTCGGCCTAGGGCGTTGCTGGGGGACGGTAGCCTAACGTAGGTTTGGGGAGAGAAGCGGCCCGGCACGTGCCGATACCGCGAGAAAAAGGGACGGGTCGAAGGGGACCGCGGCGCGAGTCCTCGCCGGCGAGGACGGTAGATCGGTTGGAGTGGAGTGGTGCTAGTTTTCGCGAGCTGTTGGGCGGCCTCGATGGCTAGGGTGATGTCGTCGTCGGGATCGCTGAGGGCGTTCCTGGGACGACGTCTGCGCGGGGGGGTGGGGAGGTCCGGCGAGTAGTTCGCCGCCCCGGAAATGAGGGGGTTCGGGTGGGACGTGGCAGAGTCAAAATAGTTCTCAGATAATTGCTTGAGGTACGACTTAATAGTCGGTAACCCCAAGTCAATATGGAGATTTTCATTACGCAGGTACCACGGGGCTCCCGTGGCCTTGCGCATGAACCTATTCTGGAGGACTTGTAACCTATGGATGTGGGAGGGGGCGATGTGTGCAAACACTGGGCCTGCATACGTGAAAATGGGACGAATGCAAGTCGTGTAAATTCTCAACTTATTTCTAAGCGACAATTTACTACGACTGTTTAGAAGACAGTGGAGGCGACCTAGAGCGAAGGACGCTCGGTCGCGAACGGTTTTCACATGTTCGCGGAAGGTTAACCCTTTGTCAAGAGTGACGCCGAGATACTTAACCTTCTTTGTCCATGGAATGGGACGATCGAACATAGTGATCGATTTGTGCGTGGGAGGGAATTTGCTATTGCGAGCAAAGATGATGGCGGCGCTTTTATCGGGATTGACCTCGATACGCCATTTCCTAAACCACTTGCCGAGGACGTCGGCAGTGTTTTGGAGGGTCTTGACTATGTGGGCTGCCCGGCGGGACGTACAGTAAATGGCTGTATCGTCCGCAAAGAGGGCGGTGTGGGTTGTAAGCGGCGATGGCTTAAACCTCGGGAAGTCGCTAGTGAAGAGCGAGAAGAGGAGAGGCGAGAGCACGGACCCTTGGGGGACTCCGGCTCGTATGGGGTGCGGGGGGGACAGTGTCCCATCCACTCGGTAGCGGAAAGAGCGATTCGACAAAAAGTCTCGTATGATGTGCACGAGACGGTCTGGCACTCCGATGTTGTAAAGCTTATATAATAAGCCGTTGTGCCACACCTTGTCGAAGGCTTTCGCCACGTCGAAGAAGAGAGCGCCTGTTTTGTAGGGGGCGTTCCTGCTGTAAAAACCAGCTAACGAGTGCTCGACGATGCGATGCACTTGTTGGACGCAAGAGTGTTTGGCTCTAAAGCCAAACTGCTCGTTGGGAATGAGACTTTTGGACTCTACGTAGTCCTTGAGGCGTTTATAGATAAGTCGCTCGTACAGTTTCCCAATAGTGTTGAGAAGACTGATGGGGCGATAACTTGTCGGCTCTGCGGCAGGCTTTCCCGGTTTAGGGATGCCTATGACGGTTGCCTCTTTCCACGCCTGCGGGAAAGTGCAATTGCTCATAGCCGCGTTGAATATAGCGGTGAGCAGGACTATTAGGGGGGCAGAGAAGCGCTTGAGCACTCTATTAGTGATGCCGTCTGAGCCGGGGGCTTTGCGAGGGTGGAGACCCTTGATGAGGGTTTCCACCTCTTCGGGGGTGATGGGGTCTAAAGGGGGGTCGGTGGGGGGAGTGCAGTTTCTCCTTTGAACCTCCGAGTCAACCTCAGCGAGGTGTTCGGGGTCTACCGGAAGTAAACTGGGAGCACATTGGGACTCGAGACTGCTCGCTAGACAGTCCGCCTTTTCGTCGTCGTCGAACGCCGGGGGCAGGCCGGGACGGTTAAGGGGAGGAGTGACTGCTACAGAGTCAGACTTGAGACGCCTGGTCAACTGCCAAAAGGCTAGATGATTCGGCTCGAGGGATTGTACCATAGAGTCCCACCGTTCGTTCCGGAGATCGCGAATGCACTTCTTTACAGCACGCTGCAAAGAGCGCATGCGAACCCGGTTCTCTTCGGTGGGGTACGAGTCGTAAGCTCGGATGGCCGCGTTCTTCTCCGTCAACAGAGCGCGTGCATCAGGCGACAGGTTCCATCTTTGGTGACCCAAGTCCGGTACCTGTCGTGAACAGTCCTTCACGACGTTCTGCACGTGACTGGTGAGGGAGTTGATCGCGCTGTCGGTCTGTTCCGGTGTGCTAATCACATCCGGAATGGTATCTAGGAGGGGGGAAGAGGCCGACTTGAGGCTTTCGCCCAGTCTGCCCCAATCCACCACTACCTTTGACGGGGGTGGGAGGCCTGTGTTCGAATCGGGGCCTACTCGGGGGATTAAACTAATGACCACAGGCCTGTGGTCAGAGTCCAAGGCGTGATAGAGCTCTATAGAGCTTAAGCGAAGATTTATGTTCTTAAGGAGACATAAATCGAGAATGTCTGGGCGGTGTCCTACTATTGCAGGGAAGTGGGTCGGAGACATGGGAGCGATGACGTCAAAGTTCAATCGGTCTGCCAAGGACTCTAGCTGCCTACCGCGGGGGTTTGTGCTAACACAATTCCACGCGGTGTGTTTGGCGTTTAGGTCCCCCGCCACTACGACGGAGCTACCTAAGTTGAGAATCGCCTCTAGGTCGCTAGTAATTAGCGATCTAGAGCGTTCGGGGTTGTTGTTAGCCGGCGCTAGGTAGGCTGAGACTATGACTACAGGCTGGTGACCAGACATGGCCAGCTTGCAGACCGAGGCCTCAAGGTGCTCGAGACGGGGGGGATCCATAGGTATACAGTGCAGTGACCTTTTATAGTAAATGAGAGTGCCACCGCGGGCGGAAGTAGTCCTATCGTTGCGAACTATGTTATAGTTTGCAATTTTAGGATCCCTGATAGAGGGTTTTAGAAAGGTCTCCTGCATGAGAAAGACGTCTAACTGGTGCTCCCTCAGGAAATCAGCGATTTCCATTCTTTGGGATTTGTACCCGTTAGCGTTAAAATAGCCTATTTTCAAGGCTTTTGGTTTGACTCTGCTCTTTGTTTGTAAATCCATTATGGGTTTACTCTGAAGTCCTTAAGGGCTCTGCACAGCGTGCGGGAAGAGTAGGCGACCTGAAGCATAGCCTCGGTATTGCCCTCGGCCGCTTTCAGTGCCTCAACAACTCGTTCGACTTCGTCGAAGTCGATCTCGTTGAAAAATCGACTTAATAAGTCGATTTTGAAGCTGTCGCTAGAGGGGGAGGGGATGGGGGGGCGCGACGCGCGCGGCGGCGCCCTCGCGGCTGAGTATGGGACCGAAGCCGGTGCCTTAGGGGCCTGTGGCTTCGGTTGGGGTTTGGCCTTAGGGGCCTGCGCCTTTGGCGCCGCAGGAGCGGCTGCCGCCGGCTTTGCCCATCCTGCCCAGTGAGGGGCAAGGACGGGGGGGATGGGGGGGGGTGCCGCTCTAGGTAGCGGCGGGAAGTGGGCCGAGGTGGGGGGTCCCGCCGGTGCGGTCTGAGGTCGCGGGGCGGGGGCATTTCGCGGCTGAGTCGTACGACTCGAACGCGGTGCCTTGGGCGCCTTCGGGCACCCGCGATAGTTCGCGGGGTGTCCCGTCTCTCCACAGAGGACGCAGCTAGGCGGCTCTGTGCAGAGTGATAGGTCCTTCGGGCGAGGACATTCGGGGGTGCCGTGGTTACCCAGGCACTTGACGCACCTGGGCTTGGCGAAACAATTGCGGGCAGAGTGCCCATAGAGTTGGCAGCGATGACACTGCCCTGGGGGACCGCGCTTGTGCGGGACTTCGACACGGATGCCGGAAAGTTGGCACAGTGTTTTTATATTAAACACTGCCTTTCCAGCGTCCGTCCGTTCTAATATGGCTAGAACCATGTCGTATGGTTCAGCTTGGCGGCCCCGGTACATTCGATGTACCTCGAGGGCGGGAAAGTTTTGGCTTTTTAGATCAGCCAAGATCTGCGAGGTTTGCAGCTCGCGAGGGATACCGCGTATGATCACGCGCAGAAGTCGCTCCTCTGGGAGCGCGTAGGTGTGAAAACCTACCTTCATGCTTTTCAGCATGGTAGTGAGAGATCTATGATCTCGGGAGGTTTGCACCTGCACCTTGATGCCCTGAGGCGTGGTGCGGGCGGAGAGGTAGTTGACGCCGGTAGCGGCGCACCTCTTTGAAACATCGACCCACTTGTCCTTGTCCTGGATGTACAAGGGGGGTGGGGGGCGCTCTTTCCTCTGAGTAGAGGAGGCCTGAGAGGGGGCGGGCGACTCGGTGGTCGAGTTCGTCGGGGGGGACTGCGGCGCGGGGGCCGCGGAAGCCGCGGAAGCCCGGGGCGGGCTGGCGGGATCGGCCTGGATGTTGGCCGGACGTTTGGCCTTGGGCGAGCTAGTCGCCTTGGGCTTTGACTTGCGGGCTCGCTTGCCGGACTTGCCGACTGGGACGAATTCGTCCGACTGCGAGCCTTCGTCGGATGAGGCGGAGTCTGAGGACGTGGACGAGTCCTCCGATTGAGATCCCTCCGAGGTCTCAGATGGACGCTCTTCCGAGACGTCCATCTCCTCTTCGGGGGCGGAGCCAGAAGCGGCTTCGCTTTGGCTGGGCGGGGGGGAGTCCTCGTTAGTGAGGGGAGAGCGGGGGCGAGCTGGGTCAGCCGGAAGGGCTTCCCGAAGCTCCGGGATCTCTTCGGAGAGTGACTGAATCACCTCCGGGAATCTCGAGGCCAGCGCTCCGAGGAGCCTGACCACAAGGTCGGACGGCGCCATCGCTCGCCCGACCAACAGCTGTTTAATGATTAACGAATTTACTCTGGTTCGCTCGCGTCACGTTCCGCACAGAAGAACCAGGAAGAAACTGTGCGGCGGTCGTGCCTACTCTTGGCCTACTTTCGGTCCCCGGGTGGGATTACCCGGGGGTGTGTGCTTTGAATACCTTCCCGCGGGATAGCGGGAAGGGTGTGTCCTAGGGTGAGCCCTAAGCTTGTAGGCCTCTTGCCGATCTTAATGTGCAAGAGGGGCCCTAACAGCCTCGAATGTAGAGGGTAGCTTCCAGCCGGAGCCTTTAGCGCCCAAACAACACCCGAGGAATGGGATAGAAGGAGAGGGGAGGGGTGGGAGGGAGACAGTCAGGCTCGGCTAGGAGATCCCCCAAGGCCGGTGGTCCTGACCCCGTCCGATTTCAACTTAGTCCTTAAGGGATTAAGTCGGCGATATCGGGTCAACGCCCACTAAGCTTCGTTAACACCGCTAGGTATCCCACTTAGTGACCACTATAAAGAGTGGGTTTGCCAAATCGCGACGCGTTCGAATCCGCGTGCCCGCCCGCGTTATTGTAATAACAACTTACGCGAACGCGCACACGCAAAGAAACAGGAAGCCTAGAAACCGCCTTGAAAAAGGCAGACAGTCTGGGCAAGAGGGAGCGGATCGCAGCGAGACGTCCGAACCGTGTGAGTGCGACCTCTGTTGTCTGTCTGACGCTGTGTCACATCTCTGTCTGTGTCAATTTTTGTTGAGCGCAGAATATTTATAACGGCGCGCGCAAACCCATTAGTGGGGCGAACGTTTCACTGTCAGAAAGAGATAGATAGATATGCACGTCTCGCGCGAAATTTTCAGAAAGAGACACACTTGTCTTTCTCTTTCACTCGCTTCGCGTTGGTTTGTGACAGACCGTGCTGATATAAATGGGAGAAAAAAAAAAAAAAAAAAGTGTTTTTCCTTTTCACTTGGTTAATTAATTTGATTTTTTTTTTTCTCTATGTAGGCAGATGTATGTGTGGTATAAAACGCGTTTCTTTTGCGTAATGGAAAAAAAAAAAAATTAATTTAAACGTCAGTGTCAAGCGCCGGCACCCGGCAGACAGGGCAGTCGGGCGGCGGGATTCTGGTGATTATTATAAAAAGTTGTGAAAGTTGAATGATAATACATATATTGTGTTATCATTTTGCCGCTGAAATGGCGAAAAGTGAACGACGACGCGCATCAAATGCAAGACATGTTATAAGTTAACTCAGGTGGCTACTTGTTGTTGTTGTTGTTGTTATTCGTTCATTCAGTTAGTTGTGTGTGTTGTGCGGTAAAAGCAAGTAAATTGAGCGCGATTTAAACGATAAATGAATATGTGTGCGAACAAACAAAGTACCAAAGTGATGCGTGTGATGTTGTTGTGGTATCATACACAGATACTTATGTGGTTTCTCCGTTCATAATTTCAGTTGGTGGTGCGTGAATGAACAATGTGTGCTGCTGGTGCTGGTGCTGGTGGTGTGGCGGGCGTGCGGGGCGGGCGGGCGGTCGCTGTCTGCGGCGGCGGCGGCGGCGGCGGCGGCTGGAGGCCTCCGCCGCCCTCTCGCCGTCGTCGGCCGAATATTATCATGAACCGAACGGAACGATGCGATGGGGTGAGTGAGTGTTATTATTAATTAGTTAATTACCCGACTGCGCCAGAAGGAGGGTGTAAAAAAAGGAATTAAAAAAAAAAAAAAAGACAAAAACAAGACAACTTGTGCCCGTTTCCCATATTCTAATAGGTTTCTATTCCAAATCCGGATTTCAACTGTCAAATTTAATTCAGTTTTAGATAAAATTTTTTTACACATTACTATTAAAGTCTTATAAAAATAATAGACCGAACAGTTATTTTTAAACAAAAACAATTATTGATGTTCGACAGTTGACGGACAGATTTGGATTAGGATTGAATTTATCATAAACAAATTAATGCATTCGGAGGCATCAATGACTAATTAATTATTATGTTGGTGATAAATGTATTTGATGCCTCCGACTGAATTTGTGAACTCTTAACCAAGTTGCCTTGTTTTTATTAGTTATTTTTTAATTATTGTTTTAGATTGAATCGATAACTCATAATAATAATTTTTGTGTGTTACTCTCTTGTGAACGGTACCTTGTTGGTGATCAAATAAATAATATTGAAATAGTTGTTGATGCATAAAAGATGCATGTAGTGTGGTGTGTGTGGGTGTAGATAGGGGGTGCCTATATTATGTATACCTACATTAATTATTTAGTAATTCATGTGTTTGTTTTTCAGGACAGCAAGCAGCGGAGAGCAGGACTCGGCCTGCCTGCCTCTGTATTTAAAATGTGACTCGTCTATCGCAAGAAACACATGTAAGTACATGTTTGAATTATTTGTTAGCCCTGAAAAGGGCTTTTTAAAACTTTCGACGCTCCTCGCTGCAACCGCAGCCTCAGCCTCGGCCGTTGTTATGATGATGATGATGATGGGGTGTGTCAGTAGTACCACCACCAACACCACCATTACCCACGACAACACTGGCGGGCGTATGGGCGACACAACAAGTTGCTGCTGCTGGCTGACGCGCGCGGCGGCGGCGGCTGCTTACTTCTTGCCGGCGGACGCCTTCTTGGCCGCGGGCTTGGATTTCGGTGTTGCGGCGGCCTTCTTCGGTTTGGGCGCCTTGGGTTTCTTGGTTGGCGGTTTGGCGGTCTTCTTGGCCTTCGGCGCGGCGGCGGCCTTACCCTTGGCGGCGGCGGCGGGTTTCTTGGCGGCGGGCTTCTTCTTCGCGGCGGCCGCCTTCTTGTCCTTGGTGGCGGCGGAGGGCTTCGCCTTCGAGGGCGACGATGCGGCGCTCGAGGCGGCGCCCTTCTTCGCCTTGCCGGCGGCCGACGCGGCCGTCACCTTCTTGGACTTGGCCGACGCTGCGGCGGCGCCCTTGGCGGGCTTGCTCGCCGCCGGCTTCTTGGATGCTGCAGATTTGGATTCCAATTTGAACGAACCGGAAGCGCCCTTGCCCTTGGTCTGGATCAAAGCGCCGGACTCGACGGCGCTCTTCAGGTACTTCCTGATGAAAGGTGCCAATTTTTCAGCGTCCACTTTGTACTGAGCCGCGATGTACTTCTTGATGGCCTGCAGCGAGGAACCGCTGCGCTCCTTCAACTCTTTGATGGCGTTGTTCACCATCTCGGACGTCTTCGGGTGGGTGGGCTTCGCTTTCGGCTTCTTAGCTCCTCCGGTCGCCGTCGCCTTGGGTTTCTTCGCGGGCGTCGCCGGAGCCGGTGCCTCGGATGCCACTGCTGTGTCTGCCATTTTTCTTTTTGTTATTTTGACTGTTTACGTGAACGAATCAAAACAATTAATTTCAGACGATGCTGCTGCTGGAACGCGACGAGCGAGCGAAACAACGAACGTACGTACTGCGACTGCGCGCGCGCGGAACGAGAGAAAAGAGGATGGATAGAGCGGTGTGTTAGAGCGGGACAGTCAGTCACATGTCTTCGACCTTCTTGGCCGGTTCGGGCGTCGAGCTTGTGCTCATGGCCCGTGCAGCATCTCGACTGGCTACTGCCAGTCGGTGGTTTGACGTCGCTTGGCGACGGACTGCCTGGGCTTCTACCTGGCACCACTGTCCCGCCCTCGGCGCGGTACCAGCCCACCGGGTGAGTCGACGTTGGTCGAGGCCCAGTGAACGACCAGCGAGCGGGCGGTTCCTGGATGCCAGGGAGCTTTCAGGCAGTCACATTTATGTTCTGGTGTTGGTTTCTCTTAGTGCGGGCGTTGGGCCGTCACTATTTTGAAGCGGGGCTTCGGTGCTGCGACAGCTGGTGCTGTGACTGCTGGTGCTGTGGCGGCTGGTGCGGAGGCGGGTCTCGCAGGCGCCGCAGGCTGGGTGGTGTCGGCGTCCTCTGCTTCTGGCAGCAGGAGGTCCCGGGGGAGGGGGCGGTTGCCCGGGGGGCGGGCTGGTGTAGGCGCGATGTTGTGGAGATGGCAGTGGGGGCCGTTGTCCGCGCGGTCATACATGACCCGCGCCAGGCGCGTGATGAACTCCTCCACTGTCTCCACGTTGATGTCCCGGGCAATGACGTCATTGCGGACGTATCGCCCCGCCCCGGTGATGACGCGGAGGGACACGTTCTGCTGCGCCTGGATCTTCTCCTTGTTGGTTCGGGAGATGAGGGGGTACCACGCTGGGGCCGCGTAGGTGAGGCGCGACCGGACATACGTCTTGTAGACCATCAGTTTGGTCCTCAAGGGGAGCCGCGAGCTGAGCACCGGGCGCAGGATGGCGCGCGCGATTTGGGCCTGGCGAACCACATGGGTCACCTGTGGCCCCATGCGCAGCGAGCGGTCGATGCGGCACCCGAGGTAGGTCACCGTGGTCTCCCAAGCGATGCCCTGGTCACGTAGCGTGAGGTGTGGCGGTGGTTTCCCCGACCCGAACGCTATGGCGGCGGTCTTGCCCACATTGACCGCGATTCGCCAGCGGTCTAGCCAGGGGGGCAGCAGGTCGAGAAGGCGCTGCATCCTCGCAGTCGCCACGTTCATGCTGCGCGATGAAGAAATGAAGGCGCTGTCGTCAGCAAACAACGCTAACGCCACATCCCGTTCTCCCTCTCGAAGATGGTCGCGGAGGGTGGGGATGTCGTTGGTGTAAGTGGCGTATAGCGTCGGCGACAGACAGCTGCCTTGTGGAACGCCTGCCCTGATGCTGCGCGGCTGGGAGGCCTCTCCCTCCACGACCACGGTGAACGTGCGGTCGCGGAGGAACGAGGCGATCAGGTGCACCAGCGCAGGAGGGAGCAGCGGCTTGAGCTTGTACAGCAGGCCGACATGCCAGACCCGGTCGAAGGCCTTCTCGACGTCGAGGAACACCCCGACGGAGCGGTGGCCCTGGTTCTTCTCGTCGGCCAGCATGTGCAACACCCTTACCAGCTGCAGTGTGGTGGAGTGGCCGCTGCGGAATCCGAATTGCTCGTCTCTCAACGGGACGAGCGGGCGGACACGGCGCAGCAGCAGGCGTTCGAAGAGTTTCGCTAGGTGGGACAGCAGCGTTATCGGTCTGTAGCTGGCCGGGCTTCGGCGGTCTTTGCCAGGTTTGGGCAGCGTGATGACGCTGCCGGTTTTCCACGCCCGGGGAAAGTGGCTGGTGCGCAGGATGCCGTTGAGGATGCGCGTCAGCGTCACCATCGCTCTCCCAGGCAGGTTGGTGATGGCCGCGGAGGAGATGTTGTCTGGGCCGGGAGCCTTGCGCTTGTTCAGCCTCAGCGCAGACTTGCGGAGCTCAGCGGGGGAGATGAAGTCGTCCCCGCTGAGCGGAGGCGGCGGAGAGGACAGCATCTCCTCGACGCAGCGCCGCACGTGGTCGTGGTGGGCGGTCGTGTCCGCGTCGGTGGCGGCGGGGTGCGGGGTGAACTGCACCTCCAGGTGGTCCGCCAGTAGGCGGGCGCGGTCTGCCGCCGCGTAGTGGCGGGCGCCGGTGGCGTCCACCAGCGGGCAGGTTGATGTGGGCGGCCTGGAGAGCTGTCTGTTCAGCTTGAAGAGGTCAGCGGTGCTATCTGTTACTCGGTCTATGTGCTTCTCCCAGCTAGCACCGCGCCATTCCTTCACCGCTGCAGACACCTCGAGTGTGAGGCGGTTGAGTTCCGCCTTGATTCTGGGGCAGCGAGTTGTTGCCCACAGTCGTCTAAGGTTGCGTTTCTTGCGCAGGTCCTTAGTGATGTTGGCGGGGAGGTCGTCCCGCCGGTTGCTGGCCCTCGTGCAGACGGTGGTTGCCGCTTCTTTGGCAGCCAGCACGCGCGAGGTGAAGTGCTCGACCGCTGCCTCCACTTCCTCAGCGTTAGAGAGGCGGCCCTCGAGAGTCAGGTCGGCCAACTCCGCCTTAAAGGTCGCCCAGTTGACCTTGGCGGGTGGTTTGCGGGGGTTTATGGCGTCAGGGCGGGGCGCCAGCGTGACGAGGATCGGCAGGTGCTGCGTGTCCAGGTCGTATAGCGCCTCGACTTCAATTGGCCAGGGCACGTTGTGGGACAAGGCTATGTCCAGCACGTCGGCTTTCCGGGCCTCGTCGGAGGGTATGTTGGTGGGGGCCTGTGGTCCGTGGGTGGTTATGTTTCCCCTCTCGCATATCTCCAGCAGTCGAACGCCCGCAGGGGTCGTCATGAGCGATCCCCATACGGGGTGTTTGGCGTTGAGATCGCCGACCAGGATGGTGGGTGTTGTGCCGGAGAGTGCGGAGAGGAAGTCGCTCTCCACTACTTGTGATTTGGGGGGGCGGTATGCTGCATACAGGCGCAGCTCCTCGCCTCCCGCGTGTATCGCTACTCCTATTGTTCTGGTGGAGGAGTAGGATAGGAGCTCGAGCTCCTCGTGCACTATGTCGCGCCGGACGAGTGCTGCGACTCCTCGGTAGGGTCGACCCTGGTCCGAGATCTCGTCACGGCGGTACACGAAGTAGTTCGGGACCTTGAGTGAGTACGCTGGGGTTAGGATGGTCTCGCCCAGGAGGATTACGTGCAGGTCCTGCGACTGGGCGAGAAGGCGGAGCTCCTGTGTCCTGTTTCTGATGCCCCCCGGGTTCCAGTACAGGACACGTAGGCCGTCTAGTGGCGTTGGCTGATGAGTGCCAGTCCTTGGTGTGCTACCCCCCTCATGTCCTCTCCGTTGGCCATCGCCAGTAGAATTGTCTGTAGGATCTGCAGAACCAGGAGGAGGAGGGGGGTTTCGGCGTTTGGGGGCATCGGTGCGGCGGTGGGGGCGGTCTGTGCTGACCACTGTGGGGGCTGCGCGTTGTTCGCGGTGGGCGCCTGTGATCGCACGCGTGCGCGGGGGTCCTGAAGTATTACCGGGCGCGGCTGAGGGGGAGCACGCGCGAGGGGTTGGGGGCCTGTCGTGGGCCACGGGACGCCATGCCCAGAGTGGGCGGCTTGGTGGGTTGATGGCCCCTGGGTAGGAGGTGGGAACCTCCATGCTGGGGCCAATTGCGCGTGGGGGTTGGGCGTCCTAGCGCGGTTTGAAGGGGGCGCCTGTGCAGCGACAGGCTGACCAGGAGTGGAAGGGGGAGGCTGATTTGGCGCGGGTCCCACCATGGGTCCGGCCGCTCCCTGTTGGGAGGAAACTATTTCTCCGGCACGCCTCTTGCTCCTTCGGCGGGCCCTGCCTGAGCGTTTCCGGCGTCGCGAGGACGCCGGTGCAGGTTGGGGGCGGGCTGTGCGGTCTGTTGGAGGGTTTGCGGGGGCCATAAGTGTTGCGCCCTGTACTGGGCCTTCTGCCGTCTGGTGTGTGTTGGACAGCACCGGGGCAGGGCGAGGTTGGTGAGGCGCCGGAGTAGGGCGTGGTTGCCTCGCTGTCCCTGGAGGGGGCGGGCGGGGGCCTACCTTGGCTGGGCGAGGTGGGTCTGGTATGGGGGGGTGCGTTTTGGCCCCCTTTGCGCGTGCCTCTCGCATGAAGGCGGGGCAGCGGCGGTCGTTCGCCGTGTGCGCGGCTTTGCAGTTCGCGCACTTGGGGGCGTGGTCGCGCGGGTGGGGGCAGTCCGCGACAATGTGCCCCTCTCCACAGCGCACGCATCTCGGCGGGCGGTGGCAGCCAGCGGAGGCGTGGCCGAATGCCTGGCAGCGGTGGCATTGTGCAGGCCCGCTGCGTCCTCGCCAGGCCTCGATGACAATGCCTGGCATGTAGAGGAGCTCGGTCACCGCATAGAGGCGGGAGAGCTCCTGCTGGTCTAGGTGGTCCAGCTGTACGTGGTAGAGGCAGCCAGCTCTGCCCCTCCTCGGGGGGATGTGCCTCACGTGCTGGACGTGGTAGCCCAGCGAGTCCAGTGCCGCTTTGAGCTCAGCGGGGTCGGTGTCTGCTGGGAGTCCGCGGATGGCTACTTTTGTGGGGAGCTCTGTCGGTAGCGCGTAACAGAACCAGTGAAGGTCTGCGTTTTGGCGTGCCGCCTCGACGAGGTGGCGCTGCACTACCCGGTATTCCTCGGGCGTACGCGCTATAAATCGCACCCCTGTCTTGAATGGGCGTGCGTTGGGGGGGTGGCCCAACTTTTCGCTGAGCTCCCGGAAGTGCTGCGTCCAGTTGGGTAGCTTCTCCACCACTATTGGTGGGTAGGCCCGTTGGGTGCGAGCGGTTGTGGCGGGGTCGGTTGTAGGTGGCGCTTCGTCCATCAGCTCGACCTCTTGCCCCTGTTCCGGCTGTGGCGGGGGGGGGGAGGGAGCACTCAATGTCGCGGCGTATGTCCGCGCGGGGCTGTTCAACGCCGCGTAGGACGTTGGGGCCGTGGAGTTCGACGAGGCCGGCCGAGGAGCTACGTAGTCCAGGTAGTCCTCGTCGGAGACCACCTGGGGGGCCAGCGTCCCACTCGGCTGGCTGCCTTCGGCTGTCGTGCCTGATCGGCCCTCCGAGGAGAAACGGGCCGAGGAGCCGTGGGCGGATGGCGATGCGGGCGCTGAGACGGACCCGACCGGGGATGCGGTAGGGGTCCGCAGGGTGTTTTCCCCGCGGTAACCCGGGACATACCTCTCTATGGGCGATATCTGTGGCTCCGGTGTCGATGCCCTCTGCTTCGGCGAGGGCCCGACTCTGGGTCTCTTCTCCTCGGAGAGCGATCCCTCTGAGGAGTCCGGGTGGTGTCTGGGGCGGCGGTGGCTGTCGCGGCCGGGGAGGGGGGCGGGGGGCCCTTGCTGGGTCGCTGCGGTCGGCTCGCGGCTGAGCGCGGCCGGGCGCTGCCTCGGCTGGCCGCTCGTGGCGGCGGCGGCGGGCTGAGCGGGCCTCGCAAGAGGCCTGTACGCCGGCTGGCGCTGTGGGGGCGGCACTTCCTCGCCGTCCGACATTTTGCAGGACGTGCAGGGCGATGGAATGTTGATGTTTTCGCGGGTCGGCGAAAGACAAGTTCCAGTGAGGGTAGTCGCGATGTTCGAGTACCTCCGTGATATTTTCGCAAATATTCGGTGGGTACTCTACGATGTCAATCTACCCTCACTATGCGCAATATTTTCACGGCACAACACAAAAAGCGTCACTGTCGCGGGTAATTGCGTCCAATTCGCGGAAGAGGGAGATAGCGATATCGCTCTCGACACTCGCACACGCACTCGCGACGGCGGGACTCTCGACGCCTACGGCGGAGACGGGCGCGCGACGCGGTGGTGCTGCTTCGCACCGAGCTGGAGGGCGCGGCGACGGGTCTCGACGCTTCTGCGGAGACGAACTGCGGCGCGACTGGGTGGCTCGGGCGAAGGTGGCGGAGGGTATCGCGGCGGATCGGCTCGCGCGCGGGTAGTAGTCGGGCAGAGGGTCTACGACGCTTCCGCGGAGCCACACTGCTGCACACGACTACACTCAACGAACGCGATAAAACCGAGGAGAGGAGGGGAGCGGGACAAAACTTACGGTGCGAAACGACGCGTCATGGCAATACCGTAAGGAGAGCCTCTCTGTAGCTAGATGTTTTCTCGTACGAACACTTGAAACTTTTCACTAGCATGCATCTGAAATAAATTAGTTTCGCGAAAAATTATTCAACATATTAGAGAATTTAACGCGTCACTGACATCTCCTATAGTGCTCCCGTGCGTCTGTGATGTATATGTCACTGTATGAATCACGATTCGAACGCTGCACGCGTTTATTTTCAACATTGCCAACCGGACCGACCGAGGGTCGTGTTTAAATGTTGTTTTTCTCCATTTATACGGTTATGATCGATATTTTTTCATGGACAAATTGAAAGCGAACATCCCAACGACCATACGCATCGATGAATCGTCAATATTGGTATCGCTTCGGACCGTATTTATCGCAATAGACTCGGGGGTCGTAAAACATGAACGGCGGCCTCTCCTGTGTCGTTTGTTAGGGCAGGCGATCTCGTAGTCATACGAACTACCTATGTTATGCTATTAAAATAATTGTAAATGTATCGATTGTGCTATTATAATATGAACATAATAAAAAAAATTAATTTTTCACATCGAGACACGATAATTGTTTTGACGAAAGCGCCGCCCGCCATCTACAGCCGTCGCACCGTTCACAGACAGTGGGACGCGGGCGAGTGAAGATTCTTGCACGTCCATGTAAATAAACAAAATAATTTTACTGGGCACCTTATGCGTACTAGTAACAAAAAAAAAAAAAAAAAATACTTTATATGGTACCTACACAATAATAACATTATTTATTTTTTATTCCGCAGGGACGGAGGAGTGTGGTACCTACGCGGTGCCGCGCTGCCGCCGCAGATTGATGGCGAACGAATCGAATCCACCAACGACGAGGCTGGTCACAGGTGCGACAGTAATATTTTATTATAATATCTATTTATTATTTTCACATAAATTTTGCTGTTGTATTATTTAATCTATATGAGTGATAATATGAAATGAAACATTGGTATAATGTATAATTATGTACCTACTCTAAAGACGTTTTATGACATTGACGCACTTATTTATAGTAATTGTTATTACAAATAAAATTTGTTTGACTTATTTAATATATTTTTTTTACAAAACCCCATTTTTATACTTTCCACAATATTATTCCATAGCCCCGATTGAAACGTTCCAAATTTCGACATCAACAATAATAATTTACCTATCCATTCCATTCCCGTGCCCCCCTAACCTAACATATTGTGTAATGACGATGAAAGAAGTACATACATTTATTTTCTCAAACTCTTCTTATTTGCATAGTACAGGCAGGTAGGTATATTATATGTATGTATTTATGTGCTGGCGGCACCTAGGATAGGATAAATTTATGCGTGTGTGTGCGCGAGGTGTGCCATGCCATGTGAGAGCAATAACAGGAATTATTAATATAATATAGGTAGTTAATTATTATTGTGTAAAGTCTTCGATAGAAACAGTCATTATAATTAACGAAATTTGTGCGGCCCTGAAAAGGGCCTTTTGTGTATTTGTGATCGTTTTGCGATCATCCTCGTAGCGTCGTAGTTGCGCCAACAACAAGCAGCGCGGCGATGATGATGCGCCACACGACGACGATTCAGCGGCAGCGGTTGGTTTAACCACCGAAACCGTACAGGGTGCGACCTTGACGCTTCAGAGCGTAGACGACGTCCATGGCGGTGACGGTCTTCCTCTTGGCGTGCTCCGTGTAAGTGACGGCGTCACGGATCACGTTCTCAAGGAACACCTTCAGCACACCACGCGTCTCCTCGTAGATCAGACCGGAGATACGTTTCACGCCACCTCTGCGAGCGAGACGACGGATGGCGGGCTTGGTGATACCCTGGATGTTGTCACGGAGCACCTTCCTGTGGCGCTTGGCGCCTCCTTTTCCCAGACCCTTTCCTCCCTTACCGCGACCGGTCATCTTGCTTGATTTGGTTCAGTGGTTTCGATTTACACGTGCGCACACCGATAGTGTGTGCGAGAGACGATTACTCGAACGAGACTGTGCCCGAAACTAGGCAGAGCCTGACTTTTATATCATTCGTAAAGCGAACGAGGGGCGGGCGGCAGCGGGGGGGCCATGTCTTCTCTCACTCTCGCGTGTGCGAGCGCTAGTGCGACAGAGACGGAGTATCGTTGATGATTTTACTTTAAAATAAGTACCTATATATTTTTATATTATGTTATTATTATATTAAGTAATAATTAATAAATTCCATTGAATTAAAAACAAATTAATGGAAAAGAAAAAGGGGTTCCGTCTCGCTCTCGACTAAAATAATGCGTCACCACTCGCACGACAGAGATGGAAATATTCAACACATTCTCTCTCTCTCTCTCTCTCTCCCTCGCTCGCTCGCTCGCTCTACGTGTTATATTTTTCTTAAAAAATAAATAAAATCATCAATATCAATTAAATAATTATTTGTGTAGGTAATGATCCGGGGGCCAGTTCATGCAGGCAAATGTAAGTAACAATGAAATGAAATTTTGTAATTATAGAAAAAAAAAATAATTTACTATCGAACAGCTCACAATATAGGCCTACTATTACTATTTATTTTGTTTCTCTTTCATTCATATTCAATTTGCATTGATTGTTGCGTGCGTGCGCGTAAGAGTATTATTGCAGTTCATTTATTTACTAGATAGATATAGTGTTAAATAATTTATTGATCGGCATAAATAATAATAAAGCAAGCAAGCAAGCAAGTGAGTAAGTATGTATGTATGTACACATTATGACGTGTGTAATAAAATGTTAAACTCGGACTCGTCATCGACAGAAACTTGTGTTGGTGGACACACATTAAGAATCATATGCGGCCCTGAAAAGGGCCTTTTTTGTGTTTGTTTGATGCGCGCGTATCCTCCTCGGACGACAGCGGCGGCGCAGAGCAAAGTCGAGCGCGAAGCACTTAGGCGCGCTCTCCTCTGATCCTGCGCGCCAGCTGGATGTCCTTGGGCATGATGGTGACGCGCTTGGCGTGAATCGCGCACAGGTTGGTGTCCTCGAAGAGGCCCACCAGGTAAGCCTCGCTGGCCTCCTGGAGCGCCATGACGGCGGAGCTCTGGAAACGCAGATCGGTCTTGAAATCCTGAGCGATTTCACGCACGAGACGCTGGAACGGCAACTTGCGGATCAAGAGCTCCGTGCTCTTCTGGTAACGACGAATCTCACGGAGTGCCACGGTACCGGGCCTGTAGCGATGGGGTTTCTTGACGCCACCGGTGGCGGGCGCACTCTTGCGAGCGGCCTTGGTGGCCAGCTGCTTCCTCGGGGCTTTACCGCCGGTCGACTTACGAGCGGTCTGCTTGGTACGGGCCATTGTACGTAAACGTAAAACAACTTTTCACAAATGCAAATTTTACAAGAGAGCGGAGCGGCGGGTCGTTCGACGTACGATCCTCTAATAAAACATGTACTTTTTTTTTTTTTTTTTTTTTTTTTGAAGGGACGCGCGCTGGTAGCTTGAAGAGCTTTTCCAACTTCACCGGGCAGAGTGGCGAGTACAGAAGGTACTCTAGCCGTTTGGCGATCGTCGGTGCGCGTGCCGACGAGGCCGAGTGTGGGCTTCGCGAAGCGAAGCCCAGGCTCGTCCGCGTCGGTCGCAGACCGACGTTCGCGATCGGGCCGTATCGAGCGCATAAGGCGCCCGATCAGTGGCGAACCCAACTAGAGGGTTGCCCTCCGCGGTGTTGGACCAAAGTCCAGCCTACGGCGGGCTCACTCTAGTGGGCCCGATCGAGGGGACTACGGACGCGGCCTGAGGGCGCCACGGTAGGCTCGGACCTCGGCTCAGGCCGTGTCCGGGGGACGGATAGGGGAGAACCGGCCCGGTACATGTCTGTACCGTCCGAAATGGAAAGCAGGGCCTCGTACTCGCCGGCGAGTACGGTGTAACGAGCTACTGTGT
Organism: Ostrinia nubilalis; assembly: GCF_963855985.1. Taxonomy (NCBI): domain Eukaryota; kingdom Metazoa; phylum Arthropoda; class Insecta; order Lepidoptera; family Crambidae; genus Ostrinia; species Ostrinia nubilalis. The sequence goes on from NC_087117.1 coordinate 3,657,482, forward strand.
TGTGGAGTAGTTGGCGTGCTTAAGGCAGTGATGTCTGTGTTCAGAAATTCGGTAATAGGATCGTCCGGGTCGTCTAGGACATGCCTAGGTCGTCGGTATTGGGCAGCGACATCTTTCTGGGGTGTATACGTGGCGGCGCTAACGATAAGAGGGTTCTTGTGGTTGATCGCTTTATCAAAGTAGCGGCGAGAGGCTTCTTTCATAAAGTGATCAATCGATGGGATCTCGAAATCTCTATGGAGATTCGTATTACGCACGAACCACGGGGCGTCCGCGGCTCGGCGTAAGAATTTGTTTTGGAGGGTCTGGAATTTCTTAAGGTCTGTGCAGGAAGTGTGAGCAAACACCGGACTGGCGTAAGTCAACACTGGACGGATGCAGGTTTTGTAAATTGTCAACTTATTTCTAAGTGACAATTTACTTTTCCTTCCAACTAGGTGGTAGAGTCGGTGGATGTAGTGGTTCGCACGGCTCAAGACGCGTCTGAGGTGCGGAGCGAACGATAATCTCTGGTCGAGGGTGACACCTAAGTACTTGGCCTCACTTTTCCAAGGAATAGTTTGGTCAAATAAGGTGAGATGGGTGGGGACGTTAGGACGAGTGCGAACCGGAGGACGTTTCGCAGACAAAGCCCTAGAAAAGTACACTGCTGCACTTTTTTCGGGATTTACCTCGATACGCCACTTCCTGAACCATTCGCCTAATTGTGTGACTGCGCGTTGGAGCGCCAAGATGACGTAATTCCGATTACGTCCGGACTTGTAGAGTGCGGTGTCGTCCGCAAACAGGGCTAAATCCGTATTCGGATATTTGGGGATGTCATTGACGTACAATGAAAAGAGGATGGGCGAGAGCACGGAGCCCTGGGGGACTCCGGCTCTAATGGGGCGGGGGGAGGAGAGGGAGCCATCTACTCGGTAACGAAAGGTGCGATTCGATAAAAAGTCACGTAAGATGTGCACGAGACTGTCCGGCACACCGAGTTCGTAAAGCTTGTAAATCAAGCCATTGTGCCAGACTTTATCGAATGCCTTCGCTACGTCGAAGAATAGCACTCCTGTCCCTACGGGTGGCTTAGCAGTGAGGCCGCTAAGTATGTGCTCCGTTAAGCGGTGCACCTGTTGTACGCAGGAATGTGAGGCGCGGAAGCCAAACTGTTCGTTTATTAAGAGATTATTAGAAAAAACATAATCTCTTAATCGAGAGACAATTATACGTTCGTATAACTTACCCATGGTCTTTAAGAGACTGATGGGTCTGTAGCTTGTGGGGTCAGCCAGTTTCTTACCGGGCTTCGGGATGCCAATGACTTCTGCCTCTTTCCACGCGTCGGGAAAGATGCAGTGAGACATGGCCGCGTTGAAAATAGCAACCAAGAGGTATACTAGGGGGGCGGGCAGGGCGCGTAAGACTCTATTAGAGATACGGTCCGGGCCGGGGGCTTTGTTGGGACGGAAACCTTTGATTATCGTTCGCACCTCGTCGACGTTGGTCGGGTCTAGGGTTGTGGTCGGAGGGAGGGCGGCTCTACGTTCGACTTCGCTGTCCACCATGCGGAGGTGGGCAGAGTCTACTGGGAGGGTACTGGGGGAGCACTGTGCTTCTAGACTGTCGGCTAGACATTCGGCTTTGGCGTCGTCGTCAAACGCAAGCGTTTGATCGGGACGTAAAAGCGGTGGCGTGGACGCTACGGTGTCAGACTTAAAGGCTCTCGTCAACTTCCAATAGGCTTGGTGAGATGGCGAGATTTCTTTAAGTAGATCATCCCACTGATTGTTACGGAGTTCCGCGATACGAGCCTTGACAGCGCGCTGTAAGGAACGTAAGCGGACTCTGTTTTCCTCGGTTGGATAAGCGTCATAATCGCGAGTGGCTGCGTTCTTTGCCCTCAATAGTTCTCGCGCATCGTCCGGCAACCTGAGACGGTGGTTAGCCATCGCAGGCACTTTCCTAGACGAGTCGCCGATGGCGACCGAGATGTGACTAGTGAGCGCATCGATCGCGTGAATAGTTTCGTGAGGCGAAACTATATCGTCGGGGATTGAGGACAGTTGTGGGCTCTGACAGTTCCCAAGTTTTACCTTGAGTTTGTCCCAGTCCACAATTGTCTTCATAGTGGGTGTAGACTCAGGAGAGCCTAGTTGTAGTACGACCGGGCGATGGTCAGAAGTGAGCGCGTGCATGGTTTCTATAGAGTGTAGGCGGAGGCCTATATTCTTTAGAATTGCCATGTCCAGAATGTCGGGCCGATGCTCGACATTGTAAGGATAGTGAGTGGGCGTCATAGGGACTAAGATGTCAAAGATGAGTTCCTCAGAGAGTTCGCTTAACATGTTGCCATTGGCAGTGGATGTTACGCAACCCCAATGAGTGTGTTTGCTATTAAAGTCGCCGCCAAGAATGACTGCACTATTCATAGCAAAGAGGGCCTGAAAGTCGCTCCTTAAGGGAGTCTTGTTCGGGGAGAGGTAAACCGAGCCGATGAGGATGGGCTCGTGTCCAGTCATGGCTAGCCGACAGAGTGAGACTTCTAGGTTAGAGAGAGAAGGGGGATCGACTAAAGCACAGTGCAGAGAACGCTTATAATAAATAAGCGTGCCGCCGCCACGTGTGGGCCTATCGTGTCTAATGATATTGTAGTTCGCTATCCTAGGATTGCGAATAGAGGGTGTTAGGAGGGTCTCTTGAACCAGAAAGATGTCGACCTGGTGGTCGGTAAGGAACTGAGTAACCTCGTCCTTCTGCTGTCTAAGACCGTTAGCGTTGAAAAATGCTAAGGTGATTGACCGGGGTTTGATCCTAGCGGTGGGATTAGCCATTACGGAGCGTGGAAAGAGGAGATAGCGTAGCAAAAGTCTACGTGTTCGGCGAGGATAGTTAACCTATCCATGATGTTGCCTTCGCCATTAGTCGCGCGCAGTTTTGCGGCGATCACAAACATCTCGCCGACATTAATTTGGCCAAAGAAGTCTCTGACCAACTTAATGTCAGCCGCAGGTGAATGTGAAGGCTGGGGCTTGGCCTGAGGGGCCGGGACTTTGTGGGCTGGTGCCTTAGGGGCAGGGGGACTTGGGTTAGGCGCCTGTTGGGTAGGTGCCTTTGGCGTAGCCTTAGGGGCTGGATGGGGTTGAGGAGCCTGCTGGGGCGCGGGAGGGGCCACAGCTGTTTGGGTGGGTGTGGGAGTAAGGCTGGCAGCCTGGGTGTAGGCCAGAGGCCTAGCCCAAGCATTGGGCCTGTTGGGGCGGAGGCTAGGAGCCTCACTTGCTACCGCAAAGTTGCGAGTAGCATTGATCTGCCTGGGGGCAGAGGGGATGGGGGCACGCGGCTGAGTGCGTGGAGCCCGGGGACAACCGCGATAATTCGCAGGATGACCCTGGCTACCACACAGTATGCAGCTCGGTGGTTCGGTGGCTGTGGCCTTGTCACGGACACAGTCGGCTGTGCCGTGATCGCCTAGGCACTTGACGCACCTAGGACGGGCGTGACAATTACGGGCAGCGTGCCCGTAATGTTGACAGCGGTGGCACTGGCCGGGAGCGCCGCGCTTTCGGGGTGGCTCAACTTTGAGCCCGGAGATGAAGCAAACCGTTTTCAAATTGAAAATCGATTTCGCTTCGTTGGAATAGTCCAAGACTACTTGGACAAGGTCAAATGGTTCACGTGTACGAGTCCTGTACAGACGGTGAACCTGTTTGACGGGAAAGTTTTGTGCCTTGAGGTCGGCCAAGATGGAGGCGGAGTCTAGCTCCTTGGGAAGGCCACGGATAACAACCCGCAGCTCCCTTTCCTCCTCGCGAGGGAAGGTATGATAACCGATACGGTTTTCATCAAGGAATCGAGTTAGGGCTCGGTGCTCGTCCGAGGTGGACAAGGACACCTTAATGCCTACATTGCACGACTTAGCGTGCGAGAAATTGATGTGGCGCTCCTTGAGCGCGCCGGAAATTTTGTTCCAGGACGCCTTGTCCTGGACAAAGACTGGGGGGACTCTGGCAGTCCGGCCGGTGCTCGACTGCGAGCCGGAGGGCTGGGAAGATTGCGAGGGCTGGGATAGGCCCGAGTTGGCCTTCAGCGCCTTCGCAGGGGGGGAAGGAGGGGGAGAGGCCGCGGATTTGCGGGTCCTCTTCGGACGACTGACGGTGGTGAAGCCACCGTCATCGGCGTCTGAGACAGAGTCACATTCCATGTCCCTACTGGGGGCATGGGATTGGTGATCTATCACAATAGAGTGCTCGTTCGTGAGCGGGATTGGTAGCGGGGCCGAGTTAGGATCGCACATGGCGTCCTCGGGACATGACGGGGAAGCAGGCTCCTCATAGACGGAGCTTGCGAGGGATTTTGCCCGTATGTGGGCTTTAAACCCGGAGAGAACCTCCGGGTGAGTGGCCCGGAGGAACTTTAATAGTTCCTCCGTGTCCATGGCATGGAGGGTGTATTCGCGACGCGTGAATCTACACCGGTTCGCAAGTCGCAACCACCGAGAAGAGCCGGCAAGAAACTCGGTGGTTATAGCGGTGTGTAAGTCCCGCACAGTCGGTGTAAACCGAGCGGGGTGTGTCGGAAAAGTGTGCCCTAACCAATGTAACTACGTCGCAACGTAGCAACGCCGCGACGTAGGGTGAGTACCTACTCCTAGCAGTCCTTCAGGAGGGCCCCGGTCGCAAAAACAACCAGGGATACGCTCCTTCAGGGATGGAAAATAGGGAGGGGTAGGGGGGGTCACGCCCGGCAGTGAAAAGACTGTGAAACCGAGTGTCTCAAGGGCGAGGAGGAACGCCTCACCCTCTCAAACGTGCCTTCCAGGAGGCCAAGGTTCACAGCCTAATATACCGGCGGCGGCAGGAAATTTCAGCGCCTTGAAAAGGCACTGTCGGTCGCTCCCAATCGAACCGAACCGCCTTTAGAAAGGCGTTTAACTACGCTTGTTCGTTATCACCGTTAGGTATCCCAAGCGCAGCCGCGGGCAAGCCACGTAATTGTGACAAAACACCACAGAAACAAGACTCGCAGAGCGAGGGCGATAAGCTCGACGAACTCGGAGCGCAGCGCATGCGAGCGGGCGGGCGAGGCGGAGCGCACGTCCGTACCGTGCGAGCGATGCGAAGCGAATCCTGACTGGGTCTGTGTGTAAAACATGTACGCGCGCGCCACGCCGTATTTATAGCCGACGATGTATACGCCTCTCTTTCTCACTGCGTGCGCGCTCTCTCTCTCGCTCGCACGATTTGTTTTTTTTTTTTTTTCATTCGCGTTTCAAAAATTCAAAATAATTGTTTAAACATAGACGTAAGTAGTTTCATTTCATAAAATACTACTACGTCATAATAAATACTAATGAACGAAGCCTCCTTTCAGGCGTATAATTTGCCTGTGCCAGGATAATAACTAGTAAGAAGTGTTATATTGTGTAATTTCCACTCAAAATCAACAACAAAGCAATAATTATTAGGTACATACATATTCTAGGCTAACTAATTAATTATTCTACGACAAATTATTATATTTTTGCGTTTTGAGTTTTCCTCTAGCCGGATATATTGTGTGAGAGTTTCTTTTTGGAAATTCAAAATAATATTGATTGATTGATTATGTACAAAAATGATACAAATATTTTATTTAAACAGTGAGTCTGCAGTACGAGTAAGTGTGTGAAAAGTATTATTTCATAATTTAATAAGTACTAGCTTAGTTTATTAACTTCATAGTTCGTTCATAATTAATTTATATTTTTTCCTGTTATCTGCGAAAATTAAAATAATGTAGGTATTGTGTTGATTGATTCTAATTTACCTTCGATATTTTATAGGAGTCATTGTTATTTTTAGTTGACAATATTTTATTTTTTTCTCTAGTTCGCTCACTCTTCACTGACAAGCACAATCTGATACGTAGACAATTATTAATTATTTACAATGCTTACTATAAGCGAACAATAAATAAATAAATAAGCTGTTGTGTTGTGCGGCGAATGTGTTAAATTTTTTACAAGTAGGTTACCTAAGTAGGTAGGTAAGGTACATTAACATTTATTTACGTGACACGCCATCGACAAGAAACTTTTCAATTTATGATATGCATTTTGTGGCCCTGAAAAGGGCCTTTTGTTTTTGTGTCGTGGTTGTGTTTGGTGTAAAACACCGACAACACGAACGACGACGACGACGACGAAGCGCTGCCAATTCACTTGGAGCTGGTGTATTTGGTGACGGCCTTTGTGCCTTCACTGACGGCGTGCTTGGCGAGTTCACCGGGCAGCAGCAGCCTGACGGATGTCTGCACCTCCCTCGACGTGATCGTGGAACGCTTGTTGTAGTGAGCCAGACGGGAAGCTTCGGCGGCGATGCGTTCGAAGATGTCGTTCACGAACGAGTTCATGATCGACATGGCCTTGCTGGAGATACCGGTGTCGGGGTGGACCTGCTTCAGCACTTTGTAGATGTAGATGGCGTAGCTCTCCTTCCTCTTGTGCTTCTTCTTCTTCTTGTCAGTTTTGGAGATGTTCTTCTGAGCCTTGCCTGACTTCTTGGCGGCCTTGCCACTTGTCTTGGGCGGCATGATTGTTTAATGGGATAACGACGATAATAATGTATATCAGCTTACAACAACTCGACCGTGCCGAGAGTGACGAGCGAATGTGTAAATTTTTCGGTAGATTGGGGTTTACCTCAGTTACTGTCAGTTCAAAAAGCGACCGCAACGCGGTGTCACTTCGACCAATAGTGTCGTCGCATTAACATGATATTTCTCTCTCGCTCTGTGCCGTCTCGCTCATAACGCATTACGGTCTGTGTTGTTGATGGGTGCGACGAGCGAGTGAGTGAGATGGCGATATGTGAGGAGCGTTTCTCTCGCTCACTCAACTCTCTAGTTTGGTTTCAGTTTTATAATAATAATAAAAAAAAAAATGTATGTATGTAGGTAGGTAGGTAGGTACGTACGACATAAAAAATATTATGCAAGTGCATTACGAGTAATGTAGATTTACATTTTCTCTCTGTCTTTCTTTTCTCTCACGAAACGCAAAGCGCAAGCAAGATTTTAAAATTAATTTTAATAATATATAAAAAAATATTTATATCAATAGATCAATCGCATCACGTTATAAATACTAAAATATTTTTCTTAAGGATTTTTCATGCTCAAACTCGAATCTACCTATGTATTTACGTACGGGTATATTTTGTCTCTCTCTCTCTCACTCATAATTAGGCATTTATTTATTTTGTCTGTTAACCATCATGCCGACTTTTTCAGACAATCAATAAATTATTCATTATATTGTGTAGTGATAGTATTTATTATTGTATAGTGTAAGAAGAGATTTGCACTCGTGTCAATCGTCAAGAAACATTTCATAAATACTCAAGAATCATATTGCGGCCCTGAAAAGGGCCTTTTTGTTTGAAGAAACGTGCACACTCTCGATCAATATGTATACAGCAGCAGAGTGCAGCATACATAAATGATGCGAAAACGCGGCGGCGATTTATGCCTTCTTCTCGGTCTTCTTGGGCAAGAGCACGGCCTGGATGTTGGGCAGCACACCACCCTGGGCGATGGTGACGCCGGAGAGGAGCTTGTTCAATTCCTCGTCGTTGCGTATCGCCAGTTGTAGATGTCTCGGGATGATCCTGGTCTTTTTGTTGTCACGAGCCGCGTTACCGGCCAACTCGAGCACTTCAGCGGCCAGGTACTCCATGACGGCGGCCAGGTACACGGGCGCACCGGCACCGACACGCTCGGCGTAATTGCCCTTACGCAGAAGCCTGTGGATACGACCGACGGGGAACTGGAGACCGGCACGGTTGGACCTGGACTTTGCCTTTCCCTTGACCTTGCCACCCTTGCCGCGACCCGACATGTTGTTGTAGTTTGTAGAGAAATAAATCAACACACAAAGTGAACGTGTAACGACGAGCGCGCGTCGAGACTGTCTGTGTCAATTTTTTTTTTTTTTTTTTTTTTTTTTTTTTTTTTTTTTTTTTTTTCGGACTGACTATGCTGATAGCCGTGAGCGGCTTTTTCAGCTTCACCGGACAATAGGTGAGCGCAGATGGCTCTCAACCTCAAAATTTAAGCAACGAGCCTAAGGGCGCCCCCGAGTGGGGCTCGAACCTCGGCCTAGGGCGTTGCTGGGGGACGGTAGCCTAACGTAGGTTTGGGGAGAGAAGCGGCCCGGCACGTGCCGATACCGCGAGAAAAAGGGACGGGTCGAAGGGGACCGCGGCGCGAGTCCTCGCCGGCGAGGACGGTAGATCGGTTGGAGTGGAGTGGTGCTAGTTTTCGCGAGCTGTTGGGCGGCCTCGATGGCTAGGGTGATGTCGTCGTCGGGATCGCTGAGGGCGTTCCTGGGACGACGTCTGCGCGGGGGGGTGGGGAGGTCCGGCGAGTAGTTCGCCGCCCCGGAAATGAGGGGGTTCGGGTGGGACGTGGCAGAGTCAAAATAGTTCTCAGATAATTGCTTGAGGTACGACTTAATAGTCGGTAACCCCAAGTCAATATGGAGATTTTCATTACGCAGGTACCACGGGGCTCCCGTGGCCTTGCGCATGAACCTATTCTGGAGGACTTGTAACCTATGGATGTGGGAGGGGGCGATGTGTGCAAACACTGGGCCTGCATACGTGAAAATGGGACGAATGCAAGTCGTGTAAATTCTCAACTTATTTCTAAGCGACAATTTACTACGACTGTTTAGGAGACAATGGAGGCGACCTAGAGCGAAGGACGCTCGGTCGCGTACGGTTTTCACATGTTCGCGGAAGGTTAACCCTTTGTCAAGAGTGACGCCGAGATACTTAACCTTCTTTGTCCATGGAATGGGACGATCGAACATAGTGATCGATTTGGGCGTGGGAGGGAATTTGCTATTGCGAGCAAAGATGATGGCGGCGCTTTTATCGGGATTGACCTCGATACGCCATTTCCTAAACCACTTGCCGAGGACGTCGGCAGTGTTTTGGAGGGTCTTGATTATGTGGGCTGCCCGGCGGGACGTACAGTAAATGGCTGTATCGTCCGCAAAGAGGGCGGTGTGGGTTGTAAGCGGCGATGGCTTAAACCTCGGGAAGTCGCTAGTGAAGAGCGAGAAGAGGAGAGGCGAGAGCACGGACCCTTGGGGGACTCCGGCTCGTATGGGGTGCGGGGGGGACAGTGTCCCATCCACTCGGTAGCGGAAAGAGCGATTCGACAAAAAGTCTCGTATGATGTGCACGAGACGGTCTGGCACTCCGATGTTGTAAAGCTTATATAATAAGCCGTTGTGCCACACCTTGTCGAAGGCTTTCGCCACGTCGAAGAAGAGAGCGCCTGTTTTGTAGGGGGCGTTCCTGCTGTAAAAGCCAGCTAACGAGTGCTCGACGATGCGATGCACTTGTTGGACGCAAGAGTGTTTGGCTCTAAAGCCAAACTGCTCGTTGGGAATGAGACTTTTGGACTCTACGTAGTCCTTGAGGCGTTTATAGATAAGTCGCTCGTACAGTTTCCCAATAGTGTTGAGAAGACTGATGGGGCGATAACTTGTCGGCTCTGCGGCAGGCTTTCCCGGTTTAGGGATGCCTATGACGGTTGCCTCTTTCCACGCCTGCGGGAAAGTGCAATTGCTCATAGCCGCGTTGAATATAGCGGTGAGCAGGACTATTAGGGGGGCAGAGAAGCGCTTGAGCACTCTATTAGTGATGCCGTCTGAGCCGGGGGCTTTGCGAGGGTGGAGACCCTTGATGAGGGTTTCCACCTCTTCGGGGGTGATGGGGTCTAGAGGGGGGTCGGTGGGGGGAGTGCAGTTTCTCCTTTGAACCTCCGAGTCAACCTCAGCGAGGTGTTCGGGGTCTACCGGGAGTAAACTGGGAGCACATTGGGACTCGAGACTGCTCGCTAGACAGTCCGCCTTTTCGTCGTCGTCGAACGCCGGGGGCAGGCCGGGACGGTTAAGGGGAGGAGTGACTGCTACAGAGTCAGACTTGAGACGCCTGGTCAACTGCCAAAAGGCTAGATGGTTCGGCTCGAGGGATTGTACCATAGAGTCCCACCGTTCGTTCCGGAGATCGCGAATGCACTTCTTTACAGCACGCTGCAAGGAGCGCATGCGAACCCGGTTCTCTTCGGTGGGGTACGAGTCGTAAGCTCGGATGGCCGCGTTCTTCTCCGTCAACAGAGCGCGTGCATCAGGCGACAGGTTCCATCTTTGGTGACCCAAGTCCGGTACCTGTCGTGAACAGTCCTTCACGACGTTCTGCACGTGACTGGTGAGGGAGTTGATCGCGCTGTCGGTCTGTTCCGGTGTGCTAATCACATCCGGAATGGTATCTAGGAGGGGGGAAGAGGCCGACTTGAGGCTTTCGCCCAGTCTGCCCCAATCCACCACTACCTTTGACGGGGGTGGGAGGCCTGTGTTCGAATCGGGGCCTACTCGGGGGATTAAACTAATGACCACAGGCCTGTGGTCAGAGTCCAAGGCGTGATAGAGCTCTATAGAGCTTAAGCGAAGATTTATGTTCTTAAGGAGACATAAATCGAGAATGTCTGGGCGGTGTCCTACTATTGCAGGGAAGTGGGTCGGAGACATGGGAGCGATGACGTCAAAGTTCAATCGGTCTGCCAAGGACTCTAGCTGCCTACCGCGGGGGTTTGTGCTAACACAATTCCACGCGGTATGTTTGGCGTTTAGGTCCCCCGCCACTACGACGGAGCTACCTAAGTTGAGAATCGCCTCTAGGTCGCTAGTAATTAGCGATCTAGAGCGTTCGGGGTTGTTGTTAGCCGGCGCTAGGTAGGCTGAGACTATGACTACAGGCTGGTGACCAGACATGGCCAGCTTGCAGACCGAGGCCTCAAGGTGCTCGAGACGGGGGGGATCCATAGGTATACAGTGCAGTGACCTTTTATAGTAAATGAGAGTGCCACCGCGGGCGGAAGTAGTCCTATCGTTGCGAACTATGTTATAGTTTGCAATTTTAGGATCCCTGATAGAGGGTTTTAGAAAGGTCTCCTGCATGAGAAAGACGTCTAACTGGTGCTCCCTCAGGAAATCAGCGATTTCCATTCTTTGGGATTTGTACCCGTTAGCGTTAAAATAGCCTATTTTCAAGGCTTTTGGTTTGACTCTGCTCTTTGTTTGTAAATCCATTATGGGTTTACTCTGAAGTCCTTAAGGGCTCTGCACAGCGTGCGGGAAGAGTAGGCGACCTGAAGCATAGCCTCGGTATTGCCCTCGGCCGCTTTCAGTGCCTCAACAACTCGTTCGACTTCGTCGAAGTCGATCTCGTTGAAAAATCGACTTAATAAGTCGATTTTGAAGCTGTCGCTAGAGGGGGAGGGGATGGGGGGGCGCGACGCGCGCGGCGGCGCCCTCGCGGCTGAGTATGGGACCGAAGCCGGTGCCTTAGGGGCCTGTGGCTTCGGTTGGGGTTTGGCCTTAGGGGCCTGCGCCTTTGGCGCCGCAGGAGCGGCTGCCGCCGGCTTTGCCCATCCTGCCCAGTGAGGGGCAAGGACGGGGGGGATGGGGGGGGGTGCCGCTCTAGGTAGCGGCGGGAAGTGGGCCGAGGTGGGGGGTCCCGCCGGTGCGGTCTGAGGTCGCGGGGCGGGGGCATTTCGCGGCTGAGTCGTACGACTCGAACGCGGTGCCTTGGGCGCCTTCGGGCACCCGCGATAGTTCGCGGGGTGTCCCGTCTCTCCACAGAGGACGCAGCTAGGCGGCTCTGTGCAGAGTGATAGGTCCTTCGGGCGAGGACATTCGGGGGTGCCGTGGTTACCCAGGCACTTGACGCACCTGGGCTTGGCGAAACAATTGCGGGCAGAGTGCCCATAGAGTTGGCAGCGATGACACTGGCCTGGGGGACCGCGCTTGTGCGGGACTTCGACACGGATGCCGGAAAGTTGGCACAGTGTTTTTATATTAAACACTGCCTTTCCAGCGTCCGTCCGTTCTAATATGGCTAGAACCATGTCGTATGGTTCAGCTTGGCGGCCCCGGTACATTCGATGTACCTCGAGGGCGGGAAAGTTTTGGCTTTTTAGATCAGCCAAGATCTGCGAGGTTTGCAGCTCGCGAGGGATACCGCGTATGATCACGCGCAGAAGTCGCTCCTCTGGGAGCGCGTAGGTGTGAAAACCTACCTTCATGCTTTTCAGCATGGTAGTGAGAGATCTATGATCTCGGGAGGTTTGCACCTGCACCTTGATGCCCTGAGGCGTGGTGCGGGCGGAGAGGTAGTTGACGCCGGTAGCGGCGCACCTCTTTGAAACATCGACCCACTTGTCCTTGTCCTGGATGTACAAGGGGGGTGGGGGGCGCTCTTTCCTCTGAGTAGAGGAGGCCTGAGAGGGGGCGGGCGACTCGGTGGTCGAGTTCGTCCGGGGGGACTGCGGCGCGGGGGCCGCGGAAGCCGCGGAAGCCCGGGGCGGGCTGGCGGGATCGGCCTGGATGTTGGCCGGACGTTTGGCCTTGGGCGAGCTAGTCGCCTTGGGCTTTGACTTGCGGGCTCGCTTGCCGGACTTGCCGACTGGGACGAATTCGTCCGACTGCGAGCCTTCGTCGGATGAGGCGGAGTCTGAGGACGTGGACGAGTCCTCCGATTGAGATCCCTCCGAGGTCTCAGATGGACGCTCTTCCGAGACGTCCATCTCCTCTTCGGGGGCGGAGCCAGAAGCGGCTTCGCTTTGGCTGGGCGGGGGGGAGTCCTCGTTAGTGAGGGGAGAGCGGGGGCGAGCTGGGTCAGCCTGAAGGGCTTCCCGAAGCTCCGGGATCTCTTCGGAGAGTGACTGAATCACCTCCGGGAATCTCGAGGCCAGCGCTCCGAGGAGCCTGACCACAAGGTCGGACGGCGCCATCGCTCGCCCGACCAACAGCTGTTTAATGATTAACGAACTTACTCTGGTTCGCTCGCGTCACGTTCCGCACAGAAGAACCAGGAAGAAACTGTGCGGCGGTCGTGCCTACTCTTGGCCTACTTTCGGTCCCCGGGTGGGATTACCCGGGGGTGTGTGCTTTGAATACCTTCCCGCGGGATAGCGGGAAGGGTGTGTCCTAGGGTGAGCCCTAAGCTTGTAGGCCTCTTGCCGATCTTAATGTGCAAGAGGGGCCCTAACAGCCTCGAATGTAGAGGGTAGCTTCCAGCCGGAGCCTTTAGCGCCCAAACAACACCCGAGGAATGGGATAGAAGGAGAGGGGATGGGTGGGAGGGAGACAGTCAGGCTCGGCTAGGAGATCCCCCAAGGCCGGTGGTCCTGACCCCGTCCGATTTCAACTTAGTCCTTAAGGGATTAAGTCGGCGATATCGGGTCAACGCCCACTAAGCTTCGTTAACACCGCTAGGTATCCCACTTAGTGACCACTATAAAGAGTGGGTTTGCCAAATCGCGACGCGTTCGAATCCGCGTGCCCGCCCGCGTTATTGTGAGAACAACTTACGCGAACGCGCACACGCAAAGAAACAGGAAGCCTAGAAACCGCCTTGAAAAAGGCAGACAGTCTGGGCAAGGGGGAGCGGATCGCAGCGAGACGTCCGAACCGTGCGAGTGCGACGCGAGAACTCGAATGTAAGTGTTGTCTCTGTCTCTGTCGCTTCGCGTTGGTTTGTGACAGACCGTGCTGATATAAATAAAGGGAGAGAAAAAAAAAAAAAAAAAAAAAAAAAAGTGTTTTTCCTTTTCACTTGGTTAATTAATTTGCTTTTTTTTTTTTCTCTATGTAGGCATATGTATGTGTGGTATAAAACGCGTTTCTTTTGCGTAATGGAAAAAAAAAAAAAAAATTAAACGTCAGTGTCAAGCGCCGGCAGACAGGGCAGTCGGGCGGCGGGATTCTGGTGATTATTATAAAAAGTTGTGAAAGTTGAATGATAATACATATATTGTGTTATCATTTTGCCGCTGAAATGGCGAAAAGTGAACGACGACGCGCATCAAATGCAAGACATGTTATAAGTTAACTCAGGTGGCTACTTGTTGTTGTTGTTGTTGTTATTCGTTCATTCAGTTAGTTGTGTGTGTTGTGCGGTAAAAGCAAGTAAATTGAGCGCGATTTAAACGATAAATGAATATGTGTGCGAACAAACAAAGTACCAAAGTGATGCGTGTGATGTTGTTGTGGTATCATACACAGATACTTATGTGGTTTCTCCGTTCATAATTTCAGTTGGTGGTGCGTGAACAATGTGTGCTGCTGGTGCTGGTGCTGGTGGTGTGGCGGGCGTGCGGGGCGGGCGGGCGGTCGCTGTCTGCGGCGGCGGCGGCGGCGGCGGCGGCGGCGGCTGGAGGCCTCCGCCGCCCTCTCGCCGTCGTCGGCCGAATATTATCATGAACCGAACGGAACGATGCGATGGGGTGAGTGAGTGTTATTATTAATTAGTTAATTACCCGACTGCGCCAGAAGGAGGGTGTAAAAAAAGGAATTAAAAAAAAAAAGACAAAAACAAGACAACTTGTGCCCGTTTCCCATATTCTAATAGGTTTCTATTCCAAATCCGGATTTCAACTGTCAAATTTAATTCAGTTTTAGATAAAATTTTTTTACACATTACTATTAAAGTCTTATAAAAATAATAGACCGAACAGTTATTTTTAAACAAAAACAATTATTGATGTTCGACAGTTGACGGACAGATTTGGATTAGGATTGAATTTATCATAAACAAATTAATGCATTCGGAGGCATCAATGACTAATTAATTATTATGTTGGTGATAAATGTATTTGATGCCTCCGACTGAATTTGTGAACTCTTAACTAAGTTGCCTTGTTTTTATTAGTTATTTTTTAATTATTGTTTTAGATTGAATCGATAACTCATAATAATAATTTTTGTGTGTTACTCTCTTGTGAACGGTACCTTGTTGGTGATCAAATAAATAATATTGAAATAGTTGTTGATGCATAAAAGATGCATGTAGTGTGGTGTGTGTGGGTGTAGATAGGGGGTGCCTATATTATGTATACCTACATTAATTATTTAGTAATTCATGTGTTTGTTTTTCAGGACAGCAAGCAGCGGAGAGCAGGACTCGGCCTGCCTGCCTCTGTATTTAAAATGTGACTCGTCTATCGCAAGAAACACATGTAAGTACATGTTTGAATTATTTGTTAGCCCTGAAAAGGGCTTTTTAAAACTTTCGACGCTCCTCGCTGCAACCGCAGCCTCAGCCTCGGCCGTTGTTATGATGATGATGATGGGGTGTGTCAGTAGTACCACCACCAACACCACCATTACCCACGACAACACTGGCGGGCGTATGGGCGACACAACAAGTTGCTGCTGCTGGCTGACGCGCGCGGCGGCGGCGGCGGCGGCGGCTTACTTCTTGCCGGCGGACGCCTTCTTGGCCGCGGGCTTGGATTTCGGTGTTGCGGCGGCCTTCTTCGGTTTGGGCGCCTTGGGTTTCTTGGTTGGCGGTTTGGCGGTCTTCTTGGCCTTCGGCGCGGCGGCGGCCTTACCCTTGGCGGCGGCGGCGGGTTTCTTGGCGGCGGGCTTCTTCTTCGCGGCGGCCGCCTTCTTGTCCTTGGTGGCGGCGGAGGGCTTCGCCTTCGAGGGCGACGATGCGGCGCTCGAGGCGGCGCCCTTCTTCGCCTTGCCGGCGGCCGACGCGGCCGTGGCCTTCTTGGACTTGGCCGACGCTGCGGCGGCGCCCTTGGCGGGCTTGCTCGCCGCCGGCTTCTTGGATGCCGCAGATTTGGATTCCAATTTGAACGAACCGGAAGCGCCCTTGCCCTTGGTCTGGATCAAAGCGCCGGACTCGACGGCGCTCTTCAGGTACTTCCTGATGAAAGGTGCCAATTTTTCAGCGTCCACTTTGTACTGAGCCGCGATGTACTTCTTGATGGCCTGCAGCGAGGAACCGCTGCGCTCCTTCAACTCTTTGATGGCGTTGTTCACCATCTCGGACGTCTTCGGGTGGGTGGGCTTCGCTTTCGGCTTCTTAGCTCCTCCGGTCGCCGTCGCCTTGGGTTTCTTCGCGGGCGTCGCCGGAGCCGGTGCCTCGGATGCCACTGCTGTGTCTGCCATTTTTCTTTTTGTTATTTTGACTGTTTACGTGAACGAATCAAAACAATTAATTTCAGACGATGCTGCTGCTGGAACGCGACGAGCGAGCGAAACAACGAACGTACGTACTGCGACTGCGCGCGCGCGGAACGAGAGAAAAGAGGATGGATAGAGCGGTGTGTTAGAGCGGGACAAAACTTACGGTGCGAAACGACGCGTCATGGCAATACCGTAAGGAGAGCCTCTCTGTAGCTAGATGTTTTCTCGTACGAACACTTGAAACTTTTCACTAGCATGCATCTGAAAAAAATTAGTTTCGCGAAAAATTATTCAACATATTAGAGAATTTAACGCGTCACTGACATCTCCTATAGTGCTCCCGTGCGTCTGTGATGTATATGTCACTGTATGAATCACGATTCGAACGCTGCACGCGTTTATTTTCAACATTGCCAACCGGACCGACCGAGGGTCGTGTTTAAATGTTGTTTTTCTCCATTTATACGGTTATGATCGATATTTTTTCATGGACAAATTGAAAGCGAACATCCCAACGACCATACGCATCGATGAATCGTCAATATTGGTATCGCTTCGGACCGTATTTATCGCAATAGACTCGGGGGTCGTAAAACATGAACGGCGGCCTCTCCTGTGTCGTTTGTTAGGGCAGGCGATCTCGTAGTCATACGAACTACCTATGTTATGCTATTAAAATAATTGTAAATGTATCGATTGTGCTATTATAATATGAACATAATAAAAAAAATTAATTTTTCACATCGAGACACGATAATTATTTTGACGAAAGCGCCGCCCGCCATCTACAGCCGTCGCACCGTTCACAGACAGTGGGACGCGGGCGAGTGAATATTCTTGCACGTCCATGTAAATAAACAAAATAATTTTACTGGGCACCTTATGCGTACTAGTAACAAAAAAAAAAAAAAAATACGTTATATGGTACCTACACAATAATAACATTATTTATTTTTTATTCCGCAGGGACGGAGGAGTGTGGTACCTACGCGGTGCCGCGCTGCCGCCGCAGATTGATGGCGAACGAATCGAATCCACCAACGACGAGGCTGGTCACAGGTGCGACAGTAATATTTTATTATAATATCTATTTATTATTTTCACATAAATTTTGCTGTTGTATTATTTAATCTATATGAGTGATAATATGAAATGAAACATTGGTATAATGTATAATTATGTACCTACTCTAAAGACGTTTTATGACATTGACGCACTTATTTATAGTAATTGTTATTACAAATAAAATTTGTTTGACTTATTTAATATATTTTTTTTACAAAACCCCATTTTTATACTTTCCACAATATTATTCCATAGCCCCGATTGAAACGTTCCAAATTTCGACATCAACAATAATAATTTACCTATCCATTCCATTCCCGTGCCCCCCTAACCTAACATATTGTGTAATGACGATGAAAGAAGTACATACATTTATTTTCTCAAACTCTTCTTATTTGCATAGTACAGGCAGGTAGGTATATTATATGTATGTATTTATGTGCTGGCGGCACCTAGGATAGGATAAATTTATGCGTGTGTGTGCGCGAGGTGTGCCATGCCATGTGAGAGCAATAACAGGAATTATTAATATAATATAGGTAGTTAATTATTATTGTGTAAAGTCTTCGATAGAAACAGTCATTATAATTAACGAAATTTGTGCGGCCCTGAAAAGGGCCTTTTGTGTATTTGTGATCGTTTTGCGATCATCCTCGTAGCGTCGTAGTTGCGCCAACAACAAGCAGCGCGGCGATGATGATGCGCCACACGACGACGATTCAGCGGCAGCGGTTGGTTTAACCACCGAAACCGTACAGGGTGCGACCTTGACGCTTCAGAGCGTAGACGACGTCCATGGCGGTGACGGTCTTCCTCTTGGCGTGCTCCGTGTAAGTGACGGCGTCACGGATCACGTTCTCGAGGAACACCTTCAGCACACCACGCGTCTCCTCGTAGATCAGACCGGAGATACGTTTCACGCCACCTCTGCGAGCGAGACGACGGATGGCGGGCTTGGTGATACCCTGGATGTTGTCACGGAGCACCTTCCTGTGGCGCTTGGCGCCTCCTTTTCCCAGACCCTTTCCTCCCTTACCGCGACCGGTCATCTTGCTTGATTTGGTTCAGTGGTTTCGATTTACACGTGCGCACACCGATAGTGTGTGCGAGAGACGATTACTCGAACGAGACTGTGCCCGAAACTTTTTTTTTTTTTTTTTTTTTTTTTTTTTTTTGAAGGGACGCGCGCTGGTAGCTTGAGGAGCTTTTCCAGCTTCACCGGGCAGAGTGGCGAGTACAGAAGGTACTCTAGCCGTTTGGCGATCGTCGGTGCGCGTGCCGACGAGGCCGAGTGTGGGCTTCGCGAAGCGAAGCCCAGGCTCGTCCGCGTCGGTCGCAGACCGACGTTCGCGATCGGGCCGTATCGAGCGCATAAGGCGCCCGATCAGTGGCGAACCCAACTAGAGGGTTGCCCACCGCGGTGTTGGACCAAAGTCCAGCCTACGGCGGGCTCACTCTAGTGGGCCCGATCGAGGGGACTACGGACGCGGCCTGAGGGCGCCACGGTAGGCTCGGACCTCGGCTCAGGCCGTGTCCGGGGGACGGATAGGGGAGAACCGGCCCGGTACATGTCTGTACCGTCCGAAATGGAAAGCAGGGCCTCGTACTCGCCGGCGAGTACGGTGTAACGAGCTACTGTGTTGTGGAGTAGTTGGCGTGCTTAAGGCAGTGATGTCTGTGTTCAGAAATTCGGTAATAGGATCGTCCGGGTCGTCTAGGACATGCCTAGGTCGTCGGTATTGGGGAGCGACATCTTTCTGGGGTGTATACGTGGCGGCGCTAACGATAAGAGGGTTCTTGTGGTTGATCGCTTTATCAAAGTAGCGGCGAGAGGCTTCTTTCATAAAGTGATCAATCGATGGGATCTCGAAATCTCTATGGAGATTCGTATTACGCACGAACCACGGGGCATCCGCGGCTCGGCGTAAGAATTTGTTTTGGAGGGTCTGGAATTTCTTAAGGTCTGTGCAGGAAGTGTGAGCAAACACCGGACTGGCGTAAGTCAACACTGGACGGATGCAGGTTTTGTAAATTGTCAACTTATTTCTAAGTGACAATTTACTTTTCCTTCCAACTAGGTGGTAGAGTCGGTGGATGTAGTGGTTTGCACGGCTCAAGACGCGTCTGAGGTGCGGAGCGAACGTTAATCTCTGGTCGAGGGTGACACCTAAGTATTTGGCCTCACTTTTCCAAGGAATAGTTTGGTCAAATAAGGTGAGATGGGTGGGGACATTAGGACGAGTGCGAACCGGAGGACGTTTCGCAGACAAAGCCCTAGAAAAGTACACTGCTGCACTTTTTTCGGGATTTACCTCGATACGCCACTTCCTGAACCATTCGCCTAATTGTGTGACTGCGCGTTGGAGCGCCAAGATGACGTAATTCCGATTACGTCCGGACTTGTAGAGTGCGGTGTCGTCCGCAAAGAGGGCTAAATCCGTATTCGGATATTTGGGGATGTCATTGACGTACAATGAAAAGAGGATGGGCGAGAGCACGGAGCCCTGAGGGACTCCGGCTCTTATGGGGCGGGGGGAGGAGAGGGAGCCATCTACTCGGTAACGAAAGGTGCGATTCGATAAAAAGTCACGTAAGATGTGCACGAGACTGTCCGGCACACCGAGTTCGTAAAGCTTGTAAATCAAGCCGTTGTGCCAGACTTTATCGAATGCCTTCGCTACGTCGAAGAATAACACTCCTGTCCCTACGGGTGGCTTAGCAGTGAGGCCGCTAAGTATATGCTCCGTTAAGCGGTGCACCTGTTGTACGCAGGAATGTGAGGCGCGGAAGCCAAACTGTTCGTTTATTAAGAGATTATTAGAAAAAACATAATCTCTTAATCGAGAAACAATTATACGTTCGTATAACTTACCCATGGTCTTTAGGAGACTGATGGGTCTGTAGCTTGTGGGGTCAGCCAGTTTCTTACCGGGCTTCGGAATGCCAATGACTTCTGCCTCTTTCCACGCGTCGGGAAAGATGCAGTGAGACATGGCCGCGTTGAAAATAGCAACTAAGAGGTATACTAGGGGGGCGGGCAGGGCGCGTAAGACTCTATTAGAGATACGGTCCGGGCCGGGGGCTTTGTTGGGACGGAAACCTTTGATTATCGTTCGCACCTCGTCGACGTTGGTCGGGTCTAGGGTTGTGGTCGGAGGGAGGGCGGCTCTACGTTCGACTTCGCTGTCCACCATGCGGAGGTGGGCAGAGTCTACTGGGAGGGTACTGGGGGAGCACTGTGCTTCTAGACTGTCGGCTAGACATTCGGCTTTGGCGTCGTCGTCAAACGCAAGCGTTTGATCGGGACGTAAAAGCGGTGGCGTGGACGCTACGGTGTCGGACTTAAAGGCTCTCGTCAACTTCCAATAGGCTTGGTGAGATGGCGAGATTTCTTTAAGTAGATCATCCCACTGATTGTTACGGAGTTCCGCGATACGAGCCTTGACAGCGCGCTGTAGGGAACGTAGGCGGGCTCTGTTTTCCTCGGTTGGATAAGCGTCATAATCGCGAGTGGCTGCGTTCTTTGCCCTCAATAGCTCTCGCGCGTCGTCAGGCAACCTGAGACGGTGGTTAGCCATCGCAGGCACTTGCCTAGACGAGTCGCCGATGGCGACCGAGATGTGACTAGTGAGGGCATCGATCGCGTGAATAGTTTCGTGAGGCGAAACTATATCGTCGGGGATTGAGGACAGTTGTGGGCTCTGACAGTTCCCAAGTTTTACCTTGAGTTTGTCCCAGTCCACAACTGTCTTCATAGTGGGTGTAGACTCAGGAGAGCCTAGTTGGAGTACGACCGGGCGATGGTCAGAAGTGAGCGCGTGCATGGTTTCTATGGAGTGTAGGCGGAGGCCTATATTCTTTAGAATTGCCATGTCAAGAATGTCGGGCCGATGCTCGACATTGTAAGGATAGTGAGTGGGCGTCATAGGGACTAAGATGTCAAAAATGAGTTCCTCAGAGAGTTCGCTTAGCATCATGCCGTTGGCAGTGGATGTTACGCAACCCCAATGAGTGTGTTTGCTATTAAAGTCGCCGCCAAGAATGACTGCACCATTCATAGCAAACAGGGCCTCAAAGTCGCTCCTTAAGGGAGTCTTGTTCGGGGAGAGGTAAACCGAGCCGATGAGAATGGGCTCGTGTCCAGTCATGGCTAGCCGACAGAGTGAGACTTCTAGGTTAGAAAGAGAAGGGGGATCGACTAAAGCACAGTGCAGAGAACGCTTATAGTAAATAAGCGTGCCGCCGCCACGTGTGGGCCTATCGTGTCTAATGATATTGTAGTTCGCTATCCTAGGATTGCGAATAGAGGGTGTTAGGAGGGTCTCTTGAACCAGAAAGATGTCGACCTGGTGGTCGGTAAGGAACTGAGTAACCTCGTCCTTCTGCTGTCTAAGACCGTTAGCGTTGAAAAAAGCTAAGGTGATTGACCGGGGTTTGATCCTAGCGGTGGGATTAGCCATTACGGAGCGTGGAAAGAAGAGATAGCGTAGCAAAAGTCTACGTGTTCGGCGAGGATAGATAACCTATCCATGATGTTGCCTTCGCCATTAGTCGCGCGCAGTTTTGCGGCGATCACAAACATCTCGCCGACATTAATTTGGCCAAAGAAGTCTCTGACCAATTTAATGTCAGCCGCAGGTGAATGTGTAGGCTGGGGCTTGGCCTGAGGGGCCGGGACTTTGTGGGCCGGTGCCTTAGGGGCAGGGGGACTAGGGTTAGGCGCCTTTGGCGTAGCCTTAGGGGCTGGGTGGGGTTGAGGAGCCTGCTGGGGCGCGGGTGGGGACACAGCTGTTTGGGCGGGTGCGGGAGTAAGGCTGGCTGCCTGGGTGTAGGCCAGAGGCCTAGCCCAAGCATTGGGCCTATTGGGACGGAGGCTAGGAGCCTCACTTGCTACCGCAAAGTTGCGAGTAGCATTGATCTGCCTGGGGGCAGAGGGGATGGGGGCACGCGGCTGAGTGCGTGGGGCCCGGGGACAACCGCGATAATTCGCAGGATGACCCTGGCTACCACACAGTATGCAGCTCGGTGGTTCGGTGGCTGTGGCCTTGTCACGGACACAGTCGGCTGTGCCGTGATCGCCTAGGCACTTGACGCACCTGGGACGGGCGTGACAATTACGGGCAGCGTGCCCGTAATGTTGACAGCGGTGGCACTGGCCGGGAGCGCCGCGCTTTCGGGGTGGCTCAACTTTGAGCCCGGAGATGAAGCAAACCGATTTCAAGTTGAAAATCGATTTCGCTTCGTCGGAATAGTCCAAGACTACTTGGACAAGGTCAAAAGGTTCACGTGTACGAGTCCTGTACAGACGATGAACCTGTTTGACGGGGTAGTTTTGGGCCTTGAGGTCGGCCAAGATGGAGGCGGAGTCTAGCTCCTTGGGGATGCCACGGATAACAACCCGCAGCTCCCTTTCCTCCTCGCGGGGGAAAGTATGATAACCGATACGGTTCTCATCTAGGAAACGCGTTAGGGCTCGGTGCTCGTCGGAGGTGGACAAGGACACCTTAATTCCTACGTTGCACGACTTAGCGTGCGAGAAGTTAATGTGACGCTCCTTGAGCGCGCCGGAAATCTTGTTCCAGGACGCCTTGTCCTGGACAAAGACTGGGGGGACTCTGACAGTCCGCCCGGTGCTCGACTGCGAGCCGGATGGCTGGGAAGATTGCGAGGGCTGAGAGAGGCCCGAGTTGGCCTTCAGCGCCTTCGCAGGGGGGGAAGGAGGGGGAGAGGCCGCGGATTTGCGGGTCCTCTTCGGACGACTGACGGTGGTGAAGCCACCGTCATCGGCGTCTGAGACAGAGTCACATTCCATGTCCCTACTGGGGGCATGGGATTGGTGATCTATCACAATGGAGTGCTCGTTCGTGAGCGGGATTGGTAGAGGGGCCGAGTTCGGATCGCACATGGCGTCCTCGGGACATGAAGGGGAAGCAGGCTCCTCATACACAGAGCTTGCGAGGGTCTTTGCCCGTATGTGGGCTTTAAACCCGGAGAGGACCTCCGGGTGAGTGGCCCGGAGGAACTTTAAGAGTTCCTCCGTGTCCATGGCATGGAGTTGAGTTTCGCGACGCGTGAATCTACGCCGGTTCGCAAGTCGCAACCACCGAGAAGAGCCGGCAAGAAACTCGGTGGTTATAGCGGTGTGTAAGTCCCGCACAGTCGGTGTAAACCGTGCGGGGTGAGTGGGAAAAGTGTGCCCTAACCAATGTAACTACGCCGCAACGTAGCAACGCCGCGACGTAGGGTGAGTACCTACTCCTAGCAGTCCTTCAGGAGGGCCCCGGTCGCAAAAACAACCAGGGATACGCTCCTTCAGGGATGGAAAGTAGGGAGGGGTAGGGGGGGTCACGCCCGGCAGTGAAAAGACTGTGAAACCGAGTGT
Source organism: Ostrinia nubilalis (assembly GCF_963855985.1). NCBI lineage: Eukaryota > Metazoa > Arthropoda > Insecta > Lepidoptera > Crambidae > Ostrinia > Ostrinia nubilalis. Next base: position 3,680,944 of record NC_087117.1, read on the forward strand.
CTCAAGGGCGAGGAGGAACGCCTCACCCTCTCAAACGTGCCTTCCAGGAGGCCAAGGTTCACAGCCTAATATACCGGCGGCGGCAGGAAATTTCAGCGCCTTGAAAAAGGCACTGTCGGTCGCTCCCAATCGAACCGAACCGCCTTTAGAAAGGCGTTTAACTACGCTTGTTCGTTATCACCGTTAGGTATCCCAAGCGCAGCCGCGGGCAAGCCACGTAATTGTGACAAAACACCACAGAAACAAGACTCGCAGAGCGAGGGCGATAAGCTCGAGGAACTCGGAGCGCAGCGCATGCGAGCGGGCGGGCGAGGCGGAGCGCACGTCCGTACCGTGCGAGCGATGCGAAGCGAATCGTGGGGTGCCCGAAACTAGGCAGAGCCTGACTTTTATATCATTCGTAAAGCGAACGAGGGGCGGGCGGCAGCGGGGGGGCCATGTCTTCTCTCACTCTCGCGTGTGCGAGCGCTAGTGCGACAGAGACGGAGTATCGTTGATGATTTTACTTTAAAATAATTACCTATATATTTTTATATTATGTTATTATTATATTAAGTAATGATTAATAAATTCCATTGAATTAAAAACAAATTAATGGAAAAGAAAAAGGGGTTCCGTCTCGCTCTCGCATAAAATAATGCGTCACCACTCACTCGAACGACAGAGATGGAAATATTCAACACATTCTCTCTCTCTCTCTCTCGCTCGCTCTACGTGTTATATTTTTCTTAAAAAAAATAAATAAAATCATCAATATCAATTAAATAATTATTTGTGTAGGTAATGATCCGGGGGCCAGTTCATGCAGGCAAATGTAAGTAACAATGAAATGAAATTTTGTAATTATAGAAAAAAAAAATTTACTATCGAACAGCTCACAATATAGGCCTACTATTACTATTTATTTTGTTTCTCTTTCATTCATATTCAATTTGCATTGATTGTTGCGTGCGTGCGCGTAAGAGTATTATTGCAGTTCATTTACTAGATAGATATAGTGTTAAATAATTTATTGATCGGCATAAATAATAATAAAGCAAGTAAGTAAGTATGTATGTATGTACACATTATGACGTGTGTAATAAAATGTTAAACTCGGACTCGTCATCGACAGAAACTTGTGTTGGTGGACACACATTAAGAATCATATGCGGCCCTGAAAAGGGCCTTTTTTGTGTTTGTTTGATGCGCGCGTATCCTCCTCGGACGACAGCGGCGGCGCAGAGCAAAGTCGAGCGCGAAGCACTTAGGCGCGCTCTCCTCTGATCCTGCGCGCCAGCTGGATGTCCTTGGGCATGATGGTGACGCGCTTGGCGTGAATCGCGCACAGGTTGGTGTCCTCGAAGAGGCCCACCAGGTAAGCCTCGCTGGCCTCCTGGAGCGCCATGACGGCGGAGCTCTGGAAACGCAGATCGGTCTTGAAATCCTGAGCGATTTCACGCACGAGACGCTGGAACGGCAACTTGCGGATCAAGAGCTCCGTGCTCTTCTGGTAACGACGAATCTCACGGAGTGCCACGGTACCGGGCCTGTAGCGATGGGGTTTCTTGACGCCACCGGTGGCGGGCGCACTCTTGCGAGCGGCCTTGGTGGCCAGCTGCTTCCTCGGGGCTTTACCGCCGGTCGACTTACGAGCGGTCTGCTTGGTACGGGCCATTGTACGTAAACGTAAAACAACTTTTCACAAATGCAAATTTTACAAGAGAGCGGAGCGGCGGGTCGTTCGACGTACGATCCTATAATAAAACATGTACGCGCGCGCCACGCCGTATTTATAGCCGACGATGTATACGCCTCTCTTTCTCACTGCTTGCGCGCTCTCTCTCTCGCTCGCTCGCACGTTTTTTTTTTTTTTTTTTTCATTCGCGTTTAAAAAATTCAAAATTGTTTATTAAACCTACATATATGTACCTAAGTAGTTTCATTTCATAAAATACTACTACATAATAAATACTAATGAACGAAGCCTCCTTTCAGGCGTATAATTTGCCTGTGCCAGGATAATAACTAGTAAGAAGTGTTATATGTAATTTCCACTCAAAATCAACAACAAAGCAATAATTATTAGGTACATACATATTCTAGGCTAACTAATTAATTATTCTACGACAAATTATTATATTTTTGCGTTTTGAGTTTTCCTCTTCTTTTTGGAAATTTTATTCAAAATATTGATTGATTGATTATGTACAAAAATGATACAAATATTTTATTTAAACAGTGAGTCTGCAGTACGAGTACGTGTGTGAAAAGTATTATTTCATAATTTAATAAGTACTAGCTTAGTTTATTAACTTCATAGTTCGTTCATAATTAATTTATATTTTTTCCTGTTATCTGCGAAAATTAAAATAATGTAGGTATTGTGTTGATTGATTCTAATTTACCTTCGATATTTTATAGGAGTCATTGTTATTTTTAGTTGACGATATTTTATTTTTTTCTCTAGTTCGCTCACTCTTCACTGACAAGCACAATCTGATACGTACGACAATTATTAATTATTTACAATGCTTACTATAAGCGAACAATAAATAAATAAATAAGCTGTTGTGTTGCGTTGTGTTGTGCGGCGAATGTGTTAAATTTTTTACAAGTAGGTTACCTAAGTAGGTAGGTAAGGTACATTAACATTTATTTACGTGACACGCCATCGACAAGAAACTTTTCAATTTATGATATGCATTTTGTGGCCCTGAAAAGGGCCTTTTGTTTTTGTGTCGTGGTTGTGTTTGGTGTAAAACACCGACAACACGAACGACGACGACGACGAAGCGCTGCCAATTCACTTGGAGCTGGTGTATTTGGTGACGGCCTTTGTGCCTTCACTGACGGCGTGCTTGGCGAGTTCACCGGGCAGCAGCAGCCTGACGGATGTCTGCACCTCCCTCGACGTGATCGTGGAACGCTTGTTGTAGTGAGCCAGACGGGAAGCTTCGGCGGCGATGCGTTCGAAGATGTCGTTCACGAACGAGTTCATGATCGACATGGCCTTGCTGGAGATACCGGTGTCGGGGTGGACCTGCTTCAGCACTTTGTAGATGTAGATGGCGTAGCTCTCCTTCCTCTTGTGCTTCTTCTTCTTCTTGTCAGTTTTGGAGATGTTCTTCTGAGCCTTGCCCGACTTCTTGGCGGCCTTGCCACTTGTCTTGGGCGGCATGATTGTTTAATGGGATAACGACGATAATAATGTATATCAGCTTACAACAACTCGACCGTGCCGAGAGTGACGAGCGAATGTGTAAATTTTTCGGTAGATTGGGGTTTACCTCAGTTACTGTCAGTTCAAAAAGCGACCGCAACGCGGTGTCACTTCGACCAATAGTGTCGTCGCATTAACATGATATTTCTCTCTCGCTCTGTGCCGTCTCGCTCATAACGCATTACGGTCTGTGTTGTTGATGGGTGCGACGAGCGAGTGAGTGAGATGGCGATATGTGAGGAGCGTTTCTCTCGCTCACTCAACTCTCTAGTTTGGTTTCAGTTTTATAATAATAATAAAAAAAAAAAATGTATGTATGTAGGTAGGTAGGTAGGTAGGTACGTACGACATAAAAAATATTATGCAAGTGCATTACGAGTAATGTAGATTTACATTTTCTCTCTGTCTTTCTTTTCTCTCACGAAACGCAAAGCGCAAGCAAGATTTTAAAATTAATTTTAATAATATATAAAAAAAAAATAAAAAAAAATATATATTTATATCAATAGATCAATCGCATCACGTTATAAATACTAAAATATTTTTCTTAAGGATTTTTCATGCTCAAACTCGAATCTACCTATGTATTTACGTACGGGTATATTTTGTCTCTCTCTCTCATAATTAGGCATTTATTTATTTTGTCTGTTAACCATCATGCCGACTTTTTCAGACAATCAATTAATCATTATATTGTGTAGTGATAGTATTTATTATTGTATAGTGTAAGAAGAGATTTGCACTCGTGTCAATCGTCAAGAAACATTTCATAAATACTCAGAATCATATTGCGGCCCTGAAAAGGGCCTTTTTGTTTGAAGAAACGTGCACACACGTTTCGTTCGGTCGTGTCTCGATCAATATGTATACAGCAGCAGAGTGCAGCATACATAAATGATGCGAAAACGCGGCGGCGATTTATGCCTTCTTCTCGGTCTTCTTGGGCAAGAGCACGGCCTGGATGTTGGGCAGCACACCACCCTGGGCGATGGTGACGCCGGAGAGGAGCTTGTTCAATTCCTCGTCGTTGCGTATCGCCAGTTGTAGATGTCTCGGGATGATCCTGGTCTTCTTGTTGTCACGAGCCGCGTTACCGGCCAACTCGAGCACTTCAGCGGCCAGGTACTCCATGACGGCGGCCAGGTACACGGGCGCACCGGCACCGACACGCTCGGCGTAATTGCCCTTACGCAGAAGCCTGTGGATACGACCGACGGGGAACTGGAGACCGGCACGGTTGGACCTGGACTTTGCCTTTCCCTTGACCTTGCCACCCTTGCCGCGACCCGACATGTTGTTGTAGTTTGTAGAGAAATAAATCAACACACAAAGTGAACGTGTAACGACGAGCGCGCGTCGAGACTGTCTGTGTCAATTTTTGTTGAGCGCAGAATATTTATAACGGCGCGCGCAAACCCATTAGTGGGGCGAACGTTTCACTGTCAGAAAGAGATAGACAGATATGCACGTCTCGCGCGAAATTTTCAGAAAGAGACACACTTGTCTTTCTCTTTCACTCGCTTCGCGTTGGTTTGTGACAGACCGTGCTGATATAAATGGGAGAAAAAAAAAAAAAAAAAAAGTGTTTTTCCTTTTCACTTGGTTAATTAATTTGATTTTTTTTTTCTCTATGTAGGCAGATGTATGTGTGGTATAAAACGCGTTTCTTTTGCGTAATGGAAAAAAAAAAAAAAAAAATTAAACGTCAGTGTCAAGCGCCGGCACCCGGCAGACAGGGCAGTCGGGCGGCGGGATTCTGGTGATTATTATAAAAAGTTGTGAAAGTTGAATGATAATACATATATTGTGTTATCATTTTGCCGCTGAAATGGCGAAAAGTGAACGACGACGCGCATCAAATGCAAGACATGTTATAAGTTAACTCAGGTGGCTACTTGTTGTTGTTGTTGTTGTTATTCGTTCATTCAGTTAGTTGTGTGTGTTGTGCGGTAAAAGCAAGTAAATTGAGCGCGATTTAAACGATAAATGAATATGTGTGCGAACAAACAAAGTACCAAAGTGATGCGTGTGATGTTGTTGTGGTATCATACACAGATACTTATGTGGTTTCTCCGTTCATAATTTCAGTTGGTGGTGCGTGAACAATGTGTGCTGCTGGTGCTGGTGCTGGTGGTGTGGCGGGCGTGCGGGGCGGGCGGGCGGTCGCTGTCTGCGGCGGCGGCGGCGGCGGCGGCGGCGGCGGCTGGAGGCCTCCGCCGCCCTCTCGCCGTCGTCGGCCGAATATTATCATGAACCGAACGGAACGATGCGATGGGGTGAGTGAGTGTTATTATTAATTAGTTAATTACCCGACTGCGCCAGAAGGAGGGTGTAAAAAAAGGAATTAAAAAAAAAAAGACAAAAACAAGACAACTTGTGCCCGTTTCCCATATTCTAATAGGTTTCTATTCCAAATCCGGATTTCAACTGTCAAATTTAATTCAGTTTTAGATAAAATTTTTTTACACATTACTATTAAAGTCTTATAAAAATAATAGACCGAACAGTTATTTTTAAACAAAAACAATTATTGATGTTCGACAGTTGACGGACAGATTTGGATTAGGATTGAATTTATCATAAACAAATTAATGCATTCGGAGGCATCAATGACTAATTAATTATTATGTTGGTGATAAATGTATTTGATGCCTCCGACTGAATTTGTGAACTCTTAACTAAGTTGCCTTGTTTTTATTAGTTATTTTTTAATTATTGTTTTAGATTGAATCGATAACTCATAATAATAATTTTTGTGTGTTACTCTCTTGTGAACGGTACCTTGTTGGTGATCAAATAAATAATATTGAAATAGTTGTTGATGCATAAAAGATGCATGTAGTGTGGTGTGTGTGGGTGTAGATAGGGGGTGCCTATATTATGTATACCTACATTAATTATTTAGTAATTCATGTGTTTGTTTTTCAGGACAGCAAGCAGCGGAGAGCAGGACTCGGCCTGCCTGCCTCTGTATTTAAAATGTGACTCGTCTATCGCAAGAAACACATGTAAGTACATGTTTGAATTATTTGTTAGCCCTGAAAAGGGCTTTTTAAAACTTTCGACGCTCCTCGCTGCAACCGCAGCCTCAGCCTCGGCCGTTGTTATGATGATGATGATGGGGTGTGTCAGTAGTACCACCACCAACACCACCATTACCCACGACAACACTGGCGGGCGTATGGGCGACACAACAAGTTGCTGCTGCTGGCTGACGCGCGCGGCGGCGGCGGCGGCGGCGGCTTACTTCTTGCCGGCGGACGCCTTCTTGGCCGCGGGCTTGGATTTCGGTGTTGCGGCGGCCTTCTTCGGTTTGGGCGCCTTGGGTTTCTTGGTTGGCGGTTTGGCGGTCTTCTTGGCCTTCGGCGCGGCGGCGGCCTTACCCTTGGCGGCGGCGGCGGGTTTCTTGGCGGCGGGCTTCTTCTTCGCGGCGGCCGCCTTCTTGTCCTTGGTGGCGGCGGAGGGCTTCGCCTTCGAGGGCGACGATGCGGCGCTCGAGGCGGCGCCCTTCTTCGCCTTGCCGGCGGCCGACGCGGCCGTGGCCTTCTTGGACTTGGCCGACGCTGCGGCGGCGCCCTTGGCGGGCTTGCTCGCCGCCGGCTTCTTGGATGCCGCAGATTTGGATTCCAATTTGAACGAACCGGAAGCGCCCTTGCCCTTGGTCTGGATCAAAGCGCCGGACTCGACGGCGCTCTTCAGGTACTTCCTGATGAAAGGTGCCAATTTTTCAGCGTCCACTTTGTACTGAGCCGCGATGTACTTCTTGATGGCCTGCAGCGAGGAACCGCTGCGCTCCTTCAACTCTTTGATGGCGTTGTTCACCATCTCGGACGTCTTCGGGTGGGTGGGCTTCGCTTTCGGCTTCTTAGCTCCTCCGGTCGCCGTCGCCTTGGGTTTCTTCGCGGGCGTCGCCGGAGCCGGTGCCTCGGATGCCACTGCTGTGTCTGCCATTTTTCTTTTTGTTATTTTGACTGTTTACGTGAACGAATCAAAACAATTAATTTCAGACGATGCTGCTGCTGGAACGCGACGAGCGAGCGAAACAACGAACGTACGTACTGCGACTGCGCGCGCGCGGAACGAGAGAAAAGAGGATGGATAGAGCGGTGTGTTAGAGCGGGACAAAACTTACGGTGCGAAACGACGCGTCATGGCAATACCGTAAGGAGAGCCTCTCTGTAGCTAGATGTTTTCTCGTACGAACACTTGAAACTTTTCACTAGCATGCATCTGAAAAAAATTAGTTTCGCGAAAAATTATTCAACATATTAGAGAATTTAACGCGTCACTGACATCTCCTATAGTGCTCCCGTGCGTCTGTGATGTATATGTCACTGTATGAATCACGATTCGAACGCTGCACGCGTTTATTTTCAACATTGCCAACCGGACCGACCGAGGGTCGTGTTTAAATGTTGTTTTTCTCCATTTATACGGTTATGATCGATATTTTTTCATGGACAAATTGAAAGCGAACATCCCAACGACCATACGCATCGATGAATCGTCAATATTGGTATCGCTTCGGACCGTATTTATCGCAATAGACTCGGGGGTCGTAAAACATGAACGGCGGCCTCTCCTGTGTCGTTTGTTAGGGCAGGCGATCTCGTAGTCATACGAACTACCTATGTTATGCTATTAAAATAATTGTAAATGTATCGATTGTGCTATTATAATATGAACATAATAAAAAAAATTAATTTTTCACATCGAGACACGATAATTATTTTGACGAAAGCGCCGCCCGCCATCTACAGCCGTCGCACCGTTCACAGACAGTGGGACGCGGGCGAGTGAATATTCTTGCACGTCCATGTAAATAAACAAAATAATTTTACTGGGCACCTTATGCGTACTAGTAACAAAAAAAAAAAAAAAATACGTTATATGGTACCTACACAATAATAACATTATTTATTTTTTATTCCGCAGGGACGGAGGAGTGTGGTACCTACGCGGTGCCGCGCTGCCGCCGCAGATTGATGGCGAACGAATCGAATCCACCAACGACGAGGCTGGTCACAGGTGCGACAGTAATATTTTATTATAATATCTATTTATTATTTTCACATAAATTTTGCTGTTGTATTATTTAATCTATATGAGTGATAATATGAAATGAAACATTGGTATAATGTATAATTATGTACCTACTCTAAAGACGTTTTATGACATTGACGCACTTATTTATAGTAATTGTTATTACAAATAAAATTTGTTTGACTTATTTAATATATTTTTTTTACAAAACCCCATTTTTATACTTTCCACAATATTATTCCATAGCCCCGATTGAAACGTTCCAAATTTCGACATCAACAATAATAATTTACCTATCCATTCCATTCCCGTGCCCCCCTAACCTAACATATTGTGTAATGACGATGAAAGAAGTACATACATTTATTTTCTCAAACTCTTCTTATTTGCATAGTACAGGCAGGTAGGTATATTATATGTATGTATTTATGTGCTGGCGGCACCTAGGATAGGATAAATTTATGCGTGTGTGTGCGCGAGGTGTGCCATGCCATGTGAGAGCAATAACAGGAATTATTAATATAATATAGGTAGTTAATTATTATTGTGTAAAGTCTTCGATAGAAACAGTCATTATAATTAACGAAATTTGTGCGGCCCTGAAAAGGGCCTTTTGTGTATTTGTGATCGTTTTGCGATCATCCTCGTAGCGTCGTAGTTGCGCCAACAACAAGCAGCGCGGCGATGATGATGCGCCACACGACGACGATTCAGCGGCAGCGGTTGGTTTAACCACCGAAACCGTACAGGGTGCGACCTTGACGCTTCAGAGCGTAGACGACGTCCATGGCGGTGACGGTCTTCCTCTTGGCGTGCTCCGTGTAAGTGACGGCGTCACGGATCACGTTCTCAAGGAACACCTTCAGCACACCACGCGTCTCCTCGTAGATCAGACCGGAGATACGTTTCACGCCACCTCTGCGAGCGAGACGACGGATGGCGGGCTTGGTGATACCCTGGATGTTGTCACGGAGCACCTTCCTGTGGCGCTTGGCGCCTCCTTTTCCCAGACCCTTTCCTCCCTTACCGCGACCGGTCATCTTGCTTGATTTGGTTCAGTGGTTTCGATTTACACGTGCGCACACCGATAGTGTGTGCGAGAGACGATTACTCGAACGAGACTGTGCCCGAAACTTTTTTTTTTTTTTTTTTTTTTTTTTTTTTTTTGAAGGGACGCGCGCTGGTAGCTTGAGGAGCTTTTCCAGCTTCACCGGGCAGAGTGGCGAGTACAGAAGGTACTCTAGCCGTTTGGCGATCGTCGGTGCGCGTGCCGACGAGGCCGAGTGTGGGCTTCGCGAAGCGAAGCCCAGGCTCGTCCGCGTCGGTCGCAGACCGACGTTCGCGATCGGGCCGTATCGAGCGCATAAGGCGCCCGATCAGTGGCGAACCCAACTAGAGGGTTGCCCACCGCGGTGTTGGACCAAAGTCCAGCCTACGGCGGGCTCACTCTAGTGGGCCCGATCGAGGGGACTACGGACGCGGCCTGAGGGCGCCACGGTAGGCTCGGACCTCGGCTCAGGCCGTGTCCGGGGGACGGATAGGGGAGAACCGGCCCGGTACATGTCTGTACCGTCCGAAATGGAAAGCAGGGCCTCGTACTCGCCGGCGAGTACGGTGTAACGAGCTACTGTGTTGTGGAGTAGTTGGCGTGCTTAAGGCAGTGATGTCTGTGTTCAGAAATTCGGTAATAGGATCGTCCGGGTCGTCTAGGACATGCCTAGGTCGTCGGTATTGGGGAGCGACATCTTTCTGGGGTGTATACGTGGCGGCGCTAACGATAAGAGGGTTCTTGTGGTTGATCGCTTTATCAAAGTAGCGGCGAGAGGCTTCTTTCATAAAGTGATCAATCGATGGGATCTCGAAATCTCTATGGAGATTCGTATTACGCACGAACCACGGGGCATCCGCGGCTCGGCGTAAGAATTTGTTTTGGAGGGTCTGGAATTTCTTAAGGTCTGTGCAGGAAGTGTGAGCAAACACCGGACTGGCGTAAGTCAACACTGGACGGATGCAGGTTTTGTAAATTGTCAACTTATTTCTAAGTGACAATTTACTTTTCCTTCCAACTAGGTGGTAGAGTCGGTGGATGTAGTGGTTTGCACGGCTCAAGACGCGTCTGAGGTGCGGAGCGAACGTTAATCTCTGGTCGAGGGTGACACCTAAGTATTTGGCCTCACTTTTCCAAGGAATAGTTTGGTCAAATAAGGTGAGATGGGTGGGGACATTAGGACGAGTGCGAACCGGAGGACGTTTCGCAGACAAAGCCCTAGAAAAGTACACTGCTGCACTTTTTTCGGGATTTACCTCGATACGCCACTTCCTGAACCATTCGCCTAATTGTGTGACTGCGCGTTGGAGCGCCAAGATGACGTAATTCCGATTACGTCCGGACTTGTAGAGTGCGGTGTCGTCCGCAAAGAGGGCTAAATCCGTATTCGGATATTTGGGGATGTCATTGACGTACAATGAAAAGAGGATGGGCGAGAGCACGGAGCCCTGAGGGACTCCGGCTCTTATGGGGCGGGGGGAGGAGAGGGAGCCATCTACTCGGTAACGAAAGGTGCGATTCGATAAAAAGTCACGTAAGATGTGCACGAGACTGTCCGGCACACCGAGTTCGTAAAGCTTGTAAATCAAGCCGTTGTGCCAGACTTTATCGAATGCCTTCGCTACGTCGAAGAATAACACTCCTGTCCCTACGGGTGGCTTAGCAGTGAGGCCGCTAAGTATATGCTCCGTTAAGCGGTGCACCTGTTGTACGCAGGAATGTGAGGCGCGGAAGCCAAACTGTTCGTTTATTAAGAGATTATTAGAAAAAACATAATCTCTTAATCGAGAAACAATTATACGTTCGTATAACTTACCCATGGTCTTTAGGAGACTGATGGGTCTGTAGCTTGTGGGGTCAGCCAGTTTCTTACCGGGCTTCGGAATGCCAATGACTTCTGCCTCTTTCCACGCGTCGGGAAAGATGCAGTGAGACATGGCCGCGTTGAAAATAGCAACTAAGAGGTATACTAGGGGGGCGGGCAGGGCGCGTAAGACTCTATTAGAGATACGGTCCGGGCCGGGGGCTTTGTTGGGACGGAAACCTTTGATTATCGTTCGCACCTCGTCGACGTTGGTCGGGTCTAGGGTTGTGGTCGGAGGGAGGGCGGCTCTACGTTCGACTTCGCTGTCCACCATGCGGAGGTGGGCAGAGTCTACTGGGAGGGTACTGGGGGAGCACTGTGCTTCTAGACTGTCGGCTAGACATTCGGCTTTGGCGTCGTCGTCAAACGCAAGCGTTTGATCGGGACGTAAAAGCGGTGGCGTGGACGCTACGGTGTCGGACTTAAAGGCTCTCGTCAACTTCCAATAGGCTTGGTGAGATGGCGAGATTTCTTTAAGTAGATCATCCCACTGATTGTTACGGAGTTCCGCGATACGAGCCTTGACAGCGCGCTGTAGGGAACGTAGGCGGGCTCTGTTTTCCTCGGTTGGATAAGCGTCATAATCGCGAGTGGCTGCGTTCTTTGCCCTCAATAGCTCTCGCGCGTCGTCAGGCAACCTGAGACGGTGGTTAGCCATCGCAGGCACTTGCCTAGACGAGTCGCCGATGGCGACCGAGATGTGACTAGTGAGGGCATCGATCGCGTGAATAGTTTCGTGAGGCGAAACTATATCGTCGGGGATTGAGGACAGTTGTGGGCTCTGACAGTTCCCAAGTTTTACCTTGAGTTTGTCCCAGTCCACAACTGTCTTCATAGTGGGTGTAGACTCAGGAGAGCCTAGTTGGAGTACGACCGGGCGATGGTCAGAAGTGAGCGCGTGCATGGTTTCTATGGAGTGTAGGCGGAGGCCTATATTCTTTAGAATTGCCATGTCAAGAATGTCGGGCCGATGCTCGACATTGTAAGGATAGTGAGTGGGCGTCATAGGGACTAAGATGTCAAAAATGAGTTCCTCAGAGAGTTCGCTTAGCATCATGCCGTTGGCAGTGGATGTTACGCAACCCCAATGAGTGTGTTTGCTATTAAAGTCGCCGCCAAGAATGACTGCACCATTCATAGCAAACAGGGCCTCAAAGTCGCTCCTTAAGGGAGTCTTGTTCGGGGAGAGGTAAACCGAGCCGATGAGAATGGGCTCGTGTCCAGTCATGGCTAGCCGACAGAGTGAGACTTCTAGGTTAGAAAGAGAAGGGGGATCGACTAAAGCACAGTGCAGAGAACGCTTATAGTAAATAAGCGTGCCGCCGCCACGTGTGGGCCTATCGTGTCTAATGATATTGTAGTTCGCTATCCTAGGATTGCGAATAGAGGGTGTTAGGAGGGTCTCTTGAACCAGAAAGATGTCGACCTGGTGGTCGGTAAGGAACTGAGTAACCTCGTCCTTCTGCTGTCTAAGACCGTTAGCGTTGAAAAAAGCTAAGGTGATTGACCGGGGTTTGATCCTAGCGGTGGGATTAGCCATTACGGAGCGTGGAAAGAAGAGATAGCGTAGCAAAAGTCTACGTGTTCGGCGAGGATAGATAACCTATCCATGATGTTGCCTTCGCCATTAGTCGCGCGCAGTTTTGCGGCGATCACAAACATCTCGCCGACATTAATTTGGCCAAAGAAGTCTCTGACCAATTTAATGTCAGCCGCAGGTGAATGTGTAGGCTGGGGCTTGGCCTGAGGGGCCGGGACTTTGTGGGCCGGTGCCTTAGGGGCAGGGGGACTAGGGTTAGGCGCCTTTGGCGTAGCCTTAGGGGCTGGGTGGGGTTGAGGAGCCTGCTGGGGCGCGGGTGGGGACACAGCTGTTTGGGCGGGTGCGGGAGTAAGGCTGGCTGCCTGGGTGTAGGCCAGAGGCCTAGCCCAAGCATTGGGCCTATTGGGACGGAGGCTAGGAGCCTCACTTGCTACCGCAAAGTTGCGAGTAGCATTGATCTGCCTGGGGGCAGAGGGGATGGGGGCACGCGGCTGAGTGCGTGGGGCCCGGGGACAACCGCGATAATTCGCAGGATGACCCTGGCTACCACACAGTATGCAGCTCGGTGGTTCGGTGGCTGTGGCCTTGTCACGGACACAGTCGGCTGTGCCGTGATCGCCTAGGCACTTGACGCACCTGGGACGGGCGTGACAATTACGGGCAGCGTGCCCGTAATGTTGACAGCGGTGGCACTGGCCGGGAGCGCCGCGCTTTCGGGGTGGCTCAACTTTGAGCCCGGAGATGAAGCAAACCGATTTCAAGTTGAAAATCGATTTCGCTTCGTCGGAATAGTCCAAGACTACTTGGACAAGGTCAAAAGGTTCACGTGTACGAGTCCTGTACAGACGATGAACCTGTTTGACGGGGTAGTTTTGGGCCTTGAGGTCGGCCAAGATGGAGGCGGAGTCTAGCTCCTTGGGGATGCCACGGATAACAACCCGCAGCTCCCTTTCCTCCTCGCGGGGGAAAGTATGATAACCGATACGGTTCTCATCTAGGAAACGCGTTAGGGCTCGGTGCTCGTCGGAGGTGGACAAGGACACCTTAATTCCTACGTTGCACGACTTAGCGTGCGAGAAGTTAATGTGACGCTCCTTGAGCGCGCCGGAAATCTTGTTCCAGGACGCCTTGTCCTGGACAAAGACTGGGGGGACTCTGACAGTCCGCCCGGTGCTCGACTGCGAGCCGGATGGCTGGGAAGATTGCGAGGGCTGAGAGAGGCCCGAGTTGGCCTTCAGCGCCTTCGCAGGGGGGGAAGGAGGGGGAGAGGCCGCGGATTTGCGGGTCCTCTTCGGACGACTGACGGTGGTGAAGCCACCGTCATCGGCGTCTGAGACAGAGTCACATTCCATGTCCCTACTGGGGGCATGGGATTGGTGATCTATCACAATGGAGTGCTCGTTCGTGAGCGGGATTGGTAGAGGGGCCGAGTTCGGATCGCACATGGCGTCCTCGGGACATGAAGGGGAAGCAGGCTCCTCATACACAGAGCTTGCGAGGGTCTTTGCCCGTATGTGGGCTTTAAACCCGGAGAGGACCTCCGGGTGAGTGGCCCGGAGGAACTTTAAGAGTTCCTCCGTGTCCATGGCATGGAGTTGAGTTTCGCGACGCGTGAATCTACGCCGGTTCGCAAGTCGCAACCACCGAGAAGAGCCGGCAAGAAACTCGGTGGTTATAGCGGTGTGTAAGTCCCGCACAGTCGGTGTAAACCGTGCGGGGTGAGTGGGAAAAGTGTGCCCTAACCAATGTAACTACGCCGCAACGTAGCAACGCCGCGACGTAGGGTGAGTACCTACTCCTAGCAGTCCTTCAGGAGGGCCCCGGTCGCAAAAACAACCAGGGATACGCTCCTTCAGGGATGGAAAGTAGGGAGGGGTAGGGGGGGTCACGCCCGGCAGTGAAAAGACTGTGAAACCGAGTGTCTCAAGGGCGAGGAGGAACGCCTCACCCTCTCAAACGTGCCTTCCAGGAGGCCAAGGTTCACAGCCTAATATACCGGCGGCGGCAGGAAATTTCAGCGCCTTGAAAAAGGCACTGTCGGTCGCTCCCAATCGAACCGAACCGCCTTTAGAAAGGCGTTTAACTACGCTTGTTCGTTATCACCGTTAGGTATCCCAAGCGCAGCCGCGGGCAAGCCACGTAATTGTGACAAAACACCACAGAAACAAGACTCGCAGAGCGAGGGCGATAAGCTCGAGGAACTCGGAGCGCAGCGCATGCGAGCGGGCGGGCGAGGCGGAGCGCACGTCCGTACCGTGCGAGCGATGCGAAGCGAATCGTGGGGTGCCCGAAACTAGGCAGAGCCTGACTTTTATATCATTCGTAAAGCGAACGAGGGGCGGGCGGCAGCGGGGGGGCCATGTCTTCTCTCACTCTCGCGTGTGCGAGCGCTAGTGCGACAGAGACGGAGTATCGTTGATGATTTTACTTTAAAATAATTACCTATATATTTTTATATTATGTTATTATTATATTAAGTAATGATTAATAAATTCCATTGAATTAAAAACAAATTAATGGAAAAGAAAAAGGGGTTCCGTCTCGCTCTCGCATAAAATAATGCGTCACCACTCACTCGAACGACAGAGATGGAAATATTCAACACATTCTCTCTCTCTCTCTCTCGCTCGCTCTACGTGTTATATTTTTCTTAAAAAAAATAAATAAAATCATCAATATCAATTAAATAATTATTTGTGTAGGTAATGATCCGGGGGCCAGTTCATGCAGGCAAATGTAAGTAACAATGAAATGAAATTTTGTAATTATAGAAAAAAAAAATTTACTATCGAACAGCTCACAATATAGGCCTACTATTACTATTTATTTTGTTTCTCTTTCATTCATATTCAATTTGCATTGATTGTTGCGTGCGTGCGCGTAAGAGTATTATTGCAGTTCATTTACTAGATAGATATAGTGTTAAATAATTTATTGATCGGCATAAATAATAATAAAGCAAGTAAGTAAGTATGTATGTATGTACACATTATGACGTGTGTAATAAAATGTTAAACTCGGACTCGTCATCGACAGAAACTTGTGTTGGTGGACACACATTAAGAATCATATGCGGCCCTGAAAAGGGCCTTTTTTGTGTTTGTTTGATGCGCGCGTATCCTCCTCGGACGACAGCGGCGGCGCAGAGCAAAGTCGAGCGCGAAGCACTTAGGCGCGCTCTCCTCTGATCCTGCGCGCCAGCTGGATGTCCTTGGGCATGATGGTGACGCGCTTGGCGTGAATCGCGCACAGGTTGGTGTCCTCGAAGAGGCCCACCAGGTAAGCCTCGCTGGCCTCCTGGAGCGCCATGACGGCGGAGCTCTGGAAACGCAGATCGGTCTTGAAATCCTGAGCGATTTCACGCACGAGACGCTGGAACGGCAACTTGCGGATCAAGAGCTCCGTGCTCTTCTGGTAACGACGAATCTCACGGAGTGCCACGGTACCGGGCCTGTAGCGATGGGGTTTCTTGACGCCACCGGTGGCGGGCGCACTCTTGCGAGCGGCCTTGGTGGCCAGCTGCTTCCTCGGGGCTTTACCGCCGGTCGACTTACGAGCGGTCTGCTTGGTACGGGCCATTGTACGTAAACGTAAAACAACTTTTCACAAATGCAAATTTTACAAGAGAGCGGAGCGGCGGGTCGTTCGACGTACGATCCTATAATAAAACATGTACGCGCGCGCCACGCCGTATTTATAGCCGACGATGTATACGCCTCTCTTTCTCACTGCTTGCGCGCTCTCTCTCTCGCTCGCTCGCACGTTTTTTTTTTTTTTTTTTTCATTCGCGTTTAAAAAATTCAAAATTGTTTATTAAACCTACATATATGTACCTAAGTAGTTTCATTTCATAAAATACTACTACATAATAAATACTAATGAACGAAGCCTCCTTTCAGGCGTATAATTTGCCTGTGCCAGGATAATAACTAGTAAGAAGTGTTATATGTAATTTCCACTCAAAATCAACAACAAAGCAATAATTATTAGGTACATACATATTCTAGGCTAACTAATTAATTATTCTACGACAAATTATTATATTTTTGCGTTTTGAGTTTTCCTCTTCTTTTTGGAAATTTTATTCAAAATATTGATTGATTGATTATGTACAAAAATGATACAAATATTTTATTTAAACAGTGAGTCTGCAGTACGAGTACGTGTGTGAAAAGTATTATTTCATAATTTAATAAGTACTAGCTTAGTTTATTAACTTCATAGTTCGTTCATAATTAATTTATATTTTTTCCTGTTATCTGCGAAAATTAAAATAATGTAGGTATTGTGTTGATTGATTCTAATTTACCTTCGATATTTTATAGGAGTCATTGTTATTTTTAGTTGACGATATTTTATTTTTTTCTCTAGTTCGCTCACTCTTCACTGACAAGCACAATCTGATACGTACGACAATTATTAATTATTTACAATGCTTACTATAAGCGAACAATAAATAAATAAATAAGCTGTTGTGTTGCGTTGTGTTGTGCGGCGAATGTGTTAAATTTTTTACAAGTAGGTTACCTAAGTAGGTAGGTAAGGTACATTAACATTTATTTACGTGACACGCCATCGACAAGAAACTTTTCAATTTATGATATGCATTTTGTGGCCCTGAAAAGGGCCTTTTGTTTTTGTGTCGTGGTTGTGTTTGGTGTAAAACACCGACAACACGAACGACGACGACGACGAAGCGCTGCCAATTCACTTGGAGCTGGTGTATTTGGTGACGGCCTTTGTGCCTTCACTGACGGCGTGCTTGGCGAGTTCACCGGGCAGCAGCAGCCTGACGGATGTCTGCACCTCCCTCGACGTGATCGTGGAACGCTTGTTGTAGTGAGCCAGACGGGAAGCTTCGGCGGCGATGCGTTCGAAGATGTCGTTCACGAACGAGTTCATGATCGACATGGCCTTGCTGGAGATACCGGTGTCGGGGTGGACCTGCTTCAGCACTTTGTAGATGTAGATGGCGTAGCTCTCCTTCCTCTTGTGCTTCTTCTTCTTCTTGTCAGTTTTGGAGATGTTCTTCTGAGCCTTGCCCGACTTCTTGGCGGCCTTGCCACTTGTCTTGGGCGGCATGATTGTTTAATGGGATAACGACGATAATAATGTATATCAGCTTACAACAACTCGACCGTGCCGAGAGTGACGAGCGAATGTGTAAATTTTTCGGTAGATTGGGGTTTACCTCAGTTACTGTCAGTTCAAAAAGCGACCGCAACGCGGTGTCACTTCGACCAATAGTGTCGTCGCATTAACATGATATTTCTCTCTCGCTCTGTGCCGTCTCGCTCATAACGCATTACGGTCTGTGTTGTTGATGGGTGCGACGAGCGAGTGAGTGAGATGGCGATATGTGAGGAGCGTTTCTCTCGCTCACTCAACTCTCTAGTTTGGTTTCAGTTTTATAATAATAATAAAAAAAAAAAATGTATGTATGTAGGTAGGTAGGTAGGTAGGTACGTACGACATAAAAAATATTATGCAAGTGCATTACGAGTAATGTAGATTTACATTTTCTCTCTGTCTTTCTTTTCTCTCACGAAACGCAAAGCGCAAGCAAGATTTTAAAATTAATTTTAATAATATATAAAAAAAAAATAAAAAAAAATATATATTTATATCAATAGATCAATCGCATCACGTTATAAATACTAAAATATTTTTCTTAAGGATTTTTCATGCTCAAACTCGAATCTACCTATGTATTTACGTACGGGTATATTTTGTCTCTCTCTCTCATAATTAGGCATTTATTTATTTTGTCTGTTAACCATCATGCCGACTTTTTCAGACAATCAATTAATCATTATATTGTGTAGTGATAGTATTTATTATTGTATAGTGTAAGAAGAGATTTGCACTCGTGTCAATCGTCAAGAAACATTTCATAAATACTCAGAATCATATTGCGGCCCTGAAAAGGGCCTTTTTGTTTGAAGAAACGTGCACACACGTTTCGTTCGGTCGTGTCTCGATCAATATGTATACAGCAGCAGAGTGCAGCATACATAAATGATGCGAAAACGCGGCGGCGATTTATGCCTTCTTCTCGGTCTTCTTGGGCAAGAGCACGGCCTGGATGTTGGGCAGCACACCACCCTGGGCGATGGTGACGCCGGAGAGGAGCTTGTTCAATTCCTCGTCGTTGCGTATCGCCAGTTGTAGATGTCTCGGGATGATCCTGGTCTTCTTGTTGTCACGAGCCGCGTTACCGGCCAACTCGAGCACTTCAGCGGCCAGGTACTCCATGACGGCGGCCAGGTACACGGGCGCACCGGCACCGACACGCTCGGCGTAATTGCCCTTACGCAGAAGCCTGTGGATACGACCGACGGGGAACTGGAGACCGGCACGGTTGGACCTGGACTTTGCCTTTCCCTTGACCTTGCCACCCTTGCCGCGACCCGACATGTTGTTGTAGTTTGTAGAGAAATAAATCAACACACAAAGTGAACGTGTAACGACGAGCGCGCGTCGAGACTGTCTGTGTCAATTTTTGTTGAGCGCAGAATATTTATAACGGCGCGCGCAAACCCATTAGTGGGGCGAACGTTTCACTGTCAGAAAGAGATAGACAGATATGCACGTCTCGCGCGAAATTTTCAGAAAGAGACACACTTGTCTTTCTCTTTCACTCGCTTCGCGTTGGTTTGTGACAGACCGTGCTGATATAAATGGGAGAAAAAAAAAAAAAAAAAAAGTGTTTTTCCTTTTCACTTGGTTAATTAATTTGATTTTTTTTTTCTCTATGTAGGCAGATGTATGTGTGGTATAAAACGCGTTTCTTTTGCGTAATGGAAAAAAAAAAAAAAAAAATTAAACGTCAGTGTCAAGCGCCGGCACCCGGCAGACAGGGCAGTCGGGCGGCGGGATTCTGGTGATTATTATAAAAAGTTGTGAAAGTTGAATGATAATACATATATTGTGTTATCATTTTGCCGCTGAAATGGCGAAAAGTGAACGACGACGCGCATCAAATGCAAGACATGTTATAAGTTAACTCAGGTGGCTACTTGTTGTTGTTGTTGTTGTTATTCGTTCATTCAGTTAGTTGTGTGTGTTGTGCGGTAAAAGCAAGTAAATTGAGCGCGATTTAAACGATAAATGAATATGTGTGCGAACAAACAAAGTACCAAAGTGATGCGTGTGATGTTGTTGTGGTATCATACACAGATACTTATGTGGTTTCTCCGTTCATAATTTCAGTTGGTGGTGCGTGAACAATGTGTGCTGCTGGTGCTGGTGCTGGTGGTGTGGCGGGCGTGCGGGGCGGGCGGGCGGTCGCTGTCTGCGGCGGCGGCGGCGGCGGCGGCGGCGGCGGCTGGAGGCCTCCGCCGCCCTCTCGCCGTCGTCGGCCGAATATTATCATGAACCGAACGGAACGATGCGATGGGGTGAGTGAGTGTTATTATTAATTAGTTAATTACCCGACTGCGCCAGAAGGAGGGTGTAAAAAAAGGAATTAAAAAAAAAAAGACAAAAACAAGACAACTTGTGCCCGTTTCCCATATTCTAATAGGTTTCTATTCCAAATCCGGATTTCAACTGTCAAATTTAATTCAGTTTTAGATAAAATTTTTTTACACATTACTATTAAAGTCTTATAAAAATAATAGACCGAACAGTTATTTTTAAACAAAAACAATTATTGATGTTCGACAGTTGACGGACAGATTTGGATTAGGATTGAATTTATCATAAACAAATTAATGCATTCGGAGGCATCAATGACTAATTAATTATTATGTTGGTGATAAATGTATTTGATGCCTCCGACTGAATTTGTGAACTCTTAACTAAGTTGCCTTGTTTTTATTAGTTATTTTTTAATTATTGTTTTAGATTGAATCGATAACTCATAATAATAATTTTTGTGTGTTACTCTCTTGTGAACGGTACCTTGTTGGTGATCAAATAAATAATATTGAAATAGTTGTTGATGCATAAAAGATGCATGTAGTGTGGTGTGTGTGGGTGTAGATAGGGGGTGCCTATATTATGTATACCTACATTAATTATTTAGTAATTCATGTGTTTGTTTTTCAGGACAGCAAGCAGCGGAGAGCAGGACTCGGCCTGCCTGCCTCTGTATTTAAAATGTGACTCGTCTATCGCAAGAAACACATGTAAGTACATGTTTGAATTATTTGTTAGCCCTGAAAAGGGCTTTTTAAAACTTTCGACGCTCCTCGCTGCAACCGCAGCCTCAGCCTCGGCCGTTGTTATGATGATGATGATGGGGTGTGTCAGTAGTACCACCACCAACACCACCATTACCCACGACAACACTGGCGGGCGTATGGGCGACACAACAAGTTGCTGCTGCTGGCTGACGCGCGCGGCGGCGGCGGCGGCTTACTTCTTGCCGGCGGACGCCTTCTTGGCCGCGGGCTTGGATTTCGGTGTTGCGGCGGCCTTCTTCGGTTTGGGCGCCTTGGGTTTCTTGGTTGGCGGTTTGGCGGTCTTCTTGGCCTTCGGCGCAGCGGCGGCCTTACCCTTGGCGGCGGCGGCGGGTTTCTTGGCGGCGGGCTTCTTCTTCGCGGCGGCCGCCTTCTTGTCCTTGGTGGCGGCGGAGGGCTTCGCCTTCGAGGGCGACGATGCGGCGCTCGAGGCGGCGCCCTTCTTCGCCTTGCCGGCGGCCGACGCGGCCGTCACCTTCTTGGACTTGGCCGACGCTGCGGCGGCGCCCTTGGCGGGCTTGCTCGCCGCCGGCTTCTTGGATGCTGCAGATTTGGATTCCAATTTGAACGAACCGGAAGCGCCCTTGCCCTTGGTCTGGATCAAAGCGCCGGACTCGACGGCGCTCTTCAGGTACTTCCTGATGAAAGGTGCCAATTTTTCAGCGTCCACTTTGTACTGAGCCGCGATGTACTTCTTGATGGCCTGCAGCGAGGAACCGCTGCGCTCCTTCAACTCTTTGATGGCGTTGTTCACCATCTCGGACGTCTTCGGGTGGGTGGGCTTCGCTTTCGGCTTCTTAGCTCCTCCGGTCGCCGTCGCCTTGGGTTTCTTCGCGGGCGTCGCCGGAGCCGGTGCCTCGGATGCCACTGCTGTGTCTGCCATTTTTCTTTTTGTTATTTTGACTGTTTACGTGAACGAATGAAAATATAATAATAATAAATTTATTTATAGAATAAACACGACGTGTGTCTCCTGTCTTCCTTTCAAGCGCTGCGAACGCGAACACTAAATGAGGCGCAAGCGCAAAGAATAACATTCAGCCATCAGGAAGTTCGACCTCCAGCTGCCAGAATCCAATAGAATTTAATTTCAAGTACATATGATTTCAAGACTGAAGATGGACGAATCAAGAAAATGATAAATCCAATGGTCCTTTTCAGGACCGCAAATCGTTCAAAATGTGTCAAACATTAGTTTCTGTCGTAGAGACGAATAAACAACACAACTTGTACTTATTATTACCGATTCGTAAAAATAAATAAACCACAACAAACATGACAAAAAGAGACAGGATACACGTTTCTCTCTCACTCGCATCATTTTGTGCGAATGAATCTCTCTTGTAGTTTTTCTTTATTGATTAAAATATCTTTAGAATTTATCAAAAAACAAAAACGGCTTTCTTTAAGGTATTGCCGTGAGCAAGGGACGGTTTTTGAGAGACAGGGACAAAACATATTCCACTCTCTTTCGCGTACCCGAATATTGAGATGCACTATATTGCTATCTCATTCCTTTTTGGGTTTTCTCAATAATGAATGAGATGAGAGATACTCTGAAAGAGAACTACTTTTCGAATGAGACAAAATATTTTCTTTTCCCTGAGTTTTCCAACATAAATAACATAAATGAATATATTTATTGACACTAGCAATGTTTCCTACTAATTCCTACTGATGTCCATTTTCAAAATACAGACAAGTGTAATAAATTAGATATAATAATATGGCGATATCGGGTAATACCGCGAGGTATCCACTTAATGACCACTGTAAAGAGCGTGCCCGATTCGAAACAGCGTGCCTGCACAGTGCCTGCTCGCGTTATTGTGAAAACAACTTACGCGAAACTAGAAGCTTTCAATCGAGCTTCTCGTTGAAAAAGGCAGACAAATGTGGCAGGGACGCAGCTAACACGCAAGATACGACCTGTTATAGATTAAGACAAAGACTATAATAATAGTTGTTTTGAATAGAAAGAGACAGAAGATCGCTTTCTCATTGCAAAAAGTGGGTTTTTATATTATCTCTGTCACACATGAACTTCATTACGTAGTATCACCTTTTTTTTACTTTTTCAAAATACCTAGTACATCACAAGTGAATGTGGCACGTATCTATGTCATAAACAAAACCCATAAATATTTTAAAGAAAATACGTAGAAAAAAAGTATCTCAATCAACCCTTGAAACAGAAACAGTAGCAAGCTATCCCTCTCACATCAAATGCGATAGAAAGAGAAAGAAAATGGAGTCACAATTACACCATCTCTCGCTCATTTATTGGAATTTTAGCCAATAGGAACAATAAAATTTGTGATAATTAACTACTTTTAGATTCTTTAACAATATTTTTAGAAAATTATCTAAGTTTAATCCAAAAACAAAAACGGATTTCTTTACGGTATTGCTGCCAGCAAGGGACCTTTTTTGAGAGACAAGGACAAAACATATTGCCCTCTCATTCGCGTTGTTTTGCGAAAAGTGGTTCTGTACTATCTCTGTCTCTGTTACACATTAACTGTTTTTGTCCTTTATTACGTCGTATCTCATTTTTTATTTACGTTTTCAAAATACCTATTACACGCACGAGTTAGTGTCAAGTGTTAATGTCATAAACAGAACCCTTATCATTATTTGAAATATAGGTATTACGTGAAATAAATAACTCAACACTTGTAACAGAAATTATAGCAAGCTATCTCTCTCACATCAGATGATAGAAAGAGAAAGAAAATTGAGTCACAACAGAACTACACCCTCTCGCTCACGCTAATTAGAAAATTAGATTTTTTACCTAATTAGAGCAATTAAATATGTGATAACTAACTACTTTTAACAACAGTTTCTAAAAGCCCTCGTAAAAAACATTGCCTAGTTAAACATTATTAATGTAATGTGCCAAAAATTAACTTTGAAATTTGCAAGGTAGCAATAGGAAAAAAAGTGGTGGGGATGGCCAATTAGCTATAAAAGGCGACCGGCCAGTAAAAAAATAATACAGTCTTAGCTTCGCTTCGCATCGCTCGCACGGTACGGACGTGCGCTCCGCCTCGCCCGCCCGCTCGCATGCGCTGCGCTCCGAGTTCCTCGAGCTTATCGCCCTCGCTCTGCGAGTCTTGTTTCTGTGGTGTTTTGTCACAATTACGTGGCTTGCCCGCGGCTGCGCTTGGGATACCTAACGGTGATAACGAACAAGCGTAGTTAAACGCCTTTCTTAAGGCGGTTCGGTTCGATTGGGAGCGACCGACAGTGCCTTTTTCAAGGCGCTGAAATTTCCTGCCGCCGCCGGTATATTAGGCTGTGAACCTTGGCCTCCTGGAAGGCACGTTTGAGAGGGTGAGGCGTTCCTCCTCGCCCTTGAGACACTCGGTTTCACAGTCTTTTCACTGCCGGGCGTGACCCCCCCTACCCCTCCCTACTTTCCATCCCTGAAGGAGCGTATCCCTGGTTGTTTTTGCGACCGGGGCCCTCCTGAAGGACTGCTAGGAGTAGGTACTCACCCTACGTCGCGGCGTTGCTACGTTGCGGCGTAGTTACATTGGTTAGGGCACACTTTTCCCACTCACCCCGCACGGTTTACACCGACTGTGCGGGACTTACACACCGCTATAACCACCGAGTTTCTTGCCGGCTCTTCTCGGTGGTTGCGACTTGCGAACCGGCGTAGATTCACGCGTCGCGAATACACCCTCCATGCCATGGACACGGAGGAACTATTAAAGTTCCTCCGGGCCACTCACCCGGAGGTTCTCTCCGGGTTTAAAGCCCACATACGGGCAAAATCTCTCGCAAGCTCCGTCTATGAGGAGCCTGCTTCCCCGTCATGTCCCGAGGACGCCATGTGCGATCCTAACTCGGCCCCGCTACCGATCCCGCTCACGAACGAGCACTCTATTGTGATAGATCACCAATCCCATGCCCCCAGTAGGGACATGGAATGTGACTCTATCTCAGACGCCGATGACGGTGGCTTCACCACCGTCAGTCGTCCGAAGAGGACCCGCAAATCCGCGGCCTCTCCCCCTCCTTCCCCCCCTGCGAAGGCGCTGAAGGCCAACTCGGGCCTCTCTCAGCCCTCGCAATCTTCCCAGCCCTCCGGCTCGCAGTCGAGCACCGGGCGGACTGCCAGAGTCCCCCCAGTCTTTGTCCAGGACAAGGCGTCCTGGAACAAGATTTCCGGCGCGCTCAAGGAGCGTCACATCAATTTCTCACACGCTAAATCGTGCAACGTAGGCATTAAGGTGTCTTTGTCCACCTCGGACGAGCACCGAGCCCTAACACGTTTCCTAGATGAAAACCGTATCGGTTATCATACCTTCCCTCGCGAGGAGGAAAGGGAGCTGCGGGTTGTTATCCGTGGCCTTCCCAAGGAGCTAGACTCCGCCTCCATCTTGGCCGACCTCAAGGCACAAAACTTTCCCGTCAAACAGGTTCACCGTCTGTACAGGACTCGTACTCGTGAACCTTTTGATCTTGTCCAAGTAGTCTTGGACTATTCCAACGAAGCGAAATCGATTTTCAATTTGAAATCGGTTTGCTTTATCTCCGGACTCAAAGTCGAGCCACCCCGTAAGCGCGGCGCTCCCGGCCAGTGCCACCGCTGCCAACATTACGGTCACGCTGCCCGTAATTGTCACGCCCGTCCTAGGTGCGTCAAGTGCCTAGGCGACCACGGCACAGCCGACTGTGTCCGTGACAAGGCCACAGCCACCGAACCACCGAGCTGCATACTGTGTGGTAGCCAGGGTCATCCTGCGAATTATCGCGGTTGTCCCCGGGCCCCACGCACTCAGCCGCGTGCCCCCATCCCTTCTGCCCCCAGGCAGAACAATGCTACCCGCAACTTTGCGGTAGCAAGTGAGGCTCCTAGTCTCCGCCCCAACAGGCCCAATGCTTGGGCTAGGCCCCTGGCCTACACCCAGGCTGCCAGCCTAACTCCCGCACCCGCCCAGGCAGCTGTGGTCCCACCCGCGCCCCAGCAGGCTCCTCAACCCCACCCAGCCCCTAAGGCTTCGCTAAAGGCACCTACCTACCAGGCGCCCACACCTAGCCCCCCTGCCCCTAAGGCACCGGCCCACAAAATCCCGGCCCCTCAGGCCAAGCCCCAGCCGTCACATTCACCTGCGGCTGACATTAAACTGGTCAGAGACTTCTTTGGCCAAATTAATGTCGGCGAGATGTTTGTGATCGCCGCAAAACTGCGCGCGACTAATGGCGAAGGCAACATCATGGACAGGTTATCTATCCTCGCCGAACACGTAGACTTTTGCTACGCTATCTCCTCTTTCCACGCTCCGTAATGGCTAATCCCACCGCTAGGATCAAACCCCGGTCAATCACCTTAGCTTTTTTCAACGCTAACGGTCTAAGACAGCAGAAGGACGAGGTTACTCAGTTCCTTACCGACCACCAGGTCGACATCTTTCTGGTTCAAGAGACCCTCCTAACACCCTCTATTCGCAATCCTAGGATAGCGAACTACAATATCATTAGACACGATAGGCCCACACGTGGCGGCGGCACGCTTATTTATTATAAGCGTTCTCTGCACTGTGCTTTAGTCGATCCCCCTTCTCTCTCTAACCTAGAAGTCTCACTCTGTCGGCTAGCCATGACTGGACACGAGCCCATTCTCATCGGCTCGGTTTACCTCTCCCCGAACAAGACTCCCCTAAGGAGCGACTTTGAGGCCCTGTTTGCTATGAATAGTGCAGTCATTCTTGGCGGCGACTTTAATAGCAAACACACTCATTGGGGTTGCGTAACATCCACTGCCAACGGCATGATGCTAAGCGAACTCTCTGAGGAACTCATTTTTGACATCTTAGTCCCTATGACGCCCACTCACTATCCTTACAATGTCGAGCATCGGCCCGACATTCTTGACATGGCAATTCTAAAGAATATAGGCCTCCGCCTACACTCTATAGAAACCATGCACGCGCTCACTTCTGACCATCGCCCGGTCGTACTCCAATTAGGCTCTCCTGAGTCTACACCCACTATGAAGACAGTTGTGGACTGGGACAAACTCAAGGTAAAACTTGGGAACTGTCAGAGCCCACAACTGTCCTCAATCCCTGACGATATAGTTTCGCCTCACGAAACTATTCACGCGATCGATGCCCTCACTAGTCACATCTCGGTCGCCATCGGCGACTCGTCTAGGCAAGTGCCTGCGATGGCTAACCACCGTCTCAGGCTGCCGGACGACGCGCGAGAGCTATTGAGGGCAAAGAACGCAGCCACTCGCGATTATGACGCTTATCCAACCGAGGAAAACAGAGCCCGCCTACGTTCCTTACAGCGCGCTGTCAAGGCTCGTATCGCGGAACTCCGTAACAATCAGTGGGATGATCTACTTAAAGAAATCTCGCCATCTCACCAAGCCTATTGGAAGTTGACGAGAGCCTTTAAGTCCGACACCGTAGCGTCCACGCCACCGCTTTTACGTCCCGATCAAACGCTTGCGTTTGACGACGACGCCAAAGCCGAATGTCTAGCCGACAGTCTAGAAGCACAGTGCTCCCCCAGTACCCTCCCAGTAGACTCTGCCCACCTCCGCATGGTGGACAGCGAAGTCGAACGTAGAGCCGCCCTCCCTCCGACCACAACCCTAGACCCGACCAACGTCGACGAGGTGCGAACGATAATCAAAGGTTTCCGTCCCAACAAAGCCCCCGGCCCGGACCGTATCTCTAATAGAGTCTTACGCGCCCTGCCCGCCCCCCTAGTATACCTCTTGGTTGCTATTTTCAACGCGGCCATGTCTCACTGCATCTTTCCCGACGCGTGGAAAGAGGCAGAAGTCATTGGCATCCCGAAGCCCGGTAAGAAACTGGCTGACCCCACAAGCTACAGACCCATCAGTCTCTTAAAGACCATGGGTAAGTTATACGAACGTATAATTGTTTCTCGATTAAGAGATTATGTTTTTTCTAATAATCTCTTAATAAACGAACAGTTTGGCTTCCGCGCCTCACATTCCTGCGTACAGCAGGTGCACCGCTTAACGGAGCACATACTTAGCGGCCTCACTGCTAAGCCACCCGTAGGGACAGGAGTGCTATTCTTCGACGTAGCGAAGGCATTCGATAAAGTCTGGCACAATGGTTTGATTTACAAGCTTTACGAACTCGGTGTGCCGGACAGTCTCGTGCACATCTTACGTGACTTTTTATCGAATCGCACCTTTCGTTACCGAGTAGATGGCTCCCTCTCCTCCCCCCGCCCCATAAGAGCCGGAGTCCCCCAGGGCTCCGTGCTCTCGCCCATCCTCTTTTCATTGTACGTCAATGACATCCCCAAATATCCGAATACGGATTTAGCCCTGTTTGCGGACGACACCGCACTCTACAAGTCCGGACGTAATCGGAATTACGTCATCTTGGCGCTCCAACGCGCAGTCACACAATTAGGCGAATGGTTCAGGAAGTGGCGTATCGAGGTAAATCCCGAAAAAAGTGCAGCAGTGTACTTTTCTAGGGCTTTGTCTGCGAAACGTCCTCCGGTTAGCACTCGTCCTAATGTCCCCACCCATCTCACCTTATTTGACCAAACTATTCCTTGGAAAAGTGAGGCCAAATACTTAGGTGTCACTCTCGACCAGAGATTATCGTTCGCTCCGCACCTCAGACGCGTCTTGAGCCGTGCGAACCACTACATCCACCGACTCTACCACCTAGTTGGAAGGAAAAGTAAATTGTCACTTAGAAATAAGTTGACAATTTACAAAACCTGCATCCGTCCAGTGTTGACTTACGCCAGTCCGGTGTTTGCTCACACTTCCTGCACAGACCTTAAGAAATTCCAGACCCTCCAAAACAAATTCTTACGCCGAGCCGCGGATGCCCCGTGGTTCGTGCGTAATACGAATCTCCATAGAGATTTCGAGATCCCATCGATCGATCACTTTATGAAAGAAGCCTCTCGCCGCTACTTTGATAAAGCGATCAACCACAAGAACCCTCTTATCGTTAGCGCCGCCACGTATACACCCCAGAAAGATGTCGCTGCCCAATACCGACGACCTAGGCATGTCCTAGACGACCCGGACGATCCTATTACCGAATTTCTGAACACAGACATCACTGCCTTAAGCACGCCAACTACTCCACAACACAGTAGCTCGTTACACCGTACTCGCCGGCGAGTACGAGGCCCTGCTTTCCATTTCGGACGGTACAGACATGTACCGGGCCGGTTCTCCCCTATCCGTCCCCCGGACACGGCCTGAGCCGAGGTCCGAGCCTACCGTGGCGCCCTCAGGCCGCGTCCGTAGTCCCCCTCGATCGGGCCCACTAGAGTGAGCCCGCCGTAGGCTGGACTTTGGTCCAACACCGCGGTGGGCAACCCTCTAGTTGGGTTCGCCACTGATCGGGCGCCTTATGCGCTCGATACGGCCCGATCGCGAACGTCGGTCTGCGACCGACGCGGACGAGCCTGGGCTTCGCTTCGCGAAGCCCACACTCGGCCTCATCGGCACGCGCACCGACGATCGCCAAACGGCTAGAGTACCTTCTGTACTCGCCACTCTGCCCGGTGAAGCTGGAAAAGCTCCTCAAGCTACCAGCGCGCGTCCCTTCAAAAAAAAAAAAAAAAAAAAAAAAAAAAAAAAAAAAAAAAAAAAAAAAAAAATATTCGAAACCTAGCATCCTGAGAAGAAAGACCAACAAGAGGCCCATACTCGGAGAAGAAATTCACTATGAAGAAGCTGGAGCTGTTGAATGCTGAATTTCGGGGCACTCCCACCGCCGACCCGCAGTTTATTGGTGCATGAAACCAATACTGCACATCCTGTTTCTGTTTTCCGTTTGGCGGTGGTCGAGATAGCCTCCACCATACAACGTCGTGTTCAAGATCGATCTCAAGAAATTAAAGAACATGTTCCTGGTCAACAGTCACTGAACTCCGTCACTTCGAACCGAGTGCAAGAGCGAATCGGTCAAACCGTCAAGAATAAAGACATCGCGTCGTGTGTAATTCTACATCTACACTACGCTACGGGCTGCAGCTGCTTCAGTTCGTCGGGACAAGACCTGCGATCGAGACTGACACGCCTGACATTTCGACATTTATGTATGATTTTCTGTTGCGTTTGTAATTAGGTAGGCCTTTTTTTAAAATAAATGCCGCATTTTTTCGTGGTTTTATTCAACGCTAGGTAGGTAGGCACACTGAGTAGGAAAATTATTACGACACTGATAAGGCTTTCACACAAGTTAACAAAGCAACTAGACTAGGTAACTATTAGGTAGGCTGGTAACTGGTAATCTCGCTAACACTAGTTGACGAGAAAGGTAAATCCAATCATGAGATTGGCTTATCGGTTGTTATGGTAACCTTCGCGGAGCAGGTGATTTGGTAAGTATGTAGGTACGTTTCATGGCTTGGACTGACACGGACTCGGAAAAACTGTGCTTAAGGGTATTTGGGGAGACTAGGCTGACACGAACTTGAGGAGACTGAGGACTGCGCTTAGGGGAGAGTAGGCTAAGGGGGACTTAGGGAGACTGGGTTGACGGAACTTGGGGAAGCTGGGGTGATGAGACTTGGGGATATTGGGGTTGACGGGACTTGGGGAGATTGGGTTGACGGGACTTGGGAAGACTGAGGTTGACGGGACTTGGGGAGACTGGGGTTGACGGGACTTGGGGAGACTGGGGTTGACGGGACTTGGGGAGACTGGGGTTGACGGGACTTGGGGTGACGGGACTTGGGGAGAATGGGTTGACGGGACTTGGGGAGAATGGGTTGACGAGACCGGGGTTGACGGGACTTGGGGAGACTGGGGTTGACGGGACTTTGAGAGACTGGGGTGGACGGGACTTTGGGAGACTGGGGTTGACGGGACTTGGGGAGACTGGGGTGATGAGACTAGGGGAGACGGGTTGACGGGACTTTAGGAGACTGGGGTTGACGGGACTTGGGGAGACTGGGGTTGACGGGACTTGGGGAGATTGGGGTTGACGGGACTTGGGGAGACTGGGGTTGACAGGACTTGAGGAGACGGTTGACGGACTTGGGGAGACTGGGTTGACGGGACTTGGGGAGACTGGGTTGACGGGACTTGGGGAGAATGGGTTGACGAGACCGGGGTTGACGGGACTTGGGGAGACTGGGGTTGACGGGACTTTGAGAGACTGGGGTGGACGGGACTTTGGGAGACTGGGGTTGACGGGACTTGGGGAGACTGGGGTGATGAGACTAGGGGAGACTGGGGTTGACGGGACTTTAGGAGACTGGGGTTGACGGGACTTGGGGAGACTGGGGTTGACGGGACTTGGGGAGATTGGGGTTGACGGGACTTGGGGAGACTGGGGTTGACAGGACTTGAGGAGACGGTTGACGGACTTGGGGAGACTGGGTTGACGGGACTTGGGGAGACTGGGTTGACGGGACTTGGGGAGACTGGGGTTGACGGGACTTGGGGTGATGAGACTAGGGGAGACTGTGGTTGACGGGACTTGGGGAGTTTGGGGTGATGAGACTAGGGGAGACTGGGGTTGACGGGACTTTGGGAGACTGGGGTTGACGGGACTTTGGGAGACTGGGGTTGGGGAGACTGGGTTGACGGGACTTGAGGAGATTGGGGTTGACGGGACTTGGGGAGACTGGGGTTGACAGGACTTGAGGAGATTGGGGTTGACGGGACTTGAGGAGACTGGGTTGACGGGACTTGGGGAGACTGGGGTTGACGGGACTTGACGAGACTTGGGTTGACGGGACTTGGGGAGTTTGGGGTGATGAGACTAGGGGAGATGAGACGGGTTTGGGAAGACTAGGATAAGCGGGGCTTGGACTGACGGGGATTTGGGGAGACTGGAGACTTGGGGGACTCGGTTTAGGAGAGACTAGGCTGACGTGCTTGGGAAGACTGGCAACTTGGGAGGACTGGAATTAAGGGAAACTGGGGACTTACGTGACTAGGTAGGGGAACTTGGGGGGAGACCGTGCTTAATGGAGACTTGGGAGGACTGCTTAGAGGAGACTGGGGCTTGGACGGACTGTGCTTAGGGGAAACTGGGGACTAGGCCGAAGGAGACTTGGGGTTTAGGCTGACGGGGATTTGGAAGACTTGGACTTAAGTAGACTGGGCTAACGGGACTTGGGGAAACTTGAGCTTAGGTGAGACTAGACTTAAGGGGAATATGTATAAAATAAAACGCAATATTATAAAAAAAAAGTTTATTACAAATTTAACACATGTACGTACGCTTATATCACACTATGATTAAATAATAACATTCGAAAAAGGCAATACAGTCAGGAGACGGCAAGCTATTTTCTACTGTGCTATGCTTGTCCTTTCTAGGGAAGGTACACACCTATCTCATTATACGTATTAAGTATTAACCAACAACCAAAAACCTAATTATTTTTACAAACTATTTTTTTATAATATAATACAGTAACAAAACAAACAATAGTCAATAATAAACGAACAAACAATTAACTATCAGGTAGGTGTTATACATATAACATTCAAATATCAAATAACGACACTGAAAACAACTAGGTACATCCATATATCTATGAACCCTATTTCACTGCCTATGCATGTCTAGCAGCTATTTGCTATAATCATACTCTGACTCTGATCCATTGTGGGTTTACGCGGAAGTTTTTAAGGGCTCTGCACCAAGTACGAGAAGAGAATGGAGACCTGCAGCATTGCCTCGGCGTTACCCTCGGCCGCTTTCAGAGCAGGTTTCGCCCATCCCGCCCAGTGAGGGGCAAGGACAAGGGGGATAGTGGGTGGTGCCGCCCCAGGTAGGGGCGGAAAGTGCAGATGGGGAAAGGGTGCTCCCGCCGAAGCGACCTGGGGTCGCGGGACGGAGGCGTTGCGCGGCTGAGCTGTACGATTAGAGCGCAGTGCCTTGGGCGCCTTCGGGCACCCGCGAAACTTCGCGGGGTGTCCCGTCTCCCCACAAGAACGCTGCTGGGCGGCTCTGTGCAGAGTAAGATGTCCTTCGGGTGAGGACATTCGTGAGTGCCGTGATTACCCAGGCACTAAACGCACCTGGGTGTGGCGAAGCAATTACGAGCAGTGCATTTCCGGCGTCTGTGCGCTCTAAAATGGCTAGCCATAATAACCATCCATTTCGTATGGTTCTGCGTCGTGACGGCCCCGGTATTTGCGATGTACCTCAAGGGCGGGAAGATTTTGGCTTTTTAGATCTGCGAGGTTTGAAGCTCGCGTGGGACGCCGCCACTGTATGATGATGCGAAGAAGCCGCTCCTCGGGGAGCGCGTAGGTATGGAAACCTACTTTCATGCTTTTCAGCATGTTGGTTAGAGATCTATGATCTCTGAAGTCTGGACCTGGGGCGGGTTGGCGGGTTCGGCCTGGGTGTTGGCCGGCCGTTTTGCCTTAGGCGAACTGGTCGCCGTGGGCTTTGGTTCACGGGCGCGCTTGCCGGTCTTGCCGAACGGAATTAATTCATCCGACTGGGAGCCCTCGTCGGATGAGGCAGAGTCCGAGGACGCGGAGGAGTCCTCCGATAGTGAGCCCTCAGGGGTCTCTGATGGACGCTCTTCCGAGACGTCCATCTCTTCCTCTACGGTGGCAGCGTCACCTGAGCCGGGAGCGGCTTCGCTTTAGCTTGGGTTGGGCGGGGTGACCTCGTTAGCGAGGGGAGAGGGGGCGAACCTAGTCGGCCGTAAGGGCTTCCCTAAGCTCGGGGATTTCCTCCGAGAGTGATTCGATCACTCCCGGG
Source organism: Ostrinia nubilalis (assembly GCF_963855985.1). Classification (NCBI taxonomy): domain Eukaryota; kingdom Metazoa; phylum Arthropoda; class Insecta; order Lepidoptera; family Crambidae; genus Ostrinia; species Ostrinia nubilalis. Next base: position 3,714,549 of record NC_087117.1, read on the forward strand.
AATCGAGAGGCCAGTGCTCTGATGAGCCTGACCACAAGGTCGGACGGCGCCATCGCGCGCTCACCCGGGATACGGCTGCCTTAACAAGCGGCTGTGCAACATGGGGTCGAGGGATGATGCGAGCTGCGGGTGCGGGGAGCATCCGACAGGAGTTGCTGCAGGGAGCCGTGCTGGAAACGCACGGCCCTGCTGGGTACCCCGATCTCGTCGCAACAGAAGCGAACTTCAATCGGCTCAATGCGTTTGCGTACAATTGGCATGAGCGTAGAACAGCCCCAGAACGGGGAGAGTCGCTCCATAGGGACAAGGACTAGAACAAAGAACTTGTAGGGAGTCAAGCATTGCGCGCGTCAGAGTGCAACCTGCCACGGCAGACGCAGTTCCGCGCGCATGTCCCGCGATTCGGACAATTAAGCGGAAGGTTGGAATGGCCATGGGTGGTGGTGGGTTGTCTCCTGGTGCCTTGCTCGCCCGGCTGCTCGCTGGACGCTCACTGGGCCTCGACGAATGTCGACATGCAGCCACAATCACCAGATAAAAGTGTCTACCAAGTGAAGAAGCCCGGGTAATGAGCGTTACCTCGACACCCGCACCGGCCAATGGTCGAAGAACCCGGATAAATAGATGTCTCGATCCCCAAGTCCCAGGTAGAAGCTACAGGTCAGTCCGTCGCCAAAGCGACGTCCCACCAACCACCGACTGGCAGTAGCCAGCCGAGAAGCACGGCCGCGGGCCGAATGCAGCGACCAGCGACCAAACAAGTATAACAAATAAGTATTTTTGCTAAGAATTCGGATTTTTTTAGTATGCAAAAGGATGATTTTTTGACTTGCAGTTAAATACTACCCAATAAAAAACAACTCGAAGAAATACACAACACAGCCAGAAAAAACCAGCACATAGCCTCCGTACAGCAAAAAAAGTACTACGATACAAATAAAAGGAACTGGGAACCACAAGTGGGCGAAAGAGTAATGAAAAGAAACTTCACTTTATCAGACGCAAATACACAGTTTTGCTCAAAACTAGCTCCAAAATACATAGGACCTTATACAATAATATACAAAAAATCACCAGTAATATTTGAACTAAAATGTCCAGAAAACCCGAAGAAAAAAATTACAAGCCACATAAAAGACCTAAAACCATATTACTACGATTAAAACATCAAGATGATCAACACAAGTGGGTAATACCAAAAATAAATTTATTTAAACCCACCCGCAATACAAAATGTAACAAGATCTACGAAAAATCGCAACGCAAGAAATACTACGAAAGTTACACGCACGGCGTCAACGTCATGTATTCGCAAAAGAAAACGGACGGACAAACAAAGATAACGGTGATCAGAGGACGTGCTAAGGACATAACCATAACACACGACCGTAAGATGATACAAACAAAACCGAAACCGAAACCAGAACCGGAACCGGAAGACGAAGACACGGCGGACTGGACTAACATAAAATCAGACTGGAACGAGATCCTCCAAATCGACATAGAAAATTACATAGATCTGAACCAGAATCTGGACCCGGGACCTGATCGCAGACTGGCCGGAACTCTCGAACAAAACCCGGGAGGAGCTGGCCCGAGCAGCCGACCCGACCAGGAGGCGGCCAAGAAGAAGGCGCGGCCAAGGGAAGAAGCGGAGCGGCAAACCAAGTCCGGGAGACAGTCCAGGCCAGTAACTTTTAAAATTAAATTTTAATACCTAAGCTAGGTTTCAAGTACAAAGTACCAGTCACCGTCTGGACGTGTCCAGGCGAGAACAAGCACGGGCTATGAGCGTCGGCTCGATGCCCGAACCGGCCAGGAGGTCGAAGACCAGATAGAGAGATTTGATGTACTGAAATTCTAACAAATTAGCTTTATAGCTATCTCTTTCTCCGCATTTACTCCCCCAGCACTATCGCGTTCTCTGTCGGACGCGCTGCGCGTGCCCCGATTGGCTCGTGCGCTTCGTTACATTCAGTTCACGTTGATTCGTCAGAGTGAAGTTACTAAATCCTTACAAGGTGCAATCATGTCAGCATCCCAAGTTAATTCTGTAGAATTACCGAAGAAGGAGATTAGTGGCGATGAAGATATTGCCGAAGGTGCTACTCAAGTTACCGCCGTAGGACATCGCCCTGGCCTATTGAAGTGGAGGTACTCTATGATCTGGACACCTTCATCAAGCTCAAGCCGCTGCTCCCTCCTGCTCTGGTCCACCTGATCGCGTCTTTCCTTCGCGATCGCACCTTCACTGTGGTCGTAGAGGGAGAGGCCTCCCAGCCGCGCAGCATCAGAGCAAGCGTCCCGTAAGGCAGCCGTCTGTCGGAGAGTCGCATAGATCATGTGACAGACAGCACGGATGATCTCTTTACACTCTCATCAAGAGAAGCAAAGGAGATTTGCTGCCTTGAGAATTCCCTTCTGAAGGAAGGAGAAGCCACTGGAAAAATCTAGCCGACTGAAGAAGATCGACGTTTACCTGGATCAACGCCGGATCCTGAAGCTGAGAACGCGCACCAAGAAGATTGGTTCGGGAGAAGGACGGATCAACCCGATCATACTCGACGGAAAAGTCAGATTGCCTGCTCGTCATAGGGTATTATCACAAGAAGTTCTACCATTGCAACTCTTCGACGGTGATCAACGAAGTGACGCAGAAATTATTCAGAGACTACTAGTGAGCTGTAAGATATTGGAATTTTTGGTAATGATGGATCACACATGGGTGTCAATGGTGCAGAGTCCACAAAAGGGAGCCTCAAGTACCACCTACCGGAGACTTGCCGGCCGAACGTTTGCAGCATCCCTCTGAAAAATGGCTGCACGCAAGAGGGAGGCTAAAGAATCTTCAGCGATAATGGAACCAACTTCGTGGGGGCCAACAGGGAATTAAAAGAGACTGCCTCACAAAGAAGGGAATCACATGGAGATTCATCCAACCTGGATATCCAAACATGGGAGCCTAAGGAGAGATCACCACCAGGAGAAGTCCAGCACACACTCCTCCTCGAAGTGGAGCATATTATAAACTCGCGTCCACCTACCCACATCACCGCAGATCCCAATATGAAGAAAGCCTGACGGCGAACCACTTTCTAATCGGAAGCGATAGCGCCGGAGCATTGCCACTACGTTGTTGAAACCTCTTCTTTACGTGGTTGAGGCGTTCCACTTGGGAGTTGGCAAAAAAGATTCCTGGCTCAACAATCTCCATCGGAGAAGAAAAGAAAGCAAAAATAACAAATAATATGGAGAGCACAAGAATGGACAGGAGTTGCAGCTTTCAGCAGCCAAGGGACTGAAGACGCAACTAAGTGGAATGAGAGTTTGGCCCTCAACAATTTGCCCTCATGCACCATTCTATGTTTCACTCTATGCACAGATTAAGTTTGAATTGTATGAGTACTCCGAAGATAGCTTCTGTCTTTTTGTCAAAAGCTTGGAAATGCCATTTGTTTTTCAAGCATGGAAGCAAGTACAGTTAGGGTCAGGTGTGCTTATTTATAATAAGCAATGACATTTTTTTCTTAAGAATACGATACGGCAAGCTTTGCTTCAGGGAATCGTACCCGAGAGACCCGCCTGGTACTCCGATCTCGTCTCCTCGGAGGCTGCGTGAATTCGCGGCTGGCATAGGAGGAGGACCGCTAGCGCTGCACGTGGTGTGTTGTACAGGCCCCAGAAGGGGGAGAACTGCACAGAAGGGACAAGGACGTAGATTAAATAACTTGTAGGGAGTCAAGAAGTGTGTCGCGGTGGAGTGCAATCTGCCGTTGGCAGCTGCAATTCCGCGATTCGGCCAGTATAACCGCAAGGTTTGGTGAACCGTCGTCGTCGTGACGGTTTAAGAAAAAGTCAGGCTTATGTCGTCGGACTGGTTTTATTGACGTAAAACCAATTATCTGGACGCCGCGACAGTTGGTATGGGCATGGGTGGTGGTGGGTTACTTGTCCCTATCTGAGTTGTTACTAGCGCATGAAATTCGTCGAGGAGCTGAAGCGAGCCGGTCGCATCACGTACACCGTGGAAGCCTGAGGCACGCCGTCGTCCACCATGTGTATCGACTTAATGAAACAGACCGCCTGGAAGAGGCGATGAAGAAGCACTTCGCCATCGAGTCATTGGGTTGGGAGTGCTGCTGAGGAAGACGCGCGCCGCCCCGGAGGAGCGCATTCTTCCAATATTAACAGAAAAAATAAAGAAGCTGCCGACAGCAGGCTACGAGACAGCCCTATTATGGAATGCCGACCGCCTTGAACTTCCCAACAACTACGATCACGCGTTAACGCGTCTGCACAGCACTGAGAAGAAGTTGACATATTTTCGAGAGTGACAGGTGGATTTACAGTTTTTGTCAATGTTGCCAGTGGTATTGAACATTTCAAGCTTATATTGTTCATACTGGGTGATGATGTCGATTGAATATTTTTAACAGATACCTTAGATTGCAGCACATTGTTATTGGAAGAATTGATCAGTATTTGTGTAGATTTTTATTCATTTTAGTTTTCTTTGAAACTACCAAAGATTTTCTTTATTGGATCTAGATCGAAGGTTCACAAACTAATCCCCGAACGGATAGTTACCAAGGTGACATACTCTGCTACTCGCCCGAACCGGCCAGAAAGGTCGAGGAACTATTTATCTTTCCAGTGTTCTCGACAATCGCTGAGTTTAACTACAAAAAAGTAGACAAGCTCCTTATACATCCAGGAATCGTCCGTTCGCTGGGCTTCTCGGAAACTATCTAGAGAAATTTGTAAAACTGATATTAATACATTCGATTTCCAGTCGTATAAAAAGAAAAAACTTAACATAAATATTTAATAGAAGTAAAAAATCTTCTTGTTACATAAGATTCCAATATTACTTTTGTTGAAGAAAAAATTTAATTAAAAGTACTATTTTAAATGTTTTGTCGGTTATTAGCACACAATCTGTATCTAACAGCTAACAGAATATAAAATCAAGCGTTTAAAATATTATTTTTTTCATAATTTTAACACTTAATAACAATACATTTAGCAACGCGCGGCGCCACGCAACCGGCCGCAGCGCGCCTACAACAACACGAGTGAGAGTGACAGAAGCGAAAAATGCCCCGTATGCAGCCTTCCGAACCACAGTGCAACAAAGTGCAAGAAGTTTGTGCGTGCAAGTAATAGAGAGCAACCCACCACCACCCATGGCCATACCAACCTTGCGGTTATACTGGCCGAATCGCGGGAGGTGTGCGCGGAATTGCGGCTGCCTAGGGCAGATTGCACTCCACCGCGCCACACTTCTTGACTCCCTACAAGTTATTTTTCTATATCCTTGTCCCTAAGTTGCAGTTCTCCCCCTTCTGGGGCCTGACGTACACAGCACGGGTGACACCATCTGGTGCCGTGCAGCGCTAGCGGTCCTCCTCCTATGCCAGCCGTACGCAAATTCGCGCAGCCGGGCGAAGTTCGCCTCCGAAGAGACGAGATCGGAGTACCAGGCAGGTCCGGGTCTCTCGAGCACGATTCCCTGAAGCAGAGCTTGGCGTAAGTCTTCGTACAAAGGGCAGGACCACAGGACGTGGTGCCTGTCCTCTTCACGTTCCCCACATTCGCATTCCGCGGCGGTCCGGAGACGCATATCGCACAGGCGCTTGTTAAAGCACCCATGCCCCGTAAGTATCTGGGAAGTAACATAATCTGGTACGACCCAGCGCATGCCGAGTCTCCCAGCCACGTCGGGGAAGAATTGAAAGAGCTCGCGACCCTTCGTCTCCCCCTCCCATCTGGTCTGCCAAGTATCCAGCACCGACTCCAAAATTTCTCGTTTCCGTCTGCCCATCGCGTCCCTGGGCGTGTCCCTGCGGGCCACGTCCGTCATGCCAGCGCGGGAAACCTCCAAGTCCGCGGGTAATACGCCAGCAAGCACCGGGAGCGCGGCTGTGCTGACCGACCGATAAGCCTTGGTCAGTAGCACCAGTGCAGGCCGCTGCCCCCGGAGAATAGTGGTGCGCATGGACTGCACCGAGAGGCGCTCGTACCAGCATGCCGCTGCATACGCAAGGGTTGCAACAAAAGTGCCCTGGTACAAAATGCGAAGGCCTGGGTAACGAATGCCCCAGGAAGACGCCGACACGCGCGACATCTTCCCGAAGCATTTGGCCGCGCGATCTACGATCCCTTGCGCATGCATCGAGAACAGGAGACTGCTGTCGATTGCCACGCCGAGCACGGTTGCGACGTTCACTGAACGGATCGACGCACCTCCGAAGCGAATGACTGGGGGTCTCTGGAGTTTTCCCCTGATCGTCATCGTGGATGACTTGGCAGGGGAAAAGCCCAGTCTGTTACGGACGCCCCAGTCGGTCACCAGACTTAAGGTCTCGGCGGCCGCTGCTTCTATGGCAGCCCTCGAGTTTGCCTCGATCAAAATGGTGACGTCGTCGGCGTAAGCCACCATGCTAACCCCCCCTGGCAATGGCAATCGCAGCAGGTCGTCCATCAGGACGTTCCACAGTGTTGGCCCGAGCACGGATCCCTGCGGACACCCCATGGTGGAGACCTTCCACAACACCCGGCTGCCCGCGATCAGGCCAACTCGGCGTCCAGAGAAGTAGCTCGCCAACATCTTATAGATGTTAGGCGGGCATCCTCCCCTTTTCACCTTGACCATGATCATGGGCCACCAAGCATTGTCGAACGCACCAGAAATGTCAAGGAAGATCGCTTGGACATAGCGCGCTGTGGACGTCCTGCCGGTACCTATGACGGCGTCAAGTGCCGAGACCGTGGACTTACCCGGAGAGAACCCATGCTGACAGTCCGAAATGCCACTGGATATCTGCGGCGCACACCACAGCATGACACGTTCAAGTAACTTACCAAGGACGGACAGAAGCGTGATCGGACGGTACGCTTTTGGATCGGTGAGCGGCTTGTCATTGCCCTTTGGCAGGACCACGAGACGACCGTCCTTCCAGACGTCCGGGAAGACGCCTTCATCTATGCAGCGGGCATACACCAAATGGAATTCCACCGATGCAGCGGCCCAGACTTGGCGCAAAATCCTGGCGGTGACCCCGTCGAGCCCTGGTGCCGTGTTAGGCAACTGCCTAATCATGATTCCCAAATACTCACGAGTAGGAGGAAGGGCGGCGGGACCCGCAGGGAGGATGGCAGCCGAGGTCCGCACCTGGTTGTGGTACGCTGTGTCCTTAGACGGATCGTCGTCCGGGCACAGCGCATGCACAAGACCGTGCATGGCTTCATCAACGCTCCCCGCGTGTCCCTCGGCGAACTTCGTGCCGTTTACCACGTTAGCGGGAGGACGGTTCCGCCCGCTGGCGACTCGGTAGGCCAGACCCCAAGGGTCCTGGTTGCCGGACTCGGCAAGCCCCCGGAAATACGCGACCTCGGTTTCTTCCTTCCTCCTCCGATACAGCGTCCGGTCGCGGTGAAACGCGTCCCTTGCCACCTCCTCCGCAAGGCCACCACGCTTCCGCGACCTCTGCCACACCCGGCGTGAAGCGCCACACTGCTTGCGAAGCCGATCCAGCTCAGGAGTCCACCATTCGTAGCCTGCTTCCCGGGTCTTCCTCTTGTGACCGAGGGCTGTTTGAGCAGACCGGACAATCACGTCTGTGAAGTCCCTGCTTACCTCGTTGGCAGGCTTGCGAAAATCGATGCGACCCATGCTCCAGTGAATCGTATCCCGAAAGTGAACCCAACTGACTCCCCGATCCCGAAACCCCCGAGGCTCCTCGATTGGCTCTGTGCGCTCCAAGTCTGTTCTAAGGGACGGCTGGCATACCTCGAAAGTGATGAGGCGATGGTCAGATGTGCTGGCCTCCGGGTGTACTCTCCATTTGGAGATGCGAACTCCCCTTGTGGACAATGTTAGATCCACATTGGACTCGCCGTTGGCGGTGCTAAAGGTAGCGGGTTGGCCCTCGGTGTTAGTGGAGCATCGCTAAGTCAGACCGGCTATGCTTTCGCTGCCTGCACCCCAGGAGAAGGGTCACAAGTGCGAGGACCGTCAGTGCGGCGAAGGTGGCTGCGAAAGGACCCACCACCCAATGCTGCACTTCAAACAAGCCGAGGTGCCAGCTGACAGAAGCGAGACTGACAGCAGCGCATTCAACAAGGAAATCAATCGTAAGTCTTTTGAAGATTTTACCTGTGACAGTGGTGGGCTCCAAAGCCAAAATAGATACCTTCGCTCTTCTACATGACGGTTCAACGGTTACTCTAATAGATGAAGACCTGGCAAAGCGCGTAGGCGCTACAGGCCCCATAGATCCGCTAAACATCGAAGCGATAGCGGGGGCCCGCGTTACCCGCACCAACTCGCGCCACGTGCGACTTGCTGAGAGGCCAGGAGGAGGAGCACTCCCTGCGAGGCCGCACCATTAAGAACCTGAAGCTGGCGGCCCAGTACATCGATTAAGATTTATCGAGATATCGACACCTACGAGACATCGCGGAGCGAGTGCGTGGCCCACAATTTTAATAGGACAAGACAACTGGAAGCTCCTGTTAGCCAATTAAGAGCGCACGGCTTCGAATTTTGGAGAACAGAACAGTCAAGCTGCCGACATCAGGCTTATGAGACAGCCCTACTCTGGAACACCGACCGCCTTAAAGTTCCTAACACAATTACGACCACGCTTTGACGCGTCTCTACAGCACCGAACGAAAGTTGGATCGTCGTCACGTCATCGACCACCGGGCGAACCTGGTACTTGCCTCACTTCCCGGTGCTGCATTCAGTCAAGCCCAGGAAGGTGAGACCCGTGATCGACGCTGCCGCTCGCACAAAGGGAACTTCGTTCAACGACCACCTTCGTCCGGACTGTCGCCGTCCCAGCTGACTTTCAAGATATGTTCCTGTGTATTCCAGGGACGACTACAGAGGCGTAGCAGTGCTCGTACAGCGAGATGAGTTGACTTGACCTGCTCCCCTACGAGTCTACGAGGAGCACAGGGGGATAGCGGTCCACGCGGAAGGCGTCAAAGAATCTCGAATCGACTAAATCGAATTGTTGTGTTTTGTAAATGTCAGGAAGTCATTGGAAATTGGTGCTGGTGTTGAGATGTTTTCGGAAGTGACAGACTGATCTAGCGATGGGCGTTATTCGTTATAACCGGTTATTAAACGAGTGATTAGCCTGACCAGTGATCACTCGTTATCCAGAACGCCTAAACTAGTTATTTTCTTAACGTCATACAACGTTAGAATTTCTTCGTTATTCAAGACGATTGTTTTCACAACGCTCTGAAGCTAAGCTGAATTCACTCTTAAGTAAGTCTTTCCCGTTTCGTTATGACACTTTAAATAGTTTTTAAGTAGTGTAAATTACTATAGTCTTGTGAACACTTTCCTGAGAGGCACACAAGTGAGAATATTAAAGATTTCCTCATTCAATCGACAATAGATTGAAATATCACAGATAAAATAAATTTTGTTATCAGATAATGCCGCCAATGTCCAACGAGCGCTATTAGATGTGGGGTGGAGACATTTCGGCTGTTATGGGCATACGCTCAATTTAACAGTACAGCATGCCCTTAGAGTCGTGCAGGACACAATTGAAAAAGTCAAATGCATTGTCCAATTTTTTAAGAAAACCCCTAAAGCTACGGAACGGCTATTAAAATATCAGAAGAATGAAAACGAGGCTGCCATACCACGGAAGTTAAAGCAGGACATGCCTACCAGGTGGAACTCCACGGAAGTTCCACATGACCGATTCGTGGAGGTAGAATCGGCAGTAAGGCAACGGCAGCGGTAATAGGCAAAGATTTGCCCATACTTAGTGTAGAGGAGTAGAAACTCCTGGAACAATTACTAATGGTACTGAAGCCTTTTGATGATGTCACTTCAGCCATGAGCGCTGAGAAATATGTAACCGCTGGCTCCATAATTGTCATAACAAGGTGCTTAGTAAAAATATGTGACAAATTGATAACGGAGCATTTGTCACCGTTAAGTGATGAAAACCTTGAGTCCAGCGGCCACAGTGGCACTAAAAATAAGAGATGGGTTGGTGACACGACTAGGGAGTGTTGAAAAAAACACCACATTTGGAGTCTGCACGTTCCTAGATATCAGGCTTTGAAGATAAGCAGCAGGTCGAGCAAAAAAAGAAAGGGTCCAGGACATGTTTCAAAGCTTGATAGCGCAAAAACAATCAATTTTGAGTCTTATTTTGTAGGACAGAAGTTCCTGAAGGACTTACAGCTAACCAAACACCTAACGTAATATTATCACGCTTGCTTGAGCGTTGTGGAAATAACTTCGTTAAAAAAAACTAGTTTTGAAAACGTTATTCGTGACTCGAAAACCGTCGCGTTTCGTTATTTCAAAAACCCATAACGACACATCTTCATCAGGTGGATTTACATTTTTTGTCAATGTTGCCAGTGGTGTTGAACATTTCAAGCTTATATTGTTCGTACTGAGTGATGATGATGTCGATTGAATATTTTTAACAGATACCTTTGGTTGCAGAACATTGTAATTGGTCCCAGTTTGAAGCTACCCCTCTTATGAAGCTTTTATTTGTCTCCCCCTTGAATCGTGCAATACCCTCGAAGGTTCACAAACTAATCCCCTAACGGGTGGTTATCAAGGTGACCTACTCTGCCATGATAAATTGAACAGCCTATAGCCCTGCAGTATCCACCTAGGCAACGCCCGGAAAGATGTCCAAAAATGGCCCAACCTATGACTGTGAGTACCTAACTATTTAATCCAACTCTGCTCGCAACAAAAGTAACTATCTTACTCTTATGATCAGCCAATTCAACAACTTCGGTAATCCAATCATGCCTGTTCCTGACGAAAATATCACACGCCTGCATTACCTTTGAGCAAATAGTACCAGTACTGTTTTGTTTCAAATAAATATCGAACATCAGCTGCATTGTGGATAAATATGTTAACGAACAAGTCAACGGCCAAGAAACAATATTGAGTTGTCTATCAAAGAGTTGAATAACTGTGTTTTCATCAAAACTACACAAACATTGTCCAACAAGAGCATCCTGGAGTACCCTGAGCTCGGAGAGCAGCTTGTCATCCTCGGAATTCCAATGCGGTGTGGAATTTGAGCAGGAGGGTATGATGTCTATGCTGGAATCGTTAGGTAGCCTCAAGATGGCCGAGCAGTCAACTGCATCCTCACTCACAGTCCCGCTGTCAGGTGATCCGCCGTTGCGTGTGGGGAACTCTTCCGACGTTTCGGCGGGAGTCTCCGAGTCAAATATCTCCGTGAGCACATCCTCAGCGGACTTGTCGCTGCCTTCGTCGATATCGGGCGCATCGATTCGCTGTTTCTTCTTCACGGGTTGATCAGAAGCCATACCTTCATTTGCTGGTCCACAGTGCAAGTGTCCTCTCCAAACCATTAACTTGCTCTTGCAAACACTCCTAGGTATGTCTTACTCGTTATTTTCCCATAAACAAACGGTCTTTTACGTCGCCACAGCCGTTCTGGAAAGAATAAAGCTAATATGAATGCATGACCTTTCCGATCAGCTACCTAATTACGCGGACGACAAAGCCTTCGAATAATTCATGTAATACGACATTCCACGTTACATTTTACGTTAAAAACGTTTGAATTAACGCCTAAACTAGATTATTTCAGTCAAATAACGTGGTAATTGTGCCAGTATTACAGATTTATGAAGAACTTTCCAAAATATTTTGATGGCATACATACCAGTAACAGAACGAGGTTGTTTATGCACTTTATTTTGTATAAGGTATCCATAAATTACTTCAGATCAATCACTGCAATCCAATTGAGCACAATAACACACAGTTTTAGGTAATAATTAGTCAAAATTCGATATTTAATTCACTGAACGAAAGATCATCGCCTCCATTACGTACATGACGGATTTGTGCGCGTTTCATACTGTTGCGAGCCGCTGCGTCCTTGCCCAGATTCTCTGCCTTTCTCAAGGCGGTTCTAGGCTTCCCGTTTCTGAGCGTGTGTTCGCATGAGTTGTTTTTACAATAACGCGGGCGGGCACGCGGATTCGAACGCGTCGCGGTTTGTCAAATCCACTCTTTATAGTGGTCGCTAAGCGGATACCTCGCGGTATTAACGAAGCTTAGTGGGCGTTGACCCGATATCGCAGACTTAATCCCTTCAGGACTAAGTTGAAATCGGACGGGGTCAGGACCACCGGCCTAGGGGGATCTCCTAGTCGAGCCTCCTGACCGTCTCCCTCCCCTCTCCTTCTATCCCATTCCTCGGGTGTTGTTTGGGCGCTAAAGGCTCCGGCTGGAAGCTACCCTCTACATTCGAGGCTGTTAGGGCCCCTCTTGCACATTAAGATCGGCAAGAGGCTTACAAGCTTAGGGCTCACCATAGGACACACCCTTCCCGCTACCCCGCGGGAAGGCATTCAAAGCACTCACCCCCGGGTAATCCCACCCGGGGACCGAAGTAGGCCAAAAGTAGGCACGACCGCCGCACAGTTTCTTCCTGGTTCTTCTGTGCGGAACGTGACGCGAGCGAACCAGAGTAAGTTCGTTTATAAATTACACAGCTGTGGGTCGGGCGAGCGATGGCGCCGTCCGACCTTGTGGTCAGGCTCATCGGAGCGCTGGCCTCAAGATTCCCGGGGGTGATTGAATCACTCTCGGAAGAGATCCCCGAGCTTCGGGAAGCCCTTCCGGCTGACCCAGCTCGCCCCCCACTAACGAGGACTCCCGCCCCCCACCCCCCCTTGTTCATACAGGACAAGGACAAGTGGGTCGACGTCTAAAAGGTGCGCCGCTACCGGCGTTAACCTCTCCGCCCGCACCACGCCTCAGGGTATCAAGGTGCAGGTTCAAACCTCCCGAGATCATAGATCTCTTACCACCATGTTGAAAAGCATGAAGGTAGGTTTTCACACCTACGCGCTCCCAGAGGAGCGACTTCTGCGCGTGATCATACGCGGTATCCCTCGAGAGCTTCAAACCTCGCAGATCTTGGCAGATCTAAAAAGCCAAAACCTTCCCGCCCTCGAGGTACATCGAATGTACCGGGGCCGCCATGCTGAACCATACGACATGGTTCTATCCATTCTCAAACGGACGGATGCCGGAAAGGCAGTGTTTAGTATAAAAACTCTGTGCCAACTTTCCGGCATTCGTGTGGAGGTCCCACACAAGCGGCATGCCTAGGTGCGTCAAGTGCCTGGGTGTAATGTAAAATGCAGGCCCCTAAGGCACCGGTTTCGGTCCCACATCCAACCCTCCCCCTCTAGCGACGGTTTCAAAATCGACTTGTTAAGTAGATTTTTCAATGAGATCGACTTCGACGAAGTAGAAAGAGTAGTGGAGACACTGACAGGCGGTCGAGGTTAACTAACACCGCAATGGCAATGCTGCAGGTCGCCTGCTCTTCCCGCACTTTGTGTAGAGCCCTCAAATATTTCAGAGTAAACCCATAATGGATTTAAGAAATAAGAGCGAAGTCAAACTGATTGCCTTGAAAATTGGCTATTTTAACGCTAATGGGTACAAATCCTAGAGAATGGAACAAAATCAGGGAGATCCTTTTCAAGACCTATTACAGCACAATTTTACCAGAATATTACCAATCAGCGATGAAGATTTTAAATTTCTTCAGGCTAAGCCCCAGCCTTCACATTCACCTGCAGCTGACATTAAATTGGTCAGAGACTTGTTTGGCCAAATTAATGTCGGCGAGATGTTTGTGATCGCCGCAAAACTGCTCGCGACTAATGGCGAAGGCAACATCATGGATAGGTTATCTATCCTCGCCGAACACGTAGACTTTTGCTACGCTATCTCTTCTTTCCACGCTCCGTAATGGCTAATCCCACCGCTAGGATCAAACCCCGGTCAATCACCTTAGCCTTTTTCAACGCTAACGGTCTTAGACAGCAGAAGGACGAGGTTACTCAGTTCCTTACCGACCACCAGGTCGACATCTTTCTGGTTCAAGAGACCCTCCTAACACCCTCTATTTGCAATCCTAGGATAGCGAACTACAATATCATTAGACACGATAGGCCCACACGTGGCGGCAGCACGCTTATTTACTATAAGCGTTCTCTGCACTGTGCTTTAGTCGATCCCCCCCTTCTCTCTCTAACCTAGAAGTCTCACTCTGTCGGCTAGCCATGACTGGACACGAGCCCATCCTCATCGGCTCGGTTTACCTCTCCCCGAACAAGACTCCCTTAAGGAGCGACTTTGAGGCCCTGTTTGCTATGAATAGTGCAGTCATTCTTGGCGGCGACTTTAATAGCAAACACACTCATTGGGGTTGCGTAACATCCACTGCCAACGGCATGATGCTAAGCGAACTCTCTGAGGAACTCATTTTTGACATCTTAGTCCCTATGACGCCCACTCACTATCCTTACAATGTCGAACATCGGCCCGACATTCTTGACATGGCAATTCTAAAGAATATAGGCCTCCGCCTACACTATAGAAACCGCTCACTTCTGACCATCGCCCGGTCGTACTCCAACTGGGACAAACTCAAGGTAAAACTTGGGAACTGTCAGAGCCCACAACTGTCCTCAATCCCCGACGATATAGTTTCGCCTCACGAAACTATTCACGCGATCGATGCGCTCACTAGTCACATCTCGGAAACTCGACGTATGAAATATTCTTTGATGTTAAGCTTACAAACAATTTGTCCACTATAAGCGCCCTCTACATTTACACAGGGACCCCACCTCATGGATATGGGAGTCAAGCTCCAAAAGTAGCTGAAACAGTTGGTAGGTCGTTAGAGTATAATAGGAAACCTAATAAAGATTCGAGAACAATATCAATAGGCGGGGTGAACGTAGAAAGGCTGCAGTGGGAAAAGAAGGATGGAGTTTTTCCTCACGGCATGGTTCATGGAAATTACATTACCTCTGTTTTAAAAGCAATGTGTGCAGATTTCTTAGTGGAAAATAAAACCCAGATTGACACTGTCGTAGATAGAGTGATGGACATGATTTTGAACCAAAGTTCTGATGTGCTCACACAAGGAAGGTAAACATTTTGTCCCTTCCGTGAGCAAAGTGTCACCGCCGCCCAAGCATACGAGACAGCGTTTGAATTTTTAAATAGAAATACAGGGAGAGACTGTTTCAGCTTAGTAGATTGGATGCAAGCGGTAACAGAATGTTTTGAGATGGAAATATTAGTGGTACCATCAATAATAGAGTTAGTTAGTTAGTTAGTTTTGCAGGGCAATCGAATACCGCACTTAGCCTCATGATAGGGCCATTGTGCGCGATCAATAATAGAGGTTGAGGTTTCACAGAACATTTCGGATCCAGAGTCCAGAGACTACACAGAAAGTTGAAACCGTTAAGAAAGTAAAGAAGATGATGAACACAAATGTAGAAGGAAAAGAAAATGTCCGCAAAGAAATGCAAATGTTGGTATGCAGCTTCGCTTCTTATATCAAGCACAAGGAACGAGGAAAGAAAGATCGAAGAGCCATTGCCTCAGCCACCATGTTACTTCGTCCATTCCTACACGTAATTGAATCCTTCCACCTAGAGTTATCAAAGGGCCTTTCCGGTTTAACAATATCTATCCGTGGAGAAGAAAAGAAAGCAAAAATAACCTCTAATATGGAAGTAACAGCCCTTGATACTGAACTCGCTACCCATGTCTCTCAAGAAACGGAGGACGCAACGAAGTGGAATGAATGCCTCTCACCAGCAGTCTTCTTCTGAACTCACCATTACTTGTTCAATTCGTCGTTGAAAGTTTCCAACCTAGTGCCCATGCCGTCAAGAATGGGTAAGCTGTTCCTAACAATATGTAAGTATGGGCACTTATTTCAAGCATGGAAATGAATACAAATCGGTCCTGGTCCTATTGTAAAGAATGAACATTTTTATACTAGGATAGAGTGGAAAGATGAACATATTAGATCGATGAATGAGAGAACAAGAGCGTGGTATTTGGAGCTACGACACAAGATAACTGAAGACCGAAAATATCGAATGTCTAGCCCAGGAATGTTAATGGGTATGCTTAATGCTGCCAGTACTATTGTAGGACTTTTGCCTATGAATTTTCTAATGAAGCGAAACGTTATGAAAGTGGTTTGCATGCGATCTAGTGACGACTCCACTACCAAGTACCTCTCTAACAGTGCTGACACTAACAAAGAGTGCGTTGTTAGAAACAAGCAAAATCTATCCCTAATTGGCATCAACATGAGCCCAGACAAAACCTTATTTTTGCCTGAGGGCATTGCAGAATATACATCATGGTATATTGATGGTAAGTTTGTCTCTCAGTACGGAACTGAAGTGCCTAATATAAGACCTCAAGGCAAAAATCCCTATGACGATTTGTACTCAATTAGCAAGGGAACCTCTACCTTACTCCAAACCCTAGTTATCAACCACTTAGGGGCAACTGCAAGAATAAGAATCGGAATATCTGCTTGCAAAAGTGTATGGCGCCTCAAAGAAACTGGGTCCAATATGAGAGATGGTGTCTCGTTAGATGTCCAACTTATAGAAGATGGGGGCAACAACCTTTGGAACTGCGTGAATTGCCACTTAAATGAAATATCGATGAAACGAAGATTAGCTTCTACAGAAGAAGTACCTATACCGAATCACCAATCCAGAGAATCCATTTAGTGAATCCATACAGGAAGAAATGACACTCAAAAGAACATGGGTGTTTAACTCTAGATACAGTTGAGACTCCAAACTGCATCTTTAGATACTGCAAACGGTCTAATCGGAGCTTTAGGGGACAAAGCAAAAAAGCCCAGGCAGAGAAAGAAAAAGCTTGTTCTGAAGTTATAAGCATTTTGAATATGTTAGACCCTACGATTCTTCTTGAGTTTCCCTCCTCATCGGTTTCAATGCGGACTCACATTTTATCTATCTTGAACATTATGAAAGAACACATTACGCTCTGTGTTGTTGATGGGTGCGACGAGCGAGTGAGTGAGATGGCGATATGTGAGGAGCGTTTCTCTCGCTCACTCAACTCTCTAGTTTGGTTTCAGTTTTATAATAATAAAAAAAAATTATGTATGCATTTATGTATGTATGTAGGTACGACATAATAAAACTTACTTAGACCCACCCGCAATACAAAATGTAACAAGATCTACGAAAAATCGCAACGCAAGAAATAGTACGAAAGTTACACGCACGGCGTCAACGTCATGTATTCGCACAAGAAAACGGACGGACAAACAAAGATAACGGTGATCAGAGGACGTGCTAGGAACATAACCCTAACACACGACCGTAAGATGGTACAAACAAAACCGAAACCGGAACCAGAACCGGAACCGGCAGACGAAGACGAAGACACGGCGGACTGGACTAACATAAAATCAGACTGGAACGAGATCCTCCAAATCGACATAGAAAATTACATAGATCTGAATCAGAATCTGGACCCGGGACCTGATCGCAGACCGGTTCTTCGCCGACGTGTCTTGAGACTCAGCATGCGCTGGGTCGCACCAGATTGTCTAACTTCCCAGGTTAAGGGATGATGCGAGCTGTGGATGTGGGGAGTTCGAGGAGGACCGCCACCACATAACCCGTAGCGGTAGCACTGTCCCCTGTATAGGGGGACATTCGTGAGGAGCTACTGCAGGAAGTCGTGCTGGAAACGCACGGCCCTGCTTGGTACCCCGATCTCGTTGCAACAGAGTCGAACTTCAACCGGCTCAAGGCGTTTGCGTACAAGTGGCATGAGCAAGAGAGACGAACAGCCGCAAACAGGTCGGCGCCATAGGGTGCCACCCGTTTCGTGTTAGTAGCAGCCTCAGAACGGGGAGAGCCCTTCATAGGGACAAGGATAAGAACAAAGAACTTGTAGAAAGTCAAGCATTGCGCGTGGCGGAGTGCAACATGCCACGGCAGACGCAGTTCCGCGCACATCTCTCGCGATTTGGGCCAGTTATAACCGGAAGGTTGGAATGGCCGTGGGCGGTGGTGGGTTGGGTGGCGCCTCGTTACTCTCCGCCACCTGCGCCCGAGCCACCCAGTCGCGCCGCAGTACGTCTCCGCAGAAGCGTCGAGGCCCGTCTCCGCGCCCTCCAGCTCGGTGCGAAGCAGCACCACCGCGACGCGCGCCCGTCTCCGCCGTAGGCGTTGAGAGTCCCGCCGTCGCGAATACGAGTATCGAGAGCGATATCGCCATCCCTCTCCCGCGAATTGGACGCTATCTACCCGCGACAGTGACGCTTTTTTGTGTTGTGCCGTGCAAAAATAGGGCAAGTGAGGGTAGGCTGACATTGAAGAGTACCCACCGAATATTTGCAAAAATATCACGGAGGTACTCGTTCACCGCGACTAACCTCACTAAAACTTTTTATTCTCCGACCCGCGAAGAATCGCGATATTCCGACATCCTGCAAGTCCTGCAAAATGTCGGACGGCGAGGAAGTGCCGCCCCCACAGCGCCAGCCGGCGTACAGGCCTCTTGCGAGGCCCGCTCAGCCCGCCGCCGCCGCCACGAGCGGCCAGCCGAGGCAGCGCCCGGCCGCGCTCAGCCGCGAGCCGACCGCAGCGACCCAGCAAGGGCCCCCCGCCCCCCTCCCCGGCCGCGACAGCCACCGCCGCCCCAGACACCACCCGGACTCCTCAGAGGGGTCGCTCCCGAGGAGAAGGGACCAAGAGTCGGGCCCTCGCCGAAGCAGAGGGCATCGACACCCGAACCACAAATCTCACCGATAGAGAGGTATGTCCCGGGATACCGCGGGGAAAACACCCTGCGGACCCCTACCGCATCCCCGGTCGGGTCCGCCTCAGCGCCCGCTTCGCCATCCGCCCACGGCTCCTCGGCCCGTTTCTCCTCGGAGGGCCGATCAGGCACGACAGCCGAAGGCAGCCAGCCGAGTGGGACGCTGGCCCCCCAGGTGGTCTCCGACGAGGACTACCTGGACTACGTAGCAGCTACGTCGTAGCTCCTCGGCCGGCCTCATCTAACTCCACGGCCCCAACGTCCTACGCGGCGTTGAACAGCCCCGCGCGGACGTACGCCGCGACACTGAGTGCTCCCTCCCCCCACCCGCCACAACCGGAACAGGGGCAAGAGGTCGAGCTGATGGACGTAGCGCCACCTACGACCGACCCCGCCACGACCGCACGCAAGCAACGGGCTTACCCACCAATAGTGGTGGAGAAACTGCCAAACTGGACTCAGCACTTTCGGGAGCTGAGCCAGAAGTTGGGGCATCCTCCAAACGCACGGCCCTACAAAGCTGGTGTGCGCTTCATCGCACGCACACCAGAAGAGTACAGGGTGGTACAGCGCCACCTAGTCGAGGCAGCAGGGCAAGACCAGAACCTGCACTGGTTCTGCTACTCGCTGCCGACGAAGCTCCCCACGAAGGTGGCCATCCGAGGCCTCCCTGCAGACACCGACCCTGCCGAACTCAAGGCGGCCCTCGACAAGCTGGGCTTCAACGTCCAGCACGTAAAGCACATCCCCCCGAGGAGAGGCAGAGCAGGCTGCCTATACCACGTTCAACTGGACCACCTGGACCAGCAGGAGCTCTCCCGCCTCTACGCGGTGACTGAGCTCCTGTACATGCCAGGCATTGTGGTCGAGGCCTGGCGAGGACGCAGCGGACCCGCCCAATGCCATCGCTGCCAGATGTTCGGCCATGCCTCCGCTGGCTGCCACCGCCCGCCGAGATGCGTGCGCTGTGGGGAGGGGCACATTGTCGCGGACTGCCCCCACCCGCACGACCACACCCCCAAGTGCGCGAACTGTAAAGCCGCGCACACGGCGAAAGACCGCCGCTGCCCCGCCTTCATGCGTGAGGCACGCGCAAAGGGGGCCAAAACGCACCCCCCCATACCAGACCAGGGGGGTCGCCCAGCTAAGGTAGGCCACCGCCCGCCCCCTCCAGGGACAGCGAGGCAACCACGCCCTACCCCGGCGCTACACCAACCACGCCCTGCCCCGGTGTCGTCTAACACGCACCAAACGGCAGAAGGCCCAATCCAGGGCGCAACGCTGATGGCCCCAGCAAACCCCCCAACAGACCGTACAGCCCGCCCTCAACATGCACCTGCGTCCTCGCGACGCCGAAATGACTTCAAGAGTGGAGACGGTGTTGACTCTCAGTGCAGCAGAGAAGAGGGAGCTGTTCGCAGTTCTAGGGAAAACAGACGATGAGACACGAGAGGTGTTTGGCCTGTCCCTCACAGACACTGAATGGGCGTCAACGCTTCACATCAGCCAGGTGGTGGCATATCAGGGATTTGACCCGTTGAGGGTGATTGCCGAGTTTATGAAGAAAGGAAAAGCATCGCCTGGGGAAGAGATGAGGGGACGTGAGCGTGCAGGTGTGTGTGGGTACCAATCCAAAGGTGGACCTGCAGTTCCTGCTCACCCTTTTCATAACCAGAGGGAACAAACAATGCGGCTAAGATACTCCTCAAGTGTGACTCATCAGTGAAGAATGTCATACAGCGGAAGTGCAACCAGTATGGCATCAGCACTACAGCCAAAGCTGGGGCTGGTCCACTAGGACCATCAGTAATCACTCTGGCCAGGCTGTCACAGGCGTTTGCCCCAGCCACTGCCTCAATAATATTGGGCCATTCCATAGCCGGCAACCTTAGGACAAAATTGTTTTCTGGGGTTGTGCTTCCGATAATAATCATGACCCACACGATCTTCCCGGCCCTTTTGAGGGAGACAGACAGTGAGCTCATTGAACTGGCTAAATACCTCAATATGGAGATGTCTATAATGCTGAGCACCCCGAAGGATAAGAGGAAGATGGCTGGGATGACCATGTCAGACCTGCTAGAACAATCAGAGTCTTTTGTCATGGCTGCAGTTAAAGGGTCCGTGTCCACCCCTGCCATAAAGAAGAAGGCGCTGATCAAAGCTGGTGTTCTGATGGCCAATGACACCTTCTCGCCGACTGTTCAGGCCATGATCGGCTTGTGCGGGAGGTTACACTCCCTGGGGTCTGAGACATATGCATCTGCCACGAAGAAGATGGCAGAGTTCACGGCCCCAAACTAAACCGGGATCATGGGGAAGCACCGAGCCTGATCCCGAATCCAACGGTGCGTAACGAGGCTCATGTGAGATGAGGACTGTCACAGTCGGGGACGTGAGCGTACAGGTGTGTGTGGGTGCCAATCCAAAGGTGGACCTGCAGTTCCTGCTCACCCTTTTCATAACCAGAGGGAACAATGTGGCTAAGATACTCCTCAAGTGTGACTCATCAGTGAAGGATGTCATACAGCGGAAGTGCAACCAGTATGGCATCAGCACTACAGCCAAAGCTGGGGCTGGTCCACTAGGACCATCAGTAATCACTCTGGCCAGGCTGTCACAGGCGTTTGCCCCTGCCACTGCCTTAATAATATTGGGCCATTCCATAGCCGGCAACCTTAGGACCAAACTGTTTTCTGGGGTTGTGACCATTATTTAAAAAATAAATTTATATTGACAACAGATAAATACTATCTGAATAAATATTGTAAAAGACTTATAGCGAATTCGCTATCATATTAAATAAAATATTCAGCCATTAATTTGGTTAACCAAACTGCTTTTATTGAGCAGAACATGGATGTTCGACCCTTGGAATCTCTTCCAAATCATAATTTAAATTACATCATAAGACTATAGAGGATAACTCTAGCATACAAAATTCGGGTACAAAAACATTTCAATGTTTTAATTTAGTGCATCAAAATATACAAGGCTTCTCCAGCAAAGACTTGGAAAATTGAGTTATTTATCCAAGAATTGAATATTCATGTCTTATGTTTAACGGAACATTGGCGCAGGCAATATGAACTAAAGATGAGCAGTTTGACTTTAGAGCCAAACACTCTTGCGTCCAACAGGTGCATCGCATAGTCGAGCACACGTTAGCTGGCTTTTACAACCACAACAACTAAAATCTTTTACGCCCAACTGCGGTCCCCTTCGACCCGTTCCTTTTTCTCACGGTGTCGGCACGTGCCCGGCCGCAGAAACCAGAAGACGTTCAACGGCCAGAAGTTTGAGGACACGGCGGTGAATAGTGATCACGGCAAAATAGTGAAACAGACAGAAATTGTGTGTTGTGCAGTGGTACGGGCGGGACATAGTGTCGCGGGGTGCAATAAGTAGAAAGACTCGAATACGTCGCAACGGTGTGACATAGCGAAGGAAAAAGATGTTTTCAGTGTCTACGCTTCCGCGCGCGTGCACAATTGTAAAAGGAACAAGTGCAATATAGACGGATATGATAGTGTTCACCATCGTTCGCTCCATTAGGCCAAAAGGAAGTAGCACAGTGAAGTCGTCGGTTCAACATGGACGGTGAAGGGCACGCAAGCTGTCAAGGACAGAATTTAAAAGTAAATTAGAAAAAAAGAATAAAGATGTTTATTTTCAAACAATACGGTCTTTCATTTTGCTCTCTTCGTACAATCTTCGTATCGAATTATGTAGAGAATCACAGGCCTTCCTCAAGATAGTGCCTGTTCAGATTCGTGGCCCGCGCAAGAAGATCAACACTCACACTCTGCTCGACGACGGGTCGACAATCACGCTCATCGACGAAGAAGGAGAAAAAGAAAGAAGGCAGACCGCGGGAGCCTCTCCAGTAGAAGCCATCGGGAGTGCGTGGGTGGACACCTCTGCCTCCCGAAGGCTCAACATCGCGATCAACCGGTCCGGGCAGTGCAAGCAACACCGCATACGAGCGCGCACAATCAAGAACCTGAAGCTGTCACCGCAGAGTGTCAAGAGTGAAGACCTAGTGAGATGCGAACATCTGAGTGACATAAGTGAAAGTGTAGTGCTACATAGTGCGCGGCTACAGATACTGATCGGCCAGGACAATTGGCACCTGCTCGTCGCACAGGAGCAAAGAATAGGTAAGCGACACCAACCTATCGCTTCACTAACGCCGCTCGGCTGGGTGCTACACGGCGCGTGCAGTCGCACCGTCGGACATAGAGTGCACTTCACGCAAGAAATAGAGAGCGATGATCGCCTTAACTCGGAGCTCAAGAACTTCTTTTCGTTGGAGGCTTTGACTATTGCCCCTAAGTTGCCTCGCAACGACCCGAAGCCCGAGCACTGAAGATATTGGATGAAAAAACCACACGGTTAGTGGATGGGCGTTTCCACACCGGGATGTTGTGGAAGGCTGAAGATGTCAAGATGCCTGAAAACCGAGACTACGCCCTCAGGAGGCTGGAAGCCACTGAAAGAATAATAGAAAAGGAGCCGGAGGTCAAGGGCAAAGTCATTAAACAAATGAAGGCCCTGGTGGAGAAAGGCTATGCAGAGCTCGCGCCCGCCGATCATCATCCTGGCTTCTTCGGCTTGTTAGGCCGGTGCGGGTCTCGAGCTTTACGCTCATTACCCGGGCTTCTTCTCGGGCAGACTCTTCCGTCCGGTGGCTGTGTTCGCCTCATTGCGAGGCGTTAGTCTCCACCCTAGCGCCCTGGGCCCGCCCTCGGCGCGGTACAACCCACCGGGTGAGTCGACGTTCGTCGAGGCCCAGTGAGCTACCAGCGAGCAGGCGGGCGAGCGAGGCGCCAGGGGAGATTCCTACTCCAGGTTGAACCTCTGGCGGAGCAGCGCAAGGTTACGCTGCGCCGTCTCCCGCAGGTCTTCCTCTCCGTACGCCAGGTCGGACAGGACCTGGACGATCGTGTCCGTCGCTTGGCGCACGAAGGAGGTGGGGTCGGCCAGGTGCTCGGGTGGCGGTAGCGGGGGCCACTCGTCCGCTTCCGCCGGAGGGGCGGCGCGGGGGGCCCCACGTTCGGGCGGCGGCAGCGGCGGCCACTCTTCCGCTTCCGCCTGCGGGGCGGGGCGGGGGGCCGGCCGGGGCGCCGGGGGGAGGGCGCGAGCGAGCAAGCGCGGGTCCTGCCGCTGCGCCGTGCGCTCGCGCTCCGGTGGTGGCCCTGCTGCGGGCGTCGGGACGCCTCGGGCGGCGCCGCCTGCGGGGGCCGGGGCGAGTCCCCACTCGCGCTCGACGGCCCCCGCGCGCGCGCCGCCGGGCGTCGCCCCCGGGTGCGGGGTGGGCGCGCGCGAGCGGGGCGCGGCGGCGGCGGGGGGCGGGGCTGCGTCGCCCGGCCCGTCCGCGCTCGTGCCGCGCCTGGCTCGGCGCCTGCGCCTGCGACGGCCGGCAGGGCGCTCGGGTGGTGGGGCCGTGCGGCCTTCCTGGCCGCAGGCGGGAGGGGCCGGCGTCTGGGCGACGCCTGGCGCCTCGGGGCCCGGGGGGCGGCGGGCCTCGGGCGGCGGGCGGGTGCCCGCCTGCTCGGGGCCGGGTCGGTCCGGGTAGGGAGGAGGCACTCGCTCTCCTCGGGCGCGGGCCTCCCGTCGGAAGACGGGGCAGCGCCGGTCGTTGGCGGGGTGCGCGCTGCCGCAGTTGGCGCAGCGCGGTGGTCGGTCGCGGGGGTGGGGGCACTCCGCAATGATGTGCCCTTCCCCGCATCGCACGCATCGAGGCGGGCGGTGGCATCCGGCAGACGAGTGGCCGAACGCCTGGCAGCGGTGGCATTGCGCCGGCCCGCTGCGGCCGCGCCAGGCCTCGATGACGACTCCTGGCATGTGCAGGAGCTCGGTCACCGCGTACAAGCGGGAGAGCTCCTGCCGGTTGAGGCGCGCCAGCTGCGCGTGGTACAGGCAGCCGGAGCGGCCTCGCTTCGGTGGGATCGGGCGGACGTGTTGGGCCTCGAAGCCCAGCTCTTCTAGAGCGTGCTTGATTTCGGCGGGGTCTGTGGCCGCCGGGAGCCCTCTGATGGCCACTTTGGTGGGCAGTTCGGAGGACAGCGAGTAGCTGAACCAATGTAGGCCTGGGTCGCTCTCAGCTGCCTCCGTCAGGTGGCGCTGCACCACCCGATATTCCTCGGGCGTGCGCGCGATAAAACGCACGCCGGACTTGTAGGGGCGCGCGTTCGGTGCATGGCCCAGCTTGTCATACAAGCTCCGGAAGTGGTGAGGCCAGTTCCTCAGGCTCTCGACCACTATGGGCGGGTAGGAGCGCTGGTGCTGCTCGGTGGTTCGGTGGGGCGCAGGGGCCGCTTCAGTCTGCTCGACCTCCGGGTCCCGTTGCGGCGGGGGTGAGGAGGGAGCGGTGCTGGTGGCGGCGTATGACCGCTGCGGGCTCTGCAACGCCTCGTACGACGTCGGCGTTGTGGAGTTTGTTCGGTGGGTAGGCGGGTAGTAAACGTCGCTCCTACCCTCGATCGGTCTCGGAGAGCTGCCCCTGGATGGGGTGCGCGAGACGGAGTGCGGGGTGGAGCGCGAGGTGTCGGCTCTCACCGGGGAGGCCGTTGGTGAGCGAGGGGGCTGCACGTACCTCTCCACTGGAGATATCCGGGGGGCTGGCGTGGAGGCCCGTTGCGGCGGTGACGGTCCGGCTCTGAGCCGCTTTTCCTCGGACGTCACGTCGTCCTCCGAGGAGTTCCGGTAGCCTCTGGGTCGGCGGTGGCCGGCTCGGCCTCCCGGGAGCGGGCCTGGGCAATCTCCCTGGATTCCCGCGGCAGGCCCCGGGCGGGGCTCGGCGGCATTCGCCTGCCTGGGCTGGCCGCGAGCGGTGGCGGCGGAGGTGTGGGCGCTGGAGTGCGCTTGGGTGGGCCTTCCGATAGGCCGGTATGCTGCGTGGCTCGGAGGGATCGACTCGTACGAGTATTCGTCGTCGTCCGACATTGTTGGTGTGTTGGGGGTAGGTGGTGAAAAGTTCGATGGGCGGCACTGCTCGCGGCGAATATCCACTTTCGCGGGTATTCTGATACGCACTGGCACAATTCACACACAAAAGCGTCTTATCGCGGGTAGGTGGCAAACAATTGTGCGAGAGCGAGATAGCTCTTCGCGGCGCGGGACTCAACGCTTGCGCGGAGTCAGTCGCAGCGTCGCGGCGAATCGAGGCGCGTGAGGGTAGCAGTCGGGCAGGAGGTCTACGACGCTTTACGCGGAGCCACTCGTGCGCACGACTACCCGCTGCTAACGCGACAAAACTCAGGAAGCAGCCCGCCGATAGCAGCAGTAGCAAGAAGTGGTACCTGCCCTGCTTCCCGGTCTTCAATCCCCAGAAGCCGGGAAAATTTAGAATGGTGCACGACGCGGCGGCGAAGACAAGAGGAATGGCACTCAACGACGCGCTTCACATTCATGTAAGATTGTGTTAAGTCATTTTGTTTGTATTGTACTCTATTGTGTCTTTATTTCGTGTCTTTATTGTTTGTGTCTTTTTGTATTTGTTATTTTTGTATAGTTGATTTGTTATTTGTTTGCACTAAACTTATGTAAATTGTATTTGGTATGCAAATAAAATAACTTGTTGTTGGTGTTGGCTTCATTTAGAAAGGGACAAATAGGTAGGAAAATAGGAAGTTAGAATAGATAGGCAATAGGTACTCACCCTCCGACAGAGGACAGAGACAGACATATCGGAAATAGAGCCGTAATCGCTTTACGGTATTGCCTTTTCGAAAGAAAAAGCAAGCATATTGTTGTCTCGCTCCCACTAGCGGCTCTCGCTCACACCGTACTGCGTCTCGCTCGCACTCGCTCCGTCCTTGTCGCACGGAGGCACGCGGTACGGCGTTAGATTGAGGCGTAGACGTCACTAGTGGAGAGTGGCATGGTGGGCCCAAATATAGCGGTGGTCCGAGCCAAAAACACAGTCCACTTGAAGATAGCTACGAAGTAACAACTAAGAAACAAGAAGTCCCTAGAAGCCAACAGCAGCCAGTACAAGCCCACTCAAGAAATAAGGGGTTGTTATTTCCATACACCCCCTCCCCGCTACCCTGCTACG
Source organism: Ostrinia nubilalis (assembly GCF_963855985.1). NCBI lineage: Eukaryota > Metazoa > Arthropoda > Insecta > Lepidoptera > Crambidae > Ostrinia > Ostrinia nubilalis. The sequence goes on from NC_087117.1 coordinate 3,741,314, forward strand.
TGAACACCGGCGAGAGAGAGACAGCGATATCCCTGCATCGGGCGCTTCTTCTTCGAGCCTTCAACAACTCCCAGGCGCAACTCCAGTAACCCGTGGGGCGTACCCCACAGACAGCACGGATGATCTCTTTACACTCTCATCAAGAGAAGCAAAGGAGATTTGCTGCCTTGAGAATTCCCTTCTGAAGGAAGGAGAAGCCACTGGAAAAATCTAGCCGACTGAAGATGATCGACGTTTACCTGGATCAACGCCGGATCTTGAAGCTGAGGACGCGCACCAAGAAGATTGGTTCGGGAAAAGGACGGACCAACCCGATAATACTCGACGGGAAAAGTCAGATTGCCTGCTCGTCATAGGGTATTATCACAAGAAGTTCTACCATTGCAACTCTTCGACGGTGATCAACGAAGTGACGCAGAAATTATTTGGAGACTACTGGTGAGCTGTAAGATATTGGAATTTTTGGTAATGATGGATCACACATGGGTGTCAATGGTGCAGAGTCCACAAAGGGGAGCCTCAAGTACCACCTACCGGAGACTTGCCGGCCGAACGTTTGCAGCATCCCTCCGAAAAATGGCTGCACGCAAGAGGGAGGCTAAAGAATCTTCAGCGATAATGGAACCAACTTCGTGGGGGCCAACAGGGAATTAAAAGAGACTGCCTCACAAAGAAGGGAATCACATGGAGATTCATCCAACCTGGATATCCAAACATGGGAGCCTAAGGAGAGATCACCACCAGGAGAAGTCCAGCACACACTCCTCCTCGAAGTGGAGCATATTATAAACTCGCGTCCACCTACCCACATCACCGCAGATCCCAATATGAAGAAAGCCTGACGGCGAACCACTTTCTAATCGGAAGCGATAGCGCCGGAGCATTGCCACTACGTTGTTGAAACCTCTTCTTTACGTGGTTGAGGCGTTCCACTTGGGAGTTGGCAAAAAAGATTCCTGGCTCAACAATCTCCATCGGAGAAGAAAAGAAAGCAAAAATAACAAATAATATGGAGAGCACAAGAATGGACAGGAGTTGCAGCTTTCAGCAGCCAAGGGACTGAAGACGCAACTAAGTGGAATGAGTGTTTGGCCCTCAACAATTTGCCCTCATGCACCATTCTATGTTTCACTCTATGCACAGACTAAGTTTGAATTGTATGAGTACTCCGAAATTTTGTCAAAAGCTTGGAAATGCCATTTGTTTTTCAAGCATGGAAGCAAGTACAGTTAGGGTCAGGTGTGCTTATTTATAATAAGCAATGACATTTTTTTCTTAAGGATACGATACGGCAAGCTCTGCTTCAGGGAATCGTACCCGAGAGACCCGCCTGGTACTCTGATCTTGTCTCCTCGGAGGCTGCGTGAATTTGCGGCTGGCATAGGAGGAGGACCGCTAGCGCTGCACATGGTGTGTTGTACAGGCCCCAGAAGGGGGAGAACTACACAGAAGGGACAAGGACGTAGATTAAATAACTTGTAGGGAGTCAAGAAGTGTGGCGCGGTGGAGTGCAATCTGCCTTTGGCAGCTGCAATTCCGCGATTCGGCCAGTATAACCGCAAGGTTGGTGAACCGTCGTCGTCGTGACGGTTTAAGAAAAAGTCAGGCTTATGTCGTCGGACTGGTTTTATTGACGTAAAACCAATTATCTGGACGCCACGACAGTTGGTATGGGCATGGGTGGTGGTGGGTTACTTGTCCCTAGCTATCCTAATTGGAAGTTGTTACTAGCGCATGAAATTCGTCGAGGAGCTGAAGCGAGCCGGTCGCATCACGTACACCGTGGAAGCCTGAGGCACGCCGTCGTCCACCATGTGTATCGACTTAATGAAACAGACCGCCTGGAAGAGGCGATGAAGAAGCACGACAATTGGGAGTTGTTACTAGCGCATGAAATTCGTCGAGGAACTGCGAGCGAGCCGGTCGCATCACGTACACCGTGATACCGGGAAAGCCTGGGGCACGCCATCCACCATGTGTATCTACTTAATGAAACAGAAGACCGCCTGGAAGAGGCGATGAAGAAGCACTTCGCCATCGAGTCGTTGGGTTGGGAGTGCTGCTGAGGAAGACGCGCGCCGCCCCGGAGGAGCGCATTCTTCCAATATTAACCGGAAAAACAAAGAAGCCGCCGACAGCAGGCTACGAGACAGCCCTATTATGGAATGCCGACCGCCTTGAACTTCCCAACAACTACGATCACGCGTTAACGCGTCTGCACAGCACTGAGAAGAAGTTGACATATTTTCGAAAGTGACAGGTGGAGTTACAGTTTTTGTCAATGTTGCCAGTGGTATTAAACATTTCAAGCTTATATTGTTCATACTGGGTGATGATGTCGATTGAATATTTTTAACAGATACCTTAGATTGCAGAACATTGTTATTGGAAGAATTGATCAGTATTTGTGTTGATTTTTATTCATTTTAGTTTTCTTTGAAGCTACCCAAGATTTTCTTTATTGGATCTAGATCGAAGGTTTACTAACTAATCCCCGAACGGATAGTTACCAAGGTGACATACTCTGCTACTCGCCCGAACCGGCCAGAAAGGTCGAGGAACAATTTATCTTTCCAGAGTTCTCGTCAATCGCTGAGTTTAACTACAAAAAAGTAGACAAGCTCCTTTCACATCCAGGAACCGTCCGATCGCTGGGCGTCTCGAAAACTATCTAGAGAAATGTGTAAAACTGATATTAATACATTCGATTTCCAGTCGTATAAAAAGAATAAACTTAACATAAATATTTAATAGAAGTAAAAAATCTTCTTGTTACATAAGATTCCAATATTACTTTTGTTGAAGAAAAAATTTAATTAAAAGTACTATTTTAAATGTTTTGTCGGTTATTAGCACACAATCTGTATCTAACAGCTAACAGAATATAAAATCAAGCGTTTAAAATATTATTTTTTTCATAATTTTAACACTTAATAACAATACATTTAGCAACAGCAGCGCGCGGCGCCACGCAACCTGCCGCAGCGCGCCCACAACAACACGAGTGAGAGTGACAGAAGCGAAAAATTCCCCGTGTGCAGCCTTCCGAACCACAGTGCAACAAAGTGCAAGAAGTTGGTGCGTGCAAGTAATAGAGAGCAGTGGAGCATCGCTAAGTCAGATCGGCTATGCTTTCGCTGCCTGAACCCCAGGAGAGGGTCACAAGTGCGAGGACCGTCAGTGCGGCGAAGGTGGCTGCGAAAGGACCCACCACCCAATGCTGCACTTCAAACGAGCAGAGGTATTAGCCGACAAAAGCGAGACTGACAGCAGCGCATTCAACAAGGAAATCAATCGTAAGTTTTATGAAGATTTTACCTGTGACAGTGGTGGGCTGCAAAGCCAAAATCGATACCTTCGCTCTTCTACATGACGGTTACTCTAATAGATGAAGATCTGGCAAAGCGCGTAGGCGCTACAGGCCCCATAGATCCGCTAAACATCGAAGCGATAGCGGGGGCCCGCGTTACCCGCACCAACTCGCGCCACGTGCGACTTGCTGAGAGGCCAGGAGGAGGAGCACTCCCTGCGAGGCCGCACCATTAAGAACCTGAAGCTGGCGGCCCAGTACATCGATTAAGATTTATCGAGATATCGACACCTACGAGACATCGCGGAGCGAGTGAGTCTTGTCCTATTAAAATTGTGGCCCACAATTTTAATAGGACAAGACAACTGGAAGCTCCTGTTAGCCAATTAAGAGCGCACGGCTTCGAATTTTGGAGAACAGAACAGTCAAGCTGCCGACATCAGGCTTATGAGACAGCCCTACTCTGGAACACCGACCGCCTTAAAGTTCCTAACACAATTACGACCACGCTTTGACGCGTCTCTACAGCACCGAACGAAAGTTGGATCGTCGTCACGTCATCGACCACCGAACGAACCTGGTACTTGCCTCACTTCCCGGTGCTGCATTCAGTCAAGCCCAGGAAGGTGAGACCCGTGATCGACGCCGCCGCTCGCACAAAGGGAACTTCGTTCAACGACCACCAGCTGTCCGGACCGTCGCCGTCCCAGCTGACATTCAAGATATGTTCCTGTGTATTCCAGGGACGACTACAGAGGCGTAGCAGTGCTCGTACAGCGAGATGAGTTGACTTGACCTGCTCCCCTACGAGTCTACGAGTGGAGCACAGGGGGATAGCGGTCCACGCGGAAGACGTCAAAGAATCTCGAATCGACTAAATCGAATTGTTGTGTTTTGTAAATGTCAGGAAGTCATTGGAAATTGGTGCTGGTGTTGAGATGTTTTCGGAAGTGACAGACTGATCTAGCGATGGGCGTTATTCGTTATAACCGGTTATTAAACGAGTGATTAGCCTGACCAGTGATCACTCGTTATCCAGAAACGCCTAAACTAGTTATTTTCTTAACGTCATACAACGTTAGAATTTCTTCGTTATTCAAGACGTTTGTTTTCACAACGCTCTGAAGCTAAGCTGAATTCACTCTTAAGTAAGTCTTTCCCGTTTCGTTATGACACTTTAAATAGTTTTCAAGTAGTGTAAATTACTATATTCTTGTGAACACTTTCCTGAGAGGCACACAAGTGAGAATATTAAAGATTTCCTCATTCAATCGACAACAGATAGAAATATTATCACAGATAAAATAAAGGACATCATCCACGTTTCATATATTTTTGGTCCAAAATCAAAAGTGCCGGCCAACAAAAAAAAGTGCTGTATTCTGACAGAATACGTCTGCCTTAGCATTTGTTACTATGGCACCAAAGCCGTAGCTCCACTGTGCGTCGAGTATTTGAGATCTAAAAGTCATCGACTATTCATACATTTTTTGTTCAAAATCAAAAGTGTCGGCCAATAAAAAAAAAGGGCTGTATTCTGACAGAATACGTCCGCCTTAGCATTTGTTACTATGGCACCAAAGCTGCAGCACCACTGTGCGTCGAGTATTTGAGATCTAAAATTCATCGACGATTCATACATTTTTTGTTCAAAATCAAAAATGTCGGCCAATAAAAAAAAAGTACTGTATACTGACAGAATACGTCCGCCTTAGCATTTGTTACTATGACACCAAAGCTGTAGCACCACTGTGCGTCGTAGTATTTGAGATCAAAGTCAGTCGTTTCATATATTTTTAGAACTAATATTCTATCAGAATACAGCACTTTTATTTTTTGGCCGGCACTTTTGATTTTGGACCAAAATGGATGATGTCCTTTTGTTATCAGATAATGCCGCCAATGTCCAACGAGTGCTATTAGATGTGGGGTGGAGACATTTCGGCTGTTATGGGCATACGCTCAATTTAACAGTACAGCATGCCCTTAAGAGTCGTGCAGGACACAATTGAAAAAGTCAAATGCATTGTCCATTTTTTTAAGAAAATCCCTCAAGCTACGGAACGGCTATTAAAATATCAGAAGAATGAAAACGAGGCTGCCATACCACGGAAGTTAAAGCAGGACATGCCTACCAGGTGGAACTCCACGTTCCACATGACCGATTCGTGGAGGTAGAATCGGCAGTGAAGGCAACGGCAGCGGTAATAGGCAAAGATTTGCCCATACTTAGTGTAGAGGAGTGGACACTTCTGGAACAATTACTAATGGTACTGAAGCCTTTTGATGATGTCACTTCAGCCATGAGCGCTGAGAAATATGTAACCGTTGGCTCCATAATTGTCATAACAAGCTACGGAATGGCTATTAAAATATCAGAAGAATGAAAACGAGGCTGCCATACCACGGAAGTTAAGGCAGGACATGCCTACCAGGTGGAACTCCACGTTCCAACGTTTGTTTTCCCACGTTTTCAAGGTGCTTAGTAAAAATATGTGACAAATTGATAACGGAGCATTTGTCACCGTTAAGTGATGAAAACCTTGAGTCCAGCGGCCACAGCGCACACACACTAAAAATAAGAGATGGGTTGGTGACACGACTAGGGAGTGTTGAAAAAACACCACATTAGGAGTCTACATGTTCCTAGATGTCAGGCTTTGAAGACAAGCAGCAGGTCGAGCAAAAAAAAGGGTCCAGCAGGGCTAAGATGCGCGCCGTGATAAACTGCTATCGCGGCGTTATATCGATTTTGACGTCACTATATCGTTTTATCTACCGGCGCTAACATGGCACCCCGAAAATTATCATGTCATCTGTCAAAATGTGATAGTGATAGATTTGTTTTTTTTTTTGTGATAAACCTGGCAAGCCCTAACATGAAGCGCTAACTATATCATATTTTGACATCACGATAGGATAGGATGTGGTGTTTTTATCGTCCTCGATCCTTGCCCACGATAGCAAGACGATAGGAGATTAACTTTTTTGCAAGCTACTTTAACTCTATTTATTTATCATTTATAATGGTAAATGACATTTTACGACTAATTTGAGGCTAGTAAAATTCAAAGAAAGGAATCTAGCACCTTTGTGATACTTTTACTTCTAGGTGGAGATTGAGTTCTAGTTCAAGAGTTTATCAGTGTGAGGCGAATCTTGCGACAGTTTATAATCGCTAGCTGCAAAATCTTAGTGCTCCCACAGTCCCACCCACATATTAATTATTACATTACCTACCTTGTAAAATAACCATTACTTACCTACTTAGGTAGGCAGTCAACAGTACATCAGACAATACATATTAAGTTGCAAATGTCGTGAGATACCCCACAGTGTTTAGCTTGATTTAAGTACCTACTGTCATCTGTACATAATCTTGTAAAATTATTGAAAATGGGGCGGAATGTGGTGACCGAGCTTCTTGTGTCTACATCAAACAGTGGCAAGGTCATTGTCAGAAATTAGCATTGGGTGGGATGTGTAATCAAACTTGCTATAATAACAATGAGAATAAATGAATTTTACTAATTTTATAACTTGATGGTGATACCATACATACATTCCACATTACTATCAATCTAATTCCTCCATGTGGTCTTTTTTAAGGGCTTAAATGTGACAGGATGATAATCTTGTACAATTTATTCCATTATAATAAATTCATCATCATCTCAGCCATTGATAGGACGTCCACTGCTGAACTTAGGCCTCCCCCAATGCTTTCCATGTTGCCCGATGGGGCAGCAAGGTTCTAGGGTGGAGGCCGGGTACCGGAATACGCAGCGTGGGACGTCCACCCACAAGGTGGACCGACGACATCATAATGGTAGCAGAAAGGCGCTGGACGCAGGCAATAAATTCATTATTGCAGTGTAATTTCAAAATAATTCAACCATTATTTACAAAATCTTTATTTGGAAAACTTTTGTTTTACAATAGCTATTTATAATTTCAAATACAAACAGAATTCCATGAATTGGTTAGCCTAGCCAGTACCCTTGAAGTTTTTCTTGCTGATTGTTATTGTAAATTTTCATGATAGTGAGCAAGACTTGATTATGTCTGCTTTAGAATGAAATAATCACTCATAATCCCACACTTCTTCATCCACTGTCTGAAAAAAGAAAGAATATTATTTAAACACAATTATAAATATTACAATTACATAAACAGTAACATTTACTTAATCCTATTTGTATTTTAAGTTTACATACAAAATATTGATCACAGTATTTACACGGTGAAAGAACTATGTGAAATAAATATAGGAAAGAAGATGAAAGCTTATTTGTAGGAATAAAGATATTTTTCCTTTTCTCCGGTGCTGTTACTTATGAAAATCAAGATCTGCGGAGTATAGCTAATATTTTAGACTTTAGGTACTTACTTTGCTACTTATGAGTGTAACTTTATTTCTCAAATCTCAATAAACTTTCTGACTGCTTCATGTAGGTTGAATAATTACTGTAAACCTCGCATTATGGGGTAGGTAGTGGAGTTCGGTTATTCTGTTAATTTTGAAGACTTCATTCTTTAATACTATCGGTATGATTAGGAATTCTTCATTGTTTTTCTTTAACTTGGTTATCTCTTCGTTTGATATTTTCCGTACTTTAGAAATATTAAAAATAAGACTGGAAACATAAAAATACAATTTTAAAAACACAAACAAATACAATCAAGCAGTCATGTAATGTCAACAAAATTGACATAACTTTTTTTTAATGACGTTCTCACTGCTTTAAGATATGTGTTTTTAGCCGAATTAGTAGCAGAAATGAACGAGATTGAACGAATGAGCTAAAATATTTCAAGGTTGGCCAACATAATAACGCAATTTTTTCTTAATATGGCAACAATTCGGTTATCACGCGATAGCGGTCGATAGACTTTTCTATCGATGGTCCCATGTTAGGGAAAATGATAAAATTATCTACGTGATCGAAAATTGTCTTATCATATCATGTCATTGTCGATGCGCGCATCTTAGGCCTACAGGACATGTTTCAAAGCTTGATAGCGCAAAAACTATCAATTTTGAGTCTTATTTTGTAGGACAGAAGTTCCTGTGTGACTCTTACAGCTAACCAAACACCTATTATCACGCTTGCTTGAGAGTTGTGGAAATAACTTCGTTAAAAAAAAACTAGTTTTGAAAACGTTATTCGTGATTCAAAAACCGTCGCGTTTCGTTATTTCAGAAACCCATAACGACACATCTTTAGATTGATCAGGTGGATTTACAGTTTTTGTCTATGTTGTCAGTGGTGTTGAACATTTCAAGCTTATATTGTTCGTACTGAGTGATGATGTCGATTGAATATTTTTAACAGATACCTTTGGTTGCAGAACATTGTAATTGGTCCCAGTATTTGTATGTTGATTTTTCTTCATTTCAGTTTTGTTTGAAGCTACCCCTCTTATGAAGCTTTTATTTGTCCCCCCCTTGAATCGTGCAATACCCTCGAAGGTTCACAAACTAATCCCCTAACGGGTGGTTATCAAGGTGACCTACTCTGCCATGATAAATTGAACAGCCTATAGCCCTGCAGTATCCACCTTGGCAACGCCCGGAAAGATGTCCAAAAATGGCCCAACCTATGTGTGCACGACGGACGGCCCCGAATAGAAACTTAAATAGTTGTAAATAGTTTTCGTTTTGTTTCAATTTTGTATCGTTTTTTATTTCGTTGATATAGTTAAATAGTATAGTTAAATTTCGATAATTTCGTAATACAGTCCACTTTCTCTTAGTTGGTTCTCAGTTAGTTCTCAATTAGTAATGTGTCGAGTCCTTAATTACTGATTAATAGGCGTATGTGGGACGTTGGAGATGTATAAATCATAGTTTATTTTAGAAAACCAAAGAAATGTATAATTTGATAGCCCTTTGTTTTATGTATATCGATTAAACATGTAATTTCGCATAGTTATGTATGTCGAGTCGTATTTATAATATGTACATTAGAAAGATAATTATGTGTAGATCTTTATAGTTATTTACTTTTAATTGGTGATAATCGTAATTAGCCATAAAGGCGCTGAATGTAAAATAGTGTGGCCAAATGAGCCCTATTTCGTGTACAAATTCTTAATTTGTAATTAACCCTGTACCTGTGTACCTTTATTTACCTGTCTAAAGATATGGGATAGTTTACCTGAAAATAAATAACATAGATTCCAAAGAATAGTGGAAGAGCTAATTAGATTCTGATAAGAAATAGGTCAAGGTCGTAATGAAAAAATAGGACACCGAATAGATAAAAAACAGGCTCTCTATACGGTATTGCCGCCCAGGGGGGGTCTAAATTAGAAAGAGAGGGCAATAGATTTGCTGTCTCATTAGAGCGAGAGGCAACTAGGTTTTCTCACTCTAATGAGAACGAATAAATATCGGGATGCCATCCGGGCACCGACAGTTCCGCGTTTTCTCCTCAACAAGCTACAACACCAAGCTCTCTCCACTGCTCCGAGGAACCGGTTACAGTCTCAACCACAACCGAGTTATTATTTCTGCGCTCCCCGCCCCCTTCGTCTCGCTCTCCCGCTCGCGCTGCACCCCGCATCGCGCCGTGTCGGCGTACGGTATCAAGGGTCCGCACAGGGTTGCAACCCCATACCGCCCGGCACACTGACTGTGAGTACCTAACTATTTAATAAACCTACGCCGCAGGCAGTAGCATCGACGATGCAAAAACTACAATTTTAAATTTTTGTTTTTTGGATTTTAATTTCCTGGAGCCGGATTTGTGCGCGTTTCATACTGTTGCGAGCCGCTGCGTCCTTGCCCAGATTGTCTGCCTTCCTCAAGGCGGTTCTAGGCTTCCCGTTTCTGAGCGTGTGTTCGCATGAGTTGTTTTTACAATAACGCGGGCGGGGCACGCGGATTCGAACGCGTCGCGGTTTGTCAAATCCACTCTTTATAGTGGTCGCTAAGCGGATACCTCGCGGTGTTAACGAAGCTTAGTGGGCGTTGACCCGATATCGCAGACTTAATCCCTTCAGAACTAAGTTGAAATCGGACGGGGTCAGGACCACCGGCCTAGGGGGATCTCCTAGTCGAGCCTGACCGTCTCCCTCCCCTCTCCTTCTATCCCATTCCTCGGGTGTTGTTTGGGCGCTAAAGGCTCCGGCTGGAAGCTACCCTCTACATTCGAGGCTGTTAGGGCCCCTCTTGCACATTGAGATCGGCAAGAGGCTTACAAGCTTAGGGCTCACCTCAGGACTCACCCTTCCCGCTACCCCGCGGGAAGGTATTCAAAGCACTCACCCCCGGGTAATCCCACCCGGGGACCGAAAGTAGGCCAAGAGTAGGCACGACCGCCGCACAGTTTCTTCCTGGTTCTTCTGTGCAGAACGTGACACGAGCGAACCAGAGTAAGTTCGTTTATAAATTACACAGCTGTTGGTCGGGCGAGCGATGGCGCCGTCCGACCTTGTGGTCAGGCTCATCGGAGCGCAGGCCTGAAGATTCCCGGGGGTGATTGAATCACTCTCGGAAGAGATCGCCCAGCTTCGGGAAGCCCATCCGGCTGACCCAGCTCGCCCCCGCTCTCCCCTCACTAACGAGGACTCGCCCCCCACCCCCCTTGTTCATACAGGACAAGGACAAGTGGGTCAACGTCTCTAAAAGGTGCGCCGCTACCGGCGTTAACCTCTCCGCCCGCACCACGCCTCAGGGTATCAAGGTGCAGGTTCAAACCTCCCGAGATCATAGATCTCTTACCACCATGTTGAAAAGCATGAAGGTAGGTTTTCACACCTACGCGCTCCCAGAGGAGCGACTTCTGCGCGTGATCATACGCGGTATCCCTCGCGAGCTTCAAACCTCGCAGATCTTGGCAGATCTAAAAAGCCAAAACCTTCCCGCCCTCGAGGTACATCGAATGTACCGGGGCCGCCATGCTGAACCATACGACATGGTTCTAGCCATTCTCGAACGGACGGACGCCGGAAAGGCAGTGTTTAGTATAAAAACTCTGTGCCAACTTTCCGGCATTCGTGTGGAGGTCCCACACAAGCGGCATGCCTAGGTGCGTCAAGTGCCTGGGTGTAATGTAAAATGCAGGTCCCTAAGGCACCGGTTTCGGTCCCACATCCAACCCTCCCCCTCTAGCGACGGTTTCAAAATCGACTTGTTAAGTAGATTTTTCAATGAGATCGACTTCGACGAAGTAGAAAGAGTAGTGGAGACACTGACAGGCGGTCGAGGTTAACTAACACCGCAATGGCAATGCTGCAGGTCGCCTGCTCTTCCCGCACTTTGTGTAGAGCCCTCAAATATTTCAGAGTAAACCCATAATGGATTTAAGAAATAAGAGCGAAGTCAAACCGATTGCCTTGAAAATTGGCTATTTTAACGCTAATGGGTACAAATTCTAGAGAATGGAACAAAATTAGAGAGATCCTCTCAAGCGATATGCGGCGGGAGCCCACGTGCATCACGAAGCTCTAAAGTGATCTTCACTTGTGCAAGTTCGGGACCTTGTCATTTAAAAAATATAGTTCTGTTTCTTTCGCACGAAAGTAATAATGCTTAAGTATGAATGTGATAGCTATATTTTCTAGGCACTATGGTTGCTTTTCAAACAAAATTTTTCTTAATCTTTGGGCACGGGCACTTCACGCATTAGCGCCTTCCCGCCGCAGATCGCGTGATTGGATATCCTTTTCAAGACCTATTACAGCACACTTTTACCAGAATATTACCAATCAGCGATGAACATTTTCAATTTCTCAAAGAATTACAATGTGTTCCTTCCAGAACAAAAACTGGGGCTTTGACGGAAGTATGGGACAATCATTATACAAACATGCCTTTTCCGATGCTGAAGAAAATAGTCTCGTAGCCACCACATGTGACTATCACCACTGTCAGTCGACCTAAGAGGGCCCGCAAATTCGCGGCCTTTCCCTCTCCTTCCCGATTCGCAGTCGAACACCGGGCGGACTGTCAGATTCACCCCTAGTCTTTGTTTAAGACAAGACGTCCTGGAACAAATGACCGAATTGGACCGAGAATGGAGATTATTAAGAAACGACATTTAATTTCACGGAAAAAATGTGGATCCTACACCTGATGAATTCTGGAAGCATGTTTCATCCATTAAAAAAGGAGATCAGTGATATGCGAATTCATGAGAGAATTACTCGCACTTCGTAAAAAGGTATTTTATTATCGGTAGGAGATGTATATTTTACTAAGGAGAATATGTTTGTATGTATACTATACAGACAAATTATTTGCCTTTCGCAAAAAGCACCGTCGCGGCGTGGTCCTTTTGCCACAAGGAAGGCAAACTTTATGTCCATTTAGAGAACAAAATGTAACTGCTGAGCTGCACAAGCTTATGAGACCGCGTTTGAGTTCTTGAATTTTAAACACATCAAGAGATTGCTTCAGTTTGATAGACTGGATACAAACAATAATAGAGTGTTTTGACAAAGAGGAAATAATTGTGTTTACATTAAAAGAAGTAGAAATTGATGAAGATGCTATAGACTCAAAAACAAGTAACAACACTAAAGAGTTCTATTATAAAGTTAAAGAAAAAGATAGTGAGGGAAAACATTAAGGGGAAGGAAAATATTAGAAGAGTGATGCAACGCCTGGTAGGAAGCTTTGCCTCTTATATAAAACATAAAGAGAGAGGAAAGAAGGATCGGAGAGCAATTGCCTCAGCAACTATGCTTTTTAGGCCTTTCCTGCATGTAATCGAAGCATTCCATCTAGAGCTATCCAAAGGATTGACTGGATCTACAATCTCTATAGGTGGCGAAGAGAAAAAGGCAAAAATCACTTCAAACATGGAAGTAACAACAGTACTAGACACAGAATTTCCCACTCATGTGTCGCAAGGGACTGAAGACGCAACCAAATGGAATGAATGTCTAGCTCCAGCCATATTTTTCTTGATGCACCATTACATGTTCAAGGATTCAATAAGAGTAGCAAATCTGATACCTATGTTAAAGAGAACTGCACGCCTATTTCTTCTTATTTGCAAATATGGACATCTATTCCAAGCATGGAAGATGTTTCAAATTGGACCTGGTCCTATAGTTAAGAATGACACCAACTATGCAAGAATTAATTGGTCTAGAGAGTACATGGGTTCAATGAATGAACGCACAAAAGATAATACCTGACAACAAGTAGGTATTTCATGTCTAGTCCTGGCATGTTAATGGGAATGTTGAATGCTGCAAGTACTACAGTTGGACTAATTCCATTGAATTTTTGCATGAGCCAGAACGTCATGAAGGTTGTGTGCATGAGGTCTAGCGATGATTCAACCACCAAGTATTTGTCTAACAGCTCAGAAAAAAACAAATTATGTGTATACTTAACAAACAAAATCTGTCTCTAGCCGGAATAAACCTTAGCCCTGACAAAACCTTCCTGCCGGAGGGAATCGCTGAGTATACCGTTGTATACATCGTGGTATATAGACGGAAAGTTTGTATCACAATACGGAACAGAAGTTCTAAGTATCCGACCGCAAGGTAAAAGCCCTTACGATGATCTTTATGCTATTTCAAAAGGGACTTCCACTTTGTTACAGACGCTTGTTATAAATCATTTGGGGGCAACAGCTAGGCTTAGAATAGGTGTTGCTGCTTGTAAACGGATCTGGAGAATGAAAGTTTGCTACAAACATAAGGGATGGCGTGTCCTTGAGTGTCCAATTAATAGAAGATGGGGGAGAAAACTTATGGAATTGTACAAAGTGTCACCTGAATGAGAGAAACGTAGATTAGCAAAAACTGATAAGAAGAAAAACTACTTAGGGAAGATAACGAACCCTGAAAATCCATTCAGTGAGTCTATTAATGAGGAGATGACATTCAAAAGAGCTTGGGTGCCTTGCACTTGACGTGGTAGAGACTCCCAACTGTGTTTTCCGTTACTGCAAGAGGTCATTATGAGCTGAAACGATAAAAATGTAGTGGTGTATAATTTACCTACTGAGGAATAAGTTAAGATTGTATTAAATAAGAAAAGACGAAACTTATGTACCACTTTTTACGTGTAAATAATAAAGAGAACACCTAATAATTAAAGAAAATAGTTAATTAAGAATAAGAACATATTATTATATGGTATCGGTTACGAGTGAGCAATTCATCCCAGTCGGCAAGACCGGCAAGCGAGCCCGCAAATCTAAGCCCAAGGCGACCAGTTCGCCCAAGGCCAAACGGCCGGCCAACACCCAGGCCGAATCCGCCAGCCCGCTCCGGGCATCCGCGGCGGTCGAGGTTAACACCGCGGCAATGCTACAGGTCGCCTACTCTTCCCGCACTTGGTGCAGAGCGCTAAAGGAATAAACCCATAATGGATTTACAAACCAAGAGCAGAGTCAAACCAAAATCCTTGAAAATTGACTATTTTAACGCTAATGGGTACAAATCCTAGAGAATGGAACAAAATCAGAGATATCCTTTTCAAGACCTATTACAGCACACTTTTACCAGAATATTACCAATCAGCGATGAAGATTTTAAATTTCTCAAAGAATTGCAGATTTTAAATTTCTCAAAGAATTGCAATGTGTTCTGGAAGGAAAACTGGGGCTTTGACGGAAGTATGGGACACTCATTATACAAACATGCCTTTTCCGATGCTGAAGAAAATAGTCTCGTAGCCACCACATGTGACTATCACCACTGTCAGGCGACCTAAGAGGGCCCGCAAATTCGCGGCCTTTCCCTCTCCTTCCCGATTCGCAGTCGAACACCGGGCGGACTGTCAGATTCACCCCTAGTCTTTGTTTAAGACAAGACGTCCTGGAACAAATGACCGAATTGGACCGAGAATGGAGATTATTAAGAAACGACATTTAATTTCACGGAAAAAATGTGGATCCTACACCTGATGAATTCTGGAAGCATGTTTCATCCATTAAAAAAGGAGATCAGTGATATGCGAATTCATGAGAGAATTACTCGCACTTCGTAAAAAGGTATTTTATTATCGGTAGGAGATGTATATTTTACTAAGGAGAATATGTTTGTATGTATACTATACAGACAAATTATTTGCCTTTCGCAAAAAGCACCGTCGCGGCGTCGTCCTTTTGACACAAGGAAGGCAAACTTTTTGTCCATTTAGAGAACAAAATGTAACTGCTGAGCTGCACAAGCTTATGAGACCGCGTTTGAGTTCTTGAATTTTAAACACATCAAGAGATTGCTTCAGTTTGATAGACTGGATACAAACAATAATAGAGTGTTTTGACAAAGAGGAAATAATTGTGTTTACATTAAAAGAAGTAGAAATTGATGAAGATGCTATAGACTCAAAAACAAGTAACAACACTAAAGAGTTCTATTATAAAGTTAAAGAAAAAGATAGTGAGGGAAAACATTAAGGGGAAGGAAAATATTAGAAGAGTGATGCAACGCCTGGTAGGAAGCTTTGCCTCTTATATAAAACATAAAGAGAGAGGAAAGAAGGATCGGAGAGCAATTGCCTCAGCAACTATGCTTTTTAGGCCTTTCCTGCATGTAATCGAAGCATTCCATCTAGAGCTATCCAAAGGATTGACTGGATCTACAATCTCTATAGGTGGCGAAGAGAAAAAGGCAAAAATCACTTCAAACATGGAAGTAACAACAGTACTAGACACAGAATTTCCCACTCATGTGTCGCAAGGGACTGAAGACGCAACCAAATGGAATGAATGTCTAGCTCCAGCCATATTTTTCTTGATGCACCATTACATGTTCAAGGATTCAATAAGAGTAGCAAATCTGATACCTATGTTAAAGAGAACTGCACGCCTATTTCTTCTTATTTGCAAATATGGACATCTATTCCAAGCATGGAAGATGTTTCAAATTGGACCTGGTCCTATAGTTAAGAATGACACCAACTATGCAAGAATTAATTGGTCTAGAGAGTACATGGGTTCAATGAATGAACGCACAAAAGATAATACCTGACAACAAGTAGGTATTTCATGTCTAGTCCTGGCATGTTAATGGGAATGTTGAATGCTGCAAGTACTACAGTTGGACTAATTCCATTGAATTCTTGCATGAGCCAGAACGTCATGAAGGTTGTGTGCATGAGGTCTAGCGATGATTCAACCACCAAGTATTTGTCTAACAGCTCAGAAAAAACAAATTATGTGTATACTTAACAAACAAAATCTGTCTCTAGCCGGAATAAACCTTAGCCCTGACAAAACCTTCCTGCCGGAGGGAATCGCTGAGTATACCGTTGTATACATCGTGGTATATAGACGGAAAGTTTGTATCACAATACGGAACAGAAGTTCTAAGTATCCGACCGCAAGGTAAAAGCCCTTACGATGATCTTTATGCTATTTCAAAAGGGACTTCCACTTTGTTACAGACGCTTGTTATAAATCATTTGGGGGCAACAGCTAGGCTTAGAATAGGTGTTGCTGCTTGTAAACGGATCTGGAGAATGAAAGTTTGCTACAAACATAAGGGATGGCGTGTCCTTGAGTGTCCAATTAATAGAAGATGGGGGAGAAAACTTATGGAATTGTACAAAGTGTCACCTGAATGAGAGAAACGTAGACTAGCAAAAACTGATAAGAAGAAAAACTACTTAGGGAAGATAACGAACCCTGAAAATCCATTCAGTGAGTCTATTAATGAGGAGATGACATTCAAAAGAGCTTGGGTGCCTTGCATTTGACGTGGTAGAGACTCCCAACTGTGTTTTCCGTTACTGCAAGAGGTCATTATGAGCTGAAACGATAAAAATGTAGTGGTGTATAATTTACCTACTGAGGAATAAGTTAAGATTGTATTCAATAAGAAAAGACGAAACTTATGTACCACTTTTTACGTGTAAATAATAAAGATAACACCTAATAATTAAAGAAAATAGTTAATTAAGAATAAGAACATATTATTATATGGTATCGGTTACGAGTGAGCAATTCATCCCAGTCGGCAAGACCGGCAAGCGAGCCCGCAAATCTAAGCCCAAGGCGACCAGTTCGCCCAAGGCCAAACGGCCGGCCAACACCCAGGCCGAATCCGCCAGCCCGCTCCGGGCATCCGCGGCGGTCGAGGTTAACACCGCGGCAATGCTACAGGTCGCCTACTCTTCCCGCACTTGGTGCAGAGCGCTAAAGGAATAAACCCATAATGGATTTACAAACCAAGAGCAGAGTCAAACCAAAATCCTTGAAAATTGGCTATTTTAACGCTAATGGGTACAAATCCTAGAGAATGGAACAAAATCAGAGAGAACCTTTTCAAGACCTATTACAGCACACTTTAGCCAGAATATTACCAATCAGCCATAAAGGTACAATATTGTACCCAATTTTTTTTTAAAGAATTGCAATGTGTTCTGGAAGGAAAACTGGGGCTTTGACGGAAGTATGGGACACTCATTATACAAACATGCCTTTTCCGATGCTGAAGAAAATAGTCTCGTAGCCACCACATGTGACTATCACCACTGTCAGGCGACCTAAGAGGGCCCGCAAATTCGCGGCCTTTCCCTCTCCTTCCCGATTCGCAGTCGAACACCGGGCGGACTGTCAGATTCACCCCTAGTCTTTGTTTAAGACAAGACGTCCTGGAACAAATGACCGAATTGGACCGAGAATGGAGATTATTAAGAAACGACATTTAATTTCACGGAAAAAATGTGGATCCTACACCTGATGAATTCTGGAAGCATGTTTCATCCATTAAAAAAGGAGATCAGTGATATGCGAATTCATGAGAGAATTACTCGCACTTCGTAAAAAGGTATTTTATTATCGGTAGGAGATGTATATTTTACTAAGGAGAATATGTTTGTATGTATACTATACAGACAAATTATTTGCCTTTCGCAAAAAGCACCGTCGCGGCGTCGTCCTTTTGACACAAGGAAGGCAAACTTTTTGTCCATTTAGAGAACAAAATGTAACTGCTGAGCTGCACAAGCTTATGAGACCGCGTTTGAGTTCTTGAATTTTAAACACATCAAGAGATTGCTTCAGTTTGATAGACTGGATACAAACAATAATAGAGTGTTTTGACAAAGAGGAAATAATTGTGTTTACATTAAAAGAAGTAGAAATTGATGAAGATGCTATAGACTCAAAAACAAGTAACAACACTAAAGAGTTCTATTATAAAGTTAAAGAAAAAGATAGTGAGGGAAAACATTAAGGGGAAGGAAAATATTAGAAGAGTGATGCAACGCCTGGTAGGAAGCTTTGCCTCTTATATAAAACATAAAGAGAGAGGAAAGAAGGATCGGAGAGCAATTGCCTCAGCAACTATGCTTTTTAGGCCTTTCCTGCATGTAATCGAAGCATTCCATCTAGAGCTATCCAAAGGATTGACTGGATCTACAATCTCTATAGGTGGCGAAGAGAAAAAGGCAAAAATCACTTCAAACATGGAAGTAACAACAGTACTAGACACAGAATTTCCCACTCATGTGTCGCAAGGGACTGAAGACGCAACCAAATGGAATGAATGTCTAGCTCCAGCCATATTTTTCTTGATGCACCATTACATGTTCAAGGATTCAATAAGAGTAGCAAATCTGATACCTATGTTAAAGAGAACTGCACGCCTATTTCTTCTTATTTGCAAATATGGACATCTATTCCAAGCATGGAAGATGTTTCAAATTGGACCTGGTCCTATAGTTAAGAATGACACCAACTATGCAAGAATTAATTGGTCTAGAGAGTACATGGGTTCAATGAATGAACGCACAAAAGATAATACCTGACAACAAGTAGGTATTTCATGTCTAGTCCTGGCATGTTAATGGGAATGTTGAATGCTGCAAGTACTACAGTTGGACTAATTCCATTGAATTCTTGCATGAGCCAGAACGTCATGAAGGTTGTGTGCATGAGGTCTAGCGATGATTCAACCACCAAGTATTTGTCTAACAGCTCAGAAAAAACAAATTATGTGTATACTTAACAAACAAAATCTGTCTCTAGCCGGAATAAACCTTAGCCCTGACAAAACCTTCCTGCCGGAGGGAATCGCTGAGTATACCGTTGTATACATCGTGGTATATAGACGGAAAGTTTGTATCACAATACGGAACAGAAGTTCTAAGTATCCGACCGCAAGGTAAAAGCCCTTACGATGATCTTTATGCTATTTCAAAAGGGACTTCCACTTTGTTACAGACGCTTGTTATAAATCATTTGGGGGCAACAGCTAGGCTTAGAATAGGTGTTGCTGCTTGTAAACGGATCTGGAGAATGAAAGTTTGCTACAAACATAAGGGATGGCGTGTCCTTGAGTGTCCAATTAATAGAAGATGGGGGAGAAAACTTATGGAATTGTACAAAGTGTCACCTGAATGAGAGAAACGTAGACTAGCAAAAACTGATAAGAAGAAAAACTACTTAGGGAAGATAACGAACCCTGAAAATCCATTCAGTGAGTCTATTAATGAGGAGATGACATTCAAAAGAGCTTGGGTGCCTTGCATTTGACGTGGTAGAGACTCCCAACTGTGTTTTCCGTTACTGCAAGAGGTCATTATGAGCTGAAACGATAAAAATGTAGTGGTGTATAATTTACCTACTGAGGAATAAGTTAAGATTGTATTCAATAAGAAAAGACGAAACTTATGTACCACTTTTTACGTGTAAATAATAAAGATAACACCTAATAATTAAAGAAAATAGTTAATTAAGAATAAGAACATATTATTATATGGTATCGGTTACGAGTGAGCAATTCATCCCAGTCGGCAAGACCGGCAAGCGAGCCCGCAAATCTAAGCCCAAGGCGACCAGTTCGCCCAAGGCCAAACGGCCGGCCAACACCCAGGCCGAATCCGCCAGCCCGCTCCGGGCATCCGCGGCGGTCGAGGTTAACACCGCGGCAATGCTACAGGTCGCCTACTCTTCCCGCACTTGGTGCAGAGCGCTAAAGGAATAAACCCATAATGGATTTACAAACCAAGAGCAGAGTCAAACCAAAATCCTTGAAAATTGGCTATTTTAACGCTAATGGGTACAAATCCTAGAGAATGGAACAAAATCAGAGAGAACCTTTTCAAGACCTATTACAGCACACTTTAGCCAGAATATTACCAATCAGCCATAAAGGTACAATATTGTACCCAATTTTTTTTTAAAGAATTGCAATGTGTTCTGGAAGGAAAACTGGGGCTTTGACGGAAGTATGGGACACTCATTATACAAACATGCCTTTTCCGATGCTGAAGAAAATAGTCTCGTAGCCACCACATGTGACTATCACCACTGTCAGGCGACCTAAGAGGGCCCGCAAATTCGCGGCCTTTCCCTCTCCTTCCCGATTCGCAGTCGAACACCGGGCGGACTGTCAGATTCACCCCTAGTCTTTGTTTAAGACAAGACGTCCTGGAACAAATGACCGAATTGGACCGAGAATGGAGATTATTAAGAAACGACATTTAATTTCACGGAAAAAATGTGGATCCTACACCTGATGAATTCTGGAAGCATGTTTCATCCATTAAAAAAGGAGATCAGTGATATGCGAATTCATGAGAGAATTACTCGCACTTCGTAAAAAGGTATTTTATTATCGGTAGGAGATGTATATTTTACTAAGGAGAATATGTTTGTATGTATACTATACAGACAAATTATTTGCCTTTCGCAAAAAGCACCGTCGCGGCGTCGTCCTTTTGACACAAGGAAGGCAAACTTTTTGTCCATTTAGAGAACAAAATGTAACTGCTGAGCTGCACAAGCTTATGAGACCGCGTTTGAGTTCTTGAATTTTAAACACATCAAGAGATTGCTTCAGTTTGATAGACTGGATACAAACAATAATAGAGTGTTTTGACAAAGAGGAAATAATTGTGTTTACATTAAAAGAAGTAGAAATTGATGAAGATGCTATAGACTCAAAAACAAGTAACAACACTAAAGAGTTCTATTATAAAGTTAAAGAAAAAGATAGTGAGGGAAAACATTAAGGGGAAGGAAAATATTAGAAGAGTGATGCAACGCCTGGTAGGAAGCTTTGCCTCTTATATAAAACATAAAGAGAGAGGAAAGAAGGATCGGAGAGCAATTGCCTCAGCAACTATGCTTTTTAGGCCTTTCCTGCATGTAATCGAAGCATTCCATCTAGAGCTATCCAAAGGATTGACTGGATCTACAATCTCTATAGGTGGCGAAGAGAAAAAGGCAAAAATCACTTCAAACATGGAAGTAACAACAGTACTAGACACAGAATTTCCCACTCATGTGTCGCAAGGGACTGAAGACGCAACCAAATGGAATGAATGTCTAGCTCCAGCCATATTTTTCTTGATGCACCATTACATGTTCAAGGATTCAATAAGAGTAGCAAATCTGATACCTATGTTAAAGAGAACTGCACGCCTATTTCTTCTTATTTGCAAATATGGACATCTATTCCAAGCATGGAAGATGTTTCAAATTGGACCTGGTCCTATAGTTAAGAATGACACCAACTATGCAAGAATTAATTGGTCTAGAGAGTACATGGGTTCAATGAATGAACGCACAAAAGATAATACCTGACAACAAGTAGGTATTTCATGTCTAGTCCTGGCATGTTAATGGGAATGTTGAATGCTGCAAGTACTACAGTTGGACTAATTCCATTGAATTCTTGCATGAGCCAGAACGTCATGAAGGTTGTGTGCATGAGGTCTAGCGATGATTCAACCACCAAGTATTTGTCTAACAGCTCAGAAAAAACAAATTATGTGTATACTTAACAAACAAAATCTGTCTCTAGCCGGAATAAACCTTAGCCCTGACAAAACCTTCCTGCCGGAGGGAATCGCTGAGTATACCGTTGTATACATCGTGGTATATAGACGGAAAGTTTGTATCACAATACGGAACAGAAGTTCTAAGTATCCGACCGCAAGGTAAAAGCCCTTACGATGATCTTTATGCTATTTCAAAAGGGACTTCCACTTTGTTACAGACGCTTGTTATAAATCATTTGGGGGCAACAGCTAGGCTTAGAATAGGTGTTGCTGCTTGTAAACGGATCTGGAGAATGAAAGTTTGCTACAAACATAAGGGATGGCGTGTCCTTGAGTGTCCAATTAATAGAAGATGGGGGAGAAAACTTATGGAATTGTACAAAGTGTCACCTGAATGAGAGAAACGTAGACTAGCAAAAACTGATAAGAAGAAAAACTACTTAGGGAAGATAACGAACCCTGAAAATCCATTCAGTGAGTCTATTAATGAGGAGATGACATTCAAAAGAGCTTGGGTGCCTTGCATTTGACGTGGTAGAGACTCCCAACTGTGTTTTCCGTTACTGCAAGAGGTCATTATGAGCTGAAACGATAAAAATGTAGTGGTGTATAATTTACCTACTGAGGAATAAGTTAAGATTGTATTCAATAAGAAAAGACGAAACTTATGTACCACTTTTTACGTGTAAATAATAAAGATAACACCTAATAATTAAAGAAAATAGTTAATTAAGAATAAGAACATATCGCCCATTTGCGACGACACTGTGACATCTCGACATATACGATTTTTTCTTTTACCGAAATTCTGAACCGCGATCTTGCGTTCTTTTATCTCCAAAAACAGGGTATTTGTTACTCCAAAAACAACAATACTATGAGAGAAAGAGACAAAATATTACGTTATAGCGCTGGCTCGTTCGGCGATCTAGTTGGCTTCGACACTGTGACAGTTCAGTTGCCACCTGCGCTTTGAGATGTGAGGTGCTCTTCGTTTTTAAGAAAAACGTGACATCTCGAGGATACCGCGGTATTGATGACAAAGGTAAGTTTTTAAAATATTATTATTTTATTCGACAATGTGGCACGTCATACTTATCACAGTGTTCTTCTAAAACAAAAAGCAAAGTAAAAGAGAAATTATTTATATGTCACGTTATTCTTGTAAGAAAATCGAAGTATCATCGGGACATCTTAACTAGTAACGTTGTAGATGATGAAAATTTTTCCTATATTGAAAATATGTTGTAGGTCATTTGTTGATGTTCTGTTATTGCAGAATACATGCTATTGAAATTGAATGGTATATCTACTTGTCACGTTGTATACGCTAAACAGTAATACTAAACTCCAGATATCATTACAGATGGGGACTAGCAATGCAAAAAAGCAAAGGTTAACATTTGTGGCGATGCACTGCCTGAAGGAATTCCACAACCTAATCCGACAACATGACTAACAGCGCTATGCGAGCGCTGTGAAAGTGTCTCTTTGAGCTACAATAACGTCGAAACTAATATGAGTAGATGTAGACTGATAAACATACATTCGTTTTGAAGAATAGTTCAAATACTAGAAATACAGTGCAAATAAAACATACTTATACGACTGTCTGTTTTTACAGACACAACAAGCAAAATATTTTATATTAACATACGATAGCCTTAGATTAGCTTAATCTAAGACGATAGTTAACAAAATTATCTATTAGTAGAAGTATGCTAGAATAGCAATGCGTTGGATGACCCCAGATATTTATTTATTTATGTAATTATTCAATGTTACTTAGCTGTATTGGCTATGTTTTGCTTTCTGCAAAAAAATTATTTTAACGTTTTAATATAATTACAGATAATCAGCAATTGATGGAATTGTATCGCTTCTTGCCTTGCCCAAATATACTTTGGCGGGCGCAACATTGTTTTGTATAATAACATTGCAATAGGTATAACTATTTCAGAAAAACTACGCCAATAAAATGGCTACATTATTTATAAATAGTGGTTGTTATTTTTCACTATTAATACATTAATTAAATATCTTTTATAAAGGACAATGGGCAAAATGGTACCCGGCTCCAATAGATATGAGTCTAGTATCGTTTGAAAGGTCTTACCAAGATGAACAACTTTTACTATGACCACCAGCCTCAGATCTGGTTGTGTACGAAGATATACATACTTTTTTGCAGAATGGTACCCGGCTCCAATAGTTATGTTTGTAGTGTCATTTGAAAGGTCTTACCAAGACGAACAACATTTACTATGGCCACCAGCCTCAGATCTGGTTGCGTTCGAAGATAAAGATACTTTTTGTGTAACCTAAGTATCATACAGTATGAAAAGGGACGCGCTCGGGGCAGGGCATCGACGAGATGGTCGGACGCGGTGAGGAAGACGGTGGGCGGGAGTTTGCATCGTGCGGTCCACACAGCTTATGACCGCAGTCTGTGGAGGAACACTATCTGTGGTCGCGATCCTCATCAGTGAGGGACCGAGGAAGAAGAAGAAGAAGTATCATACGTGTCCATCGTATGGTACTTGGGTTATGCGAGGTAGGAAGGGTTTACTGCTCCAGCATCCTTCCTTAACTCTATAATTATTGATGGGGATAGTTGTGAAATAAATATTTTTATTTAAAGAAGTACTACCCCCTTATTAATAAAAAGTTACACCTAGGAAGAACCTTGGATTAAAATGACATTTCCATACCAAATGACAATTTAAGCCAGAGTTCAACTAGGGTGTAACTTGTATATTAATAAAGGGGTTAAAGTTTTATTACTTCTTAAGGGTTTTATTATGGGTTGCTAAAGCGAATAAACCCACAAGACCCAATAAGTCCATCCACAAGATGGACCGACGACCTCATAAAGGTAGCGGGAAGGCGCTGGATGCAGGCCGCCACCAACCGGCCATTGTGGAAATCATTGGGGGAGGCCTATGTTCAACTGGACGTCCTATGGCTAAAATGATCATGATGATGATGATGAAAGCGAATAAAGGGCAAATAGCTTGGGTAGTTCATCGTAGGTATAATCCTTTCCTTTTCAATGCTTCTTTTAGTTATATTAATAGATTGTAGTCATAATACATACTCGTATACATGGATGATTGTGTTATACTTTCATTATAATACTTAGTGGAATTACTGCTTTCAAAACGTGAATTAGAACTGGCCCCATAGCAGACATTTTCCTACATCTAAAGGCCTTTTAAAATATATATTGGTTATGGCTATTGGAGCGGGTACCACTTTCCATACATTTGTGCCCATCATCCTTTAATTTTAAATAAGTATAAAAAATTAAAACCCTAAAAGGTACCAAAATGTCGCTTTTTTGCCATTTTATGCGCCGGAGACGGCGATTTTTGCGTTGATAATTTTAGGATTAAATTGTCTTAACTAGTCAGTTAAAAAACATCTATTTACTAACCTAGTAGGTACCTACAATTTTTTCTTCTGCATACATACATACTTAGTACAGTTTCTCTTACTGTGTTTTTTTTTGTAGTAGTTTACGAGGTTTTACTTTTGAGAGTTTTTCGTTTATTTTGATAAGCATTAGTTTTTAGAATAAGAAAACTTAATGTGAGCTTAAATATTGTATGTATACAACTGTCTGTCTACTTAGATAATATTTTTATAAGTGCAATTTAACATGGCAAAGCGAAATATTCGCCTGTTCCAAAAATTACCTCATTTTTACTGATTGTAATGTTATTAAAATAAAATAAAAATTTTCAAGATCAACGTTTTATCTAAATAATGACTTATATATGTTACTGTAAAAGCTAGAATTGCAGTAAATCCTAAGATATTCCAGTAAAACCTAAGATCTACCAATTCCTAATGGTAAATGTCCCAAAATGTTTGCGATTCGAACTCTTACCACCATTTCGTTGGTAAATCTTAGGATTTACATTAATGGCACGGTAAATGTTGAAAAACAAAACATGTCATTACGTGCTCAGCGCATCGACTTGTGCATGTTGGTAGCTTGCCGCCCCCGCTACCCGCGCACCGTCTCCGCCGATCCGCTCGCCTCATTCGCTTGTTGGACACGTTTGAACTTGCACGATAATTTGATTTCTAATTGTATTTTTGGTGTTTAAAAGTTATTTGTGAGTAAAAATGAGTATGAAGCATAGATTTTATGAAATAATGGACGAGCTTGTGGCAAACAAGAAAGATAATAACTTTTATCTCGATAAGGACAAATACGCTAAGTGTTTAGAGGAAGTAAAAACTGCAAAGAACATTAAAAAGAAGGAAGCTGTTCATTACAGGCGTATAAAACGCTATGATATTTTGACTATAGGCGGCGAAGAAAAGCTAATTGCCCCGATGAAGGAAGATAATGGAGAAATCAAATATTATGTTTGTTACGACGATTTATTTAACATTCTCGAAGAAACGCATTTTGCTGTTGGACACGGTGGAAGAACAAGGATGCTCAAAGAATGTAACCGCAAGTATAATAATATTACAGTTGAGGCTATCATGACATATTTGAAATTATGCCAACCTTGTCAAAAGAAACAGAAGACTTTGAAAAAGGGTATTGTCATTAAGCCTATACTTCATAGTGAAATGAACTCACGTTGTCAAGTAGATCTCATAGATCTACAAACTAATCCTGACGGAAATTATAAATTTATATTAGTTTATCAAGACCATCTCACTAAATTCGTGATCCTTCGTGCACTTCAAACTAAACGCGCAACTGAAGTCGCATATCATCTATTGGATATTTTTACCACTTTTGGAGCGCCCAACATCCTTCATTCCGATAATGGTCGGGAATTCAGTAATCAAATAATTGAAAATGTATGCTCTATGTGGCCAGATGTTAAAATCGTACACGGAAAGCCAAGGCATAGCCAGAGTCAAGGATCGGTAGAGCGTGCAAATCAAGACATAGAAAATATGCTCAGTACGTGGATGGAAACCAATCAGATTACAAAGTGGTCAGAAGGCTTGAAATTTATCCAGGCCATGAAAAATCGAGCATATCATGAGGGAATCAAATGCTCTCCTTACGAAGCAATGTTTGGTAGTCCAATGAAAATGGGCATTGCGACATCAGCTATTCCTAAAGATATGATTGGACTATTAAAATCGGAAGAAGATTTGGAAAATGTGTTGCGTTCCCGAAAAAATGATGAAAATGTGATAGAACAGGACAAGGAAAACATCATCGTTGGTAATGAGTCAGAAGGAATAAAAAAAGGAATGAGTAAAAATGTGAACACCAAAACACAAGAAAAAGAAATGATTGCACTGGAACAGACAACAGAGAAACAAATAACCGATGATACCAATCTAACTATTAAAATACAAACCGATTCAGAGTCAGAAAGCGCTATTCAAGCTGAACAAGATCCAATAACAAAGAAGATAGAATCTATTCAAACAATAAGAACAAAAGCTAAATTTAATTTGGAAAACCAAGCTGAAAAAATGAAAACCATATCAGGTGATAAATATTCAAATGTGGAAGTGGGCCAAAATGTAAGACTGAAAGTACCTGATATTGACAGATCGAAAACTGACCCAAAAAGCATTATTGCAGTTGTGATAGATGTAAAGGACAATGAGTTTTACCAACTAGGTACCAAAATGGGAATACTAAAACAGCTTTACATCAAGAATCAGTTCGCCGCATGCTCTGAAGATTTTATAAAGATAGAAGAAGTTGTTACGGATAAAGAAGTGAGTCTCCGAGAAGTTGTCGGAAAATTGTCGTTAAGTGGAGGACAAGGATTCAAAAAATGTAATTGTCAAAAAAAATGCTCGACAAAAAAATGCACTTGCAGATCATCAGGATTACTTTGTAATTCTAAATGCCACAATAGCAATCCGTGTTGTAACAAGTGAAATGTTATTTTTAGGTACCTACCTTACTTATTAATCAGTTACATTTGATTGTCTTCTTTTTACTTGTAAACCAAATAATAAGAAAAATAATTATTAAGTTAGACTAGCATAAGTAAGCATTATGTTTGTATTTCTTTGTTAAATTCCAAATAGAGAACTACTGATTCAGTTAGATAGATATGATAGAGATTGAGATATTCAGAGATATACGTTGTGTTTTTTCAAAATAATTTAAATAAGTTGGTATTAGTTTGTACTTGTGTACCTGTTTTGTAATAGTTGATTAAAGTAAGTAATTAAGAATTACTCATTGTTTTATTCCTAAAACCAACATCTACCAGCTGACAGAGGTAAAACCTAGCATATACTGAATTCGTATGGTAAAAGCTCGAAAAAATCGTCGTATTTTCAGAAATACTTACATTTACCAACTCATGTCGGTAAATCCTAAGACTTACACTTAAATCTTAAGATTAACCGTAGTTCGAGCTTTTACAGTAACATATAAATATTTTTTTTTACATCATCTTCAACGTGACAACTGAACTTACCATCTTCAAAATATTATTTTTTACTAGAACAACGTGATAAGTTGTCTCTTTTTTTTTCAATCGCTATGATTTCATCAATTTAGACGCAAAGTTATATCTTACTATAAATATTTAAATTCATTAATAGTTAATCTTTAAACGTTTCATACACAATTAGGTAATCCTAACCTTCTTTTAAGAGTTATGGTCATTCAAAAGTTAAAAAGTCGATTTCTGTAAAACCACTATTTTTGATATATCACAGTGTCGTCGCAAATGGACGATATTATTATATGGTATCGGTTACGAGTGAGCAATTCATCCCAGTCGGCAAGACCGGCAAGCGAGCCCGCAAATCTAAGCCCAAGGCGACCAGTTCGCCCAAGGCCAAACGGCCGGCCAACACCCAGGCCGAATCCGCCAGCCCGCTCCGGGCATCCGCGGCGGTCGAGGTTAACACCGCGGCAATGCTACAGGTCGCCTACTCTTCCCGCACTTGGTGCAGAGCGCTAAAGGAATAAACCCATAATGGATTTACAAACCAAGAGCAGAGTCAAACCAAAATCCTTGAAAATTGGCTATTTTAACGCTAATGGGTACAAATCCTAGAGAATGGAACAAAATCAGAGAGAACCTTTTCAAGACCTATTACAGCACACTTTTGCCAGAATATTACCAATCAGCCATAAAGGTACAATATTGTACCCAATTTTTTTTTAAAGAATTGCAATGTGCTCTGGAAGGAAAACTGGGGCTTTGACGGAAGTATGGGACACTCATTATACAAACATGCCTTTTCCGATGCTGAAGAAAATAGTCTCGTAGCCACCACATGTGACTATCACCACTGTCAGGCGACCTAAGAGGGCCCGCAAATTCGCGGCCTTTCCCTCTCCTTCCCGATTCGCAGTCAAACACCGGGCGGACTGTCAGTTTCACCCCTAGTCTTTGTTTAAGACAAGACGTCCTGGAACAAATGGCCGAATTGGATATTGGACCGAGAGTAGAGATTATTAAGAAACGACATTTAATTTCACGGAAAAAATGTGGATCCTACTTTACATAGGCATCGGCCTTTTAACCATGACAATACCTACTTAACTAATAAATGTTTTTGCGAAACCAGCTAAAAATCCGTAAGACTAATTGTTTTGTCTATCAACTACCGGATGAAGTAGTAAACCAAATCCGTAAAGATGGGAAATATTCATTCAGAGGCCAAACAAACACGGAATTGCAACAGCCGTCTACGTCGCAAACCATCCGAACTGATGAAGATAGTGAAGATGAAGAGTTTCCTACATTATTTTTGATGTTGAGTTAGACTTTTAAGTTTGGTTTTTAATATTTTTACTCAATAAATAAATTTGATTCTTCGTTTTACTGTTTCTTTATTAAAAAAATATTTAGCGTCATCTGGAGACTTTTTATGTTACTAAATTTACCTATATCTAGGGACTTTCGAATGGCAGTCTAGCTAGGGACATCCACCAATACACTTACCAAGGTAACCTACTCAGCAATGATAGATAAATTGAACAGCCTATAGCCCTCCAGTATCCACCTTGGCAACGCCCGGAAAGATGTCCAAAAATGGCCTAACCTAACTACGCAGCCAGTAGCATCGACGATGCAGAAGTCATTAAAATTTCTTTAGACTACTTAAAAATCATGAACGATTCTGCTCTTATGGAGCCTTTACAATTCTACATGTCTCATAATCTTTTTATCAAATTTAGAAAGAAAGAAAGCATCCATGGCCCAGATCTTCTCGTTGCTAGTTTTAGTAAGTGAACTCGTGAACTTTGAAGTCTCTCTTGATATTCTTCAAGATCTTTGTAGGTCGCAAAGCAACTTTTCAATGAGGGCTATCGTTTTTATACACTTGGCACCCCTGGCGATTGACATGACCTTACTCTACAGTGGCGCTAACTGGTGAGCGCTAAAACGATAGCCCTCATTGTGTTCAAGTCGTCATGTTAATATCCTGATTAACAATAATCTATTGTTCCAGGAGGCAGATGTGAGAGGCAAGCAACTATCAGCAGATAAATCACGAAGAAAATGATTAAGATATTACCATTACGCGCTCCATCTTACATTAGATTACATTTAATCTGAAGGGCGCCAAGATCAAAGACGGAAACCGTGATCAGCAGTTCCCGAACTGACAGCAGATGAAATCGGAATATATTAACAGATTAGATTGGTTTGCAAAAAAAAATTCATATAAACTCTGTGCATCGAAAAATGGACTGCTTTGTATTCAGAATTAGATGGTAGAAAGGGAGAAATTTTAAAGCGTTATATGCCGAATCAAGTAATCAACTATCTTAGATCCGCGATGTAAGAAATTCGAGTTTCGGGACGCGAAAATAAGTATAAAATTGATATGACAACCTTGAGAAAACTATGTAGTTAAAGGGCACTGTTTCTCATCAGCTAAGCCCATGTCATCATGCCTATATAGGCTCACATGAGCAGCGAGTATGGACGTACTAACTTTCCCACGATTTCAACTTTTTATTCCCTGGGATCAATGATCTTTAATCATTACAAATGAGAAACCTCAGATCGGTACGTTACCTCTCTGAAATTACTACCTCGTTTCGCCATGTTTAACTTCCAATTATTGTGCACGACGGACAGCTGCCGATAAAAATAGTATCGAGGATTTGCAATTTGGACATAACCACCACCTCGACACACGAGTGCACAGTCGACAACTGTACGTAAAAAGAGTTTATTCAGTTATTTTCAGATTCCAAAAGGAATGTAGAACTCTAGGCTACGCTCGTTCGTTGGCACCGTTAGGTTTTCCGAGCGAGGCCGCGACAAGCTACTTATAATCAAAGAGCTCTATCAATAACGACTGATGTTTGAATTGGTCAATTTTAGATTTTGATATTTTGAGCACATTTTGCTGATTAGACAATGCGCCCAACCGAAATTAAAGACTGATATTTGAATTGGTCAATTTGGGATTTGGACATTTTGAGCCCACAGAGGACATTTTGTGAATTGGACATAATGCGCCCAACTGAAGCTAGGAATCCTGTGGCCCGCCTGCAAAGTTGTTGGCCCAATGTAACAACATGTACTAGGAACATAAAAACAAAGGAAAGAAAATAAACCGCAATTAAAAAAGTCTAACTAAATTCGAACGATTAAATTCTAGAAGAATCCTCGAAAATGTTGACGACATGCCAGCAGAACAATTTGTTGAAAAATCTTCAGACGAGACTAAGCCACTTTTTGGGCACTGCTTGGATTTAGCGGAGACTGGACTTTCGAGGGTCTTGACAAGTTGCCGTTGGATATAAAGGCAAATACTACTAAATAATCTGATAATGCATGGTCTTTGACCTTAAGCCTGTTCCAGTTGTTTTATCTTTTTATTCATGGACTTTGAATATTCGAGCTTGGTTCAATATGCCATTGGCTGCAATTTTAAAATCGAATCGAGAAATCAATTGAAATCGTCGATCTTCCCATTTGGTTTGCGGTTGAATTTTGACTGGACCCACTGACGGCAATACCAAACAATACTGTCAAACCCGAAAATTGGAAATTGAGAAGTGGATCTTATCTAGTTGAAGGACTAATTAAGCCCTCGGGATTATTGTGACGCCGACAACATCGGGTCAATTCGGGTCTCTTTGGAAAGACAACGAACAACGGGGTAGGTTCAACCGACGAGTTCTTTTATTTCAACAATATAAAACCTAAGACATGGTACAGAAGCTCAACGATTTGGTTTTTTATCGAAAATATTCCTTTATCAACAACAGGTAACGCCATCTAGTTATTTGTAGGAAAAGGCAACCGACTTAGTAATAAACAAATCCGCCAGGTGGCGGGCCATTACCTATAGTATTTGCCCTCACCAGTTGGCGCTACTGTAGGTAGAGCGAGGTTCTGTCACTCGCCAATGGCTAAGACAGTGAGCGCTTTGGTAGGACAATCGCATTTGTTTGCACTCACCACATTGCGCCACCGCGGCACCGTGGAGTAAGGTACTCGTCAGTAGTGCCAACTGTTAAGTATAAAAACGATAGCGCTGCCCCCCTAGACAAAACGCACTTTTTGATCGAATCGAAAATCGAATCCGTCAAAACTCCATACAAAAAAAGGGCTTTTCGACCACTTTTCGACTGGTTTGCGATTATAATTTGCACTTTGTCTAGACCCAGTTTTTCTTAATTTCAGCTGTAAGGCTACGTTCAGATGAGCGCTCAACGTGCGTATCTAACTATTATGTAGAAACGCGCGTTGTCATGTGTACTACGAGACTAAAATACAAATGATTACTGTTTAAAACTTCCAAACTATAATTACGGAAAGCAACCTTCAAATTCACCTTTTGAAAGGATCTACGAATCGATTTCGAGGAGTAAGACTTTCTCATCATTTATTCACACTAGTGCTGTTCGAAATTATTGTTCTTATGAAAATAATTATGTCTATTACTTATGTAAATCTTTTTACCATATTTTAAATTACCAGTTGGCGCCACTGTCTTCGCCACTAGTCAACACTAAAACGTTAGCCTCCATTCCGTACTTTGACACAATATGGACAGAAAGAAAAGAAATGCAGCCTAAGGTACAAACAACCTGCACCCTGAACAATATTCAAAAATCCTAAAAAAATGATATCATTGTACAATATTTTTCATAATAGACAAAACTTTATTTTTAAATAACCCATTCAAGAAGTTAAAGATTATTTCATTATTAAGATGTTTGATTAAAAGCGGAAGAAAAAATTGCAATATTTCGAGACAAAACTTGACTCATAACGAAAGAATGGAATTATTCCAAAATATCTCAGATATTCAATTAGGAGCTACACGATCATTAAGATATTCTAAGAAAATCGAAGATGCGACTAAACCAATACAAAAACAATTTTCGCTGACAACATAAATCAAGTAAGTATTTATTTTATTTTCATTATTTTCTTTTCGGGAGTTTCACTTCATGGCGAAGTGTAAAATATTAACGAATAAAGATTGCATTTAAGCAAATAAAAGTGAATAAAATTTTTAATATTTCTTCATCACAATCATTGGATTCCATTCGAAAATCTAATTTTTTTTCAACAAACAGGACAACAGCATAAAAATCAACACAGCCAAGACAAAAATTAAGACCTCGTGACAGGTATATGAACAATAAGACCATCCTACTACAACACCATTTGAAAATAAATTTTCAATTTTTTTCTTCTTTTAGTTTTGACCAGAGTGCAAAAGAAAAAAAAAAGACTTCAACCAACACTTCCTGAACTAAACAAGAGTACCGTACCAACATAATCATTTAGAAATTTCAAACCATAGATGAAGAACTCTATTTGAAATATTTGAATTCGATTTTTAAAATTTTGAAAAGTATTCAAATGTAATTTGGTGTACAAACATTCAAATCAATCCGTTTATTTGGCTGATGCCCGTTTTCACCAACAATCCCTAATTTTTAAGTAACCCCTATTAAAACAAAATTCCTGTTATTTGTTACCATGGGGGTCACTTGAAAATTAGGGATCGATGGTGAAAACGGGCATGACACTAACCAAATTTAAAAGTTGCTTTCCGTACACAAATTTTGTTAGTTATTCGTACCTGATTTTAACACTTCTGAAGTTTATTAAATTGAAGAAACTATCGTGAAGAACTAAAAAACGTTATTATTTTGAAGTTTAATTGAATGGATATTATTTTACATTTATTTCTTCTTAATATTTTTATCTATTAAAATGATTTTTAAAACAAACTAGAATATTAAGAATAAGAATAAGAAATTTATTCATAATGTTCATTACATGTCAAATTTTCAATATATTAGATAAAGGTGAATGGATATTATTTTACATTTATTTCTTCTTAATATTTTTATCTATTAAAATGATTTTTAAAACAAACTAGAATATTAAGAATAAGAAATTTATTCATAATGTTCATTACATGTCAAATTTTCAATATATTAGATAAAGGTATGCAGCAATTTGCGTTTCAGCTCGGAATGACAACTTCTCAAAATGACAACCTGGGCGCAAAATGTCCACTTCTCGAAATGACAACTTCGTAAAATGTCAACTTCGCTAAAAGACAACTTCTCATAATGTCTATTTCTCACAATGACAAAATTCGCATTTGGTCTACTTCGCATAATGTCAACTACTTGTTGATATTTTATTTTCATTATTTCTAGAGTTCTAGTTCTTCTAGAGTTGTCATTATGTGAAGTTGCCCAAATGCGAATTTGTCATTGTGAGAAATAGACATTATGAGAAGTTGTCTTTTAGCGAAGTTGACATTTTAAGAAGTTGTCATTTCGAGAAGTGGACATTTTGCGCCCCGGTTGCCATTTTGAGAAGTTGTCATTCCGAGCTGAAACGAAAAGAAAAAATAAAGTCATTTCCGTGTGCAACCGCCGCTGCCTCCGTTTGCGCTGGTCCACGCAGCCCGCCGCCGCCGCTACGAGCGGCCAGCCGAGGAGAATCTCGCCGATAGATAGGTATGTCCCGGGATACCGCGGGGAAAACACCCTGCGGACCCCTACCGCATCCCCGGTCAGGTCCGCCTCAGCGCCCACATCACCATCCCGTTTCAGCTCGGAATGACAACTTCTCAAAATGACAACCGGGGCGCAAAATGTCCACTTCTCGAAATGACAACTTCGCTAAAAGACAACTTCTCTTAATGTCTATTTCTCACAATGACAAATTCGCATTTGGTCAACTCTTGTTGATATTTTATTTTCATTATTTATAGGGTTCTAGTTCTTCTAGAGTTGTCATTATGTGAAGTTGACCAAATGCGAATTTGTCATTGTGAGAAATAGACATTATGAGAAGTTGACATTTTAAGAAGTTGTCATTTCGAGAAGTGGACATTTTGCGCCCCGGTTGCCATTTTGAGAAGTTGTCATTCCGAGCTGAAACGAAAAGAAAAAATAAAGTCATTTCCGTGTGCAACCGCCGCTGCCTCCGTTTGCGCTGGTCCACGCAGCCCGCCGCCGCCGCTACGAGCGGCCAGCCGAGGAGAATCTCGCCGATAGATAGGTATGTCCCGGGATACCGCGGGGAAAACACCCTGCGGACCCCTACCGCATCCCCGGTCAGGTCCGCCTCAGCGCCCACATCACCATCCCGTTTCAGCTCGGAATGACAACTTCTCAAAATGACAACCGGGGCGCAAAATGTCCACTTCTCGAAATGACAACTTCGTAAAATGTCAACTTCGCTAAAAGACAACTTCTCATAATGTCTATTTCTCACAATGACAAAGTAGCATTTGGTCTACTTCGCATAATGTCAACTACTTGTTGATATTTTATTTTCATTATTTCTAGAGTTCTAGTTCTTCTAGAGTTGTCATTATGTGAAGTTGCCCAAATGCGAATTTGTCATTGTGAGAAATTGACATTATGAGAAGTTGTCTTTTAGCGAAGTTGACATTTTAAGAAGTTGTCATTTCGAGAAGTGGACATTTTGCGCCCCGGTTGCCATTTTGAGAAGTTGTCATTCCGAGCTGAAACGAAAAGAAAAAATAAAGTCATTTCCGTTAAGTGTGATACCGCCGCTGCCTCCACGAGCTACGAGCCTACTAGCCGCTACGAGCGGCCAGCCGAGGAGAATCTCGCCGATAGAGAGGTATGTCCCCGGTCAGGTCCGCCTCAGCGCCCACATCACCATCCGCCCACGGCTTCTCGGCCTCGGCCCGTTTCTCCTCGGAGGGCCGATCAGGCACGACAGCCGAAGGCAGCCAACCGAGCGGGACCCTGGCCCCCCAGGTGGTCTCCGACGAGGACTACATGGATTACGTAACTCCAAGAATCGAAAAAGACACATTGGATCCTGACTTTGAGGGCATATTTGTTGGCCCTCAAATCAGGCAATTGATTAAATATGATATCGACACCTTCAGGTTCAATTGTCGTATAAACCATTTTGGCCAAATTGAGTTATATGTATATGTTACGGTTAATGTGATAAATTGAAAATTATTAATAATAACCGGTTATTATGAATAATTACCGACAGTCGCGGTAAAAGTGATAAATGAATCACATTTAACAGTGATTATTTAATAATTCAAGCTCAGTACTAACAAATTTCATAAAAGAGAACAACATCTTGTGTACGTGCTCGTGTACAGCCAAACTTTTGAACGTTTTGATATCATATATTAATATAAATTGGCATAATGAGTTTGGAGTGTTTCTTGCATAATATTAGTTTTCCATGATGCCTATAACATAATGTTTTGATTTAAAGTGAAAAATAGGTTAAGGTGCGGCGGGGGTGGCCCTTGGGCCACCCCTAAGCCGCCTATTTAGTTTTATACACACATAAATGACCTCATATTAATCACATTTACCAAATCATTCGGTAATTATTCATAATAACCGGCGATTATTCATAATTTTCACATTTATCACTTTGACCGTAACATATACCATTTTAATCAGAATTTTTTTCTCTATCGAGCTGTATATTCGATATATTGAAATTCGCTAAAAAAAATGTTTATACGCCCCAAAAAACTATAGCCTAAAAGATAAATAAATACCTTATAAACGATGTAAAAACCGAATGCTTGTATTTGGTATTTTTGCTAAGATGTATCAACCATACATTTTTTTAAGCCAGGATGTAAAACTCTCTCGTATATGAAAATGGTTTTTACGCCCAAAGACATATGGCCAGATATTTGGATCCAACGTCGTAAGTCCACGTATTCAATATGGTAATTATATTGTTTCATATTCATATTCATTTGTTTATTGCATCACATATGTATGTATGGACAGTAAGTAAGTTTTTCTTAATTAAAAAGTTAAATAAAGTTGACTTTTAAAGATAATAACTAGATAGGTAGGTATATAAGGTTGCTTTCCAGGTCCAGTACATTCATGAATTGATCTCGACTAAATGTGATGAATTCAAGACTTTTAAACAAAGAAAACAAGCCATAGTGTGCTCATGAAGGCTATTTATACCCTTTTGATATGCTCTGTAATAATTTATTACTTTACAAGTACTATTAGGGATGATGACTAGGTAATGAAATCGAAATTCTATTTAGTCCGTCAGACAGATAATTAGAAAATATTATTCATATTTTTTTTCCATAATCGAATAATTACAGTGTTATATTGAGTTGAAATGTCGCGTGACGTCACTTTTGAGTAAAAATTCTACTCTAGCGTGACGTATCGCGCCATTTCAACTCGATGTAGCACTGTTATTATTTAATTATGAAAGAAAATAAAAAACGATGAGTCTAATATTTTCTAATTATCTGTCTGACGGACAAATAATTGAAATTTTGTCATCTAGCCTTTACTTTTAGCTGTAATTTAAATTTGGGTTTCTTGTAAAGATATAAATTCCTTAGAGAAATTCTCAAAAAATTACAAATCCTTCTCCTGAGCATACTGGGGCTCTTCTCTTTATGCAAAATTTATCATAACCAAACGAATTCAATATGCGTCAGCAGAGAACCAGGAAAGCTGTCTTAATGTTTTGCTGTAATTGTATTTTTTTGTTCAAAATTTATGGTGATTAGTTTTGTTTAAAATTATTAGTTTTGCCATAATTTTCCTGCAAAATTGTAAAAAAAAAACAATAAACTTGTTATTTTTCGTATGCAAGAAAATTTATTATTTCTACCTCAACCAAATATAGTTTTTACACTGTTAAATATCTTTGTGCAAATTCTCTAAACAACAAAAGCCTGGAAATAGTAAACAATACATTATTTACATGTATAGTTTTAATAATACATTTGAATAAATCACTTTATCAATGGGTATATAAACCAAAAAAATTACATCTAATGGTCTTTAAGCCATCAATTTCAGTCTCGTGTTTACTAAAAAATCAAATACGACGTAAAGAGTTATTTTTAGGTCCAATATAATGGGTCGTATAAACCACCGAGTGCCTTTTTTAAGGACGTAACTCCAAGCTAACTTTAAAACTACTGAAGATACCCATTTTTTAAATATCTAGACTTTTTCATCGCAAGAATTGAAAAATGTTTTCTCTTGGTCATTTTTTTATAACTTCTCAAATAAAAAAGTTACGATTTATTTATTAAAAAAAAAAACGTTTTTTGGCTCTCCTGAAAAGTAGGGTTTTGGTTTATACGACAATTGAACCTGAAGGTATCGATATATTTAAAGAAAAGCTTTAGAAAATTTAGAAAAATCAGCTTGGGAATCATTCATAAAAGTAACTTCCAATTTTCTAGGAAATCGCCGATCAAGTGACCATAAATGTATTATTGCGGAGCTTTTATCTACTTATAAGGTTTTGGCCTGTAATATGTCATTGAAAATACATTTTCTTCATTCACATTTAGACTTCTTCCCTGAAAATTTGGGCGCCATCAGCGATGAACACGGTGAAAGATTCTATCAAGACTTCCACCATAGAAAAACGATATCAAAGCAAGTGGAGCCCACGAATGTATGTATTTAGGATTACTGTTCGACATTAAAACGAGACATTCCTGAAGCAACATACAGACGAAAATCATAAAAGGAAATTCATATTAATCTTGCAATAAATCGAAATAACTTCTTTTTGTTGATAAAAATTCAAATTTTTTAAAATGTTATAAAATGGTATAACAAAAAATCTATTCGTATTTAAATCATTTCAATTGTATTTCTGGTATCCTTATCCTTGTCCTAATCATAAACAGACAAAAGTTTTCATGTTACATGCAAAAGTTGTTTTTTTGTTGACTAGTGTAATTACATTACCTACTCCCATGAGAGGAGGTGTTTTTATTTTCATTATAATTATTTATTCCAATCGGTGAATCGATGAACGATTGAAGCTAAAATGTTCAATCATTCATCGGTTCAGTGATTCAGATTGTCTCTGAGGCTCACGCCCACGCATAATGTCACTAAGAGGAGATTGCGCATGCGTTGCAGGAGCGCGGCGAGCGGCTCGACGGCGGCGGCGGGCGTAGGGTTGCCAGGTCCAAAATCACAAAAGCCGGACTTTGTGCTGTATTTGGCCGGACATTTTACCTTAAAAGCCGGACATGTGACAGGTGTAATTAGTGTCAGGTCATGACTGAGTACTATCATCATCGGTTGCTAACCAACATCCTGATGCGTGCGCTTCATATGATTCTGTGGCTCGACTTTCGCCTGGCGCGGCAACCAAATAAAAAGCCTAACAGGACAGGACAGGAGGACAAGCCGGACAAGGCAATATTTGGCCGGACAAGTCCCTAAAAAGCCTAACATGTCCGGCTAAAGCCGGGCAGCGGCCGCGGCGCTGGAGGCGCGCCTGCCGCTCGAGGCCTTCGCGCTGCCGGCCGTGGCGCGACGACGACTGTGAGTACCGCTTCTCCCTTCCGTCGCACAGTGGTCAATTTTAAGAATTTAGGGGTACTTAATTATATCTGTACCCCCAGTGAAAAGGGATCTAAGTCAAAAATGGTGATTTTTGGGAAATCGCATTTGAAGTTAAAAAAAAATCCTGCTTCGTCGCTATTAGAGATAACTGGGTGAAATATTTTTTAGGTGAAAGGTAATGTTAGATATAATTAGGCAGTGTGCCAGTTTGGGAAATATAGCATGTGGTTTTTTCGTAATTAAATAAAAACCTAGTTATATCACCATGCACGACAACTTTATATTCGTGTAAAGTGATGTAATGGGACATAAATCATTTTACACCACACTGGCTAACAAGTGTAAAGTGATACATTTTACGCCATTTCTGTTGATAATTTTTTGTTTCTTAAATTTTAGAAAAAGTTGTAAAACAAACATTAGTAATTACACTATGAGGAATCATTATTTCAGGTTATTTAGGGTAAATCGTCCAAAAATTGTTACTTATATCAATAGACACCAATTTTGTGGTGAGAAGAAAAATGTGTCAACTGATCTAACTAACATAATAGCGATCTAAGTATCCTAATAATTATGTGTAAAGTGATATAAGTGGCGACTGTAAAGGAATAAGGCTAGAATTTGAGACTGAATTCTAATTATTTACTCCTTAAATGTTTTTTCTGATCTGAAACTACTATTTTATTAATTAAATTAATGAAATCGTTCAAGTTTGGAAGATATTTAATAAAGTATGAAAATTGTTCAAAGCTGCCCCCCTCTCCCCTACACCATATACCATCAATGATATCGGCCTAAATCACATACATTATCTCCTATTTTAAAGTAAGTATTGCTGAAGCAATTGTGTAGTAAAGACCAGAAACAACAATGGTTTCACATCAACTAATTAGACAGGAGACAGAGAAAAGTTTGTTTTCTACAATTACCCTATTAGGAATCAAATCCTGGACCAGAGATGGTGATGTCAAGCTATATTGATTGCCTTGAACGTTAAAACAACGTCAAACGCTTTACGAACATTTGCTGTGATTTAGTGATATCGAATTGCACATCAGCTGGAGCGAAAATGGAGAGCGGTCGCGAGCGGCTGCAGATGAAACGCAAATGAATTGGAGACATTACCAAATTAACGTAATCGGGGCCCTGAACGAAATTCATGTGCTTAGGATTCTCAACAACTGTTTCCGGTTCATGTTTTGCTTGCGCAAATGACAACATTTCCTCATACTAGTCCTAAGCTCTAACACAGGTCAACAAAAAATCAAAATGAAAATGGTGCCGAGATTCTGTTGATAGTTTATTATTAGGTGTGTATTAGTAATATTAAAAATATTTTTCTTTTTTTTTTTTACTACGTGTAGTTTTGGATCTACCCTCAGTTTTAAAATTTAGCTTTAATCGGTACTTTGGTTGCACAGTCTGTAGAGTTATCGTTACATTTTTATAAATGCATTTATTTTAATATCATGTCTACATTGCCAAGAAGAATTGTTTGAACTATAAATCAATTTGATTATGTTCCCCGCAAGAAAATCTAAAGCAATAACCGTAAAACCTAATATTTTTTTATTAAAATAAAAAAACTTTATTTTTTCAACCCTGACATGTGGACGAGTGCTTTTGCGAATTATTCGTGGGCGCTAGTGCGAAATTAAAATGGATATCATTTCTGATGAGATCACCAACGAATGGATTAAAACGATCAAACAACGTTATTGAAAGAACACTAACAATATTTTATCAAATTTTATTTAATCGACAGGCAAATTCGAAGAACTCCGAAGGC
This sequence comes from Ostrinia nubilalis, assembly GCF_963855985.1. NCBI lineage: Eukaryota > Metazoa > Arthropoda > Insecta > Lepidoptera > Crambidae > Ostrinia > Ostrinia nubilalis. The sequence goes on from NC_087117.1 coordinate 3,782,922, forward strand.
AAAAGAAAAATAAAGTCATTTTCGTAGTCAAGTCACACGTAAGTGTACAGTGTGATACCGCCGCTGCCTCCTAGACGCTCAGCCGAGGAGAATCGCCGATAGAGAGGTATGTCCCCGGTCAGGTCCGCCTCAGCGCCCACATCACCATCCGCCCACGGCTCCGCGTCTTTCCGTTCTATACATATTCGTGTAAAGTGATGTAATGGGACATAAATCATTTTACACCACACTGGCTAACAAGACAGTGTAAAGTGATACATTTTACGCCATTTCTGTTGAGAATTTTGTTTCTTCAATTTTAGAAAAAGTTGTAAAACAAACATTAGTAATTACACTATGAGGAATCATTATTTCAGGTTATTTATGGTAAATCGTCCAAAAATAGACACCAATTTTGTGGTGTTAACTGGACAAATCAGTCAAGTGACATTGACTAAGGCCATCAGTCGAAACCACTATTGACTGATTTTTGCAGTCAAAAGTGGTTTTGACCGATTATGAGTTTTGACTGTAACATAGACACTATTGGATATGCTGTTTGAAATAAAAAAATGTGTCATATGCCACGAGAGGAGGTGTTTTTATTTTCATTATAATTATTTATTCCAATCGGTGAATCGATGAACGATTGAAGCTAAAATGTTCAATCATTCATCGGTTCAGTGATTCAGATTGTCTCTGAGGCTCACACGCCCACGCATAATGTCACTAAGAGGAGATTGCGCATGCGTTGCAGGAGCGCGGCGAGCGGCTCGACGGCGGCGGCGGGCGTAGGGTTGCCAGGTCCAAAATCACAAAAGCCGGACTTTGTGCTGTATTTGGCCGGACATTTTACCTTAAAAGCCGGACATGTGACAGGTGTAATTAGTGTCAGGTCATGACTGAGTACTATCATCATCGGTTGCTAACCAACATCCTGATGCGTGCGCTTCATATGATTCTGTGGCTCGACTTTCGCCTGGCGCGGCAACCAAATAAAAAGCCTAACAGGACAGGACAGGAGGACAGGCCGGACAAGGCAATATTTGGCCGGACAAGTCCCTAAAAAGCCTAACATGTCCGGCTAAAGCCGGGCAGCGGCCGCGGCGCTGGAGGCGCGCCTGCCGCTCGAGGCCTTCGCGCTGCCGGCCGTGGCGCGACGACGACTGTGAGTACCGCTTCTCCCTTCCGTCGCACAGTGGTCAATTTTAAGAATTTAGGGGTACTTAATTATATCTGTACCCCCAGTGAAAAGGGATCTAAGTCAAAAATGGTGATTTTTGGGAAATCGCATTTGAAGTTAAAAAAAAATCCTGCTTCGTCGCTATTAGAGATAACTGGGTGAAATATTTTTTAGGTGAAAGGTAATGTTAGATATAATTAGGCAGTGTGCCAGTTTGGGAAATATAGCATGTGGTTTTTTCGTAATTAAATAAAAACCTAGTTATATCACCATGCACGACAACTTTATATTCGTGTAAAGTGATGTAATGGGACATAAATCATTTTACACCACACTGGCTAACAAGTGTAAAGTGATACATTTTACGCCATTTCTGTTGATAATTTTTTGTTTCTTAAATTTTAGAAAAAGTTGTAAAACAAACATTAGTAATTACACTACGAGGAATCATTATTTCAGGTTATTTAGGGTAAATCGTCCAAAAATTGTTACTTATATCAATAGACACCAATTTTGTGGTGAGAAGAAAAATGTGTCAACTGATCTAACTAACATAATAGCGATCTAAGTATCCTAATAATTATGTGTAAAGTGATATAAGTGGCGACTGTAAAGGAATAAGGCTAGAATTTGAGACTGAATTCTAATTATTTACTCCTTAAATGTTTTTTCTGATCTGAAACTACTATTTTATTAATTAAATTAATGAAATCGTTCAAGTTTGGAAGATATTTAATAAAGTATGAAAATTGTTCAAAGCTGCCCCCCTCTCCCCTACACCATATACCCGTTTATGCTCAGAATGCCAACTTCTCAAAATGCCAACCGCTCGCAAAATGACAACTTCTCAGAATGCCAACTTCTCGAAATGCCAACTTCGCGAAATGCCAACTTCTCAAAATGCCAACTTCTCAAAATGCCAACTTCTCGAAATGACGACTTCTCATAATGACAACTTACAATTATAATGAATGCAGGAGCAGTGAATGCTACCACAAATAATAAAAATCATTAAAAAGTCCATATATTTACAATATCTCATCTCAATACCTTTATTTGTTACTATACAATCAATCAATACACTAGGGTCGTATCGCATCAATCTCTCATCTCAAATGTCGATAGAATGACATATATAATTGTTACAATCATTGTTAAAATCAGATAAACAAAAACCAGATACGGTCTGTAACAGCAAAACAATTATTTTACTAGATAAATTAACACATTACAAGGGCGATATAGTTTTGACAAGTATAACTTGTGCATTTTTTACAACTACCCTCATAACGTAACATTATTTTCGCCATGCACTAATTTATGATTTAAATTGTACTGTGACCTTATCATACACCATAGCATAATTGTTTTGCTGTTACACAACAGACCGAACCTGGTTTTTGTTTATCCAATTTTGACAATGATTGTAACAATTATATAGGTGTATGTCATTCTATCGACATTTGAGATGAGAGACTGATGCGATACGACCCTAGTGTATTGATTGATTGTATAGTAACAAATAAAGATATTGAGATATTGTAAATATATGGACTTTTTAATGATTTTTATTATTTGTGGTAGCATTCACTGCTCCTGCATTCATTATAATTGTAAGTTGTCATTATGAGAAGTTGTCATTTCGAGAAGTTGGCATTTTGAGAAGTTGGCATTTTGAGAAGTTGGCATTTCGCGAAGTTGGCATTTCGAGAAGTTGGCATTCTGAGAAGTTGTCATTTTGCGAGCGGTTGGCATTTTGAGAAGTTGGCATTCTGAGCATAAACGCATATACCATCAATGATATCGGCCTAAATCACATACATTATCTCCTATTTTAAAGTAAGTATTGCTGAAGCAATTGTGTAGTAAAGACCAGAAACAACAATGGTTTCACATCAACTAATTAGACAGGAGACAGAGAAAAGTTTGTTTTCTACAATTACCCTATTAGGAATCAAATCCTGGACCAGAGATGGTGATGTCAAGCTATATTGATTGCCTTGAACGTTAAAACAACGTCAAACGCTTTACGAACATTTGCTGTGATTTAGTGATATCGAATTGCACATCAGCTGGAGCGAAAATGGAGAGCGGTCGCGAGCGGCTGCAGATGAAACGCAAATGAATTGGAGACATTACCAAATTAACGTAATCGGGGCCCTGAACGAAATTCATGTGCTTAGGATTCTCAACAACTGTTTCCGGTTCATGTTTTGCTTGCGCAAATGACAACATTTCCTCATACTAGTCCTAAGCTCTAACACAGGTCAACAAAAAATCAAAATGAAAATGGTGCCGAGATTCTGTTGATAGTTTATTATTAGGTGTGTATTAGTAATATTAAAAATATTTTTCTTTTTTTTTTTACTACGTGTAGTTTTGGATCTACCCTCAGTTTTAAAATTTAGCTTTAATCGGTACTTTGGTTGCACAGTCTGTAGTGTTATCGTTACATTTTTATAAATGCATTTATTTTAATATCATGTCTACATTGCCAAGAAGAATTGTTTGAACTATAAATCAATTTGATTATGTTCCCCGCAAGAAAATCTAAAGCAATAACCGTAAAACCTAATATTTTTTTATTAAAATAAAAACTGTTTTTTCAACCCTGACGTGTGGACGAGTGCTTTTGCGAATTATTCGTGGGCGCTAGTGCGATATTAAAATGGATATCATTTCTGATGAGATCACCAACGAATGGATTAAAACGATCAAACAACGTTATTGAAAGAACACTAACAATATTTTATAAAATTTTATTTAATCGACAGGCAATCGGCCAAAGATCAAATTCGAAGAACTCCGAAGCGAATAAAGCCAAAAGAAAAAAAGTCATTTCTGTTAAGTGTGATACCGCCGCTGCCTCCACGAGCTACGAGCCTACTAGCCGCTACGAGCGGCCAGCCGAGGAGAATCTCGCCGATAGAGAGGTATGTCCCGGGATACCGCGGGGAAAACACCCTGCGGGACCCCTACCGCATCCCCGGTCAGGTCCGCCTCAGCGCCCACATCACCATCCGCCCACGGCTTCTCGGCCTCGGCCCGTTTCTCCTCGGAGGGCCGATCAGACACGACAGCCGAAGGCAGCCAACCGAGCGGTACCCTGGCCCCCCAGGTGGTCTCCGACGAGGACTACATGGATTACGTAGCTCCTCGGCCGGCCTCATCAAACTCCACGGCCCCAACGTCCTACGCGGCGTTGAACAGCTCCGCGCAGACGTACGCCGCGACACTAAATGCTCCCTCCCCTACCCCGCCACAACCGGAACCGGGGCAAGAGGACGAGCTGATGGACGTAGCGCCACCTACGACCGACCCCGCCACGACCGCACGCACCCAACGGGCTTACCCACCCATTGTAGTGGAGAAGCTACCCAACTGGACGCAGCACTTCCGGGAGCTCAGCGAAAAGTTGGGCCACCCCCCCAACGCACGCCCATTCTAAACAGGGGTGCGATTCATAGCGCGTACGTATTCTACAGAATTAACGTACTGGAACGAGATCCTCCAAATCGACATAGAAAATTACATAGATCTGAACCAGAATCTGGACCCGGGACCTGATCGCAGACTGGCCGGAACTCTCGAACAAAACCCGGGAGGAGCTGGCCCGAGCAGCCGACCCGACCAGGAGGCGGCCAAGAAGAAGGCGCGGCCAAGGGAAGAAGCGGAGCGGCAAACCAAGTCCGGGAGACAGTCCAGGCCAGTAACTTTTAAAATTAAATTTTAATACCTAAGCTAGGTTTCAAGTACAAAGTACCAGTCACCGTCTGGACGTGTCCAGGCGAGAACAAGCACGGGCTATGAGCGTCGGCTCGATGCCCGAACCGGCCAGTGGGCTAATTCAAATGCATTTGTCGAGAGTAGAAATCGTCTGTCAAATAATTTTCTAGTAATCAATTTTGAACTGATTGTCAAGGTAATACAGTTGAAAATTGAATATCAAAGCCAGACTACGCCTAATGTCAGATCAGCCGATGGTAGATGCCAAATTTCCAATATCGCGTACGAAGACGGAGAACTTTGTCAATATAGTGGTACATAAGGGTCATAATTAGTGGATGCCGACGATTTTCGCGCTGTCATCTCAACGACTGCCCACCCTTGTCGTTAGAGCAGTCGACTGGATAGAAAGCATGGAATTAACATGGTGATTGATAAACTAGGTGCACATAAGCATAGGTATTTTATAACCACAGAATGCTTTTTGCTTAAATTTGAAAATAAAGGATATTGTTCTGCGTCCATACATCGTTCGCCCCAAGACCCCCAAGCAATGAAATAATGATTTTTATATGTGAAATTACTTAACGATTGTCACCTTATACTCCACTAGCTTTTCGCTCGCGGCTTCGCGCGCGTGGCCTACATTAGGTACCTACATATTTTACGGAACCCTATTATTTTCCAAAATAAAATTTAGCCTGTTACTCGTGGATAATGTAGCTTTCGAATGGTGAAAGAATTTAATAAAAACGGTCCAATAGTTTTTGAGTCTATTCATTACAACCAAACAAACAAAGTTTTCCTCTTTATAATATTAGTGTAGATACTTAAAGCACGGATAAGCGGGAGATTCGTTACAATAGGAAAAATGCTTCAGATTTTGAGGTTATTAGCATAACAGAAGTACATTTCCATTTTCTATCTTCTATAGGTACTTATAATAAATCTGTAGAGAGGTCAACTCTGTACATGAAATATATTTTCAAAATAACTATCAGGGGGTGATACTGATGCCAAAAATGCAATCAGTAAAATTTTTGTCTGTCTGTCTGTCTGTATGTTCCTTATAGAAACAAAAACTACTCGACGGATTTTAACGAAACTTGGTACAATTATTCTTCATACTCCTGGGCAGGTTATAGTATACTTAGGAATTCCCACGGGAACAGGAATTAGCGGGAAAATCCTTTTGTATGAAAAATCTAAACCGCTTAAGTTAGACGCTTTAAATTTCGCACGTAGGTACTTTAGTAAACTAATTCCCACGGGAACTGGAATTCGTGGGAAAATCCCTTTGTATGAAAAATCTAAATCGCTTTAGTTAGACGCTTGAAATTTGACATGTAGGTATCTTAATAAACTTAAAGCTTAGTTACAACAGGATATTGCAAAATTCCCACGTGAACGGGAAAAAACATTTGAACGAAAAAATCTAAACCGCGTAAGATAGATGAAGGGGGTAAAACGGGATCCACGCGTACGAAGTCGCGGGCGACCGCTAGTTGCTAATAAAACTATTTATTGTCAAGAATTATATGTATAATAATGCGAATTCCCGTTCCCGTGGGAATTAGTTTACTAAAGTACCTACGTGCGAAATTTAAAGCGTCTAACTTAAGCGGTTTAGATTTTTCATACAAAAAGATTTTCCCGCTAATTCCTGTTCCCGTGAGAATTCCTAAGTATACTATAACCTGCCCAGGAGTATGAAGAATAATTGTACCAAGTTTCGTTAAAATCCGTCGAGTAGTTTTTGTTTCTATAAGGAACATACAGACGGACAGACAGACAGACAAAAATTTTACTGATTGCATTTTTGGCATCAGTATCACCCCCTGATAGTTATTTTGAAAATTATATTTCATGTACAGAATTGACCTCTCTACAGATTTATTATAAGTAGGTATAGATATGTAGGAGAGACGTCTTAATTACACTTTAAATCGTAGATCGATAAAGAACCCCTTTGTCAAACCGTATGAATAGCAGCAAATAGAACTTTGCGTATTGGAAAAATAGGAATGCCTACGGAAAAGCCAAACATTTTTTAAAAAGAAGTTAATATATTTTACTTACATTTAAATCCAAAAATATCTTTATTCCGACCCAAGGGTAAGTAGGCAGTTATGTAGGTATAAATGAAAATACGTATGTAGGTACTTATTATTTATTAATGGTCATGTTCTACATTTTCTATTAAATATGGGCCCAATACATCAATGATGTCGCCATCACAACAAAGTACCATAAATGGTTTAACGAGATTCCGATATTTGTATAGGGAATAAGTTTTTTTTTTGGTATGCATAATTGCTACTTTTTTGCACATAAATGTATGTATGTACCATCCATGATGACAATAGCCTTTCTTTGTGGTAAATCGTTTCCTGGCTTCCCGAAAAGAGACTGGAACATAAAGGTTTCTTTGGGCTACTTCCTCTCTACTAATATGTTGTAACCCTAAATGTGCTGGTACGAAATGTTCCTCCATCATACTGCGTGCTTTCATTACATATTTTGTAAGAGTACTCCTTGAAATGCCAAGTAATGTAGCTATTCTGTCATCTGAATCACCGGTCCTCAGCTTCATTAAATAAGCACCAACTGTAGTAATTCGTGCTCTCTGATAGTATCTATGGCAAAGAAGATCTGAAGGACGAATCTGAAAATAAAATAAAACATCAGATTCACAGTTCAACAATAAGAAGAGCAATATTTATATGTATAGGATTAACGACTTTTGTGTGTAACGGAATAGTAAGATGAGTGATGAAAGATAATTTATGATTTGAACGCTGAATGATGAGGAATGATTGGTCTATGGAGGAAACGAAAGGGATGAATGAGGAACGAGGATTGAGAGTGAGAATAGTGGTAGTTTAAAAGAGTAGTCTGTTGTTATGCAGGAAGTATAAATAAAACTTTACTGAGTTTATTTGGCTCAGGGAATTTTTAACTGGCTTTATAATAGTAAAAATTATGTTTAATATTATGTAAGTAATAATATTGCAATATTTTAATAATATAAGTCTATTTGTATTATACAGGGTGGAAACGATAAGTGATCTATAACACTTTTAATATTGTGTGGCTGGCATACATTTAGTATGGAGGCTGAAAACATTGAATTTTCGGATAGATCCAGTTAATTCTGTAACTATTTACTGATACCGTTAGAAAGAGCTCGTGAAGCACTTTCAGGATGAGTAACCAGTTTTTCGATATCTTGTGTAGTTTAGAAATAATCGAGTGAGATCACTTATCGTTTCCACCCTGTATAACCTGTATGGATGAGAGTAGTGGCAGATTGAAAGCAATGGAAGGAGTTGAAGGATGGGAAGGCTGATTCGGAAAAAACCTTTTTTATTATTATAATAAACCGGCATAATTATTTTTATGTATTATAAAACTGGCAGGGCTCTTACCTCTCTGGGTTGAATCCAATTTCGAACAATGTTTAATATATCTTGATTATTCTCTGTATCCAAACAATGACTTCAAGTTCGCAATAATGAACAACCACATCCAACACAAACTTGTTGGTGACCTACCGGGGCACCGGTTGGCATATCTGGAGAGTCTTGTGAAGTAGGTGTGGTATCTCTTTGCAATAATGAGTGACAAGCCCCACAGATGTAGTCATTTGCAGTAACCTGTTTAAAAATAATAATAATTAGAAATAAGTTTAAAAAAATTATCAGTTTTTTAATGTCCCGCACTTAAATTATTTTATTTTAGTATTAATTTACAGAAACCAATAACTTTACAAGAATTAGACTGATTGTATAGCCAATAACATTTTATTAAATAAGGACTTTAGCGTGCATTACCTCTAATGGAGTTAGTCGTTCCACAATTATGTTCCTGATGTTAATATGATGTTGAGTGTTAGTTCTCAGGGACATGAGCTGATGTGAACGTGTTCTAGGCTCTAGTGTTCTACTGCAAAGCACACATTTTCTGCTAAGATTTGAAGTAGATGCATTTGTGTTGTATCTTGGGCTTGGGTCCAACATGTTGTGCATATAAGATCATGAGCTGTAACCTGTAAAAATAAATAGATTCATTGCATGCCATGCCACACATACTCCTGTGCGTTGAATAAATTGAGCCGCAAACCATAAAAAAAATGATAATTCAATATTATGTGCTGTTAGTAGAATTTTGGGTCAGAGGGTAGGGTTAAACAGCTTTAGTAAATAAGCATTGTTGTTATAATAATTAATTATGACGTGTTACAAACTTAGTTACAAAAAATAATAATCTAGTAGTCTTAGTTCCAAAAAACAAAACAAAACAAGCTTTCATTGAGAGCAGGGAGATAGTGTCAAAGTAAATAATTCCTTAGATTTACACCAAAACCAGCTGGATTGTCAACATAATTGTTGTTTCGCTCATGCCTCCATTGCGCTGTACCATCGACTAGTTTCTTACAATCGAATCGGGCCTGGCTGTCCACACTGTCCAGGGTTGAACCACAGATAGCGGAACATTCATTTCAAGACAACCCGCCATGAGAATGGCAATTCAGAAGTTTGGCAAGGCTAGTACTTATTCATAAGATTGCAGAGCAAAATGTAGGTACTTACCGATCGAGGTGCTGCCCATTGTTGTGTATAATTAAGTTGCTCATTTTCTAACACCATAGAACCACCAGCCGAGCCTTGGCCGAGCCACACAAAAACAGTAAATCCCAGGCTGAGTATGTCGTTATTGCAATCAATCAGAGTCCGTTTGAATAGCCAAGTTTGTAGTTAATAAAGTTCCGAAAATAAAAGCTAAAACACAAACGAATCACAAAGAAGGATCAAGCAAGACAGCAACACAGCAAGAGTGAGTGAGAGAGAAAAGGTGATGCGAGTGAATGACAATTTGACTAACAAATAGGGATGTCCATTTAGAATAGACATAATCGATTAAATTGATCGTTTTTGAAAAATTTTATTTTTAAACATTGTGTTGCTATAAATATTTATTTTATTTATTTAATAGGACAACCAACAAGACATACACTGGAAGACAATCAATATTTACAACGTATTTAACTTAATCTAAGTGCTGCCTTAATTATTTTATAGGTTGCCACGGCATGCAATAGTGGACTTATACATAAACAGTGTCTACACTTAAAGAAAAGAGTAAATATGTAAATGTAGGTAAATAAATGTGATTAAATATACATAAAATGCAATAATCCACTGAAGCGCTGCGGGCGCGGCGGATCTGCGCCCGTCTAAAGGTCTAATGATTAGACTCTAGTCTAATCGATCATACCATTATTTACTTAAATCGAATTAAAAAAGCGCATCTCTGTCTCTGCTCTGTCAATATGTCGGTGACTTTGATTTCGTTTAAATACTTTTAAAATATTTTTTCGAACTGCAACTTGTCCGATAGGTTTGGACACTTGCAAGTAAATAAATAAAATATACATAAAATTATGGTACATACTAAGTCTTTGAAAATCTTAGGGCGATTTTTATCACTGTCCTTTGTCTGCTCGATTGCATTGATGGTAAGGAGCAATGGTATTATCTATAATATCATTGGTAAGGAGGGACTGTTCTAAATACATATTATGATAGTTGAGATGGTTGAGAATATTTCCGGGTCGATCGCTTCCACCTTCGGCCTAGATAGTACCTACCTACCTACTTATACGCCAAACTATCTTATGATTGTTATGCATTGTTAAGTAGGGTTATAATACCTAATTATGATTGTTATGCATTGTAAGTAGGGTTATAAATAATTATAATTTACATAAGCAGCAGGTCGGTTATTTTTATTTAGGCAAATGTAATATTTTAAAAGACAATACGTACGATCAGATATTAAGATCAAAGATAAAGATTTCTGCTGTGAAAAAAAATATAAAACAGCTAACTTCTATATCAAGTTCCAACGTCGCTATACGTACCTACCTACTTAATGCTACTGGATTATACGTTCATAGCTCAGAAGTTTAGTCCTTTTTCAGCAGTGTTTAGTAAGAATATTATTACAAATGGGCTTTTAGGGATTTTGTTCACATGGAATAAACGACAAAGTTCTTAGTTACTTATCCAATAGGTAGTAGTAACATATATGTAGAAAACAGGAACTTAGATGCCAACGAAAGAAAATAGGCTATCAAATGTTGTTTTGGGGACTTACCTTTATAAAAATATCACATTTAAAAATTCATACCATTTGTTGTTATTTAAAAAACAATGTCAATTTTGACGATTAACTGAAAGTCTATTATCTATGAATATAGTAGCGATATATGGTATCCAGCGGCAATGGCAGTGCAAAATTTTGACAATGACTGTAGTTATCATACTTCGAGTTTGTCCATGGAGACGGCAAAAGTCCTTTAGTTGGCCATAAAGTAAACTTAACGGAAAATGTTACTTAATTGATACCGAGGCGCAACCTGGAAGCATTGCTAAGTGTGCTCCTCGTTACTGGTTCATCGTTCGTCATCGTCATTGTTCGTAAAAACCGGGTCGCGGCAGGCAAATAATAAAATTAGTCTTATGTCTTCTCCCTTATTAACTTCGATGGATAAATAGCTAAACCTCCTTGCGCGTAACTGACGTTTGTTGGAAAACCGATTTTTTCAGGCCATCGGATTTTAATTTCAAAAGTCATTGACCAATCCCAGTTCATATAATAACTATTATGACGTTTTCTATTGGCCAAAAGATTTAACTCTCTAAAAATCCGCGTGCAACCATATCCTGCTTAAATATTGTGCACTTTATTGAGCACAGATTAAACAAGCTAAATGACAAATAGAATAGATTGAAATGACAGATTGCACTTGAATTACCCTACAGGAGGTCGAAGACCAGATAGAGAGATTTGATGTACTGAAATTCTAACAAATTAGCTTTATAGCTATCTCTTTCTCCGCATTCACTCCCCCAGCACTATCGCGTTCTCTGTCGCACGCGCTGCGCGTGCCCCGATTGGCTCGTGCGCTTCGTTACATTCAGTTCACGTTGATTCGTCAGAGTGAAGTTACTAAATCCTTACAAGGTGCAATCATGTCAGCATCCCAAGTTAATTCTGTAGAATTACCGAAGAAGGAGATTAGTGGCGATGAAGATATTGCCGAAGGTGCTACTCAAGTTACCGCCGTAGGACATCGCCCTGGCCTATTGAAGTGGAGGTACTCTATGATCTGGACACCTTCATCAAGCTCAAGCCGCTGCTCCCTGGTCCACGTGATTGCGTCTTTCCTTCGCGACCGCACATTCACTGTGGTCGTAGAGGGAGAGGCCTCCCTCCCAGCCGCGTAGCATCAGAGCAGGACGGGACTGTCTGTCGCCGACGCTATACACCACATACACGACATCCCCGCCCTCCGCGACCATCTTCGAAAGACCAGCGGAGGCGGCTACCATCGCCTGCACGCGCGTCAGCAACAGGAGGGACGACCTCCCAAACTCCGCCAAGACCTGCGCAGAAAGCGCCAGCTCCGCCGCTTGTGGGCGATATGTGGGCAACTCGTTGCTTATGCGAAGTAGACCAAATGCAAATTTGTCATTGTGAGAAATAGACATTATGAGAAGTTGTCTTTTAGCGAAGTTGACATTTTAAGAAGTTGTCATTTCGAGAAGTGGACATTTTGCGCCCCGGTTGTCGAAACAAATCAAACGAAAAAAAAGACCTAAAACATAGTCAACCTAGGAGGCTCATCAAGAATAGGAAGTCCTCGGCTCGGCTTAAGGGATTATTTATTTTATCCCCCCATCACTCCCCGCATCGCAGCGCAATCGAATCGAGCATCGAAATAGAAGGAACTTCATCTTCAATCCCAGGCGCAATGCAACAACCAAATGGGAGAATAAGACACACTATCTGTGTACTGTGTTACGTGTAACTTATCAGGGTCATAACCAAGGATTTCGCATACACAGCGGAGTAATATAATATCCTAAATGTTTGTTCAGTTTTGTATCCTTGACTGGTAGGTGGTTATAAATATTGTCTTTTTATTAAATGCCGGAATCGGTGAAAATTGGTGTCGGTTCAGAATCGCCCGACTTTTTACAACAGCATCCATGCCCGAATATTCTTGTGCCTTATTTTTTAACACGAGAATTCGTGCATTTAGCTTTGTCGCCTCGCTTTGTTTGCCACTGTGCGTGAGGCACGTCGCTCACGACTGATGCCTGACGCCTCTGCAGGCCTACTACTACAGAAGACATCACATCATCAATTCACCACAGAACCAACATTATCAATACTAGCGAGGACTGTGGTTTGACTATAACGCCGCTGATGATAACGGATGACGAACAATTTTTCTCTCTCATGCTCATTGCTCCGTACTAAATTCACTAAATTACCTATTTGTTACTAAATCTAACTTAAGTTAACAAACTGTAACTATTAAAAAAGTGGGCAGAAACTAAATGGCCCGACTGAACTGGGAGAAAAGTGATGGAGATTTCCCACATGACCAGGTTCACGGCAATTATTTATTTGACCTCATTTATAAGAGTGTAGAAAACTTCCTTTTGAAATACCATACTCTCAATAGGTAGTGAAACAGTGCAAGAAGTGACACTATCAAGCTCAGATGTCCTAACAAAGGGGAGGCAAACCTTCTGTCCCTTCACTGAGCAGAGTGTCACTGCAGCCCATTCCCAAGCCTAAGAAAATGCATACAATTTCTTTAAGCTTAATGGGATATTTGACGCCACAACTTGATTGGTTGGGTTAAAGGAACTATGGAGTGCTTTGAGAAAGAGTCTCAGGCACACACATATGGAGCAATATGACGCGATAAGTGTTTTTGACAAAACCACAAAACAAAAAACATGTTGCAAAAATGGAGAGTACAGCTAACTGAATATACCAGAAAAAGAATGCAAGAGATTTCTTGTACATTTGCTTCATACATCAAACACAAAGAAAGAGGAAAAAAAGACACGAGGGCCATTGCTTCTGAACTATGTTTATAAGGGCTTTTTTGCATTATAATGGGGCGTACCGAAACAATACTGTGTTTTTATTTTAATCCGCGAAACTTCCCATTTTCATTTTACACAAGTTTCTGCCCACTTTTTTAACAGTGTCAATTTTTCTCAGTAGGTTTCTTACGAGAAATGCTCAAATAATTGAGACGCAAGAAACAAGCAGCAGAAAGAACACGAAAAGAAATACACACCTGAGGTGGACATTTTGAAAAACAGTGGTATCTTAGAATTGCACCAGAAGTACTAAGCTGTGCAGGGCAACGATAGTCGACACCGCACGACGAATGCGCTTGAGGGAGATGGCACCATTGTTTCAAAAATACATATCTTTCCTTTTTGAATATTAGTATAGACTTATTATGATTACTATCTAGCGACTTGAAAGTGCACCTCCTAAGGTTCACAAATTAATTCCTGAACGGGTAGTTACCAAGGTGACCTACTCTGCAATGATAAATTGAACAGCCTATAGCCCTCCAGTATCGAACTTGGCAACGCCCGGAAAGATGTCCAAAAATGGCATAACCTAACTACGCAGCCAGTAGCATCGACGATGCAGAAGTCATTAAAATTTCTTTATTTGTATAGACTACTTAAAAATCATGAACTATTCTGCTCTTATGGAGCCTTTACAATTCTACATGTCTCATAATCTTTTTATCAAATTTAGAAAGAAAGAAAGCATCCATGGCCCAGATCTTCTCGTGCCTAGTTTTAGTAAGTGAACTCGTGAACTTTGAAGTCTCTCTTGATATTCTTCAAGATCTTTGTAGGTCGCAAAGCAACTTTTCAATGAGGGCTATCGTTTTTATACACTTGGCACCCCTGGCGATTGACATGACCTTACTCTACAGTGGCGCTAACTGGTGAGCGCTAAAACGATAGCCCTCATTGTGTTCAAGTCGTCATGTTAATATCCTGATTAACAATAATCTATTGTTCCAGGAGGCAGATGTGAGAGGCAAGCAACTATCAGCAGATAAATCACGAAGAAAATGATTAAGATATTACCATTACGCGCTCCATCTTACATTAGATTACATTTAATCTGAAGGGCGCCAAGATCAAAGACGGAAACCGTGATCAGCAGTTCCCGAACTGACAGCAGATGAAATCGGAATATATTAACAGATTAGATTGGTTTGCAAAAAAAAATTCATATAAACTCTGTGCATCGAAAAATGGACTGCTTTGTATTCAGAATTAGATGGTAGAAAGGGAGAAATTTTAAAGCGTTATATGCCGAATCAAGTAATCAACTATCTTAGATCCGCGATGTAAGAAATTCGAGTTTCGGGACGCGAAAATAAGTATAAAATTGATATGACAACCTTGAGAAAACTATGTAGTTAAAGGGCACTGTTTCTCATCAGCTAAGCCCATGTCATCATGCCTATATAGGCTCACATGAGCAGCGAGTATGGACGTACTAACTTTCCCACGATTTCAACTTTTTATTCCCTGGGATCAATGATCTTTAATCATTACAAATGAGAAACCTCAGATCGGTACGTTACCTCTCTGAAATTACTACCTCGTTTCGCCATGTTTAACTTCCAATTATTGTGCACGACGGACAGCTGCCGATAAAAATAGTATCGAGGATTTGCAATTTGGACATAACCACCACCTCGACACACGAGTGCACAGTCGACAACTGTACGTAAAAAGAGTTTATTCAGTTATTTTCAGATTCCAAAAGGAATGTAGAACTCTAGGCTACGCTCGTTCGTTGGCACCGTTAGGTTTTCCGAGCGAGGCCGCGACAAGCTACTTATAATCAAAGAGCTCTATCAATAACGACTGATGTTTGAATTGGTCAATTTTAGATTTTGATATTTTGAGCACATTTTGCTGATTAGACAATGCGCCCAACCGAAATTAAAGACTGATATTTGAATTGGTCAATTTGGGATTTGGACATTTTGAGCCCACAGAGGACATTTTGTGAATTGGACATAATGCGCCCAACTGAAGCTAGGAATCCTGTGGCCCGCCTGCAAAGTTGTTGGCCCAATGTAACAACATGTACTAGGAACATAAAAACAAAGGAAAGAAAATAAACCGCAATTAAAAAAGTCTAACTAAATTCGAACGATTAAATTCTAGAAGAATCCTCGAAAATGTTGACGACATGCCAGCAGAACAATTTGTTGAAAAATCTTCAGACGAGACTAAGCCACTTTTTGGGCACTGCTTGGATTTAGCGGAGACTGGACTTTCGAGGGTCTTGACAAGTTGCCGTTGGATATAAAGGCAAATACTACTAAATAATCTGATAATGCATGGTCTTTGACCTTAAGCCTGTTCCAGTTGTTTTATCTTTTTATTCATGGACTTTGAATATTCGAGCTTGGTTCAATATGCCATTGGCTGCAATTTTAAAATCGAATCGAGAAATCAATTGAAATCGTCGATCTTCCCATTTGGTTTGCGGTTGAATTTTGACTGGACCCACTGACGGCAATACCAAACAATACTGTCAAACCCGAAAATTGGAAATTGAGAAGTGGATCTTATCTAGTTGAAGGACTAATTAAGCCCTCGGGATTATTGTGACGCCGACAACATCGGGTCAATTCGGGTCTCTTTGGAAAGACAACGAACAACGGGGTAGGTTCAACCGACGAGTTCTTTTATTTCAACAATATAAAACCTAAGACATGGTACAGAAGCTCAACGATTTGGTTTTTTATCGAAAATATTCCTTTATCAACAACAGGTAACGCCATCTAGTTATTTGTAGGAAAAGGCAACCGACTTAGTAATAAACAAATCCGCCAGGTGGCGGGCCATTACCTATAGTATTTGCCCTCACCAGTTGGCGCTACTGTAGGTAGAGTGAGGTTCTGTCACTCGCCAATGGCTAAGACAGTGAGCGCTTTGGTAGGACAATCGCATTTGTTTGCACTCACCACATTGCGCCACCGCGGCACCGTGGAGTAAGGTACTCGTCAGTAGTGCCAACTGTTAAGTATAAAAACGATAGCGCTGCCCCCCTAGACAAAACGCACTTTTTGATCGAATCGAAAATCGAATCCGTCAAAACTCCATACAAAAAAAGGGCTTTTCGACCACTTTTCGACTGGTTTGCGATTATAATTTGCACTTTGTCTAGACCCAGTTTTTCTTAATTTCAGCTGTAAGGCTACGTTCAGATGAGCGCTCAACGTGCGTATCTAACTATATGTAGAAACGCGCGTTGTCATGTGTACTACGAGACTAAAATACATGATTACTGTTTAAAACTTCCAAATTATAATTTTTTTTTTTTTTTTTTTTATGTGATAGGAGGCAAACGAGCAGACGGATTACGGAAAGCAACCTTCAAATTCACCTTTTGAAAGGATCTACGAATCGATTTCGAGGAGTAAGACTTTCTCATCATTTATTCACACTAGTGCTGTTCGAAATTATTGTTCTTATGAAAATAATTATGTCTTTTACTTATGTAAATCTTTTTACCATATTTTAAATAACCAGTTGGCGCCACTGTCTTCGCCACTAGCATGTGATAGTGACATTTCTCTCAAGTAGCGCCAACTGGTCAACACTAAAACGTTAGCCTCCATTCCGTACTTTGAAACAATATGGACAGAAAGAAAAGAAATGCAGCCTAAGGTACAAACAACCTGCACCCTGAACAATATTCAAAAATCCTAAAAAAATGATATCATTGTACAATATTTTTCATAATAGACAAAACTTTCTTTTTAAATAACCCATTCAAGAAGTTAAAGATTATTTCATTATTAAGATGTTTAATTAAAAGCGGAAGAAAAAATTGCAATATTTCGAGACAAAACTTGACTCATAACGAAAGAATGGAATTATTCCAAAATATCTCAGATATTCAATTAGGAGCTACACGATCATTAAGATATTCTAAGAAAATCGAAGATGCGACTAAACCAATACAAAAACAATTTTCGCTGACAACATAAATCAAGTAAGTATTTATTTTATTTTCATTATTTTCTTTTCGGGAGTTTCACTTCATGGCGAAGTGTAAAATATTAACGAATAAAGATTGCATTTAAGCAAATAAAAGTGAATAAAATTTTTAATATTTCTTCATCACAATCATTGGATTCCATTCGAAAATCTAATTTTTTTTCAACAAACAGGACAACAGCATAAAAATCAACACAGCCAAGACAAAAATTAAGACATCGTGACAGGTATATGAACAATAAGACCATCCTACTACAACACCATTTGAAAATAAATAATTCCATTTTCAATTTTTTTCTTCTTTTAGTTTTGACCAGAGTGCAAAAGAAAAAAAAAGACTTCAACCAACACTTCCTGAACTAAACAAGAGTACCAACATAATCATTTAGAAATTTCAAACCATAGATGAAGATCTCTATTTGAAATATTTGAATTCGATTTTTAAAATTTTGAAAAGTATTCAAATGTAATTTGGTGTACAAACATTCAAATCAATCCGTTTATTTGACTGACACTAACCAAATTAAAATTTAAAAGTTGCTTTCCGTAAACAAATTTTGTTAGTGATGATTTTAACACTTCTGAAGTTTATTAAATTGAAGAAACTATCGTGAAGAACTAAAAAACGTTATTATTTTGAAGTTTAATTGAATGGATATTATTTTACATTTATTTCTTCTTAATATTTTTATCTATTAAAATGATTTTTAAAACAAACTAGAATATTCGATAAAGGTATGCAGCAATTTGCGTTTCAGCTCGGAATGACAACTTCTCAAAATGACAACCGGGGCGCAAAATGTCCACTTCTCGAAATGACAACTTCGTAAAATGCCAACTTCGCTAAAAGACAACTTCTCATAATGTCTATTTCTCACAATGACAAATTCGCATTTGGTCTACTTCGCATAATGTCAACTACTTGTTGATATTTTATTTTCATTATTTCTAGAGTTTTAGTTCTTCTAGAGTTGTCATTATGTGAAGTTGACCAAATGCGAATTTGTCATTGTGAGAAATAGACATTATGAGAAGTTGTCTTATAGCGAAGTTGACAAATTTAAGAAGTTGTCATTTCGAGAAGTGGTCATTTTGCGCCCCGGTTGTCATTTTGAGAAGTTGTCATTCCGAGCTGAAACGAAAAGAAAAAATAAAGTCATTTCAGAGTCGCGCAAGCAAGCATACGAGGCGGACGTGTTGCAAAATAGTACGAAAATTATGAATTCGTGCTCATAGTAAACTAAACTTAAAGTGTGTAAACAAAAGTTACAAATCGTCTAAGCACCAAAAGTGATATAAGCTGTTGCTGAGCTCGAGTCTCAACTAAGGACGCCCTCTTCACCCCCTCGAGTAAGAGAGACAAGCTGCGATAATTCGTCTCACTCACCGCACTACGCCACCGCGCTAAAATGAACGTACGTCACTCACCAAAAAAGGGACCAATTATGCGCGATGAAAGCGACTGCGTGATAACAACACGTTCTGTTGCTGTCAGTGGCAGCGGGATCGCAACCCGATTTGAGACAACTTAAATTGCATGATTCGGAACTACAACAAGTAACTTTTCGACACAAAAGAAAGCACTCTGAAGAAGACCTACATGCTAAATTCGATGCTTTTGAAAGTAAAGTGATGGCATTATTGACTACAATGGCAGAATCCCAAAGTGAAAAATTGAATACAATAGCACAAGATGTGTCACTAATAAAATTCCAAGTAGAACAAATGAAATTAACATCAATTCGTCTAGAGGAAGAGCAATGCAAATTCAAAAAGGAACTCTCAACAATAACTAACTTTAATACGGAAACTGATTTGATTTCTGAAGTTCAAGAACGTTATCAGAGGGAGAAAAACCTGATCATAGTTGGTATAGACGAAATAATCTCTAAAAGTTTAGAAGAAAGACGCAACCATGATATGTCTCAAGTCAAAAATGTGGTTGAGTCTCTTGGACTTAACTGTGCACAGCCTAATAAAGTAATAAGAATCGGCAAATTTGACAGTAATAAATCTCGACCAATAAAGGCTTGTTTTGAAACATCAGAAACGCCGAAACTCATTCTTCGAAACAAAACAACCTTCCAAAAAGACCCCAAAATTAAAATTTACTCAGATGAAACACCATATCAGAAAAAAGTGATGCAAAAGCTGAGAGATGAATTGAAACAACGAACTGAAGCCGGTGAAAAGGATTTGACTATCAAATTCATCAAGGGTATCCCAAAATTGATCCAGGCAAAAAACTAACAGAATCCGCTAAAGCAACTCAAGTCGTGAACGAAACAATAACTTATGACATCGTGAGCAACCATACAAACCTCAAGCAAAATAGTAAATCACTAAAGTTCCTCTATGCAAACATACGGAGTATCGTGAAGCCAGGAAAACTAGACGAGCTCAGATGCATCATTAATTCTACGCCACATCAGATACATGTTATAATATTAACAGAAACCTGGATAAAATCTGAATCAGAAGCCCAGAGTATACAGCTGCCGAATTATACCCACTATTATAATTACCGGAGAGATGTGTTGGGGGGTGGTGTTTCGATCTTCGTACACAATAACCTTAATCATAGTTACATTGATGAACTTTGTGAGAATGACAACCACTTCTTGTGGGTGCACATAGGCAAATTCTCCTTGGACATAGGTGCTGTTTACAAACCTGAGAGGACCAACAATCTTAACTTTCTTGAATCCTATTCGCGGCAGATGCTTAAGCGAAGGAGGGCATTAGTGTTCGGAGACTTTAACTACGATTTACTTAAAAGAAGTAAACCCACCAGAGATTACCGAGAAATGTTAAAGGAGGATGGTTTTATTATACTTAATCAAATTGATCCCAAATATTGCACACGAGAGACAGCAACTTCAAAAACGATCCTGGACCACGTTTGCTCAAACATTAAAAATAACACCTTTCACTTAACTATTATAGAGTCGGTAATATCAGACCACAAGCACATTGCATTGGAAGTGAACAGATTTGAACCAGAAAGGACCAAGAGAGTTGAGTATCAAGCCATTAATTATAGCACACTATTTGATGAATTAAAGTCCGTGAAAATAGACGAGTGTAATGGTGAATATGAGAAATTAGAGGAAAAACTACTTGAATCTGTGAGAAGAAGCAAAATAAATAAGACTAAGATGATAAACCCTCCAAAAATGGACTGGATCAACAAGGATATAATTAAAGCTATCAGTAAGAGAAATGAGCTTGGATATGACTACATCAGAGCACCAGATGACGAAGCTGCAAAAGAAAAGTACTTAAGAGAAAGGAGGAAAGTTCGTGAAACTATACAAAAAACGAAATCCGTGTACTACCAGAAACTATTCAACGACTGCTTAAATAGGCCTCTTAAAATGTGGAAACTCTTAAATAATTTAACAAATAATAAGTTTAAAACTAGCGTAGCCCCTACCAAAATTGTGACAAATGCAGGTCCAATTACCGATCTTGCAGAAATATGTGAATGCTTCAACTCATTTTTTGCTAACATTGGTTCTGTTCTTGCGAACAATATATTATCTCACACCTGTCATGTAAGTACAAATATGCAAATAGTTCATACACAGCAATCCCAAAACGAATTCTCAAAATTTAACCCGGTTACAACAGAGGAAATTAATAAAATAATCGAAAACTTGAATTCAAACACGAGTAGCGGTCTTGATGGTATAAGCCCTAAAACTATTAAGATTATCAAACCTTTAATTTTAGACGAATTAACGAACTGCATTAATAGTTCTTTAGAAAATGGCTGCTTTCCCGACTCACTTAAAGTGGCAAAGGTCAGTCCAATATTTAAATCAGGTAGCCGAACTGATGTTGGTAACTATAGGCCCATATCTGTCTTACCAATTGTTTCAAAAATATATGAGAGAGTTGTCTATAATCAGCTGGAACAGTACTTAAACTCCATTAGTTTCCTTTCTGACAAGCAGTATGGATTTCGTCCTAAGTCTAATACCTTGTCTGCGTGTGTAGATCTTATCACTAATATCAAACTAAAAATTGATCAGAAACAGATAGTTCTCGGTGTTTTTATCGATCTTAAAAAAGCTTTCGATACGATAAGCCACAAGCTGCTCCTAGATAAGTTGAACTCGGTTGGTATTAGAGATGTTGTGCATAAAATGATTCAATCATATCTTACTAACAGATATCAGATCGTAAAAATTGATAACATTCATAGCCGTCCTGGGGGGATTACCTTTGGAGTTCCACAGGGATCTATCTTAGGACCCCTATTATTCCTAATTTACATAAATGGTATCAGTGATCTGAATCTCAAGGGTCAAGTCTCATTGTATGCTGACGACACGTGCTTATTTTACTCCGGCAGTAATATGACTTCTATTGCCAAAGATGCGCAGGATGACCTAGATTTGCTAGTTATTTGGTTTCAATCTAACTTACTAACTTTAAACATAATTATTTTTAGCGCCAAAAATAAGCCCATATCTGATTTCGAGCCTCTCAGCATAAATAGTGTACGTTTGACCCAAGTGGATTCTGAAAAATACCTCGGACTCATTCTTGATAGTCGATTAACTTGGAAACCACAGATCGAAAAAACCCGAGCAAAATTATCGAACCTAATGTCTGTCCTGCGCGGTAACGTACACTGTTTTCCTACGTCCGTCCGATATACCATTTACAATGCATTAGTAAAACCCCACCTAGATTACTTAATCGAGCTATACGGTTGTGCTGCTAAAACTAACCTTAAAAAATTACAGACCGCTCAAAATAAAATTATAAAATTGCTGTTTCATTTTGACTTCTTTACTCCAACATCAGAAGTTTATAAAAAAACCGGACTTATGTCTTTGTCCCAAATATATAAATACAATACATGTATACTTGTACGTAAAATACTAGCAAAGTATATTCATACACAAATATCCTTTAATATTAAATCACAATTTTCAAAACGTTCCCTACGAAAACCCAATGACATCCAATTGTTAAGACCCCGAACAAACTATGGTAAGAAAAATGTATTGTATGAAGGGGCGAAACTGTATAACAAATTACCTAATGACATCAAAGGCACAAAATCATTCCTATCGTTCAAAAAAAAGGTTAAACTTTATTTCATGAGCCAATTCTCGGAGTTTAATTAAATCTGTTAAAATGATAATTTAATAATACTAAAAATGGTTGAAGCAAATAAAATCAAAATAACTTTAAAAAAAAAAGTGACTTAAGTACAACATTCTCATAGAAACTAGAATACGATACGTAATTGGACCTGTCGTTACGAATTATAACTACTGTTTTCTTAGTGTACCCACGAATGGCCAATATATTAATACTCGAGTGACTGCTATTGTACGCGTCTGCTTCGTGCAAAAAATATTAAAATGTAAACAATTAAAATTGTATAAACTTTAAATAATCTATAGTTTTAAGGTTAATTTTGTATTTCTCTTGTAAGTGAATGTAATTCTTTTAGAGAAATAAATGTCTTAAACCACATAAACCACCACATTTCCGTAGGCAGTTATAAATATGATATTTTTAAGCGTTTGGAAAAACATAAAGTTAATTTCAACAAACTTTCGGAAAGTCAAATAAAAAAAAAAAAACATGGTCCTTCGAGCCGGATGCTGTGAGGAGGTACTAGCATCCTAAGGAGTGGATCCCTCCTCCACGCGAGCAGTGGACTGCTGCTGTGGGGCACCTCAGAGGTCCAGA
This sequence comes from Ostrinia nubilalis, assembly GCF_963855985.1. NCBI lineage: Eukaryota > Metazoa > Arthropoda > Insecta > Lepidoptera > Crambidae > Ostrinia > Ostrinia nubilalis. The sequence continues at coordinate 3,806,460 of NC_087117.1, forward strand.
GGAGGGCCTCAGACGGCGCTGAGCTTAGCTTGCGTGCGTCAGGAACCGGTGCCATTGGAGGACGGGGGAGGGTCCAAGGGCAGTCCTCAGAGGCTGCAGGAGGTGAAGGTCTACTTTACCTAAGAGGTCCTGAGGAGGATCTCGACGGCGCTTGGCTTGGTCGGCGCACGTCAGGCTAAGGACGGAGTGACGTCCGCGGAGCAGCCCTCCTACCAGAGGTTGCAGGAGGTTCGCCAAGGATTGACAGACGCGAAGCTTCAAACTTCGGCAAGTTTCGTAAGAATTCGGAAATGTCACCGTGAGTAACTTCTTTTTTGATTGACTGTCAGTGTGTCACAAGTGTCAGTGCGGGTTTGAATTTTGACAGTCGATTTACTTTTTAGAAGACTTTTAAATTTTTGATTTTTCGGTGACAGGTTTTGTATTTTGTTTATTCTGTTTTGTCAAATTCTTAAAATGGCGAAACGTAAAGAGTGTAAAATTGAAATGGAAAATATTATGAGAATTCAGTTGACCTCAAGACAGTGTTTCATTCACTAGTAGTTAGTAGTACCCAGTCAGTGGTAGGTAGGAGTGAGTGATAGCGCCTAGGAAGTGCGCAGGGTGAGGGAATTCCACCCTCCTCTATGGGAGGGTTAAACTCAACAAATTACTTGTTATTTATGTTACTTACGGCCGAATACTGAAACGCCATTTAAATATTTGACGGCTTCTCAAATAGTTAAGCAGCTCCTAAACTTACATTTCGCATACTCAAAACAATATCTGAGCAGTTCTCAATTTTTAAGCACCTCTCAAATTAAGTTGCACTCAAACGCCACTTAAATGAATTTTCGCATACTGAAACGCCATTCAACGCTAAGCACTACTCAAACAACTGTCAAATCGTCTTAAGCAGCTGTTAAATTTAAGAGTGCTTGCGCGGTATCTTAAATCCTATTGTTATACCTAAAACGACCTAAATAGTGGTAAATAATGTGTGTCATCGTTATCATTTCTTTCGAGCCTCGAGGAAATACCTAGATCTAATCGCAGGAACGCAATAAGGCTGAACGCTATTGAAAAATATTATTATAATGACAAGCAATTCCGAGCGAGGTTCCGCGTCTCTAAAGAAACGGTGTTGTTTCTGGATTCATAATTTGGAAGCTCTTTGAAACCCCTCACCAAATGCCATACAACCAATGGACCAAATACTTATTATAACCCTACTGTTCTACGCAACGGGAAGTTATGAACGTGTACTAGGTGATATCTTCCACATCTAACAGCCAACTGTGCATCGTATAGTGCACGAAGTAACAACCAAAATAGCTGCTATGAAATCGCTTTACATAAACATGCCTATTTCTGAGGATTAAGGGGACATCGCATAGCAGCATTTCCAAGAGTTGTTGATTTGTCAATTTGATGCTCTGTCAGTCAACGATGATAAATGTCAATTGTGGTTACGTTTCGGTCCACGATCGCCACATAATAGATTTCAACAATAAAAAGTATCATATTTAAAATTATTTTTTTAATTAAATAAAAATGCAAGCATTAATTTTTTATATGATAAAACGAGATTTGTATATAATAGAAACTAAAAATAAACTGTTCTATGTTAAGTTGATTGAGTATATTTCCATAAAAGACAATACATCGACGGTCCCTACGTATAAAAACGTATCTGAAAACGGTCAATTTTACAGGAGAGCGGTTTGAAGGTTTAAACATGTGTAGGTCGCGTTCTATTTATCATACATTGATGAAATTTGGTATGATAGTTTTATATGAGGTATATTTTATAAAACATGAAGAATTATCAAAAAATAATCACAATAAGTGTATTATTTGTCATTTACTCACTTGTACAACGGAAAGTTTCTAATTACAAATTACGTAAGTGGTACTTACTAACTTTTACGTCGGAGTAATATATTTGTTTAAATTATTAACTGCCACATAAGTAGTTGTACACGGGAACAAAGTTCAGCTACTATTGACAGTAACTCTCTGTACGAGTCAACTCGTATATTTTTATTACTAATTAATTTATTGTTAACTTGCATTTTATTCATGCACTTTGGCCAGCTACGCCTGACCTACATTTGGGACTTTGGTAGTTCTAACATTTTTATAATCAGTGCAATTAAGCATTCGGCAGCTAATACACGTCTTTCAATAAATCCCATCAGCGGTTGATATGGCGTAGTTGTCTGACATCTTGACATCAGTCTTACTTTGACACCACATCTTACACTCTCACTCTAGGCCCATAGTCCTGCTCGACGAGGCATAACAGCGTCCCGCCTCGTTTCCCAGATAGTTGCATTTTGGAGGCACTCAATACCTTAAGATTCTTCCTTATCTAAGGGGTCTTTTGACTGAAGAATACTTGTAGAACCGGTAAATTTTCTTTATCAATAGTGCCGGCCAAGTTTGACAGCATGGCATCGAGTACGAAGATCCACATGGCTCTTTTTTGAGTTCGATCTTGTGGAACATTGAATACAACTGGGTACTAAATGGAACCCTTTTCAAGGCATGGATATTTCAAGGTATCTGTCATGCAGATAGTTTCATCATTACAAGAATATCCTCATATATAAATAAATAACTTTCACAGCGAGGCGGCTTGCCTGGTCGCCACAGACGGCATTATGGTCGCCCTAGGCCAGGGACCACATATATTTAAAGGCATCCCTGACACCTTCACTTGACGCCCACACCACTGTCAAAACTAAGGCCCAGATAAAATATCTAAGAGTTATCCTGTTAATCACCAGTGGCGCCAAGTAGTGAGCGCAAATACGGTGACCTTATGTATATAACCAGTTTACCAGTGGCAGCTCGCACTTTTTCCAACCTTGCTTTTTCATGGCTGCATCCCTAATTTGGAGGTCCGAAAACTCTCATGTCGGAAGGCTATGGAGATGCGCTATCTTTACTGGTACCCTCAAAAGCATGATTCTGTCCCATCTAAGGCATCACCCTCATAGGAAAGGGTAACGCTGCCCATCTTCTAAGACCTTAACAGGCCCAGAAAGTCTACAGGGCTACATCGTCGTCTTTAACGCAGCGTGAAGAACGAGGTGAAAGCTCCACCATAGGAGGACAGAGAGGCCGTTTGACGTGAGACTCGCTAGACTGTGCTGTAGTCTAATAGTTGATAAACCACCTCGCCGTGGGCCGTAGCTAAGTTGGGTCGCCGAACCTTATTCGCACTCGTGCTGAAGTTTAAGGTTGCTCTAGCGATCGCACCATGACTGGGCACGGATCCTTCGAGCCCTACCTGTATTGCGGTGGCTAGGAGCATACGACACACCATATTCTTGCGGGATAGCATAGTCAAAGCTATGTGGACGGTAACAAAAGTTGGGTGGTAATGAAGCACATCTATCTGAGAAGACAAGGTGCCACAAGAAGCTGCAGTACGATAGCGCGACTACGAACCAAGTGCGGGTGCATTTTAATTCGCTCCAGGGAAGGTGACAGTATGATTGCCTCCTATTCCTTCCTCGGTAATGGCCAGCGTAACGGGGGCGTGAGGCCGCACGGAAGGCATTGCATAGATAGGCCACCACCACCGTCTGCTGACGGTGAGTGTGTGTACGGAAAAGCTGTGTACTTCCAGTTGCTCTCGTCCCAACTGTCGCCGTGTAGGTGGGAGATCTTTGTCCGGAATCTCAAAGTTAGCACTTATAGAGAGTGACGGGGCACCAGGGTATTTTTAGTGGGAATACCTCATCCTTCTGACGGGTATATGTTTGCAATATCATGTAAGCATTATCATGTAATAGTAGATTCTAAATGCAGTTAATTTAAACTTTTGTTTGTAAGTGTTACCTGCTTATCTTTATTTCTGAATGCCTTAATATGCTTAATAAATAAATAAAATAAATTTTACGATTTTTTACTTATATTATCATGTATTATAAAGTAGCATAGGAGAAGAACTTGGTTGCGTTGAGTCTAATAAATGACCCTAGATACTTCAGTCGTGTTGTATATCATATTTTATATTGTTTTGTCTTCACTTTTGTGTCCACCAAATATTGCTAAAATACAATTTCTCAGCGTAATACACCGTTACTGGCACTAACTTATAGACATAAAACAAACTTTTCCAAAGTAAAACATTTATAGTGGCAGTTACGGCTAGAAGATTCTTGAATTTTCCGACGTAAAAATAAGTAAGTGCCACCTACTTATAATAGTAACTTTAATTTTCCCGAGTAAAACAAAGCAACTACGTTATGCCTACAGTTAACTGATTAATTTACCGTTGGTTTAATGTTGACCGAAATAAATTAAGTCAGAAATCATAATAATACCTATTTCCTTCATAAATTACGTATCAATTTACTCGATCTGCGCGGATGAAAGTGGCAGTTGCGGGGCTGGGCGCGCGGATTAAGGCGTGCGGTCCAGCGTAAAATTTCTTAACTCCCACTAATGCAATTTTACTGCGGAAATCGTTCTAATTTTGTAGTTGCGGGATTTGTTTTTTGACGTTTTAAGGTTCAATTTGAATAAAAACTGTATGTTTTTTTAACTGAGCCGAAACTGTTGAGTGCTCTGAAGGTTTTGCAAACAAAAACGGCAAATCACGGAACTGGTAGATACTGAACTATACGTAGGGACCGTCGACATAACCAAACGATGCTGCGTGTAATGGATAAAAAACGTAAAGTCATCATTTGTGTAAATGAAAACATACTTTTTTTGGTAAATGTTGCCATTATGTAAACATTTGAGAGCTGCTTAGCTGATCACGGCTTCAAATCCGTTGAGTAGCGTTTGAGAATACCATTTAAAATTGAAGGATACTTAAATTTAGGAGCCCGTCAGCTGAGTGACAGATTTGAGTAGTGTTTCAGTATTCGGCCGTTAATCTAACTAAAGTTAACCAACCGTGACTGTTAAAAAAGTAGGCAGAAACTAAATGGCCCGACTAAACTGGGAGAAAATTATTTGACCTTATTTTTATAAGAGTGTAAAAAACTTCCTTTTGAAATACCATACTCTAATAGATAGTGATAGTGCAGTACACCAAACAATGCAAGAAGTGACACTATCAAGCTCAGATGTCCTAACAAAGGGGAGGCAAACCTTCTGTCCCTTCACTGAGCAGTGTGGTGGACTGCAGTGGACTGTATGCGTTTGTGTGTGTTCGAGAGCGCTGACCGGACGATGATGACTGCCGTTGAGAGCTTGCCTTACTATGTCAGGCGTAGTAGGTGCTACTTGCAGGAATAAAACCACTATTTCACTTGCTGAGACTTCTCGCGTTTATTATTCGCTTCCTTTTCTCAGTTCTTGCTTCTTCAGATCACTTGTTGCTTGGAGCACTTGTAGCGGTTCATTCCGTATTTATGGGGAGCGGCTATCTCCGTCCCGCTTTCACACGCTATCGCTATCCCTGTCTTCGGGAAATCCACAGGACAAAACATATTGCTATCTCACGCTCTAGAATGTTCGAAGCGAGAGGTCCGATATTTCCGTCTCGTTTCTTCTCTATTTTTTCCTGAACATTCCAGATTCTCCAGAAAGGTGTGAAAGAGAAGCTATTTTGTGGAAGTGAGAGATCAGACAATGCAAGAAAGAGGCCTACCGAGTGAGTAAGCGAGAGAGCCTGATGGTTTTCGCTGCGGTATTGCCTTTTTGGCGAAAATTTCATGTTCATTTTCTTAATTACAAAACAGATTAATTCATGATGCTGCTAACATTAATCTTGATTCTTCTTGACGTCGCTAACAAGCAGAGTGTCATTGCTGCCCATTCTCAAGTCCATGAAAATGCATACAATTTCTTTGAGCTTAATGGGATATTTTTTGACTGCCACAGCTTGATTGGTTTGGTTGGATTAAAAGAACTATGGAGTGCTTTGAGTAGGAGTCTGGCACACACAAAAATAATGGAGCAATACGATGCGATAAGTGTTTTTGAAAAACCACAAAACAAAAAACTTGTTGCAAAAATGAAAAGTACAGCTAACTGAAGATACCAGAAAAAGAATGCAAGAGATTTCTTATTGTACATTTGCTTCTCACATCAAACACAAAGAAGGAGGAAAAAAAGACTGAAGGGCCATTGCTTCTGGAACTATGTTCATAAGGGCTTTTTTGCATTATAATATTATATAACTTTACTGCATATCTGAATTGTACAATTGTTTGTTATCCTTAATAAAATAAAATAAAATAATGGCGTACCGAAATACTGTTTTTATTCTAATCCGCGAAACTTCCCATTTTACACAAGTTTCTGCCCACTTTTTTAACAGTGACAATTTTTCGTCACGCAAATTGAGACGCAAGCAACAAGCAGCAGAAAGAACACGAAAAGGAATACACACCCGAAGTGGTGCTGTCCAAATATGCGATACTCCCGAAATGCATAAATTTTCAAGATATTTTGAAAAAACAGTGGTATCTTAGAATTGCAGAAGTACTAAGCTGTGCAGGGCAACGATAGTCGACACCGCACGACGAATGCGCTTGAGGGAGATGGCACCATCGTTTCAAAAATACATAATATTATATTTCCTCTTTTAATATTAGTATAGACTTATTATGATTACTATCTAGCGACTTGAAAGTGCACCTCCTAAGGTTCACAAATTAATTCCTGAACGGGTAGTTACCAAGGTGACCTACTCTGCAATGATAAATTGAACAGCCTATAGCCCTCCAGTATCGAACTTGGCAACGCCCGGAAAGATGTCCAAAAATGGCATAACCTAACTACGCAGCCAGTAGCATCGACGATGCAGAAGTCATTAAAATTTCTTTATTTGTATAGACTACTTAAAAATCATGAACTATTCTGCTCTTATGGAGCCTTTACAATTCTACATGTCTCATAATCTTTTTATCAAATTTAGAAAGAAAGAAAGCATCCATGGCCCAGATCTTCTCGTGCCTAGTTTTAGTAAGTGAACTCGTGAACTTTGAAGTCTCTCTTGATATACTTCAAGATCTTTGTAGGTCGCAAAGCAACTTTTCAATGAGGGCTATCGTTTTTATACACTTGGCACCCCTGGCGATTGACATGACCTTACTCTACAGTGGCGCTAACTGGTGAGCGCTAAAACGATAGCCCTCATTGTGTTCAAGTCGTCATGTTAATATCCTGATTAACAATAATCTATTGTTCAAGGAGGCAGATGTGAGAGGCAAGCAACTATCAGCAGATACCTAAATCACGAAGAAAATGATTAATATAATTATTACCATTACGCGCTCCATCTTACATTAGATTACATTTAATCTGAAGGGCGCCAAGATCAAAGACGGAAACCGTGATCAGCAGTTCCCGAACTGACAGCAGATGAAATCGGAATATATTAACAGATTAGATTGGTTTGCAAAAAAAAATGCATATAAACTCTGTGCATCGAAAAATGGACTGCTTTGTATTCAGAATTAGATGGTAGAAAGGGAGAAATTAAAGCGTTATATGCCGAATCAAGTAATCAACTATCTTAGATCCGCGATGTAAGAAATTCGAGTTTCGGGACGAAAATAAGTATAAAATTGATATGACAACCTTGAGAAAACTATGTAGTTAAAGGGCACTGTTTCTCATCAGCTAAGCCCATGTCATCATGCCTATATAGGCTCACATGAGCAGCGAGTATGGACGTACTAACTTTCCCACGATTTGAACTTTTTATTCCCTGGGATCAATGATCTTAATCATTACAAATGAGAAACCTCAGATCGGTACGTTACCTCTCTGAAATTCCTACCTCGTTTCGCCATGTTTAACTTTCCAATTATTGTGCACGACGGACAGCTGCCGATAAAAATAGTATCGAGGATTTGCAATTTGGACATAACCACCACCTCGACACACGAGTGCACAGTCGACAACTGTACGTAAAAAGAGTTTATTCAGTTATTTTCAGATTCCAAAAGGAATGTAGAACTCTAGGCTACGCTCGTTCGTTGGCACCGTTAGGTTTCCCGAGCGAGGCCGCGACAAGCTACTTATAATCAAAGAGCTCTATCAATAACGACTGATGTTTGAATTGGTCAATTTTAGATTTTGATATTTTGAGCACATTTTGCTGATTAGACAATGCGCCCAACCGAAATTAAAGACTGATATTTGAATTGGTCAATTTGGGATTTGGACATTTTGAGCCCACAGAGGACATTTTGTGAATTGGACATAATGCGCCCAACTGAAGCTAGGAATCCTGTGGCCCGCCTGCAAAGTTGTTGGCCCAATGTAACAACATGTACTAGGAACATAAAAACAAAGGAAAGAAAATAAACCGCAATTAAAAAAGTCTAACTAAATTCGAACGATTAAATTCTAGAAGAATCCTCGAAAATGTTGACGACATGCCAGCAGAACAATTTGTTGAAAAATCTTCAGACGAGACTAAGCCACTTTTTGGGCACTGCTTGGATTTAGCGGAGACTGGACTTTCGAGGGTCTTGACGAGTTGCCGTTGGATATAAAGGCAAATACTACTAAATAATCTGATAATGCATGGTCTTTGACCTTAAGCCTGTTCCAGTTGTTTTATCTTTTTATTCATGGACTTTGAATATTCGAGCTTGGTTCAATATGCCATTGGCTGCAATTTTAAAATCGAATCGAGAAATCAATTGAAATAGTCGATCTTCCCATTTGGTTTGCGGTTGAATTTTGACTGGACCCACTGACGGCAATACCAAACAATACTGTCAAACCCGAAAATTGGAAATTGAGAAGTGGATCTTATCTAGTTGAAGGACTAATTAAGCCCTCGGGATTATTGTGACGCCGACAACATCGGGTCAATTCGGGTCTCTTTGGAAAGACAACGAACAACGGGGTAGGTTCAACCGACGAGTTCTTTTATTTCAACAATATAAAACCTAAGACATGGTACAGAAGCTCAACGATTTGGTTTTTTATCGAAAATATTCCTTTATCAACAACAGGTAACGCCATCTAGTTATTTGTAGGAAAAGGCAACCGACTTAGTAATAAACAAATCCGCCAGGTGGCGGGCCATTACCTATAGTATTTGCCCTCACCAGTTGGCGCTACTGTAGGTAGAGTGAGGTTCTGTCACTCGCCAATGGCTAAGACAGTGAGCGCTTTGGTAGGACAATCGCATTTGTTTGCACTCACCACATTGCGCCACCGCGGCACCGTGGAGTAAGGTACTCGTCAGTAGTGCCAACTGTTAAGTATAAAAACGATAGAGCTGCCCCCCTAGACAAAACGCACTTTTTGATCGAATCGAAAATCGAATCCGTCAAAACTCCATACAAAAAAAGGGCTTTTCGACCACTTTTCGACTGGTTTGCGATTATAATTTGCACTTTGTCTAGACCCAGTTTTTCTTAATTTCAGCTGTAAGGCTACGTTCAGATGAGCGCTCAACGTGCGTATCTAACTATATGTAGAAACGCGCGTTGTCATGTGTACTACGAGACTAAAATACATGATTACTGTTTAAAACTTCCAAATTATAATTTTTTTTTTTTTTTTTTTTTATGTGATAGGAGGCAAACGAGCAGACGGATTACGGAAAGCAACCTTCAAATTCACCTTTTGAAAGGATCTACGAATCGATTTCGAGGAGTAAGACTTTCTCATCATTTATTCACACTAGTGCTGTTCGAAATTATTGTTCTTATGAAAATAATTATGTCTTTTACTTATGTAAATCTTTTTACCATATTTTAAATAACCAGTTGGCGCCACTGTCTTCGCCACTAGCATGTGATAGTGACATTTCTCTCAAGTAGCGCCAACTGGTCAACACTAAAACGTTAGCCTCCATTCCGTACTTTGAAACAATATGGACAGAAAGAAAAGAAATGCAGCCTAAGGTACAAACAACCTGCACCCTGAACAATATTCAAAAATCCTAAAAAAATGATATCATTGTACAATATTTTTCATAATAGACAAAACTTTCTTTTTAAATAACCCATTCAAGAAGTTAAAGATTATTTCATTATTAAGATGTTTAATTAAAAGCGGAAGAAAAAATTGCAATATTTCGAGACAAAACTTGACTCATAACGAAAGAATGGAATTATTCCAAAATATCTCAGATATTCAATTAGGAGCTACACGATCATTAAGATATTCTAAGAAAATCGAAGATGCGACTAAACCAATACAAAAACAATTTTCGCTGACAACATAAATCAAGTAAGTATTTATTTTATTTTCATTATTTTCTTTTCGGGAGTTTCACTTCATGGCGAAGTGTAAAATATTAACGAATAAAGATTGCATTTAAGCAAATAAAAGTGAATAACATTTTTAATATTTCTTCATCACAATCATTGGATTCCATTCGAAAATCTAATTTTTTTTTCAACAAACAGGACAACAGCATGAAAATCAACACAGCCAAGACAAAAATTAAGACCTCGTGACAGGTATATGAACAATAAGACCATCCTACTACAACACCATTTGAAAATAAATAATTCCATTTATATTTTTTTTTTCTTTTAGTTTTGACCAGAGTGCAAAAGAAAAAAAAAGACTTCAACCAACACTTCCTGTGGGTCTAGACAAAGTGCAAATTATAATCGGAAACCAGTCGAAAAGTGGTCGAAAAGCCCCTTTTTTGTATGGAGTTTTGACGGATTCGATTTTTGATTCGATCAAAAAGTGCGTTTTGTCTAGGGGGGCTGAACTAAACAAGAGTACCAACATAATCATTTAGAAATTTCAAACCATAGATGAAGATCTCTATTCGAAATATTTGAATTCGATTTTTAAAATTTTGAAAAGTATTCAAATGTAATTTGGTGTACAAACATTCAAATCAATCCGTTTATTTGGCTGACACTAACCAAATTTAAAAGTTGCTTTCCGTAAACAAATTTTGTTAGTTATTCGTACCTGATTTTAACACTTCTGAAGTTTATTAAATTGAAGAAACTATCGTGAAGAACCAAAAAACGTTATTATTTTGAAGTTTGATTGAATGGATATTATTTTACATTTATTTCTTCTTAATATTTTTATCTATTAAAATTATTTTTAAAACAAACTAGAATATTAGATAAAGGTATGCAGCAATTTGATTGTAACTAAATAAAACTATCTTGTTAATAAACAATAAAAAAATCCTGACCGTTTTTTTAATAAATGAGTACCAGAGTCGATAGTGACAACAGTTTTAAATTTAAACGTAAATGCGGCGCGAATACGTTAAAAATTAATATTCCGAAAATTTTATAGTCCACTGTCAATGTTTTGAGTCTTGCTTGGACGGAGGACTCAAAAAAGTGGTCTGGCATTGGAATCTTGATCTTATGGCCACAAGATTGGCCATTCCATTGGTGGAGCCAACGTTTCAAGGCACCCCCGCTGATGGCCAACGATCTGAAAAAGTTTTACAATTATTTAAGATTTGTTGTTGATAATATGTAGACTATTAATAAGCTATAAATATTTTACATGTGTAATGAAACTAAAAAGAGATTATGTGAGACGGAGACTAAGTAAGTACCTACACTAAAAATTATAATGAAACTAGCTGTTGCCCGCGGCTTCACTTGCGTGAAATCCAGTTTGTCACAGATCGTCGTAAATTATAATTATTCTGAGTTAATAAACAATAATACTGTAAAGTTTCATCAAAATCCATTCAGTAGTTTTTGCGTGTAAGAGTAACAAACATCCAGACATCCTAACTATCGCATTTATTATATTAGTAGGAAGGATGCGCACGTATGCGGCATTTTACTCATTATTAGTTGCAATATGAATATTCCATGCAAATGGAAACTGCACATTAAGCCAATGACACCTATTATCAAAATTATGTAAATTCATACTTTTATTTGAGTAGGTAAGTAGCACATTTACAAATTTGGCAGTTGTAAATTTTAAGTAACTTACCTATAATGTGACTCCAGAATGTAGGCGTACAACGTCTCCTGTTCATCTTCAAATAACTGAGGACAGGGCAGGCAGGACTGTGGAAAAACAAAATTATGCATTATACTCATATTGCAAGCAGAGAGTAAATTAACAATACTGTTTGTACAATAATCATCGTAAAATAAAGTGCAGAAATTATTTACTTTGTAGCTGAATCAAATAAACTCAAACTATTTGCATCAAAACATTGTCAAAAGGCATTGAGTAATTTTATAAGTTTTAAAACTCTAAAATGAGTATGTAATACTCTCATGTCTTTTGGAAATAAATATTTTTTAAACATAAATTACAAAATCGTGCTAGTCTGTGAGAGAAGAAGGATCCAGTCTAAATTAATGACACCATATAAAACCTATACATTAATAGACAGCAGACCGATAAGGATCGATTCAAGATCTCTTACCATTTTAGTGACTGTTGTACGCTCGCTCTTGACCCAAAGTCTCAGGTATTGTTGCTATGATGGGAACTAGCTCAATCCAGCAATATTCAGGTCCAATGATGGCCCAGGAACATTCTGTTGAAGGTAGAAATTGTTTATTTATGTTAGGATAAGTAACAAGTACACTCGCAGCTCTTTGTGGTATAATTTTAAGATATTTAATTACTAGCTAGAATTTTATACACAGTTTAAACACAGCCATATCAGAATGCTGTAGTGTTAGGGCTACTTTTGCTCCATATGTTCAGAATACTAAACATTGTGAAATGTTCGAATGTTTAATTATGTAAAATTGTCTTACTACATTAAATTACAAAGGGTTTTTTAATTAAAAAACCATCCCGGCTGCCTACTAGCACATCCCATTCCATAAAAAAAAATCCGGGGACTCCCGGATAATTTGTCGGAGTTTGTCGGATGGAATTTTATCAATTAAATTCACGTAGTCATGTCCAAAACAGCTTGAAAAAGTAGTTTTAATGAACGTTAAATTGAAAATAAATCTGGTCAATGTTGAACTAGCTGGCTAGTATTGATAAATGTTTAACTAAATTGACAAAATCATGATGAAGGTAGGTACTTACATGACTGGTGAATCGCGCGATGTGCCCTCGGAGCTCTCCATTGGTTCTTCTGACTGCAACGTGATGCAGATAAACCTGTTTAATTGAACAAACAACGATTATAATCTTACAATCAAGCCACGAGAGCAGTTTGATAAAAATTTACGTAGGTAGGTAGGTACCTACCTACTCGTAGAAAATGTCGGCCGTTGTTGAATAATTGAGTATAAATCGGTACAAGGTACACAAAATGTTTGAAAGTAAATACACGTAAACACAGTAGCAAAGGAAGTAATGTAAACTATTCAAACTTACTTGAAAAGTTGTTTGAAAACAGATCACTTTTTTTCTTCAACCACCAACTCGCACGCCGCCGGAAAAGTGAAAATTCCCATAAACAACGTAGAGGAGGATGTTCGACAGGATATGACGTTTTTGTAAGGACTGCCATTGACATAACTTTAATTTCCTCAAAATAATAAATATTTTAACCAAATCTATATAAAAGAAATGTCACATTCGTTATTAATTATTGCACTAGTGAATCAATTTGATTATGTAAATTTTAGGAATATTATAAAGTTTTTATGTCTACTCCGATTAACTCAATTCAAGAAAATGTTATCTTCCAAAAACTATAAATACCCATAATAATTGGGAAAGTACATTTACTGGTAGCCTCGCAGAAACATGTCTACCAACATAATAATAAAATAGTGATGTACTATCTAGCTAGCTCAGTAACATGAAATAGCTCATTTTCTACGAGCAAATAGCATCTTATGGAGAAGACATATGGTCCGCGGACAAAATTTTGATTTTGAATTTGACCGTGTTGATACACGAGTTTCCTCATACGAAAAGTAGTATGTGTGTGCTACACATATTAATTAAATGGTGCTACACAACACACTTTATGGTATCGAATACATTTTAACCCACTTGTTACTAGCGTTTGATATACGGATCAACATAAAAATTAAATTATTATAAACAATGAGGGTGATTTCTGATAACATTGTTTATGTTAAACGATTCATATGGGGTCCCTTTGTCCATCAGAAGTGTTTTGTTCTACATTGGGTGTCACATTTCAATCGTAAGCGTTTTGTTGTTTTCGTAAAGAAGAACGGTCATCTGTGACCCAGGCCCGACAGAAACGAGACATAGCTCAGTTTTTTTGTCATGTCTTAATTAGTTAAATTATATATTTTTTATATTCGAAATCTATGTATAACACCAAAATATTACCCTTTGTTTTTGTTCAGGCGTTATACAAAAACTAATACAAAATGCCTATTTATCACCAAAATTGGTAAATGTATGTACCTAAATGTCTATTACAGCTGCTATGGAATGTATCTAGGTGACCTGGAGAAGATAGAGCTGGATTATACAGGGTGGAAACGAGAAGTTACAAAATCCAAAAATTCAATGTTACCAGCTTCCATAATCTGTAACCTATTATTGGTACCATTTGAAGGAGCTCGTGAAGCACTTTCAGAATCAGTAACTAGTTTTTCGATATCTTGTATAGTTTAGAAATAATCGAGTGAGATCACTTATCGTTCCATAATTATGTATAACCACCCTGTATAATCCGGCTGTATCTCCAGGTCACCTAGATACATTCCATAGCAGCTGTAATAGACATTTAGGTATATACAAATACCAATTTTGGTGATAAATAGGCATTTTGTATTAGTTTTTGTATAACGCCTGAACAAAAACAAAGGGTAATATTTTGGTGTTATACATAGATTTCGAATATAAAAAATATATAATTTAACTAATTAAGACATGACAAAAAAACTGAGCTATGTCTCGTTTCTGTCGGGTCTGGGTTTTTTTTGTATGGGCCGTGACCGTTCTTCTTTTACGATGACTTTTTCAAGGTGAATACAAACATGATAAGTATTTATTCTAAAGTATTTCTTGACGAAATATGAAAGTTTGTAGCCCACTTTTTGTAAATCGATAACATAATTATAAACATTTTTATAGTAACTGTTACTAATTCAACGTTAAACTTAGTGATCCGTATAAGGAACGCTAGTAATATGAGCTGCGGTATTTTGTTGTTTTAGCGCATGCCTTCGAGGCCTTTTCCTTTAAATGAAATCATTGAAGAATTGGAGAAAAATGAAGATGATTGTATCCCTAACTCAATCACAATTTTCCCGCCGGAAAATCCGGAAAATTGTAATGGTGACTTAACCACAGAGAACTCTGGTGATGAAAATAAAGTACCAATAAATTTGCCTGGATTACAATTGAGAGCCCACATAGAAATCACTAGAGAATTCTTCATCCAGTGATGATGAAGAAGACTGCATCCCGTCAGCTTAGATTGCCAATTATGCCCTAGACAGGGTCAGTCATGTTTGAAGATATGAAGAAATTATTGTTTGTACGAGTAAATGAGATGATTTAGTGTGGTTACAGTTGCTTCAAATGCATTGAAAATTGCGCCAACTGTCAAAACCAAGAGATTTTCTCCGCCACATAAACAGAGGAGAAGTATTTTCACATCTCAAATTCAGTCATATAATAGGTACACATTTTTTTATGAAACTCACGCTTTGATACAAATACAATGTTTTTTGCAAGAAATATAAAATTAGCCTTTATCCCAGAAAATGTTTTGGGCATAATTATTTATACAGTTCACACTGCTGGAATTAAATTTGAAAAATAATCAATTTAACTCTGAATATTATTTTATTAATGAATATTCCATATTTTATGCAAATACTTTAATAACTTACGCAAGTCGCAAAAAGTAGGTATTATCTCTAAGTTCATACAAGTGGCCGTACATATTACTAGCGTTCCGTATATCAAACACCATTTTCCAGCGTTTCCGTAAGACCAATATTTTTTTTTGTATTTTTCCTGTTGCCTTGATGCATTAAATAGCCGATATATGCAAAATCACAGGAATCGTAAGAAAAAAGGGATATCCGTAACAACTGGGTTAATGTACCACCACTTCGAAGAAGACTATGACAAGAAAAGAAAATAATTTAACCACACCTACACAAGTGGTGGCAAATTGCGGTCTACTAATATTGTAAGTAAAGGAAATATTTGATTGTATGTATTGAAAAGGCTCCAATGATGATACTACTGAACCTTTAGGCTTTATCGGCTAAAACATACAAGAATTTTGAATAATAATGCTCTTACCAACTTTATTTCGGAAAGATATCTTTTTGTAATTTATGTCTGACAACATTTCGTGGCATTGTACCTACGAAATGGTGAGTTATTGTGGCATAGATGGCTTGGATACTCTTAGTTTACTTTGTCCCTTTTTATTTTCCCATGGGAATTAACGACAGAAAATAATTTTGCTGATAATTATTACGTAGGCGCTTTGGAACGAAATTAAAGTTTTGATAGCTTCTTTCATTCAACTTTTGATGAGGGTTGCAAGAGAGATGTTCTCTCTTGAATTCTGTTCGCTATAATCTTATTCTGGCTTTATAAATCGAGCATAATGCTGTTAATGCTTTGTGATCGAACCCGGACAGAATCTAAAATCTTACTATTATACCTCCTACATTTTGTAAGAACAAATGAATATCTATCGAGGATTTTACTATAGTAGTCTTTGATTTTACTGTTAGTCGACATCTCCTTTATTTAATCGGAACATCCACCACACCAAACATTTTGTCACACTGAACCGACTATACAACTATTACGTAGTTCAGTAGCTTAGTAGGTACTAAAATGAGAATACTCACAATCGGCTGAAAATCAAATCAGCAAAAGCGTTAGTGTGATCTTCCGCAAGGCAATTAAATCAATCGATCATCATCTATAAAGTGTGCCCGTTTTATTTATTAGGCCTCTGCTTCAAATTTTGCGGGGCGACGACGAGTGGAAATCCGGTAGCTCTCGCTTCAAGCGAAATTCGTTGCAGAACGTCATAATATAAGAGCAATCTTGTTTGGCAGAAGACCTGGCTGGCTAGCAAAGGCCAAAGGCCAGGCCTATAGTCTGACCAGACGGCCTCGGCACTGGCCGAAGGGAGTCCTAATCGGAACAGTGCCATCTTGGTCCAAATGAAGCAAGGATTACAATAAAATACCCGTTTATTTCAATCATATTATTATTATTGTGTATAAAGTATAAAAATAAATCACATAATTTGAGTATTTAACAATACTGACATGAAAGCAGACGTTTTACGTGTAGTTACGGTTACTATATGAACATTATTATTAACAGGTAACTATGACGATATGTATGTAGTCAACTTATACACAAAACCAAGTCGTATTATAAAATCATTCATTCTCATTAATATTAACATTAGTAAATACGCAACTTATTCAATAAGTTAGCTATACTTACAAACAGTTTTTGTTTAATCATTATTTCTTTAACAATAAAGTTTGTTATACAATTAAAAATAATTTAACAATCAAGTAAGTACTATACAAACAAAGTCCACTGCAATAGCAATTTTAGTTTGAATGTCAACAGCATTTTTAGTGGGAATATACATTCACCCATTAACCTATTTAATATGTAAAAATATTACCTACTGACATTCAGTGGGTAGGAATACTTACTGTAAATCTTAAAAATTCTTACTTAAACATTATTCATTAATATTAATCTGTAAAATCAACACTTACAATTATTATTATGCTTACATTCTAATAAAATGTTTATAAAAGTAAACAATAAGAGGTTTTAGCTGCAACCATGCACTGAGATCAATTTTTAAAATAGTCATGATGAAGTAGGCGTTAATGTATATTATTTAGACAACATTGAATTTAAAGAATGTCCTACAATCCATCTCTGTAAAAATGGATTTTTTCTAAATATAAAAGTATGACAGAATATTATTTTAAATACATCACTATTCGATTTTCAGTCACAATTCTTCATGATTCTGACATAAAAATCACTGAAACAATAAGATTTCATAATTTAAAATAATATACACCAAAATACTGACTGATTTTGTAGACTAAATTATACCAATAATTCGACTACAAAGGTCAATAATTAGTGTAACGAAGTATTGATTACAAAAGTCATTAAGTACACAAGTAATGATTTAATATTGATTTGAATCCTCCGTATTATCAATTTCTTTTTTTATAACTAATGTCTCAACACTGGCAAATGACCGAATTTCATCATTTTCAGATTGACGTGTTCCATTATTTAAGATATCTGTAAATAATTTATTGGTGTCTTTATTTGCAGAGTTACTACTGCCGAAAGATTCTTCAGGGTTTCTATGGACCTGTGTACAGTGAACCAAATACCCCGGTGAAACATTCAGTTTGTAGCCGGGAGAAACAGAAAAACTATATGCATGCTTCACTTGCATTTTACCGAGCTGCGCGTTAATATTTGAAGGTTTTAAAGAATTATGAGAGCAAGATACACTATCTGTGTATTGTGTTACGTGAAGTGTATCAGGGTCATATCCAAGTATTTCTTTAGCATGCGCACTTGAGTAATATCCTACATTTTTGTTAATTTTTGTATCCCTGATAGGTGGGTGGTTTAAAAACTTCGTTCTTTTGTCAAATGCCGGAGATTCGGTGGAAATTGGTGCTGGTGATGAGATATTTCCAGAAGGGACGGATTGATTAGGCGGATTTATAGTTTTAGTCAATGTTGCCAGTGGTATAGAACATTTCAAACTTATATTGTTTGTACTAGGTGTTGTTGGTTGAATATTTTTAACGGATACCTTTTGTTGGAACACATTGTTGGTAGGAGAATTGGTCCCAGTATTAGTGAGTTGATTATTCTTAATTTCAGTTGTCTTTGAAGCTTTCCTCTTAGAATTTTCTTTGTTGGATGTAGATTTTCTGCCCCCTGAAATATACATGTAGCACATAAATAGTCTATTTTTAACATAAGTTACAGATTGTATTGTAAAAAATAAAAACTACATCTCATCTCATATCATCAATCTTTCTTTCTTTAATTCCTTCATACAATTAAATACTTCATGAAAATCAACAATTAGAAGATTGACCTTAATTTCTGTAGACAGTCCAAAAGTAAACCTTTGCCACTACCTACCCTCAATAAATTATTACAGCTAAGAATTTACGATTTAGGTACAAATCCATGAATATAACTCACCTGTCGAGTCTTTCTTTGTATCTAATTTTATTTTTTTGCTTCGGGAGTCCTCTGAACTCTCAGATTTCGATTTCCTGGAGCTGGATGTGTGCGCGTCGTGACTGGCCTCAGTCACTAAGTTTTTTAAATCCAAACCCAACTCCGTTTTTGCTACCATTAGTTCCATGTTGCCCAGGATTGTCTGGCTTTTAACGACAGCATCCATGGCCCGGATCTTTTCGTGCCTGAGTTTTAGTAAATGCGCTCGTGCTTCGAAGTTGGATTTCGCAATTTCACTCTTGATATTCTTCAATGATCTTTCTAAATCTCTGAGCAACTTTTCAATGTTGTGCAGGTCCTCATTTAACTCTGCCATGGTTTTTGGTAATATCCTGATTAATGTTTCCAGAGGCAGTTGAGAGGGAAGCAACGAGCACCAGGAGCAGCAGAAAAAAAATCGAAAAAGAATACCCGCCAATTTAATCAATCAAGTAAAAACGTCAAAAAACTTGCAATGAATTAGTGATGTAATTCAACAGAGGTAAATCAATAAATCGATCAAATCCAGATACATTTATTTTTTATTTAAATATTTTATTGCTCACTAACAGTGCGGTAGAAAAAGTGAACTTAATGCCGTGTGGCATTCTCTATTAGTTAACCTCAAGGCCAAATAGAAAATTTAAGTAGGCGGTGCAAAATAGTAACTTAAGTGCGGTAAGTAAGTGCCATAACCAATAAATTTCGAATATGCCATGACGAATAAATTTCATTTTCATTTTCATAAATTGCTTAGGCATTGAAAAAAAATAATCAAAATACAAGTTTGCTAGGTAATTATTATGAAGTGAGAATTGTCGTCATAATTTTATCACTAACGTCCAAACTCATGCTGCAGCACCCCACTTTCCTGGAGCCTAGATTAGGTATATTGATATTAAATTAAATTAATGATGGATTTTGATTTGATTTGGGACTACTAACCCTACCTCGCTTTCCAAAAGCTGCAACTCTTATAAAGCCATGATTTACAACTTGGCCTCCGAAAAAACCCAAAATAAAGGTTGAGTAGTCCCCAGGGGATATCTTTCTTAATTGGAATTCCCAACTAATTTAATCAGAAGAATATGAGTATAGAAAAATATAATACCGACTTCCCTCTGTTGCAAAGCGGGTGACAGATGACTTTGATGTATAAAACCCTTTATGAACAAGATACCTAAATAATATACTTACCTACTTACACCGCGGACAGTTGGGATATTACGAGTAAATTATGGGGCCCCATGTCCCGGTTGGTAGGTACCCACTCTGCAGGTTGTCGACATCGTTATGATTCTTTCCAGCAGTTGTTGCAGCAACAAATATTCAAAAGAGATACAGCACAACGTAGGCGGTCTTATCGCTTTAAAGCGATCTCTTCCAGCAACCTATAGGCTATAGGACAGTTCCGTATTAAATTAATTCTATTAAGCAAGGAAAAACTGATAGGTATTATTATTATTATTCCGAATTTTAGTTCCATTTTATATATGTAATACAATCTAACCAAAATATGTAACCTGTGATCTGGCTTGTTTCCACAAAGTCACTTCCGATGTAGGTTCCATTAAACTTTTTACCCTTTCTGCGGCGGTACCTAAAAAAACTTATATTGTGTTTGGGTTACTTCTATTGCGGGTTCGAATCCTGCTTTGGGCAAATTTCAATGTAATTCAAAACACGTACAGTTCACAGCTATTCAACTATTGGCTAAACTGAAAATTTGAGTAGGCTAGGCGGAGTAAAAAGGAAACAAAAATAAATAGCTTAATAAAGATAAAAATATCGACAGAACATGTAAATAGGAGGAAGGAGAAAGAAGACAAGAAGACAAGAAACACCATTTTACAAAAATTGTCCTCGACTGTACAGTTAGAATATTGTAATTTAGGGTAAATCGATTTTTCTTAATCGAATTATTATCTCCCTATCCTTTTTTACCCTTCAAGGAAACGGATATAAGAAAGAGAAAGCAGGCAACATAAAGAAACTAACGACTTTCAATCCTGTCTATGGCCATAGTGAAGCTCCCTATAATTTATTGAGCTCACTGTAGCTCATGAATTAGGTACCTTTTTTAAAAAGATTTATGCCCCCAGTGCCTAATGTTGCAGTTGTAATGCAGTTGATTTTTCAACCTGACTACAAAAGGAAGGGTTATGATGATTACAGTGGGTCTAGTGAAAATGCCATCGCAAACCAATAGGAAGTTTTCACTAATGTCAGTCGCCGCGTCACCAGTAATTCGATTCGATCGGAAAATGGCAGCCAAAATGCACATTGAACCACCAACGACGTGGCGACATAAAAGTTCATTCAAAATCGAATAAAAGTTAAAAAATGTCTATGACTTTGCGATTGTTTTTACTTTTTTTAGCTTTTTTTTTTAAATTAGTTTCTTCCTTCTTTCTGCTCTCTGTTTACGTCACAGATATGGATTAGAGTAGATACAGCAAGTTGCTAGTCAAAGCGTGCCATTCCGATATGTCCAAATGGACATACATGGTCGAGTGATGTTCATGTAATCCGATTACAACAATCAGATACGATGATTTTACGAGGACAGTAGTACGAACACGGTAGAGAGAAGAAATTATTTACGTATTGAGAATTGTAATTAACAGCAACGAGTAACAAATAGAGATGGGTATTGGGTAAAAACCCATTTCACCCGATTGGGTTAAAACCGGGTGATTTGGGTAAAAACCCGGTTTTTACCCATTATCACCCATTCTGGTGGGTGAAAACAAAAATAGCGTTTTTTTTAAAGTGAGAAGTGGTATTTGTTGCTAAGGGGGCGTTCTAGTGTTACGTAATGCAATCTGGGGGGAGAGGAGGTCTTGAAAAACGTTACAATGCGTTACAGTGGCGGAAGGGCGGTTCGATTTCAAGTTTTTAAGCAGAAGTACTTTGTAGTTGGTGTTGTTATTTGTAACTTTATACCGTAATGTCATCAAAGAGAGAGTTTGGCATCTTTGGCATCCCCCCCCTCCATGTCCTTGCCATGATCACAAATTATTGTGTTCCTACTAAATTTCTTCTAAATCGGTTCAACGATTCTTGAAATAACACCATTTTATAAAATAATTGGTCACATCATCATAACGTGATCAATTTTACGATTTGGCCACGATATAAATGCATATTAGTGTTAAATTTGACTTATTACTTATTAATCCATAAACTTAAATGAGAAAAATTCAATAAAAATAAAGAAAAGATACCAATTGAAATAATTATAAAATTATTTGTTTTCACCCGGTGTAAACACCCACGGGTGGAATGAAACGGGTTTTTATTGGGTTTTTACCCTCATGTGGGTTTTTACCCGGGTGGAAACCCATCTCTAGTAACAAATATGTAATTAATTAGAATAAAGTAGCAGAAGAAGAATTATAAAACAAGTTAGATCAGTGATCGCGGAAGACAGAGTGCACTGTATAACGTCGAAATATACAAATAAAGAAGTTAGGTCAGTGATCGCAGTATACACTATTACTACTATGTATACGACGCCCGAGATTTTGTCGTTTAGAAATATCTTCAAAACTAGGTACCTGACTTAGCTTTATGAAAAAAAAACGTATTGGCAAAACTACGCATTTTTACATTTATTAAAAATAAAAAGCTTGAGTAAAATAGTCTTTATTTTATGAAAGTAGGTCATTTACTTACTAGGATATATTTTAAAAGTATGGAATTAAGTATGAATTACTAGTAGTACTATTTAACATAATGGAATAACGATCATTACTTTCATAAACATTAGGCACAACAAAAATATTATTTGCAAATTAATAATGTAGAATTGTAGAATAACGTCTACCGCTACATAATTATTTTAATCCACAGTCAGACTAGCTATAAATTTAACAAAATATCAGTTTTATCGGAATTAATTAATTTTTGAATCGAGTCACACGATATCATTCGATGACTTTGCGAATGCAGTACGATGATACGATTACTTTTACGTTGCGGCAATCACTAAAATTCGCTAAAATGACACTAATGACGTTTAAAAAGTGGCACGCTCGGCTTCATACAAATTTTGACACATGCTGCATCTATCCTTATCTGTGGTTTACGTCTATGCTTCGCTGTCAAATTAGCTGTCAAAACGACATCGCGATACGGATTTGTCAAAACAGCCTTAGGGTGGGTTGCACCATCTTAGTTTAACTTTGACAAACGTCTAAAATCTGTCAAACTCCATACAAAAAACACCGGTTAACGTCATAGTTACGGTCAAAGTTAGGTGGTGCAACTCACCCTATTGGTTTTCGATATAATCAAATTCAAATTCAAATTCAAATTCAAATTCAAATTATTTATTTTATTATTTATTTAATCGAAGCTTATCACCGG
The DNA here is from genome assembly GCF_963855985.1 of Ostrinia nubilalis. Lineage (NCBI taxonomy): Eukaryota > Metazoa > Arthropoda > Insecta > Lepidoptera > Crambidae > Ostrinia > Ostrinia nubilalis. The sequence goes on from NC_087117.1 coordinate 3,829,893, forward strand.
GGTTTAAGTAATCGCAATGAAAATGGCGGGTGTTGCGATTCGATTCGATTTTGATTGAGTCTTAAATGCATGTTGGCTAAGCCTTTGTATGGGAAATTTCAATCCAGTCTTTCGATTATCGATAGGTAGGGCTTTGCGATTCGATTTTTTGACGTTTGACTAAGCCTTTTTTGTTATCGACCTCTTTTGCGATTTGTTTATTTGTTTGCGACTGGTTTGCGATGGGTTTGCGATTTTAAAGTGCGTTTTGACTAGACCCATAGCAGTCTTGTTTTTATTTATTTTAAACGTACATGTAAGACAAAATAGGTATATTTTTAACCTTTAACTATGGACGTCGGGTCTCAGAGGCCCACCCCCCTTTCCGATTTCTCGGTTTAAACACCTTCCCGCCACGTGTTGCTCTCGACCTACTAAAGCTCTCAAAGAAAGATAACATATATATGCCTGTAGAAATAATTTGTCTTTAGTGTTCTAGGCCACTGTGTATAATTTTAGTAACTTTAACCCTTGTCAAAATTTTTATTTTAGGTCCTTCAGAAGTTCTGTTCATGTTTTTATGTTACATGGTTATAGATTAGCAAAGAAAAAAATATTACTTTCATTTATTAATGATCGACTGTAATCAAGGAGCCTATATGTGATGGCAAGTCAATTTATACTGAAAAATGTCTAAGTTTTATAAATTTGCAAAAAAATTATTAAATGATGGTTAAAATTTGATTACATTTACTACTAAATCCTTTATTAATAGTTATTAGATATATATTATCTCTTTAATATATTCAAATTTAATTAGATATGAAACTAAGAAGATTGTTAGATAGGGGTCTGTGAGACCCGACGTCCATTGGAGTGTGATTATTTTTTCACGTCCATAGTTAAAGGTTAAGGACTAGTACAAATTATTTTATTTGTTTCATTGTGTGAGCACATAATCAAGATAAATTTATAGAACTACGGGACTATTCCCACCGCTGCAAGTTTATCCCGGGGCAAACATCTTAGCCGGGGCGGGGGAAAGTTAACTACCATTGGACCCGTAACGAAATTAATCAGAACATAATAATTAATTATACCTAGTACTAGTACTTGTAGTAGTTTAAAATTAAAACGAGGTATTGTAATCTAATAAATTTATTGTTTCCATGATTTCAACAATACATACGCCGACATCGAACATGAACCACATACGAAAAAAATAAACCAAAAAATAAATAAAATAATCATTTATTGAAAATAAATTAACATGATTTCGTTAAACTTATTATTGTAACATGGTAATCACAATGGGAACTATACAGTACAGTGTGGCGGTGTGGTACAATTTGTTTTCTAAAGCTTAACAACACTGCCACTGGATAATCGACCATATCATTCTTTCAATACTGTTAATAATCGCTCAGCCGGTTTATCGCAGTATTCGCGTTTGGTTACGTAAAATTTCATTGAAACATGTCTTACGCGCGTGGTAATTAATATCTATTTTCAACGCGACTTGCGATACGGCTACACATACGTCAGCGATCACGTGTACAAGTGATATTCGCTTGAGAAAAAATACACAACTTCAATTTAAACTGACGAAATGTCACCTTAAATTTACTAGTAGCATATTAGTTCACATATTTGCTATACAGTACTACGATTATCCGTCCCCATAAGGAGTGCTTCATTTCTTAAGCTAGTGTTGTTAGGTAATGGTTCTAATTCACTTGGCCTTAGCGGCCTCTTCGGCTTCCAATCTCTTGCGCATCGATTCGGGCATGGCCGCTGGCGGTGGTCGGGGCATCCTGAGCCATACCTGTAAGGATATAAAGGTCAATATCGGAGAACTGTGGGTGGGTTATGCAGTGTTGGCGTTAAGGCTCATAATAGTTTGGCTCCACAGATGAGGTCGGTAGGAACAATTGGTAGTTGAAATAATCATTGGCATTGTGATGAAGAAAATGTCGCAGTAGTTTGATTTGGGTGATTCTCGCGAAATAAAGTAAAAATCGGTCTCTTCAGAGTCAATATTTTTCGAAGACTAGTCGTTGAATTGATTCCAGCAGGCCTCGAAAAAGTACGGACGTCAGAGATTTTCAACTTTCTTTTTTCTCGCCGAAATCGTCCGACATGGTTGCGAGTTTGTATCGATACAGTCGCGATGCTGTAGCGCGTTGGCATCACTTCTGTAGCGCGTTGCAAATACGACTAACGCGTTAGTAGCAATGCTGTCGCTCGTTTACTAAATGCGCCACAGCATCACTATAAAAAGTCACCTTAAGCAGGGTACTCATCTAGCCGTGTAGCATGTAATGTATCAGATTCTGTATCAAGTGAGTACGTAGGCACGAGCCCGCTGCGTGCTGCTCGCGCGTAGTTTGCAGGGAGATCGCAGCGACCCGCCGAGTGGCGGTATCACTGCGAGCACAAAGGCGGATTCAGGAGCTCGCAGCCATATACGCGATGACCGTGGACGAGCCGTACTCACTTGAAGGTTGGTTACGTTACATGCTACATGGCAGGTGAGTACCCTGCCATACAAAGATGTAGTTGTACTAACAGTTGGTTGCCTTACCTTGACGGCGTCATATATGAACCATTGCAGAGCGGTGAGGGTACCGATCATGACGATCCTGGGTCCGAGACCCTTCCATACGCCGGCCATTCCGAGTTTGCCGACGATGGATCCGACGGTCGCTGTCTTGTCCTGGACACAAACACATAAATTATAGTAAATGCGAATTTGAAATGTAATAAAGTAGCTTATTTCCAATGAGTCACACCCAACCAAAGGGTGTGACTGTTACTCGTCTGTGTGTGACTCATTAGGAAAACTTCTCGTTACAAAACAAGTTGTTCCGGGGCCATTGAAACGAAGCCGCGAGTTATTGTCCTAATATTGTGCATTCGTCTGCGGCTCCGTCTTAGGCTACGGCTCACTCTTGAAGGGGAACGGTTTCCCTAGGGTCGTCCTGTAGGCCTAAGATGCGCGCCGTGATAACTTTTATCGACGTCAAAATGTATGGGCAAAATCGATAAAATGGCGTGATAACCGCGTGATATACTGGACACTGGTGCGCCGGCGCTACGGGTCTCGAGACCCTAAGGAGGAGCGTGGAGGTTTTAAACCCTTGTGGCGCGACGACGGCGGCGGATCACAGAAGACGTACTAACTTACCATAGTATAGTTTTATTTTTAAAGATTATTAGTAATTTGTTAGTGGAAAAATTACTAATAGTCCCATTAGTCCATCCGTGCCGTGAATGTCAGGCCCCAGAAGGGGGAGAACTGAATTATAGGGACAAGGACGTAGAAAAATAACTTGTAGGGAGTCAAGAAGTGTGGCGCGGTGGAGTGCAATCTGCCGTAGGCAGCCGCAATTCCGCGCACACCTCCCGCGATTCGGCCAGTATAACCGCAAGGTTGGTATGGCCATGGGTGGTGGTGGGTTGTAGTCCCATTAGTCCATCGTACTAAGCTAAATATAGTTGTATCACGAGTGAGCTCACCGCAGTTATAGTCGAGCGGCGGCGGGGACCGAACTCGCATTCTCCGGATCACTAGTCGGCCAGTCCGACCCCTTCACCGTTCGGCTATCGTGGCTATGTGTAGTATACATAATGTACCTGGTTCAGCTTGGAGACGACGGTGTCGGCGGGATGCGACACGATGGTAACACTTGGTGCACTGGTCGCGGGGCACCACGTACTGACTCACTATAGTATAGTACACATGACGTAATGTACCTGGTTCAGCTTGGAGACGACGGTGCACTGGTGCCAGCCGCGAATGTCACCACCAGTTGCTCGCCCTTGGTACACTGGTCGCGGGGCACCACGTACTGACTCACCATAGTATAGTACACATGACATATGTACCTGGTTCAGCTTGGAGACGACGGTGTCGGCGGGGTGCGACACGATGGTAACACTTGGTACACTGGTCGCGGGGCACCACGTACTGACTCACCATAGTACAGTACACATGACATATGTACCTGGTTCAGCTTGGAGACGACGGTGTCGGCGGGGTGCAACACGATGGTAACACTTGGTGCACTGGTCGCGGGGCACCACGTACTGACTCGCCATAGTATAGTACACATGCACAATGTACCTGGTTCAGCTTGGAGACGACGGTGTCGGCGGCATGCGACACGATGGTAACACTTGGTGCACTGGTCGCGGGGCACCACGTACTGACTCACCATAGTACAGTACACATGACAATGTACCTGGTTCAGCTTGGAGACGACGGTGTCGGCGGGATGCGACACGATAGCGCAGAACACGCCGGCGATGTATCCCGCCGCGAATGTCACCACCAGTTGCTCGCCCTTGGTGCACTGTTCGCGGGGCTTGGGCACCACGTACTGGAAAATGAAGAGGTTAAAATATTATGTTAGGAAACACAGTGTTAAAAAATGTGAATTGTAGAAGTAAATCAATCCAGTTTAAGTATTCTGAATCCAGATGTTTGTGTTCAGGATGTACAAATAAAAATTTGTAGTTTTATTCTTATTTTCCACTCCACAGGGCAAGTGGGCAATTTTCTAATAAGTTGTTTGAGTGATTTTGATCACCTGTATTTGATCACCCAGGTGATCAAAGTGAAGTCCAAGCGACAGTGTCCTTTGATCACCTAGGCGACCTTCGCGCTGTCTTGTTTTCGCACAAATATTTTCGCGCAAGTATCCACACGCGCAAATGGCTTTTCGCGCAAGTCTCCACACGCGCAAATGGCTTTTCGACCTTGTGTCTTCCGCACAAGTGTCACACCATAAATATACATAGTATGTATTACCACAGAATAATAATAAGTACTACGTTAACAGAAGTTTTACTTCGCGAAGGTATTTAAAAAAATGTATGCTCAATGTCATTAACAATATGGTAAGAGTAAGCACCATTTTGTTGACAAACGTCAGTGATCGGCACTGCGCCGAAGCTATAGGGCTGACTTCGGTAAAATGATGTGACGTGAGGTGCCAAACTGCGGAAAATGGCGGAGGAAATACATGATTTAGCATGAATTATCATGAATAATATTAACTACTTATTTACCTCTCAGTATCTTGAGGCAACTTAAAAAAGTACATTGTGTTTTTATTATTATTTAGGCAGTTAAATACTGCACAGTATTTAGTACACGATTTTCTTCCATCATACACAAGAATACGCGTGCGTGAGTCAATGTTCGCTCGTATGTGAGGCCTTGTCGAATCGTATCCTGTAGCCTGTAGGTGGGCCATCGTGCGTGTTTTGTTTTTGATGTAAACTCGCGAGATGAACAGGCCTGGTATTACTCTAAATACTGACCTGGTACAACAGTTCCAAAGTCTTCTCGAAACAGGCGAACTTCATCATGGTGTATGGGATCTGTCTGCCCCACAGCGGGACCAGCCCCTTGTAGAATGTTCCGTAGCCTTCGTTCTGGACCATCTTGGGCCACGCTTCACGCAGCGTGTTGGCGAAACCGGGCATGGTCTGGATTCTGACCTGAAACGGGATACGGTTGAAAACTGGACCTTAAAAGAAAATATTAGTGCCTATTCTGTGTTGCACTTTACTAATATAACGGTAGGTACAGTTCGCGAAGCCTAAGCAGTTTTGCATCTATGTGAGTGCTCATGAAAACTAAAACTCATTTATTTTTACAAGTAGGCTTTTAAAAAGCACTTTTACATGTCCCAGTATTAACCCTACCACAGATACGGGAAAATAAATGGGCCAGTGCTTAGAAAAAGCAGCGCAAAAACTTAAGACACTATTGTCAGCCTCTTTCAGTTACAAACATGTTTGCAATTTTTTACAAGATTTTTGTCTGACTTTTTTTTATGCTAGACAAGGCAGATATTTGACCGTAAATCGGTATCTGACTACTTTTTCAAATCAAATCAAAAATATTTTATTCAGTTTTAACCAGTACATGTATTTATCTTTTTGGCCCTACCAGCGTTTCCAGACAAACACATGGCAAGTGCTGAGTAGAAACGCCGGAACAAACAAACGGTGATCGATTCACACAAATGCAAAGCTCAACTCACGCCTCGCGAACTATACGCTTTTCATTTATTAGTTTTTATACCCTCAGATCTCATAATCTAGAAGTCACAGGGCACCACAGCAGGACAAACGCGCCGCACACGCTGCGTTAACGCAGAGCGACCGCTGCGGCCGCCGAACGCCGCGTCCGAACCGCCAATTCCCTCCTTGCGCTTTTTTTCGTCATTGGGTATTCGTTGTGCAATTTTGGATGTTTTTGGGACAATCTCGTTATGATAATAATAATAATATGGTGCAAAAGACAGATATAACTGTAAGTCATCCGCATATAAGTGGTAATGGCAGGTAGCAATACAATTTGTTATATCAGCACTGTACAATATGTATAAAATTGGTCCTAGTATTGATCCCTGTGGGACACCACGACGCAGGGGCTCCAACCGTGACCTCAATATAGTGCCATCTTTTTTTTTTTAGTTCTACTATTTGAGATCTCCCCGTTAGGTAACTATGGAACCACTTAGTTGTACTATTATCCAGGCCGTAGTAGCTTAACTTAGACAATAGGAGCGGTATATTTATTGAATCAAACGCTCTGGAGAAGTCAAGTAGCATCAACATAGAGACTTGTCCCTTGTCCTGAGCCGTGAGAAGATTGTCGATCACATCAGCCAGAGCAGTCGCCGCACCATGTCCCCCTCGGAAGCCAGATTGATAGTTGGGAAGGATGTCATTATTTTCAAGATACTTTGTCAGTTGATCGCAAACTATTTTTTCCAGAATCTTTGAGAGACACGGCAGAATGCTGATGGGCCGGAGGTCCCGAACCGTGGTGGGGTGACTGGTTTTAGGCAGAGGTTTGACGACTGCCACCTTCCAGCACTCAGGAAACACGCTCCCTTGAATAGACATGTTCACCATATCTGTAATAGACTCAAGAGAGTAAGGAAGCGTCATCAACACCATGTCCAATGTAATACCATCGATACCCTGAGCATGTGATTTCAGTGACTTAATAGTTTTTAACACAACATCACTGTCCACAGAACGTAACGAGAAACCGGCAGAGGCATTAAATCTATGATGCTCATAGTAAGTTAGTTGGGAGATGTTAACCCCATTCTCGCCCGGCACATCTAGAAAGTGTGAATTTATTGTGTTTGGGTCAGTGAAAGTCTGTGAGAGGTCAGCTGTGTCCTTTTTACTTGTTAAAACTGAATTCTTTAAGTTTTTCCACAGTGTCCCTGAGTCTGATATTTTACTATTGATGTGTTGTGTAAAGTAGCAAGACAGAATGATGGTCGATACAGAATTAAAGTTGATTGGTTATTTAATTAATTAAGATTTTAAAAATCCAGTTACATATTTAATTTTAATGTAAAACAAACATTACATTCATTATCATTAAATGATGATGAATTTTCAGCCATAGAACGTCCACTGTCCATTTTTTAGATGTTCATTTATTTTGTAACAAGTCTCAGATGTAAATAATAGATTTTCATTATTTTTAGCCTTCAACACAAAACAAGCTTATAAGTTTATTTGTCCTAAACTTACATACTTTTGGTGTGATTTTAACTCAGCATCTTACTAATATTATAAATGAAAAATGTGGATGTCTGGATGTTAAGATGTTTGTTACTCTTTCACGCAAAAACTACTGAACGGATTTCAGGCGGGTGAAGCCGCGGGCAAAAGCTAGTTTTCAATAATTATGTTTACCCAAAATTATGCAAATAAAGATTTGAATTTGAATCTAATTCGAGATTGTCCCAACAAATTGAAATCAAACTTACCTTAGCCGCCTCGAGGGGAGACAGGGCAATGTCAGCGAAGAACTCAGCGGAAGCTGATGCAGCCAGATACACGAAGGTTCTGTAGACGTAGGCCGTCTCCTCATCCAAGAGACCGGAGTAGCCAACCTTGAAGACCTCATAGAGCCCGAACTTGCAGAGACCCTGTAAATTGAGAGACGTTAGCAAGAGTTTGGGTGAAGAGAAATACTAGAGGGTACAATTAAGACTCATACGTTTGTTTTCTTCAAAATGTTCAGTAGGAACAATTGGTATTATTTTATTAATCATGGGAATAGCTTATGGAATTAGGGTGCGTTTTCAACCTGACGCAGAATGTGCACTTCGCAAAATGCTCATTTTCAAATGCGCACTTTTCCATATTAATATTATACAAACTCTTCAGCCTTTACATTTGTATAGAAAAGTGCGCATTGCTCATTTTGCGAAGTGCACATTCTGCGTCAGACCCGTTTTCACCAGAGATGTGCGAGATTCTTTACAAACACATCAGTCTACGCTACGCTACCTCGCCTCAGTAAAGGAAGCGATTTTATTGGTTCTTTACAAACACATCCTTCGCTACGCATCCTCGCACATCTCTGGTGGAAACGCAGCATTAGGCCTATTACGAGTTCCGATTACGACCCGTTTCCGGGCTGATAAGTGTGCTTCGTCCTTTAACACGTACCTGCATCGAATAACCGATGAATGTGGGAGCCCAGCCCTTAGCCAGACCTCGCATGCCCTCCTCGCGGACGGACACCTTGAATCCGTTGACTACATTCTTGTACTTATCAGGGTCAACCTGGAGACGGCACTTGACCAAGTCGAGCGGCACCACGGCGGTGTGAGTGATACCTGGAGGAGAGGCGCTTTAGTATTCGGCAGTCTAGGAACTAGGAACACTAAGAACTATAGTCCGGTCGCGGAGCACGTAAAATTTCGTCCAGTGACCCCAAGCTACCCATCCTTATCGCTCGCGCGTAATGTATTGCTGTCGCGACTGTGCAACGGGCGGCCGCAGTGAGTGTGCGAGCGTGACCGCAACATAATTACGCGCGAGCGATAAGGATGGGTAGTTTGGGGTCATTGGACGAAATTCTACGTGCTCCGCGACCTGGCTTTAGTAGTAGTGCAGAGTGCTGATGGAACTAACATCATTAAAAGAAAAAGAAGAGAGAAATGAGGGAACGACCGTGATTTTTGTAGAGTGACAGATAAATATCTTCTTCTTTTGGTTGATGGCGATGAACTTGCGTTTAATCGCCATTGAGGGCACACTGTTCCGCCAATGTATAAGCAGGCCTGTTCATCTCCGCGAGTTTGCATGGAAAACAAAATACGCGCAACCACACCTCCTGGGATATCTAATCGACAGGACAATCACGAGCGAGCATTGACGCACGCACCCGTATTCTTCCTTCGTGATTGAGGATTCCGGGTGAAGCTCGCTTCCACCTTTGGCCTGATCGTCACTTACCATCAGGTGAGATACAGGCCAAGAGCTTCCTCGTGAATAAAAAAAAAATTAATCATGTTTTGTATTGTCTTCATTTTTTTTCATCATTCATCATTTTTCAGCTCTAAATCACAAGATTAGGGTAAAAGATAAGATAAAGAGTTAAATTATCCACCTAATATACTTACTAAAATAATTAACGTCATGTGACTGATTGACTAACATATTTTTGGTAAAAAAAATAGTTCAGGTCCATCCAGGTAGGAGGTAATTTTTTCTACTGAACTAATGGATAAACTCGGGATGATCCCATGAAAAAAAACCTGTTTTTATGGAAGGAAGGCGCTGATTGCAGACTGCTACAAACTGGGCTATGTGGAAATCATTATGGGAGGCCTATGTTCAGCAGTGGACATTTTATAGCTGAAATAATGATGATGAAAAAATCTAACGTATATTTGTTGACCTTGCAACACTTTCAATTTCACAAAATCAGTGAAAATTGCACTTGTCCGTGATTGAAGACCAAACTGATAAGCATTGATAACACGAGCCATTCATATCTGTCTGAAAAGCTGATTTGATTACATAATGTTAGGTTACTATGTTTGTACTGTCAACACAACATTTTCCTGCTATTGATTTTAGACTTTACATCGTAGAGATAAAGTTCACACTGTAATAATGTGGTGGCTGATTATAGTACATCGATCAATGAGCTTAATCCGAGATAGTGTTTTTAATGGATTTTGGATTAGTAAGTCTTAATAATTGTTTATTAAGCTGAATAAAAGGCGAAAGATTCGTATTGAGTTTCCCCGCGTGATCGAATCAGAAATGAGAACCAAAGTGACTGATATAGCCCGCAGAAACGCTAAAATCACGTGGCAGTGGGCGGGGCACATAGCTCGCAGAGCTGATGAAAGAAAAGTTCTCAAGTGGCGACCACGGGACGAAAGACATAGTGTGGGAAGCTAGATCTGGGTGGATCGACGATCTGTGGCCTAATTCACGTATTATGACAGTCAAGATCTCGCTGACGTTCAGAAGTTGTCCCATTCAAAAACAGTTGCAAATCCGTATTCACAAGGGTCATTTCGATAGACCGATTACTTGATAGAATTGCAACTCAGCGATTTGTTGTCGTTGAAGTTTTGTTACGTGAATAAAGCTACTGGATTCTGGTGAAGGTTGCGGGAGGGGCCCGGATGCGGGCGGCGCAGGAGCGGTCGTTTTGGAAATCAATTGGGGAGGCCTTTGTCCAGCAGTGGACGAGATATGGCTAAAACAAGCTGAATAAAGTATTTTTACTGATCACCCATGGATCAGAAGTCCACTTTGATCACCTAGGCGATATTATCCATACACACCAAAGAATCCACTTTGATCACCCAATAGATAGACCGACTAAATGACCTGACGATGATGGGAACTTACCGCAAGACAGGATACCGCCAAGACCGCACAGCGCGAAGTACTTGGGGGAGGCGAATTCGCAGGAGTCTACGGGGGCAGCGTCGGCAGCCATGCCGCTCTGTGGAGGAAGACTTAATGTGAGGCTAATTTGATTCTCCCATAGATTTTGTAGGCAATAGAAGCAAGTGACGTCATTATATTTTGTCAACTCAATTAAAATCGTTTTTTTAAGTACAATGCAACCAAAAATCTGGATGGTGCCTAGATGCGAGCGGCGCAGGATCGGTCTTCGTGGAAATCCTTGGGGGAGGCCTTTGTCCAGCAGTGGACGTCATTTGGCTGAAACGAACGAACAAGCAAGTGACGTCATTATATTTTGTCAACTCAATTAAAATCCTTTTTTTAATTACATCAATCCTTTTTTTTAATTTTAAATACAAAAATCTTGATTAACAGGTAATTTTAGAATAATTAAGTTTTTAAGACCAAAATGTTGTGATTTCAAATGATTGGAGAATGGTGTCAAATAGTCTAGAGACTACAACCCTGCGGCCCTGTCGAGTTAACTAGGCACCTGGCAGTCATATGACGTCACATCGACGCTCTAGTACGAACGGTGCGAACCCCGCGTTGTGGGCTAGTGCGAGGGAGTCGCAACGAGGTGCGCAGTTAACTTGATGGGGTTGTAAATTGGCCTAAATTTTTTATCTGTCATTGGATTTTCTGAGCTGGTAGTTCTTTAAGGGCTGTTTCCAGACACTAATGGGGTGCAGGATTCCATATCCCGCAAAACTGGAGTGGGAAAGGGGCCTGAGTAAATGATATCGGTGTTTGTTTTAGTGACGTTCGTATATCGTCAAGCATTTCTTGTCCTTGAGCCGACGTCCGGTTCACGCTAACTTGTGTCTTATCAAGTTTGCAATAGGGAAAATTTAGATTCGTCTAAACATTAATTCAAGGAAAATTACGCTTGAGGTTGTATTCAAATTAAGGACATAGCTTTATCTATTCAAACACAGATGGCAAACCTTAAACAAGATGCCACGCCCGCTACTCTATTATACTGAACTAGCTCTGCCCGCGACTTCGTGCGGACGGCGCTGGAGTAATCATTGTGAAAAATGTGGAAATCCTTGGGGGAAGCCTTTGTCCAGCAGTGGACGTCATGTGAACTCGATGTGGCTGAAATGACGACGATTAATGATTGGACTATGGACTACTACTATATACTATATACTATTCTTTTTCGTTCACCCTTCGATCTAATAACCCAACCAGACCAATACAAACATATGTTTGGTGCCCCCCAAGACGTGATGCCCTTTTTTTTGTCTCAGAAAAAAGGCTGCCTGCCAAAGGTGCTCAACCCCGGACCCACGAAAGTTTATTTTTTTTTTATTTTTTTTAAATCCTTGAAAAAAAAAAACTATATTACCAACCAAATAAACAATTTTTCTTTCTTTCTTTCTTTCATTATCAAGTATCTGAGAGTAACTGAAATAGGAAATGTAAGTGGCCCATTGTTAACAACTGAATCCACCATTTGGACCGACTCTTCAAAACGTTGAGCAGCCTTGCCCTAAGCAATTGCTTAATTGCTCAGTAACCTGATGATTGTAACGTTACCTGCTGGATCTGTGGCGGTGCAGTGGGGGCCTGGCACTGGGCGCCCGACAGAGGCCCGCGGAAGGGCGAGTTCCTCGCCGCGTCCATAAGGGAGGAGAACATTATTCTGCGGGGAAACAGTTCGTTAGACGCTGAGTTGTTATTCTGTGAGCCCGTTTTCACCGTCAATCCCTAATTATTAAGTGACCCCTATGAAAGCAAAATTCCTGGTGATTTCATCATTATCTGAAACTAGAATAAATAGTAATTAATGTATAACTTCTGAACTGTTTTATTTCATTTTACACTACAAAAACAATTTTACACAATATAATCAACAAAGTATAGAAAATAATAATAAATACTAAATTATGCTACATTATCTTATGGGTATGTCATACCCTGCCTCATGCTTGATGTAACTTTATTACACCTCATGCTCGCCGGGTTAAAAATTAGGGATTGATGGTGAAAACGGGTATTAGACTAAAGTTAGGGTTAATGAAACTAATAAGTATTATACAAAATTAATTATAATTTGATGTTTAAAAAAAATCTTAATATTGCAACTCTAAAAATCCACCTTATCCTCTATGTTTAATTGAAAAAAAAATCCAATAAATTAATTTTAAAACCAATTAGATTAGAGAAAAAGAACAAGTCAATTAGATTTTTTGTTTTTTACCCACAATGCTGTACCTATTGTGTTGCCATTCCTAAATGCAGTAAAATGTTTAACATAAAAGATCAGCTGGAAGATTTGATCTAAGAGACCTAAATCATTTTCTTAAAATTATCTATTTCTTTAATTGTATTGAACTATGAAATAATTTTTAACCCCATCTTATTAAAATTTTGCTGGAGCATTACAAAGATATAAAAATGTTTACATGAGTGGTAAAAAAATTTTGAAGTTATGAATTATTTTGAATATTGATTACTTAAAGTCTAAACTATTACTATTGCAGTCATGTTTAATAATTTGAAATTATAACTTGAAGACAGCAATTAACTACAAATCCTGGGTCAGAGAGGGTCTACTGTAGTTCAGTACAATCAAATCAAATTAAAACTATTTCAGATGGATTGGTATCATCTCAGTACCTAAATTAGTAATTTTCTGGACACTCCCTTTTGACTGAACTTATTTACAGTAACAAAAGAAAACTAATTAGCAAGGAACACTCAATGCACTTCAATTATTTTCAGCTGACCTTTCAACTAAGCATTGACGAAAATCAATGCCATTGTCAAAGACTTGGAATTCCGCAGATGAAGGTTAGGTAACACAAAAATAATCATCCACGTCAATTACGCTAGCACTCATTTGTTTTCTTTTAGAAATAGCAGAAACTTTAGCGTTCAATTGTCACAAATTACCACTGTGTCATGTCAAAACTGCAACATAAAATCAATACTGCAGAAAACTGGATCGATGCAGTCACAAATCGACTAATCAGCCTGTCTTTAGAGATGGTACGCTTGCTTTTTAAGCAATTTTCATCCAAACAGGGACTCAAAATTTAATTTAATTTATTTTTTAAAATTAATAAATGGGGCAAGGTCACGTGCAAACATAATTCCATTAGGTTACGTAAGGCAAAATTAGAAACAATACCACCTTAACTACACCTATAGTGATTTTTAATCATTGCTTGGTTTGGTTTTTATAAAAAATCACCGTAATTAACACAAAAAATGCATACTTACATGTTTTTTTATCCGATCGGAACTGTTCAACACACCGCACCGCACCTGACGCACAGTGGTAAAGGAAACTGCGGCGTCGATGCCAGCGCCATGTCGGAAATTATGTAATCACGTGGACGTTTGACGTTTGCTGTTCCCGTTTGCATGCATGCATGGCATGAGCTCGTAAATAATCATCTAAAAAAATTAATTATTAATATAAAATAAATTAGACAAATACATAATAAAAATTAATAATTATAAATATATACAAACATGTATGGCGTATTAGGCTTCACTGGCCTATAATAAGTGCATCACTAAACCCCTATAGGCGTAGCGCATAACTGAGTAGGTTCATTAGTGGAGCTTATTTCTACGCTCTATTCGCTGGGTGCGAAGTACTAGGTGGGGGGGACATAATCTATCGCAGCGCTCATGGTGGTCAAAAGTAGAAATAATGTAAGCTCTGTCATCAGATGTATCTGTCAATGGCAAAGCGATTCTACATAATACATTTTAATATCATTAATTAATCGCATGAAAAGGGTCCTACTGGGAACTTAAATAAAAGAGTGGACTGTATTTCGATAGGGCTGTTTTAATAGCCGTTTACAATTTGGAAATAACTAAACTATACAACGTGGTAGTACAAACATGAGTCACAGTAGTTGTTGTGCACAGATGTTTGCCTTATGATGAGAGCGTGAATTATTGAACTCTGCCCTTGTTTTGTTCTTAATTCTTCTACATCTCGGACTTGTCCAGCCAATACCAACAACTTTCCTTGAAATACGGTTTGTGGTTGGAATTTGATATTGTAACTCTCACAAACCCGGTCTTCAAAACGATACTCATTTCGATCTGAAAACGATATTTAATTTATTACTAGCGATACAGAAACATTTAAATATATTTACTGTTATATAATGAAACCGTTAAAGTAGCTTTTTCTTTTTGTTTTACTGTAAAACTACAACTATAAATGAAGTAAACAAACCCTGACACAATCAAAATTAAACACACTTTTTGGACTTACCTCATTTGATTTGAATGACCAAAATGATTTCAAAACCTTTTTTCCACCCAAATCGTGGTATCACAACAATTTATTAGTTGAAAATATTTGTTATTTTTTCATTTCGATATTTTTTCACAAATATACGACCTAAATGTCAATGTGACAGAACCCACAAAGTTGTGGACGCTAGTTGGCGCTGTAATCGTGCACGGAGCCAATACATAATATTCGAAAGCACACTAACCAGAGCCCCGATTACGGTAATTTTTAACGTCTACAATCCAGACGCGCTTCTTCGATTCTGCGATACGATTGGTCAAAACAGTCAGCTGTCAGTCAACGTCAGCTGTTTCGACCAATCGTATCGCAGAATCGATGAAGCGCGTCTGGATTGGAGACGTTAAAAATTACCGTAATCGGGGCTCAGACAGTTTACTAATCTGGAGGTCGGCATTATCAATAAGTACCTACTACGAGTACCTATTAGCAGCTGAGATTGTAAGTCGCATTTTTTATAAAACCTTACTTTCATCTCTGCGTTTTTTTATTTTTTTTTTATTCTGATTGAAAACTTATATGACATGTTCAGAAGTCAAAATGACAAAAATGTCGTGCGAACTTGCTGACAATTGTAATGAATCTGAAAAACCTTTGAAATGGTTAATAAAATAAAATGAAATGCATAAAAGTTGGCAAATATAAATAAATTATGAAATAATAGAACCAAGACAAAAATCTATACCACACATTTTATCTCATGCCACGAGGTCAAGACAAGAAATGTGGAGCAGAAAAGCCATCCCACCGACCATGTATTCAAAGCATGGATATTCCTGCTTCCAAGCAGCCATCACGTAGCACAGTATGCTCATCACAGCCATGCTCACGGACGCCGACTCCAAACTCTGAAAACCTCTCTGAGGTAGCTTCATACAGAGAAATTTACTGTACTTCACAAACCTGCAGTAACTCTGAAAACTGTTTGAAAACCTTACCAGAATTTTGCCCCTTTGGACTTAAGGAAAATAAGGATGCAGGAAATCAATGCACAGGAAGTTGCCACAGTGGTATTGCCAAAACTCAGCCGAAGGTGGTTTCAATCAGCAGAACAACGTTGGCCAAGGAAAAGCAGAATGAGTCCACACCTTCTAGCGGTCATTGTCCTGGTGGGATCCCCCTGAGTACAGTCAAACAATCCAACAGCTTAATGGACGTGTCCTCTTGTTGCGCGGTTAAAGCGATATCCCCTAACCAGTCAGTTGGATCTCCAGTGAAATCACCTTCAAAATCTCCACCAAGCTCCCCAACGAGAACTAAAGAAAAGACTTCGAAAACTAGTCCCAGTAGAACTCCACCCGACAAAATTATATCATGCTGCGAAGATGCTGATGCGATGATGCAAACTAGAAGTATGGCTGCTGTGATCGACGCTGGAACACATCCAATACCTAACACCACTGCAGCTGGAACTGGAATGCCTGGCGACAAAGCTGGTGCACCAACGCCCATCTGTTCTCCAGACAGTGCTTCAAAATGCTGTACACCCCCAGGAAAGAACACTAGTGTAATAGATGTTCGTAGACGCACAAGTTTCAAACTGCCTGAAGTGCCTGCACCTGAAATTGAAACCCCTGTTAAAGGACACCCAATGCCTGCCGACCGTGCTAAAGTTAAAAATCAGGACATTGCCTCATGTGCATGTCCAGAAGATAAAGGTCAAACGAAGTGTTCGTGCCACTTCCCGCCAGCTTTTAATCAATTCGGATGCACTGGAAATATCAGCGGCAACTGTAATTGTAATGATGAATAAACAGATCAATAACAATAGTAACAGTTTGTTTTAAATGCAATTAGTGAGTTTTTTAGACAGAAATTCAAGGTCTGAGAAAGGAATACCTCAAATGAACTAATCGTTATTACTTTATTTTTAAAAGTTTTATCGTTAGTTACAAAATAGCCACACACCATGGATTATTACAGCCTTCTTTTATCTTTACAGTTAATTAAGTCGTGAATTCGTGAATAATTACTAGTATGTTCGTTGCTTTTTTTTATAGCTTTAGTCTGATTTGTTGCTGTTTTTCCAGTCTTTGTTGTGGAAACAGCTGAAAACAAACATGATACATGAAACATGAACTTACAATAAATAATCTTAAATCATTTTAATTATTTCATAATTATTATATTCTGTTAAGGTAATTTATAATATAATATAAGGAGCCTGGATGCGGGCAGTGCAGGACCGTTCATTGTGGAAAACCTTGGGGGAGGCCTTTGTCCAGCAGTGGACGTCATTTGGCTGAAACAACAAGGTAATTTAACATACCTCGTTCGTTGCGTCTGGAAGGAGATTGTTTCCGGATGTTGGGAATTCGGGTAGATTTTCCTAGAATAATTGTTAATTTTATTAGAACAACACAAAACAGGTTTTATGGGTTGAAATGGTAATTTTAAAGTTAAGGACCTTAACTTATGGTACAGTAGACCACAGTTCCAACTACCCATTTCCGTTTTTTCTCCCGCTCTCATCACGTGATTCTTTGCGATAGAACGAGATTGCATGATGGAAATGGGTAGCATAAACTGTGGCCGAGTGGCCGATAGTACCTACCTAAATAGTTACCTGTATAATTGACAAACTAACCCCATATCCTTTCCAGTTGTTCCTTTAGCGGTCTCATCATCAAATTAATTGGTCTTACTTTACTATCTCTAATAAATCCATAACGAGTCATATCTATGGACGCAGACTTTTTGTAACAAATCTTTTGGATAAAATTCTTCGTCTCGGAAGACATGGAACCACATCTTGATTCTATTTTTGCTAAAGCCTCCTTCCGTTTCAATATATTCATCGTATTTTACATTTCTCTAGTCCTGAAGCATATTTGATTGCAGGTGAATTAAGTTAATGGATTACCGGAACGCTTAAATTGATCAATTTTAAAAGATCACTCGTGCGTGTCTATTTTGTAATTAAAAATTCAATTAGAAACTTCCTTTGTGATACGTTTTGACATTTTTGATTTTGTCTTGTTGACCAACGACTTTAATGTTTTTAATAGTTATGGTCAAGTTCAAAACTTATAAACTTATAGCTTCTTAAAGCTACAAAGAACGCAATAAGCCGTGTCTGCAGGTCATAATTGCGTAAAAATAATATTGAATGTTGACATGTTTTTGTTGATCGTGTAGGACAAAACACGCGCTCCAGACAAAATCAAGCAATGTATGATTTGGCCGTCGTGATTATTAGGAGCCATAAAATTAATTTACCTATTTATGTTTATAAGACTGAAGACTCTTAAAAATAATTGAGCTCTGGTGAGCTCAATTATTTTTAAGAGTCTTGAGGTTGGAAAGCACATCACTAGGGATTCCTATTTGACATATGGCTGAATCACAAGATCCAAAGCTGTCAATGAAAATTAAAAAGAAAAATGTGACATGTAAAAAGTGTATCACCAAAAACACAAGTAAAGCGACATCTATATTATTATTTAATAAATAGAAACGGAAATTATCAGAAATATTATCATAAAGATTTTTTTTAATTGTATAACGCGGAACGACAAGGATAGAGAATAAAAAGACATTGATTGTAGCTTACAAGGGACTTTAATACTGAAAACTTGACTAAAATTACGCAAATAGGAATTAAAAAAATTGATATTTAATGCAGAAAAGTAATAACAGATGGCGCTTCTTTAATTAATTTTACTTTTTTTTATATAATCCTCCTCGCTGTCTGTCAGCTGTCACTTTTTGCCGGTTCGTCGTTCGCATTTTTGCTGACTTTCTTCTTCTTTCTTTTGCCCGCCCGGCAGCTAATTTCAAAATATTTAAATACCAATATACGTAATTTATTATCATGCAAGGCGATAACCACGAAGCTTTGAAGCCAGTGTGCTGGCTTGCCGGCCGATGGACCACGAAAGAAGGAAGAGGAGTCTTCCCAAATATTAAAGATTTTCAATATCATGAAGAGCTGGAATTTTCATGCATTGGTAAGCATCATAATGTCTGAAATCTTCTTTGTAATTATTTGCCGGCGCATTCTTGGATAGAAAACAGTACTATTATTGCCTGTATTATCAATTTGGAAAAAGATAGTTTTTTTTTATTGAGGGTAATTAAATGGGGTTAGTCCCAACGGCCCCGGTGGATCTGCCCCGTCAACGGGGTGGATGGGAAAAAGTGTTTCAACGACCCCGGTAGTCATAGTCTTAGCGTTCAACGGGGTGGATGGAACACATCAAGTGTCAACCACCCCGGTATATCGTTTAACGGGGCGGATGGATCAAATCAAGTTTCAACCACCCCGGTATTTCACTAAACGTGACGGATGACACAGATCTAAAAGGTTCCACCTCGGTATTGCATACCGAAAATAAAACCTGTTAATAAAATCTATACTTATAATAAATCTGTAGAGAGGTCAATTCTGTACATGAAATATATTTTCAAAATAACTATCATGGGGTGATTAGTGATCGATACTGATGCCAAAAATGTAATCAGTAAAATTTTTGTCTGTCTGTATGTTCCTTATAGAAACAAAAACTACTAGACGGATTTTAACGAAACTTGGTACAATCATTCTTCATACTCATGGGCAGGTTATAGTATACTTAGGAATTCCCACGGGAACAGGAATTAGCGGGAAAATCCTTTTGTATGAAAAATCTAAACCGCTTAAGTTAGACGCTTGAAATTTGGCATGTAGGTACCTTAGTAAACTTAAAGCTTAGTTACAACAAGGAATTTCTGAAATTCCCACGGGAACAGAAATTATCGGGAAAATCCTTTTGTATGAAAAATTTAAACCGCTTAAGTTAGACGCTTGAAATTTGGCTTGTAGGTACCTTAGTAAACTTAAAGCTTAGTTACAACAGAATATTGCAAAATTCTCACGGGAACGGGAGTTAGCGGGAAATAACATTTGTATGAAAAAATCTAAACCGCATAAGATAGACGCTTGAAATTTGGCATGCAGGTACCTTAGTAAACTTAAAGCTTAGTTAGTTACAACAGGATATTGCAAAATTCCCACGGGAACAGGAATTGGCGGGAAAATCCTTTTGTATGACTGACTCACTGACATATCAACGCACAGCCTAAACGGCTAAACGTAGGCACTTGAAATTTGGAAGGGACGTAGCTTAGGTACCGTAGAGTTGCACTAAGAAAGGAATTCCCGAAATTACCACGGAAACGGGAATTACCGGGAAAATCCTTTTGTATGAAAAATCTAAACCGCTAAAGTTAGACGCTTGAAATTTGACATGCAGGTCCCTTAGTAAACTTAAAGCTTAGTTACAACAGGATATTGCAAAATTCCCACGGGAACCGGAGTTAGCGGGAAAAAACATTTGTATGAAAAAATCTAAACCGCGTAAGATAGTTGAAGGGGGCAAAACGGGATCCACGCGTACGAAGTCGCGGGCGGCCGCTAGTAAAAAATAATAATATGCAAATAATAATTTCATTTAACAGTCACTGTTTAAAAAAAACTTCAGCATAAAAGTATTATGGTCATAAACCTATAGATTACTTTTAGAATCACAGATGCGCAATTGCATTAATCAGTCAATATTAATAACAATCTAATAGTCTTATGTGATAAAAAGTAACTCTAAACCTCCAACTAACAAATAATAACAAGGAAATCTAAAATTGTTACAAAACATAATTATTATTTAAGAATCACAGATATCTACGTAGTTACATTAATCAGGTGTTGATTAACAATAGTACTTAAACTACTAATTAAATAAATCATTAATAACGAAAAAAAGTATTCTAAAATTGACATAAAAATATCACGGTAACAAATTATGATTATTAGTTTTAGAATCACACATGCGCAAATACATTAATCAGTCAATAAACACTTTAATGTTATTAAAAGTAACTCTTAAACTACTACTATCAAATAATAACAAAAAAAATATAAAATTATTACAGAATATAATAATTATTACTTTAGATTCATAGAGACGTAGTTACCTACATTAATCAGTTGTTGATTAACATCAGCGCTTAAACTATTATCTAATTAAATAAATCATTAACAACAAAAGAATAATTTGTAAAATTGACACAAAATATAATTGTAAAAAAATATGATTATTATTAACTAGCGGCCGCCCGCGACTTCGTACGTGTGGATCCCGTTTTGCCCCCTTCAACTATCTTACGCGGTTTAGATTTTTTCATACAAATGTTTTTTCCCGCTAACTCCGGTTCCCGTGGGAATTTTGCAATATCCTGTTGTAACTAAGCTTTAAGTTTACTAAGGGACCTGCATGCCAAATTTCAAGCGTCTAACTTTAGCGGTTTAGATTTTTCATACAAAAGGATTTTCCCGGTAATTCCCGTTTCCGTGGAAATTTCAGGAATTCCTTTCTTAGTGCACCTCTACGGTACCTAAGCTACGTCCCTTCCAAATTTCAAGTGCCTACGTTTAGCCGTTTAGGCTGTGCGTTGATATGTCAGTGAGTCAGTCATACAAAAGGATTTTCCCGCCAATTCCTGTTCTCGTGGGAATTTTGCAATATCCTGTTGTAACTAACTAAGCTTTAAGTTTACTAAGGTACCTGCATGCCAAATTTCAAGCGTCTAACTTACGCGGTTTAGATTTTTTCATACAAATGTTATTTCCCGCTAACTCCCGTTCCCGTGAGAATTTTGCAATATTCTGTTGTAACTAAGCTTTAAGTTTACTAAGGTACCTACATGCCAAATTTCAAGCGTCTAACTTAAGCGGTTTAGATTTTTCATACAAAAGAATTTTCCAGCTAATTCCTGTTCCCGAGGGAATTCCTAAGTATACTATAACCTGCCCATGAGTATGAAGAATGATTGTACCAAGTTTCGTTAAAATCCGTCTAGTAGTTTTTGTTTCTATAAGGAACATACAGACAGACAGACAGACAGACAGACAGACAGACAAAAATTTTACTGATTACATTTTTGGCATCAGTATCGATCACTAATCACCCCATGATAGTTATTTTGAAAATATATTTCATGTACAGAATTGACCTCTCTACAGATTTATTATAAGTATAGATTTTATTAACAGGTTTTATTTTCGGTATGCAATACCGAGGTGGAACCTTTTAGATCTGTGTCATCCGTCACGTTTAGTGAAATACCGGGGTGGTTGAAACTTGATTTGATCCATCCGCCCCGTTAAACGATATACCGGGGTGGTTGACACTTGATGTGTTCCATCCACCCCGTTGAGCGCTAAGACTATGACTACCGGGGTCGTTGAAACACTTTTTCCTATCCACCCCGTTGACGGGGCAGATCCACCGGGGCCGTTGGGACTAACCCATTAAATGAAACTTACTTTTGTCTACTTAGAAAAAAATTAATGCGTAGACTTTTAAATTGTTAATGCCTATGCCTCAGATATACTAAAAACTTCAGCGAAGATTTTTAGTAAATTAAGTAAATTATATGTTTTAACCAATCTCTTAATTTTTATTTCTAGGATGTTTTTAAAGAATCGATTAAACATAAAAATTATAAAAATAAATTCTTCTTATTTCAGGTCAACCAATGTTCAACTTTATGTCAAAGTCAACCAATCCGGAGACCCAAGCCCCGATGCACCAGGAGCGTGGATTCCTACGAATCAAGCCCGGCACCAACGAGCTTGCGTTTATGGTAAGCCACAACTTTGGTCTCACATCACTTGAAGAAGGCCAATGTGATCCTGAGAAGATGGAGATTGTACTAGAAACTGTCAACGTTACTAGGATGTCGTTCGCCAAGCCACCACATGTGAAGAAGTTCAAGCGAATCATCAAGTTGGTCAGCGAAGATACGTTGGAGATAACGCTGTACATGGAAACCGATACGACGCCTCTGACTGAGCATTTGAAAGCTGTTTACAAAAAGATGGATGTGTAATTAACTATTAATCATCTTATGAGATCATACCTGTTGTCTGTCTTGTGACTTGTTTGCGAAAACATTTTTTTGCCAGGATAGACAGTTTGTATGATCGTATTATATAAGTGTATTTATGCCTCTGTGGTGTATTGAACTTTATTTATTCAGTAGTTGTTATTATTTTAAGCTTGTATTCTAGGTTTTCAAATAAACATTTTGGAATCTCAGACTTGAGATTCCTAAGAAGGCTGTTACGGTTTTGGCTGTAGTAAGTGAGAGCATTGATCTCGAAATTGAATCTGTTTTATGCCTATCTTCAATAATGATGAAATTTTCTAGGAAGAAACTAGGTTCTCTTGTATAGTGATCTCCTGTTAAACTCTGTTGTCTAATTTATTACTGTTTTGTTGTGCACAAATAGCACAAAGTATGTATTATTATGTTGTTTAAGAAGAATTTAAAAATAGAATATTTTTATTCTAAATTATGTATTGTATTATTTTATACTATGGTCAACCCACTACCTCATCTATGTAGGTATGTAAGCCACAAGTACCTATCTATTATCTTTTGTATATTATTTATAAGATTCGATGCTATGCGCGTTTATCCATGCCCAGGCCAACCCCTAAAAAACTTAGAAATAGAACATGGTTGAACAGTAGTGAAAATAAGAACAAAATGTAAAATTACATTAATTTATAAACATGAATAGAATCCAAACGTGACAATTAGTACATGAACTACGTTATTGAATATTTATGCGTAATTTGGTACAAAAGTTGAAATAGGCAATTCAAGCCCTACACACTAGACGCTACGTTATCTGATTGAACGTGTAAAAAGTATGTACCTAAGTAAATAGTCATAGTCAGTGAGATAATTAATATTTTATACCTTTTTAAACCCACCACACAAATGAGGCTATCAAGCCCTGTACATCAACAACATAATGTCCAGTGAGCGTCAAATAGTTAGAGATACCCAAGGTAGCCAAAAAGTTCAGAATGTGTCTGTTGGCAAAAGGTTGCGTTTTCAACTTTTTGGCCACTAGGTCTCACTATTTGACCCTGACTGAAACTGTTTATCGAAAAGTCCAAACTGAATAAAATATTTATTCATTGTCATTATTATTTAAATGATGATATTGAAAAGGTTGACTACTTCCTTGATAATGTACGTTACACAGAATATCTGTGGTAAGTTAATTTAAATATTATACATAGACAATGTGGATACCATTCTGAAGATCAGAAGAACTAAAATAACCTAGATCATTGACCCTTACCATCCCAACTAATCCCAACTAATATTATAAATGCGAAAGTAACTCTGTCTGTCGCGGGCGGAAAGCTAGTTATACATAATTTTCGCCCGCGGCTTCGCCCGCGTGGAATTTTGTCTGTCACAGAAAAACTTTATCGCGCGCGTCCCTGTTTCAAAAACCGGGATAAAAACTATCCTATGTTCTTTCCCGGGACTCAAACTATCTCTATGCCAAATTTCATCAAAATCGGTTGCGAGGTTTAAGCGGGAAAGCGTAACAGACAGACAGACAGACAGACAGACAGACAGACAGACAGACAGACAGAGTTACTTTCGCATTTATAATATTAGTTGGGATTTAAAATTGGTGTCATTTAATGCATTTCAAACAAGCTCATACAAGAATGAAAAGGCCACAATAATGATATTCACAAAATGTGGTAAATTATTTTTGTTGCATAATACATAATCGTTAATCGTAATCATCTTAATGTGACACAAAAATGGAACACTGTCACAATTATTGCAAAAACAAAAAAAAATTATCACATAAACAACTAATTTGTTTGTAAAAATATTTTGATAGAAATAATTATTACTTAAACATTAATCCGTTTAGATTCAGACAAAATAATGCGGCTTTCTGGCCGTGATTCCGTATTCTTGCAGTGCCGGTGCCAGATCTTCCATAGTCATAACGTACTTCTTTTCTTTGGGGCCTTTCTGGTTCTTGGAGCTCTGTGTTATCTGACTGGACGTCCTCATTTTGCAGTGCTGTAGAGCATCATTTGCAACGTCCGACAAGAATTTCTGAGATGCAAGAGCTATTAACCGGATCAATCTGGAAAACAATTGCATTTTATTAAAACTAAAATTATAATCTCAGCATTGGAAAAGTACTTGATAACTACTTATGAACATACCCAATAGGTATCTGTTACGCTAATTTTAACTTCAACACAGATAACTTCCTCTTGAATATTAGGTATATTCAAGCCCTACAGCACACTTGGGCCATAAAATCATTAATAGAAGAAAGCTTACCAACATATACCTAGCTCTAAATTGTGGAGTTATGCTAACAAAGGATATTAATGGCATCTACATATAAACTTAGATTAATAATCTAAGCATATAAATTAAAAATACCACGTTACCTGGGGTCCTGTGACTCGAAGCCCGACATATTAAGGTAGTGTGCAACCACGGAGTCTGGTATGGACGGGTTATAGTTGTAATTCTCAAGCTGAAGAAGAAAATCGCTCAGTACGTGACCAACACCAATATCATCCTCCATTGCGACAGATGTCGAAGCCAGGCGGCTCATCTGCATACCGCTGTAAATAAATCACAATTCAAACAATATTCGTACAGCAAATCATACAAGAAAAGTCACTCTCACGCACAGGTAAATAAAAATGTAGAAATCACTGCACTTTTTTTGTTGACCGCTTTGACTTGCTTGACGTCATTTGCAGTTTGACAACAAATTTTGCAGTTGGCAGAACTGAAAGCGTTTTGTATCACCAAAATTGTATGAAAAATGTCAAACATTAATTTTATTTCACCTAATCATTAGTATCTAAAGTTAGTTTACTTTATAACTCTCCGAAAAATATAAAAGTAAAGATTTAAACTAAAAAAATATACTATTTCACATCGGAGATAAAAAAGGAAAATTGTTTATGGCTGTCCATATCGATTTTTGAAAGCATAAACAACACGCAAATTGCCCACGTCATTGCAATGTTACTAGTAATTTGCATGTACACTATTTATGGGAAATTTAAATTTTAGTAAAAAGTGATAATGTTTATTCATCGAGCTAATGTCTACAACATTTTAGCGAGTTTTAAGAATATTAAGTTGTTTGACTTTATCGCGGTACGTAAGATTAATTAAGCCGAATGCATTCTGAAATACAATGGTTAGGCAAAAAAATCCCTTCCATTTTTAATTTTATAATAAAAAAAATTACTTTAAAATAAATCACGTTTCATACATTCAATTTTTAACGATAAATATGAACATTGACTTAAATCTCTAGGGAAATTCTATTTTACAACTATGAGAACACTGGCCTCGTGGTACTTTAGCCGTTATGTTGGCAACATCTGCCCCTTCCTTCCTTCTTTTGCGCCGCTCCTCCGGGCAGAACTGCGAGAGAACGTGATCGATCGAATTTCAAAAAAGGCACACACCTTCCCCTTGTGCTCCCGAGATCACGAAATTACTCTAAAATCTCCTGATTATAAAATTCAGGAGTTAGTGTTTCGTGATTTTCCATTCCGTGTGTGACCCGGTAGATTCCACCTTACGCCCGCGAGGCAATTACTCAGTGAAGAGCCCACCTAATTGAACAAAATGTCGAACCTCGCCGATCCGGTCGCGTTCGCGAAGGACTTCATCGCCGGCGGTGTGTCCGCCGCCGTGTCCAAGACCGCGGTGGCGCCCATCGAGCGCGTCAAGCTGCTGCTGCAGGTCCAGCACGTCAGCAAGCAGATCACCGAAGACCAGCGCTACAAAGGTATCGTCGACGCCTTCGTCCGCATTCCCAAAGAGCAGGGCCCGCTCTCGTTCTGGCGTGGTAACCTCGCCAACGTCATCAGGTACTTCCCCACCCAGGCGTTGAACTTCGCCTTCAAAGACAAGTACAAGCAGGTGTTCCTCGGTGGCGTAGACAAGAAGACGCAGTTCTGGCGCTACTTCGCGGGTAACCTGGCCTCCGGCGGTGCCGCAGGAGCCACATCCCTGTGCTTCGTGTACCCGCTCGACTTCGCCCGTACGCGTCTCGCCGCCGACGTCGGCAAAGGAGACGGCCAGCGCGAGTTCTCCGGCCTCGGAAACTGCCTGTCCAAGATCTTCAAGTCCGACGGTCTCGTCGGTCTCTACAGAGGCTTCGGCGTGTCGGTGCAGGGTATCATCATCTACCGTGCGGCGTACTTCGGATTCTACGACACGGCGCGCGGCATGTTGCCCGACCCCAAGAACACTCCTCTGGTCATCAGCTGGGCCATCGCACAGACCGTCACCACAGTCGCCGGCATCATCTCGTATCCGTTCGACACGGTCCGTAGGCGCATGATGATGCAGTCTGGCCGTGCTAAGGCCGACATGCTGTACAAGAACACAATCCACTGCTGGGCGACCATCGCCAAGACCGAGGGTGGATCCGCCTTCTTCAAGGGAGCCTTCTCCAACGTCCTCAGAGGCACTGGCGGTGCCTTCGTGCTTGTCCTATACGACGAAATCAAGAAGGTCCTCTAAATTTAATGTAAGAAACGTTACCATAAATTCAATTGTGATTCCGAATCACCTCAATAGCCACTCCCTTGAAATCATGTATTATTAGAAACGAAACAATCGAAACTAGTAACTTATTTTTAGTTAAATAAAGCGTTGTACATTGATTCCAATATGTATTGTTTTATTAAAAAATTGTTAAGTTGCATAACTCACCTAGCCTGAGTGTGAAAAATGCAGTGATAGTTTGACAGCAGTTAAGAATTCATTTAAATTGTGCTTAAATTCGAATTTGGAATCAAGAAATTGGTTTTTTTCAGTGATCATGTAACTGGCCAGTGACTGTTATGTAATGCCCTCATTCTGTATGGGCCAAGGTTAGCTTGTGCTAAGTGTTGAAATTGGATTGGATCAATTTATATGAAGTCTTTTCTGAACTCTATTCATTGCTGTGGTGAAAATCTGTGGTTTTCTCTTTGTTCACATGCAGGCTATGTTAGTCATTCAATAGATAACCTATGTGACACTGATGGGAGTGAGACCTTGTACTATGAATACTGTGTACTCTAACAGCCTGTATGTATTGAAGCTCATGTTAATGCTGTGAATTTCTTTAGTCATGTGAAAAGGTTATGTAACAGAGTGTTGTGCTATGCAGTGTGTTGTGGTGACATGAACTTGATTTCAATTCACATTAACAGTGGTTCACAGTGTAGTGAAAATACCTTTTTCGAAAATAACTCTGTAGTGTATCCGTAGGGTGTATTGTGGGTGGGCTGTAAGCTCGGTGAACTTTGTTCGCTCGGTGTGAGTTTTTCTTAATGAAAAAGTCATACGTAACGAGTAATTATAATATAGAAATGTTAAAAATAACATGCTGTTTTCCTTTTTAAATGACATGCTTGGTTCTCAATCCCCCATCATCTGTGCCTTTATTCATTGATTCTAACTTGTAAAAAAACCTAATTCTTTCATAATATCAATGAATAGGGCTTCATTCATGTTATGTAACAAAATTGTGAAAATAATTTTCATCCATTTCATATTAATTTTCCTATAGTTTGACTAACATGAAACATTTGATTGTTGATTTTATTCTCATTTTTTGTTACATAACTAACAGTGACGTCACAAATCTCATTACATAAACCTGAAAATATTTAGCAAGTTGTCACAGTCAATTACATAATCTATATATTTTCTTGTAGACATATTCAATAGAGTCTAATTTTGACTGTGACAGTTTAATTATGTAGGATCTTGGTCATCTAACGTCTACGGGAAATTCAAGATTTCGGAAAATCCCCCCGTGACGTCGACTGTGACACAACTGCAGCGGCGTGACGTCACGACTCACGATGTGGTAGGTATTACTTGTGATGGTTTGTACGAATTAACTAGATTACCTACCTACTTACTACTCTTACTGAATGCTGTCGTCAGAAACTGAGTGAGCTCTAGTTCTATCTATCACGATTTTTACGGTGAAGGCTATGTTTTTGATGATTGATTTACACTGGCCCTCTCATTCATAGGTAACGGATTTAAATGAAAAAAAGCTAATGATTTTCCTTATTTTATCGTTATTAGACCGGTAATAGCAGGGGATGCCAAACATAGCGAAAACTAACGTCAATCGCTGACACACCAATCGATACGGGTCATCAAACAAAGTTAATAAGAAGTATTGGAAGAGCGAGTTATGGTTGTATTTACTCTGGTTATGGTCCTAATACCTACTGCCTATTAGGCATGGAATGCAAGATCCTGAGAGTTAACCCTAAAAACGCGCGCTGAACAGGCCTGTTGTAACTAGTTCCAAGAATTTTTAGTTAAGTACGTAGCAGCACCCTGCACCACCTACAGCATATCTAAGAAGGTCTCTAATTTCTTTTTAGTATCAGTCAGTTTGAAGTTGACCAAAGTTAATTGATACTTGAATGATCCAGTAACATGCAGACAGTTTATCAGATAAATGACGCTATGTTAAATTCAACGCGACTGCTACACGTGGCTACACGCTGATATAATTCTTGTCTCGTCGCAGTAGAGGCCAGAAATGCACGCGTAGAGTGGTCACCCAGGTTACTGACATTAAGATGGATGCGTCATCATCAGTCGCTAAGAGAAAGATTCAATACGTTTCCGGAACTCCAAATGATGTCACACTAATGAAGTTAATTTTTAATTAATTACCCATTACTTACCTAACTAATAGTTATTTAGAATAACTAGATTAGGTCACTATATTGTTTTTTCGATAAGTAGGTAGGCCACAAATGAGACTGGGGGGGAGGAGTGTTCAGCAGTAGGTAGACGTCCTGTGGCTGAAATGATGATGATGATGAATTATTGTTACAATCTAAAATCAGATTTAATACATTAGGTAGGTTAGGTAGGTACCTATTATATTTTTTCAGATCCCAGATTTTATTTGTTCAAGCTTCGCTTTGTTCCATGACATGGTCAATCGAGTTTTTTCGCCTAAGTAAAAATCTTTGCCAAAGTTGTGCCCACCCAACCCAATATGGCAGATGTTTCCATGGTCATAGAGCAGTAACCATAGAATGTGAACAAAAAATGGTTTTCTTGGTACCTGAGTGAGCATACTGTCAAAAGAAATGGTCGAACGTGGCATTGGGATCGTTGCCCCGTACTAACAATGCTTTAGGTAGGTAAGTACCTACTTTTTTTAACGCTTTTAGCGATCTAACGGACCTTTTAACCTTCCTATACCCGCGCGTTGGTCTCTCAGACCGACGAACTAATAATTCGGAGTTTTTTAAAAAAGTATTAACTCTATGACTTTGCGGTTCTTAGTAGCTTCATGATTTGTGGCCAGCCATTGTTTAGTGTTGGGCGATCGCTGCTGCCAAGTGTACGTGTGTCACTTTTTGCTGTTATTCGGTCTGTGAGACCGACGCGGGTATACGTGTAACTACTTCAGGTATGTTACTATTGTTTTATTTTACAATATTACTCAATAAAATGTATTGTCATATTTTAGTGACGATTCATATCAATTAAGTATTACTGTATTTTATTATTATTAATTTGTTTTTAACCATTTTTGTCGTCATAATGAACGAAGAAAGGATAAGGGCGCTGTTAGAATGTGAAGATTCGGACTCCAACTATGATGACCAGAGTGACAGTGATGAGGTGGTGGATGATTTAGAAGTGCAGGAGAACAACACCGATTCTGAGCAGAAGGGTGATTTGTCACATGCAAAAAGTATTTTTGTCATTATACGAGCATGCAGTTATGGTATGTTCCGGTTATTATTCCACTGAAACCACTAGTGATAAATACTGTTATGTTCTTTTATATTACTAAGAATACTTCCATTTATTATATTTCGTAGTAATTTTTTAGGCTTCAAAAGAAAAAAAGTTTATTTTTGTTATTAAATTTAGACTGATGTAAAATTTTGTTCAAATTTTAAGTCTGATTTAAAGGCTGATTAAACCAAAATATCTATAAATATAAAATTTGTTTTAATTTTTTCATGCAATTAATACCTTAACGTATAATTTAAAGCAAATTATAGTACAATACAGTACACAATTATACTATAAAACACGAGCTCAACTTTCGGTCTGAGAGACCGTGCGCGGGTATATGTGTAATGCTTTTTGGCGCGGGTATACGAAGGTTAACGGCCTACTTAAGTACGTCGTCGTCCTAGCCCAGTTTTCTTTGCTACTAAACTTTTGCTCCAAACTAAATATCTAATTTAACTTAGGTAGTTTGCCAAATTAGAGTAAGTAAAACAAAATCCCACGTCCCTTCATTCAGTGCGTGTTCTTCAGCTTTAGAAGCCGAAAGAAAAAGTTAGCAATGCTTTGGTTGGAGTATGAGCCTACTTTATATTTATGTGTTTAAAGAATACGAGAATGTTTGTAGCCTCCGGAAGAGATCACTTATTTTTATCTTGGCAATCGCAGTCATGTTGGATAACCGATTCGAATTTTTGTTTACATTGTTTTTAGACATTTATTTTGGATGCTACTCACTTGTAAAAAATCTTATATGAAATATATCATCATTAGCATCATTTCAGCCATTGGACGTCCACTGCTGAATATAGGCCTCCTCCAATGCTTTCCAAGTTTCCATGTTGATCGATTTTTATGTTGTCGTCGGTCCACCTTGTGGGTGGACGTCTCACGCTCCGTTTTCCGGTACCTACGCGGCCTCCATTCCAGAACCTTGCTGCCCCATCGGCCGTCAGTTCTGCGTACTATGTGCCTGCCCATTGCCACTTCAGCTTGCTAATCCGTCGGACTATGTCAGGGACTTTAGTTCGTTTACGGATCTCCTCAAGAAAATATTTACTTATCTAATAATTTGCCTACTTTAAAAGTTTCTTTACGGGCTGCATCTGAATGAAACTATTTTCCAAGTTGGTGTAGTGAGCCTTCTTAGGGCATATGCACACATTCAGCTAAAATTGATTGATTTGTTGCATTTTATATTGAATGCGATGATCGCACACATAGGCCAGTAGAATTAAACACAAAAATGAATTAAATCGGAAATAATTCCTACTAAAGATTTTAGTGCTTTAATGGCTTCATTAGTTGCCCATAAAGACTCTCCTAGGTTTTCGACTTCGACGGAGTTGTGCTTAAGTGGTGGGGGCCCCCGAAAGGGGCGCTTTTTCGGTTTTCCGGTTATACCGCGTAAAGGACTTACCCTATCGAAAAGTGGTCTTCCTGACGGTTGAAGGGCATTTAATCCTGCATCAAATAAGACCAAATTCATATGTTTTGAACAAACCGTTCTCGTGCAAATGTTCGGCAAAGTAGAAAATATGTGTATAATTAATTACCCTCTCCACGTCCAATGGCTCGTTACCCACAGGCTTCCAAGTCTTGAAAAGGAGCGCCTCAACCAGTGTAACCCTATCAAGGCTTACGAGCTGGATGCGCCTATCCTTGTTCGTCGCAGCCGTTCCTTAACTGCGGTTGCTGCACCTCTTCCTGGCACTCACCTGAACGACTCTGTGTTACCTACTGTGGCTGCTCCTCTTCCTTGTATCCTCCTGCACGACTACGTTGCCTAGCCGTATGCCTGGTCTAAGGTTCGACGCCAAAAATCAACAACAACAAGTTCATAATTCATATTAAAACGCTGAAGAGTTTTTTGTTTGTTTGTTTGAACGCGCTAATCTCAAGAATTACTAGTTTGATTGAAATAATTATTTTTGTGTTGAATAGCTCATAAATTGAGGAAGGCTATAGGATATATACAATTACTCTACGACTAATAGAGGCGAAGCAGTAAAGAAAAATGTTGCAAGCACGGAAAATAGTATTTAAACTATTTTCACGCGTACGAAGTTGATTTTGTGGCGTCGAACCTTGGACCAAGCATATGGCTAAGCAATGCAATCGTACAGGAGGGTACAAGGAAGAGGGGCAGCCAAATTAGGTAACACAGAGTCGTTCAGGAGAGTGCCAGGAAGAGGTGAAGCAACCGCAGTTAAGGAACGGCTGGAACGAACAAGGATAAGCGAATCCAACTCGTGAGCCTAGACAGGGATACGCTGATTAAGGCGACCCTTTACAAGGCTTGGGAGCATACGGGTGACGAGCTATTGGACGTGGAGAGGGTCATTAATTATACACATATTTTCTACTTTGCCGAACATTTGCACGAGAACGGTTTGTCCAAAACATATGAATTTGGTCTTATTTAATGCAGGATTAAATGCCCTTCAACCGTCAGGAAGACCACTTTTCAATAGGGTAAGTCCTTTACGCGATATAATCGGAAAACCGAAAAAGCGCCCCTTTCGGGGGCCCCCACCACTTAAGCACAACTCCGTCGAAGTCGAAAACCTAGGAGAGTCTTAATGGGCAACCAATGAAGCCATTAGAGCAATAAAATCTTTTGTAGGAATTATTTCCGATTTAAAAGCTAATTCTACTGGACTAACAGGCTCACACAGCGGGTTCTAAAATGTGGTCATTTTGTCTTTCTCTTGAGTATTATTAAAAGACTCGAGCAAATAAGTGCCTATTAAGTTAAATCATTATCATCTTACTAACTTGTCCAAACACAGAATCAGTTCCATTCAAGCTGTGCATTCAAGTATCAAGAACATAAGTTGGGAACATCGTCGTACCTTTATGTACCTAACTACCTATCTACAGAGTTCGGGAGTTTATGTAACTGTAAATCAATCACGATTTCCGTAGCCTGAAAACGTAGCAACAGATTTGGAGTAGCAAGTATGTCAACTGATGATTACACAATCTGAAAGTTGGAAACGGAGCAAGCGCGCCAAATCTATTTTTTAAAACTTTTGAACGTTATTTTTCGATTTAAATCCACTGAGCAGGAACATTATCGCGTAGAAAGTAGAATAAAAATAGTGTAGAACAAGTAATTTAATCATGTCGCGTAAAGGAATGTCACGAGATTTGTAAGATTATGGTTTTGTATGTAGATAGTGTACGAGGACATGCGGTGTCGGATAGCGAGCGCTCAAGCCAGTGTCACTATGTGCGACCAATTGTTTGACCACATTGTAATTGGGAGAAAGATATGAAAGATGAACATTTAAAAATAAAAATTAAACATAAGTAAAATTATTTATCTAGAGGCGAACATGCTAGCTAGCTAATTTCCTCTCTGGAGAGGTAGATAGTTAGCCTTGGGGGAAGGAAGAATGAAGAAAATCGCACATCGAGCAGTCCATTGTGGTCCAACTGACCCCCACCACCTCACTCATCCTCAGAGTTTGACATCATGGTCTCAAACCAATAAAGAATATTATGAAGTTCGTTTCAGCCAATTTAAGCGCCTCTCCCAAGGATTCCCGGTCGGTCCTGCGCTGACTGCATCCAGAAGGTTTCAGAAAAAAAGAAGTAAATTTTGCTGAAATTGTAACAAATATATTATGTACTAGTATACGGACAGTCCTTACATAACAGCCGGTTACTGGGTCGTGAGTTCGCGACCTTTATCGAGGCATTGATCGTTAGTCCCGAGCGGCGCAGTTCTAGAACTTACCATTTCTGTTTATGGATCTACCTAGCTACTAGCTTTCCGCCCACGTGGAATTTTGTCTGTGACAGACAACTTTATCGCGCGCGTCCCTGTTTAAAAAACTGGGATAAAAACTATCCTAAATATCGAGACTCAAACTACTTAGCTCTATCCTAAATTTCATCAAAATCGGTTCAGTGGTTTATGCGTGAAAGCGACACAGACAGAGTTACTTTCGAATTAATATTAGTAGGGATGTTCTGGCTGCGAGAATGCTTCAGAATTCAATGATTACGAAATCGTCCATCCATAGGTTTTACTGCGGTCCAGAAAGTGAGGTAGGTTTAGGTAACGTATACTACCACTTACTCATACTTAGTAACATACTTACTCGTACTTAGATCCTTAGCTAAACTTGAAATATTTTCTTTCTAATAGGCTATTTTCCTTCTAATAGATTATCTATTTTAGTTTGTATTGACTGTCAGCCTAGCTCATACATAGCCTTGCTATTATTGTCCTTACCTTCATTATGAAAGCCACAATGATCATACTTACTAGCTACGAGGGCACACGGTGTAATATTACAGACGAGATTATTCCCACCTCTCGTTCCCTACGCTGCAACTCCTGTGTAGCCAGGATCAACAGCTTGACCGCCAATAAATAAAACCCCCAGTTAAGGCCAAGTTTGTCCCGGGGAAATTTAAACTGTCATTACACCCTGTCAAGCTTTAGTTCCTGGGTATACAGGAGTTGCAGCGGTGAGAACGAGAGGTGGGAATAGTCCCGTTTCCCAGCGCCCTGAAAAGTTCGCTGGTCTGTCCCAAAGAACTGAAACCTCCAACTGAATCCTCCGCGGTGCGCGTTCTGTCATAGCGAAGTCAAATCTTAATTCTTATACTCTTAACTCAAACAAAAGCAAAAATCAAACTTGGGTAATGACTAAATGTTCAAAATATTACCGAGCATGTAAATTTTTTGATTGTTGAACGCAGCTAAAATTAATTTCGAGTAATTTACCAGTGGAAGAAACCGCCTAAACATAAATTATATTGTTTAGTCAGAAATGGCAGAATTAAAAGGAATGTGATAATGAGCTGCTTATCAGTAGTTATCAGAGAACGTGTCGTTGGCTAGCTCATTAGGGTTGACAATATGCGCGTGAACTGTTCTTAATTATTAATTAGATAATTACGATTTACGATCTGCTAGTTACGTAGGTCTATCTCTCTCAATTTAGAACTAACTCTCTTATCTGTAAATACCTATGAAAGTAAACTTGTAACCCAGAAACCTAAAGATGACATCTATGGACTTATTATTCCTTGTTTGAATGATAATGGCATACATTTACAGCGTGATAAAAGGCCACGGATATCTACACTACTAGGGAACAAATGGAGCAACATGTTCCGGGACATGTCGCTGACATAAGTGCCACTTGTGGTCTAAAGTGATTAAATATTTTTGATTTTAACCAACCACGTGATGTTCCCGGGGCATGAAGCGTGAAAACCGTGAAACACTGAGGAACATTCGAGGCACTTCTTATCGTGTCGACAACAAACCTACACAGTGTCAGTGTCAGCCCAAAACTCAGCTAAGAGAACCCTAGACCACTCCTTCGGGACAATAAATGGGGCAGTGCTGAGAACATGTCAACCCTTCACAGTTCACATGAATGGTGATAGAGATAGATGATAAGCGATAGTGTACGCAGAAGGATATGATCTTGTGATAACATCTGTTACCTAATCACCTACTTTTAGCATTTTAGTCACACGTAATTAACTAATTTTATCATTAGGCATACATTTTAATGATGATACGATATAAATTATATATTATTGACTTGGCCATCGCACTAAATAATTTAATTTACACGTGTTTTCATGCGATGGCCAAGTCAATATATTTATGTAAAACGTTAAAGATTTCCTGGCCTGGACTTGGTATTACATGGATCTCACAACTTTTTACCGTAGAACAACTGAGTTGCGAGACTTGGTTTTTTTGACAAGTATTGTTTTTGATGGGATCTCATTTCTTTTTGTATTTTGTAGACAGCAGTTATGTATCTAGAAAACTGGACCGAAATTGAAAAATTTTACTCGACTTGGCGGTTGCACTACCGTGCCCCCAAATCTCATTTCTTTTTGTATTTTGTAGACAGCAGTTATGTATCTAGAAAACTGGACCGAAATTGAAAAATTTTACTCGACTTGGCGGTTGCACTACCGTGCCCCCAAATATTTTAGTTTTTCCTTGATTCATACACCAAACACTACTTATATTCCAAATTTGAAGCTTCTAGGTCTGCTAGAAGTGCCTTAGAATTTTGATGATCGGTGAGTCAGTCAGTGAGTCAGTGAGTGACAAAATTAAGTAACTTTGACCCGTTATAATTCTTAAACTACTGGTTCAAATTGAATGAAATTTTAAATATACCGTGTCTTTACAATGCCTGCATAGCTAATGAAAATTCAGCCTTCTAGTTTTATCCACAACGAAGTTACAGGCAGTCGAAAATGGCCTGAATTGCTTCGAGAAAAGGATGGTACGGCCGTGCCGCTTTTTTGCTCGACTTGGTGGGGGCACTGCCGTGCCCCCAGATAACATTGCATTTTTATCAATGGCGTTGTTGCTACCTGCCTGGGTATCGTACTTACTTACTTGATGAGTAGCAAGTGGAAACCTATTAATTAACTATGCAGCGAGATCACAACAGCACGTACTTATTTGTTAGTTCGAGATTTGAACTAAAAAACGCGCACTGTTGTTCCAAAAACTCGACAATTATCAACACTCCTCGGTCCCCCCTACCGTGCCCCTACTTATACATGCTAAATAATGTACCAGCTGACGGATGCTGACCAAGTAACACTTTGTGTCATCAGCTTGTGATAGACGGTGGTTACATAAATCCTGGCAGGCGGACTCTACGATAATAACGTGCAAGGTCGCTGTCAAGGCGCCGTCATTGTCGTCATGAACTACTGACTAGTACTGCTAGTACTACTTACCTACTACGATTACTATGTATTGACGATGACTTTTTACTGACGATGTTTCTCGCGCTGCTTCTTCTCAGCAGGCCCATTTATTGTCCCGAAACACAGGTAGGGGTTTTATTAATCTAAGAGGTAGGGTTAAAGTAAAATATTTTTCCTAATAAGGAACAGCGTTACTCGTTT
Organism: Ostrinia nubilalis; assembly: GCF_963855985.1. Taxonomy (NCBI): domain Eukaryota; kingdom Metazoa; phylum Arthropoda; class Insecta; order Lepidoptera; family Crambidae; genus Ostrinia; species Ostrinia nubilalis. Next base: position 3,867,490 of record NC_087117.1, read on the forward strand.
GAGGTGTGACTCGTTGAGAACAAGCGAAATTAAGGAAGGAATCATTTTCTTTGATCACGGACAGATACCTAGCTTAATTAGCTTAAAGGTTCAGTCAAACCAACGCGATCAGCCGGCGTGCAGCGATGGCGATCAGACATAAATGCATTGGATCGCCATCGCTGCACGCCGGCTGATGGCGTGTGATCGCGTTGGTTTGCTAGCCAACTAATGAGGGTTTTTCGCGATTGAAAAATCCGCCAGATGGCAATACGTAGACGCGAGGTCCAAATGCGGGCGGATTTTCCAATCGCGAAAACCCTCATTAGATCCTACGCGTTGAGCATTCCAGTGAAAGCATTTAGAAGGAGAGTCGTTGAAAAGAGTAAAATCGACAAAACATGCTTTAGCCTTCCAGGATTACCCCCTCTTGGCATGCCATACATAAGTAACAACTACCGCAAGTGATCAAGTGAATTATCTGCTAACATTGCTGCTAACTTCATAGGTACGTAGTTCGGTGTCCCTGGCCCACGGTCGATCAATATGCCGCACTGAAAGTTGCATGGGCACTGAAGTGACGCAATCGTTGTCATGTTTTACTGAGACAATTGACTTGGCAAGTCAATGGGTCTAGACGAGCTCGTGGTCCAAATGAAACCTGGAAAAATAAAAGAAAACCTGGAAAATGTATTTGTTAAGTCAACATGTTCTATCCTTTTGATTTTCTATTATTGTTTCTAACGAAATCACCCTTTTGCCTACTCGAATCATCACCAAAATTTTGGTCTGAGTTTTCTTACCTATGATTTATTTATAGACTGCTATTGTTCCTACAACAGAATAGGTATAGCATCGGTACATTTACACAGACGGTAAGTAGGTACATTTAATGTAGACTGAATTTTGTGTAAGGTAAATATTTTTTATGCACGAGTGCAGAATAAAGGTACCTGTCTTCTGGTACCTATTACGAGTATATGTACTATAGTGGTTATAACCAGATGTTCCAAGGATCACTCAACATTTCCTCCTAGAATCACCTCCAAACTTAATAATTCGAGCGTTGAACTCTTGAGTCTAGATCCAGACATAATGCCGCTAGCTAGACTCCCCTTTGGCACAGCCTTTGGGCAAGCTACCCCTGCTCAATAGTAGGGGGACAAGCTGTTACGACATCCCGACCTCTTTAAAGAAGCGCAGGCGCGGACCTAACGTTTCCCGTTCGATCACTCCCAATCCATTTTACGTAACTTACCTTCTCCACGTTATATAACATTTTAAAATTAAATATCGTTTGACCTGTGCCGCGCGACCTTGGACCACATATGATCACCACAGCGTAGAATAGTTGGCTACACGCCAACCCGCTGCGCGCGCGCCTATGGCCAGCATTTGACCGGCCTTATGTAACCTAAATATATCACGTGACTATTTTAAGCTGTACTTGACGACGGCCAATGGCAGAGATGACAGCTCGCGTTGAAAGGACGATGCTTTTCTTTGGTAGATGTTTAGACAGAATATAGCTCAGCTCTCTGCTGCAGAAGAATATTAGGTATATTAGGAAGAAATAAGTATGCAGACAAAAAGACCACTTTGCACTGGAGGGAAGTCGAACCCTAACTTCGAACTTTTTTTTTATCCACAACGAGGAAGCTCTTGGCCTGTATCTCACCTGATGGTAAGTGACGATCAGGCCGAAGGTGGAAGCGAGCTTCACCCGGAATCCTCAACCGCGGAAGAACTGGCTATCTTACCTCTAACTGCCGGAACACAACAATGCTGTTAACATTGTTGTTATGGCGACAGACTTAGGTAAGATGGTGGTAGCTAGCCAGGCGGACTTAGAACAAGCCCTACCACCAACCAAACCGAACAGAAAAATCTGCCCCCACTGGGAATCGAACCCGGGACCTCTGCGTCTGAAGCAGGTGGTCTTACCACCAGACACAGAGGCGGTTAACTCCTCCTATATTCGTTCGTTTCAGCCTAATAATGTCCACTGTTGGACAAAGGCCTCCCCCAAAGATTTCCACAAAGATCGTCGGTCCACTTAGTGGAAAACCTGCCCACACTACATATTCCGGCCTCCTATGTTATTCTGATTAAATTCGTTGCGGGTCCAATGATAGTTTAACTTTCCCACAAGACAAACTTGACCTTCATTGGTTTTGTGTTTTATTGGCGGTCAAGCTGTAGATCCTGACTGCACAGGAGTTGCAGTGTTGGGAACGAGAGGTGGGAATACTCCCGTGACAAAACGACCACATGATGCTGATTCTTGAGATTCTTCTTGATGGTCTGGTATAAAACAGGACCTGCCCACACTACGTCTTCCGGCCCGTAGTCACCACTCGAGAACTTTTCTGCACAACGCTTTTTTTCTAGAAAGGGGAAAAGAAATTACCTTACTAAGAACTAATTACACATACTCACAAGCATCAAACAATACAGTTATGGCTATGACATTAGATAACTAGTGCGGCGGCAATCATGTCCTTGCGACTAGATTTAGTCTGGAGTTGATAACTTGATAACGCACTGATAAGTAACGTTTTGTTATCTCATTTAACGTTAATCACTTAACTGACTTAACTTTCGGTCATTCTTCACGGTTAAAGATTGTGCAATTTGTTTTTTATGACTTTACTTAGCTCTGTGTGGTGTACAAAATTCTTAAATTCTATATGTTGGACGTTGTCGTAATTTATAATGACCGCTTGGAATCATGGGCCGATATATCTTTGGCTAAGAGTAATAACGTTGTTCATAGATGATGCGGGCTGCGTTCATTTTGAACCTGACCGCAGAACTCATCCAGGTACAAGTACACTATGCGGAACATAAATAATGACAGAGACGTAATAGATAGTGAGCGATCTAGCGCTTCGTCTCAGTCAATTTTCCACATAGCGTACCTACATGGGCCATAGGAAATCCTCGAGAATGCTGCTATGTCATTGGTTTATTTATTACCAATCTGTAGCGTATGCGACGTATGTATTTTGTAACCTTATTGTTATAGCCCCGCATTCTTGAACTATTTTTCCGATTGTCATTGGGCGGTTTTCCATCAGCTGGCAGCTGACCTCGGCGGCATGTCTTCGAAATATATGATATTTGACGTGTTGTGGTGGCGCACGGGAATGGAAAAACTATAGCATAAAACTTTTTTACAGGACACAAGAGACCATTGGCGTATCAAAGCTTATTTTTCAAGGGGGGGGGCTGTGCCCGATGCAAGAGTGGTGAATCTTCTTCTTAGCTCAGGTAGGTATTCAATCCACTGACACTTTTTCAATTTCAATGTCAGTTATATTTATTTGTAGTCATCTTGTACTATAATTAGGGCATGCAATTCGGATATCCGGATATCCATATTATTCGGATATTCGCCACATTTATTATTCGAATAGCATCTTTGTAATTATTCGGTCTTTTCGAACAATACGAATACACCTTTCCTAAAAAATTGTAAAAATATCTGACCGCAAACTTATTAATAAAACTTAAAACTATTAAAACTGCAGGCATGAAGTTAGCGGTTAGGTTAGATGAATGGACAAGTGCGCGCAATCACAGTACCTCTAGCATGAACAACTTTCGTCTTCAAATCGTTTGCGTATTCGTTAAAATTCGATACTCAACCTTCGACGACGACCTGATAAAGGTAGCGGGAAGGCGCTGGATGCAGGCCGCTACCAACCGTGCGATGTGGAAGTCATTGGGGGAGGCCTATGTTCAACAGTGGACGTCCTGTGGCTGAAATGATGATGATGAACCATATCTTACACTAAGTTCACTTTACGACACGTTCACAAGGGCGCTGTTGTAGTTTTCGTACTAAATCTTTTGATGGCGATTCGAGTACGCAAACGATTCGAACTCGAAAGTTTTTCGTGCTAGCCGTACTGATATTCAAGTGCCAACCAATATTCGCGAAAAAGGTTAAAGTGCCAGGCATATGGTTTCCAATGGTGCTAGTGTTATGGTGTAGTTATCTCCTGTGGTACTGAGATTTTTTGTTTGTAGTAAATCAGCAGGAGTCCAGGGACTCAGTTGCCCTCAGTGGGCATCCGGTTTCTCAACTGTCCTAAAATCTACTAAGGATACTCCTGACACTAGCTCTTTGCAGTCTGCTGAATAGGAAGCCCTCAATGGTCATGAGTTGTTGGACTGATGAGTTTGGATGATTTGAAAGTTTATTCTTGTAGCGGAGTGTGTGGCTCTTTATTTCTTCTCTGACTGTGGGCAATGGCAAGTCCTGATAGATGAGCCTGTTGCTGATATACCACGGCATTTGGTAAATCAAACGTACGGCTTTTGTCTAAAAGTGCTCGATTATGTCAAGATTGGAGTTGGCAGCTGTTCCCCACAGCTGTATCCCGTGGGTCCAGATAGGTTTAAGGATAGTTTTGTAGACCATCATTTTACTACTGGTGTTCAGCTGTGACTGGACTCCGACAAGCCACATCATGTTTTTTAGTTTGGCATCTAGGTGCTTCCTCTTTGTCCATATAATATGCTTTCTCCAGGTTAGCCTGCGGTCCAGGTGCAAGCCCAGATACCTAACGTCCTCAGCCTGAGGTATTTGGATACCATTAAGTTTGACCGGTGGGCAGGAGTATCTTCTGAGAATCAAGGTTACATGAACATGCACAGATTTGATTGAGAAGTGAGGCCGTCACTGGATCGTCGTGTGTTGCCATTGTTACATTGTCGTCAGCAAAGGTTCCTGTGAATGTATTTGCAGTTGTTGGCAGGTCTGCGGTAAACAATAGGTATAGCACGAGCCCCAAGACACTACCCTGGGGTATACCGGACGTTATGTTGCATAAGGCAGAACAAGAGTCTCCAGATCTGACTTCAAAGCGTATGTCTTTCAAATGCGACCTAAGTATTTCGTAGAACGGACATGGGAGGTTCTGTTTAAGTTTGTACAAGAGCCCTTTATGCCAGACCTTGTCGAAGGCTGACTTATGTGAATGTCCAAGAACGCAGCTGAGCAGTATCGTTTCTTTTCTAGTGCTTCTGAGACGATTTTTATGGTTCTGTGGACCTGTTCAGTTGTGGAGTGTCTTTCCCGGAAACCAAATTGGTGTTCAGGTATCAGATCACCGATCTGGGGCTTCATTCGTTTGAACAGTATTTTTTCGAATACCTTCGATAGCAGCGTTTTTTTTTCAAGTAGTTATTGAGCAAATTGATCCTTATTAAAATGATTATAGACAAAAAAGTGTTTGTTTTAATTTGCATTATATTGGAAATAGCAGTATTCGAAAAAATCGTTTTATTCGAAGTATTCGAATACCATAAATTTTAGTATTCGAAATATTCGAATACCAATATCGAACGAATAATGCATGCCCTAACTATAATCGTACTACAAGTACCTCCTACATTCTTCGAAGTGGTTCTTATGATTGACAATTTCGTTCAATAAAACAATATTATAAAAGCAGCAAAACTTAGAAAGCTCTTGTTAAATGAATTAGTAGGATATTTAATAAAACATCTTTGTCAACTCACATAAATTTATTGAAATAAAATATTTATCTACAATTATTATTATTTAATACATTTTTACATACACTTTTCATTACAGCAACAACATGGAATGATATCCGCTTACAAAGTTTTTTTAAACATCAAAGTTAATGCCAATGTACATTTTAAATATATTTTCGTTATTTTATTAACTTCCAGAGGATTGTGACATTATATTACTCAAACTTAAGATAAAAACTTGAGCGTAGATTCACGCTTTTGATGAGTTGAGTTAAAATTACAAGTTTGAAACTTTGAATAGGTATATTGACCAGAAGGAAGGTTAGTGTGTAAATTTTTATCTTGATACGGATCTCTTGTTATTCTTACATACAATTGGTAGGAAAATAAGCAATAAATTACTTAAGGTATTGAAGACTGTTTCTTCATTCGATTTAACCTTGGGTTTTGTTGAAGTCGTTTCCCTGTAACAAAAGAAAACGCATGTTAAAATAATAAAAACTTGTGTGTATAAGTGGCCACAGATAAATTACGTCACACGAATTTCATGATTTTCGAACCACGTCATTGTCACAGCTGGTCACATTTGTGATCATCATCATCATCATTTCAGCCATGAGGCCCACTGCTGAACGTAGGCCTCCCCCAATGATTTGCATGTTGTTGACATAGGGTGGTCCAAACACAAACGCCGGACTCGGTGCTTATTTTGTTTGCAATTAGCATCATAGCTCATGAGTGAGCACTACTGAGTGAGGACATAGCAGGAAGGCGCTGGATTCAGGCCGCTACCAACCGGTCAACATGGAAATACAAATCGAAGAGGAAATATTTTTGGCGTACAAAATGTCTACAATTCACTGTGCTCCTTTTCCACTCCAAACTGCCATAAAAGTTTACTAACATTGTCGGTTCAATTCGAACGCGAGCCAAATAGCTTCCATACACAGACCACTTGGCCTTACAGAAAGTAGCATTAAGTCAGAAAAGTAATTTATTTTCTGCAAATAGGCTTTTAAAACGGCGCTTTATGCGTTTCAGCAGGCCTCCGTCACTCGCCTATGCCGGCCGAGATAATTACCTACAGCGCGCGACAACTTCAAGTTGCAAATCAGTCAAGGCCGCCACGCGCCGTGACGCGCCTGTGAGCACACGCGTATTTCTATACACGCTCGGTCGATTATCGTCGCAATCAAGGTTTATTGTTCCAACAGCACTGTTATTCTTCTTTAATGGAAAATCGTAATATTTAGGAATAATAATTAACTGTAGTAATTTAAATAATTAAAAAAAACTACACTTTAAATAATTTTGAAATACCTACTTATGACAAAAAACTGTAGCAAAAAAATTATTTAGCTAATAAAAACATTAACTTTACTTCACCGTGTCTATTTTCCGACACTACACCTTTTTAAACTGTGTGTCCAATTTCGAATTATCGCAACACTGAAGTTTATTAATAGGTACTTTAGAGATGGTACGATTATAAAAACACCACTAGATTAAAGTTTACCAATCGTAAATACAATAAATGCTTCTTAAAATTAAGATTTTATTTATTTTAATTTGCTTATTCAACCCTGACGCTTGAGCTGTGAGGTAGATCAATTCTGAACATAAAAAAATTGCGGTCTTGTGAGCGTAGTGTAAGGTGCGATTTCGAATGCACCATGTGCGTTGGATATTTTGCATTATTATTATTACCGTTAAAATGTCGGCATCTGATCCTACACAAAGGAGTGCAATTTCTGTTGCTACTATTATGTATTCTGTGGTTTCAGTAACGTTACCTCTGCTTCGGGAAAATAAATTGGCCAGCGCAGAGAAGAAGCAGCGCAAGAAATTCAGACACCTTTATTAACTTAATGATTCAGTTATTTCTACACTTTCATCCGGGTCTAGACGGGTTTAACGCGTAATGTAATGTATCGTGTAATGTAATGGAAATAGTATGGGCAGCACGTTACATGTAAATCCACAGGTTACCCGTAATCTTACATTACACCCGTCTGGACTCGGCTTTCTGAGTTTATAGCAATGATGGGTGTAGTGTATAGACATTTGTCTCGAGCGCATACGTCACAGCCTAGTCGGCGGTGGGGGCATTCGGCGTCCGACCGTGGTGCGGGCAGGTCGTGCTGTGTGCGTAGGCGAGCCAAATAATAATCTAATGGCGGAGATAAAGGTGTACAATACAATGGCGACGAGGATTAAAAAGGAGTGTATAAAAAAAAAAAAAAAGAAGTGAGTAGGTACACGTATAAGTTAGTTATAAATTAACTCACGGAACATTATTAATCTCAAACAAAGTACCTATCTATTTAGATTGTGCTTAAATATGAAGTGTTTACTTTATATTTTCTCAGCCACCAAAGTGTAAATGTGTGAAGAGTGATATTCCCGTTGTAATAATAAAGATAAGTGATGGTGTTTTTAAAATTAATTTATCGATCGGAAATAACGAAAATACTTTTTGTTGTGTGTGTGTTTTGCAGTAAAACGATTCTTAATATTTTACGTTAGTAACATGTACCTACATTAAGAAGTGGCTAATATAACACACTCACGAAAATAAGCGGAAAAGTAATAATCAGTAAAATATTAAAATAATTTATTTTATACTGAAAGTTAATCTGGTCTGCGCATAGAAATATGACAGGAATTTATGACATAGTCATAAAATATGTTATGGGCTAGGTAAATATCTATTTTAACAATCAAATTACCAGCAAAAGTTTAATTACCTATCCAGTAATACAATTACGTAAAATACAGCAGATACATGCAACGTAATTAACTAGAGGAATGCTGGGATCGATCACTATCCAATAACGGTATTTATTTTTAAATTATTGATTAAATTAAAATGTTTGATGCAATACACTCAAACCAAATTAGCAGTACCCATTTTGTCTATGCTTAAAATTGGTTAATGCCATGGAAATGAATTATTTAATTACTAATTGTTGTACAAATCTAGATTAGTATAAACATGTTGGTGATATTTTAATATAAAATAAATTACCTTTTCCGCTCGATGGCGTATGGTGACTATAGTCACTATTAAAAATAAATCGTAGTGTTATGGCAATTTATTTATTGACTTACCATAAGCGTAGGTGTATAATTATAACCCAGGTGTTAGTACTATCTATTTACTTTAATCGAGAAATGAATGAATGGAAATATTTATTTGAAATAAAACTCGTTTCACTGTTATTGATTATTATCTTGTTATATCAATATTTAGAATAAACATACGAAGATTTGTCTGTTGGCACTTTGAGTTTACAACATGTAAACGATTATGTTCACAATACCATTACCTATCTAAAGGTGCTTACTAACGGCAAAATGTCGTTACCTCATCACATAATAAAATAAATTGAATTAACAAAATAAATAATTCGCAAGGATTATACATTTACATTTATTTTTGAAACGTTTACAAACTATAACACCAACCTACGCACACATCAACCTATGCACACAAATTATAGAAGTAACATAGCAGTATATGCTGGACATTAAATTGTTAACAGCAGTTATAAATTGAACATTAAATTGTTAGCAGCAGTATAATATGCTGGACATTAAATTGTTAATAGCAGTTATAAACTGAAAATTAAATTGTAAGCAGCAGTATATGCTGGACATTAAATTGTTAACAGCAGTTATAAACTGAACATTAAATTGTTAGCAGCAGAATATGCTGGACATTAAATTGTTAGCAGCAGTATAATGCTGGACATTAAATTGTTAATAGCAGTTATAAACTGAACATTAAATTGATAGCAGCAGTATATGCTGGACATTAAATTGTTAACAGTAGTTATAAACTGAACATTAAATTGTTAATAGCAGTTATAAACTGAACATTAAATTGTTAGCAGCAGTATATGCTGGACATTAAATTGTTAACAGTAGTTATAAACTGAACATTAAATTGTTAGTAGCAGTATATGCTGGACATTAAATTGTTAACAGCTGTTATAAACTGAACATAAATTGTTAGCAGCATTATATGCTGGATATTAAATTGTTAACAGCAGTTAAAAAACTGAACATTAAATTGTCAGCAGCAGTATATGCTGAATATTAAATTGTCAGCAACAGTATATGCTGAACATTAAATTGTCACATAAGAGCATTATAATGTTGAACATTAAATTGTTATCAGCAGTATAATAATATGCTGACCATTAAATTGTTAACAGCAGTATATGCTGAACATTACATTGTTACATTAGAGTAGATAAATACTGAAATTGAAATGGTTACTTAAGAGCAGTATACTGAATATTGTATAATTAATTATATAATACAATCTGTTGAATACTGAAGTAAATAATATTGTTCAGTCAATCAATATAATATAATGTCGATATACCTATTCTATTAAAAAAAAAAACATATTAAAATCTACACTATCCAAACAAGGTTTAGTGATGATGAAATCAGCCAATAGAATATTAAATTGCGATTAGGCATTAAATTGCAATGAAGCATTAAATTGCAATGAGGCATTAAATTGCTATGACGCATTAAATTGCGATGACGCATTAAATTGCGATGACGCATTAAATTGCATTGAGGCATTAAATTGCTATGACGCATTAAATAGCGATGACGCATTAAATTATAATGAGGCATTAAATTGCAATGAGGCATTAAATCGCTATGACGCATTAAATTGCGATGACGCATTAAATTGCAATGAGGCATTAAATTGCTATGACGCATTAAATTGCGATGACGCATTAAATTGCAATGAGGCATTAAATTGCTGTGACGCATTAAATTGCGATGGTGCATTCAAGTGCAATGACATATTAAATTGTGATGTGAGGCATTTAATTGCGAAGACATCATAAAGTGGGTAGATAGGACTTGATTGCAATTTTTAGTTGTATCAGTGTACCTACCATGGAAAAATCATTCTTGTCAAGAGTAAGTACGGCTAAGTAGACTTACGCCCGTATTCACAAACGATGCTGCTTAAGTTAAGCAGCAAATCTAACGCACAGCGTTGAATAAAGCTCTGTGATTGGTTCGTTCATGTGTCACCCTGTGCGTCCATGCGCACTGTGGGACCTCATAGTAATGTTATTCTTTGGAAGAGTTAGATTGTGATGGGGAGACAGTCTCCGTTTTAGTTATATTTTCAACGCAACTGTGACTTTTAACATAGGTGGTACTGAAGCAGACTAATTTATGAATGTGTCTCCCTAAACACTTGACATTGGCAGAATTACTGCGGCAATAAAAAACGTGGGATAGTAAAAAGAAAAAAAAACAGGTGGAACAAATGATGTTAAGTTCGAATAGCATCTATGCGCTTATAACGACTTTTAAACATTGCAAGTTTGCTTCTGTCTGAGGTAATATTTGAATCTCACGAAATAAAAAGGAGGTTAATGCAGATTATTAGTAAGTGTCACTTTCTGAGATACAAATAATATTGATATTAATACGTATAATTGTTAAAACGCTTATGTATACCTATTTATAAGAGATAATACGTAGTAAGGAGCATGCCGCGCGACCTCTCAGGCGTCCTCTTCTTCTGTCACTTGTGTGTTCCAACCTTGGACGAATAAACCACAATAAGACATGACTAGCGATAGATATTTACTTATCGCGTGACCTTTAGCGAGTGACGGAAGCCTTGAAAGTCCATCCAATTGGCTTTCACCTATGGTCCCTATCACGGATCATCAGATCACAAAAAACTAAAGCGAGATGTGACAAGGAGGCATGGCCAGTGACGCAGCAATATGCCAAACAGAACACATTGCTCGCGATAGCAATGTGCCATGAAGTTGACGTTTTATGTATAAATAAACAGTTTATACTTATTGCTTGCGTAGTACAAAATATTATTCGCACAATGAGTACTGATATTGTGTTGAGTACTGACGTTGAGCACATTGAGTGGATAATGAGCACAACCAAATTAAAAAAAAAAAAAAAAAAAAAAAAAAAAACGTAATCGTAATTGACTGCGTATGTAGTGGTGCTGTATGCTATGTACGTACATTACTATGGCAACGAATAGTCGTACTGAATGCATCGTGTGCATTCTGTGCATGACACACACTCTTCGCGAAGTATTGTTTTTGTTTTGATTACCTTGTGTGTATGAATTCCTAACGCGACACTGGGTTTCGAAATCAGCGCATTGGTTGGCATTTCTCTAGATCTGCATGGAAATGGGAGATATTCAGATAAGTATATCGTTCGTTCGTTTCAGCCGAAGGACGTCCACAGCTGGACGGGGGCCTCCCCCAAGGATTTCCAGAAAGACCGGGCCTGCGCCGCCGGCATCCAGGCACATAATTGTAAGCATATTATATTATGTATTATAATATAATATCAGTAGAGAAAGTTCAGCTATCAAGTGAGAAAATCATACATTTCCCACAATAAATCAGGCACTGTTTAAAGTTAGAGAGAAGAGATTGAATAGTCACCTGGAGCTCATACATAACTCGAAAGGGACTATTCATTCATAAACATGCTGATGATGTATGGAATTACATGTGCTCCTGCAATATTCCATGTAGGTAACCCTGGATGGAGATTCTACACTTGTCACATACGAGTATTACTATAGATAATATTGTCGGTCAAAAGAAAACTGTGAATATCTTAATACGAAAGTTCAGTTTCTTGAACACGAACATGGAGTCATCCCTCTGAAAAAATATTGTAGTTAATAATGATTTTGGAGCACCGACCAACATCACAGAACTACAAAGTTTTATTGGCCTGGTCAGCGAGGTAGGAAAATGGATTCCTCACTTGGCAACGATCACGAGGCCATTATAGGGGCTGTTGCGACAGAAGTAGGGTAGGGTATAATATAACCGATATTAAAGAAGCTGTGGGTAGCCGACAACATGCTTTTGTGATAAATTAAACGCGGCCCGTCAGGGCCAGCCACGGCAACATCAGCCATGACGTCCATGAGCCATGGGTTTTTACAACCTTGAATATAAAATATTGATGATGACTGTTAAAGGTCCTGTAGTGTACGCTGTATTAGTACAGTGCAATGACAAGGGACCACAAAACATCGTTTTGGGGATAAAACTGGTGAGCGTCGTTGTTGCCAGACTGAAAAGAATGTGCTGTGGTATGAGCGGTCGAGCACTTACTCAATAATATATTTTTATACTAAAAATAATAGCAGTTGGAAATAATATTGGGTTCCTGGGTCAAACCTGGTGCCCACATAAAGGTGTTAAAATTGAGGTTTTATGGGATAAAGTAAAGTGCAGCCTTGAAAGGAATAATTCAAGCAGACCTAGCACTTTGCAAACTAACAAAATGTGATAGAGCATAATTACACATTTACCAACTATATTTTATCCACTTTCAACTATCAACTTACCTTTAGATTTTGATAGCATGAAATCGCAAAAAAAAAAAACGTTAATTACTAAATACGGTACTTTAAAGTGGATTATTTTTATTTTATTTAAATTATTATTCCATGAAATAATTATTTTCTTTAAAACAAGGAAAGGGTTGTAGTGTCTATAGCATAATGATGTATTATATCTATGCTATCATCTCAAGTGACTCAGTGGAGGTAAAGCATAGGGACAAGGAAATGAAGGAATAATGTAAGGTATATACAGATAGGAAGAGAAAAGAAAAAGAAATGCGAGTTAAAACCAGGGGATAAAGTTTACATAAATAATTGTTTCAAAAAACTAAAAAACACGCTTGTAGATAAACAGAATATCTTAAGACGAATCTAATGAGGCCAAACTCGATATGTTGACTAAAAGGCAATCCAAGGTTCCATCAGCCACTTTTTAGTCCCATCATCGGATCAGCTCGATGGAACCATAGTATTATATTGTCATATAAATGTACATTTAATTGCCAATTTTCATGATGTATCATCAGAAGTGCGTGTAATTCAGATTCTTAGACTTTATTACATAGATCGTTAAAAGACTTGCAAGTCGACCTAATAAAAGCGTGTTAAAAATATGACTAGAGAAAATAAATTGAGTTTGAATCGCGACATTACACACAGTAACTAAAAGTATAGGAGGATATTCAAATACATTCAAAACTATAAAAAAAAAAAAAAAAAAAAAGAGTACTAGGACATTGGAAAGTGATGGACCAGAATGAGGGTGATTAATCAGAAGCTAATAGTAATATAATGGATATTTAAAATAGTAAAACAGTGAAGCAATAATGATCAAATGATTAAAACAAAGCGCCTAATGAAGAAGCGCCTCAAAATTTAATTAAATAATAAATTGTATTTATTTCAAATTAAAACAAGGAAGGGATGTAGTGTATAGACATTTGTCTCGAGCGCATACGTCACAGCCTAGTCGGCGGTGGGGGCATTCGGCGTCCGACCGTGGTGCGGGCAGGTCGTGCTGTGTGCGTAGGCGAGCCAAATAATAATCTAATGGCGGAGATAAAGGTGTACAATACAATGGGGAAACACAGTCTAGAGTGTAGATGTTTTTTCATAGAGGTAGAGCAGTCTTTCCCAAAGTGGGCGATAACGCCCCCTTGTGGGCGCTGCAGGCTTAAAAGGGGGCGGTAAGAGACCCAGAAAAAAATCGGGACGTTGTGTAGGGGCTTGGGAGGCGTCATCTACTAGGAGGACTCTTAGACATCGACTGAACTCGACTCTTGACTACAAAAATGGGGGGCGCTAAAAAGTAATTTATTCTCAAAGTGGGCAGTAGACTAAATAAGTTTGGGAACCACTGAGGTAGAGGATAATTATAATGGATCGTAACCACGCATGACAGGAACACATTGTCATCATCAGGTCATTTGGTTTGTACTGCAGAAACACGACTTCATTTTACAAGAGGCAAACGGAGGGCTTGGCCTACACTCCCCACACTGGCTAGACGAGTTAGGGTTGTTAGGGAGGTCTGATTTACACATATTTTTCCCATAATCGCCTCTTACAACATCCACGGGAAGAGTGGGGATTGACCCATTTTAGGCCTGGTTTTCATCAAAGCGGAGATGGAGATGTGGAAATAACGAACTTCATTGGTTTTTAAAACACATCTCTCCCCCCCATTTCGGTGGAAACCGAGCCTAACAGGGAGTTCGTTACTCGGGAACCGTAACTTCAGTATTTTAGACAATTTTAGTATGTGAGTATTTGGTATCTGTTTCGGTAAGTGGTCTGTGTGCATACGCAAAAAAAGTGCATCACGCATTCACGTGTCATATTTCACGTGTGACTGCCACTCGTGTTGGCAGAGTGCACTGCATGATCTTTGAATGCGGATTGCAGTCGCGTACGAATTGAATTCTTTGCATTTTCTGTTAATCAAGGTATTTCTTGGCTACAGTTCGAATTCGAACTCATCATTGGTCTTCAGTGTGCTTAGTGCTAGTTTGCATTGAACGTTGTCGCTAGCGAGTGCGTCAAATAAATCTATGAAGAAAGACTAATGCCCGTTTTCACCATCAATCCCTTATTTTTAAGTGACCCCATAGAAAACAAAATGTCTGTTATATGTTACCACATAGGGGTCACTTAAAAATTAATTCAGTTGTTGGTCCAATGACAGTTTAACTATCACAACAAACTTGGACTTCATTGGTTGGGTTATTGGCGGTCAAGCTGTAGATACTGGCTACATAGGAGTTGCAGCGGTGGGAATACGAGTCGTCCCGTTGGCTACAGTTGGTTAACGGGACTATTCCCATCGCTGCAACTCCTGTGTAGCCAGGATCTACAGCTTGACCGCCACTAAAAACCCAACCAGTGAAGGCCAAGTTTGTCCCGGGAGTGTTACATTGGACCCGCAAGGAAATTAATCAGAAGAACATAGAAAGAGTTGGAAGTTAAGGTTAGTAAGAACCTGTCACTTCATTGACGAAGTAACTACATTCAAAAACCAACCAAGATAAATGTGAATTATTATTTCACGTATTGTCTGCTCGGATTCTCCCAAGAAATGCTACGTTTTTTCACTTTCATTAGCATACACACTGAAGGTTAGCACACACATTACATCTTACGAGAACGTGACAGTATTGTCGTTTTTGGATGACGTATGCGCAGGTAAATACATCAATTGATACAAAATACTTTTTACGATATTTTTAGAATAATTAATAATTTGTCTAACAAAATAAGATATTTTTTGTGAGCTCCAACAGGCGTAAACCAAGCGTAAGTATAATGACGAATAGGCGATGTAGGTAGTAGCACCCAGGGTTCCTGGATACACGTCTTTGGGTTTTGTTGTCAACTTTTTGTTCACTTTGGGTATCATGAACTATTTGACGCTGACTGTACTTTTAAAAAGCACTATTAGACTTAGGCGTAGACCATAGATTTTTAGTTGGCCGATAGTTGTGCCCAATTTTAAATTGTATGAAGAATCGGCCAAATCAAATAGGTGTAATGTGCGCACTCCCATACATGCCCATACTGATCAACTGCCCGACTAAACTATCGGCCGACGAAAAATCAACGGTCTATTGCGCCTAGGCTTACACGTCCCAGTATTAACCCTCCCACTGCTTCGGGACAATAAATGGCCCAGTGCTGAGAAGAAGCAGGGCAAGAAACTCAGTCACTATTGTATATCACTAACAATAACAATTCCACCTGAATAGAAGTTCGATCGAATCGCGAGCGCCACAATAACATTCGTTCATTTGTTGAACGACGGCTGACTAGTTCCGAGGCCGGCATTCATTGGCGACCGTCCGCCGATATATTTAGAGTAAGTAGAACTCAAGGATCAAGGGTAGGAGAGGTTCACGCAACAGCTACCAGAAAACAAAAACACATCACAAGATGCTCTATGTATTTAACTACTAGCTTTCCGGCCGCGGCTTCGCCCGCGTAGAATTTTGTCTGTCACAGAAAAACCTTATCGCGCGCGTCTCTGTTTCAAAAGCCGGGATAAAAACTATCCTATGTCCTTTCCCGGGACTTAAACTATCTCTATGCCTTTCATCAAAATCGCTTCAGTGGTTTAGGCGTGAAAGCGTGACAGACAGACAGAGTTACTTTCGCATTTATAATATTAGTATAGATAGATGGTTGTCCAACAATGACTGTCCCAGCTGTGACATTGACAGGAGGGCGTTTAAACTCGTTTATATTAGTTCCCAATTTCGTTCCTTTCAGCCAAATGACTAATCTAAAACAAGGACAAAGGCCTCCCCCAAGGTTTTCCACAATTAACGGTCCAGCGCTGCCCGCATCCGGGCTCTTCCCGCGACCGTTCCTAATTTCGCCACGTTTGAAAACACTGAAATGACATTTACAGGAGGACGCTACTATCAATACATAATAGTTCCGTTTTGCCAGTTGACGTTTCAGAATCGTTCAACTATAGTGATGGCAGAATAAAATTGATGCCATCATATTTTGAACTTCAGCGAGATAAGAGAAAAATCTTTTCTACTATTTCTTCTCCTAGTTAAGGGGTTAAATTGGTTTTCTAAAAGAGACTAATGCCTGTTTTCACTATCAGTCCCTAATTTTTAAGTGGGGTCTATGGTAACCCTAACAGGAATTTTGTTTTCATAGGGGTCAATTAAAAATTAGGGATTGATGGTGAAAACGGGCATTAATTCCAAACCCGTGTCTCCCCTGAATTGTTTCAGGGGACTGTCAAGAATATGGTATTGTTTGATAAGAAGAAATCTATCTCCGCCTAAGTAGTAGCCCTATCTTTTAACTCAGCCAGTGCCTGAGGTATGATAGCGGCACGGGAGGGTGTTTTTTAGACTGAATGAGTAAGCAGTGTCACCCAGTCCCAAAGCAACTGGTAACTAGTTTTAAGCGGCTTCATCCAGGAAGATAGATCCTGTGTCCTGATCAGGTCGTAAATTCAGTCAGTAATTAAACGGGAATATTCCCACCTCTCGTTCCCACCGCTGCAACTAATGTGTAGCCAGGATCTACTGCCCGTGCCGCTCCTATATCTCAAGCACTGACTTACTAAACCAGTGGTTCTTAACCGGTGGTCCGCGGACCACTGGTGGTCCCTGGAGGCATTCCAAGTGGTCCACGAAGTGCACTTGCACACCTTGGTCAAAACCAATTTTAACAGATTTTTGCAGTCAAACTGGTTTTGACCGATTGAGGTGGTCCCTGACAAGACAGAAATTTGGTAAAAAGGTCCCTCATGACTTAAAGGTTAAGAACCACTGTACTAAACTAACTAGTGAAGGCCGCGGAAAGAACCTGGATGCGGGCAGTGCAGGACCGGCCAAGGATCTCCTTGGGAGTGAGATCTTTGTTCAGCAATAGTTCAAACAAATGACTGTCAACTTCGAAAACAAAAACAAATCTTGACTAAACGACAATGCACTACCAACTGCATGTTTATTTAGGTATTTTACCCCAGATAAATAGAAATACGCGCAATAAAACCTCTTTACTATGCGCCCGCGCACGCAGTAGTCGCGGGAACGATAAAACGGCAAGTTTATTTCTGGCGGTCAATGTCAATCGAGTTACGTTGCACGTACAGTCAGCATCAAATAAATCGTGACACCCAAAGTACTATCCGTTCGCGATAAGTTTGCCGCTGGCGATATGACGTCACTCGAAAGGAAGCGTCTATAACTATAGCAAACTATATAGAAAATATTCTTTATTTATTAATATTGATAAAAATGTGTATTTGCGTAAAATAAGACACATTAATTGCGTTTAATCACTAACTAATTGCGTTTAATCACTAACTAATTGCGTTTAATCGTGGTTGGGGGAGGGGACGCGCATTCCACGGACCAGTAGCCAAAAAGTTCCCAACACGTCTTTGTTACAACAGGCTAGTTTCCTAAAAAAAATTTTTAGTCCGTCTGTATTATCAAAAAAAAATTACACGAGTATTTTTATTTGTCAATCAAACAAGCCTAGCAATTACGAAGTTATGGTGCGTTGAAGTTCTGCATGACGTCACAAAGTGCTACACTTTTAATCACGCCTTGATGTCACTCTTCTTTTGAACTTTATCTTTATCTCTCTCAATTTTCATTAGTTTTGGTAACTAAACTAAATTAACTGACGGACTAATTCAAACCCTTGGTTTTTTACTCAGGAAACATCCCTATTGGTATAAGGTTGTTCATCTTTTTGGCCACTTTGGGTGTCACGAACTATTTGAACCTGACTGTACTACAACTAGCACCTAGTTGATCACTGTGGCCTCTAGGTACGTAGTCATAATAATACATGCCATTATGTAACAACAATAAATATAGTACAGTCTGATATACTATTCCCACCTCTCGTCCCCACCGCTGCAACTCCTGTGCAGCCAGGATCTACAGCTTGACCTCCAATAGAAACCCAACCAGTGAAGGTCAAGTTTGTCCCGGGGGAAAGTTAAACTGTCTGATAATATTATGCAGTCGACTGTACTAGCCTTCGCGTGACTAGACGTGTGTAATTGTGTACGAGTTTATGACGTGTGAAGTGTCCATTTTTAACTTAACAGACTTTGTATTTGTGACTTTGTATCTGAATAAAACAAAATAAATAAAAACGGAGAGATTCTTAAATAGTACCGTGTTGTGTCCTATAGTGCTTAGTTTGGAACAGGACAATGCAGTACATTAGTATTTTATCATCATCATCATTTCAGCCATAGGACGTCCACTGCTGAACATAGGCCTCCCCCAATGCTTTCCACGTTGATCGATTGGTAGCGGCCTGCGTCCAGCGCTTCCCTGCTACCTTTACGATGTCGTCGGTCCACATTGTGGGTGGACGTCCCACGCTGCGCCTTCCGGTACGCGGCCTCCATTCCAGAACCTTGCTGCCCATTTAGGGTTGCCAGGCGTCCGTCTTTAGCCGGACATGTTTGGCTTTTTACGGTCTTGTCCGGCCTGTCCGGCGGCTTTTTGTGGCCTGCTGCGCCAGGCGAAAGTTGAGCCACAGAATAATATGAAGCGCACGCATCAGGATGTTATGTTGGGCAACCGATGATACGATGACAGTACTCACTCGTGAGCTATGACACTAATTGATTTTGGACCTGGCAACCCTAGCCCCATCGGCCGTCAGTTCTGCGTACTATGTGCCCTGCCCATTGCCACTTCAGCTTGCTAATCCGTCGGGCTATGTCGGCATTAGTATTTATTATTATTTAAACATTTCATTATACCTACTGAGAAAGTGCAACACTCCTCACAGAATAAATGACAAATGCGCGTGCGGCTTGCTCACGTGACAGATAAAATTAATTTATTGATTGCCAGTGTGTGTGCTAGATATTTGAAGGACAGTACGAGATAAGATCTGTCGCTGCCGGTAGATGGATCTACCAGAAATGTCTCGCAAAAGTTTCTTTAATTTTTTTTAACTTATTAAATTAAAGTTTTACATGAAAATAGACACATATTTTTTAGTCCGTCAATTTTAATATAAAAAAAGATTGGACACGTACTATATTTTGAATTGTCAATCAAACAAATAATTACAAAGTTATAGTGCGTTGAAGTTCCGCGCAACGTCAAAAAGTGCTGCACTTTTACGCACTCACTGACGTCACGGGCCTTTTCTTTAGAACTTGGGCACGCTTTATCTCTTTACATTTTCATTAGTTTTAAAAAGTGAAAAATACGTGTCTAGTAGTTTTTAATAGGCTAACTGACGGACTAATTAAAACTCTTGCTTTTTTACCCAGGAAACATCCTTGATCTTGAGACTGCAGTAATACAGTTGCTGATTTTTCATTGAGAGAGCATAATTTATTAAGTAGGGTATAATTACAAAGACATTATAAATCAAAAAAAGTTTAAAGGACTATAAATATTAATTTTCAATCATGCCTAGTTTAAATTTTTGCAAAGCTATCGCAATACATAGTTAACAAAGCCACAGTGTTTTAGGTCCCACTTCTGTGTACTAAATTAATTAGGTAATTACTGTAACAATAGTAAATGTGTGTGTGTAAATAAATAAATAAAAATTGAATCCATTGATTGTTCATTCATTATACAATGTTGATTGCCCATGTAGTGTGTTTTGTAGTCAGCATGTTAAGACTCTTCCAGTTACATTAAAAAATTTTAAGAATAACAAAGTACAGCTTTGTCAAAACTTTTAGGTCTGAGGTTTTCTAGGAAACTAACATTGCCTTTGAAAACGTAGCAGCAAGGTTCTGGAGTGAAGGCCACGCATCGAAAAACGCACTTTGAGGCGTCCATCCACAAGGTGGACCGTCGACGTCATAAATGTAGCAGGAAGACCGGCAGGATGCACTTGTAACATGTTGTTGTACATTCAGATTCTTAAAAGCGGCTAAATCGCCGGTCACCGATGGTAGAAGTAACATTGTGTTGACTATTAGACTTATGATGAGTCTGAGGAATTTGTTTGAATAAATAATTGAAGAAAAAATACCCCCCCGCCACACACACATACACAACACATCTACACTTTTACACACAACAGCACAAACCCAACATCCTTTTCATCTTTTGTGTACTTATCATATTTTGATTTATTGCTTTTAGCTTAGCCATACTAATTCTACCTGTAAATCTTTACCCCCTTACTAATAAAACTTACACACTCGTTGAACAGTGTTTTATAGTGACGTTTAGTATGGAAATGTCATTTTAAAACAGTGTTCAACAACTGTGTTACTTTTTATTAGTAAGGGGGGTATTCTTTCCTCCACAGGACAGGCTTTGCCTAGTGTGGAGGTCTGTCTTTTAATTATTGTATTATTTGATTCAGGCAATAAATATTTTCATTTTCATTCATTTAATTTTCATTTTCAGTGATATCAAATTTTGTAAAATATTAAAGTTTTTTTTCAGAGCTCGGCCTCTTGCGCCCGTGGCATTTTGCTTGCCCTGCCACCTTGTATAGTCCGGTCGCCGAGCACATACAATTTCTTGACCCCAAGCTACCCATCCTTATCGCTCGCGCGTAATTATATTGCTGTCGCGACTGTGCGACGGGCGGCCGCAGTGAGTGTGCGAGCGCGACAGCAACATAATTACGCGCGAGCGATAAGAATGGGTAGCTTGGGGTCATTGGACGAAATTCTACATGCTCGGCGACCGGGCTTTAGATACCCCACTGGTTTTAACATAGCAATAGCTACGTATTGAACTTACCCAAGTTTGCGACATCCAGATTAGCGTCTCGTTGTTGAGTCTGGGCCCGATGAGCGGGTTCATTTGCGCCATGTACGCGCACAGCCAGCTGAAACGGACACATTCAATGTTTTAGCACAGAATAATAAAATAATAGGTACTACATTTTCGTAATAATCTTTCTAATTGTGCCTCTACACAGGTCCTCCCTAAGGTCCAAGAGGGATTTTAAGTATTATAGGAATTATTTATTTACTTTTTAGCAATAAAACACTAGGGTTCTATAGATATCAAAAATATAAACAAAGACAAGAGATACAAGAAAATAGAAAAGAGTAAAATAATAGAAATAAGGATATGCTTTCTGCACACTAACATTTGAATTGAAGAGTTTTTTTTATCCACAACGAGGAAGCTCTTGGCCTGTATCTCACCTGATGGTAAGTGATGATCAGGCCGAAGGTGGAAGCGAGCTTCACCCGGAATCCTCAACCACGGAGGAACTGGCTATCTTTACCTCTAACTGCCGGAACACAACAATGCTGTTAACATTGTTGTTATGGCGACAGACTTAGGTAAGATGGTGGTAGCTAGCCAGGCAGACTTGGAACAAGCCCTACCATCAACCAAACCAAACAGAAAATTCTGCCCCCACTAGGAATCGAACCCGGAACCTCTGCGTCTGAAGCAGGTGGTCTTACCACTACACCACAGAGGCAGTTAAAGAGTTTCGTTTCTTTGTTTGCTTAAACATGATAATCTCTGGAACTACAGGTCCGATTTGAAAATGTATTTTTCTGTTAGATAAGCCATTTATCGAGGAAGGCTTTGTGCTATAATAATATACCATCCCTCTAGAACCAATAGGAGTAGAGTATCAATGAAAAACGTTGTGACAGCAAGAAAAATTATTCAAAATGATTTTCACGCATAGAAAGTCACAGGCACAGCTAATAACAAATAATAAACAGAACTAAAATGGCCTTCACAAAGCTTTAAAACTAAAATGGTAATGGGCTGGCGTAGCTAGACACAAAGACACGGGGTGGACCATAACAGAAATGTAGGAGGCCCAAAGAAAGGTGGGCTAATGATATTTTGAGGACAGTACGAAACAATTGGCTCAACTTAGCTCAAGACGGCACAAAGAGGACGAAATAGAGGAGGCTTTCACCGATTAAGGAGCCACAATTTTTACAATGTGAAACAAATATAGCTACATTTATTTACCTGCAAGCCCCTGCATTGCATTCAAGGCACCCACTGAAAATCTGTTTTTTGGCGGCTATATTTTCTTATAAATTTTTTCTAGATGGTACTGAGCGGGTGACCTTATTATTATTCTGTTTAATGGCTTCAATTTTGGCAACTAATGTGTTAAATTTTTATGTATTTTTACTTTGGTATAATTTTGTAACAAGATTTTTTTTTCTTAGATATCTAATTTTGTCTAACATTCTCAAATGCCTTAGCAAAAGTTAAAACAAGAAATAATTAGGAAATAGTTGCCCAAGGGTCTATAATTTCAAGACTAAATTATACGATAGTGACTCATTAGTTCTCAATAATTTTATAAGGAAATAGAGCATAATACTTACAATAACCAGCACGTAGCTGCTGTTAGCATTAACACCACCTGGATGATCCTGAAATTCAACAAAAAATAGTAAGATTTGGGTCGTAAACTAGAATTTTGGATACGAAGAATTTAGACAAAAACTTACCCTCTGTTAGGACCCTTGGGGGCGAAGAAAGGGCAAACAATGCCAACTACACCCCACAGAACAGTGAAAACTGTGATGGGAACAAAAGAATAACCCATTTTGAGATTAAATTTACGATATTTTGCAAATTTATTATATCTCAATAAACATCACCTGCCCCAAGATGGAGGACTATTTGGCAATGTTGGCAGCACTGCTGACTGAACGTCGAAGTCATATGACAAATTGCGTTTAGTTCTTCAGCAGAACAAAAACCAACCTTGGCTGTGGCCTTCAGCTACAACAAGATTTAAAATTAATTTTAATGTGCAGTAGATATTTAGCCTATTACCTTTTTATAATTAGCATGTTTTTTTAACTTAATTGCATTAT
The DNA here is from genome assembly GCF_963855985.1 of Ostrinia nubilalis. Taxonomy (NCBI): domain Eukaryota; kingdom Metazoa; phylum Arthropoda; class Insecta; order Lepidoptera; family Crambidae; genus Ostrinia; species Ostrinia nubilalis. Next base: position 3,891,174 of record NC_087117.1, read on the forward strand.
TTTTTAATTTGAAAATATTGAAAAGAGATTGTTATTGAGCGCCACCTAGATAGGTGGCTTTTGTTAAAAAGTTAAAAAGAGGTATGAAAAAGAAGAATCGAAAAAATGGAAAAACTCTGTGATTAACACTTTTAGACATTGACACAAAAACAAATAGCTCTAACTGGTGTAAATAAAACTTTAATAAATGTTTTCTATGTAAATTTAATTTAAAAATATCAGGGTAATGCGTTCTTCAACGCGTCGTTTGAAAACTACTAAAAGTACTTATAGACACAAAGTTAATAAGAGACATTATAAATCTAACAGCTCTTTGGGATGTACGCAATGTGTTTCAATTTTGGACATTGAAAACATTAATGAAGTTCTTCGTGTTCACGTTAGTATGTTTATAGTAATGTTTGGCAAGCAGGAAAGGGTCTAAGTCAGCTCATTATGTGGTCGTATTACGTTTAAATTTACAGAAAAGTCAAAGAGCTGAGGGCAAAGGTGCCTGGAAAGTTGTCCCTAAAGACTCTTGCGAAGTATATAAAGATCGTCGAAAGCGCCAGGCCGAGAACCGCCGTGAAGATGACGAAACCATGCGTACGACAGATAGCGACCGGACACCTTCCCGAAACAAAAAGAATCAAAAGCGTAATGATGATAAAAAGTACAGAAAAGATGCAGTTCGCAAGACGAGGAGAAGACGAAAAACAACACGCAGGTTTGCGTCTTCTACTTAAAGTAAAAGTCCATTAAAATCTAACGATTTTCTCCGAAGATTTATACTAATGACACTTTTCCTAATTTATTATTTACGTGGCAAGCCACGTAAATAATATTATTTATTTTGTCTTAGCGTTCATAAAATAAGCATATAAACTGCGCGTATATGCTTATTTTGCGCGTTTATGAAAAGGTACTTGGGTATTTATTTATCATCACTGTAACTTCACTTGTTTAATTTCAGACGGGAACCCAATTCTTCTGTTTCATCATTTACTACAACCACATCCTACATGAGCTCATCAGAAATGGATTATGACTAAAAATAAAGTTATTTTAATATTATTATTGCATTTTTTTTTATAATAATGTGACCCAAATACTCCGAAAAAAGAGAACCTCATTCCTGTTTTCCTCTTTGTAACAAGTCACTATGACAAATTAAAAGAATAATTTATTTTGACAATCTTCTTTGAGAGAAAATGACATTTTAGAGAGCAAAATTTTGGTGATTTTATATTATTTTTATTATAAAATAAATACAGAAAGCAATGTAGAACGATTAAAATTTGCGTGATTTGTAATGTCTGGAGCAGTGAGTGTAGAAGACTATGCAGTTATTCTCATTTGGCTAGCGATTTGTTCTATTTACACAACTTTGCTTACTTTTACTGCTTTAGGAGTTGTGTGCGTGCTGTAAGTATGTTCTTATAATGTTGTTGATATTTAAATAAATTAATTAGCAATAATATTTAATCATGGTGATTTATTTGTGTGTAAAGTTATGCTTTAAAACGTTTACCTGCTAAGCATTTCCAGCTTTAAAAATTTAAGCGCATTACTTAAATAAAAGTAATAAAAATCACTTATTTAAGTAATTTAAAAAATATGTTTAAATTATTTATGTAATAATTTAAAATATTTCTGGTAAGAACAAAACGTTTCTTTCTTGCCATCTTGTTCAAACTTCATCATTTTCCCAAAGCCAGAAATAGACCGGTTTAAAAAATTGAGAACTGTCAAATCAAATTTTGAACGTTTCGCCCGTTTGTTTGCGATGTTTTGTTTGAGCTTTGATTCGTTTCCAATTTAATTTTAATTACGAACTATTCTGCAATTATGCTGAAATAATCTAGTGTCTTAATCGTGTGTGTGTTATTTCGGTTAAAATGGATGACACTCAAAGTAATAGAACTTCAGAGGCGGCGGCAGCAACGTGAGTTTGTTTCCTTGAAAGCGCTTGTTTATCTTTCTTTCTTAGTCAATTCCTTAGTAAAATGTTAAAAACATAACATACATAAACATAATCATGGAAAAACGTGCATTAAACATGATCTACTAATGCAATAAAAGTTGTAATCTTTTTATTATGTTAATGTACTTTTGATCATTGTATTGTTTACCTAGACCCTTAGATCCTAGACCCTATGCTATTGTATGCATCTTGAACTTATTCTTACTTGACCTTATGTGAACTTTAGTTACACATATTTTATTAATAACAGTTTTATTTAGACAGTATTATTAAAATTTTGTCATTTACAATTTTATACTTTACACACAAATTATTAAGCATGCATTGACTCCTTCTGGTTGTCACTTAATTTTGGCTATTCTTAACCATGGTTAGGGTTGCCAGGCGTCCGGATAAAGCCGGACATAGTTAGGCTTTTTGATTGCGTGTCCGGCCAAAATAAACGGTGTCCGGCCAACCGATGTGATAGTAGGTACTCACTCTGAAGCTATGACACTGAATGCACCCCCCCCCCCTGGTCACACGTCCGGCTTTTAGGGTTAAATGTCCGGCCAAATGAAGCACAGAGTCCGGCTTTTGTGTTTTTGGACCTGGCAACCCTAACCATGGTTGCTATGACTTTGACGTCGTCAATCCGTAATCTAAATGGTCTACCTCGTTTTCTCTTCTTGTCCAGGAGTCAACAAGAAGAGTTCTGTAAGAACTTAAATATAAATATTATATATTTTGTATTTTCCATCAAAATAATTATAATACCCAGCTTCATATCCAGCTTTTGTCCTAGGCAAGTCATATTTTTTAGGTCAGACTGTTTGACTTAGCTCTTCCAAAGTGATTTCCAAGGGCCCTTCTTGCTCTCCTGTATACGCCCATGATTAAATAATTTTTTGACATTAGTAGCTCAGATGTAAGAGCAGTGGCCCAGCAAGAGAGTGGTCATGTGCAAATCTAGTTATTAAAACCTTAGCGAGATACTGTATCGTAGAGAATTAAAGTTTTTAATTTACTTCTTTTCTACTTCACTCTACATAGCCAACATAATATTATGTGTCGCTTAAGTTTTAACCAATAAAGCATTTGTAAAAAGGAGAGAATAATATCCTAATTTTTTTTATCAACAACTACACTCGGCATCAAATAAATCGCACCTCCCGCGACAAGAACTTATCAAACGTATGCATCCCCACTTCCCACCAACATTGGTACCATTTGAAAGCCTAGTTCTAAACTTCATTTCATTAAAGGAAAGGTTTTTACCCCAAAAATGTGTCTTTACAAGGATTCAGAGTCACTTCTTCAAAAAATAGGTAGTTACGCTATAGCCATTTTTTATGACTATAAAACTGTTATGTTGGGATTAATCGCTATCCATCTGTTAAAGAGGACACGTGAGATCTTTATTTGGTTTTATAACCATAAAAATTGGTCTAATTGATCCCAGAGGTGAGCCCAAAGTGAGGTCTATTTTCAAGTCACATTTATGGTATATGTTAATCATTTATTTAGAAATGAAATGTATTTTTCTTTAAGGATATTTATTGGGCTTTCAAATAACACCAATATTGTTGGGGTACCATAATTGTGTCAGAAGAAAATCTTTAAAGTTCGCGTCGCGGAACGGAAGGTGCGGTTTATTTGATGTTGAGTGTATTATTACCTACAACTATTATATATCCATCACTATAGGCCATAAGGCTTAGTTTCTACCTAGTTGGAGCAGAGAGGAGAAGTGTTTCAAATACCCAATCAGCCCCCCATAGATAAGTTTCATTTTTCATCAAATTGATAAATAATAGAATTCGTCAAAACTCCACAAAAAAATACCTTTGGAGCACTTTTCGACTGGTTTGCGATTGTAATGTGCACGGGGCCATCTGTGTATTTATAAAAACTTGCGACCGCTGAGTGCATTCCAGACTGCTCGATACGACTAATAAAGGGGGGGGGGGGGGGAATTTTTTGTATTGTCGAAAGGGTGAGCGACTTAAATTAGTTTGGGAACCAATGGTCTAGAGTTCTAGGCCCACTGATGTCATATCCACTTCCATTAGGCCCACTGATGTCATATCCACTTCCATTAGGCCCACTGATGTCATATCCACTTCCATTTGCCGCTCCACGCCGCACCGCCGCCGCTGTCAAATTCTATATATAGAAAAAATCGTCCGCCCGACACCTCTCCGCTCTGCTCCGCTCCGGTTGGTGGAAACCGGGCCTAAGGTGAAGGTGGAATCGTCATTCCACTTTTATTACAAAAGCACTAACGCCCGTTCTTTTCTCCACCACAGACGCAAGCGCAGGTCGTCGATCCTCAAGAGTCAGCGGCCGCCGCGGACGCCATTCTCGGAGCTGGAGTTCAACGTGGCGACGCCCACAGACACCGCCAAGAGCCGCCGAGTCAGCTTCTCCCGGCGGACTGGAGTCGCGTAAGTTGGCGAATACATAGGACGCTTTTCCACAGAGGGCACTGTCCTTAGAGGACGCTTGTGCACAGAGGGCACTGTCCTCAGTAGATGCTTGTACGTACACAGAGGGCACTATCCTCGGAGGTCGCTTGTCCACAGAGGACGCTTGTCCACAGAGGGCACTGTCTACAGAGGGCACTGTCCTGAGAGGACGCTTGTCCAAAGAGGGCACTCTCCTCGGAGGAAGCTTGTCCACAGAGGGAATTGTCCTCAGAGGACACTTGTCCACAGAGGGCTCTGTCCTTAGAGGACGCTTGTCCACAGAGGGCACTGTCCTTAGAGGACGCTTGTCCACAGAGGGCACTGTCCTTAGAGGACGCTTGTCCAAAGAGCACTGTCCTCGGAGGGCGCTTGTCTTCAGAGGGCACTGTCCTCGGAGGACGCTCGTCCACAGAGGGGACCGTCCTTAGACGTCGCTTGGCCACAGAGGGCACTGTCCTCAGAAGACGCTTGTCCACAGAGGGCACTGTCCTTAGAGGACGCTCGTCCACAGAGGTCACTATCTTCAGAGGACGCTGGTCACAAGAGAGCACTGTCCTCAAAAGACGATTGTATACAGAGGGCACTCTCCTCGGAGGACGCTCGTCCACAGAGGGAACTGTCCTCAGAGGACACTTGTCCACAGAGGCCACTGTCCTCAGAGGACGCTTGTGCACAGAGGGAACTGTCCAGATAGGGAACTGTCCTCAGAGGACGCTTGTCCAAAGAGGCCACTGCCCTCAGATGACGCTTGTGCACAGAGGACGCTTGTCCACAGAGGACGCCGCTTGTCCACAGAGGACGCTTGTCCACAGACGCCACTGTCCTCAGAGGACGCTTGTGTACAGAGGACACTGTCCTCAGAAGATACTTGTCCACAGAAAAAAAGAGGCTTTTTCGTTTCATGTGTAGATATTGTAAACATATTCTTTTTTGCTTTCAGAGAATTCGTAACAAACGAAGCGACGACGACGTGGAAGAATTTGTACGAGGAGCATAACAAATCGCTCGAATCGTCGGGCAACGAATCTGGAGCCAACGTGCCGCGGTCCATCGGCCACATCGGCACTAGGATATTCGATAAACAATTCCAGGAAGAGGAGGCGGTTGACTTCGGTGCCACCATTGACACGCACTCCGCACACATAAGCGACTCCATCAATAATGTCAACTTCTCACAGCACGCCTCATTCTCGACAGACGACAGAAAACTGCCAGCGCCTAATCAAAACTTCGAAATGAGCGAATTTACAGACCACCAAAGCAAACTTTTCGGCGATGACCTAGCCATGCCCACGATGGGAGAGATGTCTGGACGTATCGACGTCAATTTCTCAGCTGTTCAGACGATTGGAAACGCTAAAGACGATTTGGATGAGATTCAGAACGATTTGAAGAGAGCCAGGAGTATCGGCGTGTGTCCGTTAATGGGCAGAAGAAGCCTTTCGGAATACATAGAAATGGATTTGGACGCGACTCACGTGACGATCAAGCAAGACGATGATGATATGTCTATCACGGATACAATACACAGTCCAAAAGTCCAACATGTGTCTCAAAACCTCAGTTCGGCGCTTGATAAGAAAGCCAGTATCAGTAACGATTGGGTCGCCGACAAAGAGAATATTGCCCTTAACCCTTACATAACTCCAAAGGAATCTATCAATTTTGCTGTAAATGAGAATTCAGATAAAATTCTAGTGTTCGATGGTAAAAGGTTGACTATACAGTCTGATAAAGAGGCAGACAAAATTCTTAAAGAATGTACGAGTGAAACAGTTCCTAAAGAAGCTAAAACGCACCAGAGAAAGACGATTGTGTTGAATGTGAATGATGATTTACCGAACTTTAAGTCTACTCAAGGCATGATGCGGAATGAATCAAGTCTGGCGCATGAGAGGAGTAGAACTCTAGTATATGATGACCTAGGAGATATATCTGTCACCCAAGCTGTACCAGCGAACATCATGTTGAATGATGACAAAGTGGAACATGACAGACGAAGGACTATGGTCTACAATGACAATGAAGGCAATATTTCTATAACCCAAGCTGTACCAGCAAAAATAGTGTTTAACGAACAAAAAGCAGAGGGTCAAAGACGTCGGACTATGCTTTACGACGATATCGAAGGCAATATTTCTATAACCCAAGCTGTCCCAGCGAAAATTGTATTTAATGAACATACCAAGCTTGAGGAAAGAAGAAGAACAGTGGTATATGATGACGTAGCAGGAAATATCTCTATCACCCAAGGTATACCAGCAAATATAATGATCAATGAGAAAACAAGTGAAAAAAGAAGAACGATCTACGACGATATTGCGGGCAATATTTCTATTACGCAAGCGGTACCAGCGAATATAATTTTAAACGAACAAAGAATAAAAGACGATAAAAGTAGGACGATGGTATACGCTGACATCGCAGGCGATATTTCTTTCACGCAAGCTATACCGCAGAATATTATGTTTAGTGAAAACGTAAAAACGTATGATGAGAAGGAAAAAACTACGGTATACGATGATCTTTCGGGCAATATTTCTATTACCCAAGCGATACCATCGAGGATAGTGTGTAACGAACAGTCCAAAGTAGAGGATCAGAGACGAAAAAGTATAGTATACGATGAACTAGCTGGGAATATATCTTTCACTCAAGCTATCCCGCCAAATATAATGGTAAATAAAATCAAAGAAGAAAAGAGGAGGACCATGGTCTATGACGATATTGCAGGCAATATTTCCATGACGCAGGCTTTACCAGCGAATATAATATTTAATGAAAAATGCAAAATTGAAGATGAGAAGAGTAGAACAATTAACGATGACGTATTGAGCCATATTTCTTTCACTCAAGCTTTACCACCGAATATAATTCCAAATAATGAAGGAAAAATACAAAATGAAAAGAATCCAAGTATATTTGATGACGTAGCAAGCAATATTTCTTTCACGCAAGCTATAGCACCGAATATAATAGCAAATGATGGAGGCCAAATACAAAATGAAAAGAGGCGCACTATAGTTTTTGATGATAAAGCAGACGATATTTCGTTTACTCAAGTGATACCACCGAATATTATGGCAAATGATGGAGCAAAAAAACCCGATGAAAAAAGGCGGACTATAGTATTTGATGACGTAGCCAGCAATATTTCTTTCACTCAAGCTGTACCACCAAATATAATTCCAAATAATGAAGGCAAAATACAAAATGAAAAGAGGCGGACTATAGTTTTTGACGATATGGCAGGCAATATTTCGTTTACTCAAGTTATACCACCGAATATTATGGCAAATGATGGAGCAAAAAAACCAGATGAAAAGAGGCGCACTATTGTATTTGATGACGTAGCCAGCAATATTTCTTTCACTCAAGCTGTACCACCAAATATAATTCCAAATAATGAAGGCACAACACAGAATGAAAAGAGGCGAACTATAGTTTTTGACGATGACAATATTTCGTTTACTCAAGTGATACCTCCAAATATAATGGCAAATAAAAGTATAAATCACGAAAAGAACGAATCCATGGTTCACAGTGACAATGCAAATATTTCTATTGCCCATACAGTGCCCCCTAAACAGAATCTAGACAATATAGCTGCAGATAAATTTAATATGTCAGTCACACAGTCAGTGCTAGTGAATGTATTGATTGTCAATAATGCTGAAAAAAGGAAGTCTATGAACGCTAATACTGAGGCTTGCAAAAGCAAAGACAATCGTGAAGATGATGATGAACATAATTCTGTGCCAGTACCAGACCAGAGACAAGAAACTATACCAGAGAGTAGTACTGCTAATACTGCTTCTAATAATACAGTAGGAAATAAGTCTATTAACAGAACTCAGCTTGCAGATGTATTAACTTCTGATAAACCTGTGCTAGATCAAATAAATTCGAAGGACGGTTTCATAAACATTATCAGAGATTGTGAAGATGAAATGCAGGCAAGCAATGAGCACAAGTCAAATAAAACCCTAACACATAGTGATAATGTCGATAATTTCATAGATGCGCTTAGGAATGTATCTATTGTACAAGATATGCCTTCGAATGTAATGTTAAGCGAAAAGAACAAAGTGCAAGATGATAAAAGAAAATCAGTTTATGATGTCGCTGCCAAAGTGATTTCAAAGGATTTTGTTGAAAATAAGGCCAATATGTCAGTTATAAATACGTTAGGTAATGTTTTAATAGTAAATAATGCTATGGAAAAACGTAAATCAATCACGTACGATGCAAACAACGAAAACCTTGTTAGTGATGATAACCAGGGCAACACTGAAGAAGAAAGCACAGATAATGAATCGAAAAACATTTCTGATGTCCAATTTATACCTGAGCAGAGACAAGAAGTGCTGCCAGAGAGAAGCAAGAGCGTCTTTAGTAATGATCCTAAAGAAGAAAGAGCTGTAACAAGAACACAACCAGCTGATATAATATCAGAAGCAGTAGAAGAAGACAACAATACCACTTCGAGTGATGGTCTGATCTACATCATAAGAGACTGCGAGAGCGAGACGCAAACAAGCAAAACCGACGACCAAAAACCTAACAAAAGTATTACATGGAACGATGAAGTGCCAAAAATCCAACATTCGCCTCTATCGTTGGAATACAAAGAAGACATTGATGCTCAAGTTTCCGCAGATCTGCCTAAGAAGTTAGACGAGCTAAAAAGTCTAGTCGGCGTGAAAAATCCACCCGCGAACAGAATTTACGAAAAAGTAGTCAGTTCGGATGTAGACGACAAATTGCTCGACAAATCGGAAAGCCAGGACAAGTTTGAAATGTCGAAAGGCGGGAAAAGTTTCAAAGATGCCAACGATACAAATGAATTGCTCGAAATGCTCTCGGATCTCACTGATAAATCTAATCGGCAATCTCCTGAAAAACCAGTCGAAAAGGAGGTGAACGAACCACGTCGCCTGAGTGTCGCTCCTAATAGACTTTCAATTGTCATAAGCAGAGAAGACTTGCTAAACAAAATCTCTATGGCTCAAGCGGCGTTGCAGCGGTCTATTGAAATCGACGAAAGCATAGACACATCAGACACGCCTGAGGAAGTCAGCCTACCCAAGAAGGCAGTGCGAGTGAGCAACGAAGTGGTCAAGAAACTGCAATTCGAAGACGAATCCGCGAGCGAAACGAGCATCAAATCCGATATAAAAGGCTCGCCGCTGAAAAAGACCGCGTTCGGAGAGACGTCGTACATGAAGGAGAATAAATCCAAAGTTATTCCCAGTTACTTGAAGGACGTCTCTGATGAAATTAAAGCACTTATGCACGATTTAGTCAAGCCTAATGTGGATTCAGTGGCTTTCCAAGCGCCGACGCCTGAGAGTCTGAAGAGAGAACCGTCCACTTGCAGCACTCAAATACAAGCCAACCTTATCACTTCCAGCCAGATTGATTTGGACACAGAACTGACTTCGGTAACTGAATCCGGATATGAGCTGGCCAAAGCGTCAGCATTCTCAATGGATAGCAGAAGCTATAAGAGCCCTGCGAAATTATCCGATGTAGAAATGCCCCAAGAAATATCTTTCCGGCCGAAACGTGCCACTCCCAGTCCGCCGGTACAAGACAGAGTCATCGTCTTCGACCATTATAACCCGCTGAATAACATACTATTAGCTCCGATTGACTATTCACACGTACATAGATATAATCCGCACAAATCGAACGATACCATCTGCGCTGACAGCCAGTCGGTGCACAGTCCGAAAGAGGTCGACAGTTTAGAAAAGAAGAACACGCAATTCGTTGGAAACGTTACGGTGACGCATTCGATGCAGCCGTCTGGAGATTCGGTTCCCGATAAATCCGACGCTCAAAGTCTTCTATCTAACGCAAGCAAACCCGCGTCAGTTGACGAGTCTGTTTCGGTACGCGTGTGCGAGCTTAAAGACACTAAAGTGAACACGCTCATCGCGATGAAAGGAAATAAGGAGTTGCTCGAAGCGAGCTCATCTCTAACGCTCGTAGACGATGCGCTAGCGCACAACGCTTTCGATGTGGACCTAGACATGGTCACAGCAGAGTCTTCGTCGACAAACAACGCTCAAGGGAATTCCCCCGTTAAAGTCATATACCATAACGACGAACCTGACGTGGTTCTATCGGAAAAGGTCGATTCTGACTTAACATCGAACGACGAAATGGTTGAGCCCGTCAAAATGAGTACCAAAGCCAAGAAAAGAAACTACAGCCCCACCAAAAAAGAAAAGCACAAGTTTTCGGCGTTGTCCAGTTTGGACGTAACACCGAAACCGATAACGAAGATGCAGAAAATGTCTAACAGTCCGAAATATGCGAGTCGCAAAGACGTGTCGCCCGAGAAATTGACCGCTGAGAAGGACGAGAATGTTCGCTCGAAGTCTGCGATGGATGTCGATGATTCTTCGGACAGTAAAAACGCGTCGCCCAAAGAGCATAAGCGTTCACCGCGCAAATCTAAAAGTCCTAAATCCAAGAAGCCCGGAACGTCTGTGACTGTGCAGCAATTGCTGACCAAATACGATATCCACCCAGAAATAGACCAGGAAGCGTTGAACAAGCAAATAATTCAGGCTCTAAGCAGGTCGGATAGTTCGACTGCCCCTAACACCGTATCGTTGACAGATGTACAAAGCAAAAGTCCCGATATCGTGAGCTCTTTCACTAGCAGTAAGAACCATAATGAAATGCGCGAAGCGAGCAGTGTGACCACGACGGAATCGCATACTCTCTCGAGTAGTAAGAGTCGATCGGCTAAACTGGAGTGGCAGCCGGAATCTGTTAACGAAAAGAACTCTAACGTCATGTCGGAATGCGACTCGAGTGTCAACGTGGTTGCTAAGATCGATATGCTGCCGTTTATGGGGTGAGTGGATTTAACCCGGCGTCAATGACGCTCGGTCATATTGACCCGAGGCATTTTCAAACGTTCATAATTTTTTTTTGCGTCCATTTTGTGGTTCGAGCGTTCGTATAGCTGGAGATACAACCTCCCTAAGTCCATTCCGTTAGTTAACTCAGTGTAACTGCGCTTGCGTAGCGAGATACACAGGCTTCAAATTAAAACGGGTCATTATGACCCGGCGTCATCGGTGGGGCGGTGATTTTGTGGCTTACTTTTATTCGCTTATTTTGTGTTTAGTGCTAGCTTATGTTGTTCTTTTTTAAGTTTTAGTCAAAATGTCTTTGTTGAATGACCCAGTAATAATGAAGCGCTGCTAGAAGAGTCGTCTAAAAATCTTTAAAAAAAACAAAAAATATAGACTCATTGTGTTTTTACACATGATTTTTTCATGTTTTGTTCAAAAATTCATAAAAAAAGGATTTATATTATGTATCAGTTTTATTTTTGTTTTATTAGCTCAGTAAAGAACCCTATAAATATAGATAGTAATTAAAATTAAGATTACTTGTTCGATTTCCTGAAAAATTATCGATGAAGAATGGGTCAATATGACCCGGGGTCATAGTCTTTGCAATTATTTTCACGTCATTGGCGCCGGGTTAATTCAAGTGCTTTTAATGCCTTTTGGGCCTTTTTTCAGGGCAATTATACCAGCCCAAATATAGTCCTATAGTCCTTCGGGAAAAGTCGTCGGATACGGCTGAAATGTGGCGGGAAAAAACAGTCACATTCATCTGCCTCTTATTTATTTATGTGAATAGCTTTTGCCCATGTGAACTTCGTTCTATCACAAAGTCTCAAAATTATTTAATTTCTTACTTACCTGATTTTCAAATCCTTTACATAAAGACCTTTTAGTTTTCATTCCCTTCAAAACCTAAAGAAAAATTTTGTTTTATCTATTTTCACTATATTATAGTGTTGCACCCACTCCTCTGAAGGTTGGAGACTACACTCGAAGTTGTTGACTATTATGTATACCTGGGACAAACAGTCCAGTTAGGTAGGTCCAACTTCGAGAAAGAGGTCAATCGTCGAATCCAACTCGGATGGGCAGCGTTCGGGAAGCTTCGCCATATACTCACGTCCGAAATACCGCAGTGTCTCAAGTCGAAAGTATTTGACCAATGCGTGTTGCCAGTGATGGTATACGGATCTGAGACGTGGTCGCATACTATGGGCCTCATAAGAAGGCTCAAGGTCACCCAAAGGGCGATGGAGCGGGTTATGCTCGGAGTTTCCCTGCGTGATCGAATCAGAAATGAGGAGATCCGCAGGAGAACCAAAGTAACCGACATAGCTCGCAGAATTGCTAAAATCAAGTGGCAGTGGGCGGGGCACATAGCTCGTAGAGACGATGGCCGTTGGGGCAGGAAAGTTCTCGAGTGGCGACCACGGGCTGGAAGACGTAGCGTGGGCAGGCCTCCTACTAGGTGGACCGACGATCTGGTAAAGGTCGCGGGAAGAGCCTGGATGCGGGCAGCGCAGGACCGTTCATTGTGGAAAACCTTGGGGGAGGCCTTTGTCCAGCAGTGGACGTCATTTGGCTGAAACAACAACTATATTATAGACTGTAAACCCTTGAAGAGAGAGTGACAATAGTGACAGTTTCATGCACTGCTTCTTCTCAGCACTGGCCTATTTATTGTCCCAAGCAGTGGTAGGGGTAATACTGTGTACGGGCGGGAGGCAGTGATTGTAAGGCACCGCTCCCGTGCCCGGGATGTGCGGTCAGGAAGGGAACTAACTCCCTAGTGAGCCTAGAGTCCCTATTCCCTAAGACACTAAGTCCCTAGAGCCCTAGCCCTGCCTAACAATATATACTTAGACATAATAAGGGTTGGTAGGAAGGAAGCTGCTCCCAGGTCGCCCAGGGCAGCAGCGTTAGGACGGCAGGTAGGCGGCGGGGACCCGCTGCCAGCCCGGCAGACTCACCGCACAGTATGTTATGAGACTGTATAATCGGACATTCTCATTTATTTGATGAACCGTATAGAGCTCAGTTATACAAACATGATAGTAAAACTCCCGTTTGAAAATTCCAAGTAGTTTTCGCGGTATAAAAATTCAAAGTTACCTATTTTTTAACTTCAAAATTATACAAAAATATTCTCACTCGTTAACTAATACCATTTAATTCAGAATTGTTATAATACTTCATAGAGCTCTTAAAACTACATGTAATAAGCATATTAAGTGCTTCGTAAACGCATTCAGTTAATTAGGAAAAATGATTTTAGTGATTTTTGTTTTTATTTTTTTTCTCAATTATACCTTAATATATGCAAACATTTTTAATTGCAAGACATAGTCTCATATTTAATCTAATGGTATAAAAAAAATCAGCTTTAAATTCCGTGATGTATTTGAGGAAAATCAAATTGAAAATATGCACCACATAGAATTGTAAATTTCTCATCACTTTTTAATAGCAATATTTCTTTTGGATGTTTAAATATCATCAGCTCGATTGTACCAAATTATTGTATTGACATTCGATTTACATAGGTTTCAAATCGATGAGAAAATTATTAAAGGTAGGCTAAATTCGACTTCCTAGATTTGTTTACATACTTTTTTAGTTAGTTACTTACATACAACTTAAGTTAATATAAGAGTGTTAAAAAAGAAAAAAGACTCGACTTGAGAACCTCCTCCTTTTTTTGAAGTCGGTTAAAAACAATGTGAATGTGACTTTTTAGAACCTTCAACACTGTGCACATAACAGGCAGGATTTGAAACTTTTTAGACATGAATTATTCCTTCCAAAATTGTCGACCCTAGACGCGTAAAAATTTTATTAAGACGTTTTATGTTTTTTCTCAAATATATCACGGAGTTTAAAGCTGATTTTATTAATACAATTAGATTAAATATCAGACTATATCTTGCAATTAAAAATGTTTGCATATATTAAGGTATAATTGAGAAAAAAAATAAAAACAAAAATCACTAAAATCATTTTTCCTAATTAACTGAATGCGTTCACGAAGCACTTAATACGCTTATTACGTGTAGTTTTAAGAGCTCTATGAAGTATTATAACAATTCTGAATTAAATGTTATTAGTTAACGAGTGAGAATATTTTTGCATAATTTTGAAGTAAAAAAATAGGTAACTTTGAATTTTTATACCGCGAAAACTACTTGGAATTTACAAACGGGAGTTTTACTATCATGTTTGTATAACTGAGCTCTATACGTTTCATCAAATCAATGAGAATGTCCGATTATACAGTCCCATAACACACTGTGCACCGGACTGATCATAGCGACGGCTAAGGGTGTCTTGGCCGCAGCGGGGGGAAATGAGACACAACGACGGACGGTTGATATCTGTTTTATTGGTATTATGTTATGCTATTTATACATGGTTTATTGTTTGTACACATTTACATCTATAAGTTAGTGTGCCGTCGGTGTAGAGTGCCGACGGCGCACGCTGAGGGTTCATGGGTCGCCCGGCGGTCGATGCTGACGGTGCAGCAGGATGTACGATCGTGCTCGTACATACTGAGACGTGTAAAAATCTATACTAATATTAATTATAAATGCGAAAGTAACTCTGTCTGTCTGTCTCTCTTTCACGCTTAAACCACTGAACCGATTTTGATGAAATTTGGCATAGAGATAGTTCGAGTCCCGGAAAAGGACATAGGATAGTTTTTATCCTGGTTTTTGAAACAGGAACGCGCGTGTTAAGGTTTTTTTATGAAAGACAAAATTCCAGGAAAGCTAGTGCTTTATAAAAGCCTACTTGCAAAAATAAAAGTTCTATGTTGTGCCAGGAGCCACGAGTGCGAGTGGGAGGCGTCCGGCATCGACACGTGGTCGTTCCGTTTGCTGCACGCGCGCCTGCGCCTCACCGCGCGCCTCGCGCACCGACACGACAACGCGACGAGAACGCGCGTGCGGGCCGACACGCCTGTGCGCGCGCTTTCGCTCGACACTGCGCACCAAGGTACGTAGCCATGCTGTGAAACTTGATTTGAAGATCTACAGCTTCTGCCGTTGGATTTAAAAAAAAATAAAAAAAAAAAATAACTTCTGGACTAGTTTAGGGGGGGCAAGTCATACCCAGCTTCTGGTCTAGCCTAGGGGGGGCAAGTCATACCCGGCTTCTGGCCAGGGGGGAGGGGCAAAGTCATACCCAGCTTCAGGCCAAGGGGGGGGGCAAGTCATACCCAGCTTCTGGCCTAGCCTAGGAGGGGCAAAGTCATACCCAGCTTCAGGCCAAGGGGGGGGCAAGTCATACCCAGCTTCTGGCCTAGCCTAGGAGGGGCAAAGTCATACCCAGCTTCAGGCCAAGGGGGGGGGCAAGTCATACCCAGCTTCTGGCCTAGCCTAGGAGGGGCAAAGTCATACCCAGCTTCAGGCCAAGGGGGGGGGCAAGTCATACCCAGCTTCTGGCCTAGCCTAGGAGGGGCAAAGTCATACCCAGCTTCTGGCCTAGGGGGGGCAAGTCATACCCAGCTTCTGGTCTAACCTAGGGGGGGCAAGTCATACCCGGCTTCTAACCTAGGGGGGGCAAGTCATACCCGGCTTCTGGCCAGGGGGGAGGGGCAAGTCATACCTAGCTTCTGGCCTAGGGGGGGCAAGTCATACCCAGCTTATATACTATAGTCTGGTCTGTGAGCACGTAGAATTTTGTCCAATGACCCCAAGCTGCACACTCACTGCGGGCGCCCGTCGCACCGTCGCGACAGCAATATAATTACGCGCGAGCTATAAGGATGGGTAGCTTGGGGTCATGCTCACAGACCGGGCTTTAGGCAGGGTAAAAAACTCCGATACCGCGATGCAGGATTGTAGGCGCGGCGGTGTATGCCATAGTAACTCATGTGTCAGCGCCATCTGTTGGTCGATGACTACTACTGTGGTAGTACCTATTTACCTAGTTCTATTTATACTAGGCAGGGTAGAAAACTCCAATACCGATCCGTTTTTGTTGTATTGTTGTTGTAAATCCCAACTAATATTATAAATGCGAAAGTAACTCTGTCTGTCTGTCTGTCTGTCTGTCTGTCTGTCTGTCTGTCTGTTACGCTTTCCCGCTTAAACCTCGCAACCGATTTTGATGAAATTTGGCATAGAGATAGTTTGAGTCCCGGGAAAGAACATAGGATAGTTTTTATCCCGGTTTTTGAAACAGGGACGCGCGCGATAAAGTTTTTCTGTGACAGACAAAATTCCACGCGGGCGAAGCCGCGGGCGGAAAGCTAGTGTGTCAATAAAGTTTTTTGTATTTCTATTCTCCAGATAAAAACAACACAGTGGCGACCCTATGCGTCGGGTTCGCTTGCGAAGCGATGCGCTACTTCACGAGTCGCGGCTGTCGCACCGCGGGCGACGTGCCCGCTCTGCTGAAGCGGTGCGCCGGCGTGGCGCGCGTGGCCCTACGGTGGGGCCGCGCGATGCATGAGGCTAGATTACATCTAGCTTATACATTAGACGGCGATCGGCTGGCGCTAAAGGTGAGCGTAATAGAGACTAGAGGGACATGAATGTGTCAAGCCTATGACCGTTCTGGCTAGGGGCTAGTGTTGCAAAAGGACCCTCATTACAACGACAATACGTCACTACTTCACGAGCCGCTCTACTGAAGCGATGCGCCGGTGTGGCCCGGGTGGCCCTACGGTGGGGCCGCGCGATGCATGAGGCTAGATTACATCTAGCTTATACATTAGACGGCGATCGGCTGGCGCTAAAGGTGAGCGTAATAGAGACTAGAGGGACATGAATGTGTCAAGCCTATGACCGTTCTGGCTAGGGGCTAGTGTTGCAAAAGGACCCTCATTACAACGACAATACGTCACTACTTCACGAGCCGCTCTACTGAAGCGATGCGCCGGTGTGGCCCGGGTGGCCCTACGGTGGGGCCGCGCGATGCATGAGGCTAGATTACATCTAGCTTATACATTAGACGGCGATCGGCTGGCGCTAAAGGTGAGCGTAATAGAGACTAGAGGGACATGAATGTGTCAAGCCTATGACCGTTCTGGCTAGGGGCTAGTGTTGCAAAAGGACCCTCATTACAACGACAATACGTCACTACTTCACGAGCCGCTCTACTGAAGCGATGCGCCGGTGTGGCCCGGGTGGCCCTACGGTGGGGCCGCGCGATGCATGAGGCTAGATTACATCTAGCTTACACGCTGGATGGAGATCGGCTAGCGCTTAAGGTGAGAGCAATAGAGACTAAAGTTGCTTAATGACTGCCAGTTTACTGCAAGAGCTAAGCAAAATGGCGAATAAGTTTTCGGCGAGAACACTTTTGCTAATTTTAATAGTGACGTGTTTCATTCATTTTTTTTAGCAGTGACAGCGCATATCGCTTAGCGATCGCCATTTTGCTTATAAGTGTGGTATTCTATGCACTGTAACTACCTATTAATAAATAATTAAGCGCTTACAAGTTCAATTTTCCGCCAAACGCACCATTCTGTATTTAGTGCCAAATCGTCTTTCTTTCGAATAATGCTAATCGTGGGACGTCCACAAGGTGGACCGACGACATCGTAAAGGTGGCGGGAAAGCGCTGGACGCAGGCCGCTACCAACCGGGTAACATGGAAAGCATTGGGGGAGGCCTATGTTCAGCAGTGGACGTCCTATGGCTGAGATGATGATGATGAGTGCTAATCAAATTATCTTTTCAGGTGGCAAACATTCCCCTCCGATCAGTGTGGGAGGTCACGATGCGATTAGAGTTGGTAGTGGAGGACGCGCGAGAGGTGCCCTGGCCGCGCGCGTGCGACGTGCGCGTGTCGCGCGTCGTGTCCGACGTGCGCGTGCCCGAGCACGAGGTCAAGCGCGCGCTGGCGGGCCTGCCGAGGGACTGGGGCCACGTGCCGAGGACTGTGTGGTGAGTTGAAGCACACAATACATGATAGTATTTTAGCGATTTCGCAAAATGTCATCGCGAATAATTTGGTCACTTTCTCAAACACTCGCAGAAGTCACAACTTTTTTCCTGTATATATTTTTAACAAGCAACAGCTGCTGTAACTTATTGCAGTTTTGACAAAACGCCTAACCGCCTGTATAAAACCAGGCCTCCGTCACTCGCCTATGCCGGCCGAGATAATTACCTACAGCGCGCGACAACTTCAAGTTGCAAATCAGTCCGGGCCGCCACGCGCCTGTTTGCACACGTGTATCTATACACGCTCGGTCGATTATCGTCGCAATCAAGGTTTATTGTTCCAACAGCACTGTTATTCTTCTTTAATGAAAAATTGTAATATTTAGGAATAATAATTAACTGTAGTGATTTAAATAATAAAAAAAAAAACTACACTTTTTAAATAAAAATTATTTTGAAATACTTATGACAAAAAACTATAGCAAAAAAATTATTTTAGCTAATAAAAACATTAACTTTACTTCATTACTTCACCGTGTCTATTTTCCGACACTACACCTTTTAAAACTGTTTGTTTAATTTCGAATTATCGCAACACTGAAGTTTATTAATAGGTACTTCAGAGATAGTACGATTATACAAACTTCACTAGATTAAAGTTTTCTAATCGTAAATACAATAAATGCTTCTTAAAATTAAGTTTTTATTTATTTTACTTTGCTCATACAACCCTGACGCTTGAGCGGTGACGTAGATCAATTCTTAACACAAAAAAAATGCGCTCTTGTGAGCGTAGTAGTAAGGTGCGATTTCGAATGCACCATGTGCGTTGGATATTTTGCATTATTATTATTACCGTTAAAATGTCGGCATCTGATCCTACACAAAGGAGTGCAATTTCTGTTGCTACTATTATGTATTCTGTGATAAAACTCGTTGTCGATACTAAAAAGTTAGTAGTCAATAATACAAATCAAAGTCATCGCGTCTGTGTTTCAATTCACTAGCTACGCAAATAACAACCTTAAATCAAGCTATCGGAACGAACAGCAGTATTGCACATAGGCTATGCAAAATTATAAAATTTCTCCACTCGATTTTAAACCATAATATACAGAATATTTTAAGATCAAATTCGATTGGAGTAATTTGTCATTTTGTGGTGTTCTTTGTTTGTTCTAACCACTGGACAACAAAAAAGAAGTTGAATTCCAAGTAAACAGTTAACTTTTGTTTCAGGAAAATCTTCAGATACCTCAAAAACAAGACGCGCGAAGACGATCTCCTAGGCGTGTGACGTCATCGCTGCATCGTCACAACTCTGTAAATATTGTTCTTTTATGTTTGTGAATCTAGAATAACTGTGACCATACATACCTCGAAGTATGACGCCCGTATTCACAAACATTACTATGAGGTCTCATAGTGCGCGTGGACCCACAAGGTGACGAATCTATCACAGAGCTCAATTCAACGCTGTGCGTTCGATTTCCTGCTTCACTTACGCAAGCACCGTTTGTGAATACGGGCGTGAGAATCCTGTGTAGTTAATACCCTGCTTGTATCTTATCTCGACATATCACTGGTTAAATTCACGGTAAATTCATGTTTTTTAACCCAATGTAATTAATTTAGCCTAGGGGATACCATGGAAAGAAATCCTACTATCCTACTAATATTATAAATGCGAAAGTTTTGTTGTGTTTGTTACTCTTTCACCTAAAAACTACTGAACGGATTTTAATGAAACTTTACAGTATTATTGTTCATCTTAAACATCAGAATAACAGAAATCACTATAGTATAAAACAAAGACGCTTTCCGCTGTCAGTCCCTATGTATGCTTTGATCTTTAAACTACGCAACGGATTTTGATCCGGTTTTTTATATTAGATAGAGAGATTCATGAGGAAGGTTTTTAAGTATTTTAGATACCTGCTCGAAGCATGGGCCAATGTTTTTACCCGACTGCGCCAGAAGGAGAGTTATGTTTTCCACAACATTGTTAAACAAGTAAAATAAAATAAAAAACTCATAACAGTCACAAACTCCAATTATTTTTCGATGGTATTCCCTAGGTTAATAGTAATATTATGAAATGTGCATTTTTTTTGGTGTACCGTCGTTCTACATCCAAAAATATATTTTCGTTGTTTGTAAAATAATAAATAAGACTGTGTTAGTTTCAATGTTCAACATTAAGTAAGTTGCGATGATTTCTTAAAAAATGTTTAGACTTTTTATAAATATATTCATTTTGTGAACGAAATTGATTTGTTTTATTTAACTTTCTATGGGCCTCATAAGAAGGCTCAAGGTCACCCAAAGGGCGATGGAGCGGGCTATGCTCGGAGTTTCCCTGCGTGATCGAATCAGAAATGAGGAGATCCGCAGGAGAACCAAATAGTCCAGTCAAAATGTCGATTTTTGGACGTCAAAACCTAAAGAAACGTTTGAGGTATATTTATGAAATTTGAAGCTGATGTTTATCTTGCAAGTCTCAACACATGAGCCTAATTTGAAGTGTTAATGCACAGTAGTTTTTGAGTGATGAGGAGTCAAAAGTGGCTCCAATTGATTCGTCTAATGTGCGTTCCCTTCGAGAGGCCACTGTGGAAAACGAAGGTTTCGTATACCTAAAGATTTAGCAGAACCTCTAAAACAAATGTAGCCAGAATGATAAATTTGTAGGTGTTGTAAGTTGGACGCTACAACCCGCCGAATGTGGTCCCTCAGATGAACTATGTCAAATACCAAATTACTGAATCTGACCAAATAAGATGATTTTGATGAATGGTAATATTTAGAAGGTAAATCGTAGGGCTACATACGAAAATAAGAGCTCTGGACAGTTACTGCAAATAAAGAAAATCCAATCAGACGATGGGCCCTCAGTTCGCCAGTGCACAAAATTTACTTTAATGCTACAAATTGGAACTTGAGACTAAGTTTCTTTGGTATGGTTTTAATTTTAGCAGAAGTAGCCACAATGCTACCCTGAGAGTACAGAGTTTATATATTCTACTGGTACAGAATAAAAGCTCTAGTAAAGTGAGCCCTCGGAACACACGCTAAAAACCAATTCCATGATAAATATCTCGCCCAACTCATTGTTTGATAAAAATAGTTTACACCATTTTATGTACAAAATTTGCAGTTTAAAATTGTATTAAAATATTTTTGCTGTATAAAGTATTTAAAGAAATATCTTGCTTCTTAAATTCTCCGTAATGATTTTGTGTATGTTAACCACATTGTCGATTTTTTTAGGAAACTCAAAACTAAAGTATAAGTAGGTAGGTATTCTGTACTATTGCCTAAGAGGTATTTTGAGATAAATCCGAGTCTATTGATTTTATTTTAATTAAATAGGTACGACGTAAAAATAATTTTATTTAAAGTACCTACGCATTGTGTGATACGGAATAGATTTAAAGCTGTGATACAACAAAATCGATTAATGCCGCGATTCATTAATCAATAGCAGTGAATCGTTCGTTCGTTTCAGCCAAAAGAGGTCCACTGCTGGTCAAAGGCCTCCCCCAAAGATTTCCACAATGGCCGGTCCTGTGCCGCTCGCATCCAGGTACCTCCCGCGACCTTCACCAAATCGTCGGTCCACGCCACGTCTTCCGGCTCGTCGTCGCCACTCAAGAACGAGCTATGTGCCTAGCCCAAGCTGCCACTTGATTTTAGCGATGCTGCGGGCTATGTCAGTCACTTTGGTTCTCCTACGAAACTCCTCATTTCTGATTCGATCATGTAGGGAAACTCCGAGCATAGCTCGCTCCATGGCCCTTTGGGTGACCTTGAGCCTTCATGAGGCCCATAGTAAGCGACCACGTATCATATCCGTATACCATCACTGGCAACACACACTGGTCAGTCTTAAATAAACAAAATAAAATAAAAAGTATTTAATTCATAATAAT
The DNA here is from genome assembly GCF_963855985.1 of Ostrinia nubilalis. Classification (NCBI taxonomy): domain Eukaryota; kingdom Metazoa; phylum Arthropoda; class Insecta; order Lepidoptera; family Crambidae; genus Ostrinia; species Ostrinia nubilalis. The sequence continues at coordinate 3,913,293 of NC_087117.1, forward strand.
AAATATATAGATAACAGTGATCCATAAATGTTAGTAAAAACTTAGGCTAATGTTAGTATCTTATTTCTAAAACCGACCTCGTCCTGCTCAGCATGTGGCCGATCAGTGGACAATCCCCACTTTCGGCTATCTCCTTCAGTACGCTGTGGCACAGTTCTTAAGACACTGCGGTATTTCGGACGTGAGAATATCGCGAAGCTTCCCGGCGGACGCTGCCCAGCCGAGTTGAATTCGACGATTGAGTAAAAATCGCCCTGTATACATGGTGATTTTGTTATCAGTATACTTTTTTATTATGCTCTATCTATAGAAATGTTTAACAGTACTACTTTATCTTGAATTTTTTTAATCGTGGTATAGGTTGTGTAGGGACACTTTTTCTAGTTATCTATTAATTTTCTGATGTGTGGTTACCCTAATACGAATATTTTGTTCACACATAAATGAGTCCGTTTTATTTCAAGAAAGGAAATATTTACACACCACACAGATACTTAAGTTTGTACTACGAAATGACTACGTTTTTATATTATTATGTGTAAATTAATACACCTTCCACCTTGTCTCTAAATATGATAACTATTTTCTGAAACGTGTGGCCCGAGGGCTCACTTTACTAGAGCTTTTATTCTGTACTAGTAGAATATATAAACCCTGTACTCTCAGGGTAGCATTGTGGCTACTTCTGCTAAAATTAAAACCATACCAAAGAAACTTAGTCTCAAGTTCCAATTTGTAGCATTAAAGTAAATTTTGTGCACTGGTGAACTGAGGGCCCATCGTCTGATTGGATTTTCTTTATTTGCAGTAACTATCCAGAACTCTTATTTTCGTATGTAGCCCTACGATTTACCTTCTAAATATTACCATTCATCAAAATCATCTTATTTGGTCAGATTCAGTAATTTGGTATTTCACATAGTTCATCTGAGGGACCACATTCGGCGGGTTGTAGCGTCCAACTTACAACACCTACAAATTTATCGTTCTGGCTACATTTGTTTTAGAGGTTCTGCTAAATCTTTATGTATACGAAACCTTCGTTTTCCACAGTGGCCTCTCGAAGGGAACGCACATATTCGTCTAAATATACGCACAGTCCATTCCCCTCCCTGGAACTAGGCTTAACATGCTTCCACGTGTCTAAAATATTTGCTCAATGTTGATTTAGTCGATTTTCTCCTGATGGGAACATGTAAGACAAAAATAAAATTTCCAATATTACAGACCTTCTAGAGCAGATGCCGCAAAAACTATACAAGATATAGAAAAACTTGACTATCTCACCTGTAGCAAATTGAATAACCTTTTTTTGGTTCATAGTAGTCATGTCACTAGGACGCATAGTTTCCGAGGATTAAGCGAAAAACCGAAAAGTGGTACCTTTAAACCCCCCTCACCCCGCCGGCTCAAGGGCTAAGGGCGGGGACTTTTGCTATGTTCCCCTCCTAACTAGACTAAATAAAGTCCCGAAGTCAGAAATTGTGTTCCATGGATTTCCATCTATAATGCTTTATTGACTGGAATAAAAGTAACCGACATAGGTCGCAGAATTGCTAAAATCAAGTGGTAGTGGGCGGGGCACATAGCCCGTAGAGACGATGGCCGTTGGGGCAGGAAAGTTCTCGAGTGGCGACCACGGGCTGGAAGACGTAGCGTGGGCAGGCCTCCTACTAGGTGGACCGACGATCTGGTAAAGGTCGCGGGAAGAGCCTGGATGCGGGCAGCGCAGGACCGTTCATTGTGGAAAACCTTGGGGGAGGCCTTTGTCCAGCAGTGGACGTCATTTGGCTGAAAAGAAGAAGAAGAAGAACTTTCTATTTATGGAAATTGTGTAAAATCCGAAATAGAAGCGATCTGCAACCATCTTTCATTCAATGAAAATTTTAAGGCTGGGTTGCACCATCTGCTTTTAGCTTTAACAAACGTCAAACATCTGGCAAACTCCATACAAAAAACATCGGATAATGTTATAGTTACAATTAAAGTTAGGTGGTGCATTTCAGCCTAAATCAATTTTAGCATTTTAAAGAATATGTCGCGATGGGTCGGCCCGAAATTTTAAATTTGAGCCCTCAGCTGTATGGTGGAGGTGGAGGATTCTGTCAGGATAACGTTATCCTGGTCCGTTTTTCTTGAATCGTTCTTTTGGGGCACAATCGGGCTCGAATATAAGCTATCTAATGGTCTACTTTTCATCCACCTAGACCCAACGGTCTATTCCACTTTGATCACCTGGCTTTGATGACCCAGGTGATCAAAGTCCACTTTCAGCGACAATTTAGTGTCCTTCCTTTGATCACCCACGGATACGATGCCCTGGGTGATCAAAGTGGACTCCAGTTAAATTATTATTTTAGTGTCATTTGATCACCGAACATACAAATCACACCTCCTCTTATACTTAATGTACGGACAAACATTGTTCAGGTAAGTAACGCTTTAGAATATTTCATGCCGTAAAAGAATAGATTAATAAAAATCAACCATCTACAATTTCCACGTAGTGTAAAGATGCTTAGTTCCTCTGCCTTGAAGTGGACGGCATAGAGGCGCTGCGAGTCCGCTCGCGACGTTCCTCCGAAAACTGGTTCACGGTGAGGCAGTACTTTTCCGAGTGGTACGTCCTAGATATCTGGGACAGTAACGGACTCCCATGAGGGGAATTCAGCCACAAACTCGCGCTCCCCGTTTGCCCAACCATAGCAATGAACGCAATCAACATCCTTGTGTTCAAAAGCCCTCTTTGAATCTGAGGCTGCTTCAGCAGAGTCTGGAGAATCAACCCATCGGGTAGACCGTTGATCAACTCGAAGATACTGGACCCACGCTCTCCTATTAGCCACGAAGCAGCAGCCGGGACGTTGCACCCAGTCTGCCTTAACGCCTGATCCGCATCAGTCAAAGAAAATCCTAAATCTTTCAACGCTGTCACAGCGTCCGGGTTTGGGGGCTCTGCGATCTTCATTCGCCAAGCGCGGAACTTCTTCAAGAACCGCTGCAAATGCTCCGCTCGCTTGAACAACTCCTCGCCAGCACCTGCTGTCTTCATGGTACTCGACCCTTCTTCGGACACGCTTTGAATGTCAGAAGGGTTGAAGCGAGCAGCAAAATTTTGGTGATTATTATATTATTTTTATAAAATAAATATAGAAAGCAATGTAGAACGATTAAAATTTGCGTGATTTGTAATGTCTGGAGCAGTGAGTGTAGAAGACTATGCAGTTATTCTCATTTGGCTAGCGATTTGTTCTATTTACACAACTTTGCTTACTTTTACTGCTTTAGGAGTTGTGTGCGTGCTGTAAGTATGTTCTTTCGCATTGTTATAATGTTGTTATTTAAATAAATTAATTAGCAATAATATTTAATCATGGTGATTTATTTGTGTGTAATAAAGCTAAGCTTTAAAACGTTTACCTGCTAAGCATTTCCAGCTTTGAAAATTTAAGCGCATTACTTAAATAAAAGTAATAAATATTACTTATTTAAGTAATTTAAAAAATATGTTTAAATTATTTATGTAATAATTTAAAATATTTCTGGTAAGAACAAAACGTTTCTTTCTTGCCATCTTGTTCAAACTGTCATTACTGTCAAATCAAATTTTGTTTGAACGTTTCGCCCGTTTGTTTGCGATGTTTTGTTTGAGCTTTGATTCGTTTCCAATTTAATTTTAATTACGAACTATTCTGCAATTATGCTGAAATAATCTAGTGTCTTAATCGTGTGTGTGTTATTTCGGTTAAAATGGATGACACTCAAAGTAATAGAACTTCAGAGGCGGCGGCAGCAACGTGAGTTTGTTTCCTTGAAAGCGCTTGTTTATCTTTCTTTCTTAGTCAATTCCTTAGTAAAATGTTAAAAACATAACATACTTATACATAATCATAGAAAAATGTGCACTAAACATAATTTGCTATTGCAATAAAAGTTGTAATCTTTTTATTATGTTAATGTTCTTTTGATCATTGTATTGTTTACCTAGACCCTATGCTATTGTATGCATTTTGAACTTATTCTTACTTGACTATGTGAACTTTAGTTACACATATTTTATTAATAACAGTTTTATTTAGACAGTATTATTGAAATTTTGTCATTTATAATTTTATACTTTACACACAAATTATTATGCATGCATTGACTCCTTCTGGTTGTCACTTAATTTTGGCTATTCTTGACCATGGTTGCTATGGCTTTGATGTCGTCAATCCGTAATCTAAATGGTCTACCTCGTTTTCTCTTCTTGTCCAGGAGTCAACAAGAAGAGTTTTGTAAGAACTTAAATATCAAAAAATAATTCTAAAGTATTAAGTAACTTATCTGCATATTTTCCATCAATCTTACTTCTTACTAATAATATAAATGCGAAAGTTTGGATGTCTGTATGTTTGTTACTCTTTCACGCAAAACTACTGAACGGATTTTGATAAAACTACAGTATTATTGTTTATAACCCAGAAAAACATATAGGCTATAATTTATGACGACCTGTGACAGACTAAATTTCACGCGGGTGATGCCGCGGTCAAAAGCTAGTATAATTATAATATCCATGACATACCCAGCTTCTGCTCTAGGAGGGGCAAGTTATACCCAGCTTTTGTCCTAGGCAAATCATATTTTTTAGGTCAGATTGTTTGACTTAGCTCTTCCAAAGTGATTTCCAAGGGCCCTTCTTGCTCTCCTGTATACGCCCATGATAAAATAATTTTTTGACATTAGTAGCTCAGAAGTAAGAGCAGTGGCCCAGCAAGAGAGTGGTCATGTGCAAATCTAGTTATTAAAACCTTAGCGAGATACTGTATCGTAGAGAATTATAGTTTTTGTATTTACTTGTTTTCTACTTCACTTACATAGCCAACATAATATTATGTGTCGCTTAAGTTTTAACCAATAAAGCATTTATAAAAAGGAGAGAATAATATCCTAATTTTTTTATCAGCAACTATTATTATTAGATATCCATCTATAGGCCATAAGGCTAGGTTTCTACCTAGTTGGAGCAGAGAGAAGTGTTTTAAATAACGAAAATGATTGAATTGATAATAGAATCTGTCAAAACTCCATACAAAAAAAAGGTCTTTCAACCACTTTTCGACTGGTTTGCGATTATAATGTGCACTTTGGCTAGACCCACTGATGTCATTGCCGCTGTCAAATTGTATCACGCGCGCCACGCCGGCGCACCGCTTCAGTAGATCGGGGATGTCGCCGCGGCTCGTGATGTAGCGACATTGTGTCGTTGTAGTAAGAACTTTATTGCCGTGACGCGCGTCTCTGTAAGCGATACTAGTATCTTATTGCCCTCACCTTAAGCGCCAGCCGATCTCCATCCAGCGTATAAGGTAGATGTAATCTAGCTTCGTGCATCGCGCGGCCCCACCGTAGGGCCACCCGGGCCACACCGGCGCATCGCTTCAGCAGAGCGGGCACGTCGCCGGCGGTCCGACAGCCGCGACTCGTGAAGTAGCGCATCGCTTCGCAAGCGAACCCGACGCAAAGGGTCGCCACTGTGTTGTTTTTATCTGAAGAATAATAATAAAATCACTATTGTACACCACACAAACAGAAAGAAAGAAATATACACAGAGACAGTACAATTTAGGCGGTCTAATTTAGGGTAGAATATTATGATAGTAAAGTATTTATTTTAAGATGTTAAACTTTCGCGTTCCATTTCAATTAAAATAGAGAAACACGAGTCTCAACACGACTTTTTTATATGAGTAAGTCCGGTTTCCATGAAATTGACTTGCCCCCTAGGGCAGAAACTGGGGCAGAAACGCCCATGTTGATCCTCAAATCCCACAGCGTGGCTACGTACTCTGCTGCGCGGTGTCGAGCGCGTATTATTATGACGTGATAGAGCATACAAACCTGAAGTCTCGCCGACATTTGAAGTAACAAAAACCTCCCCTCCCGTGCCGGTCCCATACCTAAGACTGTGTGGGATATGATGTTCATCCACAATAAGGAAGCTAGATGTTAGTGCTTCCTCCCGAGCGGGTGTTGTGCTCGGGGACCAAGGTCCTATTTACACCATCTTGGTTTGCCTATATATACTTGGCAGGATATAAAACTCCGTCACCGCGATGCAGGTTTGTATGAGCGGCGGAGTGTGCCATAGTGAAGTAGTAACAGCGCCATCTGTTGGTCACTAGTTTGTAGTGGCGTCGCCACAAATGAATCACTTAAGCGCTACAGAGCTACAGCTTCCGTATGAGTAGATCCTCAAATACCAGCGTGTCTACGTACCTTGATGCGCGGTGTCGAGCGAAAGCGCGCGCACAGGCGTGTCGGCTCGCACGCGCGTCCTTGTCGCGTTGTCGTGTGGTGCGCGAGACGCTTGTGACGGCATCTATCCACTACACTACAGACTAGTAGACTTAATAAAGTGTTTTAGATTAATAAAGCTGTGTAACGCCAGTGTTGTGGCAACAGAGCACTTATTACATCGATTTAAAGTCGCTACTTCACGAGTGTCGGTGACGTGCCCGCACTACTGAAGCGCGATGCATGAGGCTAGATTACATCTAGCCTACCCTTTAGACGGCGATCGGCTGGCGCTTAAGGTAAGGGCAATAGAGACTAGTTTAGCTTACAGCGAAGTGCGTCACGGTAATAAAGTTCTTATTACAGTACCTTAATTGTATTTGTTTTTTCTCTTCTTTGCATTAAGTTAAAGCACATATAACACTGTTTGTTTGCTTGGTTAGCTTGTACCAAAATAAGTTTGTAATATTACTATGAGGATAATAGTGCTGGTTGCGTAATAGTATAAGTTTATTTAATGTTCAGCAGTTGTATTTGCAATATTGCGCAATTGTTTGTTATCACAAATAAAATAAAATAAATAAAATTACAACGACATAAAGTCGCTACTCTACTGAAGCGATGCGCCGGTGTGGCGCGGGTGGCCCTACGATGGGGCCGCGCGATGCATGAGGCTAGATTACATCTAGCTTACACGCTGGATGGCGACCGACTTGCATTAAAGGTAAGAGCTGCTGTGTCTCGGAAAATAAGGGCCCTTCTGGGTCGGAAATGGCTGCCAATGTCGCTGGAAACAAGCGGCGATGAGGCCAGTCACTGTTTGTACCGCGTGTCCGCATCTAGCCTATATCTCTGGATAGCTGCTTCTTGTCGCTTAAAGGGCCACCACGGTCTGTGAATGTGCGTAAGGATAGCGACACATGCTAGCACATTTTTTTGCAAAGGAATAATGTCGCGTAATAAAGACCAAAGTCACTTACAGTGAGGCTCAGTGACTAGTCTATATGCTTAATAATGGCCGCCAGTATTGTTACTTGATGAACCTTTACAATATTATTGTTTATAACTCATAATAACATATTATAGGCTATAATTTATGACGATCTGTGATAAACTGAGGTGGAATTGTGTAAAGCAATCATAATCATTTGACAGTTCATAACGTACGATAAAGTCAGTTATACAAAGCGTTTGACAGAATAATCGTACGTTATGAACTGTCGAGTGATAACGATTGCTTTACACAATTCCACCTCTGAATGTCACGCGGATGAAGCCGCGGGCAAAAGCTAGTGCCAAATAAATGGTTTTTCTTTCGAATGATGCTAATCAATCGTATGCATTTTTCAGGTGGCAAACATTCCCCTCCGATCAGTGTGGGAGGTCACGATGCGATTAGAGTTGGTAGTGGAGGACGCGCGAGAGGTGCCCTGGCCGCGCGCGTGCGACGTGCGCGTGTCGCGCGTCGTGTCCGACGTGCGCGTGCCCGAGCACGAGGTCAAGCGCGCGCTGGCGGGCCTGCCGAGGGACTGGGGCCACGTGCCGAGGACTGTGTGGTGAGTTATTGTACACTGTATTATATAGAGCACAAGTGTTATTTTTGCACGTGTGAGTAATTCTAAGATTTGCCAAGAGATGGCGTTGTACGCAGTTATACCGCGGTATCATTAGATTTTTTTCCGAAACGATCAGTAGATTTGGACCCCTATTCCATCTATCCCACCTGGCCATCCCACCTGGGATTTGTATTTCCACTCTTCCCAACCAGGTGGGAAATGAGTGTTATACGCGACTATTCCCACCACTGCAACTCCTGTGTACCCAGGATCTACAGCTTCAACTTCATCATCATCATCATTTCAACCACAGGATGTCCACTGCTGAACAATGGCCTCCCCCAATGATTTCCATATCTACAGATCGACCGCCAATAAAAACCCAACCAGTGAAGGCCAAGTTTGTCTCAGGGGAAAGTTAAACAGTCATTGACAATGATTCAACGAAATTAACCAGAAGAACATAGGAGGAGTTCGAGGTTAAGGTTCGACTTCCCTCTAGTGCAAAGCGGATGACAGGAGGGGTTGCTATTTTCTTTCTGCCGTGCCTAGTATGCGTTGAATGTAGCAGCAAGCTGTAGACGCCTTTATGCGCGGGCTATAAAAGCCCTTTTAAAAATATAGCGCGTCTTACGTTAATATTTTCTGTCCAATCTTTGAACCAAACGCAGAACCTCTATTCGAGAGAGTCCAATTTTAACCACTGGACAACAAAAAAGAACTTGAATTGCAATTTAAAACTAATTTACTTTTGTTACAGGAAAATCTTCAGGTACCTCAAAAACAAGACGAGCGAAGACGATCTTCTGGGCGTGTGACGTCATCGCTGCATCGTCACAACTCTGTAAATATTGTTCTTTTATGTTTGTGAATCTAGAATAACTGTGACCATACAGACCTTGAAGTATGAGAATCCTGTGTAGTTAATGCCCTGCTTGTAAGAATTAACTCGACATAAATTATTATCACTCGTTAAATTTACGGTAAATTCATGTTTTTTAACCCAATGTAATTATTTTAGCCCAGGGGGTACCATGGAAAGAAATCCTACTTCGTACTATCCGTTCGCGATAAGTTTGCCGCTGGCGATATGACGTTACTCGAAGGGTAACGTCTATAACTTTATCAAACTATATTTAAAATATTTTTTATTTATTATTATTGATAAAAATTGTGTATTTGGGTAAAATAAGACACATTAATTGCGTTTAATCACCAACTAATTGCGTTTAATCGCGGTTGGAGGAGGGGACGCGCATTCCACGGACCGGCAAACTTCAATGCGTCAAATAGTTCGTCACACCCAAAGTATAGATGACCCACGCTGAACTGTCCCACCAAACTCAATGACAGGGGGGCGCTACCATCGTTCAACTATATGGTTTCCAACATGGCAAAAATCGGCACCAGCGATCCGGTATTGACGGTGGCGCCCCACTGTCAATGTCATGCATAGGACAGTTCAGTATTTTGGAACTATAGCCAATAAGTTCGCAACACGTCCTTGTGAGGGTTTTCGCGATTGAAAAATCCGCCAGATGGCAATACGTAGACGGGAGGTCCAAATGCTGCATGATTGGTGGATTTTGACATATCTGTCAATGTCATGTCAAAAATAACCAATCATGCAGCATTTGGACCTCGCGTCTACGTATTGCCATCTGGCGGATTTTTCAAGACTGTACCAAACTAGCGATTACGTAGATTACAGTCAGCGTCAAATGTTTTTACCCCACTACGCCAGAAGGAGAGTTATGTTTTTCACAACATTGCTAAACAAGTAATCATAACAGTCACAAACTCCAAATTTTTTTTCGATGGTATTCCCTAGGATAATAGTAATATGAAATGTGCATTTTTTTTTGGTGTACAGTCGTTCTACACCCAAAAATATTTTTTTTGTTGTATGTAATAAATAAGACTGCGTGTGTAAGGCTCAAAGTAGTAACCTTGTTCCATGTTATGTAAGTTGCGATGTTTTCTTAAAAAATGTTTAGACTTTTTATAAATATATTCATTTTGTGAACGAAATTGGTTTGTTTTATTTAACTTTCTGTTTATTTATGTATTTATTAGGTACACCAAATTGGGTATTCTCAGGAAAAATTAAAGTAACGAAATGATCAAGTAAATAAAATCTAATTCAAATAAATACACTGAGACAATTTTGCATCAAAATTTAATACAACAGCGATACAAATGATTTATTTATTAACAGTGTGAGGTATAGGCATAGCTGGGCATTAACTCGTTAATCCGTTAATCGTTAATTAACGAAGTTAACATTTCTATTAACGGATTAACTTTTAAGTTAACTTTAAAAATTGTTAACGGACTCGTTAACTTCCGTTAAATAATCCTAAGTCCGTTAATCGTTAATCCAGTACCTACTATTTACCAAAAAGATACAGCAGGCACGCTGAAAAACGCGTTCTGACAAGTACGTTCGGGCTTCCAGAACTCAAAACAACAGTTTTTGTAACCAGATCACTAACGAAACGATATAAAAAAATATATTTTGTATTTATTTATTTATTTACAAGCTTTATGTTTTTGACTTCACTTGTTAGTATGTGTGGGAAAAATCTTGCAACTGAATTTATGACCAGTTTTCCTCAACCGATTGAGCTGAAATTTGGAATACTTATGTAAGTACGATGACAATGCAATGTTATGGAACCATTGAGCTGGTCTGATGGTGGAGTCAGGAGGTGGCCATAGGAACTCCTAAATGAAACGGCAGAATCGCATATTATCGAATTTGGGTTCGTTGGATTTGTCTTTTCGAGCACTTTAGTACTAGATAATGTCCAGGGTCCTGATGATGGAGTCAGGAGGTGGCCATAGGAACTCCTAAATGAAACGGCAGAATCGCATATTATCGAATTTGGGTTCGTTGGATTTGTCTTTTCGAGCACTTTAGTACTAGATAATGTCCAGGGTCCTGATGATGGAGTCAGGAGGTGGCCATAGGAATTCCTAAACGAAACGGTGGAAACTTATCGAGTTTGGGTTTGTTGGATTTGTCTTTTCGAGCACTTTGGTGCTAAATTGTATTGTAATTGAACCAAGGCTCTGAGATTGAGATACTAATAATAAAAAGTGTAAAATAAAATTATAATATTGACAATTTTTTTTAAAAACAAGCTTTTATTCTGAAATGCAGTTGTACTAAAACGAAAAAAATAATTGTACTTATGCAAACATAAAAGAGAAATAAATTCCATGCGCGATACAAGCTTTCGAAATTACCTATTTGAACCTTGCATACATTTTTTTTTTCGTGTTATTATCATGTGTTAACGGATTAACGATTAACGTTAACTTGCGTTAAATCTTACGAAAGGACATCATCCATTTTGGTCCAAAATCAAAAGTGCCGGCCAAAAAATAAAAGTGCTGTATTCTGATAGAATACGTCCGCCTTAGCATTTATTACTATGGCACCAAAGCTGTAGCACCACTGTGCATCGTAGTATTTGAGTTCTAAAAATATATGAAACGACTGACTTTGATCTCAAATACTACGACGCACAGTGGTGCTACAGCTTTGGTGTCATAGTAACAAATGCTAAGGCGGACGTATTCTGTCAGAATACAGCACTTTTTTTTTTATTGGCCGACATTTTTGATTTTGAACAAAAAATGTATGAATCGTCGATGAATTTTAGATCTCAAATACTCGACGCACAGTGGTGCTACAGCTTTGGTGCCATAGTAACAAATGCTAAGGCGGACGTATTCTGTCAGAAGACAGCACTTTTTTTATTGGCCGACACTTTTGATTTTGAACAAAAAATGTATGAATCGTCGATGAATTTTAGATCTCAAATACTCGACGCATAGTGGTGCTACAGCTTTGGTGCCATAGTAACAAATGCTAAGGCGGACGTATTCTGTCAGAATACAGCACTTTTTTTTTATTGGTCGACACTTTTGATTTTGAACAAAAAATGTATGAATAGTCGATGACTTTTAGATCTCAAATACTCGACGCACAGTCGAGCTACGGCTTTGGTGCCATAGTAACAAATGCTAAGGCAGACGTATTCTGTCAGAATACAGCACTTTTTTTTGTTGGCCGGCACTTTTGATTTTGGACCAAAAATATATGAAACGTGGATGATGTCCTTTAACGTTTTAACGTTTAACGAAGTTAATTTTGTTATTAACGGTTTAACGATTAACGAAGTTAACTATTTGATTAACGGTGCCCAGCTATGGGTATAGGTCGCACAGCGATATCAATACAAGCAAATATTTGTATCTATAACCACAGAATAATAATATATAACATACGCTCGACGCACTGACGACCGTAGTCTGTCAAGTACTGTCTGTCTCGCTTGCACGCATTTAACTAGAGCGAGTTAGCCAGTGTTTTCGATATTTCAACTTGAATGTGTGTGTATTGTGTTCTGTATTTAAATATTATACAGGGTGTTCCAAAAAGTAATGTCAAGCCGAAGCTCAGAAGGTAAAGCATCACTAGGGCTATCCGAATCACCCCCATGTATGTTCCGCGATTTTTGATAGTTTTCGAGTTATGATTGTTTTTTTTTCTGTGCTTAGGCACTTTTTTGGTCCCTGTGGTGCAAATAGACAAGGTACATGCCTGATTTTATTATTATTATTAGATGAATACTAGGTCTATCTGATTCAGAAGTACCTATTTACATCTATAACACGAATGTAAACTAAAATCCTATATCTTGTAAAAAAAACATAACTCGAAAACTATCAGAAGTCGCAGTTAGGCGGTTATCACACTACGCCGCGTTCCGCCGCAGAGCGCGTGATTTTCATATAAAAAATCACGCGCGCGGACGCGTTGTCAGTGTGAAGTGCCGCGCGTGTTTTCTATACAAACTGAGGTACTTGCATACAATGATTAAATCTGTCGCCCCGCGCTCCGCGGCGGAGCGCGGCGCAGTGTGATAACCGCCTTATTCCGGTAGCCCTAGTGATGCTTTACCTCTGGGCTTCAGCTTGACACTACATTTTGAGACACCCTGTATTAGTGCGAGTGCCTTGTGCACATAAACTTTCGCTGCGCGATCTATTACCCTATTTTTACCTCTTCTAACCATTATGTTGCCATAATTATTACGTAGTTCCTCTGCGTTTGCGTTGGTCTCGCCTCGCACCACATAGCTCCACTACTGGGTGTGAGTTGAGCGCCGACCCTAGACTTGTGATTGAATCGAAAACTGGACTCGGGCGGATTATCTGCAAAGATTTGATTAGGAAATTATCTCCTCCTGTGTAGCCAGGCCGCTACCAATCAACATGGGAAGCATTGGGAGAGGCCTATGTTCAGCAGTGGACGTCCTATGGCTGAAATGATGAATGTTGATGATGATGTGTAGCCAGAATCTACAGCTTGACCGCCAATAACCCAACCAGTGAAGACCAAGTTTGTCCCGGGGGAAAATTAAAATGTCATTGGACCCGCAACGAAATTATTCAGGAGAACATAGGAGGAGTTCGAAGTTAAGGTTTGCCTTCCAGTATCGGTACGGGACTATTCCCACCACTGCAACTCCTGTGTAGCCAGGATCTACAGCTTGACCGCCAATAAAAACCCAACCAGTGAAGGTCAAGTTTGTCCCGGGGGAAGGTTGAAATGAACCCGCAACGAAATTAATCAGAAGAACATTGAAACATACCCGCCCAAACACGACGCTGTGCAAGTCGAATTGCGGCAGCGGTTTGAAAGTGATGTTGAAGATACCGCACATCTCGTCGTCGCGCGTCACCCGCATCGACAGGAGACCTGGAAAGCATACAGGATGGAAACATTAGTGATTTCACTCGATTATTTATTTACTATGGGCCTCAAGAAGGCTCAAGGTCACCCAAAGGACAATGGAGCATGCTATGCTCAGAGTTTCCTTGTGTGATCAAATCAGAAAGGAGGAGATCAGCAGGAGAACCAAAGTGACCGACAATACCGACATAGCCCGCAGAATTGCTAAAATCAAGTGGCAGTGGGCGGGGCACATAGCTCGTAGAGATGATGGCGGTTGAGGCAGAAAAGTTCTCGAGTGGTGACCACGGGCCGTATACGACCGTATACACGTAGTGTGGCAGGCTCCCCACTACGACCTGGTGAAGGTCGCGGAAGCTGGATGCGGGCAGCATAGTACCGGTCGTTGTGCAAATCCTTAGGGGAGGCCTTAGTTCAGCAGTGGACGTCCGATGGCTGAAATCGACTCAATCACCTGGAAAATGAAGCTGGGTGAAATGGTTCCGAGGTGGTGAGATTGAAATGACACTAAAAATTTAACAGGTGATACCCAGATGAAAAAAGTGGAATAATTGAGGTCATATACGCATCATGTGTTAAACCATGTTAAAATGTATGAAGTGTATTGTGACTTTGTTGGTGTACCTAATAAATAAATAAATAATCAGCACTGACCAGGCATAGAATGCGGGAAGTGATAGTTCTCAGCGCCGATGGGCGCGCGCCGGCCGCGCTGCGCGTAGCACCCGAAACCGTTGTCGTTGATCACGTCGCCGCCGCTCCAGTACAGGCCTGGCACCTTCCTGGGGAATAGGAAGTTCGTTCAGGGTGTCCCAAAAGTCTAAATTATATAACTCAAAGGTGACTGACTGACTGACATAGTGATCTATCAACGCACAGGAGGATTTTACGAAACTCCACCCCTAAGGGGGTAAAACGGGATCCACGCGTACGAAGTCGCGGGCGGCCGCTAGTATTGTATAAAGGACGAAGCACACTTATCAACCCGGAAGTTGCTAATTGAGAATGTTACTAGGTATGCAAAATCACTTGAAACCTATGTTACAGTTAAGCTTTTACATTTACAAATACATTAGTTTTTATTTCATTCAAAAATACCCAGTAGTTATGATTTTATAGGCATTCAAAGTTCGCTTAAATATTGAGTCCCGCCGACGGTCACGTGACCCCGTGTGACGTACATTCACAGCGTCCGCTCACTAGAAAACGGATATAAACATACTTAAAATATTTTTTTTTTGTAAATACAAACTTATTATACATATTAACACCCAGACCCATCACAGAAATTAAAATTGAACCAAACCCAAACTTGATGCGATTGTGTCGTTTTATTGCGAATTACCTTCCAGCTCCATCATTAGACCCCGATTACTATATAGAATTAAAATACTCATCAATACAAAACGAACGAGCCCAAACTCGATGCATTTAAGTCGTTTTATTATAGAGTTCCTATGGCTACCTTCCAGCTCCATCATCAGATCAGCTCAATGTCATCATAATATTGCATGGTCATCCAAATCACATGTGTTTGCGAAATTTCAGCTTAATCGGTTGCCTGGAAGTGGGTCTTAATTCAGTTTGCAAGATTCCACCCATACAAATATGAGCCAGTCGTTGTAATATGACGTCACGCGAATAAAATGGCGGGCCGGCCGCCGCCCGCACTTTTAAAATTCAATATCTTGGAAACTAATTGACGTATCGAAATAATTCTTTCACGTGTATTTTTAATTTTTAACAGAGAATACAGAAAGCTAAAAAACAAAATTAGTGAACATTCTTCATTGCTCATAAGATAGGCCCCCTTAATTGATATTTATTGTCCGTGGTGCATAATCTTTTCTTAAAGGTTTTAAACCTTTGTTTGTCACCTGTCATCCGCTTTGCAATGGAGGGAAGTCGAACCTTAATTTATTTCGAACTCCTCCTATGTTCTTCTGATTAATTTCGTTGCGGGTCCAATGACAGTTTAACTTTCCCCCGGGACAAACTTGACCTTCATTGGTTGGGTTTTATTGGCGGTCAAGCTGTAGATCCTGGCTACACAGGAGTTGCAGTGGTGGGAACGAGAGGTGGGAATAGTCCCGTTTATCAACCCGGAAACGGTTCGTAACCGTACGGTATATCAAGACCTCAAGATGCGGTCATTATTCTGTTTGAAACTTCGTACTGCAAATACTGCAACGCACACTTATCCGCACCGTAACGTAAACGCCTCGCTCGCGGTTGACAGCGCGACGAAAGGGGATACAGTTGATCGCTTTCCGGGTTGATAAGTGTGCTATGACCTAACCCTATCGATGAACCTCACCACGGTCTCTCGAATATCAAATTGTGACTTTAATAAAAATATCATCTCAGTACTTTTACAGAAATAAAATAGATAGGTAGCAGATTTGGTAAATCAAACATTTAATTTAAATAAATCATCTACAATTTCCACGTAATGTAAAGACGATCTTAGTTCCTCTGCCTCGAAGTGGACGGCATAGAGGCGCTGCGAGTCCGCTCGCGACGTTCCTCTGAAAACTGGTTCACTGCGAGGCAGTACTTCTCCGAGTGGTACGTCCTAGATATCTGGGACAGCAACGGGCTCCCATGAGGGGAATTCAGCCACAAACTCGCGCTCCCCGTTTGCCCAACCATAGCAATGAACGCAATCAACATCCTCGTGTTCAAAAGCCCTCTTTGAATCTGAGGCTGCTTGAGCAGAGTCTGGAGAATAAGACCATCGGGCAGACCGTTGATCAACTCGAAGATACTGGACCCACGCTCTCCTATTAACCACGAGGCAGCAGCCGGGACGTTACACCCAGTCTGTCTCAACGCCTGATCCGCATCAGTTAAAGAAAATCCTAAATCTTTCAACGCTGTCACAGCGTCCGGGTTCGGAGGCTCTGCGATCTTCATTCGCCAAGCGCGGAACTTCTCCAAGAACCGCTGCAAATGCTCTGCTCGCTTGAACAACTCCTCGCCAGCACCTGTCTTCATGGTACTGGATCCCTCTTCGGACACGCTTTGAATGTCAGAAGGGTTGAAGCGAGCAGCTATCTCTTCTGGCGTTATAACCTGCACTAAATTCTGGCGAAGGCGTTGAGGTTCATCTAAGGCTGCTGATAATTGAGCTAAAGTCATCTCATAATTTCTGCCTGCAGCAGCTAAGCGGGCTCCAGCTTCGATAAGCGATATCAAGATCTTCCTCAGCTCGTACGATAACTCGTTGGTTGAAAGCAAGGACTGCAAATTCGGCTGGCGAACGGTGTTTTGAGGAGCGGGAAGCGACGCAGTTGCGGCTGCGATAGTGCCTTGTTGAGGGGCTCTAACCGCACCAAGATCCCAGAGAGTACCTGCTTCAGGTAACCGTCTTTCCACCAGCAGCAATTCTTCCTGCATCGTCACTTGTTCTTGGGCCAGCGTGAGGAAATCGTGTAACGTGCTCGTGTCAAACACTCGCACGATTTTGTAGCGGCTTGCGCCTGTTTCCCCAGTGGGGTAGAAGTAGTCTATGGCCCTGTTCTTCACCTCCTCTATGAGGGTATCTTCGGAAAAATACGCCGTGAAGGTTTGTCCGTCAGGGCTGACCACTTTGACCAGCAACTCGTTAGGCCCATTTAAACCTGAGTCGGATACGAGCATTTTCGTCCTCTCCGTCGGAATGCACGAACTTTATGAAGAACAGGATCAAAAATAGGAATATACTAGTGAAAAAAAACGTTAGAAACCAAATAAGTTTGAACATAGTCGAAAGCGGTCATATTGACGTGTGTCTTTTAGACGATGTCATATTTAAAAAGTAATTAGTTATTTAGAAAAAGTTTCACTTCGATTTAAAACATCGATAAACCTGTGCTAATAAAACAAAAAATATCTAAATATATAAAAGGAGAAACTGACTGACTGACTGACAGACCAACGCACAGCCTAAACGGATAAACGTAGGCACTTGAATTTTGGAAGGGACGTAGCTTAGGTACCGTAGAGGTGCACTAAGAAAGGAATTTCCGAAATTCCCACGGGAACGGGAAATAGCGGGAAAATCCTTTTGTATGAAAAATCTAAACCGCTTAAGTTAGACGCTTGAAATTTGGCATGCAGTCAGGTACCTTAGTAAACTTGAAAGCTTAGTTACAACAGAATATTGCAAAATTCCCACGGGAACGGGAGTTAGCGGGAAAAAACATTTGTATGAAAAAATCTAAACCGCGTAAGATAGACGCTTGAAATTTAGCATGCAGGTACCTTAGTAAACTTAGAGCTTAGTTACAACAGGATATTGCAAAATTCCTACGGGAACAGGAGTTAGCGGGAAAAAACATTTGTATGAAAAAATCTAAACCGCGTAAGATAGACGCTTGAAATTTGGCATGCAGGTACCTTAGTAAACTTAAAGCTTAGTTACAACAGGGTATTGCAAAATTCCCACGGGAACGGGAGCTGGCGGGAAAAACATTTCTATGAAAAAATCTAAACCGCGTACGAAGTCGCGGGCGGCCGCTAGTATTATATAAATATACAGGTCTAACACATTGCATTACAAGGTATTTTTTTTTACCACAGTAAGTACATAAACGTCTTACAAAGTGACAGCGCGGCCTATATAGGTAGATACAGATACAAACAAATCTTTACTTGTGTTGATCGCCTCACCTATACGGTGACCTATACTAAAATAATAGGTACCTGAAGAAGCAGGTGCCGACGTAGCCGTGCCCCAGCCCGTCTCCCGCCAGCAGCTCCAGGAACAGCCGGCAGGTGGCGGGGCACGCGTCCGCGAACAACTCCGCGCACAGCTCGCCGAGCACCGCGCAGTTGCGCACGCGCAGGCTCAAGTACTTAGACCGCGCTCAATGATTACTGGCGCTAAAGTCCGGTCGCCGAGCACGTAGAATTTCGTCCAATGACCCCAAGCTACCCATCCTTATCGCTTGGGCGTAATTATATTGTGGTCGCGACTGGTAGCTTGGGGTCATTGGTCGAAACGAAATACTATGTGCTTGGCAACCGGACTTTATTTCGCGGATATTGAGTTAGTATAAAGCACAGATATCTGTGGTATAAAGCAGCACGCTAATCTAACGGAAGCACACAAAATATCCATTCCCTAATAATTCGAAATCACAATTTTTTAAAAAAAGACACTTCATTCTGGTCTTAAACACATAATTAATTTTAAAATACCTGTAAATTACGATTTTTGATTGCATTGTAATTGGAAAAAGTAGTTTAATTGAGTTGATAAAATAGTGACGTCACTTGCTTGTAGTGCCAACATACAAAATCTATGGGAGAGTTTCGTTTTGACAGTTTTAAAAAGTACGGCAATTGATTGGTGGTGTCACAACACGTCTATTCTGCTTTACCTGAAGAAGCAAGTACCGACATAGCCGTGCCCCAGCCCGTCTCCCGCCAGCAGCTGCAGGAACAGCCGGCAGGTGGCGGGGCACGCGTCCGCGAACAACTCCGCGCACAGCTCGCCGAGCACCGCGCACACTCAAGTACTTCGACCACGCTCAATGATTACTGGCGCTAAAGTCCGCTCGCCGAGCACGTAGAATTTCGTCCAATGACCCCAAGAAACCCATCCTTATCGCTCGCGCGTAATTATATTGCTGTCGCGACTGGTAGCTTGGGGTCATTGGTCGAAACGAAATACTATGTGCTTGGCAACCGGACTTTATTTCGCGGATATTGAGTTAGTATAAAGCACAGATATCTGTGGTATAAAGCAGCACGCTAATCTAACGGAAGCACACAAAATATCCATTCCCTAATAATTCGAAATCTCAATTTTTTAAAAAAAGACACTTCATTCTGGTCTTAAAGACATAATTAATTTGAAATAACCTGTAAAGTACGATTTTTGATTGCATTGTAATTGGAAAAAGTAGTTTAATTGAGTTGATAAAAAAGTGACGTCACTTGCTTGTAGTGCGTAGAGTTTCGTTTTGACAGTTTTAAAAAGTACGTCAATTGATTGGTGGTGTCAACACGTCTATTCTGCTTTACCTGAAGAAGCAGGTGCCGACGTAGCCGTGCCCCAGCCCGTCTCCCGCCAGCAGCTCCAGGAACAGCCGGCAGGTGGCGGGGCACGCGGCCGCGAACAACTCCGCGCACAGCTCGCCGAGCACCGCGCAGTTGCGCACGCGCAGGCTCAAGTACTTAGACCGCGCTCAATGATTACTGGCGCTAAACTCCGGTCGCAGAGCACGTAGAATTTCGTCCAATGACCCCAAGCTACCCATCCTTATCGCTTGCGCGTAATTATATCGCTGTCGCGACTGTGCGACTGGCACCCGCAGTGAGTGTGCGAGCGCGATAGCAACATAATTACGCGCGAGCGATTAGGATGGGTAGCTTGGGGTAATTGGACAAAATTATACGTGCTCACGGACCAGACTATAGCTTGGGGTAATTTTGGTTTGGTCCGGTCGCCGAGCACGTAGAATTTCGTCCAATGACCCCAAGCTACCCATCCTTAACGCTCGCGCGTTATTATAATGCTGTCGCGACGGGCGGCCGCAGTGAGTGTAAGTAGCTTGAGGTCATTGGTCGAAATTTTATGTGTTTTAAAAAGTACGTCAATTGATTGGTGGTGTCAACACGTCTATTCTGCTTTACCTGAAGAAGCAGGTGCCGACGTAGCCGTGCCCCAGCCCGTCTCCCGCCAGCAGCTGCAGGAACAGCCGGCAGGTGGCGGGGCACGCGTCCGCGAACAACTCCGCGCACAGCTCGCCGAGCACCGCGCAGTTGCGCACGCGCAGGCTCAAGTATACCCTGGAGATGTTGTATCTTAGATAGATATAATATGATAGATACCTCAGTGCCTTAAAACGAAAGTCTTTAATATCAGTGTTTGATACCAAAGATATAAGAACGTGGCCTCTCACTATCCTACTAATATTATACAATGCGAAAGTTTGGATGTATGGATATTTGTGACGCTTTCACGCAAAAACTACTGAACGGATTTTGATGAAACATTACAATATTATTGTTTATAACCCAGAATAACAGAAGATCTGTGACGAACGAAATTTCACGCGGGTGAAGCCGCGGGCGGAAAGCTATTATAAATAAAGCTATTATACTATTATAAATAACTTGAAAAAATCGATCTGCCTAAGGCGGGAATTGAACCCACGACCTTCCGCTTGCCGGGCGACTGCTCTACCAACTGAGCTACTTACGCCCGTATTCACAAACGATGCTTGCTTAAGTGAAGCAGCAAATTGAACGCACGGCGTTGAATAGAGCTCTGTGATTGGTTCGTGTGACCCTGTGCGTCCATGCTCCCTGTGAGACCTCATAGTAATGTTTGTGAATACCGGCGTTAGACACTGGATGAGTTCAATTCCCAATTTTCAATTCAATGAGTTCGTGGGTTCAATTCCCGCCTTAAGCAGTTCGATTTTTTTCAAGTTATTTATAATACCCTGAAGATGTATAGCTGGATAAGTCATCTATAGTCCAGCGATTTTGAAACTTCAAGTGGCAAAAATCTAACAGTAAGTATTGTTGGTAACGCCCTCCTATTAATGTCATAATTTTATGGTTGTCCAACGTGGCAATAATCGGAACTAATAATCTATTGATAGTAGGTAGGGCCCTCCTGATAATTTCATAGCTGGGACGGTTCTGTGTAGGACATCTATATTATATATCCCATTTAAAGAATAAAATCACTGTCGCTTGCTAGTGGCGCCAATGCCAACTAGTGAGCGCTGAAGCGGTAGAAAGACTCGATTTGCAGTCACCAGAATTGCGCCATTGTGGAGTAGGGTCATGTCGCCAGTAGAGCCAACTATAAAACACTCATACCTCGGGCGCCTCACGCCAGGTGGCGCCACGAACGCCTCGTCTTCTATCAACTCGCGCGGGTGCGACGGGAACAACACGAACTTTGCTTGTGCTCGCCGGATGATCTCCCGCCGGGTTCCCGCCCATTCGCCGGCGCTATTGGCGCCACTGGCAAGTGACAGTGACCTTACCTACAGTGGCGCAAACTGCAGGTAAGCGCTAAACCGATAGCTAAGGTTACTGGCTAGTAGCGAAGAGAGTAGCGCTACCTGTGATCGCTGAAGCGGTAGGAGAACGCGATTTGCAGTCACCAGAATGGCGCCATTAAGGGTCATGTATGTCGCCAGTAGATCCAACTATAAAACACTCATACCTCGGGCGCCTCACGCCAGGCGGCGCCACGAACGCCTCGTCTTCTATCAACTCGCGCGGATGCGGCGGGAACAACACGAACTTTGCTTGCGCGCGCCGGATGATCTCCCGCCGGGTTCCTGCCCATTCTCGGGCCAGCGCCGCGGCTGTTGGTAACCGGGGTGGCTGAAAAGAAATGGTCTGTCTATTCAAATTCGATTTTTTTATATTGTCAGACTATAGTGTCGTCGCATACTAGCTTAATTGTCAAACTATCGTGTTGTCGCACACGAGATCACACAGCCACAAACGCTAGAAGCGGCTACAAAATGTAGCTGACGTGCAACAGCCACTTGTCGCCAGGTTGCCACTTGTGGTCTTTTACACCCATGCTCACTGAGGGAGGTGCATGGTGCATGCAGGTTTACTGAGTTAAGAGAGGCCACAAGAAGCAAGCAGCGGCGTTTGTGGTTGTGGCCATAGCCGTGTGCGGCGACCCAAATAGGTCTATGGGTCTACACTACTATCTACTGTTTAGTAAAGGTATAGTAATGTCCAATAGTTCGCAAACGACCTCCTTTTCATAGTAATATGCTATGGCGAGTCTAGTTTCAGTCACCCTGTATAATTTTCATGCCGGATATCGATTTGTTCGATACTCACAGTGTTGACGATTCGCTTGTACAGCTCTCTGTTCTTCACCTCGAGACGCTTGTAAAAGTCCGCGCGATTCCGGTAGTACTGCAGCGAGCCGGCAGGGCGCGTCTTCCAACGGCTGTCTACTCTACCCTGAAGAAAATATTACAACTCTTATTTATCATCACTGATTACTTATTTTAAGCATAAGCATTGTGTGGTCCAGAGATAATGCCCATGACAGTTTCCTTACCCACGTTGGGTTTTGGCAGTCAAGCTGTAGATCCTGGCTAATAGTCCCGTTAGAGGTAAGGCCATCTGCTTCAGACCCTGAGGTCAAAGGCTTCGATTCAATAAGAGTGAACTGAGCAGTGTCACCTACCTATTCAATTTTAAATTTTAACTCAAACCTGTGCTCAAACCAATTGTATTCTTACTAACCTATAATTTTTAAGTACTTATTTACTAACACTATGATCTGTATGTGGTCGAAATAAATAAATTTATTATTATTATTCACAATCAGGATACCCACTGCAACGGGATCCCACTCAGCATATTATGCCGTAGGCCACGGTGACGAAGGCCACGACACTGGTTTTCAGTGTGCCCCATGCCGAGTGACTTGCAACGTTGGGCGTTGGGACGATTGAATAAGTAGACTGACTGCATATTAAGAACTATTAAGTGTGCGTTTATTGACGTGCATTGCCTTGTGACGCGCATATTACAGACTTAAGGTCCTATGTCCCCTAGATGGGGCAGACGGCGTCCACAACAGTCCTCCATCGTGTTCGGTCTTGAGCTTCGCGCTTGATCTCGCTCCAGGTCTTGCCGATTTTCTTCGCCTCGTCTGCTACAGTGAGCCGTCAAGTTTGCTTGGGGCGACCACGTTTGCGTTTTCCTTGGGGGTTCCAACCCAGAGCCTGCTTAGGGATGTGATCGGGGTCCCTTCGGAGAGTGTGGCCAATCTTCCACTTGCGGCGCTTGATCTGCTGGCCGACTATTATAAAAATAAATATAATGCTGCATAAAATTTACTTACCCGTTCGAAATGTGCGCGTTTGATAGCAGTGAGCAGCACCATATTCTGGTTGTAGATGGCGAGCGTGCGGCGCGTCCATTCCGGCAGATGGCGCCCCAAGCGAGCCGGGTCGAAGCGCGGAGGGGCCGTGTCCACGAACGATGGCACGTGTGCGTACTGGGATAAGGGTCACTTTAGAGTGGCAGTATTATTTGATTGGTATAAAAACTTTAATCGGTGACTGTACTCGCAAAATAAACCTCAAAAGCAATGGGTCAAAAAAGCTGTAGTGTAGAGTAAAATTAATTTTGTGTGGAAAGCAAATTCTTTGGATTTGGCCTGTTTTGGAGATTTTTTGTAGGTTTTAATTTAAAATGTCTATCAGTAATTTGATATGTATCAGTAATTTGATCAATAATACTGCCCCCAATAGTTGAAAGGGCGCATTTTAGGTGCAGTCCTGTTGTCCCCCCTGCTTGACCCCCCTGGGGGAGACAACAGGACTGGATTTTCAATCAATGATTTGAGGACTGTTGTCCCCCCTGGCAAACATTGAGTATTTAGAAGCCATATATTTTTATAACTTTTAAGATTAACTGAAAATGGAGTACCTGACTGAATGCCATACTTATTGCCAAACTAAATACCTAAACGTATGTCAAATTAATAATAATTAACATTTTGTTAACGAAAATACTATTTCTGACTATTCCAAAATTTGCTTTACTTGCTTTTAACAAATCTTTATGAATTATCCCTACAAAATAATATTAAATAAATGCGAAAAACTTTATCTGTCTGCCTGTTACGAATTCACGCCTAAACCATTGAACCGATTTTGATATTTGGTAAAGAGATAGTTTTGAGTCCCGGGAAAGGACGTGGGATAGTTTTTATGCCAGTTTTTGAAACAGGAAGGCGCTCTTGTATTTTTTTCTGTGACAGACATAATTTTACGCAGACAAAGCCGTGGGCAAAAGCTAAGTTAAAGGTATGCTATTCTATTCTCATGTATAAAAAATATTATCTTCTGTAAAGTATACTAAAAATCCGTTTAGTAGTTTTTAAATACGTGAATGAGTATCAAACATCCATACTTACTCACAAACTTTGACATTTATAATATTAGTAGCTAGGACGCTAAAACTGCATAATTTTAAATTAATCATAATATTCAACACTTGCTCAGTGATTCAAATAGCTGCCGCCCGCGACTTCGTATGCGTGGAGTCCGTTTTACCCCCTTATGTGTGGAATTTCGTAAAATCCTATTATATTCTTCGTATTATTTCATATCCTTAAATAAATAATTAAATAAAATCCGTTCTTGGCAGATGTCTACACTCTTTAAGGAACCTACCTGCCAAATTTCAAGTTTGTAGGTGTCAGTATCGGCACCAACACCTTATTTTTTTCGTTATCAAAATGGTACTTATTATTTAACAAACGGTTAGGTATTCAGTTTGGCAATTTGGCATTCAGTCAAGTACTTCAGTATTTCAAAAATTATGTTATAAAAATATATATATGGCTTTTAAATCATGTTTGCCAGGGGGGACAACAGTCCTCAAATCATTGATTAAAAATCTAGTCCTGTTGTCTCCCCTAGCCAGGGGGGACAACAGGATTTCGAAATCCTGTTGGCTCCCCCAGGGGGGCCAACCAGGGGGGACAACAGGACTGCACCGCATTTTACACCAAATCAAAACATAAAAGCTTTTCATATAAGTAATTTAAATGGGTAATTCTTACTGTATGTCCTTGAGTCCAAAAAAAGTGTTAGTTGCGCCTTTTCAACTATCAGGGGCAGAATAGGCGTGATAAGAGATTCTTAGACATTGGGTCTGGGAAGAAGTAAAATGATTATTTAGGATGTAAAATATAACTTACTTTGTATGGTCGTTTTGTCTTCTTCTTTTCAACGCACTCCTCCAGCTCTGGTGGAGGTGAAATATACTTATTCTTATAATATATAGCTTTTGGGGAGTGCGCTTTCTTTAATATGGCATCCGTTAGAGTCATTTTCACTATTTATTTTTGTAAATAAAGTAAAAAATTTACCAAAATTTGAGTCTCAATTGTTACTGACTAGACGTTTGAATCAAAATCTATATGGTTTATATTTATTGTTCATTTATGAATATCTAGTGAACAAATTCGTAATGAAACAAGTATAAGTATCGTAAAAAACTTTTATTTAAATAAAATTGCACTACAAAAACATAAATAAGTGCCATACATATCACAATATTGTGCACAATATTCCGTAATACTGACAATACAAAAGCTTGGGCTTAAACTAAAACCATACTACCAGATCATTTTTTGTATTAAAAACTTATTAGCTTAAGCAATATTGGAAACGTGTCACACAATATTGGAAAGCAATATTGTCGTTTTTATTTATTACTTTCTTCGCTGACCATATAAATAAGTAGATGCAGAAATACTGCATGTACGAATCCACACGACACATCTGACGATACATTTTTGTTACAATATCACTCATTACTACTATACAGGGTGATATTTAAATCATTGGCATCTCATCCTTCTAATATAAGACTCTAATCATGATACATAGCAGTTTTCCCAAATATCATTAGTAGTCTTATTTTAAAAGGATGCAGAAGATAAAATTTCACCCTGAATACACCCGTCACAGTGTTTATCGATGTACCGTCATTTGTACTATGCTCTGGTAGTATGACCTCAGTCGGATATCACTGGAATGTGACTAGCATAAGTGTTAACATAAATAATTATAATTTCAATACAAAATCTGCTAATCTGCTTTAAACACAAAATAAAAACAAAATATAAATTTAACACGATCGTTTCTTTATGAGCGTAATATTATAAAAATACTAAGGCAGTCCGCTGTCTTGAAAATAAAAATAAAAAAAGCAATGTGAACTAGCCAAGTGACACTTATTGATCGAATCGAAAAAAAAATTCGTTCACGGAGCGATATAACTCCATACAAAAAAGGCCTTTCGACCATCTTTCGACATTAAAACTGTCACATTTTGCCACTTGTCTAGGGGGGCTGATTTGACTTGTCATGGGCATTAAGCTCTCATTTTTTCTTTTCTCAACTGAATATCACAAAAAACTTGTTACCGAATATTGTCAATATAGCATAACACTATATTGCCAACATTTTTTTTGAGCAGACGGCCTTTTGAATGTCAATATTTTAGTAAAATATTTTTTTAATTTCCAACACCCGTGTATTTTTTTTGTATTTTAAAATAAATCAAAATTTTGTTATTTGGTTACTACTAGCAGACTCTACTGGCAAGGGCTACATAAAAATAACCTCTCGGTTGTGAGATCTAGGGTTACATTAGAGTAAATATTTGGTTAAATTATACTAATGTCTTGAATTTTCGAAATTACTGCAGCGGTGGTGAGGTCCCTGACTGCATATTTTGGAGCTGAAAAAGAAAGATAAAGTTACTTAGTATTGGAAACTACAGATTATACAGGGTGATGATAAAAGATATCGGTCGGTCTTTGAGCTTAACATAGCGACTAAGCTTACCAAGGAATTTTCACCTTGATAACAAAATGCTAAGGTTCAAAGTTCACTGACGCTGGCGCAGCATAGCGGTGAAGACACACGGTTCATTGTCAGAAATTTCAGATCTATTTATATCTACTCACCAAGGTATTTTCGACCTTATTACACAACCATTTGTGACCATTATGACCATAGTCACAGTTCATTTGCGCGTGGCGCCTGCGCAGCGTGGCAGTGTTCAAACACAAAATATAAGAGAAGGTAAACTCCATACTAAGCGTGCTCGAGCTACGCACACATAGACACCGCTCACGTACGCGTTATCTAGACTGTCTCGGACGAATGCGAGCGCTACTGACGTTCGCTTGAGTCACGCCGCTCACGCGTTTGTGAAATTAATTTGTTTGTACCAAAATGAGTGAACAACAAAAAGGCGTATTAGGCGTAGGTATGCAAAGCAAAGTACATACATGAGTTTACCTTCTGTTATATTTTGTGGGTCATAATATCTACTCACCAAGGGATCTTCAACCTTACAACAAGACGCCAAGGCCCAAAGTTCACTGGCGCTGGCGCAGCGTGGCGTTGTGTGACAGCAGTCTATAGTTTTTCTATTTATATCTACTCACCAAGGGATCTTCGACCTTATATCAAGACGTTACGGCCCAAAGTTCACTGGCGCTGGCGCAGCGTGGCAGTGTGTGGGCGTGGCACGGACGTGTGAGGACGCGCGGGACGGTTGTTGACGTGCGCGTACGACAGGTAGCGGTCCGACAGGTCTGGGGGCTCCATCTGCGGGTAGATGAAGAAAACAGATTCTTTAGCAGGGCTTGATGTTATATTTAGACAAAAACAACTTCATGTAAAATGACTTCATGAAGACAAGTTTTTTATTTTATTTTATTTTATTCAATAAGTACATACAGGTTCCAGTCATTTAAATAAATAAATATAAAATCTATTTATTGTCTTCGAACCATTAAACATACACCATTTACATAACAAAATACAAGTAAATAAAATGAACAGTGTCTAAACTCTGTTGTACCTCTCTCTTCGAATCTAGAAGGCAGTTACCTCATTCTTCGGTTCTAGAGGGAGCTGTATAAGGCCGCAAAAATGGCGTTCCAGAAGGGAGTTACCTCATTTTTAATTCTAGAAGGGAGTAACCTCTTTCATTTGAAGTCCTGAGCTTTGACTGAAGGCAGAGCTCGTTAAGCGTCCTTTGCTTCAGTTCTTAAGTTTCTTTTGCGCCTGCTTGGTCTAAAAGGTTTTAGAAGAGAGTTACCTCATTCTTCGGTTCTAGAAGTGAGGTACCTCTTTCAGCTGCAAGTCTTTTTGCAGTCCGAGATCGTTGAGCGTCTTTTGTTCCAGTTTCGCTACGTCGTAATTAGATCGGTATGTAAGTCATGGATATTATCTCTGAGCTCATAGAGCGTCCTTTGCTGTGGTGTGTTTCATGGACAAACGCGTTAAGACACTCACGTATTTGACGGCGACAGAGGCGGCGGCGATTGGTGAAAAATTAAAAATGCGGATTTCTAGAAAGAAGCTACTACACTACTTCTCTTTCTTCCCAAGGTGTCTTATGGGCCGATAATGTCAAGTTAAGTGTCACTCCAAGCTGACGGCCGATGGGGCAGCAAGGTTCTGGAATGAAGGCCGCGTACCGGAAAACGCAGCGTGGGACGTCCACCTACAAGGTGGACCGACGACATCGTAACGGTATCGGGGAGGCGCTAGACGCAGGCCGCTACCCACTAGCGGCGTAAAGGGGGGGCGGTGGGGGCGGTCCGCCCCGGGTGCCAAGCATCAGGGGGTGACACAAGTCGCGCAGATTAGTACCTACTCACTGGCGCATCTGCGTCTGCAGTAAAATTCATAAAATTCATTTATTTTTGCAAATAGGCTTTTAGAAAGCACTTTTACACGTCCCAATAATAACCCTACCACTGCTTCGGGACAATAAATGGGCCAGTGCTGAGAAGAAGCAGCGCAAGAAACTCAGTCACTATTGTCAGCCTCCTTTTCAAGGGTTTACAGTCTTTAAAATATACAAAATATTATAGTCATAAGTATTGATGCGCGCTAGGTAGTTAAACATTCCAAACATTTTTATCTTTTATATAATCATCAACTTTATAGTAGCCCTTTTTCATTAAGGTGCTTTTGATATGTGCTTTAAAATGAATGGGCAATTCTACAACAGTTTGTGGTAAGTCTATGTCATGATACGGGGGGATTGTCATTAAATCTTCGAATCGGTAGGTAACCCCAAAATCCAGATACCTGGGGTACCAGGGGGTGCCTTAGGACTTAAGATTCTTGATCGCCCCGGGTGCCAACCCATGCTACGCCGCCACTGCCGCTACCAACCAATCAACATGGAAAGCATTGGGGGAGGCCTATGTTCAGCAGTGGACGTCCTGTGGCTGAAATGATGATGATGATGAAGTGTCACTCACGTATTTGACGGCGGCGGCGGCGGCGTTGTTGCCGGTGTAGGCCACGCACTTCACCTGCCACTCGCCCAGCTGCTCGTTAGAATGTTCTAGAGTTACTTCAGAAGAGACTGAAGTCTTAGCTCGATTAACTTCCTTTGCTTCAGTTTGTAAGCCACCTGTACGGCGTCTGCTCTGTCCAGAAGGGTCTAGAAGAGATCTACCTCTTTTTTCGCTCCTAGAAGGGAGTTACCTCTTTGTTTGTCCTAGAAGGCAGTTACTTCTTTCATTTGAAATCCTCAGCTTTGTCTAAAGTCTGAGCTGTTTTGTGCTTTGATTTTAGATGCTGTCATATAGACAGATATTAGTGTGACTCACGTATTTGACGGCGGCGAGCGGTGGAAAACGCGGCGTTCTAGAAGGCAGTTATCTCTTTCGTAAACAGTCTGAGTTCATTTAGCGTCCTTTGCTATGGTGTATGGACAAACGCGTTGAGTGACTCGTGTATTTGACCGCGACGGCAGCGGCGAGTCTAGGTGGTCCTATCCTATTTTCTTTGCCAAAAAAACAAGACTGAAACTTTTGAAGGGAGCAACCTTTTTCTACCTAAGTCCTTCTGAAGTTTGAGCTCGAAGAGTGTCCATCTATGGTATGTCTTATGGACAAACGCGTTCAGTCACTTACGTATTTGACGGTGGCGGCTTCAGGTGTGTGTGTGGCGTTCTAGAAAGGAGCTACCTGTTTCTTCTGCAGTCTTAGCTGGTGTAGTAGTGTCCTGTGAACTAGTCCCTGTGTAATTACTGCATCTTATGGACAGTAGCCTTAAGACACTCACATATTTGACAGCGGCTGCGGCAGCAGTTGTGGCGTTCTAGAAAGGAGCTACTTCTTTACTCTGAAATCCTTCTGCAGTCTGAACTCGTTGAGCATCCTTACCTGTTTCTTTCTTCTTTAGTTCCAAGTCCTATGCTTCAGTTCCCTGTCATTTTGGTAAGTCTCATGGACAGCAGGCGTATTAGTGTCACTCACGTATTTGACGGCGGCGGGAGAAGCGACGTTCTAGATGGGCCTCATTCTTCTGCAAGTTTTGCAGTCTGAGCTCGTTGAACTTTTGCTTGCTGTCTAGATCGGTATGTAAGTCATGGACATTAAGTGTGACTCACGTATTTGACGGCGGCGGCGGCAGGTGTGGCGTACAAGAAAGGAGCTACCTCTTTCTTCCGAAGTTCTTCTGCCTTTGAACTAGTCCCTGTGCTATTAGTATGTCTTATGAACAGTAGCGTTAAGGTACCACTTACGTATTTGACGGCGGCGGCGGCGGCGGCGGCGGCGGGCGGCGGCAGGTGCGGCGTGGTCATGTTGTTGCCGGTGTAGGCCACGCACTTCACCTGCCACTCGCCCAGCTGCTCGTTCCAATGCACGTACTGGTCGATCAGCGCCTGGGAATACGCAGAAGTTATATTAGATCCTTCGGATTTAGCTACATTTCATTTAAAGGGCACGTCACGCTGAATACTTTCACAAAGTTTGAACCAAAAATTCAGGCTAAAGGTAGACCTTTAGCCTGAATTTTTGGTTAAAACTAGAGCTTAACTCATTCAGTACCTGAGCTATGGGGGCGGCACAGGAGGCGTGATATTGACACATTATGACGTGACAGAAGAGCATACAAATCTAAAGATCTGAAATCTCGCTGACGTTTGATTGTCACAAAAATACCACCCCGTGCATCTTCCATACCTCAGACACTGGCTCGGTTAAGCCCTAGACCTAGATAATAGTTCTTAAAAAAATATATCGATAGGACAAGGGTGTCTACTATCATATTTAAGAATAAGAATAAGAATAAGAATAAGAATAAATTTATTACTTAATAAAACTTAGCCTAGATACATTTGATTTCACTTACTTAAATTAAGGTTAGTGTGCGAAGGTAAAATTATTAATACCTAAACTAAGCAAAATTGTTTGCCTGTGTCTTAGGTATTTTATTAAAAGTAGGTTAGTGCATACTAAACATTATCACAATAACAGTGTGTAACTAAATATAAATACATTTCTATTCTTAATTACTAAGCATTATTTTTACCTTGATCTAAATTAAGTTAAAATCTGTAACAGGTTTTCAGTTTCGTCATAGGTTTTATTTTTTAGCCAATCTTGTATGATTTTTTTGCATGCGACTTTATTCATAGGGTAAATACATAGATACTGGTTTATTCTATTGTACAATAAGCTACCTAGATAACAGAAGAATTTCATCGTATGTGATCTTCTAATTTGTTCAGTAGAACACACGATATCAGCTCGTCGTTTGCTGGTTTGGAGTGCCGGGTTGTAGGGTGTTAATGAATGTTTTTTAGTAACTGTTAGTAGGATGAAGAGCTGCCGCACCGAAAGAACGTCGCATTCAGCAAGGAGCTCTGCAGTCGGAAAGCGTATAGGTCGGAAAGTGCTGACTTTTAGAACGGCTCTTTGTGCTCTCTCTAGACTAAGCATTGTGGTTTTATGAGTACCTCCCCATGAAGTGTTATTTACTTGATATTCCTTAGGGATGTACGAGTCCAATACAAGATCGGCGAGTTGTATCTCTCTCTTCAGCACTCTCACGCTATCTAGTATTCCCTCCATCTCTCTCTGTTGGTCAGCTAATTCAGCCTTAATGGCAGAGTTAATGTTCTTATGGTATTTACCTGATATTCCTTAGGGATGTACGAGTCCAACACCAGATCGGCGAGTTGTATCTCTCTCTTCAGTGCTCTAACGCTATCTAATATTCCCTCCATCTCTCTCTGTTGGTCAGCTAATTCAGCCTTAATGGCCGAGTTAATGTTCTTATGGTATTTACCTGATATTCCTTAGGGATGTACGAGTCCAATACAAGATCGGCGAGTTGTATCTCTCTCTTCAGCGCTCTAACGCTATCTAGTATTCCCTCCATCTCTCTCTGTTGGTCAGCTAACTCAGCCTTAATGGCCGAGTTAATGTTCTTATGGTATTTACCTGATATTCCTTAGGGATGTACGAGTCCAATACAAGATCGGCTAGTTGTATCTCTCTCTTCAGTGCTCTAACGCTATCTAATATTCCCTCCATCTCTCTCTGTTGGTCAGCTAATTCAGCCTTAATGGCCGAGTTAATGTTCTTATGGTATTTACCTGATATTCCTTAGGGATGTACGAGTCCAATACAAGATCGGCGAGTTGTATCTCTCTCTTCAGCGCTCTAACGCTATCTAATATTCCCTCCATCTCTCTCTGCTGTTCTCTCTGTTGGTCAGCCAGTTCTGCCTTGGCCGAGTTCAGGAGTTGCACCGCGCGTTTCAGTTTTCGGGTCTTTGCGGCGTTTTCTTCTTGGAGGCTGGAGTATCGCTCTTCTAAGTCGAGCCTTTCAGCCTGTTAGATAGATAAAACACTTTACTTTAATAAAAAATAAAAAACACAATTTTTGCAAATTAGATACGAAAAGATAAAAAATTTAACTTCCTAATTCCTAGAAGACAAATACCTCTCCCTCGTCTGCAGTAGAAGTCAGTTACCTCTTTCTTCTGCAATAGAAGTGCATTACCTCTTTTTTCTGCAAGTCCTTCTGCAGCCTGAGCTCGTTGAGGGTTCGTTGCTCGAGTTCATAAGCAGCTTGTTCTAGAAGACGGCGCTGTGCGTCCGCTTTGTCCAGAAGATTCTAGAAGGGAGTGACCTCTTTCTTGAAGTCAGTTACCTCTTTCTTCTGCAAGTCCTTCTGCAGTCGCAGCTCGTTGAGCGTCCGTTGCTCGAGTTCATAAGCAGCTTGTTCTAGAAGACGGGGCGCTGTGCGTCCGCTTTGTCCAGAAGATTCTAGAAGGGAGTGACCTCTTTCTTGAAGTCAGTTACCTCTTTCTTCTGCAAGTCCTTCTGCAGTCGCAGCTCGTTGAGCGTCCGTTGCTCGAGTTCATAAGCAGCTTGTTCTAGAAGACGGCGCTGTGCGTCCGCTTTGTCCAGAAGATTCTAGAAGGGAGTGACCTCTTTCTTGAAGTCAGTTACCTCTTTCTTCTGCAAGTCCTTCTGCAGTCGCAGCTCGTTGAGCGTCCGTTGCTCGAGTTCATAAGCAGCTTGTTCTAGAAGACGGCGCTGTGCGTCCGCCTTGTCCAGGAGATTCTCTCCGCCTACCAGCACCTTGGATTCAAGGCGCTGTAGCTTCTCTTTCAGCTCTTCCTGCTGTTTCCTGGAAGGATTAAGAGGTACAGGTGAGCTATTGGATATACAGGGTGGAAAACAAGTGATCTTTTTCTTATAGTACTATGTTTTGATCGAAAGTGCGGGCATCTGCTAATACAGGTATATCTAAATTTAAAAGTAGACTCCCAGCACCTGTAAATGTATCATTAAAGAAAACTAGCGGCCGCCCGCGACATTGTACGGGTGGATCCCATTTTACAACCTTAGGGGTTGAATTTTGCAAAATCCCATCTTAGTGAGCACCTACGTCCTAAAAGGAACCCCCCTGCCAAATAAGACAATGCCGGAAATTGGCGTCTTTTTTTTTTCGCGCGGCCATCGACCAAACCTTGTTTTTTGATTACAAAATAGTGTAATAAACCAAACTTAGTATGACATGTATACCTTTAAACTCAGTCTGAACTGAGTTACGAGCATCAGAAGTTTGATGATTTTCATACTAGATTTGCTGTTTGGGCGCAAGTTTTGTAAGAAATTGCAACAAAATAATGACATTGTATGTGTAAACAAACAATACCATCCATTAAAGGCTCCAGACATCAGTATGCAGCAGAATCAGCGCAATAAAAAAATAGCGCAATATTTTGTTGCAATTTCTTACAAAACTTGCGGGCAAAAAGCAAATCTAGTATGAAAATAATTAAACTTCTAATGCTCGTAACTCAGTTCAGACTGAGTTTAGAGGTATACATGCGATAGTAAGTTTGGTTTAAAACACTATTTTGAAATCAAAAAACAAAGTTTGGTCGATGGCCGCGCGAAAAAAAAAAGACGCCACCTTCCATACAAAATCTGGCATTGCCATTTGAGACTCCTAGCACTTGTAGTTTCTGAGATTTTATGATATGTAAGTGAGTGAGTTGACCTTTCGCTTTTATAGATATAGATAAAGATATTTTGATTTGACCTCACTCAATTATTCCTAAACTATACAAGATATCGGAAAACTATTTACTGATCCTGAAAGTGCTTCACGAGCTCTTCCAAAGGGTATCTTTAATACGTTATAATAATCTGGATCTATACGAAAATTTAATGTTTTTGAGTAAATAAGGTTCATTATTGTTAATGTGTTGACTACACGTACTTAGTTCTCTGGAGCTCTGCTTTCTTCTCTTCCAGAACTTTCCTCGCTTGGTGTGCCTTCTCTCGGTTCAGTTTTTCCTGAAAACAAATAAATGACTAAAATTAATGTATTACTACATGATTCGTTTCCGGATCTCCTCATTTCTGATTCGATCTCGTAAAGAAACACCGAGCATAGCCCTTTCCATAGCACGCTATGCAACTTTGAGCTTAATAAGGCCTATAGAGAGATGTCACGTTTCCGAGCCGTCACTGGTGAGTGGAAGCCACGAACCGGAAAGCGCAGCGTAGCGTCCACAAGGTGGACCGACGAGCTCATAAAGGTAGCAGGATGGCACTGGATGCAGGCCACTACCAACCGGTCGTTATGAAAATCATTGGGGAAGGCCTATGTTTAGCAGGGGGCGTCCTATGGCTGAAATAATGGCTCACCTTTTCTTCTCTCCTCACTTTGCGGAGCATCTTCTTCTCTTCAGGGTCTAAAGAATCCATCTCAGGCTCCGTGAGAGTGTTGTCGGACAGTTGTAGCACGTCATAGCGTGGGCAGGCCTCCCACTAGATGGACCGACGACCTCATAAAGGTAGCAGGAAGGCGCTGGATGCAAGCCGCTACCAACCGGTCAATATGGAAATCATTGGGGGAGGCCTTTGTCCAGCAGTGGACTTCATTTGGCTGAAACGAACGAACCTTAAGGTGGGGACATTGAAATTGTGGTATTCCAAGGATCGGCCACAATAAGGAAGCTAAGGTGTTAGTGCTTCCTTCCAAACGGGTGTTCTGTTCGGGGACCAAGGTCCAATTTACACCATCTTGGTTTTCCTATATATGCTGGGCAGGGTAAAAAACTCCGACACCGCGATGCAGGATTGTATGCGCGGTGGTGTATGCCATAGTGAAGTCCTAACAGCGCCATCTGTTGGTACACTAGTAAACTAGTTTGTAGTGGCGCCACCACAAAATGACGGCTCACCTTTTCTTCTCTCCTCATTTTGCGGCGAATCTTCTTCTCTTTAGGGTCGAGGGACTCCATCTCGGGCTCCGTGAGAGTGTCGTCGGATAGTTGTAGCGCGTCATAGCGTGGGAAGGTCTCCCACTAGATGGATCGACGACCTCATAAAGGTCAGGAAGGCGCTGGATGCAGGCCGCTACCAACCAGGCGATATGGAAATCATTGGGGAAGGCCTTTGTACAGCAGTGGACTTCATTTGGCTGAAACGAACGAACCCTAAGGTGGGGGACATTGAAATAGTGGGATTCGAAGGATCGGCCACAATAAGGAAGCTAAGGTGTTAGTGCTTCCTTCCGAGCGGGTGTTGTGCTCGGGGACCAATGTCCAATTTACACCATCTTGGTTATCCTATATATGCTGGGCAGGGTAAAAAACTCCGACACCGCGATGCAGGATCGTACGCGCGGTGGTATATGCCTTAATGAAGCCGTAACAGCGCCATCTGTTGGTACACTAGTAAACTAGTTTGTAGTGGCGCCACCACAAAATGACGGCTCACCTTCTCTTCTCTCCTCATCTTGCGGCGCATTTTCTTCTCCTCAGGGTCGAGGGAATCCATCTCGGGCTCCGTGAGCGTGTCGTCGGATAGTTGTCGTAGTCGGATTGTATAATCCGCCGTTTTACATTACCACTAGGCATTTTACATTACAGCTCTGTTTTGTAATACGGCGGTTCAACGTTTAGGCGGATTGAATACGGCTGAATGAAAATCCGCTGGAATGTATTCGGCGCCAAACGCTCTTCAATACGGCTAGCCGTAATGTAAAACAGCGCGTCATTACCCGCCGCTTTGACAGTTTTTAGTTCAAATTTTCAACACCGTGGCGCTGCCTGACATAACAACAACAATGGCGTCGGATGCAGAAAATGTGTTGCTAAATTACGGGGTTATTTCTGAATCTAATAAAGAAAAGTTATAAATATGTGTGTCGACAGTTTAACAACAGTTTTAACTTGCAATTGAAGAATTTCTATTCTTCACAATGTGGAACAGTCAAAAAACCGTGGACAAGGGACCGAGTTTTGGAGGTTATAGCCCACATCAAAACCGCTAAAGTGGCTATGGATTCTGGTGTTCGGCGGAATCCTACTCAATATTAATGGAGCAAAAAGTATGGTATTATGACAGTGGCCGGTGAAGATTTTGAGATATCTTTTATTTTAAAATGTTTGTTTGAACCTTGTGATTACTCATTACGTTTAATGACTAAAGCCAAATATTTTATTAAATTATTAACTTTCAAAAAGTTTATTTGTTTTGAGATGGCTGTCCCCTGTGATTTATAAATAAGTATACAAAAAAATTACTGAAGCCAAATATATAATTTAGTATTACTTACAGTAACGAAGATAATAATTCTTACTTAATTACTAAGGAACATCGTGAGAAGAAATGTCTTATTAAAATTTATTTTCATTAAACATTGTTTTATTTTGTAAGTATGGTCACCCTACAATCTAAATAATAGTACGATGCGGCTAAACGTGGGCCGCCGTATTGAAGAACGTATCGCAATGACAATCCGCCTAAACGTTGAACCGCCGTATTACAAAACAGAGCTGTAATGTAAAATGCCTAGTGGTAATGTAAAACGGCGGATTATACAATCCGACTACGACAGATCGACGACCTCATAAAGGTCAGGAAGGCGCTGGATGCAGGCCGCTACCAACCGGGCGATATGGAAATCATTGGGGAAGGCCTTTGTCCAGCAGTGGATGTCATTTGGCTGAAACGAACGAACCTTAAGGTGGGGACATTGATTTTGTGGGATTCGAAGGATCGACCACAATAAGGAAGCTAAGGTGTTAGTGCTTCCTTCCGAGCGGGTGTTGTGCTCGGGGACCAATGTCCAATTTACACCATCTTGGTTTTCCTATACAGGGTGTTAGGTAAATGGGTATATGAGCCGACACTAGCCCATGTTAACATGTTCATATAAATGGTATGGTTAAGTCAGAAAATTGATATCTGCATTTAAATTATTTTAAATTTTCATACAAAATGAATTTTATAAAATCCGATTTGTATGGAAATTAAACTAATTAAAATGAAGATATGAATTTTCTGACTTCACCATACCATTTATATGACCATGTTAACATGGGCTAGTGTTGGCTCATATACCCATTTACCTAACACCCTGTATATGCTGGGCAGGTTAAAAAACTCCGACACCGCGATGCAGGATTGTATGCGCGGTGGTGTATGCCATAGTGAAGCCCTAACAGCGCCATCTGTTGGTACACTAGTAAACTAGTTTGTAGTGGCGCCACCACAAAATGACGGCTCACCTTTTCTTCTCTCCTCATCTTGCGGCGCATTTTCTTTTCCTCAGGGTCGAGGGAATCCATCTCAGGCTCCGTGAGCGTGTCGTCGGATAGTTCTTCTTCTGTTATTTCTTCTTCTTCTTCTTCTTCCACGTCTGAAAGAGAAAGAATATTGTACAGTGAGCGTCAAATAGTTATGACACCTAAAGTAGCCAAGATCATAGAAAGCCGAGGCAACACGTCTATGTTACAATTGAAATAAGGTTGTGTAACTTTTTGGACACTTTCGCCGGTATTCACAAACATTACTATGAGGTCTCACAGGGAGCATGGACGCACAGGATGACACACGAACCAATCACAGAGCTCTATTCAACGCTGTGCGTTCGATTTGCTGCTTCACTTAAGCAAGCATCGTTTGTGAATACGGGCGTTTGAGTGTCACGAACTATATATTTGACGCTGACTGTATTATACTTATTTATATGAGATCTTGTATTGTATTTTGCTAAGTGCTTAGCTTAATATTCTGCTTAAAATTTTTAACATGCAAAACATTAATATCACAAAAAGTTTACATTCACAACCGTATTCCAATTGTAACAAAGACGTACTATTTGACGCTGACTGTACGGTATGAAATCCTTATTATGTTTTATTGTTTTCTTTAATTAATAAAATTATTTGTTATACTTTATTAAGTACTTACCATTTGCACTCTCTTCAAGTTGCTTCTTGAGCTGATCGATTTCTTGCTGGAATCTGTTGAAAAGTAAATAATATAGTTTGTAAGCAAACATTATAAAGAAAAACATTTACAAGAATGTGCAAACGTGAATGTGAACAGCGTTTATTTATGTGTTATAGATCTAGCTCTAACTCAGTCTGTGCCTGAGGTCTGGGAGCGGCACGGGGGGGTGTTTTTGAGACGTCAAACGTCAGCGAGACTTCAGATTATGCTTCAGATTTGTATGCTCTGTCACGTCATTTTTAGGGTTCAGTAGCCAAATGGCAAAAAACGGAACCCTTATAGATTCGTCATGTCTGTCTGTCCGTCCGTCCGTCCGTCTGTCCGTCCGTATGTCACAGCCACTTTTTTCCGAAACTACATATAAGAGCTATACTGTTGAAACTTGGTAAGTAGATGTATTCTGTGAACCGCATTAAGATTTTGATGCAAAAATAAAAAAAAAAAAAAAATATTGGGGGCTCCCCATACTTAGAACTGAAACTCAAAAAATTTTTTTTCATCAAACACATACGTGTGGGGTATCTATGGATAGGTCTTCAAAAATGATATCGAGGTTTCTAAAATACTTTTTTTCTAAACCGAATAGTTTGCGTGACAGACGCTTCCAAAGTGGAAAAAAGTTGGTCCCCCCCCCCCCCCTCTAACTTCTAAAATAAGAAAATGAAAAATCTAAAAAAAAACATATGATGTACATTACTATAAAAACTACCAACGAAAATTGTTTTGAACGAGATCTAGTAAGTAGTTTTTTTTTAATACCATGTAAATCGTAAACCGCTTATTACCGCGTAATCTTTCATACTAATAGCTTAAATAAAAAATAATAATTTTAATTTCATAAATCAATGGTACGGAACCCTCGGTGCGCGAGTCCGACTCGCACTTAGCCGGTTTTTATTTTATTTTATTTGGGATAACAAACAATTGCGCAATATTGCAAATGCAACTGCTGAACATTTAATAAACTTATACTATTACGCAACCAGCACTATTATCCTCATAGTAATATTACAAACTTATTTTGGTACAAGCTAACCAAGCAAACAAACAGTGTTATTTATGTGCTCTAACTTAATGCAAAGAAGAGAAAAAACAAACACAATTAAGGTACATTCGTTAATACATCAAGGATGCACTTTCTGAACTTTGAGGAAGACACTACAAATAAATCGATATCAGTAAAAATTAAATATTTGTTGTATGCATCCATTAATCGCCATAAAGGAGCTCTTTTGCCAGCGTTAGTTCAACATCGTTTAGGAGCGAGACTTTTTCTGTGAGTGTAAGCATCTCGTATACGCTGGGAGCGACTGGGGATGCGCAGGGAAATTTGATTAATTAGTTTGTTGCAATCGAAGCCATTACGACAAATTTTAAAGAGAATAGATTGGTCAAGATACAGTCTCCGTTGTTTGAGAGTTAATAACGAGTATTTATCCAAAAGTGATTGATATGAGGCCCATACCTTTACAGATTGGTAATTTAGATTAAGTAGATATTTACGTTGTAAGGTTTCAAGTTGATCACTGTATTTATTGTAAAATGGGTTCCAAACACATGTAGCATACTCCACCTGAGGTCTTACGAGTGATTTGTATCATAATTATGTCAATGTGCCGTTCCCATACCTCAGGCAATAAAATAGTTTATTTTTTCCCATCACAAACTTATAATACAGAGTACAGGTACATAAACATTAAGTTTCAGTCACTAGTTTGTGTGAGACTGATGCCTGAGCTAGGTATAAAATACCTGTGTTACAGGACATCAGGCTCCCACCACTCAAAACGGCCTAAGCAGTACACTGAACTAGTAAAGGTATACAGGAATGAATTAAAGTGATAAGATTTAACAAAGTAGACGAAAGATGTAATGTTAGTCTTGTGAATGAGTATGCAACAGGGGCATGTGTGTGAGTGTGATAATATAGGTGATGATCTGTGTGTGTCAAGTGCATGATTGTGAGTTAATGTTATCGCATAATTGTCAAAAGTTTCTCTGTCTCATCATAATTCAAGTGTAATAACCAGGAGGTAAGTTTTTTTTTGCAAGCCTTTCTAGTCAAGGGGTACAGAACATGGTGTTGTGTTTAATTTATTATATAGATAACTACCTAAAAAGCAATAAAATCTATGAGGTAGCATAGTCCTAAAAGGTCGGGAAGGACAGACAGTGCCTGAGTTAAGCTCTAGACCTATAGATACCTGGTGAGCAGCGCATCTCCCGGCTCGCTGTTAACATGCGTCTTGTTCTCAATATTCTTCGCTCGGTTCGCGTATCGCAATGTACTGATGGTCTCCACGTAGTTGCATTCCGCTGGGCCGATGGTGGCTATCTGTTGAAATAATAACGATAATCAACCCTATGGTGCAGGAATAAGGTTTGCTGTTGCCCTCAGAAAACAAGACTAGGGATAACGCTAAAAATGAACCCTATTGTGCAGAAATAAGGTATGTTTTGGCTTATCATTACAGTCTTGGAGTTGCTGTTGCCGTTACCCTCAGCAATCAAAACTAGGGAGTCTTGCTACAGTCGGATCAACTGAAATTGAACTTTAATCTATAAAAACTTAAGTGCTCTTCAGCTTACTAGCTAGGATTCCAAGTGAGTCTTGAAGGAGTCGAGTTAGCTTCAAGTGCTTATAGAGATAATGGGCAACTGAAATGAGCCTTAATATGTATTAACTATAAGGTATGTTCCAGCTTATCATGACAGTCTCGGAGTTGCCGCAAGACAAAGGAGTTTTGCAGCAGTCGGACCAGCTTCGAGTTCCTAGAGGGAATGTTAGCCAACTGAAAGTGTACCTTAATCTAAACATAATTAAGGTACATTTCAGCTTACCACAACAATCTTGGTGTGGAATTGCGTCT
The DNA here is from genome assembly GCF_963855985.1 of Ostrinia nubilalis. Lineage (NCBI taxonomy): Eukaryota > Metazoa > Arthropoda > Insecta > Lepidoptera > Crambidae > Ostrinia > Ostrinia nubilalis. The sequence continues at coordinate 3,954,881 of NC_087117.1, forward strand.
TGCAGCAGTCGGGCCAGCTTCAAGTTCCTATAGCGAATATTGTTCGACTGAAAATGAACCTTAATCTGCATTAGCTATAAGGTATATTTCAGATTACCATGACGGTCTTAGAGTAGAATGGAGTCTTGTAGCAGTAGGGTCAGCTTCGAGTGTTTATAGATGTTGCGTCAACTGAAAATGAGTCTTAATCTTTACAATATTAAGGTTTGTTTCAACTTACCATGACAGTCTTGGAGTTGCCTCCAAGCGAGTCTTGCAGCAGTCGGGTCAGCTTCGAGTTCCTATAGGGTATGTGTGTAGATTTTCCGTCTACTAGAGCAGAGATGACGTTGCCTAGCACTGACAGCGACTGGTTGATTTTGGTGGCTTCTTTCAGGCGAGTGCCGGTGGCTTGCGTCTTGCTTTGGCGCTCGGAGCCCTGGAAAAATTATATTTAAAACTATTAGGAAACTTCGAACTCCTATGTTCTTCTGATTAATTTCGTTGCGGGTTCAATGACAGTTTAACTTTCCCCCGGGACAAACTTGGCCTTCACTGGTTGGGTGTTTATTGGCGGTCAAGCTGTAGATCCTGGCTACACAGGAGTTGCAGCGGTGGGAACGAGAGGTGGGAATAGCGTCGTATTAGAACAGTTTTGAAAGTTTCATAGAGCGGCTCTTTGTTCTGTTACAAGTAAATGCTCCAGTTTAAACTCACTTTTTGAGCTTTGGAGTGGAATACATAATGTCGCTATTAGAAGCCGTAAGCCTCAAATAATAAGGCTTTATTTTCCATTGTTCATTAAGTTACTCCAATGCCAGTGCATATTCAAACTTGTGGGCTAGTCATTAAGATGCAACTTCTCACTGCTTGGCCTTTGTTCCTTAACTTCTCTTTATAAGTGCAAAAGAGACAGATATGTCACCCGTACCCGCATAGCTTAGAGACTTCGGTGGCAACGAAAACTGAATCTTACCGCCAAATCAACAAGGTGCAGTTTCCCCATCTTGACGTGGACTTTCCCGTCGTTTCCCTTCTTGCTGGACTCCACGGTGATGGATAATGGCGTGTGATCTTGAGCTCTCAGTGTTCAAGCTACTAGCGATTATGAGTCTTATAACCCAAGAAATAGGGCGCTTATTCCTTAACAGCTCCAACGCCAAGACAATTAATGCGCGCAGGCACGGGTGACTCTTGTCACCGTATACGTCTCTTTTTCTCTCTTTATAAGTGCAAAAGAGACAGATATACTGTCACCCGTACGCGCATAGCCTTAGAGACCAACCGCAAGAATAAAATAACCTAAAGCCCGGTCTTTGAGCACGTAGAATTTTGTCCAATGACCCCAAGCTACCCACCCTTATCGCTCGCGCGTAATCACAGACCAGACTATAGATCCGTGGTAACGCAAACTGAATCTTACCGCCAAATCAACAAGGTGCAGTTTCCCCATCTTGACGTGGACTTTCCCGTCGTTTCCCTTCTTGCTGGACTCCACAGTGATGGAGAATATGGCGTGCGATCGTGAGCTCTCCGTGTTCATGGCCGTGGCTCCAATATGGCGGTTCTTGTTTCCGACCGCCATAATCTTTTCTAACTCGTCTGCGTTGTGGACTACGTAACCTGGAATCAAATCAAATCAAATAAATCAAATGGAAATGGGAGAAAAGTTATGTAGATACAACCCGGTCGAGCTAACTGCGCACCTCAACGCGATCGCCTCGTCCGTACCAGAGCGTCGATATGACGTCACGGCCACCAAGTACGCAGTTAACTCGACCGGAGTCGACCGAATGAAATGAATGAAATACCTTCCATTCTTGCCTCTTGGATATTTTAAGCATAGATATTAGCCAGGTCAAAATAGACCTCAATTAAACAACCAGGTATTACTAAAAAAAACTTAAACAGACATAAGTCAAGTTTTTGTAATAAGTCCTATAAATGCTAAGTTCGCCTGGCTACCACCATCTTACCTAAGTCTGTCGAGGTAATATATCCAGTTCCTCTGTAGTTGAAGATTCCGGCTGAAGCTCGTTTCCACCTCCGGCCTGATCATCGAAAACTGATAACTGACAGGTGAGGTCCAGGCCAAGAGCTTCCTCGTCGAGGATAAAAAAGAACTTTAAGCACTTACCAGTGAGGTCCTTAACGAAGACACCGATGTCAGGCCGCTCCTTGACCTCGAGGCTCTGGTGCGGGTTGTTGCCGAGGAGGTCTCTGACTTCCTCGTTGTAGATCTCCAGGTACGTCACGCACACCAGGAATCTGTAAGAAGCAGGCATGATAAAATTCATAAAACTCATTTATTTTTGCAAGTAGGCTTTTAAAAAGCACTTTTACACGTTCCAGTATAAACTCTAGCAGTGCTTCAGGACAATAAATGGGCCAGTGCTGAGAAGAAGCAAACACAATATCACATAGATCTTTTACAAAGTAGGAAAGGTCATTAATATAAATAAGAAATAGCAAAGGTCCTAATATTAATCCCTGCGGCACACCCGTAGTTAGCTTAGAGGTGCTCCAGAAGACTCAGTTCCGTTAATGCATATGAAAACGGAGAGACTTTTTCAAACAAACTTTTTTTATCCACAGCGAGGAATCCATGGCCTGCATCTCACCAGAATAAAGTGATGAGCGAGCTTCAAGCCACCACAGAGGAACTGGCTATCTTACCTCCAAAAAAAAAAAGTTTTTATTGACGGTTAATAGATCCTGGCTACACAAGAGTTGCAGCGGTGGGAACGAGAAGCGGGAATAACCCCGTTATCTTACCTCCAACGGCCGGAAAACAACATTGTTGTTTTGGCGACAGACTTATAGTTAGCCAGACGGACTTAGAACGTTCTCAAACGCTTGTGTCTAGGAAAACCTGAAGAGCCCTTTTGCTTTTGTCAAAGGGCATCAGCATTTGTTCTTCGGGAAAAAGCCTCTTCTTATTGAGTTTGGGAGCTCGCTTTGTGGCTGTGGAATAGGCTAGGAATTCTTTCTAGAACATTTCTCTTACTTCTCGTCATTTGCTCGTGCAATTTGATTGAATATAATGCGCAATCCATGGCTGATTCCCGTTGCAGTAAAGAACTCTCTTTTCCAAGTAAAGCTACGGAATATTAGTTCTTTCTACACCGATATTTCATTTACTTCTCATCATCATTCGCGCGCGCGATGTGGCTGAATATATGCGCGAAAAGGGTATGATCCCGCGCAGTTCTGGTGCGCTATTTGACCCGGCCATGGTGCAGGTCTTGGACTGCTGCTCCACAGTCTTTTTATCTAGATCAGAGCTAGAGGGACAAGCAACTTACTTCTCTTACTTGAAGTTCCTTGGCAGATGTAGATTAGGCTCTGTATCACGTTCCCAATCGCTTGTGTCTAGGAATACTTGAAGAACCCTTTTCCTCACATATTGTCCAGTGAAGCTGCAGATGACGTCTAAAGCCACTATCATTTGTTTTTTGTTTTTTTAAAAGTGGCTTCTCGTTGAGTTCTCTTATTTATTTATTTATTTATTATTCATTATTGAGCAATTACATATTTGATCCAAATAGCTTTGGATCTTTGTCCGGTAGCTGTGGAATAGGCTAGGAATTCTTTCTAGAACATTTCATTTACTTCTCGTCTTCATTCGCGCGCGCGATATGGCTGAATATATTATTATGCGCGAAGGAGTTGGGTATGATGCAGCAAACATCATGGCTGATTCTCGTTGAAGAAAAGAACTCTTTTTTCCAAGTAAAACTACGGAATATTAGTTCTTCCTTTACTACACATAAGACTTACTTCTCATCATCATTCGCACGCGCGATATGGCTGAATATATGCGCGAAGGAGTTGGGTATGATCCCACGCAGTTCTGGTGCGCTATTTGACCCAGCCATGGTGTAGGTCTTGCCGGTGCCTGTCTGCCCGTACGCGAATATGGTGCCATTGTAGCCCTTCAACACCTCTTCTACTATTGGATTGGCCGTCTGCACGTAGATGTCCATCTGGAATTAGACGTAAGAGTGACCTTAGATGGACATGTTAATTTAAATACAAATGCATTAATATCATGAGTGGTGTCAAATTTTAATAAAGGTCAAGCATACTAAATACTACCAGAAATGGGACAAGTAGAGATCTTGTGTGAAACCATATTACCTAAATAGAATAGAAAATCAACAAACCCAACTGCAACGCAGTTTTTGTCTTGACGGCCATTTTGTACAGCACTTCGTGCTGTTATTTTGTTATATTAATTCAGCCTTTAATCATAATATTAGAAACCACTTCTAACTAACCCTGAAAATCGAGTAAAGTTTTCAATTTCGACACGCGTGCGTGTATCCCGCGTAATAGGAAAAACATGATTGTATGAACTAATGAAATGCGGACAGACCGCATGCGGATAATCCGCACGCGTGCCGAAATCAGGATCAGAAGAATATGTGCACTTCGCAGAAATGTGACGTGGTAACTCTGAATTGATGAACAAATTATGCGCTTGGTGCGTTTTAATAGCTCATAAAAAGTATGTCAATTGACTGCGGTGTCAGTAGTCAATTGATTGATTGTGTCAGATACATACTATTGTTTACTAGGAGTGTAGTCGTTATTCCTTTACAATTATGTCTATTTTCGTAAACCCTGAAAGTGTACTCGTCGACCCGAGGTATTTTTAAAAGTTGGCAAACTGGATATTTATTTATAGCTCTGTGTTTGGGGAATAATTTAGACTTTACGTAACGTTTCCGTTACGTTCGCGCTAGTGTTGATTAATTGCGTTACGTCGGGAGTAAGAAGTAGGTCACGATGTAGGTACTGGTCTACTGTGAACAGAAGCATGCATCAGTATTGTTTCGTGGTAGGCGTGATAGGGAAGGTATAGAAAAATTTCTGGCGCAGTCGGGTAAAAAGCTCGGGGTTTGACAGACTACGCAATTCAAATTATAATAATGTAAACGCCCTTACAGATTAGGGCGTAGCCTTATTTATTTGGTCACTGGACTTTTTTTGGTTTAGACTGTGTTCTATTTTACAAACCCAAAGGGAGGTCACAGGAGAATCATGAAGTCGGTAAAAATAGATTTTTGTTTGGATTATTTTGACCTAACTCAACACAGGGGCGTGGCAGCCTCATAAAATAAGTTTTATACTCTGACTGAAATTATGATGATAATGTCACAGGACAGCTTTTGTTTTCATAGTGATTCTTCTTTGCACTTTTAACAACATTCGGCGACCGCCGTAACAAAGGCTTTGTTCGGCCATATTGTATCATCTTTTAATTCATATGACATGTCAAAATTTTGGAGTAGGAATTCTACCAATATTTCCTCATCATCATCATCATCATAAAACAGTCTCTACAATATGCGCCATTCTGCCTTGTTAATTTTGTACACAAATTAACCAAAATTTGGGAGTAGGAAGTGTATCATCGAATATTATCTCATCATCAGCCACCACCTGTCAAATCCAGCTTCTGCCTTTCAGTATAGGTAGTCACTTCACCTAGCTGGAGGTTCTACCTACAGTACCTACAAATATTATCTGTGCCCGAAAAATTGCCTATGCATTATTTAGAAAGACAAAGGAAAAGCATAGAAGGCTGTATTTCCACCTAGCTGGAGGGCGTTCTACAATAAGTACAATATTGTCTCTGCCTGTAAAAAAGTCTATGGTTTATTTGGAAAGACAAAGGGAAAGCACAGAAGGCTGAATATTATCCCAGAAAAATGACTTACCTAATATTCTATGTCCCCTAGATGGGGCAGAAGAGGGCCTCCAAAACAGTCCTCCATCGCGTTTGGTCTTGAGCTTCGCGTTTGATCTCGCTCCAAGTCTTGGCGATTTTCTGCGCCTCGGTTAGTATGGTTATATGGTTTATTTGGAAAGACGAAGTAACAGTAGTGCAAAAGGGTGATCATAAAAAACTCATAAAACTCATTTTTTTACAAATAGGCTTTTAAAAAGACCCTTTACACGTCCCAGTATTAACCCTACCACTGCTTCGGGACAATAAATGGGCCAGTGCTGAGAAGAAGCAGCGCAAGATCTCACTCCAAGTCTTGGCGATTTTCTGCGTCTTTGTTAGTATGGTTATTATGGTTTATTTGGAAAGACAAAGGAACAGTAGTACACAGGCTGAACATAAAAAACTCATAATGCTCATTTAAAAAGAACTTTTACACGCCCCAGTATTAACCCTACCACTGCTTCGGGACAATAAATGGGCCAGTGCTGAGAAGAAGTAGAGCAAGATCTCGCTCCAATTCTTGGCGATTTTCTGCGCCTTGGTTAGTATAGTTTATTTGGAAGACAAAGGAACAGTAGTAGATACACGAGTTTGTATTTCCTGGGTGAAATGGTTCCGAGGTGAAATGAGGACACTAAAAATTCCACATTCTTCACCCAGGTGAACAAAGTGGATTCAATCCACCGTGTTGGCGAAAGGGGCGCGCAATTCTCATCACGCGTTGGTTCCTGCTGAAAACCAGCTTCTCGACATGACATTTGTTTGTCATGTTGCGATTTTTGCTGAGATTGCGCCTCTTCAGCATATTTTTGAGATAATTAATTGTTTGCTTTTATTTGGTCCGTCACATTGTAACGCTGAACAAAGATGTTCTTATTTTTATTCCTTTCCATCAAGCTAGAGGGCGTTCTAGAGGTACCCTACAAAAATTATCTCTACCTGAAAAATAGTCTATGGTTTATTTGAAAAGACAAAGAAACAGTCAGTAGTTATACACAAGGGTGTGTTGAATAATTCGTGCGCCACAGCCCCTGGGCCGCGCGCAGAGTATCTAGGTCAACGGGGCGCGGGTGCACTATTGATCGGTGTGCATCGGGCGTTGCCGCGCGGTGGCGCCCTCTGTGTAGGACGGAACTACAGTTGTAGGACTTGGAGGTGCAGGTGTGATGTTCTTTGTCCTTTTAAAAGATTAAAAGATCATTTATTCACAGAAAAAAGGTAATACAACAAGGTAAATGTTATAATAGTTACAGCTCAGCTCAGCAGCAATGCTAGTGTGTGATTATTTCATTTTTTTTATAGACCCATGCATAGTTAAAAAAATTAAGTACTTTCCAACTACAAACAAAGAACAGATAAATTATTTGAATTACAATAATATCAGCAAATAAACGTCAGTTGTTCGAATACAGTCAAGATTCATTAAAATTAATGTCACATTCATATTAGTACCACAGAATAGGTACTTATGACAAACACTAGAATTTATAAGTCAGATAATCTTTTACAGAGTAAAAACATTTGTCAACTAATAAATTAAATAATTTTCTATTAAATAATGTTTCATTTAGCTCTCTCAGTTGAGCTGGTTTACTTTAAAGTTATATTTTTTTAATAGATGATCCGGCGAATGTACCACTAATAAATAGCAAGGATAACGCGCTGGTGCCTTCTGTGGCGGTGTAAAGAACTGTGGTTGTAGGTGGAGGTGTTCTTTGTCCTCTAAAAAGATTTATTTAAGCCCAGGCGTCAGATCACCGACTTTTAGTTGGCCAATATTTGGGTCGGGATGTTATACGGGAGATGTATGAAGATGTATGGGGGGGGTACCAACTTTTTTCCACTTTGGAAGCGTCTGTCACGCAAACTATTCGGTTTAGAAAAGAAGTATTTTAGACCTTTACCTCGATATCATTTTTGAAGACCTATCCATAGATACCCCACACGTATGTGTTTGATGAAAAAAAATTTTTTTGAGTTTCAGTTCTAAGTATGGCGAGCCCCCAATGTTTATTATTATTTTTTTAGTTTTGCATCAAAATCTTAATGGGGTTCACAGAATACACCTACCTACCAAGTTTCCACAGTATAGCTCTTATAGTTTCGGAAAAAAATGGCTGTGGTGACATACGGACGGACAGACAGACATGACGAATCTATAAGGGTTCCGTTTTTTTGCCATTTGGCTACGGAACCCTAAAAAGACAAGAGGTAACAAATAGAATATTTAAATACTAACTAATCCGGCGAATTTAGTACCACCATCACCAATAAAAATCAGGGCTAATGTAAGTTTAATGGTGAAAGGATTTTTCAAATTGGTACAGTAGTTTTGGAGCCTTTCAATACAAAAAAAAAACAATTAAATCGGAAAGATTTGATCTAATAATAATCGCATAACATGGCACATTTTTCAAGGTATTTTGAAAATTGTAATTGTGTTTGTGAGTAAACTACTTCACCCTAAACATTGAATTGATACATTTCTGAAAGCTGAAAAAATTGTGATCATATTGAATAAAGCACTTGGCCAAAACTTACATAATCTCAGAAATAAAAGGTCTTAAGTAAAAATATTTTTTATTTTCTGTGACCGAGTTTCTTGCGCTGCTTCTTCCCAGCACTGGCCCATTTATTGACCTGAAGCAGTGGTAGGGTTAATACTGGAACGTGTAAAAGTGCTTTTTTAAAGCCTATAAGCCTATTTTTATGAGTTTTAAACTTTTTTTTATATTTTACTCGACATAATTTGTTGCTAATGATCTCTAGTATTACCCCTTTCAAGGAATAGATTGAGTATCCCTGTCACGCTGTATACCTAAGTAAGGATAAGGGAGTAGGGATGTGCTATCGACGGTATTAGCATTAGTAAAGCATTTGCATTTTAGAATTCCCAATTCCATTAATATTCCCGGGAAACAGGTTAGAGTTGCAACATCTTGATATTGCAGCTCGTCCTAGTTTCGCTGGGCGCGGAAATGGGGCGAGGCCAGATGAATATTCTACCCGGGTATTATGTACCACTAGCTGTGCCTCGCGGTTTTACCCGCGGTAACGTAGCCTATGTGTTGATTTAGGGTGTCAGCTAACTCCATACCAAATTTTATTAAAATCGCTCCAGCCGTTTAGACATGAAGAAGTAATAAACATACACTCACAAACTTTCGCCTTTATAATATTAGTGTGATAACTTTAAGCCCCGGCTTTGTCTGCTTAAAATAGAACGGGAAAATGGAAAAAATATCCAATAACTTTTCCAATTTGTGAAAGTGTCAGACTAATAAATAGTACAATTTTAAAAAGATAGGAATATTGCTAAATTCCCGGGAAATTCTACTACTTAATAGGTATCTGTTTTTCACTTTTCCCCAACCTGTAGCATAATTCATAGAGTAGTGTTGTAAAAATGTTGAGCTATTTAGTCTTAAATTCGAGATTCTTCCACTAGTCTCGTGAGGACTCTTGAGTCCTTTGCTTCTTTTCAGTTCTATATGTATTTTCAGTCCTTCGAGTCTTTTTAATGAGCGTGCGAATCATTTTATAAATATCTGTTTTTTTTTTTCGATTTAAGTAAGTCCAGGGAATGTTGTAATTCATGGGATTAAATATTGTTTGACTTGATTTCCGCTAAAGACTCGGAGGATTCAGTCCCACCGAATTCTTTTAAAAAAACTACTGAGTCTTTTTAAAATAATTAGGTGGGACTCATCTCATGACTGCATGAGTTCCAACAGTCATATCAAATCAATCATATTTATTCAGTTTTGACCAGTATTTTGGCACTTATGAACGTCAAAAGATAATTAAAAAGGAAGCCCTTAAAGGACTCAAACATGTCTTCTTATCTTTTGGGTCATCACTAAGTCTTTTTTAGAAGACTCCAAATCTTGAGCTGGACTCGAGTCTTTAAAAAAAACTGAGTATTCTTGAACAGTTTAGGTTCCATTATTATAAGACTTCGCAATTGAAGTATTCTGTAGGTACATACTACTACTAATAAATAATTTCAATCGTCCACACAAAGGCAACAAACAACACAAATACGACGCTGCATGGTATTGATTGGCGTCCTCGCATAAACTGGAGCTCTGTCTCATCTTCTATCCCTTTCGCACGCGATCGATTCCACCTAGGAGAGAGGGAGACGGATAGCCGACAACCCGTGCTGCGCCGGTCGAATGTCCAAAGGTATAAATAGTTATAGATCCGCAACTCCATTTTGATGGGGATGAATTTGCAGACATATTTAAGGCTCTTACACACTCACGTACGTAACTGGAATAGACATGTAGACACCGCCAATCAATTGACGTACTTTTTAAAACTGTCAAAACGAAACTCTCCCATAGATTTTGTATGGTACTACAAGCAAGTGACATCACTATTTTGCCAACTCAATTAAACTACTTTTTTCTATTACTACAATGCGACCAAAAATCGTAATTTACAGGTAATTTAAAATTAATTAAGTTTTTAAGACCAGAATGAAGTGTCTTTTTAGAAAAGTTTTGATTTCGAATTAATGGGGAATGGTGTCAAATTGTCTATTAGATTTAGTGCTTTAATTTTTATTGAAAAATAATTTTGCTGCATATTTTCTAGTTCGGTTAAGAAATGGCGAGAAAAATTCAATGAGATTGTCCAAATATTATTATGAATATCGTAGTCTGACATGTTAAACTATGTTCTTGACTATAATGGTTACAAAAAAAAATAATGATAAAATCACAATTATACGATAGATTGCCGTATTTTTCTTTTTCTATTGTCAAAAACATTAAAATACCACGAATAAAATTTACGTTTTCGGTTAAAAGTTAAATTACGCAGGAAGGAATCCTTATCAGCCGAAACTCGTCAGTAACAATAACAAAAAATTGCATCATTTATATTAATACGAAATGTATTGTTTTGACTCACAACAGTAATTTGAATTTCACAAAATATTCTTTTACTTTGTAAGGATTCCTTCCAATTTAAATTTTAATCCGGCTCGAAGGACCAAAGGAAGGATTAGTGGGAGCACTTAGCTGTATTAATGCTTTTTATTAAAATAAAACAAGAGTTGAAAGCAAGGTACTGAAATTTCTACAGTGTGTTATTTTTGTACTTCACTCTAGAGTTTATAATGTAATGTAATAATGTTTATGTAATTAATGATGTAATTATGTATGGTATTGATAATATATTAACGATTGAGCGGATTCCTCTCAATACAGTTTTTTTACAAACTTATAGAGAGGATTTTCCCTACAATCTGTTTAATTTAAATTGGTTCCAATATTTATTTATTTATTATTTATTCTAGAGACTTAGAGACCTGGAGATTCTAGTAAAGAGTCAAGAAACTACTAAATGTCAAGTCTCTTTCCGAAGTGTTTTCGTCAATGTGACGTAATCGTCATCATCAGTCGGCCGTTTGGTGTAGTGGTTCAACGGACTACTATGCCGAGAGGTCCCGGGTTCGATTCCCGGCCGGGCAGAAATTGAAATGATGAATTTTACTTTCTGTGACGGGTCTGGGTGTTTTCTATGTATAATATGTATGTATTTACAAAAAAAAAGTATTTAAGTATGTTTATATCCGTTGTCTAGTACCCATAGTACAAGCTTTGCTTAGTTTGGGGCTAGCGGCGTAGTGTAAAATGTCCAAGGATATTTATTTATCATAATTTCAGCCACAGTACGTCCACTGCTGAACATAAGCCTCCCCCAATGATTTCCACATCGTCCGGTCCGGTCCGTATGTGACGTAATGATGATGATGGCTCATTGCTGAACAATATTCCCTGGAAATTTTTAATGGTTTACTAGAACTTTCAGGACGCGAAGACGGGTCACCCCTCGCAAAAAAGAAATGACCACGCCCTTTATAGGGTCACCATTCGCCCGGACGTATACGGAATTCCTTTCCGATGTTTTTCCGGCATTTTGTACTTTGGAGTGAATAAACACGGGCAATCTAGAAAATTTGAAACGCGAAATTGTAACAAATTAGTTCAAACGTTTGTTTGAACCAAATAAACCATTTTTCTTTCTTTTAAATTACCCCATATTTCGTGAAAAAAAGTTACTTCTTTCAACTTCTCTAAAAGAAAAGTGACGCAATATTACTGTTAATATTTTTTTAACTTTCCGAAATACCCCGTTAGCCTACACTTTCTGGGTAATCTACACCTATTTAATGCTATTGTAAGTACCAACACTGTATTCTGTTGCATATGCATAGATAATTAAAAGCATTTCAAATTAGACTGATTTAAATGTGAAGCCAATAGGTATACAGGGTGTTAGGTAATTGGGTATATGAGCCGACACTAGCCCATGTTAACATGGGCATATAAATGGTATGGTGAAGTCAGAAAATTGATATCTTCATTTTAATTATTTTAATTTTCATACAAATCGGATTTTATAAATTTATTTTGTATTAACACACCCTGTATTAACTAAACATGACATTGCTTTTATAGTTGGTAAAGATAACAGAATTTCAAGTACATACTGTGGCTTCTTGTCATTGAAATAAGTGCGATTTTGCGTCAATGATTTAAGGAGTTATAATTTGCCGTCAACTATACACCAACCCGATCGAGCTAAATGCGCACTTCGCTGGAATGCGACTCTCCTTCCCACTACCCGCACACACCTCCCAGCATTCGCACCGTCTGTACCAGAGAGTCCATGTGACGTCACGGCTGCTAGGTGCGCAGTTAACTAGACGCGACGGGGTTATATAACCGTCTGATGTCCCTTAAAACCTAAGAATCTTCTTTTGTCACAACTAGGTTGATATAAGCCTGTCTAATATGCGTCTTAACTTGATGTTAGATGGTCCCTTTTAGTATCTGTCTGTACTAATATTATAAAGCTGAAGAGTTTATTTGTTTGAACGCGCTATTCTCAGGAACATGGTCCGATTTGAAAAAATCTTTCAGTGTTAGATAGCTTAGCCCATTTATCGAGGAAGGCTATTAGGCTATAATTATTTATCATCAAGCTAAAACAAGTAACTATTCCACGCGGAATAAGTCGCGGGAAGAAGCTAGTCTTGGTTAAGACCGCAAACAGTCAATACATATCGATACCTCTGGGCTCAAAGGTCGTAAAGGACAAAGTACGACTTTTCAGGAGAAGCAAAAAACGTTTTTTTATTTTTTTATTCGACAGTAACTTTTTTGTTTTTTGAGCTATTAAAATATGACTTAGGAAGAAAGTGCTTAGAATTCACAGCATTTTCCGAGGAGGTATTGAGAAACTGGACTAGATCTGTATTTACTGAGATAGATTTCCTTTACGCCCTCAAAATTACAATAAAAAGACCTTTACGCCCCTCAAATATTCGTCCTAGGCAAGTTACTCAGGACGTAAGTCTCCTTTTATTTCACAAAACTACAAAACCAAGGTAATAAATGACAATTTACATAGTTTTATAGGTTTTCGTAGGTCGTAACGGAACACCCAGGTAAGGTATTATGCAAGGGTAAATTGATAATTTAGCTTAAATATTTAATGTTTTATGGTATTTGATATGTAATATACCATTTCTTCACTGTTTTAATGAATTATGGTCTTTTAAATAAAATAAAATAATTTTTCGTAGCTTCATAATTTAATGCACACAATTTATGAAACTGTTTAAGCAGAAGTTTTGATATCTTCGAACTAGAAGATACCATTTCCGATATAAGAGTGAATTTAGAAAATAAATATTATGACGCTTTAAAATAAAACTTCATAAATGTGTACCTACTATATACGAAAAGCCGAAACTAATTTAATTTAATTTATTTATTTAATCATTATTATTATTTCGAAAAACTACAAATGGCGGACTTAATTCCATAGGGCAGTCTGTCAACCAGTTGACCTTAAATTATGATAATGCAGATCGGATAGAATTATTAAGGACAAGCGAAAAACAAACTATAAATTATTCTAAATTCTAAATAGATTAAACATTATTATTCATACTAGCTTAAAATTATGTCATTTTACTTGATATAAAAGTAGAAAGGTTAGGTAAGTAAGATTACAAGTAGGAAGCTTTCATTCCAGTAAAGTACATCCACTTACTTTACTGTAGGAGTAATAATACCGTTTTTAAAACCCAATTATTTTTAATATAAAATATAACTTCGAAAAAAGTGCATTCACGGTTTTTAGTAGATTAAGTCTCAACTGACACTGACACTATATTTTCCCATGTTGTGTAAATATTTTTCCTACTAGATATATATTAGCTGATCCAAATAACTTTAACTATACTTATTTATTATAATTATGTACCTACAGTAAAAGTGGTTTTGACCAAGGGCGTTAGTCAAAATTACTAGGAAATCATTAAAAACAATTGATAAGTGTAGCATTTGTGTGATTTGTGCATAGAAAATAATGACACCTTAAGGTACTACAGTAAGGTGACTTCTTTTCTCATAATATTTTAACAAATCTAGCTTTTTAATTTTTTAAATTTTTATGAAAATTTCATAAAAATCATAAAAACATGCTATAACATGTTTTCATTTCCTTAATCATCTTTAATGATCTTTTACCTAACAAATACGTAGTTTCTTCAAATATGAGAAATAATAAAAAGCAACATTACTTTACCCGATGTAGGTAGATGTCATCATTTAATATGTACAGACGACGGCACATCAACGTAACCACTGTGGGTTCTTGAGCAGTTGTAATAGGGGCGAGTTTGCAACAAAAATGGGTAACCTGATGTAGCTGTCGTGTATACAATTACATAAATACACTCTAAATTAATAGTTTTATTACATATTTTTAATGATTTTTTTAGTTCTTTCGTTTCTTCCAAACGCACCTACTTAAATACAATAAGAAACGTCTATAAAATTAACCTTCTCAGTTATTATAATATCTTCTCTTTGTAGATTTTTAAAATATTTGTTTAGATAATCTAAGGGCGTAAAGGACAAATTATTTAGACTTTGGTATGAAAATGTTAGGTTGTATAGGACAATAGATATACTTCATGTACATTATACGCCCAAAAAATTGTGTTTATTTGTTCTTTACTACCATGGTAACTCTACTAAAAAATCAAATGGTATTTACATCCCAATTTTCACGATGATTTCTGTTTAGCTTATCAAAAATGATGGGTCGTAAAGGCACTTTTTTTGAGAATTTCGACAAACTAAATATACAGATCGATAGAGAATTAAATTCTGAGTAAAACTGTATAAATAACTCATTTTCGGTATTTTGTCCTTTACGACCTTTGAGCCCAGAGGTATCGATATATTCTCCTTTAAACAATTCACATTACCAGTAAATATCTAAAACAGCGACTTGCTCATAATCTCCGTTCATTTAGTCACGACGCGGCAAGGTTACTGTGAAGGTTGTATTACATTAACCACACACTGCTTTAGAGCTATTGTAATACAGTTCAAAATAGATGCTTATCTCAAATTCGTCCGCCCACGTTTCCGATGCCAAGTTAAATTTGCATCACAGATTCGCTTAGTCCGTCGTAATACGGGCTAAAATGGGGATACTGGCGCGTTTGAGACATTGTATTCGCTTGCCTGCAGTCTGGGAGACATGTTGCGTAGTATGAAGCAATATTGATTTCCTTCTATGCTGCTAGACAGTTGAAACGGACTGGTTGGTACATACGAGTTAATAGCAGTTCACCCCTTCACTCTTCTTTTGGAGCTATTGTATGTTAAGTCCTATCTACTGGTAATAAAGCCGAATTACAATGTCAAATTACCCAATATGGTGCAAGGGGCACTTCTATTGTAAAATTGAGTCATGAATGCAAATTGTGTTTTATTTAATGACTAACTGCCCAACCAACGTCCTGTAGAGATTACATTTTGTGTGATCGTGTGAATATTATTCCAACAAAAAATGATGAATTATCAGTTAAATTACCTAGTTACAATTTTCCTGTTATTTCCATGACCATAAACAAAACGGAAAATATCGTTTTAAGGATAGAACTAAGGACTTTCAGAAAAATTCCCGGGAAACATTTATCAACTAGCTTTTCCCGCGAGAGTTTCGGTCTGTCATAGAAAACTAGATCGCGTGTTCCCGTGTAACTCAATTTATGCAAGTAGGCTTTTAAAAAGCACTTTTACACGTCCCAGTATTAACCCTACCACTGCTTCAGGACAATAAATGGGCCAGTGGTGAGAAGCAGCGCAAGAAACTTAGTCACTATTCATCATCATCATCATTTCAGCCGTAGGACGTCCACTGCTAAACATAGGCCTCCCCCAATGCTTTCCATGTTGATCGATTGGTAGCGGCCTGCGTCCAGCGCTTCCCTCACTTCTGCTGCTTCAGTCACTATTGTCAGCCTCTTTTTCAATGGTTTACAGACTTAAAAATATACAGGGCCACCATATCCAATATGGACGCGACTTTAGGTGGCCGTGGCACGGAATCCGAGGTAGGTACATTATAGCTCACCCGTCTACAGGGTGGAGGGGGGAGTGACCTCTCCCCTCTCCCCTCAGACCCCGCGTGATTGATTTGTCCCGAATGCAGTCCGTCCGGCGATTTCTAGATCGGATATTTTGTTATGATTTAGTAGAGGCAATATATTGGCAGAAATATTCTAAGATTTGTAATAGAGTATCATACACGTACACTGACTCTACACTGGTTGGGTTTTTATTGGCGGTCAAGCTGTAGATCCTGGCTACACAGGAGTTGCAGCGGTGGGAACGAGAGGTGGGAATGGTACTCTGGCGTTAGAATATAGCTTAGCAGTTAATTCCTTTTTATATGGCTTTTTAGAATTTAATACATAATGTTAACAAGAATTTATAGCACTTTTGTAAAATCATTGCTTGTTTGACAACTAGGTATTGTAATTTTTTATCACTTTATTAATCGCCTGCGTTCGGCGAGCAGTGTTCGGCGAACAAAGATCGGATGTATACCACGAACAAGTCTCTCAGTCCAACAATAAGGGATTTATTTTACATATCTTATGGAATATTTTAATAAAGCATGGCTGCATCACCATAATGTTGATGAGATCTTGACTTTATGTAGGTTTTGTTAGTCACTATGTAGGTAAAATAAATAAACCAAACTTCATTTAATGTTAGCGCAACCATAGCTTCTTATACACAAAAGATACAAACGGCGCTTCAAGTGTAACACTAATATCTATGCCGTTGTAATAGGGTTGCTATTGGCACAAAAATCACAAAATAGGAGCAGAAGACAAACTACATACAAAGTGCGCTCGGGCAACGCACACATAAACAACAACACCGTCAATAATCGCAAACCAATCTAAACCAGTGCGAAGTGTAAGTGTCCGCTTGAGACGCATCTGTGTGCGTATGCAAAATGAAGTACATACACATACAGGCGATTGTCTTGTTACTATCTATTTTGTACAAAAATATAGTTAGTATGCTTAGTGCGAGTTTGCATTAAACGAAGTCGCTAGCGTCAAAAAATCTATATGATTTTAGTTCTTGAAAGTGTCCGCTAGGGGCGCTGTACAATCCTTCATACGTTTAATGTCATTTGTTACGCAGTCGCTAGCGAAGACGTTTGATGTAACTCGCACTAAGCCCCCTGTGGGCTGAGTGTGAGTTTACATTAAAAAATGTATGAAAATTTTAGTTTTTGATCGTTTCCCGCTAGGGGCGCTGTACAATCCGTCGTACATTTAATGACATTTTTTGATGTAAACTCACACTAGACCCTCTGATGTACTATCGCTAGTACAGTCAGCGTCAAATATTCCGTCTTAAGCCCCAAAAAGTATAACAACCTTATTCCAATTGTAACAACGGTGTTGCGAACTTTTTGGCTAATTTGCCATGAAGTATTTGACGCTGGCTGTACATAAACAAAACAGTTCTTAATTTAAGTTTCTTCTTGATCTTCTATCTTCTCTTCAGTGATGATAATTGACGCAACAATCTCGATGCATTAAGCACCTAACACGCTGACGCCTCGGATCTGTGATCGCGTGACGTGAGCTGCATTAAGAACGTTGCGCCATTTTGTTTTCCGTTGGTTTTGACAGTTATTTGAATTTCGAACATCAAGTACTGACTAACGTCAAATAGTTTCGTGACACCCAAAGTGGCCAAAAAGCTGATAAGACAACCTTTTTTTAAATTATGTGTATGTTTTTTGTTTCTTCTTTATTCTAATTGTAATAAGACGTTGCAAACTTATTGGCTACTTTGGAACGAACTATTTGACGCTGACTGTACCAAAACCGCACACACATTAAATAAAAACATACAATAATTTTAACACATAAATACAAAACACCTATTTCTGTTACAGCAAAACTAAAACTATATGTATCTATCTCTTTTTTATGTTGGAATAAGAGAGGGACAGATAATACAGAAGAAAAATGTCTACTAAAAGCATGAATTATAAAGTCCGCACCAATAGACGCCGGCCATTTTGAAAATATTCAAATTTTTATTTCTATTTCGATTAATAAATCTACAACTTTAGACTCAATATTATTCGTTAAAAGCAGCCAGCATCTATTAACGATTTCTTACACTATAATAAAGACTTCTATAAAACCTTTTTACAATCAATAATCTTATAATGATTTTATCAAAGCCTTATCACGTAATACTGCATCATCAAATTGGTTATTCAAAATTCTATAGCAGTAATCGAATCGCTTTGCACAGGGCTCTGTGAGAGCACAACGTAATTCCAATAGGGGGGTGGGGTGAAGCGGGGGTACACCCCACATAACCCCTCACCCCGAGGGGAAGCCGGGGTGAATAGATATTTGTGCGCGCACAGAGATGTAAATATAATTTTCACTGCAGTAAATGGCACAGGTAAATTTATCCTACTAATATTATAAATGCGAAAGTTTGGATGTCTGGATGTTTGTTACTCTTTCACGCAAAAACTACTGAACATATTTTGTTGTAACTTTACAGTATTATTGTTTATAACCCAAAATAACATATTATAGGCTGTGACAAACTAAATTTCACACGGGTGAAGCCGCGGGTAAAATTGTTTAAAATAGATTTTATAATTATTGCACACAACATAAAACTGGGAATTTATTATTTTACACCGCCTTTTACTGCAGTGATGAGTAATTAATTAGAAAATGGTTGAATTTATATAAATACACAACAAATTATCGCAATATTAGATACTAAGTATCAAAATAAAGTTGAATACATACAAAAAATAAGCAGTGTTCTAGTTGCATAAAATCGAGTCACATACAATCAGCAATCAAATAATTCGTGACACCCAAAGTAATCAAAAAGTTCGCAACACGTCTTTGTTACAATTGGAATAAGGTTATATCAGCAACTTTTTTTTTGACCACTTAGCGTCACGGACTATTTGTCGCTGACTGTATGAATAAATAAAATACAGAAGTAACAACGCTTCTGAAGAGAATTTGGAATGTTTTAAAGAAAAAAATCTTGAAATTCTTCTTTCTTCTGTCACTGATGTAAAAACACAAGTCCAACCCACCATTCGACAAGACTGAAGCGCATAACGGCGTCAGTCGAGCCGAAGGATGGACTGGTCAAGCGTCTGTCTTCTTGCAACTTCTTTTGTCTTCTTGCAACTTCTTTATGTCTTCTTGCAACTTCTTTATGTCTTCTTCGTACTTTTTGTCTTTTTACAGCCTGTGCACTAATATGGCCAAGGCCATGCCCCTTTCTATGACCAATCAAGGTTTTGGAAAGAGGCAGAACATTAGACCTTTTTACATATAGTTAGTACCTATTGAAATTTTCAAAATTGGTCTTTATGTATTGGGAATACAGTTCACAGGTAATACATGATGCCAAGTCAATTTATAGACCGTTTCATCCACGAAGACGCGCCCCACCAATTTTTGGTCGAGGGAAGCACGTGGTGCGAGGAGTTTGATCCGAGCGTCATTATTGTAGTGTGCGTGTGCACTCGTGGATAATTTAGCGTGTACCGATAACACTCAAACATTAGCGGAAGAATGGTGGGGCGCGTCTTCGTGAATGAAACGATCGGAGAACAGTGCTTCTGGGCTCTCTATGATAGAGCATATAGGTTTTGACACAATACTGGCCACTTACCTTTGTCTGCATTCACCTAATTATTAAATAAAAAATAAAATAATTCATACTGGTCAATACTTTTAAATTACCTACATATAAAGAGCCCAGTTGCACTGTACATAAAATACAAAATACAATGAACAGTTCTTTACATTGCAACTCAGCATTCTAAATTGTAATCGCTGACATAATACAATTATTGGAATGTACAGTCAGTGTTGTAAGAATTAAGGAGAAAAAAATTTGGATGCATTCAACAGATTTGTTGTTTATGTATGAAAGGAAGGAAATCAGTTTATTTGGTCCATCAGAATTTAAAAATTGTCATGACTGAAAGACTTATTCGCTTCTTTATAAAAAAAGTCATAAAACTCATTTTATTTTTGCAGGCTTTTAAAAAGCATTTCTAACGTCCCAGTATTAACGCCACCACTGCTTCGGGACAATGGGCCAGTGCTGAGAAGAAGCAGCGCAAGAAACTCAAGTCACTAATTTAACTTTTAAGACTGGGTTATTAAGCCCGACTGTACATCAACAAATTGTTGAAATCGGCTTCCTGTACCTGACTCATATTACGGTTTGCATCATGAAATAGCTTTACATTTAGTACTTTATTAGGTACGTTCAAATTGTAGAGGAAACCATGTATAACTAAATGTAAATTAGTAATAAGAAATATAAATTAATCGTTGAGGTTTTTGATTGTCAATAGAGCCCATTATAAGTACAAATGTCGGTTTTATTATGAAAGTAATATGCAAAATGTTTTGCAAATTATTAATTCGTACAGAATGAAATAATTCGCATCACGACAGATGCGTACAAAGAGTTGAAACCGTTATTCTTTTGTAGTTAAAAGAAAGAAACCCCATTCTTCCAGTTGACTCTTTTAAATCCAGACTAGGTATTGAATTGAATTTATTTTTAAAAGCTAAATAAAGGGAATAAAGAAACAAGTTACAAAGAATTAAGTCTGCGAATGCTTTGTCCCATTTCCGGTTTGTACGTTTGACCCTAGACGTGAAACACCTGGATAATATTAATATAAGTTCATTGAAACCACTTACCTGGCTAACGTTACTGTCAAAAACAGCATCGTAGGCATAAATCCTTGGCGGCTCGGGTGGTGTGACATTATTACGGGTGACAGCAACTGTGTGGTTCACCGGATCCACTGAGACGCAGTTGTAGGAGTTCTCCAACGTCTCCTTCTGGTCCATGGGACGGACTCTGACCACCACGCGTACATTTTCAACGGTTGGCGCTGCTAACTCTGCGTCCTAAAGAACATGTTTATATGTATTACGGTTACTGAATAAGCAAGTTCGTCTAAATGAGGAAAAGTGTGACAATAAATGACATCACTGCACTGTTGATGTTCAAATTGTACTTTTATTCGCGTTTTATTTTTAATTCGTCCCACAATACTAAGGAAGTAAATTCTAAAACGTTAATAACGACCAAAACACTTAAAACAACTGTTTAAATTAACTTGCTTTATCCTCAAATCGGTAAGAGGCACTTGATAGTAAAAACGGACGTAAGGTGCGCGCGCATAAGTACCCCGCGACCTAAATACAGAAAAATAAAATCCTTTGTTCTATCATTAAAACAAACGACGAAACTAAACAACGCGATGAAACTCCACTGTAATAAATCAGTAATCAATGGTGTAACGTACTAAAATGTTAAGTCCACTTTCTGCCCCCACTCAACACTGAACCATGCTACAACAGAACCTCTCTTGGAATGGCTTGAGCACATCGTTTGTGGCAAAATGGAGGCCGAAAAACCAGGTCACTAGGTCGAAACTGGGCCGAATGTCGGTATTGATGTACCCAGATATGACATATGGCTGTTTTTATATTTATCGTGCAACTTTTTGCGTCGGACGTATTTTATAACGATAAGTGTAAACTCTAGATAACGACGCATTTTTTCGACGTTATTGAGTCGTTAAATGGTAAAGATGATAGAGAACAAGGTGAAGCAAAAACATGACCCTCCTTCTGGCGCAGTCGGGTAAATAGACAAAAAATTTCGACGTTTTATTTATTTACACTTTTGCACATACAACTGTACAGTGGCGGACTTAATGCCAGGTGGCATTATCTGCCAGTCAACCACAGGTCGAGTAGAGAGACTAAGGCGGCGATTAAGGAGTTTGTCGTTAAATCGAATAATGTTAGAGTTTACACTGTAATTGGGACTTATTTTAAGATCATTTACAATTGCTTTTTAATTGTTTAATGGTATATGTATTAAGAGCTGATACAAAATGAAAAATGTATAACAGATATTACTTTTTAGAAACAATTAGTATTTCTTGTGCTGTGAATTATAACTTTGCTTTTTAATTTAATGTACGTAACCACAATACAATTAGAAGAAAATCACGTTTTCAATCAATAAATTAAGTGCAGCGAAATGAAACTGATTTATTTAGTGTGGGCCTATTTTATTGTTATGAAAAAATAATCGTTTTAACATAAACATTGTTGGAAACTATTCGCTCACAAGTTAAAATTATAAAATTACCACATTGATCAGTAATTAATATTCTTTGATTGAATTTATTTTAACGATAGAACTTTTTATTTCATTTTGATAGATCTAGATTGATTGTGACTAATTAGAAGTCTAGAATTGTTAAATACAATAAAAGTACTTGTCAGACAATTTTAATCGTTAATTTAAAAAGGTGATGATTTTATTCAAGCTCATAATAAGCAAGCATTTTTAAGATAGTATCATTTACGTTAATTTACGCCTTGGGGTGCAGATAAGATTTTTTTAGAGTAAAAAATGAAGGACGAATGAGTACCAATAAGAATAAGTATTAGAATAAGAAAAAAAAGTGTAATACCACAATGAAATACCAAAAAGCTCATGATAACGTAATTATGTATTACTTTTACTTTCAGCTGTGGTTCAAAGTGGAAAGTGGGTCATCACTTTTGCTGATTAGCAAACCGGACCAACCAATAAGAAAAATTACGCTTAGAAATTAAATGACTTAGACAATTTTAACATTAAAAAGGATAGAGGTGACCTTGCTAGCAGAATAAACGGTCAGAGCGTGCTACAGAAGTACGTACTTACTAGGAAAACCTCGATAATATCGACCCCCACATGTGCGCCATTTTAACTGCGACTCGCGAGAAAAGATAAAAATCATCATTGACGAAATGACGATCTTTCTATTCTAGCACGTTTCGCTAGCGATGCAGACGCGTAGTAATGAATTATACGGTAATAGACGGACGGCAGTTACTACGCACAATGCTAACTCGAGTACCTAGGTAGATGTGAAATGACCCTGAGATACGATGAGTCACAACGCGGTTGTAACTAAAAAATTCAACGACTTCACACAAAAGGCGTCGCCCAAGTACATGATGAACAATGAAATTATATCGCCACATTGACCATGATGCTATATCACCCGATTATCGGAATTAAATATATGAAATGGTTATGAAATCATGACTAACACACATCCGGGCACCGCGTGATAAGAAAAATTCACTTACAGGCATTTTTGGAGCTCCCCCACTGGCTGGATCACAGGAACGTTATTGCTTCTGTGCGACACCGAGAGACACGTCTTTTGTTTGCCGAATATTGTAAAAATCAATACCGTCGACCTACCAGGGTTGCCAACTCTACGTATTTTTACGTAGATCTACGTATTTTAAGCCTTCCTTGCAAACCTACGAACTTTAGTCCCAGAATCTACGTATTTTCTATCAAATTTGCAAAATAGGCTGAATGGGCATCGTTTCCTTTACTTTCGCGAAAAAGTTCGATCATGGTTCCGATCACGGTTATTTGGCATGTGGCAAAAGTCGGAACTAATGTTATTTTGACATTTCCCCATAGAAAAAATACTGTACAGCGCCCCCCTGTAAATCTCACTGAAAAGCCTTGATCTGTGGGTCTAGATAAAGTGCACTTTTTGATCGAATCGAAAATCGAATCCGTCAAAACTCCATACAAAAAAAAGGCTTTTCGACTGGTTTGCGATTAAAATGTGCACTTTGTCTAGACCCACTGATATGAAATTTGAAATGTGACGTGACAGTGTGTGTAAACCGTCAAACGGTCAAAGTGAATCTTCACTATAAAAATATTTCGAACTAAGATTGTGCTAAGATTTCGAAGGTGTTGTTGTATTTCGATATTTTTCAACTTCCTTCCTTCTTTCCAACAAATATAATTTTGTATAAAAATTTGTCTGAAAATGATACACAATAAAAGTGCTTTACTACTTTTAGGGTAATATAAATTGTCGTTTTATTACTTTTTACCTACCCCTACTCTCTTCATTTCACTCAGAAAAAAAAGTACGTAGATCTACGTATTTTCTATATGGAAATTGTACCATTTCTACGTAATTTTCTAATCTGTCCTACGACTTTTTCAAAATCCGAGTTGGCAACACTGCGACCTACTTTTCCGTTTCAATTCCCTTTGCGAGCGAAATGGAAATGACGTGACATTTTCTACTAATGTTGCTAGTGTTTTTAACAAAATACTACCAACCAAACCAGGAAGTGAGGGCGCTACTTTCGATTAACTATTACTTTGGAATGAGGATCAGTACTGTTGTAGAAAATTCAATAAAACTAGTATCTACGTTAATCTTTAAGACATAAGAAAGATATATCTTTTTGAATTATCCAAATCTGACCATTACTTACGAAGATATTAAGTAATAAACATAGGCCGTTTTTGCCGCTAAAAGTCAACGTACGCAGGGCCGCGTGACGTCATTATATCCGAATCGAGCGCAGCCGGCGTACTATTGGGATGGAAAATATTTCTTTCCAGCTAAACTATCAGTTTTAGAAAAAAACTTTTAATAACATTTATTCATCAAAATAAAGTAACCTATCGACCAGTAATTTTTAAAAATAAAAATTGTTAAAAATAAGTATCGCTATGTCCAAAAACCACATTTTCATAGGATTCGATGCAATGCGGAGACGCGGTTGGGGTGAGTGTAACTTAATGATTGTTTGTATTGAACATAATATTAATAATAATAATAATAATAAATAACCTTAGACATTTTACACTGCGCTTCTAGTCCCAAACTAAGCAAAGCTTGTACTATGGGTACTAGACAACGGATATAAACATACTTAAATACTTTTTTTTGTAAATACATACCTACTTATTATACATAGAAAACACCCAGTCCAATACAAACAAATATGTTCATGCACACAAATGTTTGTACTGTGCGGGAATCGAACCCGCTACCTCCGGAATAGTAGTCCGTTTCGAACCACTACACCAAACGGCCGACACATATACGGCCGACAATAATACATAATATGATGCTAATACCCAGTTTCTGGCCTGGGGGGGAGGGGGGGATAAGTCATACCCAGCTTATAGCCTGGGGGAGGGGCAAGCCTTACCCAGCTTCTGGCCTTGGTGGGAGGGGGGGAGAGGAAGGTCATACCCAGTTTCTGGCCTGGGGGGGGGGGGTCAAGTCATAACCAGTTTCTATGGGCTGGGGGGAGGGGCTAGCCTTACCCAGCTTCTGGCCTGGGGGGGGGGGGGTCAAGTCATACCCAGTTTCTGGCCTGGGGGGGGGGGGTAAGTCATACCTAGCTTATGCTCATGGGCTGGGGGAGGGGCTAGCCTTACCCAGCTTCTGGCCTGGGGGAGGGGGGGTCAAGTCATAACCAGTTTCTATGGGCTGGGGGGAGGGGCTAGCCTTACCCAGCTTCTGGCCTGGGGGGGGGTCAAGTCATACCCAGTTTCTGGCCTGGGGGGGGGGGGGGTAAGTCATGCCTAGCTTATGCTCATGGGCTGGGGGGAGGGGCTAGCCTTACCCAGCTTCTGGCCTGTGGGGAGGGGGGGGGGGGGTCAAGTCATACCCAGTTTCGGGCCTGGGGGGGGGTAAATCATACCCAACTTCTGGCCGAGGGGAAAGTCATGCCCAGTTTATGACCTGGGCAGAGGAGGGGGGCGGGGGAGTCATACCCAGCTTCTAGGCTACGATTAAATAGATTTCCAGGAGGGAGCAGCTGTCCTTTCCTGCAGCAGCTGGCCCGCCCATGGGAACGGCGAATAGGTAGGTAGGTACGTAGGTTTAACTCAGAAAAACTAAATAACAGGTAGGTGTTGCGTGTACATCGAAATGATCTTCATAACAATGTCTTGTAGCCTAGGCAGAGTGTATCTGCCTCAGCTGCTATACCTTATTAATAGAAGTAAATAAATAAATACTTGTACATTTTTATATTTTACTTAGAAGAAGATATGACTCTAACAACACTTATGAACACTTTATTTGAATAAATCGCCAAATATACCACCGCGGAGACCCCAATCACGTCTCTGCGTTCCATTGAATCGTATGAGCGTATGGATTTTTTGCGTTATTTTTCACAATTTCTATTTTTAAAAATTACTTATCGATAGCTTACTTTATTCTGATGAATAAATGTCATTACAAGTTTTTCTCTAAAACTGATAGTTTGGCTAGAAAAAAATATTTTCTATCCACGCAGTACGCCGGCAGCGTTCGGATCGGATATAATGACGTCATCGTCCCCGCGCCGGGCGGTCAGTGAATTTTTTTAGTAATTTGGCCATAACTTCGTCAATTTTTGTCGTAGAACAAAAATTTTTGGACTGTGTATTAAGGATTTCTTAGCCCTATAAATCTGCATTCACAGCTAAAAATCGAAATGATCCTCATTTTATCAGCAAATCATCGGGAAGATTATAATGGTTTTCTTTAAAAATGCTGTTTATTTTTTTTTTATTTATTCATTCCGCAAAATAATAATAATACATAGTCTACGTGTGATCCTAGTGAAGGATTTTTAGTGTATTTTGTTGGATTATTTTTTAGGATATTGGGTTGATTTGGGAGTAAATCACGTCCGGTGATTATAACGTTGTTCAAAGCCTTTAAATGAATTCAGTAATTTTAATTCGCCTTGCTGTCTTATTTTGATAAGCGTTAATCGTTTCTTATAAATATTTTAGTACCAAATTAATATTTTTTTCTTTCTTTCTTTCAATCAAATCGGGCATCAGTAAGTAAAGATCACATCATGCGAAGCGATCTATCAACAAAATTATTCTGACACACGCTACCAGAGAATATTAAATAAGTATCCACCTACCTGAATTCTTATAAATTATTTTTTTATCTTTCAAGTATTTGCTCAACTTATACATAATAGGCCCGCTGATTGTTATAATAATATGTAGAGATGAAACGGATAGTTGTTTGGCCGGATACCGGATACCGGATATCCGGCCAGCTGCTAGGCCGGATAGCCGGATATCTGGCGGCCGGATAGTTGGCCCATTGTCTCGTTGCATGTCGTGACGAGTTTAGCGCCGCACAAGTGCTTCGAAGGCGATCAGTGGGTATTAGTAGACTAGACTAGTCACACTTTTTGAAAATCGAATCCGTCCGAATAGAATGTCAGATTTTGCCACTTGTCTAGGGGGCAGATCAACAGGCGATTTCGGTTGCTATCGTGCGTGCGTGATTGAATAGCGAAAATTAAATTAGTTTACTTGTTGCGTAATCTGACTGAACTGCATGCATCATGTCATCAAACCATCAGTGAAAAAAAGATCGCCTTTTTTATTTGGCAATATTTCGACACTAACAGATATTTACTATTTATGTATTCGTCATTAGAGTGAATAGCCCAGAAAGAGAAATTAGTTTTTTGAAAGACCTTAATATGGCTTTTGTAACTTTTTGGACTTTAAACAAAAACCGTCATTATTATAAGCCATTTTATTGATATTTACCTCAAAGATTAATGTATTTCATTTTATTAATAGAAAATTATCGTAGTTTTTAATATCCGGTATCCGGCCGGATAGTAAATTTAGGCCGGATATCCGGCCTAACGGATAGTTACCGGATATCCGTTTCATCTCTAATAATATGAGTGGCATCTATCATTTAGGTACTCACTGCACTGCACTGCAACTGCATATTTTATTAAAATCTTTTGAAAAAAATACTGATTATGACTATAATATTACGTTAATTTTGCACGTGCACGCGTCTCTATTTATAAAGAGTGGGTGCCTTTTTGGTACGAAAGTATGTACATTCATTTGAGATTACGTATTCTTTTAGAAAAAACTTAAAGTGAATTTCTGCACTAAATAGAGAGATTTGTATGTATACGCAACTTAATAAAGTTAAATTCAAATTCAAAGTTATTTATTGTGAAACATAGGTTTTTATAGATAAAAATATTTACACATAAAGTTATATTTTAATGCATGAATGAATTTACAATTTATGGCATTGATGAAATACGACGAAAATCTTAACGGGCACGGCCCGCACGGCACAAACATTTTTTTTATGTGACAGGAGGCGAACAAAATTAATTTTTACTTGTGATGTCAGAATTTTGTGGTTTTTTTTTTAATACATTTTATAATTATTTATAATTCATTTACAATTAACTTAAAAATTAAAAACTATAATATACAAATGTAATATTTGTAAAATTATAGCTTGTGGTGTTTGTCCAAATAACAACATGTATGTCCGTACAATACGAGAGATTATATTATCAAAATTAATAAATAAACTACTAAAAGTACATTAATGAATTTAAAGGCAACACCGCATCGCTCAGTGGGTACTTTTGAATGTCATAATTCTTTTTTTGGTTTGAAAATATTAATTTTGAAAGCATTATTTTGATCTGCACAAAAATATTTTTAGAAATGAAATTAATATTTAAACCACTTCATCAAAATGTTTAATAGAGTTGAATTTAGACAAATTTATTTATTTTTGTGGCTATCAAAAACCACCTATCCTTCATCCTTTCAGCTGTCAAAATTTATCACGAACGTCAAAATCAGTCTATGTTTATTTTTTACAAAAAATAATATAAAACGCGTTCCTACATGGCTTTATCGTTGTTAACATTAAAATTTAAACTTCCAGTTTGCAAATAAAAATATCCCCAAAGAAAAATGTCCGTAGAGTCCGAAGAAATCTCTGCGCATATTGATAGTGTTGACGTCGATATTTCGTCTACAGAAAAGGCTTTTGTGTGCGAAATAACTAGTGATTCAGGTGTTGATACTCTCGAGTCGTATTCTGCAGCGTATCCTGGTTCATCTGATTCCGATCTGTCGCCAGTGAAACAGCTTGATAATGTTTTGCCAAGTAACGAAATCGGGTCGTGTCCTACTGATGGAATCGAAAGTGAGTCTTCATTATCAAGTCCTTTCTCCATTTCTCCGGATAGCAACGATCTGTCTGACAATGCTTTGAGTGGCAAAGAGTTCTCGTTGACCAAAGCCGAGGATATCGACAGTAATTTCACCAAAGATGTTAATAATGAACTTCTTTTAGACATCAATCAAATTACAGCTTCTGTACCTGATTCTAAAGCTAAAAATGAGGCTGACGTCACGCCAAGTTATCAGTTTACCGGCACAGACATCAATAATGTCAGTAACAGAGAATTCACTACATCTACCGTAAGTTTAAACGACCACAACACTTTTTCCAATAATGTAGCTATTTGTAAGTCTCCTTACAGCAGGAGTGCAGAAAACATATCCACGATTGAACCAAATCAAAGCGATAAGTCGAGTAGTAACAAAGATATTAATGCTGATCAGATTCTATCGGACTTTACAAGTCAGAAGAGTAAAGTTTTAGCTACTCAAAAAATTCCGGAAAATCCTCACAATCCTGACTACCGGTACGCCAGATTGCCTAAAGAACTAATCCCTCAAGACTTAGGAAGCATAGTTAAGAACGTACACGGAATATTTTCCACTGTAAGTGGGAGTTTGAAGAATGCGTACAATAATACACACAGGATGTCAATGCAGAAAGCTCCGGTTAGGCCTATATCAAAACCGATTCCAAATGGAAAGGTGATGAATGATATATTCGAAGATGAAATCGTGGAAGAGAAGCCTCCAAAACTTAACGGTATGAATAAAACAGAAGGTAGTTCGGAGTCACTGCTTAATATTGGTTCAGATACAAAATCGGAACACGATACAGAATTGGAGAGTGATTCAAAGAAAGACGTACTGAAACTTCAAGTGGAAACGTTAGAGAGGTTGCTGGCGGAACAGAGAAAGGAGAATGGGACTCTTAGGGATAGAGTGAAACAGCAGATGGATGAATTGCAAGACAAAGATCAGACGTTCAAGGAATTGGAAGCTAAATTAGATGCTGTGAGTTATTGTTCTTATTCTTAGCATCAATATTGTATACACTAGCTGTGCCCGCGACTTCGTACGCGTGAAAATAGTTTGAATAATATTTCCCGTTTTTGCAACATTTTTCTTTACTGCTCCGCCCCTATTGACTGTAGGGTGATGCCTAAAGCCTAGATAAATGGGTTAAATTAACGGCGCGGTTTTTGACTAAATTTTTTATTAACTTCACAACGACGCAAAAAAGTATTGGAACTCGAACGTTGATTAAATCACGCTGGTTTATCGTCAGCCTTAATGACTTGATGATGACGAATATTTTCCAGATGGGCAAACGCGTAGAACTAGCGGAGCGCGAAAAAGATGCTGCGGTTATGCGCTACGCGAGCGTAGAATGCGCGGGGATCGAGGCACGTCGAGCGGCCGACAGAGCGACGGCGGCGGAGAAGGCAGCGAAGACTGAGGCTGACTTGCTGAATAACAAGCTGAAGTCAGCTCACAGTGAGAAGCAGAGGATATGCCAGCTATATGATGATAAGGTAGGTCCTTTAACTTTGCTTGTTCATTTATTGCACTCATATCTCTAGGGAAATCCTGAATTCAGCAATCTGCTGCCATCGCTGCTTCATGCATTCCTTCCCTTGATATTTGCCATTTTTTAATATACAGGGTGTTTGGCGCATCGTGTGCCAAAATGATTTGGCGGATAGAATGGGTCATATCCTATATTTTCAGCCCCCATAACACGTTCCATGCCAGGGGCCTACTTTTAAATTATTATTTTTAGTAATTTCACCAAAATACCCAAATCGCATCATTTAATGTCGATTTAAAAAAAAACGGGTGCGTGACAGTTTATATAAGTTTATATGATATAAATTCATTTCAATAACGTTCATATTGTATAATAAACGTATGTTATAATAACACTTGATATAATTTTTTAACATATAATGTTTACTTCATATAATAAATCATTTCTAATAATGTCATTTCAGATACCAATCAAAACGCATAAAGACATTTGATATAAACCTTACTTAATCTAAGACTCATTTGATGTAATTTTGTTTAATATAAATAATATTTCATATAACCATTATATAAAATAAATATTATTTGTTATAACGACTATTTGGTATACTTTTTAATTAATATTTTATAATTTCTGACAGATATAACTTTTAGTATGTTCTTCTTTAGCTTGACTTATAAATGACTAGTGACAAAAACGAATTGCCGTAAAACCGACTCCACGTAGTCTTGTCTGCCCTACCCCTAGAGTGTAATTTAGAAGCGCGTAGGCACGGAGGGGCGAGGCGGCCCGCGGGCTGAGGAGCAGGTGGCTGGAAGCGAGGCGCCGCGGCTGAGGCTGGCCGGCGAAGCCGGCCAGCAAGCCGAAGACGCGGTGTCGAGCGAAAGCCATCTGCGACGATTAGCACGCGAGGGACCGCCAGAGCCCCGCAGTGCCGGAGCCGTGACAGAAGTCTCAAGTTTTTAGTCAAATTTGCATGCTGCATGCCTGCTTGCTTGCCTGCTTGCCTGTTTGCTTGCTTGCTTGCCTGCTTGCTTGCTTACCTGCTTGCTAGCTTGCTAGCTTGCTTGCCTGCTTGCTTGCTTGCTCGCTTGCTTGCTTGCTCGTTTGATAGCTTGCTTGTTTGCTTGCTTGCTTGCTGCATGCAATGCTTATTATAACAATTTAACTTTATATAAAATTATTATTGTTATAGGATTTAAGTTTTATAGGAAAAGAATTTTATCTCATTTGATTGTTCGACATTTTATTTTTATATGATTTGAATGTTATTTGTTTTAAATAGTATACATTGTAAGTTTTATAGAAAACATTCATTATATCAAACCATTTTATATCAGTTAATAGTTATTTGTCTTAAAATTATTAGTTTTAAAATTATATCATTCGTTTATTATAGTAAATAATTATTATATTAAATGATTTTATATAATTTGATGTTATATCCTCTAAGTATTATATGATATGTAGTTATATCATACATTACACACCCAAAAAAAACTACTAGGCGTAGCCTCAAAGTAAATATTTTGTTTTGACGTGCGTTGATGTAGGGTTGCATCAAATCTAAATTTACTATCAAATATCGTCTAGTTTTTTTTAAATTCAGCTTTGAAGTTTTCCGAAAAGTAAAAAATGGACTGAACATTTAAGTTTACATGGCTATAATTTTTTTTTTAAAAGAGATAGCGATCTTCGGATTTTATCAAAACTTTTCTAGTCTATCCCCATTCAAACGGTATACTAATCTTGTTTAAATAAATAACAACAACTTCACAAATTCCTTAAATTAGTGAATTGACTCTACTCGGACTGATTTGCGAAATTTGTGTGTAAAGCCCCTTTTTGTGTGAATAGCACGTTAAACACCTAACAGGTAAAAATTATTTATCTTATGCAATGTAAAAACCCTTTTTCTATCGATTTTCAATGTAGAGAAATTAAAGACGAAAATAATTATTTTGATCGTTTATTAATTATTACAAATTTTGTTTACACAATTACTACGACATCTTCTAATTTCGACTGTTGTCGTATGCAGCCACATTTCTCTTTTTATTACTACAAAGGCGTTTTCTATTCGTTGTTGTAGTTCTTCTATTGTTTGAATCCGCTACGTATACCTGTTCTTTAGCTTGTCCCCAGACGTAAAAATCTAACGGAGTTAGGTCTGGGGAACGTGCAGGCCACTGTATAGGGCCATCTTTTCCAATCCACGAGTAGAAAACGCCTTTGTAGTAATAAAAAGAGAAATGTGGCTGCATACGACAACAGTCGAAATTAGAAGAAGATGTTGTTTTAATATTGAAAACTCTCAGAAATTAACAACACATTTTTATTGTAAAAAATCAAACATGAATGACAGATGACATTGACATTCAGTTCCGAAACCATAAATAAAACACCTTCCCCCCGAAATTACAAATCTAATCGGTTAGGTGGTTTTACTACCCTGCCACTTCTAGTACAATAATTATTATCATAGACAACATCTCTTGGTGGAGATACCCGAGCAGGGGATGAAATCATTGGATCAGAATTCAGTGTAGTATTGTCTTCTGTAGCCCTGGAATCATCATTATAATAACTTGTCTTAAATTGCTTAGTGTTTGAAAAAGATTTTTTTAAATGATTTGTAGTTCTACGGATTGGAAAGCTCCCATCTCTTTCCACCCAGTATGACCTAGGCTCTTTACATTTCTTTACAATTTTACCCTTTTTCCAATATTCATCCTTTCCTGTACGATATACCACTTCATCACCAATATTAAATTTAACCTCTTTTTTTCTGACTGACCTATCAAATTTAGATTTATTTATAGACTGCTTCAAGATTAACAATTTGTGTATATTTTTAATAACAACAGGCTCCAATGCTTTTTCAGTAATTGGTACAAGTGTTCTCATGGTTCGACTATTTAATATTTGTGATGGAGATACTACCATTCCAGCCAAAGGTGCATTGTTATATGACATTACATATTCTCTATAGTCCACACTATCCTCTGCAGCTTTCTTTAAGATATTCTTGCTAATGTCTACTGCTTTTTCAGCCATACCATTGCTTCTAGGATAATGAGGACTACTTGTAGTTAAACATATGTCCTTACTTTTAAAATAATCTAAACATTCTTTTGAGTTAAACGGATTATTGTCAGACACAATTTCAACAGGAAAACCAAATCGAGAAAAAATTTCAATGAATCCTGATATTACAGATTTTGCTGACTTGTCAGGCAAAGGAATAAGTTCAAGCCAGTGTGAAAAATAGTCGACAACAACAAGATAAGGTTTCTTAGCAAATTCCAATATATCAGCACCTATTTTACTAAATCTTAATTTAGGTATTTTGTGTGGTAACAATGGTTCATGACAATTTCTAGATCTAAACTTTTCACATGTGTGACATTGCATAACATATTGATATATTTCTTGGGACATTTTTGGCTAATAAAACAGTTTCCTACTCCTGTTCAAGCATTTTCCAATACCAATATGGCCTTCATGTATTAATTTTACTACATCAGATCTGAGATTTTTAGGTACAATGATTTTGTCCTCAAGAAACGCAAACCCTGATTGAAAGTATATGCTATTCCTCAATTTATAGTATGGTTGACAATCAGCAGGAACTTTGTTTTCCTCTGGCCATCCCTCATGATAATATTTACATAGTAATGAAAGTGTTTCATCATTATTAGTTTCTTTTCTAAACAATAATTTTCTTTCAGGCGACATGGGCAAGTGTATGGACACAGAGTGCACAATTTGCAACATTTCTTTATCATGTTCAGTAACACTTAAATTATTTCTAGATAACATATCTGCAAAATGTATAAATTTACCTGGAACATAATAAACATTTAAATTGTAATTTAACAACTTTAATCGCAACCTCTTTAATCTAGGGGATCCAATTTTGGAAATATATTTAGACATAATTGAAACAATTGGTTTGTGATCTGTTTGTACATCTACATTTAGGCCATATATGTATCTATGAAACTTTTTTACAGCAAATGTAATAGCTAATAGCTCTTTCTCCGTTTGACTATAGTTAACTTCTGATTGGTTCATTGATCTTGAGGCACATGCTACTAGTTTTAATACATCTTTATCACTTTGGAATAAGCAGCATCCGAGGCCATCTTTAGAAGCATCACATTGTAAAATTATTTTTTTATTAGGTTCAAATGGACAAAGAGCAGGGGCACTACTTACTTTTAACTTAAGTTCTTCAAAAGCTTTCTTGTGATTAGGTAACCATATGAATTCACAATCCTTTTTCAATAATTTGCATAAAGGTGACATCAGACTGGCCATCTCAGGAACATATCTACGAACATAATTAAATGATCCTAAAATTTGCCGCAACTCATCTTTATTAGTGGGTTCTTTTAAATTTACTAGAGATTCTACCCTATCCCTATCCATAGACATACCATGTTTATTAAAAATTTGTCCAACATATTTGACTTCCGACTGCTTGTATTGTAACTTATCTTTATTAAACACAATATTTAGATCTTTTGCTTTATTTATAACACTTGCAAGTGCAGTATCATGCTCTGAAGCAGTACTTCCCATCACTAAAATATCATCGGCCCAAACCACTACATTTGGCAGGTCTCCGAAGTGATTTTCGAGCACATCTTGGAACATTTCTGGTGCATTCATCAAACCAAATGGTAAAACTAAATATCTATACACCCCAAATGGAGTAGCAAAGCAACATTTCCAAGAAGACGCTTCAGTGAGTTTCAGATGATGAAACCCTTCCTTTAAATCAAGAACAGTAAAAAATTTCTTTCCTTTAAGTTTGAATGCTAAATCTTCCAAAGTGGGCAACATTTTAGGCTTTTTTACAATCAACTTATTTAAATCTGAAGGATCAAGACATAATCTTACATTTCCATTTGGCTTTTCCACAATGACTACCCTATTGACACAAGCATCACTTTGCATATTCTCTACCTTTACAATAGCATTTCTTTCTTGCAATCTCAACAATTCAGCTTTTAATGGTGCAAGCATACTATTTGGAAGCCTTGGCGAAGGGTGACAAATTTGATCATCTGTATTTTTAACAGGAAACTCAAATACTCCCGGCAACCTACCTACCCCTTCAAAAACTTCTATATTTTCCTTAATAAATTTCTCTTTATCTTTATTTATTTCCACATTATTTATGCGCTTAATTAAATTTAAAGCTATGCATCCTGATAATCCCAACAACACATTACTACAATCCAGTACTATAAAATTCTCATAACACTCAAAATTTTTAAATTTGCATCGTAAACTTATCATCCCTTTAGGTTTTACCTTTTCACCAGCAAAAGATTCAATTTTCAAATTACATTCCCTTAACTTTAAATTTAAATTTGTATTTATTCTATTAAAAACTTTAATTGGCATGACACTCACATCTGCTCCCGAGTCCAGCTTACATTGAACACTATGTCCCTCAATTTCTATATTTTCAGACCAGGCCTTCTTTTCACCACATTTTGACTGAACAGCTCTACAATACGCACCTTCATCCGAATCAGACTCCTCACATTTGACTTCCTGTACCTTTTTCTTAACTCTGCAACTGGCTGCAAAATGGTTCTCCAGCCCACATTTGTTACATTTTTTTCCAAAACCAGGGCATGCACGTGGTCCATGTCTTGTCTGGCAGCGTCTGCAGCTAAACTCCTTATATTTTACACCTTGTTGGTCCCTTACTTTTCTGGATTTTATTGTATCCACTAGTAAGGTGGGGTTCATTTCCTTTACTTGTAGTTTGCTCATTTCACTTGTTCGGCACATGTTTGCAGCTTTATCCAACGTCAAGTCCTCACATCTTAACATACTTTCCTGTAGGCTGTGATCCTGGATCCCTTGTACAATCCTATCTCGCAATAATTGATCTTCTGTAGATTCTAAACATTTGTCATTATATCCACACTTGCCTATTAATTCCCTCAGGCTAGTATAAAATGATTCAAATGATTCTCCAACTTCCTGTTTTCTTTCATTGAATTTAAATCGCTCAAATACCGGATTACTTTTGGGATTCACATATTTGTCGATTTCAGACACAATTTTGTCGTAACTTCGTCTCTCCTCGTCCGATAATTTAAAGGTTAGGATGACTTTGGTAGACTCCGGACCCATCATGTTTCGCAACAATGACAGTTTAATTTTGTCTGAAGCTCCATCTTGATTAGTTGCTATCAGATAGTCCTCGAACAAACATTTCCAATAGTTCCAATCATTAGCTGATTGCGAAGAGCGAATGTCGAAATTTGGAGGCAATTTCACTGACGCCGACGACGACTCCATGATATTTAACAGGACACTTTCAGTAGAAAACAATATTTTCGCATCCAATCACACTTTAGGATCGTTTCACAACGGCTGCGCCATGTTTTAATATTGAAAACTCTCAGAAATTAACAACACATTTTTATTGTAAAAAATCAAACATGAATGACAGATGACATTGACATTCAGTTCCGAAACCATAAATAAAACAGATGTAGTGAGTGTATACGTTGCCGAGGCGGTCATTTTGAACAAAACTTGTAATAATTAATAAACGATCAAAATAATTATTTTCGTCTTTAATTTCAAGAAATCCACATTGAAAAACGATAGGGAAAAGGTTTTTACATTGCATTAGATAAATAATTTTTACTTGTTAGGTGTTTAACGTGCTATTCACACAAAAAGGGGCTTTACACACAAATTTCGCAAATCAGTCCGAGTAGAGTCAATTCACTAATTTAAGGAATTTGTGAAGTTGTTGTTATTATTTAAACAAGATTAGTATACCGTTTGAATGGGGATAGACTAGAGAAGTTTTGATAAAATCCGAAGATCGCTATCTCTTTTAAAAAATATGTATAGCCATGTAAACTTAAATGTTCAGTCCATTTTTTACTTTTCGGAAAACTTCAAAGCTGAATTTAAAAAAAACTAGACGATATTTGATAGTAAATTTAGATTTGATGCAACCCTACATCAACGCACGTCAAAACAAAATATTCACTTTGAGGCTACGCCTAGTAGTTTTTTTTAAAATCGACATTAAATGATGCGATTTGGGTATTTTGGTGAAATTACTAAAAATAATAATTTAAAAGTAGCCGCCTGGCATGGATCGTGTTATGGGGGCTGAAAATATAGGTAATGACCCATTCTATCCGCCAAATCATTTTGGCACACGATGCGCCAAACACCCTGTAGATCTAGAGAAGGGTAGACGAAACGCAGGGGTCTACTTTGAAGATTTTTATGATACGCGCGCGCGTAAGCTAGTCAAAGTGACGTAGAAAAAGACAGGAGAACGAGATTCTTAGAGAGAGAGAGTGAGACAGCAGATAAATGAGTTGCAAAATAAAGACTTGTAGCTTGTAGCTAGGTGTAAGTAAGCCGCGTGCGTAGAATGCGGGCATCGAAGCACTCCGCTCGAACTACGAACTACGCGTCCTAAGTTAGCGTAAGCGCATATTTTAACTGTAACGCGTACATTTTACAACACAATTCGACGCACTAGCGCGATGTCAGAGTAACGCTTCTTCTTTTTGGCGATGCTTTTTTAAGTGATTATTTATTAGGATTTTCAGTGCACTGATATCTACTTAAGTGGTTTATGTAATTTAAATCTTGTTCCAGTGCCACGAGCTATCAAACAGCGAGCGCGAGGCGGCGAAACTCCGCGAAGACATCAAGGAGTTGGAGGGCCGTCTCAAGTGGACGCAGAGCAAGCTTCGAATGGAGATGGACGCCTACAAGGTACGTGTTAACACAAAGTACTTTACACGAACAGCTTGTAGCAGCTAAAGTTCTGTCGCCGAGCAGATTTAATTTCTTCCAATGACCCCAAGCTACCCATCCTTATCGCTCGCGCGTAATTATATTGCTGTCGTAACTGTGCGACGGGCGGCCGCAGTGAGTGTGCGAGCGCGATAGGAATATAATTACGCGTGAGCGAAAAGGATAGGTAGCTTGGGGTCATTGGACAAAATTCTACGTGCTCGCAGACCAGACTATAGTATTGACAGCTTCAAGCTGCTAGAGGCGGAGAGAAGACATCAAGGAGTTGGAGGGCCGTCTCAAGTGGACGCAGAGCAAGCTTAGAATGGAGATGGATGCCTACAAGGTACGTGTTAACACAAAGTCCGCTCGCCGAGCAGATAGAATTTCGGCAGTTTTCGGCGAGGACACGTTTGTTAACTTCAATAGTGACGTTTCTCATACATTTTTTTAAGGCACTGATAGCACTAATGCTTCAGCCACACCAACGCGTGCCGATCGCCATCGCTGGCGCAATCAAAGGCCAATGACAGGTCGCGCGACCTGTCATTGGCGAACTGAGCGATTTGAGCGATCGCCAATTTTCTTATAAACCTTTACAATTATTATTTTCTTCAATATTAATTTATTTTATATTATGTCGTATTTACAGGATAGCGCCGAACGCGTTGAGAAGTTGACCCAGCAAGTCAGTGAGCTAGAAGCGGCGAAAGATGCAGCCGCTACCAGCGCCTCTGACGGCGCTAAAGCGAAACAACTGGGTAAGTATCAATAAGTAAATCTTAAAATGCTGTTAAATCCATTCTTAAATCTATAAATGGCACAAAATGTTGATTTGGGTCAGTTTTCTTCCTTATGTTTAGTGAATAATGTACAAAACTATGAGTGCAATACCTAGATATGAAATTAGTTTCAAAAAAATTGGTTCCAGAGGCTACAACTTCCTACAAATAAAATGACAAATTTTATGTTTTTTTATTCATCTTAAAGCTTCATACACAGCTACCGCCTAAATTGTACCGTCACTTGTATTTGGTTTTTAATTTCTTTGTTGTTTCTCTCTTGTGAGGTGTACAATAAAATGTATGTATTTATTATTATTTATACTCAAAGGTAGCAGAAAAGTGCTGGATGCAGGCCACCAACGGTCTATTGTGGAAATCATTGTTCAGCTGTGGACGTCCTATGGTTGAAGTAATGATGATGATGATTTATTATTTATTACAGAAGCTGAATTAAAAGAGAGCCAAGCAGCTTTGATCTTGTGTCGCCACGAGCGGGATGAGTTGGAGAAGAAATTCACGACCGCTAGCCAACAGCTGGACACGTGCGTGAAAGAGAGGGACACGGCTAACGAGGCTCTCGCTCGCTCCACGGCCGAGGTAAGAGAATTAAACTTTTAATAGAAGTAGTCAGAGAGCTAAGATACCTTGGTTATTTGTCTAATTTATCACTAGACAGTTTAACATCGATGTGAAAGAGAAGGATATATCTAGCGGACCTCCCACTCGCTCCACGGTCGAGGTAAGTTGATATTAAAAAGATAAAATTACTTAGCTAAATATTTCCGCTTAGTGACGCCGGCACAAGTACCCAAGTTCGTACTAATAGAGAGACCAATAACAACCCAAACAGCGAAGGCCAAGTTTGTCCCGGGGGAAAGTTAAACTGGTGGTATTGCCAAACTATTCAGTGAGCTTACGAAAGAATATATTTCCAGGTAGAAGAACTGAAGATCAGAAACCTCCAATTGGAAGAGGAAGCGGCGGAATTAGCGGCGTTGCGAGCCCAAGCTGCTTTGGCGGACACGCTCAGCGCACAATTACAGAGGTTAGATTATACAAATATCATCATCATCATCTCAGCCACAGGACGTCCGCTGCTGAACATAGGCCTCCCCCAATGTTTTCCATGTTGTTTACAAGGTAGACCGACGACCTTTATGAGGTCGTAGGTCTACCTTGTGGGTGGACGTCCCACGCTGCGTTTTCCAGTACGTGGCCTCCACTCCACCTTGCTGCCTCATCTGCCGTCAGTTCTGTACACACTTCAGCAGTACAGAAAACCTACTATTTATTGTTTTGTTTCTTTAATTTTATCGCAGATATTTCAGAAAAATATCGTCCTTTTTTAAGACAATTTTGAACTGTACGGTGTAACATATACCTAATTACTTTTTTTTTACCGAAGTAACAGGGCTCAACTATCGGGCCCGTTTTCACCATCAATGCCTAATTGTTAAGTTGCACAGCGTGCTACGGAGAGAGTTCTTTGCGAGATCGAATCAGAAATGAGGAAATCCGTAAACGAACTAAAGTCGCTGACATAGCCCGACGGATTGGCAAGCTGAAGTGGTAATGGGCAGGGCACATAGTACGCAGAACTGACGGCCGATGGGGCAGCAAGGTTCTGGAATTGAGGCCGCGTACCGGAAAACGCAGCGTGGGACATCCACCTATAAGGTGGACCGACGACATCGTAAAGGTAGCAGGGAAGCGCTGGACGCAGGCCGCTACCAATTGATCAACGTCGAAAGCATTAGGGGAGGCCTATGTTCAGCAGTGGACGTCCTGTGGCTGAGATGATGATGATGATAATGATGAAGTGATCCCTATGGGTACTACCACATAACATGAATTTTGTTTAAATTAGGGATAGATGGTGTAGTCTGCGGGGTATACAAGTTTGTAGTCTGCGGGGAGTCCTAAGGAATACATTTGTCTTGGCAGGGAGACGGAGCGCTGGTCGCGCGCAGAAGCGTCCCTATCCGAAGCGCGCGCGCTCGCAGAGACGTGCGCGCGACGCGAGGCCGGCGCGCTCGAGCACGCCGCGCGCCTCACCGCGCAGCACGTCGCGCTCAGCCAGGCGGCGCGCTCGCACCACGACACTGTGAGTACACAGGCGGCGCGCTCGCACCACGACACCGTGAGTACACAGCGCGCTCGCACCACGACACCGGGAGTACACAGGCGGTGCGCTCGCACCACGACACCGTGAGTACACAGCGCGCTCGCACCACGACACCGGGAGTACACAGGCGGTGCGCTCGCACCACGACACCGTGAGTACACAGCGCGCTCGCACCACGACACCGGGAGTACACAGGCGGTGCGCTCGCACCACGACACCGTGAGTACACAGCGCGCTCGCACCACGACACCGTGAGTACACAGGCGGTGCGCTCGCACCACGACACCGTGAGTACACAGCGCGCTCGCACCACGACACCGTGAGTACACAGCGCGCTCGCACCACGACACCGTGAGTACACAGCGCGCTCGCACCACGACACCGGGAGTACACAGCGCGCTCCGCACCACGACACCGGGAGTATACAGCGCGCTCGCACCACGACACCGGGAGTACACAGCGCGCTCGCACCACGACACCGGGAGTACACAGCGCGCTCGCACCACGACACCGGGAGTACACAGCGCGCTCGCACCACGACACCGGGAGTACACAGCGCGCTCGCACCACGACACCGGGAGTACACAGCGCGCTCGCACCACGACACCGGGAGTACACAGCGCGCTCGCACCACGACACCGGGAGTACACAGCGCGCTCGCACCACAACACCGTGAGTACACCGTCGTGTCTCAAAATTCAACGATAAGCCGGCACCGGAGACAGTATAAAAGCAAAAGGTCATTGACATCACGAAATCTCAGAAACAAATGCTAGGAATCTCAAATTTTGCATGGGGGTTCCTTTTAAAACGTAGGTGCTCACTAAGACAGGATTACTCCAAAGGGGGTAAAACGTGGTCCACGTTACGAAGTCGCGAACGGCCGCTAGTAATTAGTAATAGGCCCAGTTTCCACCAAAGCGGTGCGGAGCGGAGCGGAAAAGTGATTTGAATCAGTTTTCATTTTTTCCACTTCTCATCTCCGCTTCGCACAGTTCTATAGGAAAACTGGCTTTGGTCTATTCTACAAGGGGGGGTTTCGAAAAATATCTCGTAACTTTTTCAGCAAGAAATAGGGTAAAATTTTTATATATTTATTTGAACAAAAATTGCAAGAAAACTGAGTTATTTTTAATTAAAAAATTGCTAAAGTTGTCTGACGTAATTAATGAACGCCCCCTTACCACCTGCAGGTTCAAGCGCTAACAGCGGACAACGCGTCGTTACGCGAGCGCGCGACGTCGCTAGAGCAAGAGATTGCAGCGCTACAAAGCGCTTTAGGCGACGCGGCTGAGCGGAGGCATAAAGAAAACAAAGTGCTTGCTAGAAAGGTAAGTTTTTAAAGTCCCAAAAAGACAAAAGTATCTTGAGAATTAGTCAAGTCGTTCCAGCTACTTATGTAAGTCAACAAAAACTTTACCACCGCGTGTTAAAAACGTACAACGCCATCTAGCGGTGACCAGTTTGTTTTTCTTCTGCTGTCGTTAGGGCAAGAGATTGCAGCGGCCGAGCGGGGAGGCATAAGAACAAAGTTCTTGCTAGAAAGGTAAGAAAACTTTACTACCGCGAGTTAAACAGGTATAGCGCATCTAGCGGTGAGCAGTTTGTTTTTTCTTCTGCTGTCGTTAGAGCAAGATATTGCAGCGCTGCAAAGCGCTTTAAGAGACGGAGGCATAAGGAGAACAAAGTTCTGGCTAGAAAGGTCAGTGTTCAAGTCCCAAGTCTTCCACCGCTAGTTACATACGTACAACGCCATCTAGTTCAATTCAATTATACATATAATAATAATAATAAATAATAAACAAATTTATTCAATTAAACATTTGGATCTAACAAGGGGTGAACCCTGACACCGAAACTAGTAAAAAATACTGTATTTTCAGTGTGAGTATTGCAAAAACCTAGTTACTTAGTTAGGCTGGTTTTAGAGTTACGCTGACGCACGCTGACCGTCAGCGCTGACAGCCGAAATGTATGAAGCGTCGGCGCCGAGCGATCATCGTCACTCAAGAACGTTCCCTTCAATTACATACATATTGATCTGTCAGCGCCGACGATCAGCAAGCGGTCAGCACGATTCTAAAACCCGCCTTACGAGCTATGCTTGTACAGTCAGCGTCAAAAGACACCCAAAGTGGCTAAAGAGTTGACTACACGATTGTAATTGTAACAAAGACGTGTTGCAATCTTTTGGCTACCTACTTTGGGTGTCACGAACTATGTGACTGTACCACCAGCGAATCTTATAAGTTTCTGTTTTCTGCCGACAGGTGGCGGAGTTAACGGAAGAAGTGGCAGAAGCTAACAAGAAGCTGGAATGGGAGAAGGGCGAGATCGGTGTTCTGAAGAAGAAA
Source organism: Ostrinia nubilalis (assembly GCF_963855985.1). Lineage (NCBI taxonomy): Eukaryota > Metazoa > Arthropoda > Insecta > Lepidoptera > Crambidae > Ostrinia > Ostrinia nubilalis. The sequence continues at coordinate 3,998,477 of NC_087117.1, forward strand.
CACGCTAGTGCCATAAAGGTAAGTCATCATCATCATTTCAGCCACAGGACGTCCACTGCTGGACATAGGCCTCCCCCAATGATTGCCACATCACCCGTTTGGTAGCGGACTGCATCCAGCGCCTTCCTGCTACCTTTATGAGGTCGTCGGTCCACCGTCGGTAAATGTAGGTATTGCTAAATAATGACTTTACACTTTATAAGAACCGTTTATAAACCTTCCTTATCTCTTGAAATTCTACACCGAAAAGCTCTGCCTTTTGCTAAACTTGTCCATAACTTTTATTGGTCTAGCACTTAATTAACCGATTGAGTCCCAGACGGCATTAATTAATGTCATAACAATTGATTTATCTATTGTGTCTAGATTCGCGGGCCTTGAAGGATTAAGTCAGTGCCTGAGATATGAGAGTGGCACGGGAGGGTGTTTTTGAGACTTCAAACATCATCGACACTTCAAATGTGCTTTCAGATGTGTATGCTCTGTCACGTCATAATATGTCAATGTCACTTTTCCCGTGACATTCTCATACCTCAGGCACTGTGTAGCGTCTTACAGTTACAGGATAAGTGCCGACGATTTGTATGGGATAGTTAGTGTACGAAACCAAACCCAATGATAGTCGTAATAACACTGATTTATTTCACATAACACAATTATTCTCAGTTAAGTGCTAGATCTATAAATTGTTTTATTTCGTCAACCTATAGTCTGAACTGTCACCCACATTTTAACTTACATTTCTTGGACACAAAACATGGGGTGGGTAGGGCAAGCTGTATTTGGGACGAGCATAATTATTGCCCTGAAAACTATTAAAAACTAGCTGGCCCGGCTAACTCCGTACAAATATGCATAAGTTCATCAAAAATATTGTAGGATTATTATGGTGAAACAATTTTTCAAATCGGTCCAATAGTTTCGGACCCCATTCAATACAAACAATTATTTTTTTCCTCTTTATGATATTAGTGTAGATTTGAATTTAATGAGGGCTATCGTTTTTATACTTAACAGTTGGCACCCCTGGCGATTGACAGGACCTTACTCTACAGTGGCGCCATCTTGATGAGTGCAAATGCGATAGTCCTCCTACCACTTTAGCGCTCACAAGTTGGTGCCACTGTCTTCGCTACTAGCAAGTGACAGGACCTTACTCTACAGTGGCGCTAACTGGTGAGCGCTAAAACGATAGCCCTCATTGAATGCTTGTAAAAGCTTCTACTGTCATCCCCAGGAATTGAATCGTGAACTGCAGCGAGCGCTCAAGCGGTGCGAGCAGTTAGAAGCCAAGTTGCCGCCGCCCGACGCGCCCTCTACAAGAACCGGTGAGAAATATTTGCACTATAGTATGTTCGTTCTAGGATGGTCCAGTGGCCAATGGCTGAGTGTGAATGTACATCAAACGCGCTCACTAGTGAACGCGATTGATGTAAACTCACACTAGGAGGCCCTTAGGACACTGTATCAGTTTGACTTGACTAAAGATTGGAGTCCATAATTGATACTTACTGTCGGTGGTGCATATCTTTTGTTTAAGGTTACCTTTACCTTTCATTTGTCCTGTCATCCGCTTTGCACTGGAGGGAAGTCGAACCTTAACTTCGATCTCCTCCTATGTTCTGCTTAATTTCGTTGCGGGTCCAATGACAGTTTAATTTTTCGGGGGCTTCGTCTCGGTCAATTTCCCGCATAGTGTACTTGCGCCATAAAGCTTTTATCGAATAGAATAGTTTTTATTTGAAAAAAGAAAGACATACAAGCAGGCAAGACATAGGTACATAATGAAAGAGATACACAAATGGACAGATAGCTGCTTGTGCCCCTCTGACAACCCGCTTGTCTCGAAACTGATTTCCAGCGGGGGCCCTCTGTTGTCAGCAAGGAAGCGCAGTGTACAGGAAGAGAAGAAGAAAAACACATTTATCGCGCCATTATATCGATTTTACGCGATACACCCATACGTTTGTCGTAAAAAATCGATAAGGTTTTATCACGGCGTGCAACTTATCCCGGATAGCCTGATTAGTGTTAATAAATCATCATCACTATTATTCTTCACTCAGGGTCGGTGAGTTCGCTGAGTAGCGGCGAAAGCGCCCCGCAGGAGGATCGTCTACAAAACGGACACGCAGACGTTCCTGATATACAGGTATGATTGAATTTGATAATTATATTCCAACATCTGCTATTTTTATTGTTCAAGAAAAACAAATAACGACTAACACTTGCTGAAAGTCACTTTTGCAGAATGACACTTCGCACAATGTCACTTTCCCAATAGGTGCTATAGTGACATATTGCGAAAGTTACTTTAATTAATGATTGTCAATGACATTTTGCGAAATGACGTTAAGCGTCATAACCGACGAGCCTGCCAATAGCACGGTGATACTATCTATACAGTATTCCAACTCGGCCATATTTTTGAAATAAATGTCAACAGTCGCGCGGTACGTCACAGTATGACAACATGCGATAGGGCTGCCCACCTACAGTACCCAGTTTAATTACATCTGCCTACTTAGAATTTCTATCTAGTTTTGTGATTGTATTTTTTTATTTAGTTAGACAAACAAAATACTTTGTGAATGGAATAGGTTAAAAATGTGTGTTGTTTTGTGATTAATAGATTTAATTTATTTAAAACTACTTAAATAATTTTGAAACTTTAATAATTAATCATAATGATCTGTTGTTTACGTTAATTTCGGGCGAGCGAAGTCGTGGGCAAAAGCTGGTTTAATACAATATAATTTTCATTTCAAATCAAACTGACTGAAAATGACAATTTGACTAGTTTTTGACCAATTTGACCGTAAATGACAGTCAGTCAAATTCAATCAGTTTTGTCATTTTTAACACTTGTCCACCGACGTCCATTCGGCACATTCGCGACACCCCCGACTTTTGCATACCGAGCGCATACCGAGATTTGAATTTCGAAAGAAAGTTCTTGTTTCGTCTGTTTATATGAAGTTACAATACTGTATGATATTATTACCGTGCCAATAGGCTCGTCGGTTATGACGTGTGGCTCAGTACCTACCATAGTTTTTGTTCTTGTTGGTTTTATACAATAACAATACAACAATTGTCAATAACTGTTAAATTATTCAGAGAGACTGTCTAAGAATAAACGAGTTTGTTATTTAAGTTGTCGTTCGTTAAAATATAGATAAAGATTTTTCTTTCTTTCTTTCAATTGCAATTTTGCACTTCACTTTGTTATTTAATTAATTTTAAAAACTGTTTCACGCTGCCCTTAGGACCAACCGCAATCCCCAGTGGTACGTATTATGTAATCGTGAATATAGTTTTTCGTTTTCAGATAAAAGACCCTGGTTTCTTTGAGAAACTTTTCCCAAAGGTTTGCGAATGTGAATGAATATATTTCTTTAAATAAAAGTAGTTACTGGTAGTTGTAGAATTTCTTAAATCACTTATTGTTATTGTAAATATTTAATAAATTATAAGTTGATAAGCAATTAGATTTCTTTCTTATTAGATCTTTGAAACTCAGCCGTAAATCATCATTTTTTTGTAAATTGATGTATTTAACAAAAAGTTTGAAGTATGTATTAACTTAACGTTATTTAAAATTTGTATTTTTTGTGTCAAGGATAAATAATTATGAATTTATGTATAACTACTTTTTTGTATTAAAGCTGTAAATGTAGTTGACGCCATTATCCTATAAACATTAACACATCCTATAAAGGACGAAGCACACTTATCAACCCGGAAACGGATCGTGACCGTATCAACTCGAGGCGGTCAGTATTCTTTGTATGGAACCCTGTAATGCAATGCACACTTATCCGCACCGTAACGTAAACGCCTCACCTCGCGGTTGACAGCGCGGCGAAAGACGATACGGTATTGATTCCTTTCCGAGTTTATTAAGTGTACATTACATTGCTACTATTTTGTAATATTACAACCTGTTTTGCGACAAACATTTAAAATTCTATAACCATCATATTAAGGCTTAAAATTCCATTCTAGGTCGGTAATGTAAACCTTTTATTTTGTGTTGTGTGTTTAGCGGGTAATTTCTTAATGTAAGTTTGGAACATCTATGGATGTGACGAAAGAGTGGATTCCTCTCAATACAGGTTACTTAAACCAGGCCTGTTCATCTCCGCGAGTTTACATCGAAAACAAAACACGCACGATGGCCCACCTACAGGATACTATTCAACAAGGCCTCACATACTCACGAACATTGACTCACGCACGCGTATTCTTGTGTATGATGGAAGTAAATAAAGAAAATGGTGTACTAAAAACTGTGCAGTATTTAAATGCCTAAATAATAATAAAAACACAGAATGTACTTTTTTAAGTTGCCTCAAGACACTGAGAGGTAAATAAGTAGTTAATATTATTCATGATAATTCATGCTAAATCATGTATTTCCTCCGCCATTTTCCGCAGTTTGGCACCTCACGTCACATCATTTTACCGAAGTCAGCCCTATAGCTTCGGCGCAGTGCCGATCACTGACGTTTGTCAACAAAATGGTGCTTGACTCTTGAGACAGGCTAAATTACACCATATTGTTAATGACATTGAGCATACATTTTTTTAAATACCTTCGCGAAGTAAAACTTCTGTACGTAGTACTTATTATTATTCTGTGCTTAAACTTAAAGAGAGGAATTCCCCATCAACTTGTAACAATCGTACTAAGTGTCAATAAAATATTTTTCATTTTCATTCCAGGTCCGCGAGCCCGACCGCCAGGCGTTGATAGAACGCATCGTCTCTCTTCAAAGGGCGGCCGCTCGTCGCGCCGAACGCTGCGAGTTCTTGGAGGAACATGCCAAGCAGTTGACTGGAGAACTGCGAGCCAAGGCCAAGTTGCTCAGGCACCTGCTGTGTTCCATGCCCGCTGGGGCCGTCGCTTCGCAAGACAGAGATGCCAACAAGGTACATTCTAGAAGATTCTATAGATAACGGGTCGAGAATCATGCCAAGTAGCTCACTTGGCCAGCTGCGAGCCAAGGCCAAGTTGCTCAGACACCTGCTGTGTTCCATGCCCGCTGGGGCCGTGGCTTCGCAAGACAGAGACGCCAACAAGGTACATTCTAGAAGATTCTATAGATAAGGTCGAGAATCATGCCAAGTAGCTCACTTGGCCAGCTGCAAGCCAAGGCCAAGTTGCTCAGGCACCTGCTGTGTTCCATGCCCGCTGGGGCCGTCGCTTCGCAAGACTAGAGACGCCAACAAGGTACATTCTAGAAGATTCTTTAGATGGAATTAAACTTGTGTGCTAAGTAACTCACTAGCGAGCTGCGAGCCAAGGCCAAGTTGCTCAGGCACCTGCTGTGTTCCATGCCCGTTGGGGCCGTGGCTTCGCAAGACAGAGATGCCAATAAGGTATATTTTTCTCCATAGAATAAGGTATATTTGTCTACAAGATTCTTTAGATGGAGATAGCGCTGTGAGTTCTTGGAGGAACATGCCAAGCAGTTGACCGGAAAACTGCGAGCCAAGGCCAGTTGCTCAGGCATTTACTTTGTTCCATGCCTGCTGGGGCCGTCGCTTCACAAGACAGAGACGCCAACAAGGTACATTCTAGAAGATTCTATAGATAAGGGGTCGAGAATCATGCCAAGTAGCTCACTTGGCCAGCTGCGAGCCAAGGCCAAGTTGCTGAGACATCTGCTGTGTTCGATGCCCGCTGGGGCCGTCGCTTCGCGAGACAGAGACGCCAACAAGGTACATTCTAGAAGATTCTTTAGATGGAGATGTTCTTAGAGGAACATGCCAAGCAGTTGACTGGGGAACTGCGAGCCAAGGCCAAGTTGCTCAGGCATTTACTTTGTTCCATGCCCGCTGGGGCCGTCGCTTCACAAGACAGAGATGCCAATAAGGTAATTCTAGAAGATTCTTTAGATGGAGATGTTCTTAGAAGAACATGCCAAGCAGTTGACCGGCGAGCTGCGAGCCAAGGCCAAGTTGCTCAGGCATTTACTTTGTTCCATGCCTGCTGGGGCTGTGGCTTCGCAAGACAGAGACGCCAACAAGGTACATTCTAGAAGATTCTTTAGATGGAGATCTTCTTAGAGGAACATGCCAAGCAGTTGACCGGCGAGCTGTGAGCCAAGGCCAAGTTTCTCAGGCACCTGCTGTGTTCCATGCCCGCTGGGGCCGTGGCTTCGCAAGACAGAGATGCCAACAAGGTAATGCTGCCAATATACGGAACTATTCCCACCTCTAGTTCCCACCGCTGCATATTATGTGTAGTCAGGATCTACAGCTTGACCGCCAATAACCCAACCAGTGAAGGTCAAGTTTGTCCCGGGGAATGTTAAACTGTCATTGGACCCGCAACGATATCAATCAGAAAAACATAGCAGGATACTGCTTACAATAACCTAGAATTTTTGGCCCACCCTGTATATCCCTACTCTTTTACTTTGAAATATCAAATCATTGATGAAATGTGTTTTTCCATGCTGCTCTTGAAGCTGGTCAAGGCTTTGGCAAAGGTAAATTTATAATTATTTAAAACTTTACAATCCGGTCGAGTTAACTGCGCACCTGTCAGCTGTGACGTCACATTGACGCTCTGGTACGGACGGGCGAGCGGGGAGGTGTGCGGGTGAGTGCGAGGGACAGTCGTATTCCAACAAAGTGCGCAGTCAGCTCGATCGGGTTGTAGATACGGCAATCATTAATTTTCCGATACAATAGGTGAAGAAAGTGCCCCAATCACCATCATCATCTTGTGCCCCAATCATCATTTCATCCATAGGATCCTCCACTCCAGAACCTAGCTACCCCATCGGCCTTCAGTTCTGCGTACTAGCACAGAATACATAATAGTAGCAACAGAAATTGCACTCCTTTGTGTAGGATCAGATGCCGACATTTTAACGGTAATAATAATAATGCAAAATATCCAACGCACATGGTGCATTCGAAATCGCACCTTACTACTACGCTCACAAGAGCGCAAATTTTTTGTGTTCAGAATTGATCTACCTCGCAGCTCAAGCGTCAGGGTTGTATAAGCAAAGTAAAATAAATAATAACTTAATTTTAAGAAGCATTTATTGTATTTACGATTGGTAATCTTTAATCTAGTGGTGTTTGTATAATCGTACCATCTCTAAAGTACCTATTAATAAACTTCAGTGTTGCAATAATTCGAAATTGGATAAATAGTTTTAAAAGGTGTAGTGTCGGAAAATAGACACGGTGAAGTAAGTTAATGTTTATATTAGCTAAAATAATTTTTTTGCTACAGTTTTTTGTCATAAGTATTTCAAAATTATTTAAAAAGTGTAGTTTTTTTTAATTATTTAAATTAGTACAGTTAATTATTATTCCTAAATACTACGATTTTACATTAAAGAAGGATAACAGTGCTGTTGGAACAATAAACCTTGATTGTGACGATGATCGACCGAGCGTGTATAGAAATACGCGTGTGCTCACAGGCGCGTGGCGGCCCGGACTGATTTGCAACTTGAAGTTGTCGCGCGCTGTAGGTAATTATCTCGGCCGGCATACCTTGTTTAATATACCACGCAATCTTGTGTACCCATTCTTATAAGATACACCATACAAGAATGCATGGTAAATTCAGTGAACTGCTCCTGAATCGAATGTACCTACTACTACTATTTATAGTATTTATTTATATTAACCGGCAGACAGTGGTGACTGAGTTTGTTGCGGCGCTTCTTCTCAGCACTTGCCAAATGTTGGTCTCGAAGCGCTGGTAGGGTAAAAAGATTATGAGACATGTAGAGGCTCCTTAAGAGCAAAATGACGATTTGTAAGAACTATTTATTAGTCTAAACAAATAAAGAAATTTTGACTTTTGACTTTGACATAGGCGAGTGACGGAGGCCTGGTACTAGTGCCCTGCCCATTGCCACTTCAGCTTGCTAATTCGTCGGGGTATGTCAGGGACTTTAGTTCGTTTGCGGACCTCCTCATTTCTGATTCGATCTCGTAAAGAATCACCGAGCCGCATTATCCCTGTGCGAAAGAGATAGCATGCCCTGGATTTCAATGTATCATTATCTCTCTAGAAAGAGATAGCGCGCCTGGACGACTGCTCCATGCCATCCACTTAAGTTACAGTAAGCTCAGTAAATCTCGTCGACCCTTGGTGGAGTCCAGACACTTATTACCGCCTTGTCCTGCGAGAAAGAGCGTGCCCCGAGTCTTATATCACGTTGTCCCTCCAGTAGCTAGAAGAAATAATATATATCTATCTCTGTCTCACTATCCCTTTAGAAAGAGATAGCGCGACTCGGCGGCGGCGCGATGGCGGCTGTATGGGGCGGCGACCCCGCCGGCATCACGCGGGAGCTCGCGCTGGAGATGACCGCGCGGCTACAAGCGGTCTTGATACCTTGAGCTTGTTGCAAACTCGCTCCTATTGCGACTGCATAAGACGCAATGTCATGATGAGTCCCATCCTCGTCGCCACTGTAATATTTTGGGAAGCGAGCGGGAACAGAACAAACACTCGAAGACAGTTCGTTTAATTCATGGTCGCCCGGCCGGGGGTGTGCGAGCGAGACAGCAGTACGTCTTATTCGCTTACGCAACAAACCACGTGATACTGCGGTCGTATGCGAGTATCTATTGTCGCATACGACCGCTGTATACTACCCTCAATGCCACATCCTCGCCAGAAAGAGAGCGTATAGGTGGTTCCTCGCTGGTTCTTAATTAAAAAGAACCCCTTCTCTTCGCACCTTGCTCATTCTTTTATCAGCCCTTTTTGGTTGCCTAAAGAAACGCCCTGTATAATTTACTTGTTTCCATTCGTATACCCTACGGCGCGATGGCGGCGGTGTGGGACCGCAACTGCGCTTCTTTATTTGACGACGCCCTTAATAAAGAGAAAAAGAGACAGCGCGCTGAGTCTTAATACCACGTTGTTCATTTAGAAAGAGATAGCGCGTCTGGGCGGAGCGATGGCGGCGGTGTGGGGCGGCGACCCCGCCGGCATCACGCGGGAGCTCGCGCTGGAGATGACCGCGCGGCTACAAGCGGTCTTGGAGGACGCGCTATTGAAGAATATCACGTTAAAGGTAACGTTATAGACTGTTTCTTAAAATAACTTATTCCATTCCTATTTGGGATGTTTCCTGGCTAAAAAAGCAAGGGTTTGAATAAGTCAGTTAAAGGCTGATTTTTCAACCGTCAGATATCTTTTAAATGAAGAATAAACTTGTCATTTTGACATATTTCCCATACTGAAACTGTCAATGTGCCAAACTTTTTCTTCAGTTAAAAGTTATCCGACGATTGAAAAGTCAGCTCTAACTTATCAAAAAATACTCGACACCTACTTAGTTTTCAACTTATCAAACTAATGAAAATTTAAATTGAGACAGATGAAGCGCGGCAAAACTCAAAAGTAGTGACTACGTTGCAAACAGTTTAGCACGGCATGACGTCACGCGGAACTTCAACGCGCCGTATCCCAATATGAGAGCGGCAAGGGAGGGTGTTTTTGGGACGTCAAACGTCAGCGAGACTTCAGATCTCCTTCAGATTTGTATGCTCTGTCACGTTACGTCATAATATATCAATGTCACCCCTCCCGTACCGCTCTCATACCTCAGGCGCTGACCGAGTTAGGCGCTAGAGTTATAGTTTACTGACGAACTAATTCTAACTATTGCTTTTTTAATCAGGAATCGTCTCTATATTTCAAAGACACCATCAATATTGTTAATTTAATAACAGATTATTCGTTCGTTCGTACGTTCGTTTCAGCCAAATGACGTTCACTGCTGGACAAAGGCCTCCTCCAAGGTATTCCACAATGAACGGTCCTGCGCTGCCCCCATCCAGGCTCTTCCCGCGACCTTCACCAGATCATCGGTCCACCTAGTAGGAAGCCTGCCCACGCTACGTCTTCCAACCCAGAATCGTTTCTATTTAAAAATAATATTTTTTGTTGAATAATAACATCTATTATAACTAAATAAGATGAAGAAGGATAATTCATAAAATATAATTCGAAAACACTAGCGCTAGATCCCATTAAAGTTAATATTATAATTATAATGTTTATGTTTATTTCAGGAAAACATTGACACCCTAGGAGCAGAGATTTCGAGGCTAAAAGAAAAGAATTCAAGCACTGAATCTAAGTGAAGAATACAAACCTGATGTATAGACAGCTTATAAAAGATATAGGTACTTATCTAAACATCAACTTTGTGGACAGATGTCTCAGCTATGACATTGTCAAGAGGGCGCTAACTAACTATTTTGAAACGTTAAATGGCAAAGATCGCAAATAGTAACCCGGCATTGATTTTTTTTTATCCACAACGAGGAAGCTCTTGGCCTGTATCTCACCTGATGGTAAGTGATGATCAGGCCGAAGGTGGAAGCGAGCTTCACCCGGAATCCTCAACCACGGAGGAACTGGCTATCGTACCTCTTAACTGCCGGAACACAATAATGCTGTTAACATTGTTGTTATGGCGACAGACTTAGGTAAGATAGTGGTAGCTAGCCAGGCGAACTTAGAACAAGCCTTACCACCAACCAAACCGAACAGAAAAATCTGCCCCCATTGGGAATCTAACCCGGGACCTCTGCGTCTGAAGCAGGTGGTCTTATCACTAGACCACAGAGGCGGTTGATGGCAGCGCCCTCCTGCAATTGACATTTCAGTGTTTTCCAACGTGGCAAAAATCGGAACCAGCGAGCGTATTGACGGTGGCGCCCCCCTGTCAATGTCACGGGTGGGACAGTTCAGTGTAGTTCATCTATACTGGACTGGATTGAAGCCACGATAGCCGAACGGTGAAGGGGTCGGACTGGCCGACTCGTGATCCGAGGAACGCGGATTCGAATCCCGCCGCCGCTCGACTATCGTGGTGAGCCCACTCGTTACACAAGCATATTCAGCTTACCACGAGGGGTTAACGGGATTTGTAAATATAAATTAGTAATATTATTTATTATTTTAAAATAGAACTAAAAACTCAATATTGATAGTAGCGTCCTCCTGTAAATGACATTTCAGTGTTTTCCAACGTGGCAAAAATCGGAACTAATAACAGAGTAAATACAAATGAGTAGGTTATCTTCATAGAAACGCACCGAGCGCGGTTTGTATGTGAGCGCGCCAATACGTATGCGGCGCGCACGCACACACTGACAAAATTTAGCGTGGATTAGCGGGGAGTTGCGCCGATAATAACCCATTGATAGTAGCGCCCTCCTGTCAATGTAATAGCTGGGACGGTTCAGTGTTGGACAACTATACATTTTGACACGTGCATATGTCAAGCAAGTGTTATAGTTTTTATGTTTGAATCGCGGAATCAAAATATTTTTCAATTTCAAACATTAGATTTCGAACAAAAAATCTTTTAAAGCTGACTATACAATAAATTTAATTCGATAAAAAATCAAATATCGATCGATCTGACTTGACAATGGAGATTAGGACGAAATTGACATTCCCAAATTTAAATTATTATAAATAAATGTTTAAATTATTATAAGTATTTGACTGTTGGTTATTCAGAAAAATAAGTATACTAAATAAAATATCACTTAAAAATAAATAAAATCCAATTATAATACAAATAAAAGTTAAATAAATGTAGATTATATGAAATAAATTACAAATATTTTCCTGTTCAACTAACGAAAAATACGTAAAATTATGAAATTCCAAATGTATATATTTTTTTATTTATAACAGCATTTGAAGGTCACATGTACTTGATTATAATTAATATTATTGTAAATAGATTTTCTTTTTTATGTAAAGTGAATGACGTATTGTTTTTTTTTTGCCGCCTATTTCTTTTTTTTTTGTGACATTGCCTAAACGGCTGGACAATCACCCCGGAAAAGGATTGCGAGGCGAGGCGTTTACGTTACGGTGCGGATAAGTGTTTTAAGTATGCGTTGGAGTATGGAGTTTCATACAAAGAATACTGACCGCCTCGAGTTGATACGGTTACGATCCGTTTCCGGGTTGATCCTTAGATTCTGAGGTGCCTATGAACTGAATAAATAAACTAACCTAGAGTGCAAATATGTGTCATAAACTATTCAAGATATAAAGGTGAGTATAGACTTCCTGTGTAATGTAACGTTCTTGCGAATGGAATACAGGTAAAATGTAGGTAATTAGTAGAGATGAAACGGATATCCGGTAACTATCCGGTAGGCCGGATATCCGGCCTAAATTTACTATCCGGCCGGATACCGGATAGTAGCTCACTATCCGGCCGGATACCGGATATTAAAAAACTACGACAATTTCCTATTAATAAAATGAAATATACACTGGTCATCACAAAAATCGACCCTCCCGCGACAAGCACTTTCAAACGTATGCATTCCCACTTCCCACAAATGTTGGCACCATTTGAAAGCCTAGTCCTAAAGTTCATTTCCTTAAAGGAAAGGTTTTTACCCCAAAAATGTGTTTTTAGAAGGATTAGAAGGATCCAGAGTCACTTCTTCAAAAAATAGGTAGTTACGCTTGAGCCAACTTTTATGGTTTTAATACTGTTAAGTTGGGATTAATCGCTATCCATCTGTTAAAGAGGACACGTGAGATCATTATTTGGTTATATAACCATAAAAATTGGTCTAATTGATCCCAGAGGTGAGCCCAAAGTTAGGTCTTTTTTCAAGTCTCATTTATTGTATATGTTAATCGTTTATTAAGAAATTAAATGTGTTTTCTTTACGTTATGTTATGGATATTTATTGGGCTTTCAAATAACACCAATATTGTTAGGGCACCATGATTATGTCAGTAGAAACGAGGTTTCCTGTAAAACGTAGGTGGGCCGATTTTTGTGATGACCAGTATATTAATCTTTGAGGTAAACATCAATAAAATGGCTTATAATAATGACGGCTTTTATTTGAAGTCCAAAATGTTACAAAAAGCCATATTAAGGCCTTTAAAAAAACGAATTTCTTTTTCTGAGCTATTCACTCTAATGACGAATACATAAAAATGATAAATAGTAAATATCTGTTATAATAAATAGTAAGTCGAAATATTGCCAAATAAAATAGGCGATCTTTTGTTCGCTGATGGTCTGATATCATGATGCAGTTCAGTCAGATTACGCAGCAAGTAAACTAATTTAATTTTCGCTATTCAATCACACACTCACGATGGCAACCGAAATCGCCCGAATTGATCTGCCCCCTAGACAAGTGGTAAAATCTGACATTCTATTCGGACTGATTTGATTTTCGAAAAGTGTGACTAGTCTAGTCTACTAATAGACCCACTGATCGCGTTCGAAGCACCTGTGCGGCGCTAAACTCGTCACACAACGTCACGACATGCAACGAGACAATGTGCCAACTATCCGGCGGCCGGATATCCGGCTATCCGGCCTAGCAGGTGGCCGGATATCCGGTATCCGGCCAAACAACTATCCGTTTCATCTCTAGTAATTAGTGACAAGATGATTAAAGCCTGGTCCGTGAGCACGTAGAATCCCGTCCAATGACCCCAAGCTACCCATCCCTATCGCTCGCGCGTAATTATGTTGCTGTCGCGACTGTGCGACGGGCGCCCGCAGTGAGTGTGCGAGCGCGACAGCAACATAATTACGCGCGAGCGATAGGGATGGGTAGCTTGGGGTCATTGGACGGGATTCTACGTGCTCACGGATCAGGCTTTAGACATTTTATAGAGCAGCTCGTTGTTATGTTACAAATAAATGCTCCAATCTATACTCACCTTAAGAAATCCACACTATTAAAATGATAATGTTGGTGCTGCAGATTATGTTCTCAAGTTATTTTCCTAAAGAATGATGATGATGATGAAGTCAGTATTTTTTATGTGTTTTCGGTGTTATTTCCTTTGCTATGTATCCTTTCCTAATGTATGACGTTATAAAAATGGAAGAACTGAACACGCTATAGATCTAGCGCCTAAGGCTAAGAACTCACGGCGCGATTTTCACCCGCGCCCGCGGCGGTTGTGGAATTGCATTTTTATTTCAAAACTCATGGGAGCGGTTATTTGCGCGGTTAGGCTAAGAACTCACGGCGCGGGTAAAAATCGTGCGAATCAAGACACTGGTACAAAATGGTCGCCCGCCAATCGATCGCAGAGCGCGCGGGCGAAAACCGCCGAGGCTGCGGTTACCGCGGGCCCGCGAGATTCTACTAGTTGCCCGACGCGGCGGTGCCGCGGGACCCGCATACAACCGCGCCCGCTGCGGGCGCAAACCGCGTCGTGAGTTGTGCATTAGTCTAGTCATTACATAAGTATCTGCATTCTACAGAAGCTGCGGGCCCGCAACCGCCACGGGCGCTGGTGAAAATTGCTCCGTGAGTTCTTAGCCTGAGTCAGTGTCTGCGGTATAGGAGCAGCGTGGGAAAGTGTTTTTGAGACGTCGAACATCATCGAGACTTCCAATGTGCTTCAGAGGTGGAATTGTGTAAAGCAATCGTTATAATTTGACAGTTCATAACGTACGATTATTCTGTCAAACGCTTTGTATAACTGACTTTATCGTACGTTATGAACTGTCAAATGATTACGATTGCTTTACACAATTCCACCTCTGATTTGTATGCTCTATCACGTCATAATATTATATCAATATCACCCCTCCCATACCTCAGGCATTGACTCAGATAAGCGCCAGACCTAAAAATGCATTTTTCATGCGAAATTCAATCCTGTGTATATTGTTTTACAGTAGATTTCGTGGCAGAGTCTATGTGTATTGAGTATTATTTTCGTCCAGTACGTATTTGTTCGTCCCTACAATATGATATCTACTTCGATCAAAATCATGTATTTATCCTTATTTCTTAGTATTAATATTAACCGTGTGCACGCATTTACATACATTACAAGTAATTTTAATTTTATGACATTCAAAAGTGGCGAAATATTATTAAAATATGAACATTTGTCTTCCTTTAGTTAATATGAGCTAGTTTCATATTAGCGCTCATCCGTTTACGTCACTAGTGTGTACCAGAGAATGACGCCAACTTATGCCTTGATCACACGTACCGAGCAAACGGGCGAGACAGTGCTCTCGGCCGAGTACTCGGTGTGTATGAACATTACGCCGATTGCTCGGTCGAGCGCTCGAGTATGTGACTCGCTCACCCAACTGTCTCGACCAAGTAAACATTTTACTGTCTCGCCAGTTTACTCGATACGTGTGATCAAGGCTTTATAAATGAAAATACGATATCCCTACTTACTGTTCGTTCAGTGATCACCACTTGGCGCCAATAGCGAGTGACAGAATCTTATTGGCTCCGTGCACGATTACAGCGCCAACTAGCGTCCACAACTTTGTGGGCTCTGTCACATTGACATTTAGGTCGTATATTTGTGAAAAAATATCGAAATGAAAAAATAACAAATATTTTCAACTAATAAATTGTTGTGATACCACGATTTGGGTGGAAAAAATGTTTTGAAATCATTTTGGTCATTCAAATCAAATGAGGTAAGTCCAAAAAGTGTGTTTAATTTTGATTGTGTCAGGGTTTGTTTACTTCATTTATAGTTGTAGTTTTACAGTAAAACAAAAAGAAAAAGCTACTTTAACGGTTTCATTATATAACAGTAAATATATTTAAATGTTTCTGTATCGCTAGTAATAAATTAAATATCGTTTTCAGATCGAAATGAGTATCGTTTTGAAGACCGGGTTTGTGAGAGTTACAATATCAAATTCCAACCACAAACCGTATTTAAAGGAAAGTTGTTGGTATTGGCTGGACAAGTCCGAGATGTAGAAGAATTAAGAACAAAACAAGGGCAGAGTTCAATAATTCACGCTCTCATCATAAGGCAAACATCTGTGCACAACAACTACTGTGACTCATTTTTGTACTACCACGTTGTATAGTTTAGTTATTTCCAAATTGTAAACGGCTATTAAAACAGCCCTATCGAAATACAGTCCACTCTTTTATTTAAGTTCCCAGTAGGACCCTTTTCATGCGATTAATTAATGATATTAAAATGTATTATGTAGAATCGCTTTGCCATTGACAGATACATCTGATGACAGAGCTAACATTATTTCTACTTTTGACCACCATGAGCGCTGCGATAGATTATGTCCCCCCCACCTAGTACTTCGCACCCAGCGAATAGGTCGCTCAAAGAAAGTTGAGGCAAACACGTTACCTACTTGTAATGCTTCAACCACACCAATGGGTCGCGCGACCTGTCATTGGCCTATGATCGCGCCGGCGATGGCGATCTGCACGCGTTGGTGTGGTTGAAACTTAATATTGAAATACAGAACACAATGAACACATTCGGGTTCAAATATCGAAAACATTACAGACATCAGCACGGATAGCGTATACTGATACAAATCTTTGCTTGTGTTGATGACCTCAACTTTCGTTGAGCGAACTATACTAGATTATGACATAAACTATGATATTTTTAAAACAAACGGTACGGATATATTGGTATTATGAATTTTGATCTCTTATGATTCTATTTTAATGTTTTTAAGCCTTCATCTCCCATTATTCATTAAAGCGAAGCAGAGGACTACTCAGCGCCATTTTCGTAGTTTCGGGTCGATCTGTCACTGTCACTTGCGTTTGGCGTGAAAGAGACGGAAACATTCGAAACTTCGTATACCTAGTCTTTGAGAGAAGCGTCGCAGAGGCTTGCCAAAACGATGAGACTCTAGTGTTAGTCGATTTTAGTTACTATTGCTTTACTTTTAAGTATTATAATGGCGTCAATATTTCAAACTATTGTAGGTAAATGCGTGTTCACGGTACAGTCAGCAGTCAGCGTCAAATAGTTCGTGACGTCCAAAGTGGCCAAAAAGTTGACAACACAACCTTATTCCAATTGTAACAAAGACGTGACTTCTTGGCTACTTTAGGTGTCACGAAATTTGAAGCTGACTGTATAGTTCGTTTCATCCACGAAGACGCGCTCCACTAATTTTTGGTCTCGGTCGCGCGGGGTGCGGGGAATTTGATCCGAGCAATCCGTAAGGCATTATTGTAGTGTGCGTGTGCACTCATGGATGATTTAGCGTGTACCGATAACACTCAAACGTTAGCGGAGAATGGTGGGGCGCGTCTTCGTAGATGAAACGATCTGTACATATAAATGGTGTATTGTAACAAGTAATGTAAGAGATTATGGCGTTGTTGACGGAGTCTATGGTCTATCGAAGTTATGTTATGTGAAATATATTTTGAGCAATCAGACCATGTTTTAATTTACACTTAAAAAGTTACTTACAAAATCTAATGTTTTGCTGAATTGATGCAGTATTTGTGAATTGAGTCACATAGTTTATGCCAGAGGTCGCGACAGGATAAAAATACATTCTTAATCAGTTGATTGATGTAAAATTCTCGGGAACATTCAGAAAAACATCCAAAATGACGAATTACGGTTGAAAGTTATAAGGTAATTCCAACTTTTGTTTTGATTCTAAATTGATGCTTTCTGGTTGAATTTCTATATTTAGATAAATCACGGAAGAATCCATGAATTGAAACAGGGTAAAATAAATGAAATTCAAAGTCATTCTTCGGTGGTACAAAAATCACTTTAATCAATAATTATTTACAATACAGACGAATCAACAAACTTAATGCTACACATAATTATTATTACTTTAATAGCGGAGTAGCGATTCAGCTACTTTCGTTTCAGCACCATCATTGGTTTCTTTATGTCAAACGCTTCTATTAGTTCCTAAAACAAAAGAAATTACATTATTAACCTTACCTAATATTATAATGTCTAGAAAACGTAACACCTTTTCTCGCTTAATTACTGAACCGATTCAGATGAAATTTGGAAGGGTTTGGATTTAAGACCCATGAAAAAACAGGATAGTTTTTACCGTTTTTGGAAAGTGGACGCGATAAAGACTGACAGACCAAAATGCAAGCGAAACCGCGGGTAAAAGTAAGTATAAGTACAGGATGGAATTTTGTATTGCCACCTGAAGGGCAAAATAAAATTATTTTTAAGAGAACTGCATTCAAAGATTTCTGAAAATTAACCACCATACCTTACCATAGGTTTTCCCTTCGATTTATCTTTCTTTTAAAAAATAAAAGGATTTTTTGGCAATAATTTATTACTATAGTATATCAAGAATACTTTCCCTTCAGCATTGCAAAATTCTTGTATAATAATGACCATAGCTGGGCACCGTTAATCAAATAGTTAACTTCGTTAATCGTTAAACCGTTAATAAAAAAATTAACTTCGTTAAACGTTAAAACGTTACATTCAGCAAGACTTAACGCAAGTTAACGTTAATCGTTAATCCGTTAACACATTATAATAAAACGAAAATAATAATTGTATGCAAGGTTCAAATAATTTCGAAAGCTTGTATCGCGCATGGAATTTATTCCTCTTTTTAGCCAGACAGTTTTGACAGTTCCAACTCCTTGCCAGACAGTTTTTTTAGGATAGCTGCCAAAGCCACGATGACCCAAACTTCATAATCCACCAACATTCTAACCTATATTGGGAGCATACGCTGACAAACTTTCAGCTTTTATAATATGACGTTGGTCTGGCGTTCACCACTCTTAGTCTATAGTATCTCAATCTCAGAGCCTTGGTTCAATTACAATACAATTTAGCACCAATGTGCTCGAAAAGACAAATCCAACAAACCCAAATTCGATGCGATTCCGCCGTTTCATTTAGGAGTTCCTATGGCCGTCTCCTGACTCCATCATTAGACCAGCTCAATGGTACCACAACATTGCATTTTCATCGTACTTACATAAGTAGGTATACCAAATTGCAGCTCAATCGGTTGAGGAGAACTGGCCTTAAATTCAGTTGCAAGATTTGTCCCACACATACTAACAAGTGAAGTCAATATACAGGTGTAGATAGAAAAAAAATATCAAAAATACATTCCTTTATTTTTGAAAACAAATAGAACTGCATTCAAAGATTTCCAAAAAATATTTGCCACCCGGGAATCGAACCAACTAAAATCTGTTAAAAATTACACCCTGTATTTTTATTGCATCGATCGTTAGGGTCAAGTGTAAGGATGAAATCTCTCTAACAAACTTGATAAATCAAATGAAAGGAAATCCATAAAATCTTAAATTATTTTAATTATGCAGTTCTCTTTCTTTTCAAAAATAAAGGAATGTTTTCTTTCAGTAAAATTTTCTATCTGCAGTATTAAGAGTACTTTCCCTCCAGGTGGCGTTACATAATTCCACCCTGTATAAGCTTGTAAATAAATAAAAAAAAAATAGCATTTTTATATCGCTTCTTTCTGGTTACAAACACTGTTGTTTTGGGTTCTGGAAGTTCTGGAAGCCCGAACGTACTTGTCAGAACGCGTTTTTCTAGTGTTTTTCAGCGTGCCTGCTGTATCTTTTTGGCAAATAGTAGGTACTGGATTAACGATTAACGGACTTAGGATAATTTAACGGAAGTTAACGAGTCCGTTAACAATTTTTAAAGTTAACTTAAAAGTTAATCCGTTAATAGAAATGTTAACTTCGTTAATTAACGATTAACGGATTAACGAGTTAATGCCCAGCTATGATAATAACTTACGCTCAAACGAAAGTGCAGTATACATTTTTGTTACATGTAACGACACTCATTCCAAATTCTATTTAATTTGATAAATTTAAATTGTTTCATCGCATCGTACTTGTTCTAATTATTCTAAATTATTGCCTACCTATATTGTTCTAAAATTAATTGCCTACATAGATGATATTATTAAGCTAAATTATTTTCTACCTACATAATTTAATATTTTGCCTACTTCACTGCAATCACTTTCACTGCACCTACTGTAATTCTGTTTGACTGCCACATCATTACATCACCATTTATTACCAAAATCATTCCATCTGCTTCGCTAGTATTTTGATGTCGCAGTCAAACGGACAAAAGCTAGCAACTGCTTTAGTGTCCGCTTTGATTTGCAGGGTTCACGTTCATCTCCACCTTCATCTTCTTCTACCTACTACACCATGCATGGTCACCGCTGCCGAAACTACCATCTGGCTCTTCAACCCGGCAGAGCTGCCTGCCGTGTCGGACGGCCCGTGCGCACACTCTAAGTGGCCCTACACCACAGTGCGTACGGCCCTAGCCGTCTGGCGCGTCGACGACTCTGCGGGCCTACCAACTCGAAGAACCAACCCACATCACCATCAATGCTAGCGAGGACAGTGGTTTGAATATACTACCACCGGTGACGAATCTCGTGCGATACGATAGTTTGCTCGTAACCCACACCCTTAAGGTCTCTTTCTCTTAAATTGAAATAAAAGACTTGTTAACTTAAATCTATCTTTTATTTAACTAATTAACTCTAAATTCTAATTATGTCATGGCTCTAAAGCCTCCAACCGTGACATTGGCGCCCATACCGGTCTATTCTATCGCACTTGAGACGTTACCAGTGAGTTTTACTTGTAATAAATGGTTATTTTTGGTGTTGGCATTCAAATAACTTAGTTATAAGATTGTAACTAATATTGTAATCTCTGTGTGGTAGTACTAAACTTGTAATTTTTTGTGGAGAATAGCTACACTATTCTACCTACTATAATTTTCTTAAATATAAAATGTATCTACCTACATTTTATAATATTGACTAAATTCTACCTACCTTTGGTAATATAAATAAACTTTTACTACTACCTACCACACAGATTTTACTTTTGTTAAACTAAATTGTAATGCTTATTGTCTTATTGTGTAAATTGCAACACACACCCGCGTGCCTACCTAGTATTTTTTTATATTACGTACTCGGTAATTCTAACTAAAATATAAATTTAAGTTGTAACTTAAAACGTTACTTCTAATTAAACTATTAAATTAAATAATAAATTGTAAATACTACTAAAAATAAACAATTTATTAGACCTACTCGTATCTTACCTACTGGTATCTCTTAAACCTATCTTTGAAAATCTACCTTAATTATAAAGTCTAAAACTATTTTTAACTGTCTTGTCTGACGCACCATCTAAAATGGATTGCAAGGTACACTCTACTAAGTACCTCTTTGCATTGCTTAGGACTTAAGATAGGAAGTTGTTGGGTGCAGCAGTTGCTAAACAACTGCGCATACTTGTAATTAGCTGTAGTCTACCCTACAGATAATATTCCGACCTCTTCATTAAATAATGGTTATCTTATGACTTTCTCTAAATCTTAACTTAATAAATCTTGTGAGTATTATGAGATCTACTAAAAATCATATACTCTGTACGTCAGGTTGCAAGTAAACAGACCTAAAATGTTTATTTTGTTAGTCAGACTCAAGATTAGCTAGTACAGTTAAGATAGCGGATTTTCCTTAGGTAAAATCCTACCGTAAAAAGGGGGATATGTAACGGTTAGCGTTACCGCTGATCTAAATTCTAGATCTAAATTCTAATTTAATTACTATTATCTACCTAAATAAATATACTTAAATAAATATATCTAAATCTACGTAAACTACCTAACTAAATAACTTAATTAAATAATTCATATTGTTCTACACTAATAAAATAAATAAAATAATAAATCTACAAGCAAACCCGCGCGAAACAAGTTGTTCAATATTTCTTTTGTTCTCTGTCGAGCGGGCGGACTGTTTTTTATGCATGCGCAAGCGACGCGCCTACGGCCGCGATGCTCCCGCCGCGTCTCCTAGTCCGAGCCAGAGCGTTATTGAGCACGGACGTATCGCTGTCCGTCACCGCCGGACCCGCGATGTACGTAACTTTATAAAACTCTAAAATGTAATCGCGTATTGGTGAACCCCGCTACCGGGTGAGTGTTGCAAAAGTATTTTTAATGTCTAGATTTTATACTTGTGCTAAATGTAAGTACCTAGCCGCCATTTTGTTCTTGAAATGTGCAATCCATGTGCTCAGTGTATCTGGACGATGTCATTTCGTAATTTTAACTGTTGCTACAATTGTTACTCGTAATATTTTACATCTTATTACATAATAAAATATTAAATGAATCGATTTTACGAAATGACATCGACACGTCATGACCTTTAAATGACCTTGGTCGTACTGTAACGACACTCATTCCAAATTCTATTTAATTTGATAAATTTAAATTGTTTCATCGCATCGTACTTGTTCTAATTATTCTAAATTATTGCCTACCTATATTGTTCTAAAATTAATTGCCTACATAGATGATATTATTAAGCTAAATTATTTTCTACCTACATAATTTAATATTTTGCCTACTTCACTGCAATCACTTTCACTGCACCTACTGTAATTCTGTTTGACTGCCACATCATTACATCACCATTTATTACCAAAATCATTCCATCTGCTTCGCTAGTATTTTGATGTCGCAGTCAAACGGACAAAAGCTAGCAACTGCTTTAGTGTCCGCTTTGATTTGCAGGGTTCACGTTCATCTCCACCTTCATCTTCTTCTACCTACTACACCATGCATGGTCACCGCTGCCGAAACTACCATCTGGCTCTTCAACCCGGCAGAGCTGCCTGCCGTGTCGGACGGCCCGTGCGCACACTCTAAGTGGCCCTACACCACAGTGCGTACGGCCCTAGCCGTCTGGCGCGTCGACGACTCTGCGGGCCTACCAACTCGAAGAACCAACCCACATCACCATCAATGCTAGCGAGGACAGTGGTTTGAATATACTACCACCGGTGACGAATCTCGTGCGATACGATAGTTTGCTCGTAACCCACACCCTTAAGGTCTCTTTCTCTTAAATTGAAATAAAAGACTTGTTAACTTAAATCTATCTTTTATTTAACTAATTAACTCTAAATTCTAATTATGTCATGGCTCTAAAGCCTCTAACCGTGACATACAATATCAACCCTATAACAACTACATAAGTGCCAGTTGGCTTATTCCACTATTCCCCATTGACAATCCCCGTCAACGGGGATTACTGAACTTTTTGTTCACTATTCCCCGTTATATTAGGATTTTATTTTTAACATTATAAGCTCCAATTGGCGTTAACGGGGAATAGTGAACAAAAAGTTCACTAATCCCCGTTGACGGGGATTGTCAATGGGGAATAGTGGAATAAGCCTGCCAGTTCCGCTCACCTGCCACCTCTGCATGTCTATGGAGACAATAAACTGGTTCTCTTCGGAGATATCGGTCTGTTGCTGCGCGGCCTCCGCCACTGGAGTCACGAATGGCAGCCCCCACTCGTCGTCTGCAAACAAAAATATTACTTTAACCGTAACTGTAACGATAACCGGTGTTTTTGTATGGAGTTTGACAGATTTTTGACGTTTGTTTTAGTTAAACTAAGATGGTGCAATCCAGCCTTAATGTTTAGGGGACAAATATGCGACCTTCCCAAAGTAGTGTGTCTAAACCAAATCTTCCATTTGCCTTTTCTGGCAAATTAGAGAGAATCGAGGTGTTCTTGTATGTAGGTATACAGGGTGTTAGGTAAATGGGTATATGAGCCGACACTAGCCCATGTTAACATGGGCATATAAATGGTATGGTGAAGTCAGAAATTTGATATCACCATTTTATTTTTTTAAATTTTCATACAAAATAAATTTTATGAAATCCGATTTGTATGAAAATAAAAATAATTTAAATGAAGATATCAATTTTCTGACTTCACCATACCATTTATATGCTCATTTTAACATGGGCTAGTGTCGGCTCATATACCCATTTACCTAACACCCTGTATACTTGGCAGGATAATGAAATGTCACCTAAGTCAAAACTTCGACACCGCGATGCAGGATTGTAGGCGCGGGGCAGCGACTAAGTCACTAGATTGTAGTAGTGCGTCGCTCACCTTTGTGTCCGGGGGACGGATAGGGGTCCAATTACTACCATCTCGGTCTTCCTATATATACTTGGCAGGGTAAAAAACTTCGTCACCGCGATGCAGGATTATAGGCGCGGGGCAGCGCGCCGTACTAAGTAGGGAACAGCGCCATCTATTGGTCAAGATCAGACCCACCTTTCTCCAAAGCCAGCATCCCGTCGCGCGCCAGGAAGGACAGGTGGTAGACGTTCTCCACGGTCCGGCTGAAGCTGGCCGGGTCCAGCACGAGGTGGAAGTAGCTCAGAGGCTTCGAGCCGCCGGCCCGGTAGCTCTTGATGATGAACCGGTTCCAAAGTCCGAGCTTTCTTAAGTCTTTTTTGGGTCTTTTTTATTATCCATGAAATTTACTTAGCTGTGCGTTCGATTTGCTGCTACACTTAAGCAAGTATCGTTTGTGAATACGGGCGAAAGCCATTCCATCGCTTCATGTAACTGTAGTTACCATGCATCTGTGGAATATGACGTTCCACCACAATAAGGAAGCCAAGGAGTTGTTACTGCTTCCTTCCAAGCGGATGCTGTGCCCAAGGTCCAATTTACACCATCTCAGTCTTCCTATATATACTTGGCAGGATAAAAAACTTCGTCACCGCGATGCAGGATTGTAGGTGCGGGGTAGCGCGCCGTACTAAGTAGGAGCCAGCGCCATCTCTTGGTGTTGACTGTCACTAGATTGTAGCGTCGCGTCGCTCACCTTTCTCCAAAGCCAGCATCCCGTCGCGCGCCAGGAAGGACAGGTGGTAGACGTTCTCCACGGTCCGGCTGAAGCTGGCCGGATCCAGCACGAGGTGGAAGTAGCTCAGAGGCTTCGAGCCGCCGGCCCGGTAGCTCTTGATGATGAACCGGTTCACGCGGCTAACCATTTCTGAGCCTTCTTCCGTCTTTTCTAGTCTGAAAGTTTTGTTAACATGTTTTAATATAAAATTATCATAACTGACGGCTGATGGGGTAGCAAGATTCTGGAGTGGACATACATTATTCCTTAGGAATAGAGCAACAACCACGAGCTGTCAAACGAAACCATTTTGGATGACACTTGTGTGTCAGTGTCAGGATTATTTCACCGTATTGTACAATAAATCATTCACTGAACCAGTCACCACGTTTCTGAAGCACTTTTCTCATAAAAATACACAATTTCACTCACGTAAAATCTGAAAATATATCAAAGTTAAAATTTTCAGCATGCTACTACGTGCCTCTGAACTGTCGAATAGTCGCAAAAAATGGTTCTGTTTGACGTGACGGCACCGGCATCACGCATCTCTTTTTATCACACAGTGTTGCTGCTATTGTATCATGATCGGCTAATTTATAAGAGACAAATTCTGCCAATAGATTGTCTACAGGACAGGCCTTGCCTAGTGTCATCATCATCATCATCATCATTTCAGCCATAGGACGTCCACTGCTGAACATAGGCCTCCCCCAATGCTTTCCATGTTGATCGATTGGCAGCGGTCTGCGTCCAGCGCTTCCCTGCTACCTTTACGATGTCGTCGGTCCACCTTGCCTAGTGTAGAAATCTATATTTCTATTAGAATAAGAAACATTGTAATACAAATTTAGCATTGAATGATAAGTTATGTTACTTGTAATTTTTGCAGTTTGTTTGTGCTAATTTTGTTTTATTGAATAAATTTATTATTATTTTTTTTTTTTATTCATTTTTCTTTCTTATTTTTAATTTTTTCTTTTTTCAATGTAATTATCAAAAAATAATAATTATTATTATTATTGACATCTCGCTCGCTCAGTTCTTTGTAGCGTTAGGTGTATTAACTTTATGGGAGTGGAGGCCACGTACCGGAAAAGGCAGCGTGGGACACGTTCACCCACAAGGTGGACCGACGAGCTCATAAAGGTAGCAGGAAGGTGCTGGATGCAGGCCGCTACTAACCAGGCAAATCCTTGGGGGCGGCCTATGTTCAGCAGTGGACGTCCAGTCATGTCAGTCAGTTCCAGGCTGAATTAATGATGATGATGAAGATCTTACTTCTCAACATTTTCTGGTGCCTTCAATGCAGCGGCCTATTGTTTCTCCACGCGGCGTCGCGGCGCCCTAGGTCTCTGCTCGGGCGGCGTGGTTGTTGCAATATAACACTTATCACAAATGCATAAGGCACAACCTCATATCTGCAGTCACTTGTCACTTTCATGAGGCACCTCTCTGTTGCATTGCAATATAGCATCTAATACAAGCACATAGATCTTACTTTTCAACGTTCTCTGGTGCCTTCAATGCAGCGGCCTGTTGTTTCTCCACGCGGCGTCGCGGCGCCCTAGGCCTCTGCTCGGGCGGCGTGGTTGTTGCAATATCACACTTAATACAAATGCATAAGACACCACCTGATATCCGCAGTCACTTGTCAATTTCATCTTGTATTTATGTTAGAATATGCATCTACATAAAGTGGCGTAGGGTGCGCGAGAGCAGCTCAGGTGGCGTTGATGCAAAATAGCACCTAACCCAGCTACATAAGACACTTGCCGTCTCGTCGCCACAGTTAGTCGCAATCTCTCTCTCTCACTTCACCATTCTAGACCTTCAACGCGGTGGTCTGCTGCCTCTCAACACTTTGACCTTTATTGAGATTTCTCATTCATGAAAAATAACACCTATTATAAGCACTTAAGCACTCACTTTTCAACATTTTCTGGTGCCTTCAATGCAGCGGCCTGTTGTTTCTCCACGCGGCGTCGCGGTGCACTAGGCCTCTGCTCGGGCGGCGTGGTTGTTGCAATATAACACTTATCACAACTGCATAAGACACCACCTGATATCCGCAGTCACTTGTCAATTTCATCTTGTATTTATGTTAGAATATGCATCTACATAAAGTGGCGTAGGGTGCGCGAGAGCAGCTCAGGTGGCGTTGATGCAAAATAGCACCTAACCCAACTACATAAGACACTTGCCGTCTCGTCGCCACAGTTAGTCGCAATCTCTCTTTCTCACTTCACCATTCTAGACCTTCAACGCGGTGGTCTGCTGCCTCTCAACACTTTGACCTTTATTGAGATTTCTCATACATTGAAAAATAACACCTATTATAAGCACTTAAGCACTCACTTCTCAACGTTTTCTGGTGCCTTCAATGCAGCGGCCTGTTGTTTCTCCACTCGGCGTCGCGGTGCCCTAGGCCTCTGCTCGGGCGGCGTGGGGGCGAAGGTCCCGAAGAGAAAGGCTAGGGGCGGCGCCTCGCGCGGAAACGCGAAGTCCCAGAAGTCTGGGTTCTCGCGCTGGAATGAGAAATAAAGTAAAACTTTTTTTGATGCATAACAGGTATTTGACTGCAAACGCACCTGGTGTTAAGTGAGACGCAGTCTAGGATGGTACATATCTGCCCTGTAAGTTAAAGTTTTTGCAAGTAGGCTTTTAAAAAGCACTTACTGCTGTCGCATTGTTAGTAGCTTCATTACATTTTGAAAGAGGTGTATTGAACTTTTCACTTAGGGCCCTCGCCCACGGCGACTTTTTGTAGCGATGCAGTCGCGCTGCTGTAGCGCGTTAGTAGCGCGTTGGCACTACTTCTGCATTAATGATGCTGTCGAAAAAGCCGCCGTCGGCGAGGGCCTTTATAGCAAAATTTTTAAACAGGGCAAGTAACTCAGTCACAATAATAATGATAAATCATTTATTTGCCAGAATACGGTTACAAATGGTTA
Organism: Ostrinia nubilalis; assembly: GCF_963855985.1. Classification (NCBI taxonomy): domain Eukaryota; kingdom Metazoa; phylum Arthropoda; class Insecta; order Lepidoptera; family Crambidae; genus Ostrinia; species Ostrinia nubilalis. The sequence goes on from NC_087117.1 coordinate 4,025,989, forward strand.
TCCCAACTAATATTATAAATGCGAAAGTAACTCTGTCTGTCTGTCTGTCTGTTACGCTTTCCCGCTTAAACCTCGCAACCGATTTTGATGAAATTTGGCATAGAGATAGTTTGAGTCCCGGGAAAGAACATAGGATAGTTTTTATCCCGGTTTTTGAAACAGGGACGCGCGCGATAAAGTTTTTCTGTGACAGACAATTTTCCACGCGGGCGAAGCCGCGGGCGGAAAGCTAGTCTTCCATACATATAATAAAAATGAATTGCTGTTCATTAGTCTCACTAAAACTCGAGAATGGCTGGACCGATTTGGCTGATTTTGGTTTTGAAATGATTGTTGTAGTCCAGGGAAGGTTCAAACGGTGAGAAAACATGGAATGACGATTTGATTTCCACGCGTACGAAGTCGCAGGCATAGCCCAAGGCATCTATCTATCTATATATATAAAAATGAAACCCGTTTCGCGTTGTCACGGCATCACGTGTGAACGGCTGAACCGATTTCGATAATTCTTTTTTTTAAATGTTTGTGGAAGTCCAAGGATGGTTCTTACAGAAAAAAATATTAAGAAAATCTCTACGCTAAGGCGGTACGAAGTTCGCCGGGTCAGCTAGTAGCTAATAAAGAGATATAAGGCACTTACAATATGAGCGGCCAGCTCGTGCTTGTCGTAAGTGTTGGCGTTTCCGCTGACGGCTTCCGAACAGCGCACCGCCAGGTCGCTGGTGGCACGGAGCACCCTGGAGTCTAGGTAGCCTTCCCCTGGAATACGATGAACATAATCTTTAGGAAAACTGCGGACGAGGAAGACCCCGAATTACATGGATGTCCGTAGTAAATAAGGACCTTAAAGAAGCCCAAGTAAACAGTGAGACCATCCAGGACCGAGTCGCCTGGAGATGCAGAGGGCCGACCCCAAATAAAATGGGCCAGGCAAAGAAGAACCTTTAGGAAAACTGCAATGAACTGGTATGTAAAGGTAGTGATTGCATCAAGCTTAATGCTGTGAGCTTATTTAGCATGTACTTAATTGGTGTAAGTATGAATCAAACAAAAAGGATTAATTCTAAAACTCAGCCAACTATTTTTATTGGTATTGAGTCAGAAGACTATGAACTAGAATCTTAAATATTATGACCGGAAACAAAAAATTAATTCTGGTCATAATATTTGACGGGAGACGCTAGCCAATACACATAAGCGATTGCAAGGAAAACCAACGAGTTTAGTTTAAAAGTTTCATTTCCTCTCTTTCAGAATTGGAAGTCCTAGGTTCTATTCACAGGAAAAATATCAATTTGTATTTTATTGATTAGGAGCATCATCAATGGTGTCAATTTACTGAAGCATTAGTGCATTACTATCTAAACATCTAGCTTTAAGGTGTTGCTATCAAATCCTGAGAAAAATTGATTTGATTGATTGATGATCCAAAATTTTCAGTTGAAAATCAAACTTAAAACTAGTTAAAAATTCAACTTTAACTAACCTGGGTGTTTCACGCGTTCTTCCACTCCACCTTCGGCCAGAAGGGACTGTACTTCTTTGACTGCATTAGCCGTCTTCTCCATACGCTGCACATTGTTATCGTTTTCATCCTCTGAAACGCGATTTAAAATAGTTAGAGAACTACTTCAAAAAAGTATGAATAACTTTAGTATACACTGGTCTGGACTGCATCAACATTTCTCTGATCACTTTTATCATTGTTATTTAAGATATCGTTTAAAAAATAGCATGCAAACTGTTTACAAATAAATAACACGCACCAAGAGTAGATAAATCATCTAGCAGAGCTCGATATCTTAGTTTTCTGTCGTGACTGCCAAGGCTGCTTCTAGACATGGACATTTTTAATTATTTCTGCCAGCGGTATTCGTTTTTTATTTAATTTTAAACAAATTTGCGATCAAAGTGTAAACAAAAATTACAGAAAAATTTTTAGCGCTCTTGCATCAAGTGTCACTACTGTCACTGTCAAGGTGACATATAAATTGACATTTACATTCGAATACTTTAGCACGCTTCCGCGCTACTTATTTCATTTTTTAAAACAATGCTAAAGAGTAAGCTTTAAAATAACTAAAATTAGATAAAAACAAATAAACCATCGTTCATGAGGTTCAACTTGATCTTTATTGAACAGTTTAGCCGTCTACATTCCGCAAGCAAGCAACAAGCAAGACTGCGCAACATTTAAATAATTTTAAAATTAGTATTTGAACAGATTTTCGTTCAAAAATAACTCAACTCGAAGTCCAAATAATCGTGCCAATATTTCCGAACGAAACATATTATTTTTTACAAGCTTTATATTGACTTCACTTGTTAGTATGTGTGGGACAAATCTTGCAACTGAATTTAAGACCAGTTCTCCTCAACCGATTGAGCTGAAATTTGGTATACTTATGTAAGTACGATGACAATGCAATATTATGGTACCATTGAGCTGGTCTGATGATGGAGTCGGGAGGTGGCCATAGGAACTCCTAAACAAAACGGCGGAAACTCATCGAGTTTGGGTTCGTTGGATTTGTCTTTTCGAGCACTTTAGTGTTAGATAATGTCCAGGGTCCTGAGATTAAGATATAACTAAAAAGTGTAAAATAAAATTATAATAAAAATAAACTTTTTTAAAAACAAGCTTTTATTCTGAAATTCGAAAGCTTGTAGCGCAAACAGAGAAAAAGAGGAATAAATTCCATGCGCGATACAAACTTTCGAAATTCAGAATAAAAGCTTGTTTTTAAAAAAGTTTATTTTTTTTAATTTTGGATATGCTAATTCTGGTTTGGGCATGAGGCATTTGATCCTAAGCTGCGTTTACACTGCGCGGAAATTAGCCAAGTCAAGTCAAAAAAACAGTGGAGTGGGAATGAAATGAATGAATTTCATCCCCACTCCTCTGTTTTTTTCAAAGGATTAACTTTATGGTTTTTTTGACTTGACTCGGCTAACTTCCGCATAGTGTAAAAGCAGCATTAGGTTATAAAAAAAGTTTCGTCACAGGGCTTCACGTCAAATATAATTCCCCAAAATAGGGGAAAATATTTAGATCTTATTTTTGGTAGTTGATTGAACTGCGGATCTTTGTCAGCAAGTCAGAGAGATTTTAACACAGTGTTTGACTTCTGCGTGCGCATAAGCTCTAATAAGAAAAAATCTTTATAAGAAAATATTTTTTAGCACTTAGATTTTACTTACTATAAAGGTTTCCTTGTATTTATCATGTCTTTCTTGTTAGTTGTCAATCAAATAAAATAAAAATTTGGTTTTAGTAAATTAATTTGTAATAAGCATGTTTATTTTATGAGTTATTTTTATGTATAAATGTTGTCTTATTTGTGATGTCTCTTTGTTTAAGGTATTTTGCTTAGTATAAGTATTCTTTTGAAAATTAACATTTCTCAAAATACTTATGCACCGTGTAAAATCTCAGCGAAAAAATACGACAAAGAAGAAGAAGAAGACTTTTAGTATGGAAATGTAATTTTAATAAAGTAGCGTCAAACATATGTGTGGCATTAAAATGTTTAGTAATAATGTTTTTTTTAAACAATTATCCGTATCCTTAACTTGTTACTATTTACATTTTTCACCATGTGGTGCAATAAAATAATAAGTGACGTCACAATGATACGGAAATCAACTGGGCGGTGGGGAAAATTAAAAATATATCATGGTATCCCCAAATTAAAATTTTGATGATGGAGTGCGCGGTTTAAAAGACAATACGCTTGATTATAACGAATTTAGTTGTACTATAGGAATTAATTTTATACAATGCATTGTAAAAAAGCATATTTTGTAGATTGTTAGCCAATTGCTGATTGGGGACCGAAGTATAATTACCGTGTGTTGTGGTGCGAGTGACGTTTTAGGTTATACGATTTTAAATAAAGTTTATATTTTGAAGAAATGGATTCAGCACCAGCCCAAGAGGTGACGGAGCTCCTGAGGCAGTGGGAGGAGCAGCATCAGTCGGCAAACTATGACCCAATACCGACTTTAACAAGGTATTACAACTTGGTGGAATGTTAAGCACATTTTTTCTTTAAAACCATACTTACTGGCAATTGAGGCATAAAATCTACTTAAAATACTGCAATTTATAGGCTTCGTGGTATAAACTACTAGTTAAAATACATAAAACTGATAATATATCTAAAAAACAAAAAAAATACCTGGAGAACTTTGAATATACTAACAAAGCTGTTAGCTAGTGTGATCATGATACTTTAAGCTAGTAAGTTAGGCTATAAAGGTCTTAAATCAACCTTATCTTGAGTCTAGTTAACTCTGAAAAGGTAACTAATGAGATATGTACATCAATTTGTTTGTATTACCTAGTTAGATTTCAATAAGAATAAAATTCCAATTCAACTGGTTTGCAGCCCAGAAGTACCTTATGCTTATGTATACCATAGCATAGTATTTAGACTATTGGTATATTGCTATGGTTATATGAAAATTTGGAAGTTCTATTATGATTATCAGTTTTACGTTGTTGCGAATTATTTTGCAATAATGTGGGTAAAATCATTTAAAAATTTCAGTTTACTGGAATAAAAAAATCATAGAAACGTTCATTGAAGCTGGAATCACAGACAGAATTTCAAAATTAAATTTGTGTCTACCCACAAGCAACTGGATATAAATTGTTTACTACATATTTTGGCAACCTGCCTCCCCAACCCGTCTGGCCAGCGTGGGTAGTGTAGGCCAATTCCCATTTGCCTCTGGTAAATTATAGAGGGTCTTGCTCCTGCAGTGAAGACTAAATGACCTGATGACGATGATGAGACACCTACAGACTAGAGACTTCTAGCCAGCCAATAGTTTGGTTGGCTTCCAGTTTGTATGAGGAATCTGTCGATACTGAATTAGTGTAAAAAGTGCACTTTTCTACATGTTCTACCAACTGATTAACAGCCCGATCACTTAACAGCCCGATCACTCTATCAGCCCACAAGTCTCTGATCTGCTTTCATACTTCTGGCAAACCTTTCCTTCAACCATTACATTGTTAATCACTTGTTAAAATTTAATTTTATTGTTCCCAAACACCATGCTGTTTTGTGTAAACAAACTATTGTAATGTTACGTAAGTATGTATGAATATGTTTTGACATGTTACAACTTGTCTGTGAGACTGTGATCCACTTGTCTTTTAAAATAATCATTATTTTTTATAAAAGCTTGATAAATGGGTTCTTATAATTTTTTTATTCTGTTTATTACTTACTAAAGGCTAAAAAGAAACCATGTAATTTAACCTTTAACCAGTGACATGACTATTTTATAACACTATAAGGGACATGACGTCTCACAGGCTACTACTTCGAAATCAAAAAATGGACAAAATTGCATGTGGATTACTTTAAAATTGTATTTGTATTTAACTATTGGTATGTCAATAAAACAAATGTAAATGAATTCAATCATTTTTTTTATAATTACATAGAAAAAAACTATAATTACCAATTAGTGGTAATTTTCAGCCTCAATTGATATGAGGTCCTTTTTTAGCATTTTAATAGACTATATAAATTCTATGTCAAATTTAATACTTTTTACTAAAAATCTAATAATACAGAAACCGAAAAAACATAAAAGCCACTTCTGAAAACTAAAAATATAAATTCTGACACCCGCTCAAATTGGCATAAAATCAATGGCAATTTTTGCAGAAAAGGCGAGAACATTGCAAACATAAGGTATTGCAACACCCCAACACAAGTGTACTGTGGCGGCGTAGCATGGCCTGGCACCCGGGGCGACCCCTTCCCCCCCTCCTCACCCCTCATAAGACCATAAGTTGGATGTTCATATTGCGGGGGGCTAAGGCACCCCAGAATTTTCGGGTTACCGATTTGAAGCCGAAAGATTTTAGTACTAAGTCATGAGCTATATTATTATGATGAGATGATACCAATCGCATGCACCCCCTTATCATGACATATCAGATGCGCGACGTCCTTGTCATGCAGATGCAACCTTGACGAGGTTCAAAAGGTTCAAACGATTGACTGACCGTTCGTAATATTTTATTCTTTGATGAATTCGTGGGCTGGAGTTATCATTTCCTAGTCTTTTCTGCCATTTTGCACTTAAAATAAAAAGTAGAGTGTAAAAGTTTTTGTATGACAACTAGGGACATGTAGCCTCACAGGCTACGATCGATTTTCTAATTCGTATAACTTACGTGCAAAACAACCGATAACACGTCTGCCTTCTTCTGTGGTCGTTTTAGCACTAAAACAAAAGCTACTAAGACGCTGGGTCGCTGCAAGCGAGGGGAAGTGGTCAATTCTAAGAATTTGAAAAACATGAGACGCCTGTGAGACTACGTGTCACTGGTTAAAGGTTAAGAAGACAGCTTGGCATAGGCCAGCTGCTCTTTTATAATAAAAAGACACTCAACAAATCTGATTATAGTCTGGCCACTGATTGAAGAAATTATCAACACATGAAAAATAAAAAAAAATACTGTACTAGCTTTTGCCAGCAGCTTCACCCGCGTGAAATTTCGTTTGTCACAGATCGTCATAAATTATAGCCTATTTGTTGTTCTGGGCTGTAAACAATAATACTGTAAAGTTTCATCAAAATCCGTTCTATAGTTTTTGCGTGAAAGAGTAACAAACATCCAGACATCCAAACTTTTACAATTATAATATTTTATTAGTCATGTCATGTCGATAGCCTAATAATTAAATAAAATGTACGATTGTTTTTACAATATTCTCTTTAACTTTCCAGGATAGCGGAGATAATAGAAGCGGAGACGGAGAACTTCATGAAGAAAGACCCGGACCCGTTCGACGAGCGGCACCCATCGCGGACCGACCCCGAGTGCGCGCTCGGGCACGCGCTCAAGGTCATGTTCAAGAAGGACAACTTTATGACCAAGGTAATTAACTTTGAACTTCTATGTTCTTCTGATTAATTTCAAACAACAAACAAACAGGGACAAACTTGGCCTTCACTGGTTGGGTTTTTATTGGCGGTCAAGCTGGACTTTAGCCAGGATCCACCTGGCTAAAGTCCGGTTGCCGAGCACGTAGAACTTCGTTCAATGACCCCGCGCTGTCCATCCTTATCGGCCGCCCGTAATCATGTTGCTGTCGCGCTCGCACACTCACTGCGACCGCCTGACAACTTTATGACTAAGGTGATTTTAAAAATGTCAACATCTTTCTCGACATAGCTTGCAGAATTGCTAAAATCAAGTGGCTGTGGGCAGGGCACATAGCTCGTAGAGCTCAAACTCATTGGATTTGTCTCATATTTATAAAATGTACTATGTATCATGAGTAGAGTCTTAGTTCAAAAGAATGCCAACGATTTAAGTCACCTTGTAGTTTAGTGTGGTGTAAAATAAAGAGAATTTATTAATCATTATTTTTCTTTGTTCGCAGCTAGTAAACGACTACGTTCGCGACACTTACTACTCGCGTCAGAACATAACCGGGCGTGACGTGCTGAAGCTGAACATAGCTGCCTGCCGCCTCACGCTCGACCTTATGCCCGGGCTCGAGATGAGCGTCGTGTTCCAGGTGACGTCACAACCTCAGGCTCACGCATCACTTTTAATAGATACTACTATTTCTATAGTTCTCTAGTTTGTTCTCATCATGCGCGTCATCGTCGTAGTTCAACATCATCATCATTTCAGCCACAGGACGTCAGCTGCTGAACATAGGCCTCCCCCAATGACTTCTACATCGCATGGTTGGTAGCGGCCTGCATCCAGCGCCTTCCTGCTATCTTTATGAGGAGTTAATCTTGAAAAATTTATGAGTATTAAAAAGATGAATAAAGAAGAAACTGGTACACAGAAGATACTGGATACATCTATTTCTTTCAAATGAATAACGACAGTCAGTGCTTGAGGTATGGGGGAGCGACATGGTAAGGGTGCCATTGACATATTATGACGTCACAAAAACACCTTCCCGTCCATACCTCAGGCACTGACTCAATCATGGGGCGTACCCAGCAAAAGTCATAGTATATCCAGCTCTTAATTTTCTGACAAAGGTGACTGAGTTTCTTCCGCCACTTCTTCTCAGCACCAGTCCACATGTCCCGAAGTGGTGGTAGGGCAAGCTATATTTGGGACGTGTATAAGTGCCCTGGAAATCCCCTATCCGTCCCCCGGACACGGCCTGAGCCGAGGTCCGAGCCTACCGTGGCGCCCTCAGGCCGCGTCCGTAGTCCCCTCGATCGGGCCCACTAGAGTGAGCCCGCCGTAGGCTGGACTTTGGTCCAACACCGCGGTGGGCAACCCTCTAGTTGGGTTCGCCACTGATCGGGCGCCTTATGCGCTCGATACGGCCCGATCGCGAACGTTGGTCTGCGACCGACGATCGCCAAACGGCTAGAGTACCTTCTGTACTCGCCACTCTGCCCGGTGAAGCTGGAAAAGCTCCTCAAGCTACCAGCGCGCGTCCCTTAAAAAAAAAAGCCCTGGAAAGGGCCTATGTACTGAATAAACTATTTCATTTCTTAGTTCCTTCAGCGACTTCAAGGGGGGCAGCCTTCCCCCTCTGGTTACGCCCATGGACTCCAGTTAAGCGTAGTAAGTCCAGACCTATAACAAAGTTTATTTCTGCAGGACAACGAGTCTCTCATACACCGTCTGGTGAACTGGGCCACCAACTCGCCCGAGCCGCTGCAGTGCTACGCGACCGGACTACTGGCGGCCGCCATGGAGGTGCAAGAGATCGCGACCAACTTCCGGTGAGCCGTCTTGTATACAGGGCGTCCCTAGCGCGCCCTAGCCACCGCCTGGTCAACTGGGCCACCAACTAGACGAGCCGCTGCAGTGCTACGCGACCGGACTACTGGCGGCCGCCATGGAGGTGCAAGAGATTGCGACCAACTTCCGGTGAGCCGTCTTGTATACAGGGCGTCTCTAGCGCGCCCTAGCCACCGCCTGGTTAACTGGGCCACCAACTAGACGAGCCGCTGCAGTGCTACGCGACCGGACTACTGGCGGCCGCCATGGAGGTGCAAGAGATTGCGACCAACTTCCGGTGAGCCGTCTTGTATACAGGGTGTCCCATAAAGTTAATATAAAAAATAAAAAAACGTTTATTGCTTTTTACACAAAAGGAATTACAAGAAACAAAATTACATTATAAGCTTAAAATAACTTATATGCTAAAAGAAAAAGCAAATGGAGGTGGCTCAGCATGTGCCGCCAAGGACTACCTGCCCTAGACAGCGCTGGTTTTCAGCCACCACCATTTCTCTTGAGGTGTTGGTCGAGAAAATGGTCACATATACCTAGCGGAATAGAGCGACAAAGGACTGAGCGAGCGAGATGAAGCAGCAACACTGTGATAAAAAGAGATGCGAGATGCGACGTAACAGAACCGTTTATTGCAACTATTTGACAGTTCGTTAACACCTATTGGCACGCTGAAAATTGGAAGTCTGTGATTTTTCAGGTTTTACGCGAGTGAAATTGTGGATATTTATGACAAATAGTGCTTCAGAAACGTGGTGACTGAAATATTTTTGCACGGTGTTAAAATATGTTTTCGTTGCAGGGATCTGAACGCTATGCTAGTGCCGAGAATGCTAAAGAGGCTACACGAATTGAGAAACAAAACGCTGGATGATAAGGTGAGCAATATATTTTTGGCAATAATAATGATAGTAAGGCGGTTATCACATCTCGCATCTCTTTTTAAGGATTTAATCATTGTATGCAAGTACCTCAGTTTGTATAGAAAACACGCGCGGCACTTCACACTGACAACGCGTCCGCGCGCGTGATTTTTTATATGAAAATCACGCGCTCCGCGGCGGAACGCGGCGCAGTGTGATAACCGTCTAATAGCTATAAAGCAACTTTTTGTAACGGTGTAGTATCGAGCTACGTTGCGATATCGTAGATTTCCTCGATACGACGCATTTTTACGATATCTGTGTAGATTTAGCGCATATCTTAGTCTGTCCTTAAGGTATGGGAGCGGCACGGGAGGATTTGCTTTGCTTTTTTGACGTCGAACGTCAAGGGGACTTCAGATGTGCTTCAGAATTGTATGAAATAAAGAATCATTTTTTATTGTTTTTCAAGTAGGCTTTTAAAAAGCACGTTTACACGTCCCAGTATTAACCCTACCACTGCTTCGAGAAAGAAAGAAGCCGCGCAAAAAACTCAGTTGTATTATATGCTCTGCCACATCATTATGTCAATTTCAGCGAATATCTGAATCATATTTCAAATATGCTTCAGATATTAGCTAAATATGATATTTGAAGTCTCGCTGATGTTTGTCTTCACAAAAACACCCTCCCGTGCCACTCCCACACTTCAGGCATTGACTCAGTTACGCGTTAGAAATATAGTTAAGTTTTTGTCTCGTTCCCGCAGCCTTGCCAGAATTCCGTCACGCCGCCGAGTCAAACTCGTCACTTCGCGCGATTCGACAAGAAACGCAACCACGACCACAACGGCCGAAGCAACGGGCCCGCGCCCGACAAGAGAGGTACTGTAGCGTGACAGCAGGCGACAGTTGTCTTGTTCCCGCAGCCTTGCCAGTTCCGTCACGCCGCCGAGCCAGACGCGGCACTTCGCGCGATTCGACAAGAAACGCAACCACGACCACAACGGCCGAAGCAACGGGCCCGCGCCCGACAAGAGAGGTACTGTAGCGTGACAGCAGGCGACAGTTGTCTTGTTCCCGCAGCCTTGCCAGTTCCGTCACGCCGCCGAGCCAGACGCGGCACTTCGCGCGATTCGACAAGAAACGAAACCACGACCACAACGGGCGAAGCAACGGGCCCGCGCCCGACAAGAGAGGTACTGTAGCGTGACAGCAGACGACAGTTGTCTCGTTCCCGCAGCCTTGCTAGAACTCCGTCACGCCGCCGAGCCAGACGCGGCACTTCGCGCGATTCGACAAGAAGCGCAACCACGACCACAACGGGCGAAGCAACGGGCCCGCGCCCGACAAGAGAGGTACTGTAGCGTGACAGCAGACGACAGTTGTCTCGTTCCCGCAGCCTTGCTAGAACTCCGTCACGCCGCCGAGCCAGACGCGGCACTTCGCGCGATTCGACAAGAAGCGCAACCACGACCACAACGGGCGAAGCAACGGGCCCGCGCCCGACAAGAGAGGTACTGTAGCGTGACAGCAGACGACAGTTGTTGTCTCGTTCCCGCAGCCTTGCCAGAACTCCGTCACGCCGCCGAGCCGACTATTCCCACCTGTCGTTCCCACCGCTGCAACTCCTGTGTAGCCAGGATCTGCAGCTTGACCGCCAATAAAAACCCAAGTAATTTTAGTGATAGTGAGCGCGCCGATGAGTCGATTTCACTCGAACGAAGAACTCGAAAGCGGCTCCTCAATACTACGTCCAGCGCCGGTCCGAAACCGGATAAAAACCGGCTCGTCCACACACGCCCTTCTACCGGAGCGTGGTTGCTACTCGAGAACTTTTGCCCTGTATGAATATTCTTCACAGACGACATACGGCTACAGGCTGGAATAAACTGCATACGAGTGATCGGGGACAGAAGTCGGTGAAAATTCGAAGAGGTGGCCTATGTTCGAAGACGATCCCAAAGGTTCAGCCTTTGATAGATCAATATTCTTTAATATTTTTTTAAGAATTATTAGCAATTTGTAAATATGAACAATGCAAATTACTAATAATCTCGTTAACCCCTCGTGGTAAGCTAAATATGCTTGTGTTACGAGTTGGGTTCACCACAATAGGTGGGCGGTGGGAATCGAACCCGCGTTCCTCCGGTCACGAGTCGGCCAGTCAGGCACCTTCACCGTTCGGCTATCGTCGCTTCAATAAATATATTTTGTTTGCACAGACCGGGACAAAGACGAGGGAGGGGGAGGAGACATGTTGGTGGAAGACGCGCCGCACCCGCGGGACCCAGAGACGCCCGTCAAAAACTTCAGCAATTGTAAGTTTCATAAAATTAAATTATGATAAAACTAGCTATCCACATAATAATATAAAAATATTATTATGTTTTGTCTCAGCATCGAACGCAGCCTGCTCGCCGGAACACTGGGGCATGATGTCGCCGCCGCCGCAGCCTCCTTATTCTTATGAAAATGATAACAATCTAAGCATCAAAAGAACCAGCACCCCCATCACCCATCCCTTTTCTCCAATTCCTCACGAACCAAAACTGTAATAACATAGTTATTGTCTCTCCATAGCATTGAACGCAGCCTGCTCGCCGGAGCATTGGGGCATGTCGCCGCCGCCGGACATCCCTTCCTCTCATAAAATAATGTGATATTAGTACCCATAGCACAAGCTTTGTCTAGTTTGGGACTAGAGGCGCAGTGTAAATGTTCAAGAATATTCGTATTATTGAATGCTCTACCTCCCCCTCCTATTATCTGCATTACCTCTCACCTTTACTCAATTCCAATGAGTTACATAATGTAACTCATTAATAAACGTCGCGTTAAGACCCGTGTCTTACTATTTTAGTTGAAATGGAACGCGAAAGTTTAAAATCTTATATGTATAGTATTTTAACATACTTGTCTTGTCTCAGCATCGAACGCAGCCTGCTCGTCGGAGCACTGGGGCATGATGTCGCCGCCGGACCTCTCTTATTATAATATTATATAATATTATATTATTGAATGCTCTACCTCCCCCCCTCTTATCTGCATTACCTCTTACCTTCACTAAATTCCTCACCAAAACTGTATAGTATAGTAACATCTGGGGGCACGGCAGTGCCCCCACCAAGTCGAGCAAAAAAGCGGCACGGCCGTACCATCCTTTTCTCGAAGCAATTCAGGCCATTTTCGACCCCCTGTAACTTCGTTGTGGATAAAACTAGAAGACTGAATTTTCAGTAACCATGCAGGCATTGTAAAGACACGGTATATTTCAAATTTCATTCAATTTGAACCAGTAGTTTAAGAATTATAACGGGTCAAAGTTTCTTAATTTTGTCACTCACTGACTCACTGACTCACCGATCATCAAAACTCTAAGGCACTTCTAGCAGACCTAGAAGCTCCAAATTTGGAATATAAGTAGTGTTTGGTGTATGAATCAAGGAAAAACTAAAATATTTGAGGGCACGGTAGTGCAACCGCCAAGTCGAGTAAAATTTTTCAATTTCGGTCCAGTTTTCTAGATACATAACTGCTATCTACAAAATACAAAAAGAAATGAGATCCCATCAAAAACAATACTTGTCAAAAAAACCAAGTCTCGCAACTCAGTTGTTCTACGGTAAAAAGTTGTGAGATCCATGTAATACCAAGTCCAGGCCAGGAAATCTTTAACGTTTTACATAAATTATTGACTTGGCCATCGCATGAAAACACGTGTAAATTAAATTATTTAGTGCGATGGCCAAGTCAATAATTTATGTAAAACGTTAAAGATTTCCTGGCCTGGACTTGGTATTACATGGATCTCACAACTTTTTACCGTAGAACAACTGAGTTGCGAGACTTGGTTTTTTTGACAAGTATTGTTTTTGATGGTACTTATTTTCTTGTCTCAGCATCGAACGCAGCCTGCTCGCCGGAGCACTGGGGCATGATGTCGCCGCCGCCGCGCCCGCCGCCGCCCGCGCCGCTGCCGCACGAGACCTCCTCCAACTCCAGCTGGGCCGAGATGGAGACCTACGTCATCGGTGAGTGGCCCGAGGCTACGTCGTCGAACGCAGCCTGCTCGCCGGAACACTGGGGCCAGTTTTTATGCAAGAATATGCTATAGTCCGATTTTTAATTCGACGGAATTCTGACAGCTGTCATTTTTTGACAATTCAGATGTAATAAGCCTTTTTTGCTTCGAATTATTAATAAATAATATGAAATGAAATTTCATCAAGTACAACTTACAAGAATGAACTATTGTTTGTTTTGTGAATTCAATGTACACTAATTATTACGTATATTTTAGAGATTAAATAGAAAAAAACTTTTTTTAACACAGTAAAACAACATATTATCATAAACGAAAATATGTATTGATCATCAATCATCATTATCGTCATCATAATCAACTTGGATTATAAAATTGGCATCTTGTTAAATTGGTTATTTTATGCAACTAAGATTTTATTAACAAAAGGATTTTCATAAAAAAGGTTTGTAACCCATGAATTATTGGCCAGGGAGTCCAGTAGTAGAAAAATAATTTCCCAATTTTTTTTGTAACTTCAAAAATATGATAATAAAAATTCAAATAACTATTTTGAAATGAGCAGTACATTTTTAAGCCTTAGTTTTTCAAGTGAAACCTTAAATTCAAGAAAGGATTATTTTTTAATTTGCGGAAATGCTCTCCATTCTTAGTGGGAATGTTTCAATGTTGGCAGCACTTCTGAAATGTCAAAATTCCGTCGAATTAAAAATCAGAGTTTAGAGTCTAGCAGAGCTAGACCATCTAAATAATGATTTCGAATCCGGGCCATATGTCGTCGCTGCCTCATAAGATCTCATTCTACTCTAGCTGGGCCGAGATGGAGACCTACGTCATCGGTGAGTGGTGTTGCCAGTCCCAAGAAAATTTTCAAAATGTTGCTAGTTTGCTGCCAGTTTTTAAGCAAGAAGTGGCTTAGAAGTTAGATCATCTAAATAATGACATAGACATCGGGCCATATATCGTCGCTGCCGCATGTGACCTCGTACAACTCCAGCTGGGCCGAGATGGTAACCTACGTCATCGGTGAGTGGCCCGAGGCTACGTCATCGAACGCAGCCTGCTCGCCCGAGCACTGGGGCATAATGTCGGCATGATGTCGAGTATTGAGTTAAAAAGATCGGTTCACATTTGTTACGTAGAGAACTACCAATGACGGCTATCGTTTTAATACTTTTTTTTAAACTTTCGCTTCGTTCATTGGATAATTTAATTTATTCAAACAGTTTTTAACTCTATACGCAGATAAGTAACAAATATTACCTGTATTTGCCTGACGTTTCGACCGAGTCTTTCGGTTGTCTGCGAAGTGTCTTAAGGTTAAATGAGAGCTTTTAGTATAAAAATATGTTTGTTTCAGGCAATATACAAATTCACCCTCCGACAGACGCGACGAAACAGATGTTGATATTGCGTTATTTAACACCTATGGGGGAATATCAAGAGGTGAGTCTTTTTTACGATTACATAATATGATAGGACATTTAAACACACTTCATTGTGGTCTTTAAAACTAAATTCAAATTTAAATAGTTTATTCATTACATAGGCCCCTTCTAGGGCACATAATATACGCGTCCCAAATATAGCTTGCCCTACTTCCACACACACACAATTTTAAATCAACTGTAAGATTTTTTACTCAATGAGGTTTTTCCCTCATACAGTTGGCAAATTAGTGACGTCATCGGCTTGTACTTTCTTACAAATTCCATGATAGTCTCGTTTTGACAGTTTAAAGTATATCAATTGATTGGTAGTGTTAAACAAAAAAGCCATAACCCAATTATTACGGCGTCTTCTTAACCCGCTTTCATGAGATAAAAATAATATCCTGTGTATCTGGCGATATTCCTTCCATCACGTCGCCCAAGGTTCGATGCCAGTGCAGACTATAAAGGCGCAGGTACACTATGCGGGAAATTGATCGAACAGAAACGCGAAACTAACTGAAATGCGTGTTTACATCTGTCTCGATCAATTTCGCGCATAGCGTACCTACACTATAGGTATTACCTGCACGTAATCACTAATGACTGCTTTCCCCAACAGTTCTTATCACACGTGTTCGAACAAAACGCCCTTGGCCTGATCCTGGGCTACTTGAACGTGCGTGAGTCGCGCGACTCGCGGCTCGCGTTCGAGGCTCTCAAGTACCTCGCGGCGCTGCTGTGCCACAAGAAGTTCTCCATCGACTTCATCAACATGGGCGGCCTGCAGGTAGGAGCTGGTCCGAGCCGTTTCATGATAATTCATGCTAAATCATGTATTTCCTCCGCCATTTTCCGCAGTTTGGCACCTCACGTCACATCATTTTACCGAAGTCAGCCCTATAGCTTCGGCGCAGTGCCGATCACTGACGTTTGTCAGCAAAATGGTGCTTGACTTTTGAGACAGGCTAAATTACACCATATTGTTAATGACATTGAGCATTCATTTTTTTAAATACCTTCGCGAAGTAAAACTTCTGTACGTAGTACTTATTATTATTGTGGTTATATACTGAACCGAGTCGCGTTCGAGGCTCTCAAGTACCTCGCGGCGCTACTGTGCCACAAGAAGTTCTCCATCGACTTCATCAACATGGGCGGCCTGCAGGTAGGAGCTGGTTCCAGCCGCGGCCGTTAGATGGCGTTATATACTCGCAATAACTTTTGTAGCGCAGCGTATTGGTTCCGCGATGCGGCCGATAGATGGCGTTAGATGTAAGTTAGCTCGCACTAGAGTTCGGGTCTGCATTGTGCAATTGCTGTGTTTAGCATTAGCAAGAACTACGGCATCAAGAGGTGGCGTTAGACAAAACATAACTTGTAGAATTCAGTCTTGCAAGTCAGCGCTTCAGTAGATGGCTGGGTCAACAGATGGCATTAAGTTTAAGTTATCACGCATAATAACTACACTTGCAAGTCTACGTATTAGATCGTTTCATCCACGAAGACACGCCCCACTAATTTTTGGTCTCAGTCGCGCGGGGCGCGGGGAGTTTGATCCGAACAATCTGAGCGGCATTATTGTAGTGTGAGTGTGCACTCATGGATAATTTAGCGTGTACCGATAACACTCAAACATTAGCGGAAGAATGGTGGAGCGCGTCTTTGTGGATGAAACGATATGTAATAATTTATAACTGATAATTTTTTTTAGATATTTTATTCAACATAATAATATAAACCTGTGTTTTGTTCCAGAAATTTCTAGAAGTACCAAGACCATCGGTGGCAGCCACCGGCGTGTCGATATGCCTGTACTACCTGGCGTACTGCGAGGACGCGATGGAGCGAGTGTGCCTTCTGCCCCGCTCCACCCTCGCTGATCTAGTCAAGTGAGTTTGTGCTTTGCGGCGTAGGACATACGGTTCAAATTAGAACACTACGGTCATATCGCACCATAGTCAATGAGAAGTAAAGACATATCGTACTGCGAGGAAGCGAGATGGAGCGAGTGTGCCTTCTGCCCCGCTTTATTCTTGCTGATCTAGTCAAGTGAGTTTGAGCCTTGCTGCGTAGAACATACGGCTTAAATTAGAACTCCTCGGTTATATCGCACAGCGTACCGTAGTCAATGAGAATTATTAGGACCTGGCGTTGTGAAGAAGAGCGAGTGTGCCTTCTGCCCCGCTCTACCCTTGCTGATCTAATCAAGTGAATTTGAGCCTTGTTGCTTAGACCATACGTCTGAAATTAGAATACCCCGGTTATATTACACTATAGGCAAGTGAGTTTGTGCCTTGCGGCGTAGGACATACGGTCGAAATTAGAACAATTGATCATCTCACACTACCTGGCGTTGTGAAGACGCGATGGAGCGAGTGTGCCTTCTGCCCCGCTCCACCCTTGCTGATCTAGTCAAGTGAGTTTGAACTCTACTGCGTAGGATATACGGCTTAAATTGGAACATCCTAGATATATCGCACCGTAGTTAATGAGTTTTGTTAAGATCTGACGTACTGCGAGTAACGCGATGGTGCACTTGTGAACGGATCATTGTAAGTGGAGCTTTGGGAGTACACTTACCATAAGGAGTGCTTAGCTTAGACGCTATTGTCTTGCAGAACCTATTGTTTTGCAGAGTTACTCTCCAAGCTTACCGGGTCTACCTATTTGTACACACGGTTTATGAATACAGTTCCTGCTGTGAAGTTTCATTTCATCTCACCTTAGCTCTGCCAATTAATCGGTGCGATCTCTTATTATACTGAAAACCAGCGTCGTGGCCTTCCCCACCGTGCCACGGCATATTATTATGCTGAATGGAGTCCCATTGCGATGGACATCGCTGTTGCAACAGGGTGGCACTGCTCCGTTCACATTTTATGTCCTTGTAATATTTATATCTTTTCTTCCGTATACTTTCTTTGTCCTTATCTAAGTGATGTTCATCGTAATGTTTCTTTCAATTTTCTATTACAAAGCTTTATTATTATTATCTGTCGTCAGATACGCGCTGTGGCTGCTAGAATGCTCGCACGACTCGGGCCGCTGCCACGCGACCATGTTCTTCGGGCTGTCCTTCCAGTTCCGCGTCATCCTCGAGGAGTTCGACTATCAGGTGAGCGTGTTTTGTGAAAAATATTGTTGGCAGGTAGCTAATAGTTCACAAGATAGGCCCCCATAATAGGCTATTATGGGGGCTAGCTAGATGACAAAATTTCCATTATTTGTCCGTCAGACAGATAATTAGAAAATATTAGACTCATATTTTTGGTGTATATCTTTTCTTGAAGGTTTACTAAACCTTTGTTTGTCTCCTGTCATCCGCTTTGCACTGGAGGGAAGTCGAACCTTAACTTCGAACTCCTATGTTTTCTCTGATTAATTTAGTTTATTCTATTTTGTTTTATTCAGAAAACAAACAGCTTACAAATACATAAATTGCATAGATACAGTGTAGTTAGTCAAAGCCTATAGTTTTCAGTTTTCACCTCTGTAGCTACGGGGTATAAAATTTAACAATTTTTAACTATAAATAGTAACAAAGAAAAATATGGAAAGAAAGAAGTTGCGGGACAGTTTAATTTTCCCTTGGGACAAACTTGGCCTTCACTGGTTGGGTTTTTATTGGCTGTCAAGCTGTAGATCATACACAGAAGTTGCAGCGGTGAGAACGAGAGGTGGGAATAGTCCCGTAATGTAAACCGTGAAATAGCAATAAAGAATTTGACTTTGACTTTGAAATGATGGTGATGATTATGTCAATCCTAGGATCTTTCATCGTGCCTAATGTATTGTCATCCTTATTCCAGGACGGTCTCAGAAAGCTGTACAACGTGATATCGACGCTGCCGATCCTCGGGTCGGATGACGAGGAGATGAGGGTATCTGACGACGAGACGTGCGCCGCGCGACAGATCGTCCGCCACGTTTGTGTGGCCACCCGCCGGTGAGTGTTGTAGAAACATCGACTATCGATCGATTGATATAGCTCACACCCAACATCACTAACTCATTTAGGCGGTTATCACACTGCGCCGCGCTCCGCTGCGGTACGCGGGACGACAGATTTAATCATTGTATGCAAGTACCTCAGTTTGTATAGAAAACACGCGCGGCACAACACACTGACAACGCGTCTTCGCGCGATAACCAATTAGATTTCATTCTCAATTTCATTCAATCTGAATGACATCTGATTGGTTGTTCAAAATATTTCTCCGCTCCGTTCTGACTTGGTAGAAACCTGGTCTAAAGGGTCGGACTAGCCGACTCGATATCCGAGGAACGCGGGTTCGATCCACTATTTCTATCGACAATTTTTTTTGTGCAAGACGGCAGGTATTTGACCGCAATCGCACCTTGTAAAATATGCAATACAAATTACAAAATAATATTCTATACATATACAGTAGAACGCCGATTATCCGAACGCCGATTAACCGAATCGCCAATTATCCGAATCGGTCCTAAGCATAATATAACAAATTAAAACCAAGTAATTTTTGTTTTGTTATGTTGTAACTAGTTAGAACTCGCAGGAGTCTAGCTATTTCAACTAAGCGTTATTGTAGAACTGTAAACACAGTTAATAAAGTTTATTCTATGTGTGACAGTTCGTTTTTAACACGCTTTTTCTTTATTACCAGTCTATGGCCGATTATCCGAATCGACCCCGGTCCCAATTAATTCGGATAATCGGCGTTCTACTGTAATTAAATTAAATCGATAGTGATACCGCTATGTCGATAATATCGATTGAAATACCAATATTATCGACAGTACTTTTTCTAAGTCATACTATCGATAATATTGTAGAAATACGTAAACACTATCGATATTATCGACATATCGATAGTATGACTGATTTCAGGCCCTTTGACAGAACGGATTGTACCGTTTGCTCTTTTTAACATATGTGTCTCTTTTGTATTCCTCTTGTTTTGTGTGTTAATATTACGTAAGTAATCTTGTTGATTTGTTTTCAGATATCTAGAGGCTCACTTGAGGCTACGGGCGGCGCAGGTGGCGAGGCAGCAAGGCGACAATGTGCCCGAGCCGCCTCCTTATAAGGTCAGGACATAAATATTAATCACACACATATTAGCCACATCACTATACGTCTACCGCATAAATAAGTCAGTTCCTGTGGGTCTAGTCAAAACGCACTTTAAAATCGCAAACCCATCGCAAACCAGTCGCAAACAAATAAACAAATCGCAAAAGAGGTCGATAACAAAAAAGGCTTAGTCAAACGGCAAAAAATCGAATCGCAAAGCCCTACCTATCGATAATCGAAAGACTGGATTGAAATTTCCCATACAAAGGCTTAGCCAACATGCATTTAAGACTCAATCAAAATCGAATCGAATCGCAACACCCGCCATTTTCATTGCGATTACTAAAACCCCGGTGATAAGCTTCGATTCGATCGAAAACCAATAGGGTGAGTTGCATCACCTAACTTTGACCGTAACTATGACGTTAACCGGTGTTTTTTGTATGGAGTTTGACAGATTTTAGACGTTTGTCAAAGTTAAACTAAGATGGTGCAACCCACCGTAAGGCTGTTTTGACAAATCCGTATCGCGATGTCGTTTTGACAGTTAGTTTGACGGCGAAGCATAGACGTAAACAGAGAGCAGAAAGAAGGAAGAAACAAATTAAAAAAAAAAGCTAAAAAAAGTAAAAACAATCGCAAAGTCATAGACATTTTTTAACTTTTATTCGATTTTGAATGAACTTTTATATCGCCGCGTCGTTGGTGGTTCAATGTGCATTTTGGCTGCCATTTTCCGATCGAATCGAATTACTGGTGACGCGGCGACTGACATTAGTGAAAACTTCCTATTGGTTTGCGATGGCATTTTGACTAGACCCACTGAGATATCTCAAAGAAAGAAATATAAAACTGGATGATTTTGTTTGAGATCATCACATCACTCATTGATGTTCAAACACCACATTATCTGTCACTCACTCAATACTCTTTCGATCAGAAATGCCTTACAAAATCTATAGGATAGTCTCGTTTTAAAACTCATAAAACTCATTTATTTTTGTAATAAAGCACTTTTACACGTCCCAGTATTAACCCTACCACTTTTTTTGACAGTCCTTAAAAGTACCCCATTTGATCGGTGGTGTCAAATACCCTAGTGACCTTGCACTGTATTGTATTATTTTACACTGCAGGCCTCAAAATCGTCCCCGGAAGAGATACAAGAGCAAATAGAGCTGTTACAAAGCGTGGCCTGGTCGCGCTGGGCGCCGGTTGACGAGCTGGTGGAATTAGGAGGCATCTCGCTACTGCTACAAGTCGTTGGGTTCGCTTATGAGTGGAACTTTAACGGCAGGTAAATTGGACCGTATGTTAGTCGACTGAAGACTGCTTTTTGAATGGCAAAGAGTGGGGCTTTAAGGTTCATTTTAGAGTGGTAACGTTGGGGACTTGGAGCTTCTATTTTCGAATTACAATGCTCGAGTGTTTCATAGATATAAAAGTAATTTAGGAGAGTGGATTGAAGGTTCATTTTTGATTGCCAACCAAGTCTGTTTTGTATAAATAAAGACCAGTGTAAATAAATGGCGCCTGTGGACGAGCTGGTGGAATTGGGAGGCATCTCGCTACTGCTGCAAGTCGTCGGGTTCGCTTATGAGTGGAACTTCAATGGCAGGTAAAATGGACTTTAATGTAGAAGACATAAGATTCACTTTTGAATGACAATGGAAGAGACTTAAGGTAAATTTTTGAATGACTAGTGGAAGGGTTGAAGGATCATTTTGAATGATAAAATTAGATACTTGGAGCTTCCATTTTCGAATTACAACGTTCGAGTGTGTCATGTAATTTTAACTTAGGTTATTAGATCGAAGGTTCATTTTTGAATGACAAGTGCAGTTGATTTTAGACCTTATTCGGCTCGTAATAAACTCGTTTCTCCTCAGATTCGAGACGGCCGCGAGTGCAGTCGATTTTAAACCCTATTTTGCTTGTAATACAGTCGTATGCCCGCAAATTCGACATAGTCCGGTCGATGCGCGAATGCGGACAATTTTATTCCTTATTTCCCTATTAATAAAGTCGTTTTCTCCTCAGATCAGAGACAGTCCGATCGGCGTTAGACGTCGTTTCTGTTTGCTGCGTGGCGCCGCGAGTTCAACTTTTATTGACTGAGAAAATAGACATGAGGGACGCTGATCTCACTACGGGGGTTAACATCGTGTTGGGTGAGTTCGATTTTGAATAGAATAGAATGGACTTTATTGAACACAGTAAGCACAATTTATAAACAATAACAGCACATCACGAAAAGAAAAAGAAAAAAAATAGTGGGCTACTGGATGATGATGACACCACAACTTATTCCATATTATACTTGTTGAGTTTCCAAAATGCGACTCTTCCATACATTTTGTATGGCAAAGGGAACGAGACGAGAATAAATAAAACTTTCTGTGAAAGACCGAAATTAACGGTCTATTGCACTTTGATCACAGTTCAGGTGAACAAAGTGTCACTTTCTGCCCCGATAGTTGAACGCATTTAACACCAAATCAACGGAGATAAAAAAGTTTGAAACGTTCAAATAATTTAAATGGGTAATTCTTAGCTGTTAATGCGCTCTTTCAACTATAGGGGTATCTTTAGTGTTCTTTGGTCACCCATGGATAAGAAGCCCACTTTGATTACCTAGGTGTTTTTATCCAGGTGATCAAAGTGGAATAGACCATTAAAACGAGCAAAGCCGCGCGCAAAAGCTAGTTTATTTATTGTCTTTCGTTATTTCTGTACAGGAGCGGCGGACGGTGAAATCGTAGCGGAGCCCGAGGTCCAAAAGGCAGCGTTGAATGTGCTAGTCAACTGCGTCTGCGCGCCCGTGCATAGAGTAAGTAGAGATGCCATAAACTGTGTAGACTTTCTTTAAATTATGGTTCTGGCAGAAGAGAATAGGATCCGTACTCTTCCCGTGAATGTCGTAACACGTGAATAAGGAGACTTATGCCCGTTTTCACCATCAATCCCTAATTTTTAAGTGACCCGTATGGTAACATATAATATGAATTTTGTTTTCAAAGGGGTCACTTAAAATTAGGGATTGATGGTGAAAACGGGCATAAGGTTAAGTTGCACCATCAAACTTTATAACTATAACGATAACCGATGAATTTAGTATGGAGTTTGACAGATTTTTGACGTTTGTTACAGTCAAAGTTAGATGGTGCAACCCAGCCTAAGGAACAAATATGCTAACGTCAGGCAGGTTTCCACAAAAACGGAGCGAAGCGCAAAATTAAAATTTTAAGTGTCGGGCAGACTAATTTTACTATAGATTTGACAGCGGCAGCGACGCCGAGCAGAACTGTGCGATGTGGAGAGAAGTGGAAATAATAAAATCTGATTGATTCAAAACTTTTTTCTGCTTCGTTCTGCTCCGCCTTGGTGGAAACCGGGGCTGATTGTAGGATTGTAACCTTTTTGTTACAGCCAATACGAGGAAAAGACGAATGAGTTCGAATGTGTAGGATAGGATAAGCAGCCTTTTTGCATATCAACAACAAATCACAGTGACAATAACAAATTATTATTATTGAAAAAATGTGCCAATAAGGTGTCCGCACAGCATATTTCAAATGACAAATGATATTTTTCTACTGTGGTAATCGAAAACAATCTATGAATTCTTGCCAGTGTTAGATTTTTTTACCCCAGTCAACCTGCAGTACATTGTAACTTACTATTCCTCAGGCAGGCACGTCAACTACGCGTTTCTCGCTCACCGGCCCAAGCAAGAAGAAGACAGCGCTACGATCGTACGAGGACGTCATACAGAAGGTGTGGGAGAGCGTCAGAACTAACAACGGGATTATGGTGAGTTGTTTGTTCTTATTATTGTAATTTTTGATTTAAATATGAAAGGTGCCTTTTGGGTGACTTTGAGCCTTTATAATTTTTGGTTTGAATAGGGTAGTTGCCCTTTGAGTGACCTTAAGCCTTCTTTATAATGAACCATGTTCCGTTCGTTTGCATCCAATCAAAAAATTATCCACCGAGTTTTTACTCAGTGGTTCGTGAATGGGTGTTACGAGTATATGGCAATAGGAGCCTATACAGGTTGTTGATTTCAATCCTCGCCATATTTATTTAGGTGATCTATTATGACTTATATAAACGCATTATCCACAAAAAAAAATTACAAACGAAAGTGGAATTTTTAGCGAATATTTTCCGTGCGAAATCAACTGTACTGTGGCTCGCAATACTGCAATAGTTTACACTGCGGCACCCATCGAGCTACGCGGATCGCTCGCTTATCATGTCGGATAACCTACTGAAGGAAGCCACGTAAAGTAGCTAGTGTAAAGGGTATTTTTCTTTGACTACTAAAGTTAAAGTTCGTATTTTTTTTTAAAGTAATATTTTTTACTGATTCGTGATCAGAATAAGCTACTTAATCAACTCCTTAAATATGGCGAGGATTGAAATCAACACCCTGTATAGTGTCACTCACTACTTCACGAATAGAGTAATTTATTGATAAGTTTCAGTCAGGGCAACTTGAACTCGAAGTGGATTTATATGGTTATGCTAAAGTGATTGGCCAAAATACCCAAGAATACGTTGGAGGAATATCGTCATTATTGCTTCTAGCAATCCATTAGATTCGGAGCATCCTCAAACACCACATATTTACGTTCCTAAGCTAAGGGGATTTTTGAAGGGACACTGAATGGTCCCTTTAAGATTCCCCAAGAATATTATTATTAACTTATGTACGTCATCACCAGGTCCTGCTATCGCTGATGATGGTGAAAGCGCCTATAACCGACGCGGACCGTCTCCGAGGCCTAGCTTGTCGAGCGCTGGCCGGGCTCGCGCGATGTCCCACCGTGAGGCAGATCATATCCAAGCTGCCGCTGTTCACCACCTCGCAGATACAAGGTAGGCCAGGTGTGAGGCAGGTGCGACCCAGGTGTGACCCAAGTGCAACCCAGGTGTGACCCAGGTGCAACCCAGATGTAGGCCAGGTGTAAGCCAGGTGTGGACCAGGTGAAAGCGCCCATAACCGACGCGGACCGTCTCCGAGGCTTAGCTTGTCGAGCGCTGGCCGGGCTCGCGCGATGTCCCACCGTGAGGCAGATCATATCCAAGCTGCCGCTGTTCACCACCTCGCAGATACAAGGTAGGCCAGGTGTGAGGCAGGTGCGACCCAGGTGTGACCCAAGTGCAACCCAGGTGTGACCCAGGTGCAACCCAGATGTAGGCCAGGTGTAAGCCAGGTGTGGACCAGGTGAAAGCGCCCATAACCGACGCGGACCGTCTCCGAGGCTTAGCTTGTCGAGCGCTGGCCGGGCTCGCGCGATGTCCCACCGTGAGGCAGATCATATCCAAGCTGCCGCTGTTCACCACCTCGCAGATACAAGGTAGGCCAGGTGTGAGGCAGGTGCGACCCAGGTGTGACCCAAGTGCAACCCAGGTGTGACCCAGGTGCAACCCAGATGTAGGCCAGGTGTAAGCCAGGTGTGGACCAGGTGAAAGCGCCCATAACCGACGCGGACCGTCTCCGAGGCTTAGCTTGTCGAGCGCTGGCCGGGCTCGCGCGATGTCCCACCGTGAGGCAGATCATATCCAAGCTGCCGCTGTTCACCACCTCGCAGATACAAGGTAGGCCAGGTGTGAGGCAGGTGCGACCCAGGTGTGACCCAAGTGCAACCCAGGTGTGACCCAGGTGCAACCCAGATGTAGGCCAGGTGTAAGCCAGGTGTGGACCAGGTGAAAGCGCCCATAACCGACGCGGACCGTCTCCGAGGCTTAGCTTGTCGAGCGCTGGCCGGGCTCGCGCGATGTCCCACCGTGAGGCAGATCATATCCAAGCTGCCGCTGTTCACCACCTCGCAGATACAAGGTAGGCCAGGTGTGAGGCAGGTGCGACCCAGGTGTGACCCAAGTGCAACCCAGGTGTGACCCAGGTGCAACCCAGATGTAGGCCAGGTGTAAGCCAGGTGTGGACCAGGTGAAAGCGCCCATAACCGACGCGGACCGTCTCCGAGGCTTAGCTTGTCGAGCGCTGGCCGGGCTCGCGCGATGTCCCACCGTGAGGCAGATCATATCCAAGCTGCCGCTGTTCACCACCTCGCAGATACAAGGTAGGCCAGGTGTGAGGCAGGTGCGACCCAGGTGTGACCCAAGTGCAACCCAGGTGTGACCCAGGTGCAACCCAGATGTAGGCCAGGTGTAAGCCAGGTGTGGACCAGGTGAAAGCGCCCATAACCGACGCGGACCGTCGCCGAGGCTTAGCTTGTCGAGCGCTGGCCGGGCTCGCGCGATGTCCCACCGTGAGGCAGATCATATCCAAGCTGCCGCTGTTCACCACCTCGCAGATACAAGGTAGGCCAGGTGTGAGGCAGGTGCGACCCAGGTGTGACCCAAGTGCAACCCAGGTGTGACCCAGGTGCAACCCAGATGTAGGCCAGGTGTAAGCCAGGTGTGGACCAGGTGAAAGCGCCCATAACCGACGCGGACCGTCTCCGAGGCTTAGCTTGTCGAGCGCTGGCCGGGCTCGCGCGATGTCCCACCGTGAGGCAGATCATATCCAAGCTGCCGCTGTTCACCACCTCGCAGATACAAGGTAGGCCAGGTGTGAGGCAGGTGCGACCCAGGTGTGACCCAAGTGCAACCCAGGTGTGACCCAGGTGCAACCCAGATGTAGGCCAGGTGTAAGCCAGGTGTGGACCAGGTGAAAGCGCCCATAACCGACGCGGACCGTCTCCGAGGCTTAGCTTGTCGAGCGCTGGCCGGGCTCGCGCGATGTCCCACCGTGAGGCAGATCATATCCAAGCTGCCGCTGTTCACCACCTCGCAGATACAAGGTAGGCCAGGTGTGAGGCAGGTGCGACCCAGGTGTGACCCAAGTGCAACCCAGGTGTGACCCAGGTGCAACCCAGATGTAGGCCAGGTGTAAGCCAGGTGTGGACCAGGTGAAAGCGCCCATAACCGACGCGGACCGTCTCCGAGGCTTAGCTTGTCGAGCGCTGGCCGGGCTCGCGCGATGTCCCACCGTGAGGCAGATCATATCCAAGCTGCCGCTGTTCACCACCTCGCAGATACAAGGTAGGCCAGGTGTGAGGCAGGTGCGACCCAGGTGTGACCCAAGTGCAACCCAGGTGTGACCCAGGTGCAACCCAGATGTAGGCCAGGTGTAAGCCAGGTGTGGACCAGGTGAAAGCGCCCATAACCGACGCGGACCGTCTCCGAGGCTTAGCTTGTCGAGCGCTGGCCGGGCTCGCGCGATGTCCCACCGTGAGGCAGATCATATCCAAGCTGCCGCTGTTCACCACCTCGCAGATACAAGGTAGGCCAGGTGTGAGGCAGGTGCGACCCAGGTGTGACCCAAGTGCAACCCAGGTGTGACCCAGGTGCAACCCAGATGTAGGCCAGGTGTAAGCCAGGTGTGGACCAGGTGAAAGCGCCCATTACCGACGCGGACCGTCTCCGAGGCTTAGCTTGCCGAGCGCTGGCCGGGCTCGCGCGATGTTCCACCGTGAGGCAGATCATATCGAAGCTGCCGCTGTTCACCACCTCGCAGATACAAGGTAGGCCAGGTGTGAGGCAGGTGTAAGCCAGGTGTGAGCCAAGTAACCGACGCGGACCGTCTCCGAGGCCTAGCTTGTCGAGCGCTGTCCCACCGTGAGGCAGATCATATCGAAGCTGCCGCTGTTCACCACCTCGCAGATACAAAGTAGGGTGTTGCCATCCCTCTCACGCACAGCGAGATGCCAGCATGAGCGACAATGACAGATAGACCTCAAACTACGTAAATAGCGTTTTGCAGGAGCCCTTTATCTTTGAGTAGATTTTCTAATAGCACATTTACACGTTCTAACCCTACCACTGCTTTTGTACAATAATATGGGCCAATGCTGAGAAGAAGCAGCGCAACTTCGCAAGAAACTCAGTTACCATAGGTTTAGCGCTTAACTCGGTTAATGCCTAAGGTATTTTTTTGTGACGTCAAACGTCAACGAGACTAGACTTCTTTCAAATTTGTATGCTCTGTCACGTCATAATATGTCTATGTCACCCCTCCCGTGCCACTACCATACCTCCGGCACTGACTGGTACTGGCATAGTCAATCCAAGTTCAATAGTTCCAAGATTAATACAATATTTTTCTCATCCCACTTTTATATCACTTTTGTATATTTGCAGTGCTAATGCGCGACCCGATCCTGCAAGAGAAGCGGCAAGAGCACGTGATGTTCCAGAAATACGCTTTGGAACTATTGGAGCGGGTGTCGGGAAAGAGCAAGCACATGGGCGCCGAGTTCGAGACCTCGCTCGCCAACATACACCGGGTGAGTGTGACGAGTGTAACAAATTAGTGACGAGTGTGACGAATATGTGACGAGTTCTAGTTATTGCTAGCCAACATACACCGGGTGAGTGTGACGAGTGTGACGAATGTGTGACGAATGATCCGGCAAGAGAAGCGGCAAGAACACGTGATGTTCCAGAAATACGCGCTGGAACTATTGGAGCGGGTGTCGGGAAAGAGCAAGCACATGGGCGCCGAGTTCGAGACCTCGCTCGCTAATATACACCGGGTGAGTGTGACGAATGTGTGACGAGTGAGGGGTGAGAACAACAGAAATACGCATTGGAACTATTGGAGCGCGTGTCGGGAAAGAGCAAGCGCAATTAGTGACGAGTGTGACGAATGTGTGACGAGTAAGGGGCAAGAGCAAGCACATGGGCTCCGAGTTCGAGACCTCGCTCGCTAATATACACCGGGTGAGTGTGACGAATGTGACGAGTGTGACGATTATGTGACGAGTGTGACGAATATGTGACGAGTGAGGGGTGAGAACAACAGAAATACGCGTTGAAACTATTGGAGCGGGTGTCGGGCAAGAGTAAGCACATGGGCGCCGAGTTTGAGACCTTGCTCGCTAATATACACCGGGTGAGTGTGACGAGTGTGTGATGAGTGTGACGAATATGTGACGAGTGTGACGAATGATCCTGCAAGAGAAGCGGCAAGAACACGTGATGTTCCAGAAATACGCTTTGGAACTATTGGAGCGGGTGTCGGGAAAGAGCAAGCACATGGGCGCCGAGTTCGAGACCTCGCTCGCTAATATACACCGGGTGAGTGTGACGAATGTGTGACGATTGTGACGAATATGTGACGAGTTCTAGACCTCGCTCGCCAATATACACCTGGTGAGTGTGACGAATGAGTGACGAGTGAGGGGCAAGAGAATGAGACCTTTTCTTCGCCAATAGCCATCAGCAGTTTTTTGCAGATTTTTTTGTATAGGCTAGGTTAATTCATCTTAATCATCATTTTCAACCGACTTCAAAAAAGGAGGAGGTTCTCAATTCGACCCGTATGTTTTTTTTTTTCTATGTTTGTTACGCGATAACTCCGCCAATTATGAACCGATTTGAACAAATCTTTTTTCGGCGTATAGGTAATACCTCAAGGGTGGTCCCATTTAAATTTAATAATAGAAAAAACAACCCCCAAGGGTGGAAAATTGGGGATGAACTTTTTTATACGCAATATCTCCGCCGATTATAAATCAATTTGAACGATTATTTTTTTGTTGAATAGGTATTATCAAAATGGGTGGTTTCATGCGAATTTGAAGAAAATATTTCATCCCCAAGGGTGGAAAATTGGGGATGAACTTTTTTATACGCAATATTTTTAATTTTTATTTTTTTTTGTGTTCACGCATTTGAAGTCGGTTTTATTTTTTTAAAAGTTAATTATAGCCACAGCAGGACGTCAATTGCTGAACAAAGGTATCCATTTCTCCCGGCTGGTAGCGGCCTGCGTCCAGCGCCTTCCTGCTACCTTTATTTACTAGTCGTCGGTCCACCTTGTGGGTGGACGTCCCACGTTTCACACATTGTCACATTCGATCTCGTAAAGAAACGCGAGCATAACCCTTTCCACAGCACACTGTGCAACTTTGAGCTTTCTTACGAGGCTTATAGTAGTTCACCTAGATGGCTTTGTTAGTTTATTATTGATATTGCCTGTGCACTGAGTGTGAGTTTACATCAAACGCGCTCACACGCGTTTAAAAAATGTATGAAAATTTTAGTTTTTGAACGTTTCCCGCTAGGGGCGTTGTACAATCCGTCATACATTTAATGTCATTTTTTGATGCGCTCACTAGTGAGCGCGTTTGATGTAAACTCGCACTAGGCCCTCAATGAAGAATGTTCACTAATTTTGTTTTTTAGCTTTCTGTATTCTCTGTTAAAAATAAAAAATACACGTGAAAGAATTATTTCAATACGTCAATCAGTTTCCAAGATATTGAATTTTAAAAGTGCGGGCGGCGGCCAGCCCGCCATTTTATGCGCGTGACGTCATATTACAGTGACTGGCTCATATTTGTATGGGTGGAATCTTGCAAGCTGAATTAAGACCCACTTCCGGACAACCGATTAAGCTGAAATTTCGCAAACACATGTGATTTGGATGACCATGCAATATTATGATGACATGGAGCTGATCTGATGATGGAGCTGGAAGGTGGCCATAGGAACTCTATAATAAAACGACTTAAATCCATCGAGTTTGGGCTCGTTCGTTTTGTATTGATGAGTACTTTAATTCTATATAGTAATCAGGGTCTAATGATGGAGCTGGAAGGTAATTCGCAAAAAAACGACACAATCGCATCAAGTTTGGATTTGGTTAAATTTTAATTTCTGTGATGGGTCTGGGTGTTAATATGTATAATAAGTTTGTATTTACAAAAAAAAAATTATTTAAGTATGTTTATATCCGTTTTCTAGTGAGCGGACACTGTGAATGTACGTCACGCGGGGTCACGTGACCGTCGGCGGGACTCAATATTTAAGCGAACTTTGAATGCCTATAAAATCATAACAACTGGGTATTTTTGAATGAAATAAAAACTAATGTATTTGTAAATGTAAAAGCTTAACTGTAACATAGGTTTCAAGTGATTTTGCATACCTAGTAACATTCTCAATTCTCGACAATCATCTATAATTCTGTCCCCAGGCAAACGTGGTAGCGCAAACCCGCATAAACTACAACGAACGGCAACTACTACAACTGGTGGCGGAGCATTTATTAGCGAGGGGACTATTAGAGTCGGCGGCGACATTGCAGCGGGAGGCGGGGCTGCCGCCGCCCGCCGCCGCCGCGCCCGCGCCGCCGCCGCCGCCGGTCTACACACCTTCCACGCCGGTGCGGGTGAGTATCGATCGAATACTGTAACAATATCGCATTTATCAATCAATACTACTAGTGCCATCTCGTGGTGTTCGCCTGCATTACCAAGCCTCCGCGGATCACCGTGCTTATTGCAAGATGTATCCAGTTTAGGAAGTGTTTACGCCGCTCGCCGCTAGATGACACTAGCACATTGAGAGTCGATTTCTACACCGCGGTGTCCAGATTTTTTTCCCCTTAAAGACCTTCCGACGATTATGTTGAATATTGTAAGAAGAAAGTAAGCAAGTAAAGTAATAACCTGAGGTTGCATCCGACTGTGACGTTCTTTAGGGGAATCGCAGATTGGGACTTCCGAAGGCGCATTACGAATATTTGCCCCGCGACTCGGCGTCTGTCTCCAACGTCCTGATTGGAATTGGTTGACGGACGGAGCACGCACGCATTATTTTTGTATATTGCGCTGGTACTGCGAAGTAAAAGTACACTTTTTGCTACACCCTGGCCTTCTTATTTGGACCCTGCACCTCAAGCTTGTCAGCCGAGACATTCACACATTTTATAATACTTAATTTCGTCCAATGACCCCAGCGTCACTAGGTCTGCTATGGACAAAATGAGGAAGATTTGGGGTAACAGAAACATTACCAAAGCCACGAAAACCAGGCTCGTTTATTGCCTAATATTCCCCATTTTCCTCTATGCGTCGGAAACATAGACTCTTCGTGAAACCGATAGGAAGAAGATTGACGCATTGGAGATGTGGTGCTGGAGACGGATGCTGGGAATATCGTGGACCGAGTTTCGTACCAATGAATCCATATTAAAAGAACTCGGCATCAGACAGCGCCTATCAACCACGGTTCAGTCACGCATTTTAACCTTCTTCGGCCATGTATCTCGGCGCAGTAATGACTCCATAGAGCGTCTCGTAGTGCAGGGAAAAGTTGAGGGCACCAGACCACGTGGTAGATCACCAATGAGATGGACGGACCAGATCAAGGCCGCAACTAAGTGCTCGGTTAGCGAAAGTACCCGGAAAGCTGCAGTCCGCGAGGAATGGCGCCGTATGACGAGGAACATCACTCTGAATCGTGATTCAAAATGATGACCACGATCACTCTGACAAGAGTGTACCGACTGAGAAGAAGACCCCAAGCTACCCATACTTACCGCTCGCGCGTAATTTTATTGCTGTCGCAACTGTGCAACGGGCGGCCGCAGTGAGTGTGCGAGCTAGGGTTTTTGATTTCTCGACCTATTTTTTTTCTCGAGTTTCGGGAATTCTCGAGGCCAAAGTCTCGAGTTTTCTCGGGTCTCGAGTCTTTTAATTAAAACTGTTGAAATCGGTTGAAATTTAATAAAAACACAGGTTTATTTAATTAAATATACCTACTTTCATTGCACAACAATCAATATTAGAATTTAGTACCACTTATTTTGGTAAGGAAAGAAACAAAACATAAAATCTTCTTTCATAATTAATATTAACTAATAATCACAACAAAAGTCATAAAGTCGCGTGTACTTTAATGATAAATAACAATAAAAATCTGTTTCTATCACCGCTTGAATCACTTTTTTTCTAAAAAACACAAGTCCAAATAGAAAAATTACGATACATAGTTTTTTTTTATAAACAAAATAATATTTTTAATAAATTTCTTTTTTTTTTTAATGCATAACAAGGCAGTTATTTGACCACAATCGCACCTGATGTTAAGTGGAAAAGATAACGACTTGAATAAACTTTACGAGGAGGCACGAGTACCTAACCTAACAGACAGTTAACAAATTTTTCAGTCTTTAAATTAGTCAGAGTTAAACATACTTAATAAATAGATATATGT
Source organism: Ostrinia nubilalis (assembly GCF_963855985.1). NCBI lineage: Eukaryota > Metazoa > Arthropoda > Insecta > Lepidoptera > Crambidae > Ostrinia > Ostrinia nubilalis. Next base: position 4,059,157 of record NC_087117.1, read on the forward strand.
AGCATCTCGTTGGTGAACATTATTACCACGTTATTACTTAGTTTCGATTGAAAATGAAAAATGAAAATGATATATTTTATTCAGCGACACAAAACAGCATCAAAAATATGAAACAAAAGTAAAACTAAATAGAGCAGGTAATGTTGATAAATTGAGATCATTACTTGCATTGCAAATCAAATCAGTTAAAAAAAGAGAGATTAGGCCAGTCTAAAAGCAACGTTAACCTATGAAATAAAAAAACTTACTTTTGTCTAAGAAAATAGGCTTTCAATAATATTAAAGCTTCAAATTGGAAACTCGAGAATTCTCGAGCTCCGGTAATTTTTTTTCTCGTCTCGAATGAAGCCAAATTTCTCGAGTTTTCTCGAGTTCGAGAAAGCTCGAGCAGAAACCCTAGTGCGAGCCGACCCTTTTCCTTTGAGACCCATGCAAAGAGAAAGGGTTGGTTAGAAAATCTTCCATATCATTCGTTTCAGCCAAATGACGTCCACTGGTGGATAAAGGCCTCACTCAATGATTTCCACAACCGTCGATCCATCTAGTAGGAGGCCTGCCCAAGCCCACATTACATTTTCCAGTTCGTGATTAGATGCTCTTATCTAAGCCCGGTTTCCATCAAGCGGAGCAGAGGACAGTTTTGAATAATCAATCAGATTTCCAATCCACTTCTCCGCTCCGCGCCGCGCTGTCAAAGTCTATAAACTTTAAAGAAAGAAACATTTATTACGATGAACATCACTTAAGTTACTATCACCACAGAATAATAATAAGTACTACGTACAGAAGTTTTACTTTGCGAAGGTATTTAAAAAAATGTATGCTCAATGTCATTAACAATATGGTGTAATTTAGCCTGTCTCAAGAGTCAAGCACCATTTTGTTGACAAACGTCAGTGATCGGCACTGCGCCGAAGCTATAGGGCTGACTTCGGTAAAATGATGTGACGTGAGGTGCCAAACTGCGGAAAATGGCGGAGGAACTACATGATTTAGCATGAATTATCATGAATAATATTAACTACTTATTTACCTCTCAGTGTCTTGAGGCAACTTAAAAAAGTACATTCTGTGTTTTTATTATTATTTAGGCAGTTAAATACTGCACAGTATTTCGTACACCATTTTCTTTATTTTCTTCCATCATACACAAGAATACGCGTGCGTGAGTCAATGTTCGCTCGTATGTGAGGCCTTGTCGAATAGTATTCTGTAGGTGGGCCATCGTGCGTGTTTTGTTTTCGATGTAAACTCGCGGAGATGAACAGGCCTGCTATCACTAGTTATAAGGACAAAGAAGGCATACGAAAAAAAAAAGACAGAAATAGCACATAAATATTACAAGGAAGCAAAAAGTGAACTGAGCAGTGCTACCCTGTCGCAACAGCGATGCCTATCGCAATGGGACTCCACTCACTCACTTCTACGCTCCGCTTCGCTTTGGTGGAAACCGGGCCTTATCCCCTTAATCTCCTATAGGCATCGATACTAAACTATCTTTATCCCGCAGCCTCGCCTGTCAGCGTCACGAGCGAGCAGCACGGGCTCCCTGCACCGAGACAGCTTAGATTTAAACCACCACCACGACGAGAGCAGTCCGCAGCCGCACGTCATCAAGTTGAGGTATTCATCGTACACTATACGTCCATCTTCATCGTACGCGTACCCATAGAGATATACAGAGATGCCAACTAATGGCCTATTCAAACCTGAGCGATATTCGCTGCCGCTGTGGGTAGAAGTACATACCACGCGGGTTTCGCTCAGGTATTTAGTATCAAGTACCGCGGTTAGAGCGACCTGACGGTAGCGAATACCGCTTAGGTCTGAACAGTATTATTACCGCATACCCACTGGGCTTTCTCTGCCGCAGACGGTAGCGAATACCGCTTAGGTCTGAATAGGCCTTAATGCGCTGAGTTCGAAACTCAGTGTCGTATTAGAAATTCACACACGCAAAGTAATCAAAATATGTACTCATTATCCAACACAAGCTACGTAAACTGTTTACATTATGACGTCGCTGCTGTCATGAGCAATGTGTTCTGTTTTTGGGCACATTGCTGCGACACTGGCCCCGCCCCCTTGTCACATCTCCCTTTAGTTTCTGTGATCTGTGGGCGTACCCAGCTTCTGGCCTAAGGGGCAAGTCATATCCAGCGCTGGGCATAGAGGGGGGCAAGTCAGATTTTTTAGGTGCCCATGTTTATCATCATCATCATCATTTCAGCCACAGGACGTCCAGTGCTGAACATAGGCCTCCCCCAATGATTTCCATGTTGATCGGTTGGTAGCAGCCTGCATCCAGCGCCTTCCTGCGTATATCGTATACTTTTATATCGACTTGTATTTTTTTAAGTCTCCAAACATTATCACTAACGACGTCCATTGCTGGACAAAGGCCTTCCAAAGATTTCCACAAAGATTATCTAAAATGTGAATCTTTGAAAGCTGATTAATATTTCATCCGTTTTATTATAGTTTATTATTTATCTTAATGTTGTCTCAATCTACACACAAACTTTTATAGAAATTAAATTTTACGTTCCCAAAAACCGTAAAAATGTTAATATGTTTATGCAATGATCTTTTTAGAAGCACTATAATCCATATGCCTGAAAAGAACATTTTTCTATGATAAAAGTGCTCATTACATGCACCTGCCAGTTCAAGTCCCGTCATAGGGTTCAACCATTTCAGTCAGACTATAGACTTTTAGTCGGCCGATAGTTGAGCCCGATTCTAATTTGTATGAAGAATCGGCCGATACCAATGTGCGCACTTCCATACTTGTTCATATTAATTAACAGCCCGACCCAACTATTGGCCGACAAAAAATCTGTAGTCTGCGGATGATGGTTACTTGGGTATTGTTTATACTTCAAGTAAGTTAAGAACTTCAAATAATGTAAAGCAGAGTCTACACCAACAGGAAACTTCAGAGCCAAACGCCAGCGCTGTCAACGCCCATATCATCGGCGTCAGAACACAAGCGCTCGCTGCAGAAGCAAATGAGCGTGGCCACAGACACCACGCAGAGCCAGCACCGCATCACGCTGCACAGCATCATCACCGAGTACCTTTACAACCAGCACGCGCTGTGCAAGAACCCCGTCGTCACTTGCCCGCAGTTCAACCTGTTCCAGTGAGTACATACGGGATTATTCCCACCTCTCGTTTCCACCGCTGCAACCCCTGTGTAGCCAGGATCTACAGCTTGACCTGGGGGTCATACTCAGCTTCTGGACTGAGGGGAGTCACGCAGCTTCTAATCTAAGGGGTAGTCACCCAGCTAATGGTCTAGGGGGGTCATAGCTAGCTTCTGTACTGGGGGAAAGTCATACCCAGCTTCTGGCCTGGGGGGGAGTAACCCAACTTATGGTCTGGAGGGGAGTCATCCAGCTTCTGGGGGGTTGTCATACCTAGCTTCTGGTCTGGGTGGAGAGGTAAGTCATTCCCAACTTCTGGCCTGGGGGGGAATCATTCCCAACTTTCTGGCCTGGAAAGGGGGGGAGTCATACCCAGCTACTGGCCTCCTGGGGGGGAATCCTTCAGCCTCTGGTCTGGGGAGAGTCGCTTCTATCCTAAGGGGTAGGGGAGGCTAAAGGGGCGTCAGAACACAAGCGCTCGCTCCAGAAGCAAATGAGCGTGGCCACAGACACCACGCAGAGCCAGCACCGCATCACGCTGCACAGCATCATCACCGAGTACCTTTACAACCAGCACGCGCTGTGCAAGAACCCCGTCGTCACTTGCCCGCAGTTCAATCTGTTCCAGTGAGTACATAATCAATATCTTTGGACTTTTTAGGGGGGAGAGGCAAGTGACACCCAGCTTCTGGCCTAGGGAGGGGTCAAACCAGGTTAGGTGGGGAGTCACCCAGCTTCTGGGGCGAGTCACCCATCTTCTGGGGGGAGTCACCCATCAGCTTTTGGGGCGAGTCACGCATCTTCTGGGGCGAGTCACACATCTTCTGGGAGGGAGTCACCCATCTTCTGGGGGGGAGTCACCCATCTTCTGGGGCGAGTCACCTATCTTCTGGGGGGAGTCACCGATCTTCTGGGGGGGAGTCACCTAGCTTCTGGGGGGAGTCACCCAGCTTCTGAGGGGGAGTCACCCAGTTAATGGTCTGGGGGTAGGGGTCATATCTAGCTTCTGGGCTAAAGGGGCGTCAGAACACAAGCGCTCGCTGCAGAAGCAAATGAGCGTGGCCACAGACACCACGCAGAGCCAGCACCGCATCACGCTGCACAGCATCATCACCGAGTACCTTTACAACCAGCACGCGCTGTGCAAGAACCCCGTCGTCACTTGTCCGCAGTTCAACCTGTTCCAGTGAGTATTTAATAAATATCTTTGGACACTTTAGGGGGGTGAGGCAAGTCATATCCAGCTTCTGGCCTGGGGAGGGGTCATAACCAGGTTAGGTGGAGAGTCACACAGCTTCTGGGGGGAGTCACCCATCTTCTAGGGGGAGTCACCCATCTTCTGGGGCGAATCACTCATCATCTGGGGCGAATCATCCATCTTCTGGGGCGAGTCACCCATCTTCTGGGGGGAGTCACCCATCTTCTGGGGGGAGTCACCCATCTTCTGGGGGGGAGTCACCCATCTTCTGGGGCGAGTCACCTATCTTCTGGGGGGGTCACCCATCTTCTGGGGGGAGTCACCAAGCTTCTGGGGGGAGTCACCCAGCTTCTGGGGGGAATCACCCAGCTTCTGGAGGGGAGTCACTCAGCTTCTAGGGCGAGTCACCTATCTTCTGGGGGGAGTCACCCAGCTTCTGGGGTGAGTCACCCATCTTCTGGGGGGGAGTCACCCATCTTCTGTCACCCAGCTTTGGTCTGGGGGGGAAGTCATACCCAGCTTCTGGCCTAAGGGGGGAGGTAAGTCACAGATTCTAGGGTAGAGGGGCGTCTGAATACAAGCGTTCCCTCCAGAAGCAAATGAGCGTGGCCACAGACACCACGCAGAGCCAGCACCGCATCACGCTGCACAGCATCATCACCGAGTACCTTTACAACCAGCACGCGCTGTGCAAGAACCCCGTCGTCACTTGCCCGCAGTTCAACCTGTTCCAGTGAGTACACACATGAGCATATTTTATTTAGCGTCTAGCCTAGGGAAGGGGGCAAGTCGTACCCAGCTTCTGGGCTATGAGGGGGGCAAGTCGTACCCAGCTTCTGGGCTAGGAGGGGGCAAGTCGTACCCAGCTTCTGGGCTAAAAGGGGGCAAGTCGTACCCAGCTTCTGGGCTATGGGGGGGGCAAGTCGTACCCAGCTTCTGGGCTAAAAGGGGGCAAGTCGTACCCAGCTTCTGGGCTAAAAGGGGGCAAGTCGTACCCAGCTTCTGGACTAGGAGGGGGCAAGTCGTACCCAGCTTCTGGGCTAAAAGGGGGCAAGTCGTACCCAGCTTCTGGGCTAAAAGGGGGCAAGTCGTACCCAGCTTCTGGACTAGGAGGGGGCAAGTCGTACCCAGCTTCTGGGCTATGGGGGGGGGGCAAGTCGTACCCAGCTTCTGGGCTAGGACGGGGCAAGTCGTACCCAGCTTCTGGGCTATGGGGGGGGGGCAAGTCGTACCCAGCTTCTGGGCTATGCGGGGGGGGGGCAAGTCGTACCCAGCTTCTGGGCTAAAAGGGGGCAAGTCGTACCCAGCTTCTGGGCTAGGAGGGGGGCAAGCCGTACCCAGCTTCTGGGCTAGGAGGGGGGCAAGACGTACCCAGCTTCTGGGCTAGGAGGGGGCAAGTCGTACCCAGCTTCTGGGCTAAAAGGGGGCAAGTCATACCCAGCTTCTGGACTAGGAGGGGGGCAAGACGAACCCAGCTTCTGGACTAGGAGGGGGGCAAGTCGTACCCAGCTTCTGGGCTATGAGGGGGGCAAGTCGTACCCAGCTTCTGGGCTAAAAAGGGGCAAATCGTACCCAGCTTCTGGGCTAGGAGGGGGGCAAGACGTACCCAGCTTCTGGGCTATGAGGGGGGCAAGTCGTACCCAGCTTCTGGGCTAGGAGGGGGCAAGTCGTACCCTGCTTCTGGGCTAGGAGGGGGGCAAGACGTACCCAGCTTCTGGACTAGGAGGGGGGCAAGTCGTACCCAGCTTCTGGACTAGGAGGGGGGCAAGTCGTACCCAGCTTCTGGACTAGGAGGGGGGCAAGTCGTACCCAGCTTCTGGACTAGGAGGGGTAAGTCGTACCCAGCTTCTGGGCTAGAGGGGTGTCGGAGCAAAACTACAAGAAGTTTAACGTTGTGCATTTTTGTAATCTTACGTAAGATCAAGACTCCCTCCCACTCCCTTGTAAGAAAAAATAAGACATGTTCGAACCCCTCCCTCCCTAAATCGTCTTACTTAATAAATGATTGGCCCCTAAACAGCTTGCGGAATGCGGAAATCAACTTCTGCAAGTTTTACTAGTCTAAACCTCGCTTTAGAGATTACATTCTTTCTTTCACAAACTTACAAACATTTATCATCATCATTTCAGCCATAGGACGTCTACTGCTGAACATAGGCCTCCCAGAATGCTTTCTCTTTATAATGTTAACTTGAAACTGTTTGTATTCCAGACCACACAAGTGCCCCGATCCTCGTTCGACGTGGTCGGTGCTATCCGGCGGTTGCGCTGCTAGCGTCTGCGCGAGAGTCTCGAGAAGGTATGTTTTTGCTCAAATGTTTTTGGAAATATTCTTCGCAAATTATAAAACTTTTCAAATATTTGTTGAATAGTTTTTGCAAAGACAGTTGAATAAATAATAAATAAATATCCTTGGCCATTTTACACTACATTTCTAGTCCCAAACTAAGCAAAGCTTGTACTATAGGACGTGTAAAAGTGCTTAAAGAGGATTTAGGACGCTATTTGGATCAAATATGTAATTGCTCAATAATGAATAATAAATAAATAAATAAAAATAAATAAATATTAAATGCCTACTTGCATAAATAAATGAGATTTAATTTATTTGCATATAGGTACATATTTATGTCTATGACAGTTAATCGCTCGTATTGCGAAAAGTATATTTATTCCCCGATGCAAAAAGACGGGAGTAATAATATGTTTGTTCGCTATGTGACTGTGTCTGTGGCATGGCACCGTATCTCCTTAAGGTCCGGTTTCCAAAGCGGAATGGAGCAGAGATGTGTGTGAATCATTAATTATTTTCACTTCTCGTCTTCGCTCTGATTTGATGGAAACGAGCCTAAAGGGTGAACCCATTTGAATGCATTTTACACGTACACTTCCTTGCAGAGAACTTGGCTACACGAGCGGCTGCCGTCGCGCGGACGCACGCCTCGTGCACTCGCACTTTGCGCCCGTGCGCACGCTGCGGCTACAAGACGACGATGCTTACTTCACGCACACTATATTCCACGTGAGTACATAGATTTTACTAATATCAGGCCTGTTCATCACCGAGTAAAGCCTGGTCCGTGAGCACGTAGAATTTTGTCCAATGACCCCAAGCTGCCCATCCTTATCGCTCGCGCGTAATTATGTTGCTGTCGCGCTCGCGCACTCACTGCGGGCGCCCGTCGCACAGTCGCGACAGCAATATAATTACGCGCGAGCGATAAGGATGGGTACCTTGGGGTCATTGGACAAAATTCTACGTGCTCACGGACCAGGCTTTAGGCATCGAAAACAAAACACGCGCGGCGTACCCGACGAAAGTCTTCATTCATCATCGTCATCATCTCAACCACAGGAGCACGCTGCGGCTACAAGACGATGACGCCTACTTCACGCACACTATCTTCCACGTGAGTAGATAATAATAATCGTTAGTTTCTTTCAGCCACAGGACGTCCACTGCTGAACATAGGCCTCCTCCAATGATTTCAACATCGTACGGTTGGTAGCGGCCTGCATCCAGCGCCTTCCTGCTACCTTCCTATCAGCTCTACGAGCTACTTGACCCGCCCAATGCTCGCGGTAGTTTTAGTGTCTGGTGGATTTTTCTAGTGGTAACGTCGGAATTCAACCACTAGCACTATTTTCATACTTACAGGAAATACGTTGAACGCAAAGTTTGTGTTGCAACAAGCTAGCTAAAGTTTTTGAAAAAGCATTGCATACAAGGATCTATAAATTTCTCGAAAAATACAACATTTTAACTAATAAACAAAATGAATTTCGTAAGGGTAAATCCACTACGCTTGCAACTTTTAACTTAATAAAAAACGTAACAGAGTGTTTTGATAAAGGTATAGATGCTACAGCTATATTTTTTGACATGAGCAAGGCATTTGACTTTGTTTCTCATGAAATTCTCCAGCAATAATGCGACAAATATGGTTTAAGAGGAACGGCACTTAATTGGCTTAAATTTTATCTTCATAATCGCCGCCAATACGTACAAGTCAAATCTTTAAATACTCGCAAAGAAGAAACAAATTCAAAATCCATAGTTTCTGTGAACAATGTTCCACAGGGAAATATCTTGGGGCCACTATTATTTATAATCTATATAAATGACTTGCCGTTTTGTTGCAGCCAACGCAACATCAGCTGTTAGCGGCGACGTCCTCGGGCGACATTCGGATATTCAACCTGTTCAGCGGCGTCGAGGAGAGTTCATACCAAGTGCACGACACTCTGCACGCATATATTTGTCACATGCAGGTCAGTAAGAGGGAGGTTCATAATTGGGGCATTGTATTTAAAGTACTTAGGCCCAGTTTTTTGATTCATAGTTAAAATAACAAATTGTTACATTTTGGTACCAATATTAACATTTTATGTAAACAAATAGTTAAAAAATGTACTAAAAGTCAAGCTAATCATTGTTCGAAAAACTTTTTTTTCTGATATTTAACCACTTGTCATTTGACATCTGTCAAATTTGACTATTGGTTATTTTAACTACGAATCAAAAAACTGGGTCTTAGTATCCTCGCATCAACATCGTGTAACGTTCTCTCTCTCGCTCTGCTATCTCGCACATACCGCTCTATGATGTTGATGGGTGCGACGGGCCAGTGAGACGGCGATATGGGAGGAGCGTTTCTATCTCTCACACACTCAACTCTCTAGTTTCTAAAAGCATTATAATAGTTCGTGACACCCAAAGAAGCCTAAAAGTTCGAAACAAGGACGTTCAATTGGAAGAAGGATGTGTTATCGACTTTTTGACACTATATTTTATGGATATTACTATTAGACAAAAATCAACATCAACAATTAACATTGGTCCAAGCTAAATATTATGTGATTGCGAATTTTATACTTTTTTGCTTTGATTTTTTATATGTATTTCAGATAAGCTTTGTGATCAGCAAGTCGAAAGATTTCGTTTCTTGTAAAATAAATCAAATCGAACCGAATTACTACTGTTTTGATTCTATATTATTTATTGATTTGACTTACATTATTTATGTAGTCTAAAGAAAAGCTTTTTTCCAGGCGAGCAGAGACGGGTTACTACTACTAGCGTCAACGCCCACGACGTGGCGACCTCTGTCGGCGTTGTGGAACATGAAAGAGTTTGAACAGTTGTAAGTATTCTGCACATAAATAAATAAATAATAAATAAATAAATAAATCTTTGGACAATTTCACACAGCGCCAGCTAGCCCCAAAGTAAGCAACTTAATGCTTGTGTTATGGGTGCTAGCTTAACGGATATACTACTTATATACTTTTTTTTAAATACATAAATATTATACATAGTCACACCCAGACCCGTCACAGAAATTAAAATTCATCATTTCAATTTCTGCCCGGCCGGGAATCGAACCCGGGACCTCTCGGCATAGTAGTCCGTTCTGAACCACTACACCAAACGGCCGACAAAATAAATAATATTACAGTTTTAAATAATATTGATTGACTCTTATGTCATTACATTTAAGAACCATTGTATTTTATGGTTTGGTAAATTATTTGACTTGTCATATTGTTCCAAAAGAAAATGAAAAGACGGGAAACCATGCTCTATGGCTACTCAATACTCAATATTTTATTGCATCCATTATGTACTTAAAATTAGAACATTATGGGCCCTACTTATGATCAGAAGTGGATTGCTATTGGCTGAAAATGATGATGTTTATTTAAATATTTAGGAAGGAAATTTAACATTTGAAAATTGCATTTTGACGCTTCTATGAGCCTAAAAGAAATTCTGACTTTAATTTGTTTTTAACGTCAATAATGCCTAACCCCCTTACTAATAAAACTTACACGCTCGTTGAACAGTGTTTTAAAGTGACGGAAATGTCACTTTAAAACGGTGTTCAACAACTGTGTAACTTTTTATTAGTAAGGGGGTAAGTGTTTATTGTTTATATCCAAAATTTAAAGAAACGTTTGAACATCAATGGGGGTTTCCTATGTTCAGCAGTGGACATCCTATGGCTGAAACGAAGATGATGATGATAAAGGAAACAAAAAAACTTACCATAAACTAGAATTCCATCCTATTCAAAAGTCGGCAGCTCAAAAAATGTCCGCTAAAGTGTTACCAACCATCAGATTCCAACTAGACAACGAGGAATACGTGGAGTTTTCCAAGATGTCCGACGAGCGCATCATCGGGACACGAGGGGAGACGGCGACCATCTTTGACACGCGCACCGGAAGCGAGTTGATGACCCTGACGCCCGCCATCAGTAATCAGTACGCCAAGAACAGAGCGACGTTCAACCCTACTGACGAACTGGTGCTATCTGGTAAGATGTTGTAGATGGTAGAGTCAATTGTAGACACTAGAGTCAACTGTAGACACTAGAGTCAACTGTAGATACTAGAGTCAACTGTAAACACTAGTCTACTGCAGACAGTAAAGTCAGCTGTAGACATTAGCGTCAACTGTAGACATTAGAGGCAACTGTAGATAGTAAGTCAACTGTAGACACTACAGTCAACTGTAGACAGTAGAAGCAATAGACGGCGACCATATTTGACACGCGCACCGGAAGCGAGTTGATGACCCTGACGCCTGCCATCAGTAATCAGTACGCCAAGAACAGAGCCACGTTCAACCCTACTGACGAACTGGTGCTATCTGGTAAGATATTGTAGATGGTAGAGTCAACTGTAGATAATAGAGTCAACTGTAGACAGTAGAGTCAACTGTAGACACTAGAGTCAGCTATAGACACTAGAGTCAACTGTAGACACTAGAGTCAACTGTAGACACTAGAGTCAACAGTCGACACTAGAGTCAGCTATAGACACTAGAGTCAACTGTAGACATTAGAGTCAACTGTAGACAGTAGAGTCATAATTATATTTGACACGCGCACTGGAAGCGTGTTGATGACCCTGACGATGGTGCTGTCAGGTAAGACACTGTAGACAGTAGAGTCATAACCGTAGCGAGTCGTCGTTACTGTCTGACACTAGTGTCTAGAATCAAAAGATGGCTTCCATATTTGACTGATTAGGGTGATGTTATATTACTTCTTCGATAAATGGGCTATCCAACAAAAAATATTTTTTCAAATCGGACCAGTAATTCCTGAGATAATATAGATAATATCTTGCACGATTTTCTATCTGTATAAGTTTTTATCGCTGTGTTAATTTATCATTTTCAGATGGCGTGCTCTGGGACGTGAACTCGGGCAAGGAAATCCACAAGTTCGACAAACTGAACCAAACGCACAGCGGCGTGTTTCACCCCAACGGATTAGAAGTGAGTTTATCTTAGGTTCTATAAGGTGGAAACGATAAGTGATCTCACTAGATTATTTCTAAACTATACAAGATATCCAAAAACTGGTTACTGATCCTGAAAGTGCTTCACGAGCTCTATCCAACGGTACCAATAATAGGTTACAAAATAAACTGGATCTATCCGAAAATTCAATGTTTCCAGCTTCCATACATTTAGTACTGCCACAGTCATGGCACTCATGTCTTGATAATATTATAGCAAATAAATCCTAAAACCAATGTTTTCCATGAATAATTTCAAATAAGAATGCATTAGGAGTTCATTTTGAGTGTTTATTATTTAATAAAAACATTTTACACTTCTAATATTGTGTGGCCGGCATACATTTAGTATGGAGGCTGAAAACATTGAATTTTCCGACAGATCCAGTTAATTCTGTAAACTATTACTGATACCGTTTGAAAGAACTCGTGAAGCACTTTCAGGATCAGTAATCAGTTTTTCGATATCTTGTATAGTTTAGAAATAATCGAATGAGATCACTTATCGTTTCCACCCTGTATAGGCAGGCCCCTCTTTCCCACTAGGCACTTTGGGCACGCGCCCAGGGCCCGGCGACCGAGGGGACCCCAATCTGCTAATAAGACCTTTTTCCAGATAAGGGCCTAGGGTTGCCAGGTGTCCGGCTTTAGTTTATGTTTGGCTTTTTACGGTCGTGTCTGGCCTAAAATTGTCTTGTCCGGCTTGTCCGGCTTTTTATGTGGTTGCCGCGCCAGGTGGTGACATGTCCGGCTTTTAGGGTAAAATGTCCGGCCAAATGAAGCACAGATTTCGGCTTTTGTGTTTTAGGACCTGGCAACCCTATAAGGGCCCCCCCTAATCCTTAAATGCCCAGGGCCCCTAGTAGGTTAAAGACGGCCCTGTCTATAGGTCTTTCGCAAGGCTGGCCAAACCCAGACATTTGAAATCGTAAGAGTAAGAGTTTTTATTGTTAGTTATAAGTACTTAATGTAAGTAGATAGTGTTCGTTTCAGCCGAAAGACGTCCCCTGCTGGACAAAGGCCTCCCCCAAGGATATCCACAAAGACCGGTCCTGTGGCGCTCGCATCCAGACACCTCCAGCGACCTACACCAGATCGTCGGTCCACCTAGTGGGAGGCCTGCCCACGCTACGTCTTCCGGCTCGTGGTCGCCACTCAAGAACTTTCCTGCCCCAGCGGCCATCAGCTCTTCGAACTATGTGCCCCGCCCACTGCCACTTGATTTTAGCGATTCTGCGGGCTATGTCAGTCACTCTAGTTCTCCTGCGGAGATACGGTGTACCTGCCTACAAAATAATTTATTCTATCGCATTAGGTTATTGACCTGTAAAGATAGTTTAAGTTGGTGAAAATAAATAAATAAATTTGCCCGCTAGCGAGTTAGCCGGCGCGCGTTGGTATAAATGAAAGAAAGAAAGAAAGAAAGAAAATACATTTATTTGGCACACTAGAACAACAAATTACATAATATTAATACGATAAAAAAAAATAATTTAAAAATTATGCCAAATAGGCTTCCACTCAGCATAATGCCGCAGTGCGTAGCACCACGACGCTGGTTTTCAGTGGTCGCCTGGCCTAAATGGCCTTATGAATTTAGTATAGTTTTGCTTTTGCTTTGATTTTCAAAAAGCTGTGGCCCGGCGTCGCCAAAGTCTAGAAATTTTGCTCATCTGGAAAATTTATTGGGCCAACCTTGGTCCAACACATAACTCGGTGCCGTCAAGATTTCCGAAAAATTCCGAGAATTTTCCTTCATTAAATTTTTTGTAACTAAAATAATTTAAGTATTCATTGTTATCTTATCATTTAATTTATCAAGTTTGTTAGAGATTTCATCCTTATAATTAACCCTAACGATCGATTCAATAAAAATACAGAGTGTGATTTTTAACAGATTTTACAGTACGATTCTAGGGTGTGCCAAGCGAATTTTCTGAAATCTTTGAATGTAGTTCTCTTTCTTTTCAAAAATAAAGGAATGTTTTCCTTGAGTAAAATGTTCTATCTACAGTATTAAGAGTTGTTTCCCTCCAGGTGGTATTACAAAATTCCACCCTGTATAATGCAAACATTTTATCTTCCCAGGTAATATCAAATACAGAAGTGTGGGACCTACGGACGTTCCATCTACTTCGGACAGTGCCAACGTTAGACAAATCAGAGGTGAGTTACTTATTTCAAAATGCCGATTTTTTAACATAATCATAGATTCCATGCGTCTATTTTGACAAAACAGCGAACAAAGAACGACATAGTTCCAAAATACTGAACTGTCCTATCCATGACATTGACAGCGGGGCGCCACCGTCAATACCGGATCGCTGGTTCCGATTTTTGCCATGTTGGAAACCATATAGTTGAACGATGGTAGCGCTCCCCTGTCATTGAGTTTGGTGGGACAGTTCAGCGTGGGTCATCTATATTGGTAAAAGCCTCGCGTAAAACTTATTATCGTCACCGGTACCTTGTAGTTCGACTTATAATGCTAGATGGCGCTACTTTACTGGCTGACGTGTGCTGTACTAGTGCCATCACAGATATGGATTAGAGTAGATACAGCAAGTTGATCGTCAAAGCGTGCCATTCCGATATGTCCAAATGGACATACATGGTCGAGTGATGTTCATGTAATCCGATTACAACAATCGGTTACGATGATTTTACGAGGACAGTAGTACGAACACGGTAGAAAGAAGAAATTATTTACGGATTGAGAATTGTAATTAACAGCACAAGTAACAAATAATTAATTAGAATAAAGTAGCAGTAGAAGAAGTATAAAGTAGCATTGTTTTTAATACATATCCTGCGATGTACTCTTAAGAGTTAAAACCATGGTCCCTGTATGTGGTGCACTCATACCGATCCCAAGGAACCGTACTTACTCATAACAATAAGACACACACTGATGCATGTATTCATGCACTTGACAAATTTATGTCTTGGAACGCTGGTAGGGTAAAAAAAATAACGAGATTTGATGATTTGTAAGAATTAATTTATTTTAAAAAGGTAAATAAAGATGTTTTTGGTTTTGTATTTAACAAATTATCAGTTTTATCGGAATTAATTAATTTTCGAATCGAGTCACACGATATCATTCGATGACTTTGCAAATGCAGTACGATGATACGATTACTTTTACGTTGCGGCAATCACTAAAATTCGCTAAAATGACACTAATGACGTTTAAAAAGTGGCACGCTCGGCTTCATACAATTTTTGACACATGCTGCATCTATCCATATCTGTGAGTGCCATCTACCGAACAGTTAAAATACAAATTTGATGTGACGACTAGAATAAGGGTTTTCGTGAATGAAAGATCCGCTAGATGGCGGGACGTGGATGTGGGGTCTGACTGCTGCGTGATTGGTTGATTTTGACATGTCTGTCAATGTCATGTCAAAAATAACCAATCATGCAGCATTTGGACCTCGCGTCTACGTATTGCCATCTGGCGGATTTTTCATTCGCGAAAACCCTCATTAAGTTGTATTTGTGTTTCCATGTAGCAGAGAAATAAACGTGTTTCTATTCTATTCTAATGATTTAAATGTGCTTAGTATAAAGGTACTTATCATATTTTCCACAGGGGATCGATTTTGTCACCGAGTGATAAAACCACTAATCAATCGTTACAAATCGAAGCGAAAAAGAAGCGAAGCTGAAGTCAAAAGCAAATAAATAAATATTATGGTATATTATGTTTGCAGGTGATATTCAACCCAACCTGCACGGCGCTATACGCCGTGTGCTCCGACCAAGACTCGGAGGAGCGCAGCCAGTTTGACACCAGCTTCAAGACGCTCGACCCCTTCGACTACTCCAGTATAGGTAAGACTAGCTTTTACCCGCGACTTTGTACGAGTGAAAATAACTTTGACATGACGCTCGACCCATTTGATTATTCTAGAATAAGTAAAACTATAGTCTGGTCTGCGAGCACGTAGAATTTTGTCCAATGACCCCAAGCTACTCATCCTTATCGCTCGCGCGTAATTATGTTGCTGTCGTGCTCGCACACTCACTGCGGGCGCCCGTCGCACAGTCGCGACAGCAATATATACATTGGGGTCATTGGACAAAATTCTACGTGCTCACAGACTGTGCTTTAGCTTAAGCCCGCGACTTGGTAACCGCGCGACTCGGTAACCGTATAATCAAAAAAGTTTACGGTTACCCAGTGAAAGATGAATTTAGTTCATAGAAAAACTCGCTAGGTGCGTAACGCCGATAGAGACAGTATTTTACTGTCTGTTTTAATTTTCTGTCGATAAGAAAGAGGCCTACAATGATGAGGTACTTTTAATTTGTATGTACTAGTTTTTACAAAAACAATAAAGCTTCAACCACACCAGCGCGTGCAGATCAGCAATATAATTACGCGCGAGCGGTAAGCATGGGTAGCTTGGGGTCATTGGACGAAATTCTACGTGCTCAGCGACCGGACTTTAGAAGTGATTAGTTACTGTCAAACTGGCATTAAGTTCGCCTGATGTACCAATTTCTAGGGCATTAAACATTAAATAAATATTTTGTTTGTTACAGCGACGATAGACGTGAAACGCAACATCTACTCGCTATCCGTATCGCGCTGGGGCACGCAGATATCGCTGGTGGAAAACATGGGCGACTTCGACCAGGTGCAGGAGTCGTGTGTCAAGGTGTACGACGTCGGCCGCAAGCGGGACCACGACGATGATGCGGTGAGTTGAGCCTTGTGGCTATAGGGATAGAGGCTATAGTCGCTTAGAAGCTGTTCGAAGACTTCCGCAAGGCTTGACCATGTGATGGGATCATGGGACCACGACGATGACGCGGTGAGCTATTGTCATCTTTATTACTGCAGGCGTAGGATATGTTTTCGCGTAGCTAGAGTGCGACGAGATTTTGTCCACTTTGACCAAGTGTACCATGTGACGGGAGCATGACTATGATGCGGTCAGTTCAACCTTGTTGCTATAGGGCTAGACGCTACACTCGCATGGCAAGAGTGCGACGAGACTTGTCCACTTTGACCAAGTGTACCATGTAACGGGACTATGACTATGACGTGGTGAGTTGGGCCTTGTTGCTATAGACATAAGAGGCTATAGTCGCTTAGAAGCTATTCGGTGACTTGCCCAATTCTTGAGATGTGATGGGACCACTTGACAGATACATCTGATGACAGAGCTTACATTATTTCTACTTTTGACCACCATGAGCGCTGCGATAGATTATGTTACCCCCACCTAGTACTTCGCACCCAGCGAATAGTGCCTAGTCGCTCAGAAACGGGGCGAGATTTGAACTAGTGTACGGTGTGATGGGACCACGAAGATGACCTAGTTGTGCCTTGTTGCTATAGCGCTAGAGACTATAGTCGCATGGCAAGAGTGTGAACCTTGTTGCTATAGGGACAGAGGCTATAGTCGCTTAGAAACTGGGCGAGATTTGAACTAGTATACGGTGTGATGGGACCACGGCGATGACGCGGTAAGTTGAGCCTTGTGGCTATAGCACTAGAGGCTATAGTCGCTTAGAAACTGGGCGAGATTTGAACTAGTGAACGGTGTGACGGGACCACGACGATGATGCGGTGAGTTGAGCCTTGTGGCTATAGGGATAGAGGCTATAGTCGTGTGGCAAGAGTACGACTAGATTTGTCCACTTTGACCAAGTGTACCATGTGACGGGACCACGACGATGACGCGGTAAGTTGGACCTTGTTGCTATAGACATAGAGACTGTAGTCGCTTAGAAGCTATTCGGTGACTTGCCCAATTCTTGAGATGTGATGGGACCACTTGACAGATACATCTGATGACAGAGCTTACATTATTTCTACTTTTGACCACCATGAGCGCTGCGATAGATTATGTTACCCCCACCTAGTACTTCGCACCCAGCGAATAGCGCCTAGTCGCTTAGAAACGGGGCGAGATTTGAACTAGTGTACGGTGTGATGGGACCACGAAGATGACCTAGTTGAGCCTTGTTGCTATAGCGCTAGAGACTATAGTCGCATGGCAAGAGTGTGAACCTTGTTGCTATAGCCCTAGAGGCTATAGTCGCTTAGAAACTGGGCGAGATTTGAACTAGTGTACGGTGTGATGGGACCACGACGATAATGCGGTAAGTTGGACCTTATTGCTATAGGGCTAGAGGCTACACTCGCATGGCAAGAGTGCGACGAGACTTGTCCACTTTGACCAAGTGTACCATGTAACGGGGCTATGACGATGACGCGGTGAGTTGAACCTTGTTGCTATAGGGATAGAGGCTATAGTCGCTTAGAAACTGGGCGAGATTTGAACTAGTGTACGGTGTGATGGGACCACGGCGATAATGCGGTAAGTTGGACCTTATTGCTATAGGGCTAGAGGCTACACTCGCATGGCAAGAGTGCGACGAGACTTGTCCACTTTGACCAAGTGTACCATGTAACGGGACTATGACGATGACGCGGTGAGTTGAACCTTGTTGCTATAGGGATAGAGGCTATAGTCGCTTAGAAACTGGGCGAGATTTGAACTAGTGTACGGTGTTATGGGACCACGACGATGACGCGGTGAGTTGAGCCTTGTGGCTATAGGGATAGAGGCTATAGTCGTGTGGCAAGAGTACGACTAGATTTGTCCACTTTGACCAAGTGTACCATGTAACGGGACTATGACTATGACGCGGTGAGTTGAACCTTGTTGCTATAGGGATAGAGGCTATAGTCGCTTAGAAACTGGGCGAGATTTGACCTAGTGTACGGTGTGATGGGACCACGGCGATAATGCGGTAAGTTGGACCTAGGGTTTCTGATTTCTCGACTTATTTTTTTTCTCGAGTTTCGGGAATTCTCGAGGCCAAAGTCTCGAGTTTTCTCGGGTCTCGAGTCTTTTAATTAAAACTGTTGAAATCGGTTGAAATTAAATAAAAACACGGGTTTTTATTAATGTTATAATGTGTCTGGGTTATAATCAATGATACTGTAAAGTTTCAACAAAATCCGTTCAGTAGTTTTTGCGTGAAAGAGTAACAAACATCCAGACATCCACACAAACTTTCGCATTTATAATATTAGTAGGATAATTATAACTTAGTAATTAACTAAAGGAACAAAAGTCAAGTCGCGTGTACTTTAAGGATTAATAACCATAAATATCTGGAGCTCCAATTGAATCACTTGTTTTCCAAAGAACACAAGTCCAAATTAATTGAAAAATTACGATAATAAACCTGCATTTACAAACAAAAAAAAAAAAACATTTAAATAATTTTTTAAACTTGAAGATAACGACTTGGACAAACGTATTTACGAGTACCTAAACTAACAGATAGTTAACAAAAAAATTTCAGTCTTTAAATCAGTCAGTTATACAAACATAATAAAATATAGCATACTCGTAGGTGATCATTATTAGTTTCGGTTAAGATCATTACTTGAAAATTAAATTAGTTAAAAAAAGGAAAGACTAGGCCAGTCTAAACGCAACGTTAACCTATTAAATAATTAAAAACTTACTTTTGTCTAAGAAAATAGGCTTTCAAGAATATTAAAGCTTCAAAATCGAAACTCGAGAATTCTCGAGCTCCGGTAATTTTTTTCTCGTCTCGAATGAAGCTAAATTTCTCGAGTTTTCTCGAGTTCGAGAAAGCTCGAGCAGAAACCCTAGTTGGACCTTATTGCTATAGGGCTAGAGGCTACACTCGCATGGCAAGAGTGTGAACCTTGTTGCTATAGCGCTAGAGACTATAGTCGCTTAGAAACTGGGCGAGATTTGAACTAGTGTACGGTGTGATGGGACCACGAAGATGACCTAGTTGAGCCTTGTTGCTATAGCGCTAGAGGCTATAGTCGCTTAGAAGCTGTTCGGCGACTTGCCCAAGCCAGGCCTGTTCATCTCCGCGAGTTTACATCGAAAACAAAACACGCACGATGCCCACCTACAGGATACTATTCGACAAGGCCTCACATACGAGCGAACATTGACTCACGCACGCGTATTCTTGTGTATGATGGAAGAAAATAAAGAAAATGGTGTACTAAATACTGTGCAGTATTTAACTGCCTAAATAATAATAAAAACACAGAATGTACTTTTTTAAGTTGCCTCAAGACACTGAGAGGTAAATAAGTAGGTAGTTAATATTATTCATGATAATTCATGCTAAATCATGTATTTCCTCCGCCATTTTCCGCAGTTTGGCACCTCACGTCACATCATTTTACCGAAGTCAGCCCTATAGCTTCGGCGCAGTGCCGATCACTGACGTTTGTCAACAAAATGGTGCTTGACTCTTGAGACAGGCTAAATTACACCATATGCTAATGACATTGAGCATAATTTTTTTTAGATACCTTCGCGAAGTAAAACTTCTGTACGTAGTACTTATTATTATTCTGTGCCCAAGCCTCCAAGTTTTGACGATGTAATGGGACCACGACGATGACGCGGTGAGTTGAGCCTTGTTGCTATAGCGCTAGAGGCTATACTCGCTTGACACATGAGAAATATACAAGAGGTAAATCGTCGAATTCAACTCGGCTGGGCAGCGTTTATTTTATTTTATTGATAAAGATCTACCAACAACACATCTTTACACATACAAGTAACAACAACTAGCGTTCTGGAAACTACGCAAGATCTTGTCGTCCAAAATACCTCAGTACCTAAAGACAATCTTCAATCAGTGTGTGTTACCAGTGATGATATACGGCTCGGAAACGTGATTGATACGCACTGATCCTACTAATATTATAAATGCGAAAGTTTGGATGTCTGGATGTTTGTTACTCTTTCACGCAAAAACTACTGAACGGATTTGATGAAACTTCACAGTATTATTGTTTATAACCCAGAATAACACATAAGCTATAATTTATGACGATATGTGACAAATCAATTTCAATAAATAAATAAGAGGTGTCTAAAAATGCCATCTATCGACATTGGTTAAAATCTACAGCGCTGGACAATCTACTGTTTTTGACGTTCGTAAATATTCATGCGAGGGAAGCCGTGAAACGCCATCTATCAACATGATATCTAACGGGGGTAAAACGAGGTCCACGCGTACGAAGTCGCGGGTGGCCGCTTGTTTTTACTATATTTGAACAATTTAGTGAAATCTTTATTATTATATTTCCAGGAGGAGGATGAGGAGGAAGAATTGGCGGGAGGTTCGGAAAACGACGACGGATCCAGCTCGCCCACAGACGCCGAGGACGAATGTAAGCATACGACACACTAATTCGTAATTAGACCCACGAAAAACTTTAAAATGGCGAAATCACTAAAAATATTATATTGTTCATTGGTTAGAAGCAGAGTAAATACAAATGAGTAGGTCGTCTTCATAGAAACGCACGAGCGCGGTTTGTATGTGAGCGCGCCAACACGTATGCGGCGCGCACGCACACACTGACAAAATTTAGCGTTGATTAGCGGTTGCCCCGAATTTTGTCAGTGTGTGCGTGCTCTACTCATTTGTATTTACTCTGTTAGAAGCCAGCTTGAATATGCATGTCAAGCATGGATTTTGAAAAAAAAAAACTAAAAAAAGGATCTCAGATTTTTAAACTACAAGCAAGCTTGCTTGATAGTAAGCTTGAATTATGAGGCTGACTGCAAACATCATCATTTACTTCCATTAAAACTGCGAAGAGATAACATTTAATACGTGAAAGCAGAGTAAATACAAATGAGTAGGTCATCTTCATAGAAACGCACCGAGCGCGGTTTGTATTAGACTAAGAGCTAGTGAACGCCAGACCTACGTCGTTTTATAAAAGCTGAAAGTTTGTCAGCGTGTGCTCCCAATATAGGATATAATGTTGGTGAATTATGAAGTTTGGGTCATGGTGGCTTTGGGAGCTACCCTAAAAAAACTGTCTGGCAAGGAGTTGGAACTGTCAAAACTGTCTGGCTGTTGGGAAAATACTTCTAATTATTGCCCAAATATTATACATAAAAATCAGATTTAATGGTATAACGTTAGTAGAATTACAGTCTATTGAATATACAGAAAAAGCCACCGTAAAAGTTAGACTTACATTATACCATAAAATCTGATTTTTATGTATAATATTTGGGTAATAATTAGAAGTATTTTCCTCAACAGCCAGACAGTTTTGACAGTTCCAACTCCTTGCCAGACAGTTTTTTTAGGGGAGCTCCCAAAGCCACCATGACCCAAACTTCATAATTCACCAACATTATATCCTACATTGGGAGCATACGCTGACAAACTTTCAGCTTTTATAAAATGACGTAAGTCTGGCGTTCACTGACAAAATTCGGCGCAACTCCCCGTTAATCCACGATAAATTGTGCGTTTCTATAAAGATAACCTACTCATTTGTACTTACTCTGGTGAAAGTCAGTCTGATATAACATGTTTTATTTGTTTGTTTCCGCAGTAGCAATAGCGTCGCTACGAGATGCGGTCATGGGCTTTAGAGGCGGCAGCTCGGGCAGCTCCGACGACGAGCCCGAGGCGCGCCCGAGGAGACGCCGGCCCCGCAGACGAGTGAGTACCTTATGTGTATAGAGATAGGGCTCATAGTCGCGTAGCGAGCCCGAGCCGGTCTCATTTGAGCAGTGACAGCTGGCTTCGCAGAAGCGTGAGTATCTTATGTGTATAGAGATAGGGCTCATAGTCGCGTGGCGAGCCCGAGCCGGTCTCGTTTGAGCAGTGACAGCTGGCTTCGCAGAAGCGTGAGTATCTTATGTGTATAGAGATAGGGCTCATAGTCGCGTGGCACTGACGCTTGACACTCGCCCTTAGAGACGAACGAACGAAGGCGAGCCGCGCCCGCGTCGCCGTGTGAGTACCTTATGTACATAGTAATAGAGTTCAAAGTCGCGTGGCACTGACGCGCGACACTCGCCTTTATGTACACAGCAATACAAACGAACGAAGGCGAGCCCGAGCCGCCGCGTGAGTACTTTATGTGCATAGTAATAGAGGTTACATTAGCGTGACGAGCCCGAGCCGGTCTCATTTGAGCAGCGACAGTTTTCAAGCCGCCCGCGCGGATGCATGAGTAGCGCCCTTATGTGCATAGACTTAGAGCTCATAGTCGCGTGGCGAGCCCGAGCCGGTCTCATTAGAGCGGTGACAGCTCTGAAGCTGGCTTCGTAGACGCGTGAGTACCTTATGTACATAGACATAGGGCTCATATTCGCGTGGCACTGACGCGCGACACTCGCCCTTATGTAGGTAGCAATAGAGACTAGTCATGGGCTTCGGAGGCGGCAGCTCGGGCAGCTCCGACGACGAGCCCGAGGCGCGCCCAAGGAGACGCCGGCCCCGCAGACGAGTGAGTATCTTATGTGTATAGTAATAGAGTGCAAAGTCGCGTGGATACATAGTAATTAAGCCAGGACTGTTCTCTCCCCGAGTAGGCATCGAAAACAAAACACGCGCGGCGTATCCGCCGGCGGGTTAAGTTAAGTTAACCTTATGCACATAGATTTAGAGGTCAAAGTCATGTGGACAGCGGTCACATTTTAGCGCGTGAAATCTTAGCTGCTGTGCTGAGTACCGAATCTTAGGTGCATAGTAATAGAGCTGACAGTCGCGTGGACAGCGGTCTCATTAGAGCGCGAGTGACAGCTCTGCAGCTGGCTATGCAGACCCGTGAGTACCGCCCTTATGGACATAGAGATAGGGCTCCCAGTCGCGTGACGAGCAAGAGTACCTTATGTGCATAGTAATAGAGGTTACATTAGCGTGGCGAGCCCGAGCCAGTCTCATTTGAGCAGTGACAGCTCTGTAGCAGGCCGCGCAGACGCGTGAGTTCCTTATGTACATAGACATAGGGCTCATATTCGCGTGGCACTGACGCGCGACACTCGCCCTTATGTAGGTAGCAATAGAGACGCGGTCACGGCAGCTCGGGCAGCTCCGACGACGAGCCCGAGGCGCGCCCGAGGAGACGCCGCCCCCGCAGACGAGTGAGTATCTTATGTGCATAGTAATAGAGTTCAAAGTCGTGTGGCATTGATGCGTGACACTCGCCTTTATGTACACAGCAATACAGACGAACGAACGAACGAAGGCGAGCCCGAGCCGCCGCGTGAGTACTTTATGTGCATAGTAATAGAGGTTACATTAGCGTGGACAGCGGTCTATTTGAGCAGCGACAGTTTTCAAGCCGCCCGCGCGGATGCATGAGTAGCGCCCTTATGTGCATAGACTTAGAGCTCATAGTCGCGTGACGAGCCCGAGCCGGTCTCATTTGAGCAGCGACAGTTTTCAAGCCGCCCGCGCGGATGCATGAGTAGCGCCCTTATGTGCATAGACTTAGAGTTCATACTCGCGTGGCGAGCCCGAGCCGGTCTCATTTGAGCGGTGACAGCTCTGAAGCTGGCTTCGTAGACGCGTGAGTACCTTATGTACATAGACATAGGGCTCATATTCGCGTGGCACTGACGCGCGACACTCGCCCTTATGTGAGTAGCAATAGAGACTAGTCATGGGCCTCGGAGGCGGCAGCTCGGGCAGCTCCGACGACGAGCCCGAGGCGCGCCCGAGGAGACGCCGCCCCCGCAGACGAGTGAGTATCTTATGTGCATTGTAAAGCCTGGTCCGTGAGCACGTAGAATCCCGTCCAATGACCCCAAGCTACCCATCCTTATCGCTCGCGCGTAATTATATTGCTGTCGCGACTGTGCGACGCGCGCCCGCAGTGAGTGTGCGAGCGCGACAGCAACATAATTACGTGCGAGCGACAAACTTGGGGTCATTGGACGGGATTCTACGTGTTCACGGACCAGGCTTTAATAGAGTTCAAAGTCGCGTGGACTTAGGTACATAGCAATAGAGGTTACAGTCGCGTGGACAGCGGTCTCATTAGAGCGGTGACAGCTCTGATGTTGGCTGCGCGGACGCGTGAGTATCTTATGTGCATAGTAATAGAGTTCATAGTCGCGTGGACTTAGGTACATAGCAATAGAGGCACAGAATAATAATAAGTACTACGTACAGAAGTTTTACTTCGCGAAGGTATTGAAAAAAATGTATGCTCAATGTCATTAACAATATGGTGTAATTTAGCCTGTCTCAAGAGTCTAGCACCATTTTGTTGACAAACGTCAACAAAATGGTGGAGTCCGTTTGCTCGTTTGCCTCCTATCACATAAAAAAAAAAAAGTCAGTGATCGGCACTGCGCCGAAGCTATAGGGCTGACTTCGGTAAAATGATATGACGTGAGGTGCCAAACTGCGGAAAATGGCGGAGGAAATACATGATTTAGCATGAATTTATTATCATGAATAATATTAACTACTTATTTACCTCTCAGTGTCTTGAGGCAACTTAAAAAAGTACATTCTGTTTTTATTATTATTTAGGCAGTTATACAGTGTGTCCGGGCATGTAGTGATCAAACTTTAAGGGCGTAATCTATGGACAATTTTATCGATGAAAATACTTCAAATTTGGGGCCTGACCCATTTCTCGAAAAATTACATCGATTTAAGTTTTTAATTTTTAGTTTACACCTCTTCTTTAAACAACAAGTGAAAGCGTGGGTAGCTTAACATTAATAGGCACATATTTTATATCATGCGATAGCCAATAAAATTATCTATTAGTAGAAGAAGAAAGCAGACACAAGTTTCATACATTTTATGGGAGTAAGAATGGATTTAATTAGAAAAATACATTACTTTTTTCACTTCTTTTTCAGTTATTTTCCAACACAAGAAAAACCAGGTCGTTAAGGTATGTTTTATTTGCATTGTATTTTTAGTATTTGAGCTATTCTACAAAACGAATGTAAATTTATTAGTCTACGTCTATTAGTTTTGACGTAATTATTGAACAAAGATACCCCTTCCCAGCGGTGTCTATAGCGCACGCGACATGCGAAAATGCACTGCCTGAAAGAATCACACAACCTATTCCGATTACTATGGAAACAGCTGGGAAGGGGTATCTTTGTTCAACAATTACGTCGTAACTAATAGACGTAGACTAATAAATTTACATTCGTTTTGTAGAATAGCTCAAATACTAAAAATACAATGCAAATAAAACATACCTTAACGACCTGGTTTTTCTTGTGTTGGAAAATAACTGAAAAAGAAGTGAAAAAAGTAATGTATTTTTCTAATTAAATCCATTCTTACTCCCATAAATGTATGAAACTTGTGTCTGCTTTCTTCTTCTACTAATAGATAATTTTATTGGCTATCGCATGATATAAAATATTTGCCTATTAATGTTAAGCTACCCACGCTTTCTCTTGTTTTTTAAAGAAGAGGTGTAAACTAAAAATTAAAAACTTAAATCGATGTAATTTTTCGAGAAATGGGTCAAGCCCCAAATTTGAAGTATTTTCATCGATAAAATTGTCCATAGATTACGCCCTTAAAGTTTGATCACTACATGCCCGGACACACTGTATACTGCACAGTATTTAGTACACCATTTTCTTTATTTTCTTCCATCATACACAAGAATACGCGTGCGTGAGTCAATGTTCGCTCGTATGTGAGGCCTTGTCGAATAGTATCCTGTAGGTGGGCCATCGTGCGTGTTTTGTTTTCGATGTTAACTCGCGGAGATGAACAGGCCTGATAGAGGTTACAGTCGCGTGGACAGCGGTCTCATTAGAGCGGTGACAGCTCTGATGTTGGCTGCGCGGACGCGTGAGTTCCTTATGTGTATAGTAATAGAGTTCAAAGTCGCGTGGACTTAGGTACATAGCAATAGAAGTTACAGTCGCGTGGACACCGGTCTCATTAGAGCGGTGACAGCTCTGATGTTGGCTGCGCGGACGCGTGAGTATCTTATGTGTATAGTAATAGAGTTCAAAGTCGCGTGGCATTGATGCGTGACACTCGCTCTTAAAGACGAACGAACGAAGGCGAGCCCGAGCCGCCGCGTGAGTACCTTATGTACATAGAGGTAGGGCTCACAGTCGCGTGGATACATAGTAATTAAGCCAGGTCTGTTTTCTCTCCGAGTAGGCATCGAAAACAAAACACGCGCGGCGCACCCGCCGGCGGGTTTCACGAGCGAGTAAGTGACGGACGCGCGCGTATTCTTCACCCATTGTAATTCGCTATGGAAAGAAATAATACACGTGTGGTGCGCTAGATGGCGACACAGTAGCTTCTTGTAGCAGTCAGCCCTATCGCATCGGCACTGTGCCGATCACTGACGTATGTAAACGAAACGGTGCTGGACTCGTGAGACAAGCTAAATTACACCATATTGTTAACTACATTGAGCATACATTTTTTTAAATACTTTCGCGAAGAGACCTTTCTGTACGTAGAAATTCTGTGATAGAGCTCACAGTAGCGTGGTGAGCCCGAGCCGCGTGACTACCACCCTTATGTGCATAGACATAGAGGTCAAAATCGTATGGACAGCGGTCACATTTTAGCGCGCGAAATCTTAGCTGCTTGCTATGCTGAGGACCGACCCTTAGGTACACAGCGACAGCGACCACATTCGTGTTTACAGCGATCAAGTTTTCTCATTATCAAAAGAAAGAAGAAAGCAAAAAAACATTTTCAATAAAGTCCAAAATTCAATGTAAACGTCTTCCCATTGTCAACCTTATGCCAAGCTAATAAAGTTCAAATTCATCCCCAGGCGGCGGCAGCGGACAGCCATAGCAGCGACAGCGACGGAGAGAACCTCGACCTGCCCGACATCATCGAGTTCGAGCTCGACTAGAGCCAATAAACGTGTTAACAGTTCAGAGACTCTTATTTGTACCCCATCCCCTAGGTTGAACAGTCGCTTGTACCCTACCCTCGGTAATTGTACCCTAACCTTCGTTAATTGTACCCTACTCCTTAACCTTTAACTATGGACGTCGGGTCTCAGAGGCCCACCCCCCTTTTCAATTTCTCGGTTTAACACTAGAGTGCTCGCGCGGGTGACATATGTCACCCAGAGTGTAAAATTTGTAAATATTTTTTCAAGGTATCGAGCTACAGTGCTGCCTTCTCATGTATTCTTCGAGCATGTATTGTCGCACATTTTAGTAGTAACGCCATCTTGCTAGACGCATCAACGTGAGTGCAGAAAACATTTAAAATGTTTGGGTGACGCATGTCCCCCGCGCGAGCACTTGAGGAATTGTTTGATCCCCTATCGTCGCGGTTTAAAATCAAGTTTACTTTCATGTAAGCTCAAAGTTATAATATTTAACCATTTTTTAAACATTTACAATAATTATATTGTTTTATAAGCATAAACTGATGCAAGAAAGTAGTTGTTTTAGATTGTATGCAATGTAGTAATAACTTACCTAGGACTATAAAATTAAAAACCAGGATTCTTCTGGGCTTGCGAGAACACCAACTAGCACAAAACTTGCCAGTATTGTGGCAAAGGACGATGTGTTTATCGCACAAGAGCAAGAAATCGAAGCACTCGTAAGCAAATGTAACAAGTGGAATAGGCGTTTTTGTCCAGATCATCAAATCATATCGTGCCCGAGTTGTGATCAGAATATCACAGAATAAGATCAATCTATTGATTAACTTTCTAATTAGGTGATATTTTTGCCAAAATAACGGGTCAAACGACTATTTAAACTACTTTGGTCTCTTCGACTCTAAAATATTTGAAAAATATTAAAGTATTTCTTTTGGTTTATAATAAGAGTTCATGAAATAATTTCTCACTTTTTTTAAATTATTTAGTAAGAAATATAGTTGATGTTTAATATTATAAATTGTTTTACTTGTATTAAATAAGATTAGCAAAAATAAACCCATATCATAATGGGGGACATATGTCACCCGCGCGAGCACTCTAGGAGTATTTAGGGGCGCGAGCACTCTAGTGTTAAATATCTTCCCGACACGTGCTGCTCTCGACCATCTCAGTAGCTCCAGTTTTAACTGTGTAAGGACCGAGGAGGCATAAAATCGCGTCTTCCGGCACTTATTACGTGAGTAATAACCATCCAAAATTTTATCGGGGTCTGGGAGACCCGATGACTATAATTTCCATACAAACATACTTGTATGGATGTGACTTGTCAACTATAATTTTTTTATAGTATATCATTATAATATGTTGTAAATTGTTTTAGTTTAAGAATAGATAATGGTAGAAAGTATCTGAGTACATCAGCTATATTATTAGCCCAACTATCTAAGTAACATTCCAGAAGTAAGGTTTTACTTGTAGACGATCATTCTTTTGAGTTTAGATGTCTTAGAAGGTACCATTGCTGCCGATTCCGATTCTGATAGGTGTATATTTTGCCTATCAAAGCTCTCAAAGAAAGATGACACATGCCTGTAGAGATAATATTTTGTCTTTAGTGTTCTAGGCCACTGTTTATAATTTTTGTAAGTTTAACCCTTGTCAAAATTTTTATTTTATGTCTTTCAGAAATTCTGTTTATGTTTTTATGTTACACGGTTATTAATTAGCAAGGAAAAAAATATTAGTTTGATTTATTATTAATCGACTGTAATTAAGGAGCCTATATGTGATGCTAAGACAATTCACACTGAAAAACGTCTATGTTTTTTAAATTTGCCAAAAAATAATTAAATAATGATTAAAAATTGATTAATTTACTACTAGATCCTTTATTAATAGTTATTAGATATATATCAACTCTTTGATAAATTCAAATTGGTTCAGATATGAAATTATGAAGAATTTTAGATAGGGGTCTGTGAGACCCGACGTCCATGGGAGTGTGATTATTTTTTCACGACTATAGTTAAAGGTTAAGATGAACAGTCTTTTGTACCCTACGCTTCGTTACTTGTACCCTCAGATCATAGAAAGAGAATAGATATGAAGTCGCGCGTAACTACAACGAGAACCAGTGTCCCCACATTTCCCCCACCACAGCTCCCACACACACATTCAACTGTGTAAAAACAAAGCGACTGAGAGTCTACGACAACATGTGCAACCGGCTTAAAAGTGCTGTGATTGGCCAGAAGGCGTGCCTTATGGCCAATCAATGGCCGCGTGACGTGACGCACACTTTGAAAAAAGCAATTAGAGAGAAGAAAGATAAAATGGAGTCGATAAGATATCGATACTTTAAATCCTGGGGGCAAGGCTCGAAATTGGTTTAAAAAATGCTTGTATGTAAACCTTTTTATTATTATACGTTATTATTATGTTCTTTAACGATTTTTTCATAAAGGAGTCAGTTCCATTTTGTATGGACGAAAACCTTATATTAATTTACCCCAACCAAAGCTCAATGTCGTTATCGATGGAGTATAGAAGTTATAGACTGACAAAGTTTGTATGAAAAGTCATGGGTTAAGTAGGTACTTGCCATTTTTACCAGTATTTACAATATTGGTAATATATTATTATTTACTTTCAGTTTTAACAGGATCACTGTAATTATTATTAACTACTATCGCGCATTAACTTTTTAATTATGGCGAAATTCGTACCGCCTATGTTATCAAAAATAATGCCTATATTAGGCTTTCAACTAGCTCTTATAGTAATTACATAGTTGACAGTTACTAATCCCTTCTACTATTGTTATTGTTTTTGTAAAAACTTAAAAATCGCAAGCAACTCATGATTTTTTTCATTCAAAATTAGAAAATAGAAAATAATAATTTACTTCTATTTATCGATAATAGGAAACCGTATTAGAACACGAGCCCTGCACTATGTTACGACCGGCACATGCGGCCGTACTGTGTATTTTCACGCGTCAGTGGATATCGGAAGAAATAAAACACATTGCGCAGTAGTTACGCATGACATAAAGTGGTTGCTAACTAAATCGTCAATGTACAACGTGTTTGAATTTTTATCACCACTAATTGCGATATCGCAGTAAATGTCACGGCACTGAATTCGTTCGTAAAAATGTTTAGTTTTTTTTATTTATAAGCAAAATACCAATGGATTTGCAATACTTACATGTGGTAAATGACTTCATTGTTCCTGTAGTTCTTCGTTTCACTTATGTTATTGCACGTTACGACGCATTATCCAACAATATCGGAGAACATTTCCTCAGTACGACTGAATCGCGACTAACCTGGCGTCGCGGCCGATGTTCGTTTCTGGGCATATCGCGGAGACACGCGCCACGCCCCCGTTTCACATCTATTCCCTTCTATGATCTGAGCTTGTACCCTACCCTTCGAACTGAACTGTAATAATAATTATTATTGACGGGATTGCTACCATGCACCTAAATTTTGACTTTCCGATATTTCGGCACTTGCAAGCGCTATGGTCACGGAGTAACAGGAAACTTGCGGGTTTTGAACTGTCATACATGAGAGTTTAACAATTTTGTTGCATAATCGCAATTATTCTAAGAACTTATTCATCCGACCGATTTCGGTTAAGGCGACCATTTCGACTCCTAAAATATTTATATTACTGCAGTTCCATTAATCCGTTAATTAATAAAATTAGTGAAGGCAACATAATTTTCGCGAAAAATTAGAAATTTTGTTTTCCCAAATTGTACATTTTAGTTTTACTACTAGGCGCTAGATGACGCTGTTTAAGGCTGGAAATCTTTTTCAGATGTCGCTAGTATAGTTTTAAATTTGTTTAGTCCTCTCAGCGACAGATGGCGTTGAAATAGCACTTGCTAACCAGAACGGTGATGTGTTCCCGCCGTTAGATGGCGTTACGAGTCGCTAGTATCTAGTATTATGTTTGAAACAACGTTTTAACCGACTTCAACAAAAGGAGGAGGTTCTCAATTCGTCACCGTTTCATTTGGAAATGATCGATTCATAGGTACTTCTGTTCTTCTTTTTATTAATTTTAAATTGTACAAGTAACAAAACTATCTTACTTTGTGTCTGCTGGGAATAGAATTTAGGGCCATCGACACAAAACACTACGAAACAAAATATTTTTACTTTGTTTTCAATTGAACCTATCAACGACTACATGCACCAAAGTATTTCAAAGTTTATCACATTTGAAATGAAACAAGAAATGCATAAAATAGCGAGTTTATTAAATCAAAAATAAATATAGGATACATTATGTATATTCTATCACTATTTATTACATACTGTACATTAAGACTAGTAGACTCCGTATCATGGCACTTTACATTCACAATATTAGATACCTACAAGGTAATTTAAGGTCATAGCACACTTATCAACCCAGAAAGGGATCAACACGCGTGGTATGGCGTTTACGTACGTTGCGGTGCTGATAAGTGTGCGTTGCAGTACGGAGTTTCTTACAAAGAATAATAACCGCCTCGAGTTGATACGGTTACGATCCGTTTTCGGGTTCATAAGTGTGCTACGTCCTTTAAACAGTCAACAGCACATCGGACTATACATTTTTTGTTGGAAAATACCACTTTTTCTAGTAAATAAGTTTTAATTTAAATGTGCCGTCGTCTGTAGAGAGTTAGAAGTAGTTAAGAAAAGAATAAGTACAATTTAATTACTGAAAAATTAATGCTTAGGCTGAGTTGTACCATCTTACTTTAACAGTATTTATAACCTTAACCGGTATTTTTGTATGGAGTTTGACGATTTTAGCGTTCGTTATAGTAAGTAATATGGTGCAACAAGGTGCAACCCAGCCTTAGAGTTTAGCGTAGGATAAATGTAATTAAGGTAGGTATGTAAACTCTATCAGCAACTTAGAAACCATATTTTAGTTCAGGAGCGTGTCAGATTAGGTATACAGGGTGTTAGGTAAATGGGTATATGAGCCGACACTAGCCCATGTTAACTTGGGCATATAAATGGTATGGTGAAGTCAGAAATTTGATATCATTTTAATTTTTTTAATTTTCGAACAAAATAAATTTTATAAAATCCGATTTGTATGAAAAATAAAATAATTAAAATGAAGATATCAATTTTCTGACTTCACCATACCATTTATATGACCATGTTAACATGGGCTAGTGTCGGCTCATATACCCATTTACCTAACACCCTGTATTTGTATCTGTCTGATAAATAGAGGTAAACTGTAAACTAAGTATGGGGGCACATTTCATTCAGTAAGTAATTTTAAAATTCACTTAAAAAGTTAAATATCAAACTAGCAAACTAAATAAAGATATAGTAATATCAAGTCTTAATATAAATTTGTCAGGGGTATGAATTATGATGGATAATGTGCATTGTGCACATGCCAAAATGCGCACTTTTCCATTATACAAACTCTTTAGACTCTTACACTTGTATAGAAAAGTGCGCATTTTGCCTTGTGCTCATTTTACGAGATGCACATTAGAATATGACGTAGACGTCAGACTTTAATAAAGGTAAAATAAAAAAAAGAAGTTCCTATACAATCTAAAATTTTTAAAATCTATCTTTACAAGTCAGCTAAGTATTAATTATTGTCTATACTTTGATATTTTGGCTCGTGCCTTAAGTTAAAGAATAATACTAACTAACTACGTATTATAAATTCGATTAAAATGTATCAAGTTTGAATGCTAGCAAATTAATGTAAATCGCTATTTTTGAGATGACTATAATTATGTTTCTATGATACAGGTTGTCCCAAAATTTGCACATCACACTGACACCAGAGGTAAATGAGCTTAAGACGCATCTAACAAGTATATTAGGTGCATTTTTTTAAATAACTGATATAAGTCATATTTCAAAACTCATTAAACTTTACTATGGAAATGAATAAATAAAATTGGTCATTATCTTAAAAACTTATGAAACTTTTCTATTGACATACATAATTAAGCTTGTTCGATGCGTCTTAGACTCGGCTACCTCCAGTGTCAATGTGACATGCTAATTTTGGGACACCCTATATTTAAGTACCTTTTTTATAAATAAATGACTGAATGAATGAATGGCTATCGGCATAGTTACTTACATTCAAAGGTATTATTTGTTTAATTAAAAAGAAACGCACTTGAATGTAATCTCTTGTCACTTCGAAAATGAATAACTTCTTGTTTTATTTTTAAATGAATTCAAATTCAAAGCAACTTTACAGTTGACTGAAAAACATAATTTCAAGGGTTAAAATAAAGGTTTTTGATATATTTGTGCTTTGTGAATGGTGTCATTTACGGAACGAAGTTTTTTCAGATGTTTATTTACAGAAAAGTTGGAAAATGTCTATGAAAAAGGTGAAAAAAGATCAAACAAGCGTTTCAGTCAAATATATTATTATTTATTAAAATAGCGCATCTTCAAAATACACATTACGCACTATTTGTTACAAATATTTTATTAATAATAAAAAATCTTACTTTATATTATCTACAATAATAAAGCTGTAGGTAAATACTAAGTTTATTCATATTATTATGTACAATATTTACATTTCAAGTGTTTTCTTAAGTAGTATAACGCCAGCAGAGTATGAAGAACTTCGTCGTGGGATGGCAAACATTATGTGTTCGATTTGTAGCTCAAAATTAAAAGTGAGAAAAGTAATTTTGAAGCAGTTTTATGGGATTATTCCGCTTTGTTCACCTGGGTGAAGAAAGTGAAGTTTTTAGTGTCCTCATTTCATCTCCGCACCATTACTTACACCCAAATTCTTTTTCCAGGCGAACAGATGCGATGACCTGGGTGAATTAATTCCTAGGTGAACAAAGGCGACCGTTTTAGTCGAATCAATACACCGGGTGATGTCACCTGGGTGATATCACCTGGGTGAAATGGTTCCAAAGTGAAATGAGGACACTAAAAATTCAACTTTCCTCACCCAGGTGAACAAAGTGGAATAAACCGTTTTATATGCTATTAGATTCATTTGGGAATTGTAGCCTCTACTAGAAAATAAGCTGTTCAGGCAGACTTGTCATACGGTTAGATCAATCTGCTGGTGTTTTAGTACGTTTTAAGAGACTAATAAATACTCTACTTAACTATACATAGGCAAGTAAAAAATTATAGGAATAATATACGGAACTTAAATAGTCGCCTGGACATCAGCCAACAAATTTTAGTCGCAAACTCGCACTTATTACAAGAAACATAAGATACCATTTAGCTTGATGTATCATAGACATTTTAACTTAAAACTGTTCCGTTTAAATTGTTGCTTTCAGCCTCTAACCGACTCCATAAAATATTAAAGCAAAGTTTCTTTTACACTAAGGAATAAATTGTTCGTAGAGTTAGTATTAGAGATGGGCCGACTAGTCGCCGACTAGTCGCCGACTAGTCGGGAAAGCCGACTATTCGGCATCATTTATAGTCGGCCGACTAGTGACGACTATCAGGCAAAATCTGCCGATTATAATCGGTGCATTACAAAATTAAATAGGTATGTGAATTAAATAAAACTCATAATTACCAAGATGATTATGAGGTAGACCTAGGGTGTTTATCTAAACTATTTTTGACTGCAAAAAGTCAGTAAAAAGTGGTTTCACCTGATTTAAAATTTTAGCAATCAGTCTAAATTCATACAAAGTTAAGATTAGTTAAAATTACCAGGAAATCATCAAAAATGTGTAAAGTTTACGTAATTTGTCCATATAAAAATTATGACACTTTTATGTGGGGCTCCTCTCATCGGAAAGATGAGGAATACCCACATAAATAACCCCTAAGCTCCGTCGATCGCCTTAGTGTGAAGAACTATGGGAATCCGAACAAAGTCAGTCACAGTCTGTGCCAGCAATTGGCGGGCCCTGCCTATCCGACGGTGGTGGTAGTCTGTGCCATGTAGGCCCCAGCTTCTGACCATCACCGTGGAGGGTGGAGAGGAATCAGTGGGCCTAGGATGCGTGCCGTTTTGACGTCGATATGTAAGAATAATATCACGGCGCGCCAGGAGCCCAGCAGGAGGCGATCATATTGTCACCTCCTCTGACCCCTCCGCCGTCGAAAATTATGACATTGCGTTAATTTTTTCTCATAATCAAAGAAATCGCATTTCTCAAGAAGTTTAAATATATTTATCCCTTTAGAAATCTAGATATTCTTATTTATTTGAGAAATTTAGATATTATTCTTCAGACAAGTAGGTATTAGAATGATCGGCATTGCCGACTAGTCGGCCGAATAATCGGCAATTTGAAAACCGATTAGTCGGCTAGTCGGTTAGTCGGCAAAGACCATAGTCGGCCCATCACTAGTTAGTATCCTTTGGTTCTAAGCTCTAGGTTTTTTTTTTTTACCGAAATAGGGGCAAAAAGGTTTTAGCTCACCAGTGCCTTATTGGCTGTCTTTTTTCAATGCGTTTGCCTCAGTCGGGTTTAAAAAACGTCAACTGACTAGGTCATAAAACCACGCAGCATTCTTTCGCGCCAAAATTGTCAAACGTCAAAGTTCACACGCCAAGATGGCGCAGCCCTGGTGGCAAATTCTACCCATTGTCAGAAACTAAACGCGTCTCAATGCACAAACTCGTTGACCCCACCGCCGTGGTGGTGGAACTGCTGCGTGTTGTCAACTATCACGCTCGTGTACGCACCTTCTTGCACCGTCGGGCTCGGCGTCATCTTGCCGAAGTTCCCGCCAAAATTGCCGTCAATCGGGCGGCCATTTTGATTTTGGCCGTTGTGCCCGTAGAACGATATTAGATTCGTATAGCTGTACTGCTGATTCGCGATCTCTGAGCTCTCGATTGAGCTACAGGATGACGAGCTAGCGGAATACGGTCGTTGATTTTGAGGATAGTTTACGTAGTTGTTTGGCAATATCTCTGGGTCTGGATAATTTTCGTAGAAGAGTTCTTGGTAGGAACCGTTTTGTTGGTTGAATTCTTCGTGCGATTCGTACGTTGGGATGACTGGGAGCGCATACTCTGGGTACGTATAACCACTAGAAGAATCGCCGCTGAAATCGCTTTCGTTCAACGTGACGTGGTTGAGTTTGTCAGTCTGTCGTATGTGGGGCATTTGTGGGGACGTAGTGGTGGTGGGGACGTGGGACGGCGCGGGGACTTCGTGGTTCAGCTTCGGCGGGCCTTGGTCGATGTTTAATATTAGGTGCTTCTCTTCGATGTCGCTGTAAGGGAAATGACCGTTGTAATTAAGGACAATCAAAGTCGAAGTCTGATTTCGGGATTAACTAAAACTAAATAAGTAAGTTTTCTGGTTTTTCCGATTCAGGCCGCTGCCAACCGGTCATTATGGAAATCATTGGGGGAGGCCTATGTTTAATATAGGTATGGAGGCAGTAGACTTCCTGTGGCTGAAATGTTGATGATATCGGCTGAGAGTGGCGGAAGAATTAAGTCCTATTTGTCAGTCAATTCTTACCTTACCTCCGAACTCCTGATTTATTTTGTTGCAGGTCCAATGACAGTTTAACTTTCCCCCGGGACAAACTTGGCCTTCACTGGTTGGGCTTTTGGCGGTCAAGCTGTAGATCCTGGCCACACAGGAGTTGCAGCGGGGGGAACGAAAGGTGGGAATCTTATCTTATCTTGTTCTGGGCCACGCATGAGTGCAGTGCACTTCGACCCATTGGGATCTTTTGTGCTTTCCTTTACCTTTATTTCTTCTCATCCGCAAAAATCCTATCCAAGAGGCGAATCAAGCGGGAGAGGTGGGAATAGTTCCGTAGTCAATTCTTACCTGAGCACATAGTTGACGGACACAATACAGTGTGGGCGCGAAGACCGTGAATTATGGACGATGGTGGCGTAACTCTGCATCCACAC
This sequence comes from Ostrinia nubilalis, assembly GCF_963855985.1. Classification (NCBI taxonomy): domain Eukaryota; kingdom Metazoa; phylum Arthropoda; class Insecta; order Lepidoptera; family Crambidae; genus Ostrinia; species Ostrinia nubilalis. Next base: position 4,096,382 of record NC_087117.1, read on the forward strand.
CCAGCCGCCAGACTTGGTCAGGAAGCGGTAGTAGCGCGACGTCACCTGCCCTTTGGTCAGCACTGCAAGGGACACGCTTATGTCAAAAGTCAAAGTCAAAAATCTTTACTTGAAATAGAATAATAAAATAGTGATATAAGAAAGAAAAAAAAAACTAATAAAAATAATCTCGATAGCTTTGCCCCTATTTAGAGTTTGTTTACTTTATCTCAGAAACTACTGGTCTGATTTGAAAAATTATTTTTGTTTTGAATAGCCCATTTATCGAGGAAGGCTTTAGGCTACATAACATCACCCTACAGCTACTAGGGGCGGAGCAGTAAAGAAAAATGTTGCAAAAACGGGAAATACGCGTACGAAGGCGCGGGCACAGCTAGTAAAATATAAATGTAATAAATTATAAGGAGTGGAGTGGAGGCCACGTACCGGAAAACGCAGCGTGGGACGTCCACCCACAAGGTGGACCAACGACCTGATAAAGGTAGCAGGAAGGCGCTGGATGCAGGCCGTTACCAACCGGGCGATGTGGAAGTCATTGGGGGAGGCCTATGTTCAGCAGTGGACGTCCTGTGGCTGAAATGATGATGATGGTAAATTATAAAACTTACAAGTGCAGTGAGAGTATCGCATGTGAAGCACGTCGGTCCCGTGGATGTAGTGGTACAGGGTCTTCTCGATCAGATCCTGCGGTTCGTACCCCGTGAGAGACGCCACTCTGTTGACAAACAACAACTTTTATTAACATCTTTTGCTATAAAAAAGTACATAACAGTAATTAGATTAAATTAAGATTTTTTCATTGCGGATTTGTTCGTTCGTTCGTTTCAGCCGAAAGACGTCCAGTGCTGGACAAAGGCCTCCCCTAAGGATTTCCACAAAGACCGGTCCTGCGCGGTAACTTTACGGTTTAAAATCGGTTAAAATTACGTAAGTTGTAATGAATAGAATCTAATTAAAACTAACGTAAAGAGACTAATTATGATTTTTATGAAATAATCCTTCAGATTTCACCTTGATGATATCCAACTATATCAATACAATTACACTTTGTTCTTCAGTGTAGTACAAAAAAGGTCAGTCGCAAACCCTTCACATAATTTTTCGTTGTAAATAAATGCTGACACAAGCACTTTAAAAACAAACGACACTCGATACGTCGCTAATTTGCTATCGGATCACATGGCCAATTACCTCCGCCCCAACTTAAAAAAAACGCTCTTATTCTATTGTTTCTGGTAAAAAGTGTTGACGCGGCGTGACGTCACTTCCGTCAATTACGCGGGGATAGGGAGTCAGGGTTGTCGACAGTCATATGCTAAAATCCCCAAAAGCATTGTCGAAATTCCCCACATTAATTTAGGGAAAGGAAAATTAGAATTTCATTTAAAAAGATCACAGCTAATACCAAAACGAGATATGAAGAATAACATTTGGTTACTTGGGTACACGCTAAATCCTAAAAAAAATCTCCTTTTTGAGTACCTACTGAATTGTAAGAACCAATCAAAACTAGCAGAAACTTGATATTATTTTCCCATATTTGTATTCATAACTTAAAATCACCGCATTTTCCCCAAATCGAAGCTCACACACATTTCCCAATCAGCTTCCCTTTCCCCACAGATTACGGAATTTCTCACATACTGGCAACCCTGCGTAGCCCTCAACCCTCGAGGTGGTGGCACGGAAAACTGCAAATAAGGGCGAATTCGAGGGCTTTTTAATGGGACGCTTTTGTTTTTTAATTGACATATTTTTTTCTTTGTTCAGGAGATGTTTTTGAAGTGAAGCTTTTGCTTGGCAGATTTTGATGTCAGACTTTTTAAGAACATTACTTGAATACCTACGGTATAATATTGGATCTTCTTTTCAACCGACTTCAAAAAAAGGAGGAGGTTCTCAATTCGACCCGTATGTTTTTTTTTTTTTTTTTTTTTTTTTCTATGTTTGTTACGCGATAACTCCGCCAATTATGAACCGATTTTCAAAATTCTTTTTTTTTTCGATAGGGTACACTTCTGAGGTGGTCCCATTGTCACCAAGTCAGGATCTGATGATGGGATCCTAGGGAAATCGAGAGCAACCCTCAAATTTTATAGGCACGTATATCGTTTTTCAAACTTTTTCTTAAGTTATTCATATATTTGCTCCTGGAAATCATCATCTCATATTGATGAGCTGATGATAGAAGGTAAAACTCCTTAACGCTTAGGAGTTGGAGGATAATTCTTTAAATATTATAAGTACAAATAGACCAACAGTTGTATTCTTTCATGTTTTTAAGGTGGGCTGACGGTTTAAGGTCTTTTTAGGTTTCCTATATGGTAACCTGTATTTTGTAGGGAATATTATTTTACACTAGACATGAAGAGTATGGTCTCAATGTACTGCCTACCTTCAGTGGTAACATCAAGGTAATAATTAGTTAACTAAAAAGCAATAAATACTTAAGTAAAATTTTATAAAAAAAAATAAAACCGACTCCAAAAAACCTACATTAAAAAGTAGAAAAATAATTACTAATAACCTACTTATTTATTAGGACGAATTAATATTTATGTAGGTATACCATGATTGATACTTTTGGAGTCGGTGCAGGCAAACTTTACATGTTTCATAATCTTGGCACCGACTCCAGAAGTATCAATCATGGTATACCTACATAAATATTAATTCGTCCTAATAAATAAGTAGGTTATTAGTAATTATTTTTCTACTTTTTAATGTAGGTTTTTTGGAGTCGGTTTTATTTTTTTTTATAAAATTTTACTTATTTATCTGGAAAGTGGAAAAGCACGTAAGAATGTATGCGCCCCTATACTCAGTGCAAAGCTACATAGGTTTTCACTTTGAAAAACTTTTGGTAATTTTTCCCATCTATGATGATGACGAATAAAGTGATTTTGATTTGTTTGTAATAAGTCTAATAAACTACGATCAAACAGTACGTATTCAGTAGAATTCGGTTAAAAAGCGTGCGATTTTTTCAGAAAGCTTACAACGCCGGTTGCTTGTCTGGTGTTCATGGGGTGATAGCCTGACGTAACTTGACGAAACCGTGCGGCCGCTGGACTAATTATGATGAACCCACTCTTAGCACAAGCTTTAGTACCACGAGAGTTTACCAGGACTATTAGTAATCAATTTTTACAATATAAATTCATCAAATAAATTGATCGCACAAGTAGAATACAAATTGTTATGATTACACCAGCCACAAAAGTGCCTCTTTCATTTAGCAATCGAAGGCAGTGACAGAGTCACACTTTGTATAGACAAGTTATAACAACTTTCTATAGGTGGTACGAAATTCGCCGAGTCAACTACTTTTTTTTATAAAAAAAATTATCAAAAACATCGATTACGAATGAAAATGAAATTGTTATGATTAGATCAGTGCCTCTCTCACGTAGCGATCGAAGCAGCGCGTCACAGCTGACGGCTGCTGACGCGCGCGGAAGCAAATCGCTGACGAACGCTCTTTGGCACGTACGCCTTTGGCCAGGGCTGACGGATTTGTTTTTTAAACTCTCACATAGATAGTTTTGCCAAAAGTTTGCAAGCTTTTAGACACTTAAATCCTTTTTAAAAGCAATGAAAAATGTATTTGGCTTTTTAAAATAATTATTGGAAATTTCGTTGTTGCTTCTGAGGGTTAGTGTAGGTACTAAGTTTTAACTACGGCTAAACAAACAAACTCCTTGCCCCCCGCACGTAGCAATTTTAAGAAACTTCTTTATAATAATATTCGTTTCATTTCGCTATCTTAATTGTAAAAGGAAAAACTGTCATTACATCTATCGCTAAGTAGTCGTGACGTTATTTGATAAAACAGATTTGGAAAATGGCAATTTTCTCATTTTGGTTGTATGTTTTGTGCCACTCGATTTTCCAGTCTCTATGTATATTATATTAGTTTAGAGAAAAAAAAATAATTAAATTATAGTTATCTAGCCCAAACAAATTATACAACATTAAAGCTTTCATTGTCTAAACATAAATAATCATTTAAATCATTATATTGATAAATATTTCACTTTTTTCCAAGTTTTCGCCAACCCTACCCACGGAGAATGCGCAAAGGCATCAAAACATACAGCAGCAACAAAGATTATCCAAAGCAGTACAACAAAGAGATTGTGTTTCAAAATATCGCCACCTGGCGGACATCTGGGCGAATTTGATATCGTCTATATTTGGCGGTAGGAGATTGCAAGCTTGCAACCTTTTTGGTCATAGATGAATCAGTTTTTCTTATTAAAAACTTGCTATAGCTTGAGTCAGAGTCTGAGGTATGGGATATGGGAGCGACTCAGGAAGTTTTTGTGACGTCAAACTCGGGACTTCAGACTTAAAGCTCTGTGACGTCATGTTATTATGTCAGCTCTCCCGTGTCGCTCCCATACTAGGCCTATAAAATAATTTTCCGAAATTCACCACCTACAGATTAAAGGGGCTCCAACGTGCGCTACTAGCGTACTGATCAGCAGCCCGACCCAACTATCGGCCAACTAAAAGTCGGTGGACTGTGCCTAGGGCTAAGTGCGCACATGTTCTAACTGATTAAAAGGGGTTACCTACACCATATCGAATTACAAATCATCGAAAATCAAAATATCGAACACGTTTCATCGAACGATCAAAATATCGAATGCTCAAAATATCGAACGTTCAGAATATCGAACGATCAAAATATCGAACGATCAAAATATCGAACGATTAAAATATCGAAAAATCAATATAGAGGTTTTAATTAAATGTCATATTATTATGATTAATGTAAATAAAACATAAATTCTTAAATACATTTTTTTTATTTCCCACTTTTGGGTACCATAGTCAACAAGGAACCCTTACCTCCATCTTTCTATTATACTATGCAACGTAAGATCGACTTTCGATATTTTGATAATTCGATCATTTGTAAATTCGATATTTTGAACGTTCGATATTTTGATCAATCGATATTTTGATCGTTCGATATTTTGATCGTTCGATGAAACGTGTTCGATATTTTGATTTTCGATCATTTGTAATTCGATATGGTGTAGGTAACCCGATTAGCCCGACCAAACTATCGGTCGAAAAAAACGTCTGTAGATAGGTATTCGCTATAATGTCCTTTAGAAGCCGAGGGCAAAAGCCTAAATAGAAGTTTTCGGGTACAGCAAACTAATACTTAAACTTAAGTAGGCTTTGTAATTTAAGCGTTTACTTAAATAGTTTTTGGGTATAGTAGCTCAAAGCTAAAATTTAAACTAGGTAAGTGCCACCCCCTTCGTACGGGTATGACGCCCGTATTCACAAACGATGCTCGCTTAAGTGAAGCAGAAAATCGAACGCATAGCGTTGAATAGAGCTTTGTGATTGGTTCATTCATATGTCACCCTGTGAGTTCACGTGCACTGTGAGACTTCATAGTAATGTTTGTGAATACGGGCATGAAACGGGTATCCAAAGCTTACCTTTTGTAAATAGTTTTTGGGTATAGAGTAACCATTACTTAAACTTAAGTAGGCTTTGTAATTTAAGCGTAGGTGAGTAAAGGCGTCGCGAGTTCCCTGAAGCGCTGAGGTCGCGCTGATTGCCGTGAACTAATAAACGTGAACTTGGCTTGGTGCGGGTTCGTTTTACTGGACGGCACGAGAAAATGACCGTTAATAGACAGTACGACAAAATAGGGGACTATTCGTACATTTCGTTCATACCGCTGCAACTCCTGTGTAGTCAGGATCTGCAGCTTGATTAGCAATAAAAATCCAAACAGTACCTAAATACCAAATTTGTTTCAGGGCAAGTTGATTGGACTGCCATTGAACCCCCAAAGAAATAGGTAAAAAATAAGCACAATAAAAAGTTTCTTCAATAATTTACCCCTCCAATTTTTTTTTGTATAGTACTCAGCCCTCAAGCAGTTCCTCTCTGTGGTCTTTTGGCAATTGAATTGGGGGTAAGATAGCCATTTCCTCTGTAGTTGAGGATTGAGGATCATCACTTTCCTTGAAGTGATATGACGTCTGTCTGTCCCCCAATGATTTCCACATCGCCCGGTTGGAAGCGGCCTGCATGCAGCGCCTTCCTGCTATCTTTATGAGGTCGTCGGTCCTACGTCATCTGTATGTTGCAGTAAGACAGTGGAAACGGGCCACAGGACTCGCGACCAGTATTGTTCGTGGACTGGGCTTTCTCGGAATGCTATATAAATTGTTATCGACTGTATTTGTTAGTGATGTTAGGTGTAGTAAAGGAAATGTATCGATGATAGAACATATTTATCAACACCACCTGTCTTATACCCAAAAGTGTGTGAGTGGGCAAAATTTTCAGCTCCGTTTGGTTGGTGGTCTAGTTTCACCCATTTTCATATGTGCACTTTATCAAGACTCACACATTGTATTGTACGTCCATATCCTAAGGAGGGAAACCACAAAGCTGCAAAAAGGAAAACATTTGTCCTTTACAACTTATTAGCTGCTCCCGACGCCATTTGGTTAAGCAACTTCATACATTTAACGAAAAAAAGCGTTTTAATCAAGCATTGAACTGAATCATTCAATTGTTCATGATTTATTAATTTTCAAGCTTTGTTTATTATCGACTGCTGTATCGATATCGATAAACTCCCCGCCCTTGAGCGTAAAATCGTTTCGTTGCGAGCAGTAAACCGCGCGCGTATTAACTGCACAGAAATTATTTATTACTAACGATTGTAGCGTTTGGACGGCCTTTGACTTGTTCGGTGTTTTTGAGATCAATAAATTGTTTGCATGGTTTTTGACCTTGTATTTTTAATCTCCCTATCATCATCATCATCATCATCATCATCATCTCAGACATAGGACGTCCACTGCTGAACATAGGCCTACCCCAATGCTTTCCATGTTGATCGATTGGTAGGGGCCTGCATCCAGCGCGTCCCTGCTACCTTTAGTACCTTTATGATGTTGTCGGTCTACCTTGTGGGTGGACGTCTCACGCTGCGTTTTCCGGTACGCTATCCTCCTATATTCTGATTAATTTCGTTGCGGGTCCAATGACAGTTCAACTTTCACCTGGGACAAACTTGGCCTTCACTGGTTGGGTTTTATTGGCGGTCAAGCTGTAGATGCTGGCTATTTAATGCATCTGGGGAGGCCTACAGTGACTGAAATGATGTTGGAAACTTACCTAGCTCCAGGAAAATAAGCCACACGTTGTGCGAGGACCGACGGATTAGCAAGCTGAAGTGGCAATGGGCAGGGCACATAGTACGCAGAACTGACGGCCGATGGGGCAGAAAGGTTCTGGAATGGAGGCCGCGTACCGGAAAACGCAGCGTGGGACTTCCACCTACAAGGTGGACCGAGGAAGCGCTGGACGCAGGCCGCTACCAATCGATCAACATGGAAAGCATTGGGGGAGGCCTATGTTCAGCAGTGGACGTCCTATGTCTGAAATGATGATGATGATGTTGTGCGAGGCCCTATTTACTCCATTCAATTATAATACATCACGCATACGGAAACCGCTCACCGCTAGATGGTGTTGTATGCTTTTAACTGGCGGTGGTAAAGTTTTTGACTTACCTAGCGTCCAGGAATATGAGCCGCATGTCCAGCGACGCCCTGAACATGAACATGTTGGAGTGCAGCTTCAGTTCTGTCACGGCGGAGGGCGGGAGGGAGTGTCCCACCGCCACCAGTCCCAAAGGCGCCGAGCCCTCGCCGAAGCGGCGCGCTCGGAGGTACCCCGAGCAGTGGATCACCTGCGCAAATATACATCACTGTCAGGTCATTTAGTCTCCAATGCAGTAGCACGATTACCTAAAGAAAATTTAATATCAATAAAATGATAATAATCTATTAGGGCCCTGCCACACTGCGTTTTCAAAGCGGAGCGGCCACGCAGCGAACACGCCGCGTGTGTGCGGCGAAGACGTCGTGGATACACTCGAGTTAAAGAACTACGAGTAAGTAAGTTGCTGATTTCTGTCCTATTTTTGTGTGATTATTCTTCTGTGTATCAAAATTGTTTGCTTCCCTAATATAAATAAATAATTAAAAAAAAAGTAAATGAGACGACGCAATATTGATATTGACCATAAATTACATAGAACAGAGTAGGTACAACACTATTGGAGACATTTTGTCACCTGCAGCAATGCTATTTCAATTAGAGTCAGCTTTTCAAAACATTCAAGCTTACAGAACATACAGTAAAGTACCTACATAAAACAAGCATTATGGACTAAATAAAATCATATCTAAGGCTTGTTTTCGAAAGTATCACGATAATAATACGAACTTAGGTTGGCGTGATAACTCTATTACGACATAAAAATGTCACTATTACACCATTAAACATCGCTCTGCTCGACTACTACAGGAACCGACTCAGTTAGAAGTTTTGTTTCAGTGAAATAGTGAATAGTGACCCCCAGTTAAGAAAAGACACTAATTTACTTACACAACCCTTAAGTGTCATTATCAAAATCACCACAACCTCTTTCCATTCCGAATTATTGAATGGATCAACACTCATTTCCCTCTGTTTGCACGCATCAACAAGAAAGCATATTGTTTGAATGTTTACACGGACCATAGAGCATGCACCCTACCTCTTCGCGCCCCAATCATAGACAATACGGACATAGAGTAGGGTAATTACGCGGGAACATGCCTGCGGATGTATTGCGTGTGTTCGAAGCGATTAGTTGCCATTAATTTAGATTCTCCCTAAATTTTGGGAATTTTTTTACAACGGGTCATCGTCAATTCGTGCGGAAATACAACTCAGTCAAGTTAACTGCGCACCTGGTGGCTGTGACGTCACATCGACGCTCTGGTACGGACAGGGCGAACGCGGGCAGGTGTGCGGGTGAATTCAAAAATACTCATTTCAGATTAGACCTTAAGCTCAAAATTTTAATCAAGCTCAAATCCCCTACTAATAAATAAATGCGAAAGTTTGTCTGTCACGCTTTCACGCCTAAAGCACTGAACCGATTTTGATGAAATTTGGTAATGTTAAATAGTTTGAGCCGCGGGAAAGGACAGTGTAGGATAGTTTTTAAGACAGACCGAATTTCACGCGGGTGAAGCCGCGGGCAAAAGCTAGATACGAGGTGGTTTTTATTAAATTTCATTATTTAGATCAATTACAGGTTTTACAGGCATAGGCAGGGCATATAGTACGTAGAACTGACGGCCACGTACCGGAAAACGTAGCGTGAGACGTCCACCCACAAGGTGGACCGACGACATCGTAAACGCAGGCCGCTACCATCCGAGCAACATGGAAAGCATTGGGGGAAGCCTACGTTCAGCAGTGGACGTCCTGTGGCTGAGATGATGATGATAATGACAGGTTTCACTCCATTTGACTGAAGAGTTCACATTTGAGTGTAATTTTAAGTCTAATTTGCTTGGACTTCTAATGATTGATAGCGATTGGTCCCAGTCGCCATCGTCACGTAATACCGCCCGAATTACCATAGAGCAGGCAATGCAGGGATTCGGTTGAGTGTTAAGGTCTCGTATTAAACAAACGTACACGCGCCTGCTCTAATAGGATTTGTGTGAGTATTATTATAATTGCGAGCTGTGATTATTGAAATAAATAAAGTGCTTTTTTTGTACTATTTGTCGTGGGATATGGGTGAAAATGAAATTGTTCCATTTTTCTCCGACCTACCCTATGTAGATAATTGGGTAATGAGGCCTTTCCTTTTAGCGCTTGCCAGTTGACGCCACTATAGCGTAACGTCACTGTCACTAGGACAATAACTCGCGGCTCCGTTTCTTTGGGTTCCGGTTCTCACCTTTAGTAACCTTTAGTACATAACCCACTGGCCGTCCCCATCGACCAGTGGGTATGCGCAAAGCATTTCCTGACGTTAAAAAAAAAAGAAAAACATAACCCTCCTTCTGGCGCAGTCGGGTAAAAAGGTCACTGTCACTTGCTAGTTTCGAAGACAGTGGCGCAAGCTGGTGAGCGCTGCAGCGTTAAGAGAAATATCGCTTTTGCACTCACCAGGATGGCCCCACTGCAGAGTAGGGCGATTGAACTAATTCAATCGCCAGTGGTGCCAACTGCTAAGTATAAAAACGATAGCCCTCATATTAACACTTAATAGACGCATGCCAGGCCTTTTCTTCTCTTGTGTGTGTGGTGTACAATAAAGGGTGTTCTATCTATCTATCTACTTAGCACTAGACTGAGACGGAGATGATGTCTATTAAAGCTAGCTTACCTTGTACCCTGCGGTGGTGAGACCCGCGTTTCTCTTGGCGAGGACACACTTCATCCTGATGAAGAAGGCTCTCTCGCACTCGATGTCCACCGTCGGGCCCCACGTGCCCCCCACTGGGTATCTGCGTGAAAATATAACATTAGGTTTGTCGTGAAGTAAATAAATAGATACATGGTAACTTCGAATAGAATAGAATAGAATAGAATAGAGTAGTTTATTTCAAAGAATATGGTTACAACAGTTCTTAAAATGACAAAGCTCTACATATTCTGCCGTATTTTGTTGGCGTAGAAATATTATAAATCATAGGTAATTACAATCGATGTCTACATACTTATATAAATAATTATTATTACGCATTCTTAATTACTATACAACAATGTCACATATCCCTCTTGAGTCGTCAGTTAGCAGTCAAACATTGATTCTTTTATTTTTATGTCAAGATATTCTCTAATTGAGTAAAAGCACTCTTGCATTAACCATTTATATAACGTGCATGTAAATCTGTTTAATGTCAATTCTCTTACTTTAGAGGGAAGCTTAGAGTATATTTTAATTGCGATACAATACACATTGTTAGAGAATATTTGCAGTCTTTGCACAGGAACATATAGTTTACTCTTGTCTCTGCTATTACATTTTCCAAGCACCGTGTCATGTAAAGGAAAGAAATGTGGATGTTTTTTTACAAACATGCAGAGATCCAATATGTATTGGCAGGGTAACGGCAGGATTTTAAGGGTTTTAAATAATGGTTTGCAGTGATCTAAGTAATCAGCACCGCATAAGGCTCTAATGCACTTTTTTTGTACCATAAACGCTCGTTGTACATCTACAGAGTGTCCCCATATGATTAGTCCGTATCGTAATACTGAAGACACATAACCGTGATATGCCGATAAAGCAGTGTCTCGAGAGGCCACTAATCTTAAGCGACGCAGGGCGAATACGAATTTGTCTAGTTTTGCGCATAATTTATCAACGTGTTCTTTCCAATTCAAGTGTTTATCTATGGTTATGCCTAGGAATGTTGCAGAGTTGACCTGTTGTATAGGTGTGTTGTTGTAATTGATACTCAAAGGTGCATCTGCCTGGTGATATGCTCTAAAGTGAATAGCATTTGTTTTTTGAAGATTTATCCTTAATTTATTTTGTTCAAGCCACTCTACAACTCTTCTTAATTCGTCCTTACATGAGTTTTCTAAGGCATTTTTGTCTTTAGATTTTATTACTAACGTAGTGTCATCCGCGAATATTATACATTCATGTTTCAATGCATTGGGCAGATCATTAATGTATAAAATAAAAAGTAGAAGTCCAAGAATACTGCCCTGGGGCACGCCAGAGCAATTGATTTTTGTGGACGATTGAGAAATAACCTTTTTATTGCCCGATACTTTGCTGATTTCGGTCAATTGGGAACGCTCGAACAAGTAACTCTCCAACCATTCATGTGCTTTGCCTCTTATGCCATACTTTTGAAGTTTATGGAGTAGCTGGGAGTGGCAAACAAAGTCAAAGGCTTTGCTCATATCCAGAAACAGACCCATTACTATTTGTTTCCTATTCAAGGCTTCAGTGATTTCGCTTACTAAAGAAAAGCACGCTTGAATGGTAGACCTGCCCCTTCTAAACCCAAACTGGTTCGGTGCTAGAATATTGTTTTTGGTTAGAAAGGTCTCCATTCTCGTAAGCATAGCCTTCTCAAATACTTTGGATAATATTGGTATTAAAGTGATCGGTCTATAATTTCCCATATCAGTAGGGTCACCTTTTTTAAAAATAGGTTTGACCACTGATATTTTAAGTCGCCTAGGAAAAATACCTTGTTCAAATGACTTATTTATTATATCGGTTAATGGTGAGGCTATAAAGATTGAGATAATTTTAATAATTTTTGTGGATATTTCATCGTAACCCGCGGAGGTAGTGTTTTTTAGAGTGTTGATAATTTTTATTACTTCAGATTCGATAATTGGCTCTAAAAACATGCTATTAGTCATACTATTAATATCGTTTGTATTATTGTCAATGTTAGGATTATTATTACTTTCAGTTGTCAAATTAATAAAATGGTCATTAAATAACTCACAAATGTCATTAGGTTTGATATAAATGTTGCCTTCTTTTTTAATTGTATTTATGTCGCTTTTATTATTAGTTAAATTAACATTGTTCTTAATAACATTCCACGCAGCACTACATTTATTTTTCGACTCTACGATATATCGGTTATTATTGATTTGTTGTGATTTATGGATGCATTTTTTCAAAATTTTTGTATAAGTCATGTATTTTTCTTTATTATGTTTTTTATTAATAGCATCGTTTTGATATCTAAAGTATAGTGACCTCTTTTTTATACAACATTTTCTTAGTCCTTTAGTAATCCATTTATTTTTAATTATTTTTTTCCCGATTTTCACTTGTATTAATGGAAAACAGAGATTATAAAATAGTTTTAATAGGTCGTGAAAAATATCAAATGATTCGTTACAGTCATGTTCTTCGTAAACTTCATTAAACGATAGGGACGATATGCATTTACAGAACTTTACTATGTTTTCTTGACATAGGTCTCGGCGATTTTCAGACCATTTTTTTGTGGTTTTAACGTTAGTTTGTAGTTTGGGAACAGAGAATAATATAGATTGTCCCGTATGGTCTGATAAGGCTAAATGGTGTATGGTTACTTTAACATCTTGTAAGTCACTGGCTATTTGGTCGATACTGGAGGCTCCTCTAGTAGGTGTATTTATATGCGGACATAAGTTATGATTAGAGAGAATAGCTTTGAGCTCCCTCGATTGTGGAGTATCTTTCAAGATGTCAATATTCCAGTCACCACAAAGTATCACATGCTTTTTATTATTTTTAGTGATTTTATCCAGGAGTAGTGAAAATTTATCATAAAATATCTGTAAATTCGAGTTTGGGATCCTATAAATACATACTATAATAAGTCCGTGGCTCATTAATTCGAGGCCACAGCACTCAAAGCTATATGAACATGCCAATTCACTTGTGATATTTAGGAGTTTGTAATCAAAGCCATTTTTAATAAGTATACATGAGCCTCCTCGTCTTTGATTTTGTCTACAATATGAGGATGCAAGTTTATATCCAGGTAGTTGTAAATTAGACTCTGATCACTTTTTTATAAATGTTTCAGTCATACAAATGAAATCTATACGTCCTAGTGTTTTAGAGAGTTCTGTGATTGTCAAGTCAAATATTTCATTTTTATTAAGGATTCCTGCAATGTTTTGGTTAAGTATGGTAAAAAATTGCCCACTCTCATTAGTTATCTTTTTATTCCCAGTTGTTTGCTCGTTTTGGATAAAAAATTAGCCATTGGACATGCAGGTGGGGATATTAAGTTACTCTGAGAACTACTAGTTTTCCTGTTAATCACAGGGAAGTAATAAGGAATAGTGCCTTTCATAGAGGATGATTTTTTAGGTACTTTACTTTTATGTTTTGCACTGTTTTTAATTATTTCTTTTAGTCCCTTAGATGACAGGTACTTAGAACTGTAAATGTGATAGTCAATTAGAAAATTTATTTTATTACATGTCAATATTAAATAATTATAACCATTAAATTGTGATTGGTTAGAAGTTATGTCAACAAATTCACAATTAGGTACATTTCTACATACATTTGCAATACTTTTATTCAGTTCGGTGGTATTTAGATACTTATTATTAATAATACTCAGCACAATAATATTAATACATTTAAATTTTTTTAGGGTTGATGCAAACTCTATGAAAACTTTTGTCGGATTATGATCATTTTCACCAGCGCATAATATTATGAAGTTTTGAGGTGAGTCTTCAACATTGTTAGACCCTTTTAATATCTCTTCAGCTGTAGCGTGAGGTTTAGTGAGGGCGCAAACTGAATGTTGTCCAAAGTTGCTGCCAAGTCTTGACTGAAGGAGTTGGTGTCCCAGGCCAACACATTGCTGGCTGCCAAAGATATAAATCTTTGGTGGTGATACAGCGATAAATTCTGAGGTCGATGTTGATTTCGGTGACTCAGTGTTGATGATTTCCACACTTGGTTCATTTTCCCTCGAGATCGGCGTCGCAGGCCCCGAATGGGCATTACTTCGTTTTTGCAAATTATCGCATGAGTCAGATGCAAGAGTTGACTTTCGGCGTGGTGTGCTCGTATGTGAGCTTCTATGGTAGTTTTGCTTCAAGGGGGTTGATCTACGCGGTGCTGGCTCTTCAAGCAGCTGCTTCAATATTTGGTTTTTCTTTTGTTGTTCGTCCATTTTTTTCTGTATATTGGTGACTTGCATATTTAGTCGGTCGATTTCTGCATGAGCGCTTGCTAGTTCAGTTTTAAGAGTGTTGATTTCTTCCTGAAGTTCTTTATTAGCATGTACGTTTAGGTCTGGCAAGCTCATACGCGTGTCTTCAAGCAAAGTTGAGCCACTGCCAATCGTGGAGCCCTCGATAGATTTGTCCAGTAGTTCAACCGAGGACCTATTCAGCTTATTATTTCGTTGCCGGGTGGTTACATTATCAAGTAGCCTATCGGTGCTAACATTGTTACGTAGTGGTGACGATGGCGATGAACGAGGATTTATTGCAGGTGATACGCACATATCGCATTTCCATTTTTTCTTGCGTTCAGCGTCCATAATTCTAAATCTAGCAAATGTCACATTTGCACATCCCAGATCAAGTTTTAGTTTGCATTGTGAGCATGTCAAGTATTCTCGTCTGGGGATGTCGGTTTTGCATTTGTCACATTTTTTATTTGAGGCTTTATTTTTATTTGAAGACATTTTATTTATGGTCTTTATAGGTTCTTCGATTGAAAAAAGATAATTTTGGTCGTCAGTGAGATTCGAACTATGGTTTGTTGGATCTGGGCAGCGTACCTGCTCCACCAGGCTATCTGTACGATGACGTTGTTGACGAATTTATCAACTACTCGGTGATAGCGAGTAGTATTCTACTATGATGAAGTTTTCTCAGTACACAACAGGTGTCGCTAGTTGCATATAAGTACTATTAGCATTGATGGTTCATGATGTAGTCGACTGTCAACAGATGGCGTTGTTTCAAGTTCGCACGAAAATGGTGTTATGCATTGTATGAATAAGGTCTAGTTTCCAGTAGCACAACACCAAGTTTAAATAAAATTAACCGTCCGAATCACTGTTTTTAGATTTATAGTATTATATTAGTTCATTTTGCTGTCGAATTGCTTCACACAGTTTATATAAAGTTCACGAAGGTTTGATTTATAGTTTTTTCCATGAATTTTGCACAAATAAGTCTCTTTTCACTGTCACTTATGCACTAAGTAATTAACGTCACTTTCTGTTCAACGCCATAATATATTTTATAGATAACACTTTCACAGTTTATTTCTACAATACTGCACGCAATGTTCACCAATTTGATCACATTTTTGAAGTTTTTCTATTTTTAAATCAGTAACAAGTACGGAGCCAATGTTGACACGATGGCGGCGCCATCTAGTTATCTTAACTCGAACTCTTCCTATGCTAGAAAAATCCTTTTAGAGCCTCCAATATTTCGAAACTGTTGCAAGCGCAATAAATCTAGGAGTAACTGAAGATCTCACGTTTGACTGATGGTAGCAATCCCGTAAATTATTATTCTAATATTAGTAATCCTATGTTTTTTTTCATTCATTTCGTTGCGGGTCCAATGACAGTTTAACTTTCCCCGGGACAAACTTGGCCTTCACTGGTTAGGTTTTGGCGGTCAAGCTGTAGATCCTGGCTACACAGGAGTTGCAGCAGTGGGTACGAAAGGTAGGAATAGTCCCGTTGCAGTTTGCAAGGCGTAAGCTGAGCTTTGCATTTTGTGTGATCACCAAAAGTAGAGTCAGACAAATCGCGAAAATGTTTGTCTGGAATTTTACACCAAAACAAAATACTAAGTCAAAAATCTGTCAAACTCCATACAAAAAACACTGGTTATGGTTATAATTACGGTTAAAATAAGGTGGTGCAACTCAGCTTAAGAATTAAACACGTGGCTGCTACCAGTACAAGAGATGAAGTGTGATAGATGCGCAGTGGACTTGCGCCTCAGACCTATTACCAAAAGGCGGTAACTAAATAAACTGTCACCTACACTATACACGTGCACTCACAAATGCAAAGCTCAGCTTAGGCCTCGCGAACTGTGTCACGCATGAGTGCAATGCTGCAGACGTCTATGCGCGCCACAGTGACCAAAAAAGTGCCTAAGCACAGAAATTTCAAAATCTCGAAAACCATCAATAATCGTGGAACATGCGGTGGTGATTCGGATAGACCTAGTGATGCTCTACCTCTGGGTTTCGGCTTGATACTACTTTTTGCGACACCCTGTTAGTTCCAACTCACCCAAGGCCGGCGTGCTGATGGCCCAAGTAAGAATGTGGGTGCTGCAGACTGAGAACGGCGCTCATCTCCTCGTGGTCGGCCTGGTGGATGTACTCGTAGATCGAGTTGCCGGTCAGCTCCACCTGGTGGAAGCATGGAAGCTGTTAAGTCAATGTCCAGGACACAAGATTTTTTGGACGAAAAACCGTAGTGCGGGCGGTCGGGAAGAACTTGGATGCGGGCAGCGCAGGACTGGTCTTTATGGAAATCCTTGGGAGGCTTTTGTCCAGCAGTGGATGTCATTTGGCTGAAACGAATGTTTGGCTTTACCATTAAGCCTAATAGTGCCTCTTTTCTAGGGTCGAAACCGTCTACCCGCTTCTACCTTAAGTTTGGACACTAGAAATAAGACATTCCAAGTTCTAAATCTATGTAGTTATGACGAAGTACCGCGGCGTCAGTGCCCTGTGTGAAAAAATATTGTAAATCTAATGTGTGTGAAATCACACGGTCGAGAATCTATAGAGAGAGAATTTCAGTAGAGATTTCTCGCAACTCTAAGTTAGCCACTGGTCTACCAGCTTCCTCTAGGTCTTTTTAGCTGCAATCTAAACAGGCCTTACCTGACTCAACCCCAGATGCACCGAGGCCGTCTCACTGATGTACATGATCTTCCCATCCGGCGCCACCACGAAGATGAACCCGTCCAGGGTCTGGAGCAGGTGGGAACCCAGCTCCCTGATGGACAGTTCCCGGGGCTGAGGTGGCGGGGGCGCCGCGCCCCACGCGTCGCCTAGACCTGGAAGGGATGGTGGGTTAGTGACGTCATAACACTTGCACAATGTTGGTTATCCTTGGACCTTAATATAGATGACCCACGCTGAACTGTCCCACCAAACTCAATGACAGGGGGGCGCTACCATCGTTCAACTATATAGTTTCCAACATGGCAAAAATCGGAACTAGCGATCCGGTATTGACGGTGGCGCCCCACTGTCAATGTCATGGATAGGACAGTTCAGTATTTTGGAACTATAGTATACAACCCGATCGAATTAACTGCGCACCTGGCAGCCGTGACGTCACATCGACGCTCTGGTACGGATGGTGCGAGCGCGGAGAGGTGTGTGAAGGAGAGTCACATTCTAGCAAGGTATGCAGTTAATTGGTCGAATTACATCCAGGTCAGCGTCAAGATAATAAATATTGAGATGTGCAGGAAGACCTGCCCATTGATAGTTCAGCGGAGCTCTCTCCTTCATCAAGGTAAAGCGTCATGGAGAGAGATTAAGGAGTGCATGTCAACCTAGAGTAGTCGGACTTCTAAAGCTAGTAAGGGCTTACCATCATGGAAAACTTCTTCAGGTAGCTTGTAAAGCCCATGAAACCAAGAAGTTTGTCCAACTCCTGTGGAGCTCTGTATTCTCCTCGTACGTTGAGTTCTTACTCTTTCATTCATAAGACAGACAGAGAGCGATAGACTGTAACTGTCTTGGACTTACCATCATCAGGGAATACTTTGTAGCTTCTCCTAAAAGCTCGCGTTCTTTCTTCTTGGAGACCGGTGGAGTAATAATAAACGTCGGAAAGACTAGCTGTGCCGAGAAAGAGCGCGAGCTACCTGCTCGCTCGTCTAAGAGACCAGATCGATGGAAAAGTCTGTCTTGGATTTATATTTAGGGAAGACTTGTAGCATGATTTGTAGCTCGTGTTCTTTCGTCTAAAAGACCCATGTAGGTAGACCGAAGTGTGTTTCGTAGCTTTCGCTAACTTACCGTCAGGGAAGACCTGTCGCATCTTGAGATAGCTGGTAGTAAGCCGGATGACGGACGCCTTGTCCAGCTGCGAGGTGATGGCGGCCGGCAGCGGCAGCAGCTTGGCCAGCTCCAGGAACTCGGCGTTCTCTTTCTCTCTCCTGGAGCGCGCTGCGTTCTTGCTCTTCTCCTTCATAATGGAGACCGCGTCAAGGAACGGCCGCGCTTCTTTGCGGCTTGCTGCGGAGACGATGGATTCTTTAGTAGTTTAAATAATATTAACGTTGATAATTGGCATACAAGACAATAAAGTACAAAATAAAGTCGCGCCACGATGGCACGCCACCATAGTCGAACGGTGAAGGCGTAGGTCATCATCAACGTCATTTAAGCCATAGGACATCCACTGCTGAAAATAGGCCTTTCTCAATGATTTTCATAATGACCGGTTGGTAGCGGCCTGCATCCAGCGCCTATAAGGTCATCGGTTCACTTTGTGGGTGTACGTTCTACGATGCACTTTACCGATCACGTTACAATCTCATGTGAAAGGATCTATGATGCAACGCGCAGTTTCACTCATGCCAAACTTATTTACTAGTTGACAAAAGAACCCTAACACTGACCCACGATACTATAAAAATGTAAACTAAGAAAATTATGCATTCAAATTGTAAAAAATGTACTAACAAAGTCTATGCATATTCATAAAAGCTGTAGTGCTTTGCTGCCTTCGCCACGCTCGGTGAAAAATGAAAAATCTAGGGCTGGTTTAGGAAAAGAAATAAAAATGGGGGCAAAGGCATAAAAATTTTCCTCTCGCAGATGACGCTTGGTTAGGCTTGGGCTGTCTTTTTAAATTATTAATCATCTTTTTTATTTTTGTATCTGCAATTTTGGATACGTGAGAATAATTTTTTTCCTTTTCAATTCAGATTTAATTTGTCCTAAATTCCCGTTTTCTCGCTTTTAAAAACACTTGACATGCAACGCGCAAGCCATTAAGAAGAAAAAATAGGAAAATGTGCAAAAATAATAAAGAAAGTTCTGCTGTCGCATTCTTTTCAAGAAAGCAAGTTAACTTTTTTGTCGCAATCCGCGAGAGCAAAAGAATAAATAAACTTTTTTGTCAAAAAAAAATGTTTTTCTCTCGTAGCCCTGAAGTTAGGGCGGGAAAACAACATCGAATGAATAATTCACGGCATAATACATACAAATGACCTTCCCGGATTGTATTGGCTGGAGTGGAGGGAGAAAAAACACCTTGATCTAAACTTACACAAGTCTAAAAATAACTTTTTTAATACTTGAGTAACTTTGAATAGTTAAAAGTTGTCCTGAAATCAGGTAACTTTAAGTTTCTGTTTTAGAAGATAAAAAAGATAATGTCCAGATGCATTCAATGTGTTTATGTAGTTACCCGAAGTGATTGTATCAATAAAATTGAAATGTGTTTTTCATTTTTTCAGGAACGCGGTATACTCGTTCTACAGTCAGGCAGAAATTTTAGATTTTTACTTAGGATTTTTTTTCTACAATGGAAAAATTAATTAAGTAACGAAAACAAAAAAAATATGCACGGTGTCTTCTCATTTTTATGATTAGGTTAACAGATTTTTTTTTTATTTTTACTTGGGTATTTCCGGACTTTTTTTTCTAGGTAAAAATAAATTTCAAATGAATTTTAATAGAAACCTAATAAAAGACCTTCTTTTTTGAAGTCGGGTAAAAACATCAGAATCAATAGGGCTTGCGCAATAAAATACAAGATTTGCCGCGACATTCCGAGCGAGGGCGCGTGATTGGCATTCGTGGAGCCGTTCGCAATTCGAATTTGAATCGCGTTCGATTATTTTTGTTTTATGGCGACGCGTACGTAAATAGAAGTCCTAGTGGCCAGTACTGCAATATTAACTTTTAAATAAAAATAGTTTTTTATATTCTTCAGGGTTATAGGCTGCTTTAAAATTTAATAAAAATTAATTGGGCAAATATTTATGCATTTATTTTACTTACGAAAATCCATGTCAAAAGACGTTTTGCTAAATATTTTGCGGCACGGGTATTTCATTATCACTTCTTAATAACTTCTTCGTAACTTCGAAATAAAAAAAAGAGAATTGCACACCTTGCACCGAACAGGTTCAAATGAGCACTGGCTGTACGCAACATCTTTCCTGTGTCCGTTTCCGAAAAAAAAAACATAACGACAGGTACCGAACACAATAGAATCTGTGAAACCATTTTTATTTGCCGGTGGCGAAAATCGGAACTACAATCAGCCGGTACAAATTTTAAAATCCAGGTAGACAGTGACGCCCTCAGTTAGATGTATGACTGGTATCAACATAAAGGGCCCGTATTATTGTGACACATTGACACAACTATTGATTTGTTCCTATTGTGAATAGATAAACTCAACGGTTGTCTGTTTATCTCATTGGATTAACGGACATCGTATTAACTCGTCAGATTTGCACAATACGTGCCTAAGTATATTGGTATAAGACCCACACTTGGATTAAGTAATAATAAATGGAAGAGATCAATTGAAATAAAACTTGTTGGTTTCAGGTTGTAAAACAAATAGGCAGTTGTTAAAAATAAAATACGGTCATTAACTAATAAAACTTTTGAATAAGACTGGCTACTTCTGTTACGCAATCCAGATAAAAAAGAAGAAAGCAATGCAGATAGCGCGCCCAAATATCGTTACAAAAAAAGAAACAAAAAAAAAGAGAGACAAAATACATTTTTACAAGCTTTTTTAAAACAGTTCCAATTCAGCCTAACATGCAAGTAATAATCCGTACTAATGTTATTTGGAAAGTAACTTTGTCTGTTAATTTTTCACGCAAAACAATGATGAACCAATTTGGATGAATACCTACTTAAAGATATGTAAAGAAAACCTATTTTGAGGTTGTCTTTGGTTTATTTTTTCTTTAAGAGTAAAATGTCATGTCACACGAGCATGTCATGTGTCATGGAGATGTATTTTATAAATTACCGATAAAATGTTAATATTGTTTTAAATCGGTTAATGAAACGGAATAAGAGCTTTGAATGTTAATTCTGTTATTTATTTTCAGGTGAGCTAACATTTTATTTAATAGAAAATTGAATTTTGTTTTGAAAACTGTAAAGTTAGGTTTTGAGCAATAAAACTGTTATTTATTTTCAGAAACGCATAAATGCTTTTATTTCGAACAATATCATTATAAATTAACATTCGCTGCAATTATTTCAAGAAAAATGGAGAAGTTGAGATTTGACTTTATGGTGAAGCCATCGGCAGATGGAAAGTCAAACACCATTTGCATTACCTCAATAGGTACACCTGAAGGAAAGGTTTTTGAAATGCCCCAAGAGTACCAACCTGTAAACCTACACCAAGTAATCTGCAATACGTCTAACTATGTCAAGGTAAAAAAAACATTGATCAAAAGACATCAAATAAGGAGAATTTGGATAACCTTGACGAAAGATATCTCAGATGTATATTTGGATGAGGAACAGAATTTACAGTTTAATGATTTTTACTTAGAAGAAATTTCTGAGGAAAGGAATAACACTGAACCTATGCCCAGCGGTTCGAATAAAACATTAGAGGAATTATTGGAAAGATTGCTTGAGAGTAAACAAACTAAATTTAGTTTATTAGTAGATTTATCTGAGACTCAGAATTTTAATTGGGTTCAAAGGAAAAGCATAAAATAGTTTGATCCCGGTTTTTGGGAGTTCACGTGGGGAAAGCCTCAGGCTAAAGCAGTCAATAACATGGGAATACCCAATGGAAGTATGGAAGACCTATTCAAATAATTCAATATCAATAAAACGTCTCGACATTTGTATAAAACATAAAATGTGATTAAATCCATCAATGGGCATTCATATTTAAATTTTAATTAATGCGTGGTCACATTCGAAGTTGCAACAAAAGGATCGACTCATCGCGACGACTTTTCAAACTTTTGAATATTATCGCGGCCATCTTGCGCGCAAAAAGGCGCGAAAAAAAGATGAGCACTTCTTTGACAGTTGAATTTATCTTAGGGCGCTCCCCCACTATGCAGGTTGCAGATCGAGAGTTTAGCTAAGTTAGCTAGCATAGTTGACGCAGTTTTTCATAGTGTTTGCATACTTTGCAGTTGCAAACAACTATGGAAAACTGTCGTTAGTCAAATGTCTTTTTTCCTATTGTTTTTGAATTACTAGGCTGGGTTGCTGCACCATCTTACTTTAACTTTCTTTAACAAACGTCAGAATGTCAAACTCCATATAAAAAACACCGATTATGGAATATAGTCACGGTTAAAATAAGGTGGTGCAATTAACTCAGTCTTAGTTGACAATCGAATTCTACAATCGTTAAGTAAGGCTGAGTTGCACCACCTAACTTTGACCGTAACTTTGACGATAACCGGTGTTTTTTGTATGGAGTTTGACAGATTTTTGACGTTTGTCAAAATTAAAGTAAGATGGTGCAACCCAGCCTAAGTGTAGATATTTCAGCAAAGACTTTAGTAAGTATTAGACCAAAGCTTAATTTTAAATTCCAAGCTTAGTTTTTTTTAAAAGACGAATGACAGGTGCGGGAGCACCCTTAAAAAGTTTTATTATGCCGCTGTTATGGTTTTAGTCTCTATAATAAATAGTGCTCCAAGAAATGGCTACATATTTTATTACAGTCGCCTGGATGTTTTTTTTATTTTAATTGTAGTGTCAATGAACCTAACGAACTTTATACCTAACGGCATACATACATAAGAAAGTTAGGTATTTGATATGAACGCGTCAAATAACTGCAATCAATGCAAAATGAAGACGCTGCATAATTTTGTCGTGATATCTAATTGAATAAACAACAATACAAAATCCGACGCCAGACTGTCTGGGGTTTTCAAACCATTCAATAAAGTCCGGCAAAGGCGTCGCAAATTAGAATGCCTACCTCAAAGGAGTTGACAATCATTTTAAAGCTTTGTTTTTTTTTCTGTCCAGTCGTGGGAGTATTTTTTTTGGGCATAGACAATGACGTTGTAAAGTTGTTGTGTCAATTATGCAGTTTTTTGAGACAGGTACATGAGAATGCTAATAGGGGCATGTTCTCATAGGGAAGGACATTCTTGCTTTGGGCCTAATCATAACAAAACCGAACTAGTTAGCTAATGAAAAGTGACTAAGTTTTACTGCCTTGTGTCACGAAAGAAAAACATATCTACTAACTGAAATGAGAACCTCCTCTTTTTTTAAGTCAGTTAAAAAAAGAGGCGGATTGAGGAGGATAGTTGAACGGAAAGAAGATATCTAAAAATTGGTTTCAAAGGTCAAAGATATTGAATTTTATAATTTCATAAATAGTCATATAAATCTAGTGACTTACTAGACTTGTTAAGTAGTTTTAGATAAATGTTTAAATTAAATTAGAATTCAAAAATATACAGGTAAGCTCTGTTTGTATTGTAACAAACAGAAAAGCTCTGGCCCATTTATTGTCCCTAAGCAGTGGTAAGATTAATACTAGGACGTGTAAAAGTGCTTTTTAAAAGCCTAAAAAACACGTTTTGAGATAATTTTCTATTCATTAATCTAACTTCGGCATTTAATTTTGATTCTCGTGTTCGCGAACGTGTTAACTGTGTTAGGAGTCAAAGATTAGTAACGACAACATGATAAATAAAACTGAGTTTACTCCTCAAATGTATCTTAATTCCGGTATTCCCCTGTCTTTTGTGAGTCCCCCTACATGACAAGCGGCCACCGGGCGCGCCCGGATCCACGCACGTGTGTGGGGTAGTGTTACAGCTTGAAAAAACATACTTCTTCTGGCGCAGTCGGGTAAACGGTCGAGATAAATCACTAGATGCTTTGATTGTTGCGTGAGCCGAGGATTTGGAAATCTTCATCTAAGGCTGAGTGCTGCATCTAACTTTAACGGTAACTATGACGATAATCGGTGATTATTTTTATGAATTAGGACAGATTTTTGACGTTTGTTAAAGTTAAAGTAAGATGGTGTAACCTAGCCTAAATCTTTCCCATTCTTTTTAAAAGTCAAGGCTCTGCGCGCGCGTGTACTGCACTACTACTGCATAGGTCAGTCTAATTATAACTGAGTTGGGCTTTTATGTTTTTCCAGGAAAGTTTTCCATTTTTCTCCTAATCAAAACTTCCTTCGTGCGAATTTTAATTCTTTTGGTATTAATGTCACAAATCACAATTAGGAGTTAAGATAACAAATGGCAAAAAAATTGCGTCTGAAAAATCAAAAGTTTAAAAACCAAATCTCTAAATCCTACATCTGTTTAACACTTTCACTACCTACGAAGTGGATTACGTGATTTTTTTGCTTCCGTTTTTATGATCACAGAATTACAGATGTAATCGCATAATCTGTCCGTCTGTAATCGGTTAAACCGAGCTCACCTGAAAAGGTTTAAGAGATTAAGCCGAAATCTGGTTGGAGACATGCTCTTGCGTTTGTCATTTAAAAATACATGTATTTTTAGTCGATTTCTTTTTGAGTTTTAGCTAAATCACGTTGGTTTATGTTTAGATAGCAGACTTTAAGTAATAACAATACAAAGGGCACATAGCTCGTCGAGCTGATGGCCGCTGGGGCATAGTGTGGGCATGCCTCCCACTAGGTGGACTGAGGATCTGGTGAAGGTCGCGGGAGGTGCCTGGATGCGGACAGCGCAGGACCGGTCTTTGTGGAAAACATTGGAAGAGGCCTTTGTCCAGCAGTGGACGTCTTTCGGCTGAAACGAACAAATACTTACAAAGAGATTTTTCAATAGATATTGAGGTCCGTAGTTAGAGTTCTTTCCGGACTTGGAGAGCCTGGGTGATTCCCAGGGATATCAAATTATCATCATTTCCATTTCAGCCATATAACGTCCATGCTGAACATAGACCTCCCCCAATGATTTCCATAGCGACCGGTTGGTATCGCCTACCTGCAACCTTTATAAGGTCGTCGGTGCACCTTGTGGGCGGACGTCCTACGCTGCTCTTACTGGTACGTGGCCTCCACTCCAGAACCTTGCTGCCCCATCGGCTGTTGGTTCTGCGTACTATGTGCCCTGCCCATTGCCACTTCAGCTTGCAAATACGTCTGGCTATGTCAGCGACTTTAGTTCGTTTAGGATCTCCTCATTTTTCAAAACCCTTTGGAGAAAATAAAAAAACTATTCATGGGTAATTGGATTTTAATAAGACTAAAATATTACACGGCAATTTGAAATGCAAAATAACTTTTCATTCATACTCGTGGGAACGAGTGAACTGTCAATTTTCGCGCCCAAACAATATGACGTCTATTGTTTTTTTTTTACAAAGGAGGCGGGTACTATTGTCTATAGCCGCACCGCAAAGGACGCGCGTGTCTGTGCGTCGTTTGGCCGTGTTTTGTTTTTTATGACGTAGTGGACACCTGTGGCGTCATTCACCAGTTGTAGTAAGCAAATTGTTGATTTGCGAATTTTACGTGAGAAAATATGTTATGACTAGCTTTCCGCCCGCGGCTTCGCCCGCGTGAAATATTGTCTGATATAGAAAAACATTATCGCGCGCGTCCCTGTTTCAAAAAACGGATAAAAACTATCCTATGTCCTTTCCCGGGACTCAAACTATCTCTATGTCAAATTTCATTAAAATCGGTTCACTGGTTTAGGCGTGAAAGCAAGACAGACAGACAGACAGAGTTACTTTCGCAATTATAATATTAGTATAGATAGCGACTGGTTGTATAATTTATCTTTTCTTTTTCAAATCAGGCAGATTCAGAATCGAATAAATAACGATTTTAAACAATTTTGTAGAATAAGTTCGAAATACTATTCTTAGTATTTCGAAAAAGAAAATGAATAACATACTTACCTCGCTATTAAACCATGAAGTAATTTTATTGTATGTACCTAGTTATTGAGAAGTTATTGCAGTTTAATACGAGTATTGCAAGATGGCTCACGTAATGTTACTTATCAGTTTGTGTTGTTACTTCAATGCGTAATAAATATTATTTAGTAATTTTAATCAAAAGATGTACTATAAACTTTCTACACCGCTTTGCGTTGCGTCAAACAAAAATAATGTGTTAGTTTGACCCTAGGTCATGTTATTACAAGCCAAGAGACTCCAATTTCAATAAGCTTAGACGAGAGTTGCTTTCATCATAATCATTTCAGCCATAGGATTTGATATAATGTAGGTACCAATTGGTCACTCTGTATAATTCGCGTCATTTTGATCCCATTGCATGAGTCACGTTTCTTTCCCATAAAAGCCTAAATAAGGACAATGCATCAAGTTGTTTTTGTACATATAAAAGTCAAGCTCAACTGCGAGCTACAAAAGCTACAAAACAAATTTTTGGTTCATTGCTCACACATTCCTCTAAGCGTAAAGCCAATTGCTCGCACGTGACCAAACTGACTCACGCCCGAAGGAAATCCTGTGCCATTCATGGATTCTGCTCAAAATCCTTTCCCACGACAAGTGTTAGGACCTTTTTTCGCACCTTGTAAAAGTTTTGCGTCTACATTATCTGTGGGACAATTAAAAACAAACGCGACGCGCACTGCGAAGAGTTTTTAATGTATCATTGCAGTCTATGGTTTGATGTTATGAATCTGTGGTGAGAGCTCATTGGCGGGATACTGTCGTCGCGGGAACTCAACATTTTGTTGTTTTGTACGCGTAATTGCATTATCTTTACAATTAAGTAAATGACTTGGGAAAATATAGCGCTACCTTTTGAAATATTAATGCTTATGTATAAGGATGATAATAAGATTTTGTATTAAAGATTATTTGAATGAAACGACAATAAATAAATAAATAACCCAATTTAAGTCGTAAAAATCTAAGGTTGAGTTGCACCAACTTACTTTAACCGTAACTAACACATTAATCGGTGTTTTTGTATGGAGTTTGTCAGATTTTTGACGTTTGTTAAAAAATAAAGTAAGACAGTCAGTCAGCCTTAAAATTTGAAGAATAAAAATCTGCTGATGTTTTAAAAATAGAACACTTCCGAATAATCACCTTCGCGATTACGTATTTTTTCAAAATCCGAACGTTCCGGCGCACGCAGCCAGATGTTAGCGGCGTTAGGATTACGCGGCCCATAATTCATGCTTTGGGCTAAACATCGTAATCGCTTAATCCTTGCAACGGAACGTAAAAACCATGGAAGTATTAGAAAAACACAGCTTGATGGAAGCCCTTCCTGAGTTACTGGCTGTAAGCGCACCTATGTCCTTGCCTGTGTTTTCTTAAATAACAAACGGTGACGTTTATTAGTGAAGAGATTTGTGGGTATTAAAACGTATTTTTTTCTTCGAAGAAAATAGAAGATTGTAGAGAAACGTTTATGCCCATATTCACCATCGATTCCTAATTTTTAAGTGACCCCTATGAAAACAAAATTCCTGTTATGTGTTACCATAGGGGTCACTTAGAAATTAGGGATTGATGGTGAAACAACTTTTGGTTTCTATAAATAAATAATTAAACCTTCAAATCCTTACATTAAATTAACGAATCCTTTATTTTTACGACAAAAGGTAGTTTTGAATAACTTTTACTTACATAATCTGTTTCTATACCAAAATTCATTCAAAGAAAATTTAAAGAGCTTTTATGTTAGTTTTAAGATGTCTCAAAGAAGTTTCTTCCCCTACTTTCATCTCCCCGGTTGCCTGGAAGAAATCGCTTCGCAATAAGACCATCTAATAAATTGTTTCTATTCGATATTTCTTTTGTGTCTATCTATCTAAAATGTAATGTAAAACAATAATTAGTTGTGAAAATGTTAATCGAATTAGATCACAAGTTCGCAACGGTCTGCGGCCTTGGCGCTATCTATACGTGAGGTATTGCAAAACAAAAGCATAAGATATGACAAATGAAGGCTAATTTTACGAATGGGCACTCAACCCCAAGGTTTATAATTTCATATATACCGTGTAATGGCTATGCTCACGTGACATTGGCAAACATGGAATAACAATAGCCATAGAGGAGAAGAAGAAGAAGAAGTTGGCCCGTGGACCAAGCTAAAAATGGGCCAAATAACTGAAAGACTCCATTTAGTTGCGTGATTACATCACTTGCTATACTTACAAAGTTTCGCGAACGTGCGCGTATTCTAAACATCACGCGAAAGCACTGAAAGCAGCCTTACAAGAACAATGTTATTTAAAACAAAGATATTTAAATATTGGATTAGATAGGCCATTAGTTATTCAACTAGTTCGTTCGTTCCTTTCAACCAAATGCCGTCTACTGCTGGACAAAGGTCTCTCACTGATTATTCACGAAATCTCAGAAACTTTAACATCTACAAACTTGAAATTTAGCAGGTAGGTTCCTATAGGATGTAGACATCCGCTAATTTTACGATACTCCACCCCTAAGGATATAAAACGGGGTCCAGGCCTGCGAAGTCGGGAGTAGATTAAGTAGCTTATTCTGATCACGAATCAGTAAAAAAAATGACTTCGAAAAAAATGTAACTCGAACTTTAACTTTAGTTAGTCAAAGAAAAATACCTACCTATTTATTTACACTACCAATTTTACGTGGCTTCCTTCAGTAGGCTATCCGACATGATAAGCGAGCGATCCGCGTAGCTCGTTGGTGCCGCAGTGTAAACGTATTGCAGTATTGCAAGCCCCAGTACAGTTGATGTCGGGTCGCACGGAAAATATTCGCTAAAAATTCCACTTTTGTTTGAAATTTTTTTTGGTATAATGTGTTTATATAGGTCATAATAGATCACCTAAATAAATATGGCGAGTATTAAAATCAACACCCTGTATATGGCCACTCATAGAGCAACATTGTAACGCGTACGTGCGCGAGCCGTAAACATTGTGTAGTTGGCGCTGTATTAAAATAAATGGCGTGTTATTACCATGCTTACAGCTTCTGTAACGATCGGCTTAGTAAACTTGTTAATAACGTAGCAGGTTGAGGTTTACATTGTTAGCGGGAATTATAATCTCACTTCTCAGTCCCACCACTGCAAATTCAAATTCCGCTTGTTCCCAACTGCAACGAGTCACACAAGCTAGTAACACTGTTACTTGTTAGGGAAAAAATCCCATCTAGTCACTCTGCTACTGGTTCACACATTCATTAGTTCACACCTTTAATATCAGGAATAAGAGATTTCTCTTTAAAGAGACAATGCACAAAATATAGTAAAAATCACAATACATTATTATGTACCTAATCTAAAGCTTACTGTAAATACAGGTTACCTACAGTGTGACTAACCAGTAACAGTGTGACTGGGATTTTTTTCCCCGTGTGGGTGTGATTCGTTGGGATGGGAACAAGAGGCCAAATTCGCAAATTCTGTACGTCAGCATCTAAACTTCTAGACCCACCACTTCAACTTTACTGTCAAGATCTACAGTTTAGAAGGTTCTAAAATTTAACCTTCTAAAGCTTTTAAAGAACTCAGAACCTCCAAATGTAGAGCCCAATATCTATCCACTGCTGCCAAACTTGGCCTGCATTGGTTGGGTTGTTATTGGCGGTCAAGCACGCAAGAGCGAGAGGTGGGAATAGTCCCTTTTAACCACAGCTGCGGAGACGTTTTTCTTTCATAATAACTCAACTTTCATAATAATTCATAATAACTCAACAGAGTTCAATACAAAATTTACTCTTGTAGGTTGAACCAATACAAACCCATCATACTTGAAAAGTAAAAAAATGACTCCGTAATTACCTTTACTCTTTACCGCCATGTTACAAAAATAAAGTAAAATTCTTATTTACTCATTTTTATTTGTTTTTGCATACTTAGCCCTTCGTGGTATGAAGCTAGTCCTAGTGTTGTCGGGATGCAGTATCGACAATATCGAGAAGCTCAGTGACTTCAATATTATCGATAGGGTCTCATAGTGGTGTGGCGGGTCGCTACATTCCCTATAAGAGTCTGAACTCAATCCAGCGACTTGGCCCGTGGGCTAGTGGGTTGAATTTTCAAATAATTTTTCTTCCAGCATCTGGGCCCACCTTCAATGTTTTTAATAATAAATTAAACATCAAATCGACAAAAATACTCTAGAATCTTAGATCGGACCGAGTCACTGGAAGAAAAAGTATAAAAAAAATCAATCCAGCGACTTGGCCCGTGGGCCTAGCAAAAGTGGGCCAAGTTACTGGGTCTGGAAGTCTCCCCTATAATATGATCGATCAAGTATGGAGATGACTGGTTCAAACACCCCAATTGTCTGTGGACATGCGCTGCCTTGGGATTTTGGAATCAAAACTGTCACGTATTATGTTTCTTTGTCTTGTAGTGCAGTTTTTATGTCGATATCGATAGTCGAACTTCGACAGCTCGCCAACACTTCGAACTTTACCCATTTAACTCGTAATTGGCGGTTACATTGTAGTCTGCATGTGAAGCTCGTGTAAATACGCTTGGAAATGGCGCTAAAAGGTAAATTATTGTTGTGAACTGTGTGCGAATGTTATTGGCCTGGCTAGTTGGTTCAGCTTTCAAGAAATGTAGAGGGGGGACGGTTGTAGACCCCCCAAAACGTCTTTAATGGCGGTCGTTCGCTCGTTTTAGTTGGACGAAGGTATCCCCAAAGACAAACTAACTATGTATTTAAATTGAAAGCATGTTTTTTTTTTTTTTTTTAAATTATATTTTTGTGGCTTTTGATACCTTGTTTATATTATCACTGGATGCACTGGTCCAGAGATAGAAAAGAAGTCATAATTAAGTCAAAGTATAGGCTTTTTATAGAGCTTCTATAACCCATTTTAACATAAATTTTATAATATCTACAGGGTGTTACTTTGCATTCTTGCCATATTTACAGAGGTTACTATATTACTGATACTGAACACAAATCCGTAAAAAAATTATGCACGAAAAAAATTTTTTTTAATCTTGAGTATTTTATTTTATCGACAATCTGTTTATCACACCACTAATTATCGTAACGCATGCACATCACTTGTTGGCGATGGCGATGGAGACTTTTTTACTTTTTATTGTATTTTTAAATATCTATTGCAATCTATTGTCTTTAAAATGTCTTTTTGACACTTGTAAAAAACTGAAAAATCCATCAAACACAAATCACGTTAAAAATAATACAAAAATGACTGAAGTGTATTCAAACAACGAATAATTTAATCAAAATGGTGCTTGGAGTGTCTGCAAGACGTCTTAGAAGAAATGCTTGATGACGTACCCTTAGTGTTACACCAAATGCTCTACTACCAGCAGGATGGTGCTCCCCCACAATAAGGACGTCAAGTGCGCGAATAATACGTTTGGTGAACAGTGTATTGGACGAGGGGTCCAGTAGCTAGGCCACCACGATCCTCGGACCTGACACCAATGGATTTTTGGAGTGACTTGAAACGACTGGTATGCGCAAAAGAGATAAACAGTGTAAACGCGTTACATGAAAGGATTGTTTTAGTGAAACTGTGATACAAAACGTTTATGTGTTGCGAAAACTAAAGCGAAAAACCTACGCTTCGCCGTGCTAGACTGTGCCTTCATCAGAACGGAGGACACTTTGAACACTTGCTTCGCAGTACGTAAACTTTGTAAGTAGGAACTTATAAATAAATAATTAATTGTGAATAAGGTGATTTCATTTCATACTTAATTTATTAATTTGTAAAAATAGGGTACAATGTTGTAAATTAATTGAAACCCTATTAATTATTACGTATTTTTGACGGTCCTAAGCCCGTAAAGTAGAAAGGAAAATCTGAAATCAACTGAAGAGTATTTTAAAATAGTTATTATGACTGGATAAAAAGGCTGGTACCCAGAGCCATAAAATTAAGAACTAGGCCACGCCCACTAGGTTTATTCCACTTGCACCTGTAGAACGTGCAAGACAAAATTGGTTTATTCCAATTTGTACTGAAAAACCAAATTTACTAAAATCTTAGTGTACTTTCTTTATGGGAGTCTCTTGTTTATCTTAAATAATAGGTATTGTTCCCTACTTTTATCTCTGTGAATATGGCAAGAATGCAAAGTAACACGGTGTATAAGTCCCAGTTTATCTTAAATTTTTAACCATTAAAAGTTTAAATTATCCTGAATATTTAACAAAAATTTTATATTTATACAAAAGCTTCAGCTTTTCCCACTGAAAAAAGCTTATCTTACTATTTGAAATTGGAGTAACTGTAGAATTGAAGGGTTTCTTATCTTTTGTGTTACATTTTGTTTTTAATTAATTTTAAAAGATTTTTTTTAATATCAGGCATATTACTTGATTCAACGTTTCGTTACTGTTTGGAAAAAGCCATGTTTAGTTAAGTATTGGTACGTGACCGAAGAACCATGCTCAAAAATTGCCACCTGTCGCCTATACATATCAATAAACATGCCCATAAACGATATATTTGCCGAAAAAAGTCAACACAAATATATTATAGTAATTTGTCCAAAAAAAGGATCGAAAAAATCCGAGAAACATCACGCACGAAAGCCATCTATAAAGATTTGTTGGCCCGAACGTGCGTACACGCAGCGAGCAATATGGCGGCGCTTTTTCGAATTTTTTCGACTTATTTGTTGTTACACAGATTCTATATTTGTTTTTATTGCACCGGAATGCATTTGGGTAGTCACGGATTCGCCATTAGGCGGGATTGTAAAAGAATTTTGTGTATTTCGACATCTATAAGATTTTATATTATTATTATTATTCTGTTTAATGGCTTCAATGGTGCGCATTTGAAGCACACTGGTTTCGCCAATGTCGAGTGTTTAACGAGACACGGTGGACAGTGAAATTTGAAGATTGCCCGGTGATAATTTATTTATTCCATTCTTCATTGAGTTAAGATTTTATAGGATTTTCAATAAAATTGGGGACTTGGCAGAAGCTGTCAGGCTTTGTTCTCTATTGCGACTGAAAGTCAATGAATTATGATGGACTTTTCAGGGTTTATTTTCGCAATTTAAGAGTTGGCAAAAGATTTTTTTTTATTAGACCGTACTTTCATTGCTTTGTATTTCTTTGTCTTCTCGTAACTTGCGAAAAATGCGAAAGGTAATCTTGCAAAATACAAGACACGCTAGGTTCAAGTTACTAAAAGTTACAAAAAGCTGCAGCTATAAATAATCAAATCCTATAGCCAAATCAAGACGTAAAAACGCACTAGATTCTAGGAAAAGCCCTTGACCCTTCAAAATATTGACTATTCCATTCATCTAAACATGATAGTCCGAAGAATCGTGGGCGGGTCCCATACATGCCCATATTGCCCATATGGACATGTCAAACCTTTTTTTTTTCGACACAATAAAACCTGCTTCGTAGAAAAGAGGTAATATCGGGCGGCCATTTGTGAATGTTTGTCTGTGGTCAAGATGGCTACCGCACTGCGGAGTCAATAGTTTGAACTGGTTTTGTGTGCCGTAGATTACAAGGGTTCCGTATTTTTTAAATACTTAAATCGCTTGAAGAAGCGTTAGATTAATTTCGTTGCGGTCAAATGACAGTTTAACTTTCCCCCGGGACAAACTTGACCTTCACTGGTTGGGTTATTGGCGGTCAAGCTGTAGATCCTGGCTACACAGGAGTTGCAGCGGTGGAAACGAGAGGTGGGAATAGTTCAACCGATGCTTAATAACCCTTAGTAAGGAGAAGTAAGTTTAAACTGAACTCTACCAGATTTGAAGTTTTCTTATTGGTATACAGTCTCCGATTAAAGATTTTTCTCTCTTGACTCAAAGGTTCTAGGTTCGAATCCTGTTGGAGCACACATGGTGAAAAATAATGGTAAGTAATAATGTATGTGATAATGTAATTAAACCATTTTGTTTTTGGAGGGCGTTTTAGACGCATAAGGCGGGATTGTCATTTCAAATTCAAATTAGTTTATTTGCAAGTAGGCTTATAAAAAGCTCTTTTAAACGTCCCATTGAGAAGAAGCAGCGCAAGAATTTCAGTCAAAATATACATAGTTATAAATATTGAAGCAAGCACACAAAAACATGAAAAAAACAACACATGAAAAAATAAGAGGAAAACATTCCAATAAGCACTAATTCTTATAAGTATTCGCTCCCACATTACAACTATCCAATAAGCTTTTATTTAATGACACAGAATAAAGCTCCTTAACGCCATGTTACGAGCGGTCATTTGCGTGCGGACCCCTAATACAGCTTTATTGTTATTATCAGGGAAGGATATCCGTAACCGTAACCGAAACTTTCGGATATCCGAAATAAAAAAATATCCGAAACCGTAACCGTAACCGATTCCAAAGTTACGGATAGTTTCGGATGTAGGCAGTTTAAGTTGTTTTTTGTATAGCATTATATGTAAAGGCATAACAAGGGGGGTGTCAGTTCGAGTTACCTCCGCGTAAAGACTGGGTTGTTACTGAATCCACTCTGACATGTCAGAAGGGATATAGTAGCGCCTGTTGCGGTTCATCCTGGGCAACGTCAGATAGTGCTGCATTGAAATCCCATAATGGGATCTCAATGACGCGGTACCTGGCGGCCGAAGACTCGATACCCAATCTAAGGTGTTATCCGTACCGTGCCGAGAGATGCGTGGCTGAGGGGGAGCTCAGTCGCTAACGGTGGGCCCTCGATACCAGGCGACCTCGAGGTGTATATAGCCTTACTCCGGCATGCGGGGCTCTGCTGGAGTGGACCTACTTTCCCTAGCTACTCGTGGGACCAACATGAATAAATGCTCTCCCAAAAAAAGTAACGGTAACCTGGAAGACCTATGCCAGGAACTTATGCCACTGATAGAAGGAGTAGAACAACCTACCCAAATATCAGAGCAACTCAGCATGGAGACAGAGGAATCCATCAGCACGGCAGAAAGGGCTGCTTGCGGCTCACCCTCGCTGACTGATGAATACACCGCCTCCAAACCCACTGGCAGGAAAATGTCAAGTGCGGCAAAAAAGCGCTTCGGAGCTCTGAGACAGCTGGGAGTGGAGCCGAGTATGGCTTCAACACTGGCGGTCAAGAGCTTCGCTGAGCTGAAGCAGATGGGGTACAAGTTTAAGGCCTCGCAACCTGAATCTGGGCGTAAACCGGTAAAACGGGTTCGCTCGGAGGAGGAATCGCCAAAGGGACATATAACCAAAGCCCCAAAGGTGAGTGAGACCTTAAACACCTCAACCACCGTAGCCTACAGCGAGGCCGTACGCTCAATCCGGGTCGGCATTAAAGAC
The DNA here is from genome assembly GCF_963855985.1 of Ostrinia nubilalis. Taxonomy (NCBI): domain Eukaryota; kingdom Metazoa; phylum Arthropoda; class Insecta; order Lepidoptera; family Crambidae; genus Ostrinia; species Ostrinia nubilalis. The sequence goes on from NC_087117.1 coordinate 4,131,957, forward strand.
TCCAAGTCCTTGATGACTAGCACACAACTGGAGTCGCTGCGCAATACCATCCTGCAAAGCATTGCCAGATCCGGAAGGGGCGAAGGGCCTAAATTCGTGGGCTGCTCCTTTAAGCCAGGTTGGCTCCTCATCACGTGTGAGGACGAGCACTCAAAAACCTGGCTTGAGAATATAGTCCCCCCCTCAAACCGTGGCCGGAAGCAAGCCTCGTTCTCCTGAGCGAGTCTGAAATCCGAAAACCTAATGTGGGGGTGGTATATATTCCAATATCTGAAGCCAGCAGCGCAACGCAGGCCTTAGAACTCTTCGGTGCTCAGAATAAGGGTCTGAACACCGAGCATTGGAAGGTCCTTAATACGAAGGTTGACAAGGGAGGTCTAACTCTGACCGTATCCCTAGACGACCACTCGTGTGAGGCCCTGAAGATGATGGACCTAAAGGCCAACATTGGCTTCAAAAAGGTCCAGTTCAGAATTAAGGGCCCCATACAGGACTCTAAACCCTCCGCTGAACCCCCGACCACCGCCGCAACCACCACCACCTCTACCCCCGTACCCACATCCACTACCACCCCCCCTGAGGGTACCGTGCAGGTCCGCATAGGACCACAACGGGTCAACCCCCCTTCCACCCCTTCAACCTCCACTTCCACATTCCCAAACAGGGGAAGGGGAACGCGGTTTCCCCCAACAGGGGGACCACAAGGGGCGCACATCCGCCCAGAGGAAGGGGGCAGCAAAGAGGACCGTACCGAGGGCGGCGGGGCACACAAGGGCGCCGCGGCTCCCAAGCACATTAGTCCCCACCAACCTCAACGCCCGAAGGGGATGACGGTACTACAGGCCAACCTACACCACGCTATCGCAGCCTCTGCGGTTATAGAAAAGATCTTCAGCGAAGGTGGCCTGGACATCGCCCTCATTCAAGAACCGTGGATAAACGCCGACTCCATGGTAGCCGGTCTGAACAACGCTGGTAAGATCCTCGTATGCGAAAAAGGCCGCAAACCTAGGGCTTGTATCGTGTTTAACAAAAATACTAACTTCTTACCTGTTCCAGAACTTTGCAGCGAAGATACTGTCACCGCGTACGTAGAAGTCAAAGGGCCGAACAGGTCCAAAGTACTCTTCTGCTCGGCATATCTTCCTGGAGATAAGCAAGATCCCACTGAAGAACTGACTAACGTCCTGGAATACTCTAGAAGACAAAAGTCGGAACTGATAGTGGGATGCGATGCTAACGCCCACCATACCATCTGGGGAAGCTCGGATACCAACATGAGAGGTGAGTTACTATCCGATTTTCTTCTATCTAACTGTCTACAGGTGTTGAAAAATGGCCACACGCCAACATTCGTAACTAAAACCAGACAGGAAGTAATAGATATAACATTCGCAACGGAAAATGTGTCAAAATGTATTACAAAATGGCACGTCAGCAGCGAAAATTCAATGTCTGATCATAGACATATACGTTTTGATATTTCAGGGCTGGCAGAAGCTCAATACCCAAGAGTAAGAAATCCAAAAGATACATCCTGGGATATGTATATAACCCTGCTCAGTGAGAATCTAAAGGATTTACCCAAAACCATCAAAACACCAGACTCTCTTAATGCCGCGGTCAAAATGCTCAATAATGGCATAATCAATGCCTACGAACGGAGCTGCCCCGAAAAAGAACTAAAATCTAATAAATCACCAATGTGGTGGAACAAGAAGCTGGAAAAGCTCAGAGCCATTACACGTCGTATATTCAACCGTGCCAAACCGTGTGACTGGGACAAGTACGGAAAGGCCCTAACAGAATATAACAAACAAATCAGAAAAGCCAAAAGAGCCTCTTGGCGACGCTTCTGTGAAGAAATTACACAAACTCACAAAGGAGCAAGAATTCACAAAATCCTCGCTAAGACCCCAAACAACTATCTTGGACTACTAAAGAAGCCAGATAACTCATTTACGAACACCGAGATGGAGACTCTCGATCTCCTTAGGTCTTCACACTTTCCGGGTTCGTACCAAATCAATACACAAAGCAATACCCAAAGGAATGATGAACTCCATAGGGCTAAATGCTCAGACTGGAATAAGGCCTGCAATATCTTCAGGCCTAACCAGATTAGATGGGCTTTGGAAAAGTTCAAACCATTTAAATCAGCGGGAGAAGATGGCATCTTCCCTGCTCTGCTACAAAAAGGAAATAACTTACTTCTCCCGCATCTGGTAAAAATATTCAGAGCAAGTTACGCTTGGGGCATTATACCAGAACCGTGGAATTGGGTCAAAGTTCGTTTTATACCCAAAACGGGGAAAAGGGACTACTCACAACCCAAATCCTTCAGACCCATAAGTCTAACATCCTTCCTGATGAAGGCCATGGAAAGGATAATAGACCAGCACATTAGAGCCAAATACTTAGTGAAAAGACCACTAAGCATCAACCAACATGCATACCAAAAGGGAAAATCTACTGAAACAGCCTTGCTCGATCTGGTCGACAAGGTGCAAAAATCCCTAGAGGATAAGCAAACGGCCCTATGTGCTTTTCTTGATGTTGAAGGTGCATTTGACAATACCCCTATAGAAACCATTCTAAAAGGAATGGAGGCAAAAGATGAAGACCATCAGATGGGTAAAAAACATGCTCTCCAACCGAGTAGTAAACATAACCCTCAATGCTGCAAAGCTTGAATTTCTTGCCACAAGAGGATGTCCACAAGGAGGCGTACTATCCCCACTTTTATGGACCCTAGCAGTAGACCAACTACTTATTAAGATGGCAGAAAAAGACTATGATACTCAAGGCTATGCTGATGACCTAGTGGTTATCATCAGAGGTCCCTGCCTAAGCACAATTTCAAGTCTAATGCAAGGCGCTCTCAACACCATAAGTAGATGGTGTAGAGAAAACGAATTATCTATTAATGCGGATAAAACAGTGATAATACCATTCACAAGGAAGAGAAAACTGGAAAAACTGGTAAATCTGAAGTTAAATGGAAAGACTCTTCCTTTCTCAAGCGAAACCAAGTATCTAGGGGTAACTTTAGACCAAAAGCTTACTTGGAACTCGCATCTAAACAACATCATCCAAAAAGCCAAAATGGCTCTGTGGAGTTGTTGTCGAATGGCAGGGTCAAGATGGGGAGTAAAACCCGCAATCGCCCTATGGCTGTACACAGCGGTCGTGAGACCGATAATAACCTATGCCTCTGCCGTCTGGTGCAGCAAAGTCAACCAAGTGACAACAATACAGAAACTGAGCAGCCTACAACGGCTAGCCTGCATCACAGCAACCGGAGCACTATCAACGACACCAGGGGCTGCATTAAATGCTCTGCTGGATCTTATACCACTGCATATGCATGTGCAAAAAGAAGCCAAGCAGAGCACATATAGAATCTGCACCCGCACGAAAGTCAGATGGGCTTCTCAAAATATGATAAGACTCAAGGAATCAGTACTTGAAAACAAACTTCTGTGCATGCCTAGTGACGACATGCATACGGAATGTAACTTCACCAAACTATATTCCGTAAACATACCTCCTAGAGACAAATGGCTAGAAGGCCAAATGTCATTTAAGGAAGGTAGTCACGTCTGGTACACGGACGGATCCAAAAAGGAAAATAATGTAGGTTGCGGGATCTACGGAGAGAGGCCTAAGCTCAAAGTTAGCCTAAACATGGGGACTGAAGCCTCAATCTTCCAAGCCGAGGTCTTTGCCATAAACAAATGTGCAGAGATAAACTTGGAAAGGAAGCTCCAGGATCAACACATCTACATCAACTCAGACAGCCAAGCAGCACTGCTGGCCTTAAAATCCTTCGAATACAAGTCAAAATTGGTGCAAACATGCACCGAGACACTGAATGCATTGGGAAATACCAACAAAGTAACGCTTACATGGGTACCAGGACATTCGAATATAGAAGGAAACGAAGTAGCAGATGAACTCGCCAGAGATGGAGCCGATAACCCTCAAATCGGCGTAGAACCGTTCTGTGGCATTACCAAACAACGAGCCACCACGCTACTAACCGCCCTCTGCAAACAAGAGGCTATTGAGTGGTGGAAGTCTACATCGGGACAAAAACACTCAAAAGCACTCATTCAGGGATATAGCAACAAAGTAACTAAGGAACTGCTAAAGTTCAAAAGATACAAAGCCTGTGCAGTGACTAGAATACTGACCGGCCACTGCAAACTAAACAAACATAAATCGAACATGAACATGACCGAGGAAACTCTGTGCAGATTCTGCCATACAAAAGAAGAAACGGCCATGCATGTTCTTTGCTCATGCTTCCCGCTTATGAGCAAAAGAAGTATCCATCTCGGGCGACACATCATGCACCCGGATGAGATAGCAGATATCACGCTCCAAAGAATCTGGAAATTTATAGACTCAACGGGACTAAGCAGTGAACTCTAAAGACAAGGGCTGCCACAATAGATCAAACCTGGTCGAGTTGGCGCAAGTAAAGGCCCAAAAACCAACAATAATAATAACAATAAAGGCATAACAGCCTGATTTACCTTTTTAATGCCATTATATCAATTTTTATTTTTTTATTACTTTTTATACGATGTAAAGTGTGCGGCTATGAATGAACCGTGTTGGACAACTATTGCAAATTGCATTCTAAAGCATAGATATCCGTAACCGTAACTGAAACTTTCGGATATCCGAAATAATAAAATAACCAAAACCGGTATAATATTATTCCTATATCCGTAACCGTATCTTTAACCGAAACTACATATCCATAACATCCCTAAATTTGTTATTATTCTGATCGTCCCGCTAATGGCTAGAAATGGTTGGCAAACTCTGCCTTGTTTGACCACATCTGTGCTTGTTCTGTATGGAAATATCAACCGTATTAACTGGGGAGAAAGTGGAGATTGACTTGAAAAGAATAAGAACAGACTATTGGCTTTTACGGGGATCGTTTTTAAAAAACTACGGTCGCCATGTTTGCGCGGGACGGTATGTCAAGGTGACGTTTTGTTTTTTATTGTAATACAGGATTTCGTTGCGTATTGGAGAGAAAGTTATAGGTAAGTAATTTATTTTGTGGAAATACTAGGCTTTTAAAAAGCGCTTTTACACGTTCCAGTATTGCTTTAACCCTACCACTGCTTAGACAATAAATGGCCAGTTTCAAAGAGAAGCCTATGCCCAATAGTGGACTACCTACTATAACCTGATGATAAAATGTAGTACAAAAATAGGTTTTTTCCAAATAGAAAGATTTATGTAATGAATAAAGTATCAAGTCAAATCGTCAAAAAGCAGCTAAGATGACTTTCAGTGAGTGATGAATTGGTACCAATTTAAATTCCTTTTAATTATGAACTTTTTTTTTAAGTCCTAACGAATTTTTTATTAAAAATGTTTTAATTTATTTTAATGCGTAATGGTAGCGCGTTGAAGTCTTTTAAACCAAAAACGTAAAAATATAATAAATTACAATTATTATAAAAAAAATATGTTAAAATTTAAAATAAAACTCAAGTAAATAATATATTAATGAAAAGTCAAGAATAGATTCGAGCTTAAATTAAGCTATCAAAGAAAATTTCGATCGAGCAAATGCAGCCCTTTATTGCCACTTTATATTCTTATTTTATTATTACTAAATTTTAGAACAGAGCCCCGATTACGGTAACTTTTAACGTCTACAATCCAGACACGCTTCTCGATTCTGCGATACGATTGGTCGTTCAACAGCGTACGTCAGCTGTTTTGACCAATCGTATCGCAGAATCGAGAAGCGTGTCTGGATTGTCGACGTTAAATATTACCGTAATCGGGGCTCAGACCTAGTGGAAGGAAGAATCAGAGATATAATTTTGAAAGAGGTACATACTTCTGCAACTAAAAAAAGATAATCTTAAGTTATAAAATCTTTAAGGTAGCCTCTGTTTGTAAGCAGTATTCCCTGAGGAAAAGGGAATAAAATAATTAAAATTACTTCCAGTTCACCTCATCATGGGGACAAGAATCATGGGGACAACAGGAATACAGTAAAATATTTGTAATTGATATTGATATTTAAGCTAAGGCTCGCAATAAAGCGACATCTAGTGAGTATTGTTTGCCTCCATTCTTCTTCATGTAGAGCACAAAGACATTATGCACTTGAAAAAAATATCTTATTCTAAATACCTCTGACGAGTGACTAATTAATTTTAATTAAAACATGAGCTCATAGATTGATATGTTGACATATATGTCCGTCGTGTGATGGATGATTCAACAAAGAACTATGTTACTTATTTTAAATAGATAAATTGTTAAAAGTAATGAAGCTTTTAAAAATAAAAAACAACAATTAACTATTAAAAAACATCTGACAATCTGAACATTGTTTAAAATAACGTTTTTTCTTCATAGAGTTGAATAAGAAAATTTCTCAAGATAAATAAAGTAATGAAGTTTTGATAAAAAATAAAAATAAAAAAAAGAAATGAACTTATTCATTATAATAATATTGTCATTCGCAAGTTACTGGATTCGTGGATTTTATCCAGCTTATGGAATTTTTTTCTAATAGTTTGACCGCAAAATAAAATCACTTTCCTCCACACTGTCACAAAAAAGAAACTTACCATGTTTTTCGCTATTTCTTGTTGGATATTTAACTTTAGTCGGAGCTTGCACTTTGATCTTCATTTTTGTTTTTTATTTAACAGTTCAAGTTCAATAAAAACACAAAAAAATCACAAATATACACAACAACGATTACACATTTTATACACCCCGTAAACTACAAGAGTTTAAAATAAAAAATAATATTTTAATCTGTTACGAAAAGCGCGCGAAACAGTACCCGCGCAAAAATGACAACTGTCAAGAAAAACAAAAGAATTAAAATAAAAAAAGAAAATTGATTTTTGATCTGTTGCGAAAAGCGCGCGAAACGGCACCCGCGCAATTGTCAACTGTCAAACGATTGATTTAGTTTTTCCAGGTTATCCGACTTCCTTGTTGTATTCAGTCCAATGTCATAGCAGAGAATCGCGCGGTCAGCTGCGCTTGCGACGGAGGGTGGTATGCTGGAAGCGGTAGAGTTATCGCGCGGGCGATAAAATTGGTAGATAGCTGCTTTGTTGCAAGAGGCTTTGGAATAAGGCTTTACACGAAAAGTTTAGGGCACTTCTTCGAAATCGCATTCTTCGGCTGATTCATATGGACAAATTTCAAATTCAATTTTAGGTTTGTCACATAGACTCATATGAAAATAGGTACACCCAATAACATATATTTGGATAAGGGACTCGTTTTTGTAAAGTAGTTTTCAAGATATCGACGTTCAAATATTTTGTGCCCATATGAATCAGAATTTGTTACATATTAATCAAAAATAGAAATAAAATTTATGATGTTTATGTACAATTGGCTCTAAATTAAGAAAATAATCATATTGTTACAAAAACAATGATCTGTTGTTATGAAAAAATGCAACGATTCCACAATAATTCGTGAAAAAACATTTTTTTGAAACTTTAGTATACATCCATAATATTTTGTCATCATCATAATCATTTCAACTGAACATAAGGCTCTTCCAATGATTTACATAATGACCGGTTGGTAGCGGCCTGCATCCTACGCCTTCCTGTGGGAGGACGTTCTACACTGAGCTTGCCGGCACGTAGCTTCCACTCCAGAAACGTACTATCCCATCGGCCATCAGTTCTGTATACTATGTGTCCTGCCCATTATCACTTCAGCTTGCTAAAACATCGGACTATGCCACCATGCGACTTTAGATCGTTTACGGATCTCCTCATTTCGGATTCGATTGCATAAAAAAACAAGCATAGTCCACTCCATAGTACACTATGCAACTTTGTGGTTCGTAAGCCTACAGTAACAGGCCGCTTTTCAGTACAATTTGTCATCACTGATAACACACACTGGATGTAGACTTTCATCTTATGGCACTAAGGTATTTTAGATGACTATCGAGCTGTATCACTTATCCAAGCTATCGTTGTTAAGACGTCCACCCACAAGGTGAAGAAGGTGAGATGAGCTTATAGAGGTTGTGGCAATGGCAATCAGTTAATCTCGAAATCATTGGAGGCCTATGCTCAGCAGTATATTATTATGTGCTATGGACGCCATAAGTGTAGCTGAAATAATAATAAAAATAAATAAATCGTTGGCAATTTCATACAGCGCCATTAAGCTACAAAATAAGCAACAAATATGCTTGTGTTATGGTTGCTAGCTTAACGGATATAACTACGTATTTACTGTTTAAACACAAATTATTCTTAGCATAAAAATGATAATGTTTTTTTTATTCATAACAAGACCGCAATCGCACCTGGTCTTAAGTGAGATGCAGTCTGGGATGTCATTCTTAGTTAAAAAACCCTTTTTTGGTTCTTGAAAGACCAAAAACTAATTTATTTTATGATTCATATAGGGCCCTGACCATATGAATCACGCACAGATAAATCAGTTTTTTGCCTAAAATCGAGCAAAACTCGTCATACATACAGACTACAGTGTTGTCATTTTTCTACATGAATCTATAACCCAAAAGCATCACAAGAAAGACAGATTAGATTTTTAATGCAATAATGTAATTTTATAAAGTAGGCATTGTAATCAGCATGCCACCTGAACCAAGCACAGATGAATCAAGTATTTGCCTTCGTCACACCGGGTTTTAAGCCAACCAGCTCCACGTCTGCCTTCTAGGTCATCCGTTGCAAGATGGGCTTGCCTCCACGCCAGAAACCAGACTCTCATGATTAAAACCTGACCAGTTATGGTCAAGAACAGCTCACGCCGTATGAATCAGTATTTTATGCCGGACACTGCTTATTTATTTTTTTGCGAACAAACTAACTTAATTAAAATTATGACACATTTTTTTTGTAGAAAGACAACTCATTAGCTTTCGAAATAATTTTAATTTATATTGATATATCAAAAGGAAAATGCTACATCAACCATTTTGTTCCGGAAAATGGCTAACGGACACACCAAATGAATCAGAGAATCACACTTCAAATATTTTTATTTTGTATAAAGACAGCAATTATGTCAAAAATGTAATTTGCGCCAGATAGGGCTATAGCTAAGCTATACGAAAAAAAATAATGCATGCCATTTTGTTAGTTGGTTACAGAACTATACCCAAAGACATCGAAAATTTTGCCTCCGAAGAAATACCCTTTACTGATTTTTCAAATGTGTAAATTAATACAGTTTTAACTACTACTTATGTAGGTAGTATAGGTTATAATGCTCTTCATTAGATTTTGCCCGGGGCTACGCTCGCTTGAAGTTCGGTCTCTCAGAAAAACTATCACGTGCGTCCGCGTTTGCAAATCCGAGCTAAACAGAGCTAAACCAAAACCCCGAAGTATAACATTATTCTGTATCTAAACCAAGTATCATCTAAATCGCTTAAGTGGTTTGGGCTTGAAAATGTAACGGAAAGATAGACACAAGTTTAAACTTTCACATTTAATATTGCAGGCAGTACGGATTAAATACTAGATACCTTACCATCAACAATGTCTCGAGTAAGGTCTAGAGCTAAAGTCATAAACAATTTCAAAAATCTATCAATTACTTTTAGTGCACAATTCATCTCTATCGATGTCAAAATACGCCCCCGAGCACATTGTGTAGTTTCAGCGCTATCCGCTGCAACTCATGACCTCAATACACGAGTTATGTGAACACAGCTTTATTCTACTAATTATTCACAGCTTATGAAGGTCAGTAATTACTTATTACAATACATTTTAAGGCTTAGTAGTTGACACTACTTAACTACATCATCATCTCAGCCATAGGACGTCCACTGCTGAACATAGGCCTCCCCCAATGCTTTTCATGTTGCACGGTTGGTAGCGGCCTGCGTCCAGCGCCTTCTTGCTACCTTTATGCTAATGGGCAGGACACATAGTACGCAGAACTGACGGCCGATGGGGCAGCAAGGTTCTGGAGTGGAGGCCGCGTATCGGAAAACGCAGCGTGGGACGTCCACCCACAAGGTGGACCGACGACTTAACTACACACGAGTAGACTGAAATTTTCATATTTTTAAGTAGGTTTAAGTATGTGCGGGGCTCGAACCCGCGATCTCTGGCATAGTACAGAGCTCTCCACCACTACGCCCCATAATGCTTTGCTATTTTGTGTGAAATAGAGAATTAAATAATATAAGGTTACTTGTAATATTTATCTTGTAATGCCTATGACCTTACTATTCGCCTTAGAGTGAAAACCTGGGGAAAGCATTTTTTCTCATATTTTAATGCATTTCGATCAATCTTACAGGATATATCAGTTCTGGATATAAAAGCAGGAATATTACTTTTTTTACACTGATGAGATTCCCACTTTAAGGCTGAGTTGTACCACCTAACATTGACCGTAACTTTGACGATAACCGGTGCTTTTAATATAGATTTTGACAGATTTTTGACTTTTGTCCAAGTTAAAGTAAGATGGTGCAACCCAGCCTAAGGCGTCGATGATGAGAAAAATTGTGCTTTTTTATGCACTACTGTGCGCTACTTAACTGGGTATCCACGGAAGACCAGGGTCCTGGCATTATCTACTGAGATGCTACGAAACCTTTTCAGTATCATTGTAACATGTTACATTATTTTTAAGTTCTTATCGTTGTGTGTTAAAATGTATTGTCGATGATACTGATCAAACATTCTTTCTTTTTTTTTCAATAAGATCGGTTGCCAAATACTACAATATTTACAAACAACTGCAACTAGGAGTTATCAACAAACGGCAACTTTTATAACGACAATAAACCGATCCCACGGCCGTTTGGCGAGTTACGACCACAGACAAGACAAAGGCGGCCGGGCATAGACAATCCAGAGACGTGTGGCTGAATAATTCGACGCCTTCGCCTTTGTCCTGCCGTCGACGAGTGTTACACCGATTGCACAAAGGTTTTACACAATTTAATTATTTGATTGGCACATTTGAATTTCGAATCGTTTGCGTAACTGCCGTGGGTCAATAGGTGTGAAGAAAACACTATCTGTTATCTATGGCTGCGTTAAAATGTGTAATTGTCTTTGGTAATTAATCTCTCTCTAAATAAGGTATTTAATATTTATTGAACGTATAGGCACAGAATAATAATAAGTACTGTATAGGTAACACTTCGTACGCGTGGATCCCGTTTTACCCCCTTAGGGATTTAAATTTGCAAAATCCCCATGCAAAATTTGAGACACTTAGCACTAATAGTTTGTAGTATAAGTGAGTCAGTCAGTGACCTTTCGCTTTTTGTATAGATTTTTAGTTACAACTTCTCTAAAATAGGTCCATTCTAGGGCGCTTACTTATACATTATACATGTCCCAAATAGCTTGCCCTACCACCACTTCGGGACAAAATAGGCTGGTGTTGAGAAGAAGTGGCGGAAACTCAGTCAATATTCAATGAATGGGAGTGGAAGTATTAATGAATAATACTAGATCCTTATTGTAGGAGGGTTACAAATAAAGATTAATTATTTAAACGCATTACGTAGGTAATAAGATTAACGCCATACTGCATTGAGGTTGCATTACAACAGAAAAATAAATCAGCCGAACAAAAAAGGTCGGATGCGATTATTGTCTATGGGCGGACGTGCCGCCGAAAGCGCTGGCCGAATTACGCGGTATCGAGCGGTGTCTATGACCGATGTGTTTTGGCGGGAACGACTGTCAATTGATTCCCTAACCTATTTTTGTGGGAGCACAAATGGAGCACTATTTCTTATTTAAAACTTATATGCACGTAGAACGGTGTACATAAGGCGGACTTAATGCCTTTCGGCATTTTCTGCCAGTCAACCTTAGGGCCAAACTGAGAATAAAGTAGGCGGTATAGAATAATTACGAATTTAGAAAAAATATAATTACATAAATAACATATGAATACATACATAGACACATACATATATAATAATAGGGTGGATGACAAAGGGAGACAAAAAAAAAGAGAGAAGGAAAAAAAAAGGGAAAAAAAAAAGGAGGTTGAACAGAAATTATGAAGATGAAACACTAGCGAGATAATGTTTGCGCACATGGAATTTAAAGGTGGACTTGCTGGGAGCCTGCCTGACGTTTTCAGGGAGACCGTTCCAAAGACGAATGGAATGTAGAAGAAAAGAGTTGGAAAGAAAACCAGTACGATGAGAAGGAGTGGAAAGAAGAAGCGTATTAGAGGAACGTAGTTGACGAGAGTGAGTCGAACTGAGGAGCGTATATTGGGATTTTAGGTAAGAAGGAGAATTTGGATTGTTTAAGATTGAAAAAAGTGTTAGAAGGAAGTTTCTTGGCAAATAGCAATAAATATTTGGGTTATTTTCGGAAAATTATGTCGAGTCAGTGCCTGAGGTATGTTTGATCTACGTCAATCGTCAGCGAGACTTCAGATTTAATAAATAAAATAAATAATAAATAAAAAATGTATTTATTGCCTTCGAACCATTAGACAGGTACAGGTAGTTAGACTTACAACTATAATAATATGAAGTACACCGAAGGCAATTGGACCTGGCTCAGTCTACGTTGTAAGGAGAGATCCTTGCAACACTGGTTTTCAGCCATGCCCAATTCTCTAGGATGTTGAGCGAGAATAAAGATATGAGGGCTTAAGAAATAAATATACACTTTGAAACAATAATAATTATAGACTTTGAAAGAGAAAAAAAAAATTTTGCAATCTAAGAGAAAAAAAAAAATTTTGCAATCTAAAATATTACCTATTTATACATAAGCATACCTATAAAAAAACGAAAACGCTGAATGACTAATGACTAATATCCCTCTCGTGCCGCTCGTGCATATACCTCAGGCACTGACTGAGTTAGGCGTTAAATAAGTATAATATTATAATCTTTATTCAATTTATCTATTGACTAGCTTTCCGCCCGCGGCTTCGCCCGCGTGGAATTTTGTCTGTCACAGATAAACGTTATCGCGCGCGTCCCTGTTTCAAAAACCGGGATAAAAACTATCCTATGTCCTTTCCCGGGACTCAAACTATCTCTATGCCAAATTTCATCAAAATCGGTTCAGTGACAGACAAACAGACAGAGTTACTTTCGCATTTATAATATTAGTGTAGATTTTAAGCATAAACTGCAGAAAACAGTCGAGTAGAGCTAGAAACACATAAGTTGAACTTAAAGATATTTAAAATTACAGATAACCTAGGTAGAAGAAAATTGTTTTAAATACCCCCTGTATGTAAAACAAAGGATGTGTGTGATTTTACAACCTTTTCTAACTAGTTAATTATTCAAAATGCTACATCCGTAACGACATCCTAAGCATCCTAAAACTCCTTTTATTAGATGAATGCGTGGGAACTACCCCATGGGGCGAGAGAACACCATAGACAAGCTTTGTGATGTCACGTTCAAAGTAGGTTTGTTGCAGGATGATTAGACAAAAGCTGCCAGTACCTATTGCTACCGCGGTAAAAAAAAGCCATTAAAAATAAAAACTCTATCGCGTTCTACAATCAAATTTTCAAAAATTTATATTTCGGATTTCAGTACCTTTTTTCCTGTATTACGTTAGATTCTGGCTGGTTTTCGGAATGATAATACCTATTTAATTAATTTATTATTTTATGGTAAAATTTTGACTCCTTATTTTTTGTGCCTGACTGGCATCTCTTCAATCATTTAATTTACAAACAACTTTTTTAATAGATGTCAAGTTAACCAATTGATTTAGTTACAAAAATGCGAATGTATTTAACGCAATAAACGAATTTTACTCAAAAACCAGATACCATTTCTTTGCCAAATTATACAGTCATAACAATACAGTCAACATCTGCAAAATGAGACTATTTTTTGTTGCAAAACAGTACCTATTATCTTTATCTAAATAATAACTCAAAGGTGACTGACTGACTGACTGACATAGTGATCTATCAACGCACGTCGCACAACCCAAACCACTGGACGGATCGGGCTGAAATTTTGCATGCAGGTAGATGTTATGACGTAGGCATCCGCTAAGAAAGGATTTTACGAAACTCCACCCCTAAGGAGGTAAAACGGGATCCAGCCGTACGAAGTCGTGGGCGGCCGCTAGTCTCTACATAAAATGCCACAGTTTAAAATGATCTGTACAGAGTCAATTCAGTCGCGAATGTCCGCCGGCCGCGGGGCGGAGCCCGCGCCGTCACGCCCTCATGATCTATGCCTTTGCCTGCTTTTAAAAAGGTGTCTGAAAAAAAAACATAATACGCCTATTTCTTCTTTGAATTTTAGACAGAGTGTGCCTAAGTATAATGCCTTTGCCTGCTTTTTGTAAAGGTGTATGAACAAAAAATTAAACAGAATACGTCTATTTCTTCTTTGAATGAATAATAGATAACCTAAGTATAATAATATGCCTTTGCCTACTTTTTGTAAAGGTGTCTGAAAAAAACAATGCCACTGAAAATAAACAGAGTACTTTCTATGTAACAGTCTATGACTAGTCTATGCCCTTGTCTATTTTTAGAGAGGTGTCTGAAAAAATAATGAGATGAAAACACAGAGAATTAGTTACGTTTATTCCTTCTAAGTAGTCTATGCCAATTTTTTTCTTTGTGTATCATTTTAGTTTTATTTTTTCGTATCCTATCTGTTGTCTTAATCCACCCACAAAATTTCAAAAAAGTAAGATCTGTCGTTCCTTAAAAAATCGCAAAAATGTATAGAAAAATGAATTTTCTTTAATATTCTCCATACAAAACGGCAATTTCATACTTTAACGCCGATCCTTTGTTCTTTTGTTGTTTTTATTTAATTTTTAAATGGTGGAATAATCCAGTTTACCGTTCCCTAAGTTATTGCAAGTAATCCTGCAATCCTGCTCTACGTATCCCGTAATCTCAGAAAGCACTCGAGTGAGCGCGTGCAGTTAAAATAACAGGGGAGTTTGAAATATGGGGGTTGGAATGCTAATGCTGCTTGGTTTTATTGATTGGGATTGTTTTTTGTTTCATTCAGAAATATGAATAGTTTTTTTTATTGGTAATTCAGTCAGGCAGTGTAGAGCTGATGGCCGCTGGGGGAGAAAATTTCTCCAGTTCATGAGCTGGAAGACATAATTATGTAGTGTGGGCAGGCCTTCCACTAGGTGGACCGATGATCTGGTTAAGGTCGCGGGAGGTGCCTGGATGCGGGCGGCGCAGGACCAGTCTTTGTGGAAAACCTTGGGGAAGGCCTTTCGGTTGAAACGAACGAATGTCTAGTTTAGTTCGTTTACGGATCTCCTCAATTCTCCTCATAGAAGTGTTCGGTTCTTGCTAAACATTATGCAACCATTATGTTTGGTGACATTGACATTTTCGGTTCTGACCGCGCGCTTTAACTGGGCCAGCAGTGCTTGGGATTGGGGTCGAGTGTCTACTTCATGAGTCATTTATTATTACATTAGTGCCAGTAGAAATTGGCAATATTGTGAATCATCAAATTCAGTCAAATTCGATGTTTTTTTATTCAGTACTTAGGCCCTTTCACAGGGCGCTTATTACCCGTCCCAAATAGCTTGCCCAACCACCATTTTGGGACAACTTTTTTATTTATTTATTTATAGGAAAACCAGGGTTTTACAGTGTGTAATAATTAGTTGCACAAATTACTAATAGTCCCGTTAGCCCCTCGTTCTAAGCCAAATAAATATTAGGCAGTTCGATTTTTTCATGTTATTTAAATAATTTTCAAATAAATAATTTATATGCTTCAAGTATCACTAGTGAGCTCATCACAATTTAGTCGAGCGGCGGCGGGGACCGAACCCGCGTTCCCCGGATCACGTGTCGGTACAGTCCGACCCCTTCACCGTTCGGCTATCGTGGCTTCAAATTATAGGCTGATGCTGAGAAGAAGTGGCGGAAGAAACTCAGTCACCTTTGTCAGCCACTTTTTCAATCAAATTACAGTAAATTATGTTATACAAGATATTATGTTAAGGATATTATGCTGTTTCAGTATCCTCGTGAATGAAATAAGTATGAAACTCCGTTTCTATTCAGCTTTTTTTGTTACAAAAATTGTGAGACATTATTGGCGCGTTGTTTCTTTGGAAATTGATTTGTCATCAAATTGTTAATAGTAAATACAAATGAAGCGAATTTGCCTAGTACTATAATAAACTAAACTAGCTTTCATCAGCGGTTTCGCCCGCGTTTTAATTTAGATTTTCAGTCTTTCATATTTTAGAACTATTCAGTTTTTTACATAATGCTTCAATTTATGCGTGACCCCGAATGAAACATGCTTTTTCCCACAGTGAGAAGGCCCTACTTACTAAATGAGTACTTAGGCTGATTTCCTCTTATTTTAACCGTGACTTAAACCGGTGTTTTATATAGTTTGACAGACTTACAGATTTTTTAAATAAAATTATGTTGCTATGCTACTAGCCTGTTCTTAATATGAAATAATGATAATAATTTCTCAAAAACTCAAAACGATTCGCGACTGGCTGAAAACGGCCAAACAAAAAAAGAAATACAATATTCAAATTTGGAATCCGGCACCTATCCATCAGTTCCATAATCCTCAAACAAATTGATGTACTTTCGGCGCTGGAAAGGGCACCTTTTTAAAACGGCAAACAAATTTCGAACGCCCTCGGATTGGGTGGGGTGGCGTGGAGCCTTTGCGATTGGCGCGGGTCGGGGTGGCGCGCCGCGGCTCCGGCCAATCACAGAGCCGGGTGCTCCGTGCCCTATCTCCTCTCACCCCCCGATCAGCAGTACTGTTTGCGCTGCATTCTGTTTACCGATTTAATTGATGTACCTTTTAAAGGTGCTTGATACGAGGGCTTTTGTTGCATTCAATTTGATATGTTGGATATGTAGTTGTTGATTGAAATTGAATTGTTTTTTAAGTCGCCATTCTTTTCCTACTTAGTGAGGAAGCAGTGGCAATTTGGCTGACATAGCCCGACGGATTAGCAAGCTGAAGTGGCAATGGGCAGGGCACATAGTACGCAGAACTGACGGCCGATGGGGCAGAAAGGTTCTGGAATGGAGGCCGCGTACCGGAAAACGCAGCGTGGGACGTCCACCTACAAGGTGGACAGACAACATCGTAAAGGTAGCAGGGAAGCGCTGGACGCAGGCCGCTACCAATCGATCAACATGGAAAGCATTGGGGGAGGCCTATGTTCAGCAGTGGACGTCCTATGGCTGAAATGATGATGATGATGATGATGAGTGGCAATTTAAAAACCAAAGACTTAATGTAAAAGCAAATACGGAACCCAAAAAATGTAGTGTCATAACTTGAAAGTTACTCTAAACTTTCAAATTATGACAGCCTCTTTGTGGGTGGATGGAGTATCTCACAAGTCTCACAGCACAAAAGAACGTAAAGCCAAAATTAAATGCTTTTCTTATTAGTCCTGTTTTACAATTTAAAAAAACTGTTTTTGTGTTTTTGTATGTTCTAATTCTATAGAAACTAAAGTCTTTCTCTCATACTTATTTGGATTTTTCTTTTTTTTAGTAGATATCTCTAACTGGTTCAATATAAGCATTAAAAACATTCTTAATATTCCAATTAGGGTTCTTTTTTTTCTAATCGTATCTACCAACAGAATTCTTATACGATCGTACGTATCCAAATAAGAATTCTAATGTTCCAATAAATTCCTTCCTAAAATATAAGAAATGTTCCTGGGAACCACGTTGACCTAAAAAAATACTTTAGCAATAAAAACCAAAGCAACATGATAATCACAATTCACAATTTCCAGTGTCACCTTAAAAAAATATTCTTACTAAGAGTTATTGTTGAATGAAATCTTTTATTTTTCCATGAACATTTCTCATTTTTTCAGTTGCCCTCAATCCTCGTAAAGTCCTTTTCATATAAGAAGTCCCGCGGTGATTTTTGGAACTAAATTTGACAGATCGGCCATGTTGTCGTTCGTCGATGTTAGCAAGTTTGTTTGTTGTGGTAGATTTTTGTGAGTTTTTAACTATCTTAGTGCATTTTAAAGATTGTTTACAATGCCAAAAGTTTTAAAAAGTTCGGCTCGAGAAATGATATTGAAGGTGAAAGAGTTCTGTGAAGCGGAACAAAAAAATCAAGGTGTTTTAATACCACTAAACAATGTTCGGAAGAGAGTCGCCGCCATAACAGGTACTTTTTAGAGTTGCCATATAATAATTTTTTGCTGGATTGATGGGACTTTTATGATATAAATTCATTTGTGCGACAAAATTGAACAAATACATAACGTGATGAAACTAGGTACCTAACTGAAATTAAAACATATATTACATAGTACATAAGCATTATAAACTTAAAAAGTTACTATTATATTTAATTGTTCATTATTTAATTGCAGGTGTGTCAGAGAAAACTGTAACAAGAATTACAAAAGAAGGTACAACAGCGGCGAGTACTTCGAAAAAAATTGTCACCCCGGGGAAGAGTCGCCCACATCCGAAGAAGATCGACTTAGACGGGTTCGATTTGTGCGCTGTCCGGCAAAAAATTCACAGTTTTTACGTTGTGCATAAAGAATTACCAACATTGGCTAAATTACGGGCAGCTCTTAGAGAAGACATCAATTTTCAGGGAAGCATCACAACATTGCACAGGATATTAAATAGGATTGGTTTCAAGTATAAGCGATGTCAATCCAGACGTAAACTCCTTATGGAACGCCACGACATTACCGCATGGCGTGCAAGATATTTGGATAAAATTCGAATAAATCGCACTGTGGAAAAACGACCCATTGTATACTTAGATGAGACCTATATACACAACACTTATCACACAAAAAGTTGTTGGCAGAGTGAGGAGGAACCAGGAATGTTCGTCTCAGAGTCATCAGGGAGTCGCTGGATAATCGCTCATGCGGGAACAAAAGATGGATTCATAAATGGTGCATTATTAATGTTCAAATCCCAATCAAAGTCCTCAGATTACCACGATGACATGAACTCTGCAAATTTCTTAAAATGGGTGACGGAAAAACTAATACCTAATCTACCTGAAAAGTCGCTTGTGATAATGGACAACGCTCCTTACCATTGCACTCATATAAACAAAGCCCCTACAATGTCAAATTTAAAAAGTTGTATGCAGGAATGGCTTCGGCAAAAAGGTATATATTTTGAAGACACCTGGAGAAAAGCTGTGCTGTTTGATCTAATCAAACAAAATAAAGGTCCACCGACATTTGCAGTGGATGAATTATTAACAGCTCACGGACACGAAGTATTAAAGTTGCCGCCTTACCATTGCGACCTCAACCCGATTGAGAAAATCTGGAGCCTTGTAAAACGAAAGGTGGCGGATAAGAACGTGGCACAAGATCCAAAAGAAATTGTAAAGTTGACTGAAGAGGCCTTTGCGTCTATTACGACGGAAGATTGGACAGCTCAGTGCACGCATGTCGAACATTTAGAGGAGGAATATTTAAAAAATGACGGCCTTATGGATGAAGAGATGGACCGAATAATTATATCTACGGCTAGTGATACTGAAACAGAATCTGATACTGTTTCCATCCAATCTTCAGACAGTGATGTTCCTATGGCTGCTGATCACAATTATTCAATAAAACTCTGAATAAAAAATTGTAATGCTTTTCTTTACACTATTTTCTCATCTTTTCCCTGCAAGTAGGTAGGTAGTAGACATTTTGATAAATATTATGCCCAAAATATACTTTTGACTTATCAGAAATACATGTTTCACTAATCTGAACTATTGTTATAGGGCTTGAGTAATGAAGTTACAGTATATCTAAAATACTTTTATTTCTTAATAGAATATAAGAGCTTGAATTGTTTCATTTATTATTATTATTATTATTATCGAAGTATGCAGTAATATTATTTGCTTACAATAAGCTAAATGTAAAATAGGTAATTTTTTTGCTCATAAATGGCAACATTATGTTACGCGAGTACAGCGCTGCGTCTGGGGGACTTCTTTCGTGAAAAGGACTTTACGGCCAGCAGTATACACCGATAAATGTCAATACCCTGACAAGCTTTATTATTAACGGTCACAAATTCAAACAATGGACAAAAGTAATATTTCAAAATTCGAACTGGCTGGCGAGAAACAAAGGTTTTGTTTTAACTCGGCGAAACCCGACGCTGTTGTGACGGGCCGCGCGTTCCAATTTTAAAAAATATATTGCCCTCTTATTGTTCCGTTGGTACTGGTGATGTCAAAGTTAAATGTGGAACTGTGTGTTCTTTTTTCAAATTCTTATGACACAGCGAACTGCTTTATGTATTTTTTATCGAGGGAAGCGAAAATCCAGGTCATAATCATAGCTTTTATAACCGACTCCAAAAAGGACTCCAGGAGGTTCTTACATTTATCGTCAATCGTCTTTCAGATTAAAAATAAAACTAACTATAAGGAGTCCACAAAGATAAAAATTACAGAAAAAGCAATTTTTAAAAAGTTCAGTATTGTCGGTTCAGTAGAACGGCTGTAAAACATTATTTATCAACATAGAGTCAACGCAGTCAAAGCAAAAAAGTTCTCGAGGTGACCACGGGCCGGAAGACTTAGTAGCAGCAGTAGCAGGCTTCCCACTAGGTGGACCGACGATCTGGTGAAGGTCACGGGAGTTACCTAGATGCGGGTGGCGTAGGACCGGTCGTTATGAAAATCCTTGAGGGGAGGCCTTTGTCCACCAGTGGACGTCTTTTGGCTGAAACTAACGATAGAGTCAATGTCCTAGGCGACGGCACGTCAAGTAGGCTTCGTATTTAGTTGTAACGAGGTTTTATTTTGCAGGAAACATGCAGTCTGATGTATGTGGATTTAAAAAAAAAAAGTAAAAAAAAAAAGCTCTATAAAGGGCATCTTCAGTCGACTGTAGTGTCCTAATAAATTTTAAAACCATCAACTCAACCAGTTACATTTAATTTATTTACGCTGAGTTGCACAACCTAACTTTGACCGTAATTATAACAATAACCGGTGCTTTTTGTATGAAGTTTGACAGATTTTTGACGTTTGTTAAAGTTAAAGTAAGATGGTGCAACCCAGCCTTTGTACATCCCTTTTGCAGTGTCCATCAAAAAGCCGATCTGTTCGAATTAATTATAATGTGCACACACGCCGGTCCAGTTTTGCGGGATCCTGCATTACTGGGTTCCGCATTAGCGTAAAATCATCTCAATAGAATCGTCATCAAAATAATTAATTAAGTTAAAATCTTTAGTTTAAAAAGTTGTTTAAAATGTAGAGTCTGTTCATGATTTCTGTAAGAGGTTCCACATTTTTGCGAATCGAAGGGATTTAAGTTATTTATTTTCTTGTAAGAAGGCGGTTAAATGTTGAATAAAACACCGAAAAAAAAAGAGCAGTCGCCCGGCAAGCGAAAGATCGTGGGTTCGATTCAACCTTAGGCATTTCGATTATTTCAAGTTATTTATAATTTAGTTTGAGAAGCGATTCTAAACGATAAGAAATTAAAAAAACTGAAAACAATTTCTTTTTTACAATTACAAAACCTAACAATCGTCACGGTATTCCATATAATATCGCCTTTATTTATTTCATTTTATAACTTGTTTATCAAAACATACTTTTAATAACATTTTTCACCTTATATTAATGATTCTTCTACATTCAAAACAATTTTTGTTCAATATCAGTCGTGAAAACATAATTTAACGATAGCTGAAATTTACAGAAAAAAAACAATAAACTTAAACATAAAGGGTCTTAAAAACAAAAAAGTATCCTCAATAATTAAAAAAACGAACGACAAAGACTGCAGACTTAAAAATAGAGTAATTTCTTCCAGTGCCGCCGGTCTTTGTCTTTATGAAAAGGCGCTTCAAAAAGAGCGAATTGTAGGGAGTATTTAAATATCCTTTAAGGGAGGCCTATGTTCAGCAGTGGACGTCTTGTGGCTGAAATGATGATAATGCTGATTTTTTTATTAAACATACAACTTACCTTATAAGAATCCAATAGGTCTTGAAGGTTCTGATGAAGGCTTACAAACATTCCTATTCATCTTCATTTGTTTATCATCACTGGAATAGTCTCAAGAAAAACAAAGAAAAACACTTTTTCAGTATATTCGAACGCACACATTTTCAAAATCATTCGATATTTAAATTATCACATTTTAAACTAAAAAAATATTTCATCCACTACAAAGTATTTATTTCAAAGTACTCACTTCACAAAATTAGAAAACACAGGCACACAAGAAAAAGAAAACAAAAAACCATGATGGCGGACACCTAACTTTTTAATGAGCACAGACAATTAGCGATCGAACGCGCGTTATGTCATCGCGGCCGCGGGCGGGTGACTGACGGCGTCCCTCTCTTCCAGAGGGAGTCTGAGGGAGAGGGGGTGGTCCCGTCTGAGGTACACTCCGCGCTGGTAGAAGCTGGCAAGTTTTGTAGCAAAAGCTAAATGGAATAGAGCTGGTATTGCCACACTATTTTAAGCAAGAGACACCTTTCCCGAAGCACCATAGCCCAGCGTTTCTTTACCCTTTTAGTCCACGGACCCCTTAGGAAATCAAACACAGTTTTAAGGACAGCCTTAATATAAAAGCTACAACATCTTTCGATTACGAGACTTTTGGTGGCAATTATTTATCATTGTTAAATGGTCCATATGTATATGCTCGTGGACCCCCAGGGGTCGTGCCATAGCCTATTTATTTACTTTAAAACTCCTTTCTCTCCTTTTTTCTTGATAAAAAATACGTTCGTTCGTTCGTTTCAGCCAAATGACGTCCACTGCTGGACAAAGGCCTCCCCCAAGGTTTTCCACAATGCACGGTCCTGCGCTGCCCGCATCCAGGCTCTTCCCGCGACCTTTACCAGATCGTCGGTCCACCTAGTAGGAGGCCTGCCCACGCTACGTCTTCCAGCCCGTGGTCGCCACTCGAGAACTTTCCTGCCCCAACGGCCATCGTCTCTACGAGCTATGTCCAGCAGTGGACGTCCTTTGGCTGAAACAAAAATAATAAAATAATAAATATCCTTGGACATTTTACACTGCGCTTCTAGTCCCAAAATAAGCAAAGCTTGTACTATGGGTACTAGACAACGGATATAAACATACTTAAATACTTGTTTTTGTAAATACATACTCATTATACATAGAAAACACGCAGCCCAATACAAACAAATACATATTGTATTCATGCACACAAATGTTTGTACTGTGCGGGAATCGAACCCGCTACCTCCGGAATAGTAGTCCGTTTCGAACCACTACACCAAACGGCCGAAAACACTGGCATCGAGCTGCCTTTTACCCTCACTGGGAATCGAACCAGGGACCTCTTTCTTCTTCAGGTTTAAAGCAAGTGATCTTGTATTATTGTCAGTTTCTATTGACATGAACTAAACCGTAGCACAGGAATGTGTTCGCTTATGACAGGCATTTAACTTTATTTCTACTACATAAGGTTTAAAATCCTACAAAACGCTCACCTTAGCTGCTGTATCAAATTTTTTCACGTACAAAATGGCTTTGACGCAGATGTTCGGGCGAAAGCTTCATATAAGCTTTTGTTGTGTTTTTTTCATTAAAATGTACACAGAACTATGTACTTAGAACCTGTTCTTATTTAACTATAAAATGGTGGATTTCATTTAATTATAATATCTTGACCTGAAAGTAAATAAATGTCAATTCAGATTTGATGTGTCTAGCGGCCGCCCCGGCTTCACACGGGATATCTTTGCCAAATTTTTAAATATGATAATCAGAAAAAAAATTGATTTTAGAATCCTATTTTTTTTCTGGTGAACATTTTATTTGCAGACAAGCCTGAAATGTATCTGACAATCTGAGGACAAATACGCGAAATATGAATACGAGTAACTCTACATTTTGTGTCCCATCAGGAATCGAACCCAGAACTTCTGTGTTGAGGCTTGTTCCTTATCTGTTTTCAATTAACATCAAAATCGTTAACAAAAATCTGATCTTAATAATCATCAAGGTAGAGTTCGTACTTCCTGTGAAAATCCTTAGGCTGACACTTGCAACATCTTACTTTAACTTAATTAAACTCAAAAGTTTATCAAACTCCATAAAAAAACACCCGTTATGGTTATAGTCACGGTTAAAATAAGGCGGTACAACTCAGCCTTGTAGCTAATTAATGTATTTATTCAATCTGAGTAACTATTGTCTTAGTAAGCCTAAATAATAATAATAGCCCGACGGATTATCAAGCTGAAGTGGCAATGGGCAGGGCACATAGTACGCAGAACTGACGGCCGATGGGGCAGCAAGGTTCTGGAGTGGAGGCCGCGTACCGGAAAACGCAGCGTGGAACGTCCACCCACAAGGTGGACCAACGACATCATAAAGGTACCTAGCAGGAAGGCGCTGGACGCAGGCCACTACCAACCGGGCAACATGGAAAGCATTGGGGGAGGCCTATGTTCAGCAGTGGACGTCCTATGGCTGACATGATGATGATGATGATGAAGCCTAAATATGAAGTCCATTTGATTCATGTTTTTGGTAAAGTATAATCTCTACCCAAAAAATAGCGTAACCCAAAGTACGAGGCTAAAAATTGCTAAGTAGAAAATAATCTGTCTGTGTTTGAAGCATTTTTTAAAAACTGACATAAAATCAGGCCATGAACTTTTACGCGACGCTTACGAACTTTCAATCAAAATTAAATCAATATACTGTAAAGTAAAACCTCTTTTCTTCACGGCCGTAAACATAAAAAGTAAAAATAAAAATAAAAAGCAAAGATCAGTGCCGCCAACATCGTAAAGGTGCGCCGTATCATAGCGCGCCATTTTAACGAGCGAATATTCTGGAGTCACTCGAGTTTGTCATTTTTATTTTATAACTGACCCGGCGAAATTCGTACCACCTTTGTTCATCAGAAAATTCAGAAAAAATTTAAGTGTAATAGTAATCTAAACGGGATAGAATTTTCGAAATCAATCCAGTTTTTCTATTCACTAAAAACTGGAAAACAATAAAAACTTTCCTCTTTAAAAATGTACACTTATTGCATCCATTATTGAATGATGATTGTGATTGCAATTTTTTCACATTCCACGTTTAGATTATTCCCTGTCAAAAGCAACTGAAACTTCAGCTTAAAAAAGCTCGGAAAAGCTTTACCGTGAAAAACTGGCCTAGTAAAGCCGCGCTACGGCTTTGTAGCTTTTCTTTTTTCACGATTAGCTTTTTTGGACTTTTACATAAAATATCTGAGTGAGCTTCAGTGTTGGGAATCGATGACTGATTTTAACCTAATCTAATTAGAAAAGCTTACTAAATTTACGTTTCTCTACGTACGTACACTTACTTTTACAACAAAACCGCAGCTTTAGCTCTTAGCTCTATGTAATATAACTAAATTAATGTTGATAGGTACTTGGGGGCTTGGGGCTATAAATATGAATACCTATTGTTGATAAGCTAACATAGTTACTCTGTAGATAAAAAGAGTATAATTCAAAATATTGACCAACTATTAAATTTGCAAAATAGGTTAAAATTTAATATAATTTTGTGTACTTTACCCTATGTAAATTCAGGGTATAATCTAAATAAGATAAACAAGAACATATTTGATTTAAATATACTTATGTATAACTTGACTTATCGTCATAGCGACGCACTTTTACTTTTTGACGTAAATAAATTTATTTCTAGCTTTAAGTTGACTGTAGATACAATGTATCTCTCTAAAAAATTGAAGAATAAATTAGCCTCATTGTTTGCATACAATATTAAATGTAATTATATTCATAAAACTGATCATAGTGAGGGTACTAATAATTTGATATCTCAGTATGTAAATAGTAACAATATTATGACTGTACCTACTACTAGTTGTTTAAACTGAGGCACTCGACAAAGGCCAAGCCCGGAACATTCAAGATTGTTCATCAAAATATTCAAGGCTTGGCCAGCAAAGTCTTAGAAATAGAGCTATTCTTAAAAAGTTTTGATATTAATGTAATATGTATTACTGAACACTGGCTAAAGAAATATGAAAGCTCTTTTCATATAGATAATTATCAGTTAAGTAGCGCGTTTTTCAGGAAGTCTGCCATTCACGGAGGCTCCTTAATATTTGTGAATAATAATATTAAATATAAAGAACGCAAAGATGTAGTAGGGCTATCAGTTGAGCGTGTTGTCGAAATTTCCTGTGTCGAGCTTGAGAGTTACATCATTGTATGTGTGTATAGACCCCCTTCTGGGGACTTTGGTATTTTTGAAGCGGCTATTGAGGACGCTCTTAATAAAACTTGTAACAGCAACAAAAAGGTCTTAGTTTGTGGAGATTTTAACGTCAATTTACTAGATAGCTCATCATCATATTCTGTAAGACTACTTTCCCTTTTTCAGTCATTTAACTTGTTTAGTCAATTTAAGGAAGCAACTAGAATTACGGAAACCACAGCTACTTGTCTAGATAATATTTTCTCTAGCTGTGTCCCTGACAATAAAGCTGTCATACACAATCTTACGTCAGATCACTGTGGTATTAAAGTAGAATTTATTTGTAATAATTTGAATAATAAAAGTAAAAAAAATGCCGTATGTAGACCTGTAACCATTAGTCGTCTAGAACGTTTTAAAAATAATCTTGAAAATAAATTGCATTTAGTCCCGTATGTTCAGGGAGACCCAGATGCTCTTTACAATAACCTTTTCGAATGTATTAAAACCGAACATGACAAAGTTTTTACGGTAAAGCCATTAAAACCAAATACCAAATCAAAGTTTAGTGACTGGGCTACTAAGGGAATATACAAAAGTCGAAATACGTTATATGAACTTTATGGCATGAAAAAGTATAATAATAGTATATCTTTTCTTGAGCATGTAAAAAAGTATTCAAAAATTTTTAAGAAAGTTTGCTTCATGGCTAAGTCTTTTTATATTCGGGACAAGATAGGGAACGCCAGTAATAAAATAAAAGAAACTTGGAATGTTATCAACCGAGAGACTGGTAAACTAAAACCAAGAGATAATGACTTTTCTCTCAAAGTTCACGATAATTTGATATCTGCAGATAAAGATGTAGCGGAAGCTTTTGACAATTTTTTTGGGAATATAGCTTCAGCAACAACTGCCAACTTAAAGTCATCTCCCTCCGAGGCCGAAGAAATATTGAAAACCCACGTGACACCCTGTGACTCGCACTTCTCTTTTAAACATATTACTCCATTAGATATCACTAAAACTTTTAATCTTTTAAACGTAAAGAGTACAACTGATATCTGGGGCATCTCTGTCAAGATAGTCAAACACATTATTGATATAATTTCCCCACAGTTAGCGATAATATTCAATAATTGCATAGAGAAGGGAATCTTCCCCGACCTCATGAAACATAGTAGACTAATGCCATTATTTAAGTCTGGTAGCAAAACCGACCCTGGCAATTATAGACCCATTTCTATCTTGCCCGCTCTGAGCAAGATTTTTGAAAAAATCATACAGGAGCAACTTATGATTCACTTTGGCTCTAATAAACTATTTCATAGTGAACAATATGGTTTCACCAAGGGTCGTTCCACCACCGATGCAGGGGTTGCACTACTTAAACATATCTTCGAGGCTTGGGAGAATTCTCAAAATGCACTAGGGGTCTTCTGTGATCTCTCAAAAGCTTTTGACTGCGTAGAACATCAAACGCTAATTCGCAAACTGCACTATTATGGGGTAAAGGACTCGGCTTTGGATTTAATACAATCCTATTTAAACTTTAGAGTTCAAAAAGTTGACATAAATGGTGTTTTGTCTTCTGGGTCACCTGTGAAAATGGGAGTTCCGCAGGGGTCCATTCTGGGTCCATTCTTGTTTCTTATATACATTAATGATCTACCATATTTTGTTAAGGACTCTTGCGAAATCGTGTTATTTGCTGATGACACATCTTTGATTTTTAATATCGATAGAAGTAAAAATAACTTTGACGATGTAAATAATGCACTAACAAGAGTTTTAAGTTGGTTCACTACAAATAATT
Source organism: Ostrinia nubilalis (assembly GCF_963855985.1). Lineage (NCBI taxonomy): Eukaryota > Metazoa > Arthropoda > Insecta > Lepidoptera > Crambidae > Ostrinia > Ostrinia nubilalis. The sequence goes on from NC_087117.1 coordinate 4,159,979, forward strand.
TACAACTCAATGCAAAGAAAACAAAATGTATAAAATTCTCTTTGCCTAACGTAAAAACAGTTAGTACACAAATAGAACTTAATAATAATGCAATCGATCTGGTAGACTCTACTGTATTTCTGGGAATTACCCTGGATTCAAAACTCCAGTGGGGCCCCCATATAGAAACTCTGGCGGGAAAGCTCAGCTCAGCGGCTTTTGCAATAAAAAGGATACGGTCATTAACCGATGTTTCAACAGCTCGCTTAGTCTACTTTAGCTACTTTCATAGCCTAATGTCATATGGAATCATGCTGTGGGGCAAAGCTGCAGATTTTGAAACAATATTTATTTTGCAAAAACGTGCGATAAGATACTTGTATAAAATGAAAGCAAGAGCATCCCTTAGAGAATTGTTTAAAGAAATTGGCATTCTCACGGCCGCTTCACAATACATCTTAAACTGTATTCTATTTATTCAAAAAAATATTACTGAATTCAAAAAGAAAAGTGATATTCACCAAATTAACACTAGAAATAAAAATAAATTGGCTATACCCGCTTTTAGACTTAATAAAGTGTTTGCTACTTTTATGGGACAAGGTATCCATTTTTTTATAACAAAGTCCCTGATAAATATAAAGAGCTACCGTATAATAAATTTAAAGATATAGTTAAAGATCACATGCTTAAAAAAGCCTATTATACAACTCGAGATTTTCTTAATGATAAGTCATCCTGGGAGTAGGATTATGGTCCTCTCATGCTCGCACTAAAAAGAATTAAAATGAAAAGTAATGTATAAACTAATAATAATTTCTCAAATGTTATAGTGTCATGCTTCTCAATCTGGACTGTTACTTAGCTTTATTATTAGTTTTTTTTTAAAGAGATAACTTGGAATTGTCATTCTCACTAAAATGTCTCTGGGGTGGTGGCGTAGTGAGGCGGGTCGTTACATTCCCTCTAATATGGTCGAGTGAAGCGATGGCTGGTTCACTCGTCATGTCTGTGAACAGGCGCTGCTTTCGGGGACTGGTCAATCCAAGTTATTCAAATTTATGTATGCGAGTCATTTCTACTAGTATCTTAATATGTAAGTCTAGATATTAGCACGTCACTACCTTGTTTAATATACCACGCAATCTTGTATACCCATTCTTATAAGATACACCATACAAGAATGCATGGTAAATTCAGTGAACTGCTCCTGAATCGAATGTACCTACTACTACTATTTCTATTTATTTATATTAACCGGCAGACAGTGGTGACTGAGTTTGTTGCGGCGCTTCTTCTCAGCACTTGCCAAATGTTGGTCTCGAAGCGCTGGTAGGGTAAAAAGATTATGAGACATGTAGAGGCTCCTTAAGAGCAAAATGACGATTTGTAAGAACTATTTATTAGTCCAAACAAATAAAGAAATTTTGACTTTGACTTTTTTTGACTTTGACTTTGAACAGACGACTCAACTCGGACATTTTAATGTAGCAGCGAAAATCATTCGTTCGTTTCAGCCAAATGACGTCCACTTCTGGACAAAGGATTTTCATAACGACTGGTCCTACGCTGCCCGCACCCAAGTACTTCCCGTAACCTTCACCAGATCGTCGGTCCACCTAAAAGTGGGGGGCCTGCCCCACCACCACGTCTTCTAGCCCACCGAAATCGGAACAACGAAAATAAATTTTCAAATTAAGAAAATGCAAATAATTTTATCTTTTTGTAGTAACTAAGTTTCTTGCGCTGCTTCTTCTCTGCACTGGCCCATTTATTGTCTCGAAGGGTAGGGTTATTACTTGGTCGTGTAAACGTGCTTTTTAAAAGCCTTGCAATGATAAAATGAGTTTTGAGTTTTTATCGAGTGATCCCAGAGTAGGGCCCGACCATAAACAAACAAGTCAACGCGGAAAACGAGTTTATAAAAAACGTCATTTGCATCTGCGCGCCTCTTCCCGCCTCCGCGCCGCGATTGGTCGCCGCGCGCCCAATGGCTGGCGGCGTCGATTTAAATTTCGAATCATTTCCCTTTTTCCGCGATAGACAATGAAGGCATCATTGTCGTTTATTTTGATTTTAAATTTAGAATCTCAATGATAAGATGGGACAAAAGAAAATTATTTGGGGACCATTTTCAATCTTACTTTTATTTTGTAGAATGAATTTATTTTTTTGTACAGAAAAATGGATGTCCAGCAGTGTGCATAGTGGACGTCATTTGGCTAAAACGAAAAGAACTGGACCCATCTTCAATGTGCATTATGAACAAAAATCTATTTTAGAATCTTAGAGTAGGCGCAGTTGCTGGAAGAAAATAATCCGGTGACTTGGCCTGTGGACCAAGCTAAAAAAATGGGTCAAGTTGCCGGAAAACTCCTCAAAATCTCAATTTTTATAATACAACGTTAACGATACCTACCAATTAATTAAATAGACAAAATCATCGAACTTTAGTCGCTCATTAACAGCTCGAGCAGTAATCGCTCGTTAGCGCTACAAATTGAACTAATTACCACCCTCGGGCGGTGACGCGCTAGCCCTCTATGAGCAGTGGCGCGCTGGCCTTGATAAAGATTGTATTCTTGGTCGGGACAAAATGTATTTTTCAGTTGGTTGCGCCGGGATATTACATCACAGAACAGTAACTTACTTCGTTAATATTTGAAATAAGTGTTCTAGTATGATTTGTTAAAATTTTGAATTGGATCTCAAATAATTAGAAATTAAGCCTCTGTATCTGTAGAAATAGAGGTAACAAAACACTACGAAATAACAAGTTACAGTTGTTTATTTTAAATTTGAGTTTTTTGAAGTGAAATGTTAACTCTAATACCTACTTTTGTCTAGAGTGTCTCGGCTACAAGTTGTAGCCGAGCCACACTCTACTAGACAAAGCCTACAACACGAAAGAACAATAAGTGGTAATGATGACGTAACTTTAGATTACCAATCGTTTTCGTTACTTTATTGAATCCATATCTTTAAAACGATACTTACGTTCTCAATAATTTAGATTATAGGAGGCTTAAACAGCTAAAACAGCTTATCTCAGTTAAAATTAATAAATCTGTTTGTTTATTTAATTTTTTTATTCTATCGATTGACTTTCCCATGAAAGAATATGCTGTCCTAGCATGACGTCTAATTTGCAGAAAAAGGACGAACAAACGAGCCGAATAAGGAAGTCAACGCGCGACTGCACGACTGCACGCAGCGCGCACGTGCCCGTAACGAGCGCGTGATTGGCTTTGTTTTAGTTTAGAAGTTTGGCGATGGGTATAAAGAATTGGAATGCATTGTAAATTGTTTTGATACGAGAATTCGCTTAAGTTTTTGAAGATTATGAAATTATTTTATAAAAAACTGGAAGAGATCGCTTCCTGCCGATACGGGCTTTCAATGATGATAAATCCCGTTTTTTTGCAGGAACTGATTTTTTTTCCAGATCCCGTTTAGTTGTAATACGTTTATATCATTCTCTTTGCAGTGTCCCGCAAAAAACTGTTAAATTCGATCTCGGAATTCGAAATTGAACACGACCGCCTACTTTTGCGGTATACTGCATTTACTGCATCCCGTAAAACTGGATTGGTATGGGATTAAGGGCCCAGACTACGATGATAAATTGTCTGCTTAGGAATTATGTATTTTTTTAACTGTTTGCGGGAAACTTTTTGTCTCCTAGATTTTTGATATGCACCGCTTCTAGGGAAAGTTCCTATGGAGGGTTATAAAAATCCAAAACACCCTGAGGCCTTTTCAAATCACTTTAGTTATGCACATTTGAACAAAAACAGAAGGGATAATGACGCGTTATGAACCCTTGTTTGGGGGAGGTTTTACCCGTGGCATCACTCGCTAGCGCAGCGGTGGTCCTGGGAACTCGAACGCTGTTGTTATAATAGCGTAGCGTCACAGCTTTAAAGTATACCTTACGGCTAAAATGCAGAACAAGCGAACGATACCATAATAATATTATAAATTATAAATAATTATAAATGAGAAATTTTGACAAATAAACCGAAAATACAATTTTAAACCGATATTGCAACAGTAAATTATTTGGTTCAATTTATTTCTTTGCCTACTTTTATACGACATTTGCTAACGCCATCTAACGTAATTAAAACGAAACCTTTAGTTATTCTACTCCCCGATAGAGGGCAGTAATCATTTCATAGTAGTTCATCTTTTTGTCGCTAGATGGTAGTAACTGGTGGACTTAATTACTTATTTGCTCAACAGATGGCAGTGTAATTGAATGATAGTTCAAGATTGCAATAAAAGATGGCGTTGTAAAATAATACTTGAATTAGTTTTTCTACTCACCACTAGATGGCGATAGCAAGTTGATTAGTCTTGTTATTAGTTACTAGATGGCGTTAGTATTTTTGCTAAACTAGCTTTGCGCTACTAGCGTTTTTAGTGGAAAATTAACTCGACTGATAAAAAAAATTAACATCAGTAATTATTTTTTTACGTTTGTTAAATCAATTAAACATTAAAAAAGAAACGCGGCTACGTCATATTAGTTTTCATGTAGGTATGTATGGTAAGTGATGGTAAGTATATGGACTTGTTTTTCAACCTAGGTAGTATATTTTCATTTGTAAGTTTTTTATGTTATCAAAGTAACCTATCTAGAAATTAAATTTTTTTTTCTCAATTGAAATAAAAACTAAAAATAATTTTTTTTCTTGATTTAGTTGACTCAGACAAAATGCATTTCTAATATTCTAATGCATGTAGGAAATATTATTACTGGTAGTTATTTTATTTGATATTGAAAGTATTGAAAGTGGGAAATCAAGTAAAACAATCGGGTAGAAACTTACATAATTTTAATCTTATATTACATTTAACAATTAACCTATTGTAACTGCTGTAGTCAATATTGTTTCACACTGGAATTTCATTTGAAGACTCAAAATGATGAAAATCTACAAAATAGTTTTTAAGACTTTAACACCTTCACAAACATTACTATGAGGTCTCACAGTGCGCGTGGACACACAGGGTGACACACAAACCAATCACAGAGCTCTATTCAACGCTGTGCATTAGATTGCTTCACTTTGTTTGTGAATGTGGGTGTATTTGAATTATTTTAATAACCTAACACTATAAAGACATTAAAAAGCTAGTTTCTTCATCAGAAGGTACATGTGCTGATCTACTTCGAATCCGTGCAAGTTGTTCGCGTCTCCTTGCAGACGCATGAGGAGTCCACCGAATGAGACGTATGCTGCGAGCCGGGACGCTGGCTCCATGGCTGCTTCATCGCCTTCTATCCTGGAAAGTTATTTAAAAACAAGTTAGAAAACAAAAAAATAAAAATGTTTTTATCACATGGTTTTGGTTGCACAGATGTTAAGACTGAAAATGATGAGTTTAAAAAGGGTTAAGAAGATGATATTGTAAATGTAATATTGATTCTGAGTGAATCGGACTGTTAAGAATTAAGATATCTAACCAACACAACATCATTGTTCATTGAATCATTCAAACATTGAGATTCTAAAATAAACACTATTTGTAATACCATATTTATGAGCACTTGCACTTCAATAATAAAGCCAAAAGGACTTGCAAAACGCTACTTTCTTTGAGATTATTTTTGCACAATAATAAACAAACATCGAAAACTAACCTATAAACTTTCCCCGACATGACATACTCAAAGCTGTCGGCGCGGTTTCCCTCCGTCTCCAGAGGGTTCCATTCCCCTCCGTCGGGGTACCCGTTCTCCCTGAGGGTAGTAGCCAGCACCAACCGAAACTTTTCGCCCAACTCCATCGGATAAATCCAGGAATTAATGTCCAAAATTAGATCCATTTTGAACGATTCTGATTCGCAGTGTAATCGACTCACGCGGTCGAATTTCTTGCCTTCTGGATCCATGTCCTTAACGTTGAATATGTCCTCAAACAGAACGCCTGCCATTGTTGGATATTTCAGTACCTTTTAGCGCTGTAAATGGTATTTTTTAATTTTTTCATCAGCCTCGAAAAGATCGCGAGTTTTTGTTGACGAGGAAACGTCAAAAATGACAAATGCGCTACATGCATTATTTGAACGTTTAAGGAGCGTTTGGTATTTCCTGTGGGTATTTCTCTACGACTGAAATTTTATCTTGAAAATTTTACGATTTATATTGTTCAGCTTATGAAAAAGGTTCCTTTTTATTATTTTTAGAGAATTTTCATAATATAAGTGTGTTAAAATCATAATTAAAGCATTTTAATCTGATTTATTCATTTCATAATAAACGACTATGCGTTTAGTTAGCTCAGCTGGTTGTTGGCAACAATCGTCGAAATATGGTCGCGTTGCTACAAAATTAAAAAACTAACCTCCAACAACGCGCATTGCACGTGTCTCTTCTTTGTTTGTGCATTTATCGTGGTAATTTACATACAGTGCCCTAAATTAGGGCACTAGATTGTTTGTGTGACTCTTCAAAGAGGTCACGAATATTATTTGCGTTGAATAATCGCGAATAAACCGCTATGACGGACGTGCTACCACCCGGCGGGGAAGTCTTCTCCGAGAAGAAAAAGAAGAAAAATAAGGAAGGAGTGTCGCTGGGAGCCTACCAGAAGCTTGGGGACTTCAAGATCGAGCCATCGGAGAGCGTGAGCAAGCTAGACACTGCGTATTGGCCGCTGTTACTGAAGAATTTCGACCGACTCAATGTGCGCACTAACCATTACACGCCTCTGCCTTTTGGCCATTCGCCTCTGAAGCGGCCCATCACCGATTACATCAAGTCTGGATTCATCAACGTGGACAAGCCGAGCAACCCGAGCTCCCACGAAGTCGTGTCATGGATAAAACGTATTCTGAAAGTGGAAAAAACCGGGCATTCGGGCACGCTCGATCCGAAAGTGACAGGTTGTCTGATCGTGTGCATCGACAGGGCGACGAGACTCGTAAAATCCCAGCAAAACGCCGGAAAAGAGTATGTTGCTGTCTTCAGCTTGCATTCTGCTGTGGAAAGTATAAAAAAAGTCACACAAGGACTGGAGAAACTCCGTGGCGCGCTGTTCCAACGGCCTCCACTAATATCGGCTGTGAAGAGACAGCTGCGAGTCCGGTCTGTGTACGATAGCAAACTACTGGACTTCGATCAGGAACGTAACATCGGTGTGTTCTGGGTGAGCTGTGAGGCTGGTTCGTACATCCGTACCATGTGTGTGCATCTGGGCCTGATGCTGGGCGTTGGGGGCCAGATGATCGAGCTTCGTCGAGTACGCTCCGGCATCCAAGGCGAGAAGGAAGGTATGGTGACGATGCATGATATTTTAGATGCGCAATGGGCGTATGAAAATCACAAAGATGAGACGTACATTAGGAGAGTTATAAAGCCACTGGAAGGCTTGTTAATTGCACACAAAAGAATTTTCATCAAGGACAGTGCGGTGAACGCTGTGTGTTACGGAGCGAAGGTGCTGCTGCCTGGTGTACTGAGGTACGAAGACGGTATAGAAATAGATCAAGAAATTGTAATCGTCACCACCAAAGGCGAGGCTGTGGCTCTGGCGATTGCGCTTATGACCACATCAACGATGGCTTCGTGCGATCACGGCGTCGCAGCGAAATTGAAGAGAGTCATCATGGAGCGTGACACATATCCCAGAAAGTGGGGCTTGGGACCCAAAGCATCCCAGAAGAAGCAGCTTATTTCGCAGGGAAAACTTGATAAATATGGAAAGCCTAACGAAAACACGCCATCGGAGTGGCTAAACAGTTATGTCGACTACAAGCCCCCCAAGAGCAAGAGTGAAAACGCTGAAAACGGTGACGCAGAAGAAGAAACTACGAGGAAAAGGACAGCGAGCACTGCTAATGCTGACGACCCCAACAATTCGACTGAGCTGAAGTCAGAGAAAAAGAAAAAAAAGAAAAAACGCGACCAAGAGGAAGCCGCAGACGGTGATGCGACCATGGACGGCACGACAGAAGACGCCGATGACTCTGCACGTAAAGAAAAGAAAAAAAAGAAGAAGAAAGACAGGGAACAAGAGAGACAGGACGAATGAAAACTTGAGTTAGTTATGTAAGTATATTGTTTTGACGTTTTATAATGTGATGGAGACAATCAGTAAATCAGTTTGCACGAGAAGTTTTATTTTACTTAAGAAGATGTTCTTATAATAACAATTTTTATCCTTAACTAGCATTTTCACTAGACTAGATTATAGGGAATATCGTGTTATCTCTAGAAAACATTCTGTTGGTAGATGCCAAATATATAATTGTTTTAGAGCTAGACTATTTAGAGACAACCATAAAGAAGTGACTAACTCAAAGATTGAAATGTAACGTAACATGTTATTTTAAGTGCCTATTGAAACTATATTGTAAAATTGAGTGCTAAAACATAACAACAATCCATATGCGCGTAAGCTTTATATAAAACATATTGAATTATAGCATTTTTCTCATATAAAATTACATTATATTAGCAAAGATACATCTCCTATTTTTATAGTGATATGTTTTGTTGAAATTCTAAGGTCTGTATTGTGAAATTACACTATAAACTCACAGATTGAAGTCTAGTATTGGTTTTTTTCAATGAATGCTTGAATTAGTTTAGTAGATTCATACTTAGGTATCATTTTATAATACAGACCTTAGGTATAATAAATGATGAATGCATATTTTATAGGTGTGCTAGTTAAGCTACAATTTCCTTTGTAAATACGGGTTCGATTCGTTTACTAATCCCATTCTCATAAGTTGACACTAATTCACAATTCAGCGCAATGCCACTGAATAATATTCATTATAAAAACTCCAGAAAAACTGATTTTAAAAATCTAGCAAATGAATTATTTTTGAAATTGGGGTTCTTCAGACCGTTTTTTGTATAAAACGCACGTTTTTTAAGTCAGTCGCATGTTTTTAATGAAATTGTGTTCCAAAAAACACCTTTCTGAAACAGTCCCTAAGAAAAACCTAGATTTAAGTAATACATTGTTACTTAAAATTATAACTTGCATATTTTCATGCACCGCTTTGAATTGTAAATAAGTGAAATATTATTAGTTTAAGTTAGTTCTAAGTTAAGTTGTTACTAGCCATGAGGGCTTGGTACGATAAATGTTGATCAGAAGGCTTGCAGGACGGATTGCCATATCTTAGTTCGGTGATTTTCATTTGTACTGTGTAAGACGTGTTGCAATCAACATTAAATTGAAATAAGGATATTTGTGTTTGATTTTCTTCTAAAACAACCCTAATAATAATCCTAGTATTCTTCTTTAGGTAGGTACCTAACAGACGCACGTCTCATAGGCTGGTGTTAAACAGAGCTTGACTAGACAATGACCTCAGAAAATAGCACTATACTTCTGGTTTTGTGCATAATAGTGTACCTAGAATGTGCTATCAAATCCGTATCAAAATGTTTACAGTCCCCTAAGTTATGTGGAAGCTAAGAACAGGTTAAGTACTCCTTGAGCTTGCATGCAAAGTAAAGCAGCTTGCATAAAATGCATCACATCATAATGATTCCAAATTGCACTTATAATTTTTAATCTGATTTCATTATTTAGTTTTGCGATCAGTCATAATGATGTACCTACGGCTACGGCACCTACCCGTTTGTATTATGAATTAGCCATCTTTTATGATCCATCTTTTACGTTTGAGAAATCGAACCTTGATCCACGGTATACAAACTAACCACTCGGTATTTGGGTAGTTTATTTTAATAAAAATCTTTTTTGTCATTCGTTTCGTGAAACGTGTGTGGGACGGAACGTGTTTGACAACCATCAAATTGACATTGACGGAAGCAGATAGCAAAAAAAACTGGTTTTTTGTGATTTTCGTAAAATGAAAGTGCTTCCTTTAGCCTTATTTCTTTGTTATTTGTTTGATTAATGTTAGTAAAATTTGTGTTTAATACTCAATCCTGTCACCATGGCGGTCCACATTGAATTGGACAGCGATTTGTATACGTATGAGTACTTTCTGCAAGATGATGTGTGTAGATTGTGTTGGGGCAAAGACGCTGTTTGCGAGATCTTTGCGAAACCTTCGGAGAATCAGCAGATCTTGAAGAATGTGCTACTAGAGAAGATAAGAGAATGCCTGGAATTGGACATAAAGGAAGGCACGCACCCGTACAAGGCTTGTTTAAGTTGTTACAGTAAGATAGAGGAGTTCTACATGTTCAAACAAGTGTGTAAAGAAACAAATAGGCGTTTGCACGATATATTCACTAAACACAGTAAATTATTAAATGAAAATATCGATTATAATGTCAAAATTGAAAAAGATGATACCGATTACTCAGATCTGGAGACTAAAGCGGACTGGATAATATTTGAAAGCGTTAACGAAACAGACAATGATAGCGACCACTCCGATATTGATGTAAAATCAAAACCGTTGAGAAAGAAAAAAAAGAGTTCGTACAAAAAGTTACGAACTCCCACGTATTGTAATATTTGTAGGCTAGATTTGGAAACAGTGGAGAATCTCGCTCAGCATAATGAGCAAGCACACGGTATAGAGGAAAAGAGTGGTATGTTCAAATGTTTCGGTTGTGATAAACGGTTTAAGCATCGTAAGACAAGACTGGGACACGAGATAGCTGTGTGTAAAGGTTTGAAAGATGGTTACAAGTGTCCGAAATGTGATCGGTACCTGCCCAAGCGAGGGATGTACGAAGCCCACATGAGAGATCACCGGACGCAGCCAAACGTTGAGTTGCCAGAAGATATATTTCAGTGTTTCAAATGTTTAACGTATTTTAAGACTAAAATAAGTCTACAAGAGCACATGGCGCAACATGAGCCAAAGAAGTTTGTTTGTGAAGTAAGTATCAAACATAAAGAAAGTATTGGTCTATGTTGAAATAGTAATTTATTTATTTGGAAAGGTACACCAACTGTACATGTATACTTACACTATTTAAAAATTAATGTAGTAATAGTATTTATTTGGAGGTTTGCCCTTTGTGTAAAATTCAAGAAATATGCTGTAGAGATGATACCTCTGACTCTGGCTAACTGTCTAAATGGTTTAGATGACAGTTATTCTTTTTCCATATTTGCCAATATCACTTAAGCATTGCCAATACACAAGATGACTATTATCCACAAGATAAGAATCAATGCTGAGAATGCTGTTAGCATTAAGTCCATCCACCTATTTTGTGAAATAATGTTTTAAATAAACATCAAACGTTTACAGACGTGTGGCCGAGTATTCTCCAGGCGGGCGTACCTGAACCTCCATAAACGGATACACACCGGCTCTAAGCGATACTCGTGCGAGCTGTGCAACTACAAGTGCGCACAGCGGTCTTCCTTCAACGTACATATGAGGTAAACTCCGGTCCGTGAGCACGTAGAATTTTGTCCAATGACCCCTATCTACCCATCCTTATCGCTCGCACGTAATTATATTGCTGTCGCGACTGTGCGACTGGCACCCGCAGTGAGTGTGCGAGCGCGATAGCAACATAATTACGCACGAGCGATAAGAATGGGGTCATTGGACAAAATTCTACGTGCTCACGGACCAGACTATAACTGTCTGTTATTACTTCGTTTGTTTCAGCCGAGAGACGTCCACTGCTGGTCAAAGGACTCCCCATGGTTTTCCACAAAGACCGGTCCTGCGCCGCCTGCATCCAGGCACCTCCCGCGACCTTCACCAGATCGTCGGTCCACCTAGTGGGAGGCCTGCCAAACAAACCAAACCTCAACTCAACCTCAAACCCTCTTATTAATAAAAAGTTACACCTAGCATGAACTTTGGATTAAAATGACATAATCCATACTAAATGACAATTTAAGCCAGAGTTCAACTAGGGTGGAACTTTTATTAATAAATTGGAAAAGATCCTACCCGATTACCCGAAATACCTATCTACCTATAGATCTAAAGCAGTTCATTTTTTGGTTTCCATTCATTTTCCATCTGCAGGAAATGGCAAAGGCATTCTGTCATAGAGCCAGTGCAAATAAATAAATAATTGTAATTGTATTGCTTAAAATCAAAACTGTATTCTTAAGTTAAAACTATGTCAAAAGTCCACTTTTGCATGCCGTGGCAGCCTGTAATTAAGATAGCACCTAGTCCTAAGAAAAATATGTATGTAAACCCCTCTGCTTCTACTTGTGTCTGTCTTGTTGGTTGTCCTAAATAAATAAATAAATAAATTCCTTTTTTGTTTTATCTTAGTTTTTGTGAAAAAGGCAAAGGCATATTATGTTATACAGCCTATTATTATTCTGTTTCACAGAAAGCACACCGGCGAGCGTCCGTTTGCGTGCGACATGTGCCCGCTGCGATGCGTCTCGAGTTCCAACCTGAGAGCGCACCGTTTGCGACACCTTGGCGCCGGCCCGCAGTACGAGGTAATACCACAGAATAATAAGAAGTGGTCAAATACCTGCCTTGTTATGCATAAAAAATAAAAAAAAGTTCTACGTACAGAAGTTTTACTTCGATAAGGTATTTAAAAAAATGTATGCTCAATGTCAATAACAATATGGTGTAATTTAGCCTGTCTCAAGAGTCAAGCACCATTTTGTTGACAAACGTCAGTGATCGGCACTGCGCCGAAGCTATAGGGCTGACTTCGGTAAAATGATGTGACGTGAGGTGCCAAATAGCGGAAAATGGCGGAGGAAGTACAAATTATCATGAATAATATTAACTACTTATTTACCTCTCAGTGTCTTGAGGCAACTTAAAAAAATACATTCTGTGTTTTTATTATTATTTAGGCAGTTAAATACTGCACAATATTTAGTACACCATTTTCTTTATTTTCTTCCATCATACACAAGAATACGCGTGCGTAAGGCAATGTTCGCTCGTATGTGAGGCCTTGTCGAATAGTATCCTGTAGGTGGGTCATCGTGCGTGTTTTGTTTTCGATGTAAACTCGCGGAAATGAACAGGCCTGGTAATACGAAGTAATACCAGAGTAAATACAAATGAGTAAGTCATCTTCATAGAAACGCATCGAGCGCGGTTTGTATGCGGCGCGCACGCACACACTGACAAAATTCAGCGCACCTCACCGCTAATCCACGCTTAATTTTGTCAGTGTGTGCGTGCGCGCCGCATACGTATTGGCGCGCTCACATACAAACCGCGCTCGGCGTTTCTATGAAGATGACCTACTCATTTGTATTTACTCTGGTAATACGAGGATTACGAGGTGTGCATTATTTGTAAGTATTATTTTGGTTTAAATTTTATGCCTTTTGTTATCATTTATTTCATTAGTGTCGACACCGCCTTCCCGTTTTAAGTAACTGTCCTAACCATAGGTTGTCTGGAAGAGATCGCTTCATAGCGATAAGACCGCCTAGTTGTACCTTGTGTGTTCCTTTTCTTTCTGTTCTGTTATTTGGTGTGCAATAAAGAGTATTTATTATTATTTATTATTATTGTGCCCTATGCAATACTATTAGAATCGTGTTTTAAATCGTGTTATGTCCTCTGCGAGATTCGAACCCGCAACCATAGTGAGGGAGCAAGAGAAATCAAGATTGGTTTTTCCTTCTTGCAAGTTTTCAACAGTATTGGTGGTATAGGCCACAAGCTACCCATTCGAGACGTCATGACCGGTAGGGCAGCAAGAAAAACTTTCGAGTTCGAATCGTTTGCCTATTCGACAAAATTCGACATTCAATCTTTGGAAAAAGATCAATTTTTCCATCAATTCAAAAATTAAACGATAACTTTTCGTGCAACCATTTCTCATACTAAGTTCACTTTACGACACGTTCACAAGGGCGTTGTTGTAGTTTTCATACTAAATCTTTTGATGGCGATTCGAATACGCAAACGATTCGAACTCGAAAGTTGTTCGTGCTAGCCGTACGTAAATGGGTAGCTGGAACTATGATTGTGTGTGTGTGTGATTTTTAATTTAAAATAGGATTTTTGTGTGCTGTTCCATACTTATCAACATTAAAATCTCCTTCTTTACAGTGTTCAATCTGCAACAAAAAGTTCGGGTACAAACTCAGTTTAGAAGAGCACATAGCGATCACCCACGAGCGTTCCCAATCCTTCCGCTGCTCCGAGTGTGGAGCTAGTTACTGCCGCGTACGCGGCTTACGGCGCCATCTGTTGGCGAAACACGGGAAACAGCTGAAGTACGCGCGCGACAAAACTGAGACACAAGATAGAATAGACACGCAAGAAAAAGAGATAGAGGTTGATAGAGGGTTGTCACAGGATGTTTTGCAGAAAATTTATCAATAAAAGTATTTATATTGTTGTACATGTGTTTTTATAGAACAGTACCTCTAGTAGGAAAAACTTTCGAGTTCGTTTCGTTGCGTATTCAAAGTGTCATCGAAAAATTTTGTATGAAAAATTAAACAGCGCCCCCTAGGGCGGCTATAATATAGGGGGCGCTGTTTAATTTTTCATACAAAATTTTTCGATGACACTTTGAATACGCAACGAAACGAACTCGAAAGTTTTTCCTACTAGAGGTACTGTACCTTTAGCATGAACAACTTTCGTCTTCGAATCGTTTGCGTATTCGATAAAATTCGATACTCAATCTTCGGATTAAACGATAACGTGACAATTTTGATTCTCAAAATAAGTTTCGTGTAACCACATCTCATACTAAGTTCACTTTACGACATGTTCGCAAGGGCGCTGTTGTAGTTTTCTTACTAAATCTTTTGATGGCGATTCGAGTACGCAACGATTTGAACTCGAAAGTTTTTCGTGCTAGCTGTACTGAAAATGCGAGTTGAACTCGATTGACTTGTTAAATGTACTTACGCCCGTCGTATTCATTCACAAACATTAATATGAGGTCTCACAGTGCGCGTGGACGCACAGGGTCACACACGAACCAATCACACAGCTCTATTCAACGCTGTGCGTTCGATTTGCAGCTTCACTTAAGCAAGCATCGTTTGTGAATACGGGCGTTAGTGTTTTTTCTACTTTATACATTTTAAAGTTTTGTATAGACAGAAAGTAAAGCCATTTTGAATGTTGATAGCGTGATCATGCAGATCTGAACTATCAAACATTCGTATTTTTTTAAAAAATCGATGGGCTATCATCATCATCAGTACCTCTAGCATGAACAACTTCCGTCTTCGAATCGTTTGCGTATTCGACAAAACTCGATACTCAACCTTCGAATTAAACGATGTATTGTGTTAATTTTGATTCTCAAAATAAGTTTCGTGCGACCATTTCTCATACTAAGTTCACTTTACGACACGTTCACAAGGGCGCAGTTGTAGTTTTCGTACTAAATCTTTTGATGGCGATTCGAATACGCAAACGATTCGAACTCGAAAGTTTTTCGTGCTAGCCGTACAGATCATTATTTTAATCCCCACTGTAGGAGCACCCTCTACAAATTTTAGTTTTCACTACCGACTCTAGCTAACGGTCGGAGAGTTTTAAAAAGTAAATATAAATTATTTTCCAGATATTGAAATTAAACTCAACACATTATTTACAAGATATTTATTTCGCTATTAATATTCAAAACAAAAATAAAAGTTCTCTATAATATTAAAACATCTCTATCCCGTACAGAGGCTAACATGCTGGAGTATTTACATATTTCATATTGAAAAGAATTCTGCGTAGTTTTGGTGGATGTTAAAACACTGCTAAGAGCAGCATGGGAGTAAAAAAGCATGCTTTAATTGCTTGCACTACACCCCGATAGATGTCGCTAAACCCAATCTTGGGCACAAAAGAGAAAAGTTTATGGGGCCCGCATAGTCTGAGGGCCCGCAGCAAACTCCTTTTAGTTAGAACAATGCTGTATTCAGCAATTCAGGAAATAGAACAAGATTTGATCATTATAATGACAAAGTTATTTTATTATGCTCTACGTTTATAGGTTTTACACTTTGCAACGGGGTGGTTTTGTGTAGAATTATTGTATTATTTATTCATCATCGATAGTAAAAATGACATATCTCACTCACCACATATAAATAGGTGGTCTTATCCAATTTTGAAAGTGGTGCAATGAATATCCGTCGCAAAATGTAAAATTTACGTCACTAATCGTAAAATATTGACAATATAATCATAAAAGTTACCAAGAGTTTAGGTATCACATAACACAACCAGATTTTTACACTTAACGTCTTGACCATTATTCTATAAGACGATTATTTTATTAAAACTTCATTTCATTTCAATAAAATGATTGACTACTTCCCATTTACTTAGACAGCTAATTTATATTTGAGCTCATCAGTTGGCGCCACTGGCAAGTGATAAGACCGTACTCGATAGCGGCGCCAACTGGGCGCAATTATGGAAATGCTGTATTAATTTATTGAGCCAGAGCAATGGTTTTCAATAAGTGGTGAATAAATAACTGATCATTTTTTTCTTTTTAATTCGTAAGCTCTAAGGTACAGGTAGAAACCTGGCCTAGACATATATACCCGTACCTATTCACAAACATTACTATTAGGGTCTTAAGGACGCACAGGGTGACACACGAACCAATCACAGAGTTCTATTCAACGCTATGCGTTCGATTTGCTGCTTCACTTAAGCAAGCATCGATTGTGAATACGGGCGTTAGCTGTGAAGTGTGGGTTTGTTAAAAATATTTTACAACAATACCTTGTTGTCGGTATAGGTTCTAGATCGCTAGGTTTATAATACGGTGGTTCTAAGTACTTCCAACCGAGTCACTTCTACATTCAGAGACCCTAATAAATTCATGAAATGTTATTATTACATTTAGAATTAACCGATTGACATTTTGTAGACTATCTCCTACAAATATTTGTGTTATTTATAGGTATCTTAATAATATCAAATTATCAAATAATTATAAAGAAAGTAGCACACTTTTCAAACCGGAAAGGGAGCGTAACCCGTATCAACTCATGGCGGTTCTTTGTATGGCGCGCGAAAGGCAACGACGGCTCGCGAAAGGCGATACGGTGTTGATCACTTTCCGAGTTGATAAGTCTGCTATGACCTTAGCATTATATTTTTCAAGACGATTTGATATGTCACCTAATAATTGGTGAACAAATTGAAAACATTTGTAGTAAATTAGCTTCACATGAATATTTATTATCCTAAAACACGTAGACATCACAAAGTTATACTATACACAAATATTGTCAAAGAGGAACTTCAATTTATTGCATAAACGTACACAATATTGTTTCACATGGACTATTCAGATATTTTTACAGACACGACAATTTTACGTGCGTAGTGCGCCATTGTTAGGCCAGTTGGTTTCATCAACCAGACAGAGAATTACATAAATAGCCTCTTTTAAGGGTTAAAACCGTTTGTATGCACATATTACCTTTATCTAAGCATAGAACAGCGAAAAATCCGAAATACGACTTACTGCCTTCATCCATTCATTTTTCCGTTAGCAGATTGACTGTTACTTTGCTTCGTTCAACTTTTTGTAACCGCTGTCAATTCAAAGTGTCGATATTAATCTGAATAATCCATGGCAAATACACAACTATTCTATTAATACTTATCCTAATTAAGTTTTAATGATCTTAATTTAATAACATTTACTTAAACTAATAAATATTTGATAAACAAATGTTAAGAAAATAAATTATAGGTAACTTTGTTGTCGAAATGCTTTGAGCGCGTCCATTAGTGCACAGAGAAAAACACAAAAACACTTAATTATAATTTTATTTTATTTTCTGCAGTGTTAAAATTTTATGAAGGCCGTTGAATTCGCGCTCTCCAGTTGGCGCCAATTAGTCACGCCAGAGGCGCCAAGTGGTAAGCACAGCCATGTGTATTTTTTTTAACAATTGCCACTACTTAGTACCACTACTCCCCGCTAGATGGAGTTAAATACTAGTTTATCGTATGTCGGTTAACTGCTAATGCTACAGAGAACGCAATTCTCTAAATAAATATAGCACTGACATTACTATTACACCTATTCAATGATTATTTCATTTCTACGAGTATATACAAAAGGCAAAGTTATTGCTTTAGTTTAAAATGGCTAGTTTTACAAAATTTTACATCTATAAATTACATCATACGTGACAAGGGGTTCCGGTTCCTAATTTTGTGACGCCTTAATTTCAAAATCTAAGGCTGAGTTATACCACCAAACTTTGACCGTAACTTTAACGATAACCGGTGATTTTTGTATGGAGTTTGACAGATTTTTGACGTTTGTTACAGTCAAAGTAAGATGGTGCAACCCACCCTAAGCAATTTTTGCAAGTTAGGTTTTGCGAAAGTTGGATTTTCCAAAGTTAGGTTTTCGCGAGTTAGGTTTTCACAAGTTAGGTTTTCGTGAGTTAGGTTTTCGCGAGTTAGGTTTTCACAAGTTAGGTTTTCCAAGTTAGGTTTTCGTGAGTTAGGTTTTTGGCAAGTTAGGTTTTCCAAATTATGTTTTCGCAAGTTAGGTTTTCGCGAGTTAGTTTTTCGCGAGTTAGGTTTTCGTAAGTTAGGTTTTCACAAGTTAGGTTTTCGCAAGTTAGGTTTTCACAAGGTAGGTTTTCGCAAGTTAGGTTTTCGCGAATTAGGTTTTCGCAAGTGAGGTTTTCGCAAGTTAAGTTTTCGCGAATTAGGTTTTCACAAGTTAGGTTTTCGCAAGTTAAGTTTTCGCGAATTAGGTTTTCGTAGGTTCGGTTTTCACAAGTTAGGTTTTCGCAAGTTAGGTTTTCGCAAGTTAAGTTTTCGCGAATTAGGTTTTCGTAAGTTAGGTTTTCGCGAATTAGGTTTTCGTAAGTTAGGTTTTCACAAGTTAGGTTTTCCAAGTTAGCTTTTCGCAAGTTAGGTTTTCGAAGGATAGATTGTAGTACCTACCTAAACTAAGTTTTCGCGAGGTACCTTTTCGCGAGTTAGGTTTAAATCCTACCCAAGTAGGGTTTTTTAAAGACAGGTGTTTGAAAGTACTTAGATTTTTCCTAGGATAGTTTTTGGAAAGGCCTAGTTTCTTGTGTCAGCTTCTTGAATGTTAGGTTCAGTTATGTTTTTCTTAATAATAAGGTTTAGGAACCTAGAATTTTAAGGGATAGACTTAGGAAGTTTGGTTTTCGAATTTATAATCATTTATTTCGTATGACGTAATTTATAGATGATCTTTCTTCATGATAGGTACTATCTCAAACAGCCGCTAGTTTTCTAATTCAATGATGCTTGATGACGGTTCATAGTTTTAAAAATTACTCTACTACTTACTTACTAATTTTTAAATTACACAATACTTACATTAGTATTTTGGCAAGATGGAGTTGAAACTTCACAAATTACTTATTATTTGCAATTTGAGGAAGTCATAGTAACTGCATATCGAGTAACTTAAGTTTCGTATAGCCGTCGATTTGATCTTAATAAATACTTAACCCGGTCGAGTTAACCTAGCAGCCGTGACGTCACATCGCCGCACTGGTACGGACGGGGCGAACGCGGGGAGGTGTGCGGGTGAGTGCGAGGGAGTCGCATTCAGCGAAGTGCGCAGTTAGCTCGATCGGGTTATACGTGTCCCATTTTGGTTTTTACTTGAGATTTGGTATCTGCTAAAAGTTACTAGTGCCACTTCATTATAACTAGTTAGTTTTATTCCTCAGATCTAAATGTTGACACAAGTAATCTTCAAAAATGTTTGAGGATTGAATCTCACATAGAGATTTTTTTATTTCGGAGCTAAGATATTTTTTTTGCGGTTTTGAAAGAAAGAAAACAAGACACTGGCCATGTGCAAACCGCGCGAAAGAAAATTTGACAGTTCGCGAAAGCTAAGATAAAAATACTTGACTGTTTGTTTCGCAAACCCTTCGCTCCGACGATTTTTTGACAGGAGGGCGCTACTGGCGCCGCCGCCGCCCCGCTGCCCGCTAAGTTCGAGGCTGAGGCCGAAGGCTTGCAGAAGTGTCCCCGTGGCAAAGTCATCTTCCCTCAGAGTACCTGCCAATTTATTGGTATTACCATCTAAATAAAAAGCCTAATACGGCAAGTTGTCCCTCAAGAAGGCTTGCTTATGGTACCCCCGGCTGAGGCACCGGCCCCACCAGGATCGCTTGGTGCAGATCTTCACTGGTTTCAGCACGAAGCACTTGGTCTGGACTACGTTGAAGAACAGCTTGCCCACCATGTTGGAGACTGAGGTGTCTGCCAGCTTGAGACACGCGCGGAACCTGGAAAAATGGAAAAGGTTGTGAAACTTGGTGGTTTGTACAACATTTAAGCCCGTTTTACACCGTTAAAGAACTATGGGATCATTCCCACCTCTCGTTCCCACCGCTGCAACTCCTGTGTAGCCAGGATCTACAGCTTGATCGCCAATAAAACCCAACCAGTGAAGGTTGTCCCGGGGCGGGGGAAAGTTAAACTGTCATTGGACCCGCAACGAAATTAAGTAATCAGAAGAACATAGGAGTTAGAAGTTAGGGTTCGACTTTCAGTGCAAAGAGAAAGGAAGGTCATTGTGTAAAATAGAGTGCTTTTCCACCTCTTTTTGCCCTCTTTGTCATTTTCTCTCGACTCTTTGTTGGTGGAAACAGATGATAATGCAAATGCAATCAAAATAAAATGTCCCGTTATCTCTACCTAGAGTCAGATTAACCTTCTTCCCAAATATTAAAATGTTACGATGCTGACACAGAATCTGCGTGCGCGTCTTCATATTAAAAGCTGTCATAATGTCACACCATAAAACTTGAAATAGGAAGTGAGTTATTCGATTATAGAAGGACATTTACGACACATTGTCCTATAAAATTTGCATTATTAAACGGTCTGAGGCAAATAAAAACACTGTTGCATCTAGACGTCAGTATCGTATGTAAGTAATAAGCCGGTTTTCTATAATTTTAGATTAATTTAACCAAAAACAAACATTACATTTCTTTAGGCTGAGTTGCACCATCTTACTTTGACTTTGACCAACGTCAAAAATCTGTCAATCTCCATACAAAAGTCACCGTTTAATGTTATTGTTATATACTGTCAAACTCAGACTTAGGTATAATATTGGGTGCAGTTTTGCTAAACAAACGTCTAATAAATAGCTATCTAAATTAAATAAGTAGCGTAGTGGCACCAATGATCGACACTTTAAGGAGATATTGGGCTTCTTATTAAGATTAAAGGTCATTTAGTCATCTTTAAACCAAAAGTAACGATTGAGCATGATAAGGTATATTCTTGAGATAAGAATAGGATGAATTATTTTTATTAACTATACACGAACTAGAAAAAAATCCCAAAAAATGAAAAAGCATATAAATCTCCAATCATCGACACCGAATCTCCAGTAGTCAACACCCAGTCATCGACAGCTGCCACTTACCGACACCCAGTTATCGACGATCTCCTTTTTTGGCAAGTACTCGACCAGGTTTAGGACGGAAGCTCTGCCAGTCCTGGCTGGTGTACTGCCGGTCGACTTAGAGGTACAGAAGCGTGCGGCTATGTACTTCGCATCAAGGGAAAATATACCTAACCTCCGATTTCTTAAATAGCCGCGATCGTTCTAAAATAAGCCGATTATTTGATTCTCGAGAAGTCGTTGAAGAGGAATTACCTACTTAATGAATGGCAAAAAAGATGGAATACGTCAGTCAAAGGGCGTCACTTATATAATTTCTTCCCGAATGTACGCGAACGTCTAACTAGGCGATGGTTAGAAATCGACCATTGCTCGTCGCAGTTCCTCACGGGGCATGGCAACTTTAAACATAAACTTCACTAATTCAAACTAGTTCCGTCTCCTTTTTGCGAGTGTTCCACTAATGATGTCAGTCATGAGCAGTCTGCCCATCATATTATCTTGTGGGAGTGTGATCTTTGGAAACATGAACGTAATTTAATGCTTAATTCAATACAACATACTTACCTACATCTGTTTCCGCAATTTATTACACCGATCTTGTCGCGACAAGGAAAAATTTCCGTGCTTTTAAGCGATTTTGTGAAAAATATTATTGGCAGGTAGTTGCTAATTGCTCATAAGATAAGCCCCCTTAATTGATATTTATTTTCCGTGGTGCATAATCTTTTCTTAAAGGTTTTAAACCTTTGTTTGTCACCTGTCATCCGCTTTGCAATGGAGGGAAGTCGAACCTTAATTTCGAACTCTTCCTATGTTCTTCTGAATAATTTTGTTGCGGGTCCAATGACAGTTTAACTTTCCCCCGGGACAAACTTGACCTTCATTGGTTGGGTTTTTGTGACGGTCAAGCCGTAGATCCTGGCTACACAGGAGTTGCAGTGGTGGGAACGAGAGGTGGGAATACTTAGTCCCGATTTTAGTTAAAACTGTGCTCGGCCCCATTATACAGGGTGGAAACGAAAAGTGATCTCACTCGATTATTTCTAAACTATCTATACAAGATATCGAAAAACTGGTTATTGATCCTGAAAGTGCTTCACGAGCTCTTTCAAACGGTATCAGTAATAGGTTACAGAATTAACTGGATCTATCCGAAAATTCAATGTTTTCAGGCTTCATACTAAATGTATGCAAGCCACACAATATTAGAAGTGTTAATTTTTTTTTATTCAATAATAAACACTTAAATTGAACTCCAAATTGCATTCTTATTTAGAAAACATTGGTTTTAGGCTTTACTTACTATAATATTATCAAGACATGAGTGCCATGACTGGCAGTACTAAATGTATGGAAGCTGGTAACATTGAATTTTCGGATAGATCAAGTTTATTTTGTAACCTATTATTGGTACCGTTGGATAGAGCTCGTGAAGCACTTTCAGGATCAGTAACCAGTTTTTGGATATCTTGAATAGTTTTTAATATTATGTGGTTTTACTAAATGTATGGAAGCCGGAAACATTGAATTTTCGGATAGATCCAGTTTATTTGGTAACCTATTATTGGTACCGTTAGATAGAGCTCGTAAAACACTTTCAGGATCAGTAATCAGTTTTTGGATATCTTGTATAATTAAGAAATAATGGAGTGAGATCACTTATCGTTTCCACCCTGTATAATATAGTGTAACCCATTGTTGTTTTTCCCGAAATTTTATCATGGAGCGTAATCCTACCTAGGTACTCCGAAACGTTTAGCAGCAACTGCAATCTTTTCGCAATTTTAACAGCTTCTACAGTTTTTTCTAACTGCTCGGGAGAATAATTTTTTCTCGAACCAATCATCGACATATATTATTCCCCAATAATCGACACTTGTCGATTACTGGTAGCTCGACTATGAATAGTTTACTTCAAATATCTACTAAATGCGCAAAGTCATAAGAACTATATTCGGTTGTCAAATGAAAAATGTTCCAAAAAATTACTATCGACACGTGTCGATTATTGGAAAAGTCAGTTTGTGAAAACCAGTGATCGACACCAACATTTTACTAATATCAAAATAACATTTTAAATTCGTTATAACAAAAATGGATTCTATAGTTCTTAAAGTAACCCGTGAAAAAGATAAAATTCAAATAAGTTACAATACAGTAGTGTAATTAACAAAAAATGTACTCGCTTCCTTAGGGATTTTACTAAGAAATGTTGTTATTTTCACCGGTACTCCAGCCGCAATCAGTTGTTATACTGCCATTATCAAAATAAATTGGCGGATTTTGCTTAAATGTCAATGGGAGGCAGTCAAAAGTGTGCTTTCTATGGTACAGTGTTGACATAATAAGAAATCGATTTTATACTCTTATTTTATTGAATCAAAAAATAAAGTGTCGGTCATTGGTTCTTGTCGGTCATTGGTGCCACTACGTTACCCTTATTAGCTATTTACTGCCTTCTGATCTTACTAAAAGCCTAAAAATAGAGTTCTTCTAATTTGAGAATTTACTGATGGTTTTCTCTCCCTATTCTTTACTTATAAGTAAGTATAAGTAATAATAAGAGTATAAGTAAGATTTCTTTACGACAACGCAAAAGTTTTTTCACTTTTAAAGAGTTCTAGTTTTGGAATCATTAAATATGCAATTTTTTCGATTGGTCATACCCAAAAATTATGTGATATTAAATCCGCTATTTTGCACGCCAAAGCATAGGCAAATAAATCCAATAAAATCAGAGGCATCGTAACTTCTCTGGACATTATCGTTTGATGGCACACTAATATTAAGTGCGAACTCTTCACAATCGTTCATATTTCTGGTTTAGATTCAGGCTGGCCGGTTTATGACGGCGCCGTGTGTCATCGCTTCCCGCCTTTTTATTGCGTTGCAGTTTAGTATGGCGGCTATTTTACGTTTGAATCTTGAGATGATTTTCCTGTGATGCGGATTTAGGCACGCGTGCGAATCCGAGCCGCGTGCGTGTAAAATCACGCTGGTTGCACGCAGGACAAAGATTTCGCATTGTGTGTCCGCAGTCAAACAGCGTGCGTGTAGCCCGCGTAATGAGAAAAACAAAAATTTAAATGCGGGCCTGCTTGCCGACATTTCAGGAAAAAGGCACTAAAGCACTTGAAATGTTCAAAGAAGAAGAAGGCAAAGTGGACCCATTTATGCAAACGGGAACCAACCCACAGTTTGAGTGAAATTGAGTTAAGTACATAGATGGCGCTCAAATAACGCATTCTATCTTGTAAAAAAATTTGGTTCCTTTACAACGACTAACAACAGAGATACAGCACTGTCACTTGCGGAACCAACCCGCTTTGGCCAACTTTTAAAAAACTATAAAGATCTAAACAGCATGGTACCTAAACACTTAATTAAACGAATTATGCAAACCAGAACCAATGTTGGTTGGTTCCATTTAGCAAAAATAGTTACAATTTTTTTATAAATAAACAGAACCAAAGAGTTTTGTTCTTGTTTGAATAATGCAAATTAGGTTAGTCTTGAAGGAACCATATAGCATAGTTCTTATTCTCGCAAATTTCCGCAGTATTTACACGAAAATAAAAGATCCATGTAGCATAGTTCTTAATAGTGTTAAAATTAAGCTTTATTTAAAAATAAAAAATCCGTTCTTATCGTTACGTTGGTACTTTTAACATAAAATGATTTGAATAATAAATTTATGCATTTTAAAACTCTACTCAAGAAAAAATAAAGAGATGAGACGAGGCAGTATGATCTATGACCTTAGCCTGTTCTTCGAAACGAAATAACGACGTTGACAGATCACGAATGAGACGATTCGTGATGACTCTCGAAAACAGCTTGTAGACATTGCTCAGAAGTGAGATGGGTCTATAATCCTTCAACAAAGTTTCGTCGCCTTTTTTGAAGAAGAGTATCACCACACTTCTGTGCCATGCCGTAGGAGTTTATCCCTCGAGGAGGACGGAATAAAACAGCTTCTGAAGAGCCTTTAGTACCGGCGTTCCTTTCAGAAGCTCAGCCGTGATTCCATCATCAGTCATCACCCTGTGCCTTGCTGTTTTTCAGCTGTTTGAGAGCCATTCTAATCTCGTACAGTCGGGATATCTTCGGTATAGTGTCGGGTCAATCTAGCTCTTGGGTCTTCGGCTAGATTTGTGACGGATGTACGTACAACTTTCGTACGTACCGTATCTTCCATCCGTAGAACTTCTCAACCTCTTCCAATAACTCAGGCCCCAACGAGATGTCTCTGCCATCCTCGGTCTTCACCTTGGTTTGTAGGCTTTGGCCAATAGGCAGATCTCTTGCGAATACTTTAGAGCTCTTGTTATTAAATTGGCGTCGGTCGCGAGTCAAAGACTTGGAGATCTGTCTGTTAAGACGCCGATACTGAGCAGCATCTTCAGAGGACTGCAGAACCAAGTTTCGTCTCTCTTCCATAAGTTTATTGGTGAGGTCAGAGATCTTTTTGGTTCCTTTTTAACGACGGGTTTTAAAGAACTTACACCCAATTATCCACACTACTGGTCGTTTGGACAATTTCTACAAACCTGTCATTGAATTCTTCCACATTTTCGCAGTCTCCTAGGCATTCGAAACGATTTTGCAACTCGAGCTGAAAGCTTTCGGGTTTAAGTTGGAAGGGCGCTGGGCGGAGCGTAGACTTCATCAGTCTTGGGTCTGATATTCAATGTGCCTCTTACCATTCGGTGATCACTTCCTGTTTTGATCGAGTTGATCACAGAGACATCATTGAATATATGCTTCTTCGTCAACAAGATGAAGTAGATCTCATTTTTATAGCGCCATTAGGATGCAGCCATGTCAACTTTGTCTGCTTTGGCTTCCTGAGGAAGGAGTTCATCACAAAGAGGCTCTCCCACTCCACAAAGCCAGCCAGCAGTCGGACACCTGCGTTCCTCTCTCCGTACCCAAATAGCTCCACTTTCAGCTCATTATCGGTTCGTTTACCCAGCTTCGCGTTGAAGTCCCCATCATAACGGTAAAATGGGACCGGGAGTATGTATGGCTCTGAAAAGATCCTCATATGTACATATTCTCCACTTCGTCGTCGGGCTGTTCCGTGGTCGGTGCGTATACCTGTATGACCTTCAGCCAATACAGTTTGGTGATTACGCTACCCTCGCCGAAACACTTTCGATCTGGACCACGTTGTTGACAAGGGACTTGTGGACGATAAACCCGACACCACCCTAGGACTGCTGGTCGCCCTCCCGGAAATAGAGCAGATTTCCAGATTTGAGGATTATGGTGTCCTCCCCCTCTCTTCGGACTTCACGTAATCCTACGATATCCCACTGCAACCTGCTCAGTTCTCCCTCGAGTTCGGCGAGCCTCATGTCAGTCCACAGTGTGCGAGTGTTAAAGATTGGCCAGAGGTCGTCGGAGTTGGTAGTCTGGCATTATCCGGTGATTCTTAGCACCCCCCGGGATAGGGGGGCCGCCGGGGACTAGGGGCCGTGTCTGTTCCCAACCATATAGAGGGGGGGATTTTGCCTTAATAGCCACGCTTGGCAGGCGGGTTGGCGATCGCAGTGTTTTTGTAAGGTTTCGCACGGTCTCGGTTTCCCAAGGTCTCTTACGACACGACTCCTGTTGGCGGTGGGGAAGAGTACCTATTATTATGGCCGTCCCCACACGGCACAAAGAAGTTAATATATAGAAAAATATCAGAAGCAGGGCCGTGATAACCAAAAGTGATATGGACTTACTTTAGCCTACAGGAAAAGCTATATCTGAGGCTAAACTAACAGAATGTTAAAATTATTCTGCATCTTATACCAAAACGACACACACGATTTCCACAAAACCCTGAAAAGAAGCAACATAGAAAACGATATCGACGGTTTTACCGGGCCTATCGATTTTGAGGTAGAAGACGATAATAATAGTGATTTTAGTTTTAAGGGTTCGTGATTCCATCGTATAATTTTCGTATTAAATGAAAGATAATGATTCACTATCTAATAAATGGCATTAAAAACTATATTTTATATAGAATGACTTTAATTTTTAGAAATATCACAACAAGAAATCTTACATCCGTTTTGCAAGAAGGAGCTAAGCAACAAAATATGTTTTTGCAAGAAAGAACCAACCGGTTTTTAACGATTTACTTTATATTTTAACTTTATAAAATTTATAAATCTGATATTCCTAGATAGGCTGCAGTATCCCACATGAGATTAACAAGTAATCATTCATTAATATATTATGTACGCATTTTGCAACATCTGTTTACAAAAGTCTCGTTTTCTCGAAACCACCCTGCTGTGGGTTGGTTCTTGTTTGCATAAATGGGTCCAAGTATTAACTATACTGGTCATCACAAAAATCGGCCCACCAACGTTTTACAGGAAACCTCGTTTCTACTGACACAATCATGCGGTGCCTTAACAATATTGTTTATTATTTGAAAGCCCAATAAATATCCATAAACATAACATAAAGAAAACACATTTAATTTCTTAATAAACGATTAACATATACAATAAATGTGACTTGAAAAAAGACCTAACTTTGGGCTCACCTCTGGGATCAATTAGACCAATTTTTATGGTTATAAAACCAAATAATGATCTCACGTGTCCTCTTTAACAGATGGATAGCGATTAATCCCAACTTAACAGTATTAAAACCATAAAAGTTGGCTCAAGCGTAACTACCTATTTTTTGAAGAAGTGACTCTGGATCCTTCTACAGACACATTTTTGGGGTAAAAACCTTTCCTTTAATGAAATGAACTTTAGAACTAGGCTTTCAAATAGTGCCAACATTTGTGGGAAGTGGGAATGCATACGTTTGAAAGTGCTTGTCGCGGGAGGGTCGATTTTTGTGATGACCAGTGTATTTGGTTTCTACTAGACATGCTTGTTATCCTAAACAAAAAAAAGTAGGATTCGTAGGAAATATCAAAATGAGAGGATACAATTTAGACGCTCTTGTAGCTAGGAAGCGATCTCTTCTAGAAAATCTAAGGACAGAACAGTGCTTACATTAGACTTTGGTGCTTCAAATGTTTTATTTAATAGAGCGTTTACAACTAAATATACAAAAGAAAAATGTAAAATCTAAGTCCCGAATAAAACTAAGCTGAAAGTGAAAAAAAGTTTTTGTATCTTTGTGTGTGTTAATAACGTTTTTTCATTATTATTTTTAAACTAATAACGAATACCTGCCGCAGACAACCTCCTCAAATACCCTCATTGTCTATGCCTGGCTCTGTCCGCGCATTAGGGGAATATATTACAGGATGCACCGCGGCAAGTGGCCTGCGTTCGACAGGTTATGGCAGCGCGCCATTTTTGACGCCATCTTTGTTTTGGTTGTAATGCAATGGCTGATAAAATAGTGAAATAAAATTAGTAATTTCATTTGATTTTTAAAATGTTGTCTTATACGTCAAAAGTCTGTAAACTTCATACAAAAACACCAGTTTTAAGGTTATAGTTACTGTTGCGGTGCAACTCAGCCATAGTACATTTTTCAATGTTTCGCGTACCCCTATTTTTAGCCGATGAGAAAAAAAATCTAAATTCAAAATTGAAATCTGCGTTCTAATCAAACACACTGAAAACCAGCGTCGTGGACTTCCCCACTGTGGGCCACACGGCACAAAATATGCTGAGTGGAGTCCCATTGCGTTTGCGATGAGCATTGCTGTTGCGACAGGATAGCACTGCTCACTTTTTATTTCCTTGTAATATTTATGAGCTATTTCTGTCTTTTTTTTCCGTATACGTTCTCCGTCCTTAACTACATCACATTGCACCACCTAACTTAGACCGGAACTATAACGATAACCGGTGTTTTTTGTATGGAGTTTGACAGATGTTTGACGTTTGTCAAAGTTAAAGTAAGATGGTGCAACCCAGCTTAAGTTCATCGTAATAAATGTTTCTTTCTTTCTTTCTTTCAAAAAAACAAAAGAAATAATATTTTTTCGGCAATCGTACCCCTACTCTGCCCCCCACAGCCGGGCCTAATGTCATATTATTATCATTAATACACATTAGTTCTGGTGCAGTCAATAGACTGTCACCCCTCAGAACTATCGTCACGTTCTCTGCTACGAGATGAGAAAAAAAGAAAAATAAATATAGATACTGTAGGTACTAGTGGGCTGAGTGTGAGTTTACATAAAACGGTTTAAAAATGTGTGAACATTTTAGTTTTTGAACATTTCCCGCCAGGGGCGCTGTACAATCCGTCATACATTTAATGTCATTTTTTGACGCGCTCACTAGTGAGCGTGTTTAATGAAAACTAGGCTCTCAGTCAGCGTCAAATAGGTATTGTGCTATTTTGGGTAATTATTTGACTCTGACTACTATACAGGGTGTTAGGTAAATGGGTATATGAGCCGACACTAGCCCATGTTAACATGGTCATATAAATGGTATGGTGAAGTCAGAAATGGCAATGCCAGATTTTGTATGGAAGGTGGCGTCTTTTTTTTTTCGCGCGGCCATCGACCAAACTTTGTTTTTTGATTTACAAAATAGTGTAATAAACCAAACTTACTATGACATAAAATGAAGAATCAATTTTCTGACTCCACCATACCATTTATATGACCATGTTAACATACCTACCCATTTACCTAACACCCTGTATAACTATACCATTTAAAAAAGACATGTAATTTATTTTGAAAATAATTGACGTAACATCATTACATACATTATCCAATCTATCTACATATCCGTCATGTATACAATAGTGTTTTGTATTATTTTGCACAGTACAACAAGTATTTCAAATCATAGCATAATATCATTATTATTATGTCTTTTGAAACAGAGACAAATAATGCGTATATTAAATGCTTTGTCAAAGCGTAACTAATCATGCATAAAATATTTACAACGAAGTAAAATAAAATTTAAATAAAAAGTTACAATGCGTAAAATTATTTGTAATAGAGCCATAGGGGTTAAAGTATGAAATTGCCGATTTTCTCTTCATTTTTATTTTATTATGTTTATTACTAAAAATAAGACCGTAAATTCGATCAATTTTACATAAAACTTATTTCATAATTTCCCACGCTCGACTCTGAGCAAGTACCTGCATAAATTCTTTAGGTTTATTACTAGAAGTAAGGAATATATTTATATAAAAAGCATATTTTTCATAATCATAAAATCTACTAATAATAGACTAACTTCGTATAGCTTACCCATCGACGTAATATTAAATAGCGTAGTTTCCCGCGGTCTTAAACCATTTTTAAGTTGGTTTTTGAATCCTACGTAATTCAAAATTTATAATAACTTTACAGCGTTTCCCGCGCATTCTCAATAAAATTATTGTACTAAAGATTTATAATTGTAGTACCTATTGAAATTTATTCACGTGCAAATTGCTTTAATAATAGATGTTTACAAAACTATGGTAGAATTTTAAGACAAAAAATTTACATAAACCTTTGCCTATTTTTAATTATTTAGGTACCTAGTACTTAGGTACAATATTCTGACAAAATAGTGACTGAATCTATGGGACTCGTTTTGACAGTTTTAAAAAGTACGTCAATTGATTGATGGTGTCAAATTAATGCCGTATCCGTATTAAAGGTTACATTATAGGTAGATTTATTTCATTGTAACGAATAGTGGTTGACTTTGCCTCGAGGGCTTCTTGGCGGAATATTCATTTCTGTGACAATAAACCCGCCATTCTTCTGACGTTCACATAAAATTTTCCTAAAACCTTAAACAAAATGGCCATCGTTCCAGCACATTGTATTAATTACGTACAAAATGGCGTAGTTTTGCGCGGGAAAGCCCGTTTGATCGCGGATTACTGGCAGCTGACAAAGCTTTAACTTATATCGCACTTAACGAACCCTTACCTACTGGTTTTGCTCTTTGTATGCACTCAACTAGGCACAGAGTAGCCACGATTGTAGAGAGTGCGGCGAGACGCGAGAGAAATGTTTTTTTTCCATTGAATCCTAAAATGTTGAATGTTGCCTCTGGTAGCAGTTGACCGTCCTAGTGCAACTTGTTAGAGAAGCAGTTTCAGAGCAACATAACTTACAGGAGTTATTTCGATGTTTTTTTTCGGGATTACCAAGGAAACTTTCAGAGTTTGCAAATTCAAGTTTTTGCAAACTCAACTTTTATGGAATTCAACTTACTGCAAATTCAACATTTTAGGAATTCAATATTGTGTACCTAAAGGGCTTTTTCCAGTAAAAATAAAGTTTCAGGCATAAAGAAAATAATGCTGTGAGGTGCTAATTGTACTGACTTAAATTAAAAAGTTCGCGAATTGAGGAGATAACAAAAATATATTTCAATGGAATGGCAATTTCGAGAAATTTCAAACACGTTTACAACAATATAACCGGCATGCGTTGCAGTGCCACGTGTAAGTAAATATTTTGAGTTAAACCAAAGTTTCATTGATTTTAAGTCATTATTTGATTTTTGTAGTAGTCTAGCCCTTGGTTACATCATCTTACTTTAACTCTATACAAAACTACCGGTTAAAGTTATAATCACGGTTAAATTTAAGGTGATGCAACTCAGCCTTACTGGTTTTGTTATTTTATTTTAGGGTGTGGTCGACAAAACACAAAAGAAACCAAATTAAATAAAAAAGAAAAAACACCTAAAGTGATTTAAACCTTTGATTTCTAACATCTTATTTCTCTAGCCGCGCGGCTGCTCTGCACAAATCGCGGCTCGCTCTCGCTTCATTTGGTAAAGTTCTGGTCAAGCTGCCCAGTAGGGCAGCGCGGGTTTATCGATATCGATAAACGTGTTGTTTATATTTTTCGATAAATAAACAATTTTATCTATAAGTTAACCCAGTGTACTGTACCATAAAGTATACGTACTTCAAACTTCTCCAATATTCTTTTGATTCAATTCTCCGATCCGTTCCTAAAAATTTCACGAATTCATAATGCTTTAAATAGACAGTCAGATCGAAGAGGCATTCCCAGGGCAAGTTTGGCACGCATTGTGACATCAAATGCAAACCCATAAAGATTGTTTAAAAAAAAGAAATGCGTATTTTTGTAGCAGCAACAAAGCAGAAACATCAAGCCCATAACTCAACAACGTCTGGTGGGACAATTTTACTAATTCTTTTACTAAATGTTCGTTGAAGCCCAAGGATGGTTTTTACGGCGAGAAAAATTCGAATAAATCCCGGGCGGAGCCGCGAGCGGAAAGCTAGTGTAACTATAAAAATTTGGCATTAAAAAGGTTTTTCTCTATTTTAATTTCCACGATTTTCTTCCAATCGCGCCCCTAATCGACTAATTCACATCACTACCGCCCGCGTAAGCCTTAAGTGGCTTAGTTACTACAAGTGCCGCCAAATAATGCGGGTAGAACAAAAGGCGGATTACAACCACCCGAAAAAGAATTAGCGAAAAATACCACTACCCAAGGCGGTGGATTTTGTTTTTTTTTACGTCAGAAAAAGGCGGGATCAGCGGAAAATCATGGCTGATTTATTGGACCCGCATGTTCGACGTTTGACTTTCGAACTGGTTAGTTTTTAAAATTGGAACTTTGCAGACAGACTTTGTTTTTTTAATAGCTTTAAGTCTTTTTATATCGGCACTCTACACGTCTTGTACAGTCGACAGCAAACACAGAGACTCTAATTTTTTTATTGCAAAATTGAGAATGTTACTAGGTATGCAAAATCACTTGAAACCTATGTTACAGTTAAGCTTTTACATTTACAAATACATTAGTTTTTATTTTATTCAAAAATACCCAGTAGTTATGATTTTATAGGCATTCAAAGTTCGCTTAAATATTGAGTCCCGCCGACGGTCACGTGACCCCGTGTGACGTACATTCACAGCGTCCGCTCACTAGAAAACGGATATAAACATACTTAAATATTTTTTTTTTTGTAAATACAAACTTATTATACATATTAACACCCAGACCCATCACAGAAATTAAAATTGAACCAAACCCAAACTTGATGCGATTGTGTCGTTTTATTGCGAATTACCTTCCAGCTCCATCATTAGACCCCGATTACTATATAGAATTAAAATACTCATCAATACAAAACGAACGAGTCCAAACTCGATGCATTTAAGTCGTTTTATTATAGAGTTCCTATGGCCACCTTCCAGCTCTATCATCAGATCAGCTCCATGTCATCATAATATTGCATGGTCATCCAAATCACATGTGTTTGCGAAATTTCAGCTTAATCGGTTGCCTGGAAGTGGCTCTTAATTCAGTTTGCAAGATTCCACCCATACAAATATGAGCCAGTCGTTGTAATATGACGTCACGCGCATAAAATGGCGGGCCGGCCGCCGCCCGCACTTTTAAAATTCAATATCTTGGAAACTAATTAACGTATCGAAATAATTCTTTCACGTGTATTTTTTATTTTTAACAGAGAATACAGAAAGCTAAAAAACAAAATTAGTGAACATTCTTCATTGCATTTATTTCAACTGCATAATAATATTATAATGTCACATTGCAGATTTAGCTAGACGTGCTGTCGTAGTATGTACTTTATAGGTAACTTTTTCTTCTCAGCACTCGCTCATTTATTGTCCCGAAGCTGTGATAGAGTTTTTACTGGGACGTGTGTTTTTTTAAGGCCTACTTGCAAAAATAAAATGAGTTTTATGAGTATTAAAAAAAATATAAAGATAATCTTCGTGGTCATTTAAAACTTTGGGTAGTCAAAAAACTAACTAGGCTAGGTATGTTTTGTAACTTTTATTTTTATTTTCGATCTAGCAACAGATTTTTTTTCTCTTTTCAGGGGAACATTACTGTTTTTTCATTTGTATTTATTACAAAAGAAGTTTTAAATTAGTTTACAGGTCTACCACTTTTATTTTCAATACAAAAGGGAGAGTTTGTCTCAACAATAACTCATGCACGACTGGTTTAGAAAGTCCGTCTTATTTTGTGCAGACGAATCTGCAATCGCGATAGGATCGCCGCCCGGGGCCCTATCTGGGACTGCACGGGTTTCCAAGCTTGCCGAAGGCTTAAAATCACTTATTTCCTTACTTTGATTTAAGTCTATTTTATGTCTCGGCTGTTGTTATTCCCAAATAAATAAAAATAAAATAAATAAAATGAAACTTTTAATAGAAATCCGAACAGATTAAAAACAATATTAAAAACCCTAGAGCGCTTTGGAAATCAATAAAAGAAATAACTGACCTTAAGGCAAACAAAACCACCAATAATGAATTACTAGGTATTATGAACTCGCCGATAGATTCCGTAAACCACATAAATAATTTTTTCGCAAACGTTGGCAAACAACTTGCCGAAGACATCATCAATAAACCCTCTAATGGAAAAGTCCAAACCATTTAATTTTGCCGGCGCCCCAATCATCATCATTCGTTTTATTGGGGACTGATATTGAGGAGATTAATGCGGTTATCTCAAACTTAAAATCTGAAAGTGCCCCTGGCTGGGATGGAATCCATATTAAGTTTCTCAAAATGGTCAGACCCATTGTTGTTCCCATCATCTGCCATTTAGCAAACCTCTGCTTTGAGAAAGGTATCTTTCCCACTGTTCTAAAAAAATCCATCGTCACACCAGTCTACAAAGGCGGTAACAAAAGCGACCTTAATAACTACAGACCTATTTCTGTCCTGCCGGCTATCTCAAAAATAATCGAAAGACTTATTAATGCTCGAATCATTAACTACCTTGAAAATTTCAAAATCATTTCCACCTCCCAATTTGGCTTCCGTAAGGGGAAATCCACTGAAGATGCGGTCATGGATTTGTCTTCTCTGGTCACTAAATATTTAGATCAAGGAACTAAGTGTCTAACGGTCTTCTTAGACCTAAAAAAGGCCTTTGACACAGTGGCCATACCCGTACTCCTAGAAAAAATTGAAAACATTGGCATTCGGCCTACTCCATTAAACCTACTAACAGACTATCTTCGGGACAGATCGCAGTGTGTTAGGATAGACGGTTATTTAAGTAACGCTACAACCACTGAGTACGGAGTACCACAGGGTAGCGTACTGGGCCCCACTCTATTTCTAATATATCTAAATGACTTGACAAACCTTAATATTGAGGGTGGTCGTATTTTTTCCTACGCGGATGACACGGCCATCGTATTTGGAGGCTCCTCCTGGAACTCTGTGTTTGATATAGCGGAGAAAGGACTCTTTAAGATCTCTAACTGGCTCAAATCTGCTCTCCTAACCCTAAATATTGCTAAGACCAACTATATTTGCTTTGCTATTAATAAACGAACACAACCATCTATTAACTACGAACTAAAAATTCACTACTGCGACTACAGTAACACCAAATCCTGCGGTTGTGCTGCAATCAAATGTGTAAACTTCACTAAGTACCTCGGGGTAACTCTCGACCAACGGCTATCTTGGCATCATCAAATAGATTATATTGATGATAGAATAAGAAAACTTGTGTGGATCTTCAAAAAACTGAGGCACGTCACTTCTCAAAATCTTCTTAACAGCATCTACATAGCTTTGGCCCAATCTGTCATGATATATTGCATAGCTATCTGGGGAGGTGCCACAAAATCTAAATTCCTCGAGGTAGAGAGAGAGCACAAAGATGCTTACTAAAGACGATGTTTTTTAAACCGTACAAATTTCCCACAGACGAATTATACGAAACCTATAACATAATGTCGGTTAGAAAACTATATGTCCTAGCATCAACACTTAAAGTACATAAAACCATGACATACAAACCCGACTTGATGACTGGTAGAAGACAAAACAATGTGATACCTATTCCGACTTGTAAAACTGAATTCGCCAGACGGCAATTTTATGTTCAGTCTACTTTTGTATACAATAGATTGCATAAAAGACTTAATATTTATAAATTGCAATACTCTGAATGTAAAAAAATCCTGATAAAGGGACTTGCATCTTTTGGCTACCATGACTTAGAAGACCTTCTTTCAAGGCCTGTACTGTAGGCTTTTATTCGAACTTAACCGTGTCTTGAGTAGTGGTCTTTAAAAACCGATCCCAAGATTAAAATCGTAGGGCTACCCATCGCACACAAACTCACACACACACACACTCTCTCTCTCTCTCTCTCTCTCACACACACACACACACACACACACACACACACACACACACACACACACACACACACACACACACACACACACACATACACACACACACACACACATACACACACACACACACACACACACACACACACACACACACACACACACACACACACACACACACACACACACATGCACGCACGTACACTTACAAACAGTGAGAATCGACCGTTATTTAAATATTTAAAAATTGTAAGAATTTGCTTCTTTCTGTAAAAAACTTCTACTGAAATCTAAAAAGATGATTTTATTTTGCATACTAGTGTTAAAGATTACCTATGTACTTAAATTATCGTAACCAGTGTAAGAAGAGCGGGGCCTCCTGCCACAGGTATATCCATATACTTACTAGGTAGGCCCCAGCCTCAGATTAATGTAAATACCTGCTTGTAAAAGTAAATAAAAAGATTTTTTTTTTTTTTAAATCACTTAAATAATACTTAGTGAAAGGCAGTTTTCTTAGTTTAGGTATTTTTCCTTTTTGAAACATGCAACCTAGTTCGTTGTTCGTTCGTTTCAGCCAAATGACGTCCACTGCTGGACAAAGGCCTTTCCACAACGACCGGTCCTGCCCCTGGTACATCCCGTGACAATATCTAGATATCTAGATAGATATTAGAACCTTTCATTCAAGATCTCCTCTTTACTTGACTGTTTATTTTGACACTTGGTTTTAGCCCCTTTGCCTAAAAATAAAGAGTCACAAATGGCCAAGGAACTGAAGGAATTAAGCTCACAAATCAAAAAGGCTGTGGTTACATTTCAGAATCAGCAGAAAATCGGTAGACCGTGAAAGTGTGACGTCACATGTCACTAGTGGATGCGCGCCTGAGTTTGAGAGCCACTGGCCTAGGAAGATCACCCACGCAGAATAACGGTCCGATGCCAGATCGGCTATTATCCGCCGATTTTGCTGTTTGCACGTGAAAATTGGGACAAAACTGTGCATATTTAAAGTTTAGAAACATTTAATTTTAAGAAAAAACATAATTGTACAGTCACCGTCAAATAGATTATGTCACCCAAAATAGCCAAAAAGTTCGCAACACGTCTTACAATTGGAATTTAAGGTTGTGTTGTTAACTTTTTGGCCTATTGTTATACAGGGTGTCCCAGAATGGGTGAATCAAACTGCTAGGGGAGGTAGCTCTACTAATGTACTATCCCTAAAAAATATGAAAAAAAAAATAAAGCGCATAAGGACACATTTTTTTTTTAAATAAAAATAAATTAGCTTTGCCTAAGTATCTGGCTATAATTGCTGCGTTTGGAGTTTATTTGTAGGTACTTTTTTCTTACTAATATTAATTGTACATGATCGCTTCGTTTATCTGTAAACAAACTTTTGAAAATAATGATTAGATTTCGAGTTTAGAGCACAAATTTTTTTTTTCATATTTTTTAGGGTTAGTACATTAGTAGAGCTACCTCCCCTAGCAGGTTGATTCACCCATTCTGGGACACCCTGTTTAGTGGAATGTGCCATTGTAAAAATTTCATAAATAAAACTTTGTTTGGCAAACTAGTATTAAGAACTCGATTATAACTTCTATTGATTTTTCAGGAAATTATAATACATACCTATGTTTCCAAGGGTAGAATGAAATTTTCCTGAATCAGGCACACTGCTATGGCTAAAGCGTAAGTGTCTGCTACAAGCTTATCTTGCTACCGATTTTGAAAACGCATTATTTTGAAAAACATCCCCCAAATCAGCCCCAACTTATCTCCCTCACTCCATCTACCAAAGAGAGAGACACTAAATTTACCCGATACAATTGGTAGTTAGCGCGCGCCGTTCGAAATTCGAATTTTCGAACTAATGGCGTGGAAGCCATAGACTAAACAGGTGGTCTGTCGGTGCGAAAGTTCGTTGCAGATTCTCGGATAAACTAGGTCAGATTTTTACCTAACGTTTAATACTTTTCAGGTATTTATTTCTAAGTTATTTTTACCATAATATTCAATAATGAGCTGAAACTAGTTCAGTAGTAACATTTATAACTGTAATTCCTAAAGGTAGAGATTTGGAACTTTAATGATCCATAACCTTTTATTTTAAAGAAATCGGAAAGTCGGGATTTAGGATTTGTGATAACAGCACACTGACACTGTTTTTGTCCCATAAAAAAGTAAAAACGAATCCAAACCGCTCCCAATTTGACACAATAAAACACCTATTTTTCCCGCCACAACCGCTGTCACTTTGACAGCCGCCGCCATCTTTTATGGCCGCGTTCCGTTATCGGCGCGCTCCGCGGGATTTATAATGTGTGAATAATACGCCCTACGAGGTTAAATACGTTGTCTGACAATACATAAATTATGAACGACGTAGGGTGGAAAGATGTTGGTATTCTTCGGGTGAGATAGCTATTTTCTTGTTTATCGGGGCGGAAAGGTCTCTTTTTGTTGTCACCACAATGGCGGGGTGTCATGACAGTTTATTAGTAGGTGAGATTATTTTATTGGCAACATTGGGAGCGGCATTCAGCTTGTATGTTGCCTACATTGTACGAGGTATAAGATGGAGTTTTTTCCGTCTTATGGGAAATTAAACTGCAAAAAAATGTTTCAATTTAATTTTTAATTATTGAATAGTGATTTTAATCTAAAAATAAAATAATTTTGATTTAATAATTCATGACTAGATAAATAAATAATTATTGTTTCAGCTCAATGTAGGTAACCGTACAGTTCGTGCCATACAGGAAGTTGAATTGAAAGAATATTACTGGGAAATATACTTATTATTTTTCAATTAGGTATGTACTTATTTAGTAAATAATTGAATCGGCTGACTGAAAAAGGGCATTTACTTACCCAATGAATTTTAATTTAATTAAGCTGAATGAATGGTTTTGACACATTTTAAAAGTATGTCAATTGATTCGTTATTGACAGGAAGTTATACCTCGGACGAATAATACAGTACTAAACATTTTTTTCTTCGCGCCAAAACTTATTAAGCTTGAATTTAGAAGTGATCTATTACAATAAAAAGAACTTAAACAAGCCTATTATAAAATTTTAATTAATCTTATTAGATAAAAAAGCCAAGACCCAAGACCTACCCCAAAGTCATTCGTACCGTGAAAAAGTCAATCTGTTTTGTTTTTTTTTTGCTTTCGACGGTTCCACAAAAGGTATTTTATAATGCACAATCCGGTGAGTATCGATAGTCCTGATCTCGACTCGATAAGGATCGATAAAAGCTAAGGATCGTGTTCGAGCCTTTAAGAGTTTTTTATTCGAATAGCTATAAACACCTAGTTACTGTTAAAGTTAGAATACGGTTGTTTTTTGTCAATCATTATTAGGTACCTGCCTATTTGACTGTGAACCGACGATCTGGTGAAGGTCGCGGAAAGTGCCTGGATGCGGGCAGCGCAAGTCTGGTAATTGTGGAAATCCTTGGGGGAGGCATTTGTCCAGCAGTGGACGACATTTTGCTGAAACGAACATGCCTATTTGAATTTTTCGTCTCTAAAAAACCTACGAAATTGCCGTTTTCTGTAGAGAATTTAAGGAAATCTTGTTTTTCAGTTCAAACATTTTAAGGTATAATTCCCATCAAACAAAAGAAGAAGAAGAAGACATTTTGCAAAATTTCGTGGTTAAATTGAGAAAACATTATTTTAAGTGTTTATGATTCATAAAATAGAAAAATCTACTTGAAAACATGTAAATTGATGCAACTTCAGATGCCTTTTTGAAGAAAAAATACTTAAATTTCAGACTGAGTTACAACACCTAACTTAACGGTAACTATAACGATGACCGGTGTATTTTGTATGGAGTTTGACAGATTTTTGACGATTGTTAATGTTAAAGTAAGATGGTGAAACCCAGCCTTAATATAGAGTCTATACTAAAATAGATGAGCAGCAAACTAGAAAACAATGAATTTAACAAAATCAAGTCATATTTTTTACTTTTTTTTACAAAATAACTCAAAATATCTACTTAATTACTACCGTCTTTTCCCACTTGTTTACAAACTATCTTTGTATATTACAAATAAATGATAAAGCCGTGCTTTGGGATCTTTCTGTGGAGTTAATTTATGGGCACCAATTAGAAGGCACGCCAGATACTATCGGATAGCCCTTTTATAATTGTAGGAAGTGCAGTGGAGTCGAATGATGAAACTTTTTTTTGGATAAATTCGTGATAAGTTTTTCCCATGAATGTCATAAGTTTGTGTGAGATTGATACTGAATAGCTGCGTAAGCTGCGTTACAGGTTAGAAGTCGAATTTATAAAAAAAAAGTTTTATCCTTCGACTAATAAATTGATATCTTAGTAAGGTATTTCATTGGATTTTCATCGCTAGAATTAAGATGGTTTCTAGAAGTATGTTTCCTAAGTAGGTATAAGTTCTGTGAGAAGATTATGATTAAGTATTGACAACAACAAAATAATTTTCTGTTTCAAACTTAAACTTAATAAAAATACAAAAAAAAAACAATTACATAAGCGACTCTACCCCACCCTGTCCCAAAAAACCTTATCATGGCGACAGCCGCGGAGGTGATACTAGTTTTATTTCTATTTATTTCATTATAACCCATTTATTTTACGTTTTTTTGCCCCGCCCTAGGAAATGACTCTATTAATATAATGCGACTGTATTTTGGGTACGATCCTTGATTACAGAAAAAAATGTGTGAACGTAGCAAATTAGAGGTTGATTAGGCATTTATGAGGTTTTAGACGATAAAATATAGTTATACGTATTGATTAGAGTAGTAAATATTTTAAAAATATCATTGTTAAACTAACATTTAGGTGATTATAAAGAAATTGTTCACAAAACAAAAAAATAAGTACGTTAACCGAGCAGTCTAAAAATAGAGTAAAAACTTTTTTAAACCATCGCGCCAAAAAAATCTACTAGTACTGGCTGATATTAAAAGAAAGAAAAAACGCAATATACCTACCATCGCGCCAAAAAAAACTGCTAGAACTGGCTGATAAATAAAAGAAAAAAAACCAAGTGCCCATTAAAAAACAACCAAAGCAAAGACATCACACCCATGCAGGCTTACCTTTCGTCGCAGCGACAATGCATCAGCGTGTTTACGCGCCAATTGTACAGCCCATACTTCTTCTCCATACCCCCGATCCAAAACGGACACCTTAGGTCGTGGACCCTGCAGCATCTGTCAGTTCTTGTATACCCTCCGAGTTGAGAATACCGCGTGGCAGAAAAACCCTTGCCACACCATTTGGTACCCGGTACTCGAAGGAGTTCCATCGCGTCGCGTTTCGGTCTGTTGAGGTTTGACGTTTTACTTTTTTTACGGCCAGGGTGGCGCGATGTGATGACCTCTTTCGTTTTTGTTTGCTTTTTTTTGTTTTAATGGCTTTGTGCCACCGACGAAGATTTTAATAACTGCCAGTTTTAATGTCCGATTCAAAAATCAGAAGAGACAACCAGTAATAGTGATGTTACTGGAATTTTTTTTTTCTATTTTTGGACTAGCCTTTATAGGCGAGAAATATAGCAGTAAAAACTTGTGACCAACATAATATATATTTCAAAACATACCTAGAAACTTAAAAAATAATATTGCTCTAAAATTCCGTAATTGCGTAGGCCAAAAGGCGACC
Organism: Ostrinia nubilalis; assembly: GCF_963855985.1. Lineage (NCBI taxonomy): Eukaryota > Metazoa > Arthropoda > Insecta > Lepidoptera > Crambidae > Ostrinia > Ostrinia nubilalis. The sequence continues at coordinate 4,202,001 of NC_087117.1, forward strand.
ACCAACGGATTTTTACTACAAAAACCATAAACACGCCGGTCCACGTAAATCCGTCATAGAACATAGACCATAAAGTCGATAGATCATTGCGCCGAATGATCCATAGATCACTTTTACAGCTCCAAGCGATTGGTAAAGTTAATTAGGATTATTGAGGATGCGAAGAATTTCTTCAGCAATAAAACTTTAATTACAATGCAGTTATACTTGATAGCACGTCGAGATAAGCAAAGATGCACTTTATGTCGTTGTGATAAGTGCGAATTTGCAATCAAAAATATCTTTGAAAATTACTAATATCCCGGTGGATGTAAGTGAAGTTATTTAAAGCAAAAATGCATTAAACTAACTGTATATTATGTTTAGGAAATAAGATTTAGCATTCGCTTCCTTGTTCCAACTTTGACAAAAAAATAATAAACAAAAGGAAATTCCCATTACAAAGAACGGATCGGTTTTTTACGGGACACGATCCTGCAAAAAACGGACGACTCCGTGAGAACAATCTGTAAATGTGAGTTCACGACAGTCCAGATTTGCAGGAGAACATGGATCTATGGAAATCAAGCGTTCCCAGAGGACTGAGGGCGTAGTGTGAGTTTATTAAAAATGTATGAAAAGTTTAGTTCTTGAAGGTTTCCGCTAGGGGCGCTGTACAATCCGTCATACATTTAATGTCATTTTTTTACGCGGTCACTAGTGAGGACTTTTGATGTAAACTCACACTCAGCCCTCTGACATCACGTAGGGATATTTTAACGAGCTCAAATGAGCTATAAACGCCGTGATATAGGATTACAGATCCTTGATATGTTAACGGCTAGTTTACTGGATTTTATTATTTATTATAATTGATGCAATATTTTTAAACCTGTTAAGATTTAGAGGAGACGTGATGGGACATTTTAATGTTTTTGTTTTTTAAGTTATGTATAACCAAGATATCTTGATCTATGTACGAGCAATATGGTATGAGTAACAAGGCCTAATGTCAAAAATAAACTTAAAAAAAATGTACAAGAAAATGGCTCTATGCTAAGTTACCTAAACGGGACTATTCCGCTACACCGCTGCAACTCCTTTAAAGCCAGGATCTACAGCTAATTTACCTAGGTATACCTACTTTTATTTTATTAGCAACATTATGTTGTTGTTTACATAAATGATTGACAGCACAGTAAAAAAACCTAGGAAAATTCACAAGTGCATTAATTGCACACTAGCGCTACAGAGTTGTGCTTTCGTCTTTCGTCACTTTTTAAGAGACATCCCAATTAAAAAATAACAGCCCTGCATTTGTAAGTATTCTTTTTAATGACACTTACCATATTTTGTGTAAAAATACCCACCCCTAATGCGAAAAGCGTTGTATTTGTTTCATATAAGCCCCATTTTAACCGTAATTTGAAAATCAAAAAATACTATCTAAATCTAAATCCACCACCGAAAAATTAAACCACACACGAAAAACACCCAAATCAACATGAAATTAAAGTCTAGGCTATTTTCCGAGTCTTAAAATGGTTTATTTACAAGGAAGCAGTGCAGTTTTCCTATCTACTCTATTAAATACATAAAAAAGAAAAAAAAATGATTTTATTACATTATTTTTTATTACAGATTATTCCGTGTTCTACGAGTATCTATGCAGCAAAAGGTCAGTTCAAGGTCCAAGGAATTTTATAATAGTACATAAAGAAATAAAATGAAGATTTAATGTGACGTCACTTTTAATCATCATCATCATTTCAGTCAAAGGACACTGCTGGATCATTGTAATCTTTTTACAATGAACGAATCTAGGATAGGACTTGAGAGCCAATTTTGATATTTTTGAATTTTAAATTCCGTACCCCAAATCGAAAGCAAAAAAAGAAAACCTTCCAAATTCAAACATAAAAAAACAAAACCAACCTCCTATCGCATCGGCAGTGAGACACCGTGTACGGCCTAAAGTTGAAGTAGCCGAACCTCTTCTTGAAGGGGCCGATGTTTCGTCTACAGTTATCGTGCGCTCTACAGCAGCGGTCTTCGTTCCTATGATCGTCCCCCAGTTCGGCGTAGGTTTCGGCCAACTGGCCAGCGCCGCACCACTTCGTCCCCGGCACTATGAAATTTTCACGGAATGACCTGCGCGACCTGTTTTTTTTATTAGTGTTAGTTGCTAGTGAAGAAAAAGTAAATCAAAAAAACAATAAAACTGAAACTAAAAACATTAAAGAGAGCAAAGAAGTAGAAATTAATGTAGAGTGCGAGAACCCAGGAAATAAATTATTATGAAGTGATTGGAAAATTATTTTGAAGTAGAAAAGAATAATTAATGATTAAAATAGAGGAAGAAATTGCAAATGGATTGTTGTAAAATAATGAGGTTTAGTTGTTTATTAAAGTATTACCAGAATCCTTTATCCAATTAGATTTATTAAAATTAATTAGGTAAAAGTAGTTACTTTGTTTAAAACATACGTTACTTTTTAAAAAATATTACAGTATTTTTTAGTAAAAGTTATTTCAGTTAAATATTATGACATTAAATTAAAAACACAAGTGTTAATATTTTATTTTCTGTACTGTTACTGTAACTGTACCTATAGGTAAACAACTGTCTATTTTTCGTACGAAATAAAATAAATAAGAATATTCTCTTTATTAAATAGGTGATTGTAAAATAAAATTAAATCCAATTCACGTACAAAACATCACGAAAGAAATAAATCCTAATATCAAACCGATTGTAAAGAACCGACTTTACATTATGTTCCATTTTTAACCGACGAAGAAAAACAGAGGATGTTCTCAAGTCGAGGCGTATTTTTTTTTTCGTTATTTTTATTTACAGAGTTTCAAAATTCTTTTTTTTTTCAATCTTATATCAGCGAGGCATTGTACAGCCAGCGTCAAATAGTTTGAGACACCCAAAGTAGCCAAAAAGTTCGCAAAACGTCTTTATTACAATTGAAATAAGGTGGTGTTATCAATTTTTTAACATCCAATGTCACGAACTATTTGACGCTGACTGTACCTACTTGACACTGGCTAAAATATGTGCAAACCGAAGCCATTAGAAATATTTTAAAAAATGCGAAGTAAAATTTTTGGTGCTTTTTCTGATTTTTGAATGGACGGAGTTTTGAATTTCGAATGATGAGTGAGGCAGGTAATGGTATGCGAAAGAGGTCATAACATCGCACAGAAACCAGGAAAGTACTGGAAAATGTCGATAGATGGCGGTGCAGTAGTTTTGTAAACTTTAATAAGGCTTATCGTATTTTCACTATAAGTATAGCGCTTCTGAGCCAGTGCCTGATGGGAGCGGCACGGGAGGGGTGACTTTCACAAAATATTATGTCAAAGTATGTATGTTACGGTCAAAGTGATAAATGTGAAAATTATGAATAATCGCCGGTTATTATGAATAATTACCGCATGATTTGGTAAATGTGATTAATATGAGGTCATTTATGTGTGTATAAAACTAAATAGGCGGCTTAGGGGTGGCCCAAGGGCCACCCCCGCCGCACCTTAACCTATTTTTCACTTTAAATCAAAACATTATGTAATAGGCATCATGGAAAAGTAATATTATGCAAGAAACATTCCAAACTCATTATGCCAAATTATATTAATATATGATATCAAAACGTTCAAAAGTTTGGCTGTACACGAGCACGTACACAAATGTAGTGCTCTTTTATGAAATTTGTTAGTACTAAGGTTGAATTATTAAATAATCACTGTTAAATGTGATTAATTTATCACTTTTACCGCGACTGTCGGTAATTATTCATAATAACCGGTTATTATTAATAATTTTCAATTTATCACATTGACCGTAACATGTATACAAATCTGAAGATTTGAAGTTTCGCTGACGTTTGACGTCGCAAAAACACTCTCGTATCTTAGGCACTGACTCAATTAAGCATTAGATCTATAGCATACGACTACGGTCGAGTATAAAGGTGTCACTCGACCGACAGTGGCAACGATTGAGTGCAAATACGGTAGCTCTTATTAAAGGAGAGATAGGTAAAGCTTTTAGCATATCTTCTGTAGATTCAAAAGTTGATTTTAGAGCAGGAAAATTACCTAGCTAAAGAATTCTCTGAGATTTTGTTCCTATTTTCCATCATATGAGCCAGTTCTTCGTGCCTTTGTAGGCATTCCATTTTTAATCTGTCGTAATTGAACCAAGTAGCGACATCTGGTGGCAATCGCTCGCCTTTCCTCAGTATTCGTAATGTCAAATTACCAAATTGGCGGTAAAATTTTTCCTCATCGTCACTTCTTTTTTTCTGTGTCAATCTGTAACCTTCTTCGTCTAAGGCCAGTTTTAATTCTTTTCTCAAAGTTTTTAAGAAGTTCCTGGCTGATTTCCCTTGCGTTATGTATTCGCAGTCTTGCACTTCGCCGTTTGGCGCGTAAATTACTTGAACAAAATGGCGTCCATCTGTCAACTGCCGGAGTTTCAACCCGAGTCTGTAACAAAAAAAAACCTATTTAAATACATGAAATCCAACAATATCAATAGTGTACTTTCTTCTTCTATTTCCCTTCTCATTTCAAGTTTTTTTTACACAATAAATAACCATCTCTATGATAAAAGTTATCAAAATCATTATTTCAACAGTTGCAGCAAAAGAAGGCGGTTTTAAATCCGGTTGGTTTTTTTTAGCCAAGTAGGAAAACCATTACGTGACTATTCCCACCTCTCGTTCCCACCTACTCGTTCGTTCTACACCTACCACTACACTCCTGTGTAGCCAGGATCTACAGCTTGACCATCACAACTCAACCAGTGAAGGTCAAGTTTGTCCCGGGAAAGACACTGTCATTGGACCCGCAACGAAATTAATCAGAAAAACATAGGAGGAGTTCGAAGTTAAGAAAATCATTAGCCAAAGCATTTTACTACTTAATGGCAAAATTTCTTCCCCTCTAGCTCCTTTTTCTAAATAGCACACTCGACTAGCTCTCAGACGGACTGATCTTTCTCACAAACACTCACGACCCTCTAGCATAGTATCTACATATTCCCCTTTCTAATATTTTGGCAAAATACTTGAACTCTTAAAAAAAAAAGAACTTTCAAAAATGTAAGATATAATGCACCATTTTCTGGAACTTATGGTTAACTAGATTTTGCCCGCTGCTTCGCCCGCGTTAATTTCGTTCTATCCTAAAAGGTTCATTTTTCGTGTTACGGCTATTATGTATGGCCTATGAAACTCACAATAAAATAAAAGCTGAAAAAAAAACAAAAGAAAATAAAAGCCTGCTTGTGACCACACGGCTGCACCAGCCGAAACGTTAAGCCGTGATGAGTAAGGCTAACCCATATAAAAATGTCGCGTTTAGAGTTTAGACCCGTGTTTTTCTATTTAAAAAGAAAAGAATAAGTAAAATTACAAACAAAAACATAGCTCCCTATGACCCCTCTAATATTGAAATACAGTAGAACGCCGATTATCCGAACGCCGATTAACCGAATCGCCAATTATCCGAATCGGTCCTAAGCTTAATATAAAAAATTAAAACCAAGTAATTTTTATTTTGTTTTGTTGTAACAAGTTGGAACTCGCAGGAGTCTAGATATATTTCAACTGAGCGTTATTGTAGAACTGTAAACACAGTTAATAAAGTTTATTTTATGTGTGACAGTTCGTTTTAAACACACTTTTTCTATATTATCAGTCTATGTCCGATTATCCGAATTTTCGATTATCCGAATCGACACCGGTCCCAATTAATTCGGATAATCGGCGTTCTACTGTAAGTTAAAATGTAACTGTAAGTAATACGACACTGAAATAATTCGATTATTTAACAATAACAGTATCCATTTGACGTATCTATTAACAACTTTGGGGTGACATTGAGACTCGGGCATACTCGGGGGAGGATGGATGGTTTAAATGAGAGTGAAACCATCGAGCAAAAAATAAATCTCTATACAAAAAAATGTGTTAACTATCTACGCTGCGCTTTTTTTTTATTTATATTAAGGCTGAGTTGCACCACCTAACTTTAACGACACTATAACGATAACCGGTGCTTTTTTATGTAGTTTAACAGATTTTTGACGTATGTTAAAGTTAAATTAAGATAATGCAACCCAGCCCTAAGGGTTCCACAGTGATCTTCCGACTGAGCATGACTAAGTGATTGAAAGTAATTTTTTTTTATTTTATTTTCTTCATTTTTACATAGTTTGTCAACTTTCATTTTTATTCTTTACCTTTCAAACTTGAAAACAACGTTATTTTTTTTGTGCAAACGTAAACCGTAGTTGCATCTTTAAAATAATGTACACAAAAAATGGCTGGTTCCTTCTCGCATAAACCCTATTTAAGTGAATCCATAGAGAATCCATAGAGTCGTCACCGATACGTCAGTAATGTCAGATAGTGCAGGGATGCGGCGCCCTTGCGTTTGTTAAATTGTTTAATTGGGTGTGAAGAGCGGCCTGCCACTTCTTTGTATTGTAGTTTGTATTGTTTGTTTATTGTTAATTGTTCAGTAAACCAATTTGATCTGGATTTTGGTACAGCGACAGCGAACATTTTGTTGCAAAAAAAACTTTTAGACTGAGTTGCACCACCTTATTTTAACCGTAACAATAACAATAACCGGTGCTTTTTGTATGGAGTTTACAGATTTTTGACGTTTGTCAAAGTTAAAGTAAAATGGTGCAACCAGCATTAACTATAGTGGTTCTAGGCCTTATTTGACACTTTTGTAGCAAAAAAAACTTACTGTAGTTCATAATATGATAATAGGCCTTATTTTTAAATTAGGGCTAAGTAGGATAGACTTTTCCTTTTGATAATAGCGATGAATTAGTGTTTTCGCCACCTTTCATCATAATATCATAACCTTTCCCTCGTCTCACTTCAATGCAAAAAGATGACCGTTAATTAGGGTTCCGTACCTCAAAAGGAAAAAACGGAACCCTTATAGGATCACTTTGTTGTCCGTCTGTCCGTCCGTCCGTCCGTCTGTCAAGACCCTTTTTCTCAGGAACGCGTGGAGGTATGAAGCTGAAATTTATATCAATTACTCAGGTCTACTGTCCCTTGAAGCTGTGAAAAAATCAAACTTCTAAGCCAACGCAATCAAAAGATACAGCCGTTTATGCCGCAAATTTTCGACACTTGCAAGGGAATCAAAACCTACAGGGTGCTTCCCGTGAACTCAGAATCTTGAAATTTGGTACGAAGCAACGTCTTATAGCATAGATAAAGGAAAAATTACGAAAACCATAAATTTTTAGTTACATCACATAATATATATTTTTTTAATAATTTTAAACTTACTACCCATTTCCTCATAAACGCGTAGAGGTATTAAATTGAAATTCATACCAAATACTCAGGTCTATAATACCTTTAAGCTGTAACAAAATCAAACTTCTATGTCAACGCAATCAAAAGAAACAGCAATTTAAGCTGCATATTTTGAAACTCGCAAGTACTCGCAAGGGAATCAAAACCTAAAGGGTACTTCCAGTCGACCTAGAATCTTGAAATTTGGCATGAAGCAACGTTTTATAGCACACATAAAGGAAAAATTCCGAAAACCTTAAATTTTTACTTACATTACAAAATATATATTTTTTAATAAATATAAACTTACTAGCTTTCCGCCCGCGGCTTCGCCCGCGTGGAATTTTGTCTGTCACAGAAAAACTTTATCGCGCGCGTCCCTGTTTCAAAAACCGGGATAAAAACTATCCTATGTTCTTTCCCGGGACTCAAACTATTAGTACGAGAGCCCACGACCAAAATTTTTGTCTCATAGCAATACGGCCAAAACCGCATCAAATCGATAGATACGATTATCCTGAACTCGAAAATACCAATATCAGACATTTTCCGCGTAGCGTTTGATCTGACCGAATTTTCAAAATTGTCAAAGAATTTTACCGAACTGCATCATAGCAATATGTCTGATTTGCAGACTGTAGTTGAATGATAGTTCTGAGATACCGGAAACATTATTTTCAGACGTTAGTGGTGTAGCGCAAACCCGTAAAATCACTTAAAAAAATTAAAAATGAGACAAAAAAAATGTCTCATAGCAATACGTCTGAAAATCTTTTTTATTAGTAAATTTTGGTTATTTGATGCGAACAAAACAATTTTCAGACGGAAATGTGAACGCATTAAATTTTGAGACCGTTTTGAAAATGTCAACAAATTTTACCGATCGGTATCATAGCAATATGTCTGAAAATTGTTGGACATGATAAAATAAGTTGTCCACATGTGCAAAAAATTTATATCAGACAAATTAAGTGTAGCACCTTCTCTATCATACAACTTTTTGATACACTTAAAGTGTCTGAAAACAGGTTTTTGGTAATCATGGCAGCAATACGAAAAGTTAAAAAAAATAATTATCCGTATTGCTATGATACAGGTCGGCTAAATTTGTTGACATTTTCAAAAATGCGCACAGGCTATATGCTACGCGCAAAATGTCTGAAAACAAACTTTTTCGTAATACAATTATAAAATCTATGTACATTTTCACTATCAGACGTATTGCTATAATACCGACTGTCTTTTTTTTTTGACACAGCAGAAATGGCCTCCCACTCAGTTGCTACACTTTCGACCGTTACTACACACCTAGTCGGGTTCAGAATCATACAATCTAACGATTTTATAGGGTTTTTGCCGTATTGCTATGACACATGGTTTTGGTCGTGGGCTCTCGTACTATATCTCTATGCCAAATTTCATCAAAATCGGTTGCGAGGTTTAAGCGGGAAAGCGTAACAGACAGACAGACAGACAGACAGACAGAGTTACTTTCGCATTTATAATATTATAGTTGGGATGAATTTCATTTTGCAATAAAAATACCATAGTTATGACTCGATTGCATCGATTGTCGTAATGAACGAACTTTGTAAACCTTGCAGGTTTGTACGGAACCCTCGGTGCGCGAGTCCGACTCGCACTTGGCCGGTTTTTTTTTTATTTAAATGGCTTGTGCACTGTTATTAAATAAGGGAAATTCATAAAATAGTGACCAAGTACACGGATGGATTGAGGACCAAACTCACAATGTTTCTTTTTCTTTAATGTAATTAAATAATCTGTCTAGGCTATCTATGTTTAAAATTACTTGCTACGTTAACCTTTCGGCTGATACATCCCAATTTTTACGGCTCTATAAACAAGAACAAAGTTCATAAACTAACCTACCCAACATTAACCGATTGTTCCTGAGCGAGCTGCGCCCTTTACCTCAACTGGCATCCGCAGAATACCAGTGGTCGTGATGCGCTCTCTGCCGTCACGGCGTATACTGAGCTGATGCCATTTTGGTGCTTGTAGACGTTCTGTTGTCTAGTTTTAGTTATTATCTTGCTGTGTACCTACTTGCATCGAATAAATATTTTTCTTTCTTTCTTTCTTAAAAAGCAAAAACACGCCAATGTTTAAAATATTTGAAATTTTATTAATTATATTTGAAAGATCTTTTTTTACACGTTTTAAAAAGTTTTCTTCAACTTTTTAATTGCCCAATATCCAGCCAGTGTCATTTCCGGACGATCAAAACAAATAAACACTGATTGTATGTTACGTAACTTTGAGATATTTTTCAATACCAATAAATAAGAGATCTCCATGCTGCAGCCTCATTTGGTAAAATACAGACGTCAACACGTCAAGCTTGACATTGTAGCTTCTTATGTCGTTGACTTAAGTGCTATTTTTCAACAACAATGTGTAGGTTTATGTGCAGTTGACTTTACAAGTTCATCTTGCCTTGCAACACGGAAAAGGCGTTGCTTTTACCGAATTGGTGCAATAATTTATGTTTTGGTTGATTACAATGTTAAGATCTGATTGCTGATGAGTTGATAGAGCAATTATTTACATAATTAATTGACCCATGATCGCTTAAAGGTAGCAAGAAGGCGCTAGATGCAGACCGCTACCAACCGGGCGACGACGTGGAAATCATTGGGATGGTCATTATATTTTGCCAACTCAATTATCTAACTTTTTTCAATAACAAAGCAACCAAGTCTTACAGTTGATTTCAAATTAATTGAGTTTTTAAGACCAGAATGAAGTGTCTTTTAAAAGTAGTTGTGCTGCTGTAGTTATTGATGAATGGTGTCAAATACCCAATCGGCTATGCACCCCAGCACTCTGCGTTACAAACCGAATATGAGCTGTGCAATTAATTGACGTTTTATTGGATAAGGGGAAATGGCCCGGGATACGGGACAGTCGAGCGAGAAAGGAAAACTAAAAAGACTAAAATACATTTTTGAGTGAGAGAAAGGAAAACTAAAAAGAAAATACTTATCTACTGACAAAGACACAGTTAATAATATTTTGTAATTAAAGTTTTTATGAACAGATTGTTTTAGTAGTGCATCTTAGGGGCCGGGCTTTTGGAAATCCTTATTTTAAATTGATTTTAGGAAGTCTGTTAATAAATATGTAAACATCAGAACTATAAAAAATACTTAAATTGTAAAAGTATCTTTATTAGGCAGTACCTACCTACTTAGGGTTTCATAAGGGCCATAATAAAATTGTAAAATCTTAGGCGTTGTATGCCAAAAAACACATCTTGAAAGCTAAGCAATTAGCACAATAATTTATTTAAGACATGCATCTTTATGTAAATAATTGTGTTACATGTTTGTGTTTTGGACCTTTCTGTAAGCATACATTTTTCTGACAAAAAAATAAATAAAAGGGTTTGATTGCTATTAAACTAAAACTTTTTGACATTATTAATTTTGACGTTAGCCACTTATGACACCGCCTGTACCCGCATGCATGTCAAAATGTCAATACAAGTGTATTTACGACGCGTTACTCAAATGATCCGTGATTGGTCCGTGGGGAAGAAACCCCATTTGAGATGTCCATTGCAAAATAAATACATACATTATGTTGATTAGAACAACTGTGAATTTTCTTTTTCGATGTTTTTCAATAAATCTGTGATTTCTCTACTAATATTAGAAAGAGGAAAGATTTCAATGTTTGTTTGTTTGAAGTAAATAGGCTCAGAAGTTACTGGTGCGATTTGAAAAATTCTTTCACCATTAGAAATCGAAAGAAAATCTGCTGAACATAGGCTATTCGCGCCAAAATCATAACCCTTCCCTTGGCAGTTAAAACACTACTCATCCTAGTCCATCGAAAAAATCGTCTCTAAACAGCCTTTAGACTGTTCAATCTAATGCCTTTGCTTCTAAGCGGTAAAAAGGTTGTTTATACTCCACAGATTTAGCGCACTTCCGGCGGAGTTGTGAATCCCAACTCCCAATTCAAGTGGCGCCACCTATACTGCAGACGACGCGCTAATCTTTATTGCTTACCGCAATCTGTGGTTGGTGTTCTACCAAACTGCTTTACACTTTAAGTGAAGGCGGTAGAGTTCAAATTACGTTCTCGAGTGCTACGGAATTGATGTAGTGATTTCAAATTCGTCTCCTGCGTTCTATGGGCGCCTGGTACTTTTAGTTTGGTCTAATTTGTTTTTCCTATTTTAAAATGGCTTTTGGAAGAAAGAAAGTAAATTTAAGGGGGTAAAACGGGAACGCGTACGAAGTCGCGGGCGGCCACTGGTTGTATTAATATAAAAATTTACAAGGAATTTCACAAGGAATGTGAGGAATTTTTTGAAAGTAGTATTACGTTAACTACTTGGTAATTTAATGAAAACTATCAGCCAAGAAACCAAAACAATTCGATAAAAATCACAAACATGCATACATTTCACAATGTTTACTCAAAGAAATTGTGGCAAAATTAAATCGTCCGATGGAAAGCCATTCGCGTGTGTGCGGACACGCACCATAGGAATGTGCTGGGAACACGGAATCGCTTGCTGTGGCCCTGGTGACTGATTGACTCCAATATCATGTCTAAGACCTTTAATAAAAGCAAATAAATATTGCCTCGCAACCATAAAGTTATCTAATAATAAGCATTCCTTCGGAATAGAGCAACAACCACGAGCTGCCAAACGAAACCATTATTTTGGATGACATGTGTGTCAGTGAACCAGTCACCACGTTTCTGAACCACTGTTCTCACGTAAAATTTGAAAATTTTAAAGTTCAAATTTTCAGCGTGCCAGTGTCACTACGTGCCTCTGAACTGTCAAATGGTTGCAAAAATGATTCTGTTTGACGTGACGGCGACGGCATCACGCATCTCTTTTTATCACGTTGGAAAAGGGGTTGAAAGTTTGAAGGGAAGTCCATAATTTTAGAATTATAAAACTTTGTTTTTAGCCTCCCCAAATTAAGCGAACAAAGCCGCGGGCAACAGCTAGTTAATTTAATAAAAATAATATAACAAGGTATCATGGATCCCAAATCATTTGAAGTGAATATTATTAATGATGTACACATTAGCATTTCATTCGATCGATCACGCGTATCAGGCCCGTCGGTCCAGGGGCGCGCGTTGCACATTTCTGGGACTATTCCCACCTCTCGTTCCCACCGCTGCAACTCCTGTGTAGCCAGGATCTACACCACATTTGAAGCCACGATAGCCGAACGGTAAAGGGGTCGCACTGGCCGACTCGTGATCTGTGTGCCTACCATGAGTTTACGTTAGGTGTGCTCGCTAGCGACTGCGTAAAAAAATGACATTTAAATGTATGACATATTGTGCAGCGCCCCTAGCGGCTACTTTTAAGAAATAAAATCTTCATAGAATTTTTTGACGTATTCGCTAGCGAGCTTACCTAAAGTAAACTCATGGTAGGCACACTGTACGACTAGCACGAAAAACTTTCGATCGAGTTCGAATCGTTTGCGTATTCGAATCGCCATTAAATGATTTAACATTATAACGAAAACTGCAACAGCGCCCTTGTGAACGTGTCGTAAAGTGAACTTAGTATGAGAAATGGTTGCATGAAACTTATTTTGAGAATCAAAATTGTCACGTTATTGTTTAATTCAAAGGTTGAGTATCGAATTTTGTCAAATACACAAACGATTCGAAGACGAAAGTTGTTCATGCTAGAGGTACCTACTGGGGAACGCGGGTTCGAATCCCGCCACCGCTGGACTATTGTGGTGAGCATAGTTATATAACTTAGTACGAGGGGCTAACGGGACTTTTAGTAATTTATACGAGGGCTGCACTAAAAGTATCGGGAATTTAATATTTCCACTGTTCCAGTCATATTAAAATCTATTTAATTGCAAACTCCAGGGTTTTAAAAATCGTATACCATTTATTTATTTAAAAAAAGATTCTCGGTCGTATCACAAGGTCTTGTCAAACTTGTTTAGTCGTTGAGAAAATGGAATTGACTCGAGAAAATTCAAGAGCGATGATTTATTATGACTTTTGAAGTGGTTTAACACAAAAACAGTGTGTTGACCGGATGATTTCTGCATTTGGTAATGAAGCCCGATCCAAAACCACAATTTATCGCTGGTTTCCTGAATTTCAACGTGGACGTGTCAAGCTCAGTGATGATCCCCGTCAAGGTCGTCCAAAAACTGCAGTCACCTAAGAAAACGTTGATGCTGTGCGTAAGCTGATTGAAGAAGATCGACATGTGATATACCGCGAAATTCAGGCAACTTTAGACATTGGCATGAGTCAAATACAAATAATCTTGCATGAACAATTAGGTGTAAAAAAGTTGTTTTCCCGATGGATACCGCATTCGCTCTGTGAAGAGCAAAAAGCGGCTCGCGTTACTTGGTGCGTCAGAACTCTCGGGAGATTACATGCAGGATCCTCAAATGCTGTATACAACATCGTATCAGGTGACGAATCATGGATATACGCGTACGAACCCGAAACAAAAAACCAGTCACGAGTTTGGGTGTTCGAAAATGAATTAAAGCCAACAAAAATTGTTCGTTCACGGAGTGTTGCAAAAAAAATGGTGGCCACGTTTGTCTCCAAAACCGGCCATGTTGCGACTATTCCTCTTGGGGGACAAAGAACGGTTAATGCAGATTAGTATGCTAGCATTTATTTGCCACAGGTCGTTTCTGAACTCCGTAAAGAGAACTGCGACCGCCGCATCATCCTCCATCACGACAATGCGAGTTCTCACACCGCGCACTGAACAAAAGAGTTTTTAGAGCAAGAAAACATTGAATTATTAGTCCATCCGCCGTACAGCCCCGACCTAAGCCCTAATGATTTCTATACTTTCCCTTAAATAAAGAATAAATTGCGTGGTCAGAGATTTTCATCACCTGAAGAAGCTGTGGAAGCCTACAAAACGGCCATTTTGGAGACCCAAACTGCCGAATGCAATGGTTGCTTCAATGATTGGTTTCGTGTATGGAAAAATGTGTCAAGTTTCGTGGAGAATACTTTAAAAAGCAATAAATACATTTTTAAATAGTAATGTTGTTTCACTTCCTTGATTCCCGAAATTTTCAGTGCCGCCCTCGTACAATGACAATTACAAAATAATCTTTTAAAAAATCAGCTTGACATAAGAACATAGGAGGAGTTTGAAGTTAAGGTTCATATTATGAGGTAATACTTAGTTTATTTATTTATTTATTTATGTCTTATATCTGACAGCCCTAAGGAGTACAATTCTCACATCACTTACAGTAATTTTGTTGATCGACTAATGATTTGTGTAATAAATCACTGCATTTGTAATGAATTGTGAAGTACAGTCACAGACAGAATTACAATTACTTTGATAATCTGGCTTTCTTCAATGGATATCAAAACCTTAGGCTGAGTTGCACCACCTAACTTTGACCGTAACATTGACGATAACCGGTATTTTTTGTATATAGTTTGACAGATTTTTGACGTTTGTTAAAGTTAATGTAAGATGGTGCAACCCAGCCTTAGGCTTCTTGTAATATTTTAATGGTGAAAAAATTAAATAAGAAAGAAATACGAGGAACTCTACTTCCAAATAAAATAATTAATAAATTGTCTAATGGTTTATCTAAAGTGGAATGAGGGCTATCGTTTTTATACTTAACAGTTGGCACCCCTGGCGATTGACAGGACCTTACTCTACAGTGGCGCCATCTTGATGAGTGCAAATGCGATAGTCCTCCTACCACTTTAGCGCTCACCAGTTGGTGCCACTGTCTTCGCTACTAGCAAGTGACAGGACCTTACTCTACAGTGGCGCTAACTGGTGAGCGCTAAAACGATAGCCCTCATTGGCTCTAGTTTAGATAAAATAAACTTTATTATCTCAAAGGAAAGAACATTACTGCACTTATTGATGGGACAAATGAAATATTCATAATGCGTAACATTGATACTAATAAAGAATTAGAATTTAAATGAGTTCCTTAACATCATTTTTACCAGTGAAAATCCGAGATCGGTCCAACAATTTTAGGAATAAGCCGTAACAAAATTACAAACAGACACTTTTATTTCAATCTACCCACTCTAATCCAAGTAGAGTAAGAACAAATGTTTTTTCATTACTTAAACCAATTACAGCAAAATAATAACGGAAAAATATATAACGGAAACGCAACGATCACCATCGGATGATTCAAGAACGTGAAAGTGTTAACTGTACTTGATTGAAAATCACACACACATAAATGTATAAATTGTTGTTGAAATATAGCACTTATTGCAAAGCCATAAGATGCCACAGTGTAAAGCTTGAGTTGCCTTCTGATGTAATGCGTGATTGAATGCAGGGGGCGTGAGAGTCGCAGGCGCAGGTCACAAGTGAAAGAGTGAAAAAATACCTCAGAAATAGTTATTTAACTTTTAGCGTTAAGAGTTGCATCTTAAACTAATAATAAACTAATTTACTAACTAATAATAAATAAGAGCAGTCGTCTGGCAAGCGAAAGGTTGCGGGTTCGATTCCCGCCTTAGGCAGTTTGATTTTGTCAAGTCAACCTCAGAGACTTATAAACTTTCAAACTATCATTTTTTTTATCCACAATGAGGAAGCTTTTGACCCGCAACCGCATCTCACCTGATAGTAAGTGATGATCAGGCCGAAGGTGGAAGCGAGCTTCACCCGGAATCCTCAACCACAGAGGCTAGTTTTCCCTTAAGTATTCTTGCCTCTAACTTATAATGTAGATTGTAATAACTTGTTGTTAAGGCGACAAACTTGGGTAAGATGGTGGTAGCTAGCCAGGCGGACTTAGAACAAGCTCTACCACCAACCAAACCAAACAGGAAAATGGGGCAGCCCCAGGAATTGAACGCAGGACCTCTGGATCTGAAGCAGATGGTCTACCACTAGACCACAGAGGCGGTTAAAGTCTTATAAGTAAGTAAGTCATTTTACTATTTCTGCGGATCTGATGAAATTTTTTACTGGTCGATTCCCTAACCTCGGAAAACCTTTTTCAGAGCGAACTATTCCACTTAGATCACCTGAATTTGATCATCCAGGTGATCAAATTGGACTCCAGGCGACACACTTTGGTGGCCTTTGATCACCCTAGGTTATAAGAGTTGACTTCTTATCACACCAAACTCCAAAAGTATGGCTTGTAGTCCACTTTGATCACCTGGGTGATCAAATTCGGTTGATCAAAGTGGAATAGACCTTCAGAACACCCTGAACATAGTTAATTTTGCGACAAAATTCGAGAAAATTAGTTTGCAACAATGTATCGGCCATTTTCATAGTTCAAGTTAGGTTCAAGTACATTTTATTTGGCAACACAATGAAATGCATTAGTAAATTAACTAAGTGAGTACCTATTAATTTATTAAAACATGTATTGTTGCAATTCACGAAGGCGAATGAGCTTTACTATCCGTTCGCTTTAAGTTTGCCGCTGGCGATATGACTTCACTCGATCGAAGGGAATCGTCTACAACTTTATCAAACTATATTTAAAATATTTTTTATTTATTATTATTGATAAAAAATGTGTTTTTGCGTAAAATAAGACACATTAATTGCGTTTAATAACTAACTAATTGTGTTTAATCGCCGTTGGGGGAGGGGACGCGCATTCCACCGATCGGCAAACTTAGCGCGAACGGGTAGTACTTGTGTTGTCCAATTCGCCATAACCAGAATTATATCATAGAGAGAGACGTAATAATAAACTATTAATTATAACAATTGTGCTAAATCCAATAAACCGTGACTAATTGTAGAGAAAAATGATGCAATTGTATGATCCACTTTTGGCGGGAAAACAGTACTTTACCCGTAATGGCGGGTGCTTAGGAGCATGAGCTAAGGAGCTTGTTTGAGATTTTTTTCATTTTTCTATCATTTAGGAACGCTGTCATAATAGAATTTGGTAGTTTGTTAAAGTACCTACCTAAAAAGTAATAGGTATTTTATTTTCGTGTAGGATAACAAAAATAATTGACATATTTGTTTTGGAATGGGTGTTTTATCTATAATACATAAAATGTACTTAAGTATTTACAAAAAAAAAGTATTTAAGTATGTTTATATCCTACCCTACAAGCTTTGCTTAGTTTTGAACTAAGGCGCCGCCGTCGTGTAAAATTTCCAAGGATTTTATTTATTTTATTTCTTTATCATAATAAACTTACTATTACGCAACCAGCACCATTAACCTCGTTGTATACAATAGGTATAACTTAAATATTTGATATAATATGGCATTGTATTTTGAATCTAATTAAGGAACAACATATCAAAAAAAGTGCATATTACACCGATTTGGCGACTTGCATGGAAGACTCGCCAAATTTTCATTTTCGAGGTTTCCTCCGGTGACTGGGACCACTCATAAATTTTTAGTACTGTACCGATTTTGGTTCTCCTACCAACCAGGAGAACCAGAGTGACTGACATAGCCCGCAGAATCGCTAAAATCAAGTGGCAGTGGGCAGGGCATTATAGCTCGTAGAGCTGACGGCCGCTGGGGCACGAAAGTTCTTAAGTGGCGACCACGAGCCGGAAGACGTAGCGTGGGCAGGCCTCCCACTATGTGGACCGACGATCTGCTGAAGGTCGCGGGAGGCGCCTGGATGCGAGCGGCGCAGGACCGGTCTTTATGGAAATCCTTAGAAAGTACTTTACTTTATAAGGATGTCCAGCAGTGGACGTCTTTCAGCTGAAACGAACGAACGAACGAACCGATTTTGGCTTGAATATTTTTTTTAAGTTATCTATGAGTGGTCCTAGTCGCTGGAAGAAAAATATTAAATTTTTATGGATCCAGCGAATGGGACCGCGGTCCCAGTTAATTGCGGTCCCAGTAGCCGGAAACCTCAAATTTTTGGCTGATAAAAAGTCCGTAGGTAGTCTGCGAGTCTCAAAAATAGGTAAATAAACTCAGTGACACAATAGCCAAAGCTCATTCGCGCTTTTGGGTTCAAAGCCCCCGGTTTTTGCGAGCTTTTTTGTCAAGTTCTAAAGATACTTATTATACTATAATAGCGGTGGTCAATGGCGAACTTTTTGCTATGTTATTGAAGTGATTCATACCAAACGGCGCTTAGACTGTTTTTGTTTTGTTTTCAATGGAAACTACCAGAATTAATCATAATAAGACTGGGTTGTACCATCTTACTTTAACTTTAACAAACGTCAAAAATCTGTTTTAGAAGAGTTACGGTTAAAGTAACTTGGTGCAACTCCGCCCAAATGTCAATTAAAACTAAAGTTTAACTTTATGAAATAACCGCTTGTGACTGTAAATTTGCATGAGTGTAGGCAAATGAATTGCGTATATTTGAAATAAATAATTTACATGGAGCCAGTGGACGAAATTGGAAACGCACAGAGCCATACTGAAAAAAAAAACTAAATAAAAGATGGAAAAAATGCATTCTCCTTATCGAAATGACATTTTGTTGTTCTATTTTTGTTGCATTTAAATTCAAACACCTAAACACTAAACAAAACAAGCACTTTTAAAGCCTAGTGAAGTCTAGACCTCAATGCGAAGTTCGCCAACAAGATTAGCGGGCGTCCATTACCGCCATTTTGGACAAACGTCAAACTCACAAAATGGATTCCGACGGGATGGCGCGAATCTGCGGGCTACGGCGTTAGGGTTGGCGTACACTGATTTGTTTTTGTCACAAATCATACAACTGACAAAATAATAAGGTGTTTAGAAAGAGATTTTCTGAAATAAATGCTGACAAAGGTGACTGAGGTCCTTCAAGTGGGCAAGCTACGGGTATGTTTTGGTTTGGAACGTTTATAAGTGGACTGAGGGCGTTTATAACAAGCACAAGAAAACACGATACATAGGAGGAGGAGGATAACAGGGGGCCTAGTGTTAGTTTACGTCAAACGCATTCGATATCGACCGCGTAAAAAATTGACATTAAATGTATGACGGATTGTACAGCGCTCCTAGGGGGATACGTTCAAAAACTAAAGTTTTCATACATTTTTTAAACGCGCTTACTAGTGAGCGCTTTTAATGTAAACTCACACTCAGCCCACAGTATAAGACATGGATGATCTTGGATTAAGGATGATGACAACAACATCTAACAGAAAGGCTACTGACTTTATATGTCAGATAGGCAAGTGAGACATACTTATAATAGATGAAGAGTACTGGAGACTTTTTAATTTTAGCATGTTAAGAAATCGGCACTAAAATAAGGAATAATTGTTTTAATTAAGTAATTTATTAAAGCCCCATTGTCCAGTCGCGTAGTCGCCAGTGGGCGCCAAGCCTAAATCGTTTTACCAGTTCAGTAACATCTCTCTCACTCCTCCTGAGATGCTATGACGAGTAAAAGAGACGGCTAGATCCGTCAATTCGAGCATCGTCTTGAATATCCCCCCTGCCCCTGAGACGTTGCGGTTCGAACTAGTGTTCAGTCTGAAGACTTGAGACAGCTCCCTTGAGTCTAGGTTTCAGTAAGATCATAATTATTTTTTAATTAAGTCTATACTAATATTATAAACGTGTTTGTAAATACGGAATAAAAAGTAAAGTAAGTACGTGTGGACAAACAAAAAAAAAACAATTTTAATACGAGTACCTAAGTAAAATCAGGAAGTTTCGTAAAATACAACAAGTCCCTAATCAATAATTATATTACTTCCATAATTTTCAGAGAAATCAGTGTCTATTATTATTTTAAAGCAAAACAGCCCTCTTGTCCAACGATGGTCCTTCGAGCCGGATTTAATTATCTACCTTTATTAGAGATGAGGTGTGTTGAATTCGAGCTATAGCCGCTATATGTAAAAAGGAAAGGAGCTGTATTGTCTACGCAAGAATACCGTGTCTAAAACAATAGGGATGTTTCCTGGGTAAAAAAGGAAGAGTTGGAATTAGTCCGTCAGTTAACTTATAAAAAAACACTCGACACGTATTTTTCACTTTTACAAACTTATTAAAATTGAAATAGATAAAGCGCGCCAAAGTTCATAAGAGGCCCGTGACGTCAAGGCGTGCTTGTGTAGCACTTTGTGTCGTCACGCGGATCTAACGCATCATAATTATCTTCGTAATTACTTATTTGATTGACAAATAAAAATATATGTACCTATCAAATATTTATTTGGATAATGTAATTGGCGGACTAAAAGTTATTTTTTAGGAAACTAGCCTATTGTTTTTGTTTAAATTGTATTTTTTTTTCCTAAATATTCTATTCACTTTGTGGCCTTCTCGGGACCCAAAGCGGAGTCTCCAGGGCTACGAACTTTGAGAATCACGTGTCATATCAACAGCAAATCGTGACAGCAAATTCGTCTCCAAGACAATTTGTGCATCAATTGGTTTGCGCTCGCGTGATCAATTGGCGGGCTATTAACTTTACATGGAACATTTTCATTGTAAAATAGAATTTATTACAACGTCATAAGACACTAATATAGTATTTAGTTGTGCTACTTGACACTGAGTACAGTGGACACAAGAGGTACACATTTTTATTGCAAAGTGACATTTATTACGATTGTAGTAAGGTTTACAAATTCTTTGCCTTGATGTGCCGATGACTGTATATTTCGTTTATGAGCGATTACAGTTGGTTACCAGCCAGTTATTACCACGCAAAAATGAGGAAGAAAAGGTTTCTTTCTATTATTGTTTTTTTTTACTTTGATAAGTAGGTACAACACTATAAATTTTCGATTCCAAAATAGCATTTATTACAACGTAATTAAAGGATATGGTCATAGGGTTTAGATTCATGTGTTGACGACTGTACTTACATGAGCGATGATTACAGTTTGTTAACAACCAGTATTTACGCGCGATAGAGGAGATTTTTTAAAAGTTTTTTTTAATGTGAAATAGTAATTACAGTTACAGTATCTGTGCAGCTTTGTAGGACTTTTTGGCGGGAAAGCGAAGGGTCATGATTGGAATTTTTTTTTCATTTGTTTGGCGAATAATGTTGATAAATGGAGGATTATTCACAAATGTGTTCATGAACGTGCTTATGTAGAGACAAAAAATTACATAAAAATAAGCAATATTCCGGTTTTATAACACACATTAATTTTAGAAAATAAAACAAAACTACCAAACAACGCTTCACTTTTTACTCAGTAATTTTTAAAGATAATTAAAAGTAAAAACACTTAAACACTAACTATTATTTCAAAATTTTAGTAGATTTTCATGGCATTTTCAACAATTATTTTCAGCCAGGATGATTTAATAATATTTTAGTTAGTGCTGGCTGAATGTGCAAACCGCAAAAGCCATAATCAAAATAAAAAAAATGACAATTTGAATTTCGAATATACAGGGTGTTGATTTCAATACCCGCCATATTTAGGGAGTTGATTAAGTAGCTTATTCAGCAAAAAAACTGACTTCAATTTTTTTTAAATTATTTTTTAAATATCTACGATTTCCATAATCGATCACTACAGTGCAGAATAGTCCCCCAACGCAAACGGCGCACAGTGGTCTGAAAATGAAGCTCCCATACCATAGAAACTTAATGTCAGAAATTAATAAATAAAAATATGTATTGTGTTTAGTATACCTCCCTTTGTTTTACTAATATAGTATGAAGGGTATGAGTAGCTCCATGTGTGAGAAAAAAAATATTTTTATTTTTTTTGTATGGAAAAAAACACTTAAAGTGGATTTTTTTTAAACTGAATAGAACTGAAGGGCTGGTACTCACATAAGCTATTGCACCATACATGGCGATCAAGATGACATACAATTCTTGTGCCGTTGGGTGCCGCTTTGCACGTAGCAAGCTTTGGAAATTTTGAATTTTCGGTAGGTGATATTTCAAGTCTTTGATGTTATTTTATGAAGTTATTAACCGCTTTCAATACGAGAATATTATGTAAATTAATACTCATTATAACTAGGAATATACTAGGGATATTTTTAAATAATTTTTATTTTGAAAATATAAAAAAATAAAAAGTTTAATCATTGAATGAAGTAACCAACCAGCTGGTTGACATTGTTATTAGTTACTAACCTGCTAATGACGTTTTAATGAAAATAATAGAAATCAATATTGATTAAATAAACAACTTAAAAAATCGAACTGCCTAATAGGCCAATAGAATTACATTTGAAATCGGAAATAATTCCTACAAAAGATTTTATTGTTTTAATGGCTTCATTTGTTACCCATTAAGACTATCCTAAATTTTCGACTTCGACGGAGTTGTGCTTAAGTGGTGGGGGCCCCCGAAAGGGGCGTTTTTTCGGTTTTACGGTTATATCGCGTAAAGGACTCACCCTATCAAAAACTGGTCTTCATGACGGTTGAAGGGCATTTAATAAGACTAAATTCATATGTTTTGGACAAACCGTTCTCGTGCTTATCTTCGAAAAAGTACAAAATGTGCGTATAATTAATGATCCTCTCCATGTCCAATGGCTCGATACCCGCAGGATTCCAAGTTTTGAAAAGGACCGCCTCAACCAGTGTAACCCTGTCAAGGCTTACGAGCTGGATGCGCCTATCCTTGTTCGTCCCAGCCATTCGATACCGTTGCCTTATCGATGCCTGGTAACACAGAGTTGTTCAGGAGAATGCAAAGAAGAGGTGCAGTAACCGCAGTTAAGGAATGGCTGGGATGAACAAGGATAGGTACATCCAGCTCTTAAGCCTTGACAGGGTTAAACTGGTTGAGTCAGTCCTTTACAAGGCTTGGGAGCCTGCGAGTGACGAACTGAAGAGCCATTGGACGTAGAGAGGTTCATTAATTTATACGTACATTTTGAACTTTTTCGAAGATAAGCACGAGAACGGTTTGTCCAAAATATGAAAATGAAAACTGAAAATGAAAATGTTTTATTTGATAAATAAAGTGGATTAACAACATATTTTGGTAACCATCCTTTTAAGGTATAATAATACCTGTAGTAGGAGGTTACCGCTCTTCCAAAAGTATTAACATACATTCTTAGTTAGTGTGTTTGTGGACTTTGTGGTGTATTGAGTGAATTTGTGTGTAGTGTTATGAGTGGTGTATTGAGTGAATTAGTGTGTTGTGTTGTGAGTGGACTGTTGTGTGTATTATATGTGTAGCAATATAGTTTAGTTTAATTTAATAAAATATTTATGAATTTAGTCTTATTCAATACAGGATTAAATGCCCTTCAACCGTCATGAAGACCAGTTTTTGATAGGGTAAGTCCTTTATGTGATATAACCGTAAAACCGAAAAAACGCCCCTTTCGGGGGCCCCACCACTTAAGCACAACTCCGTCGAAGTCGAAAATTTAGGATAGTCTTAATGGGTAACAAATGAAGCCATTAAAACAATAAAATCTTTTGTAGGAATTATTTCCGATTTCAAATGTAATTCTATTGGCCTATTAGGCAGTTCGATTTTTTAAGTTGTTTATTTAATCAATATTGATTTCTATTATTTTCATTAAAACGTCATTAGCAGGTTAGTAACTAATAACAATGTCTTCTTCTTCTTCTTCTTTTATTATGGCAACGACTTGGTATTGAGAACCATGATAATAACAATGTCAGTTACCAACTGGTTGGTTACTTCATTCAATGATTAAACTTTTTTTATTTTTTTTTATTTTCAAAATAAAAATTATTTAAAAATATCCCTAGTATTTTCCTAGTTATATGAGTATTAATTTACATATTATTCTCGTATTGAAAGCGGTTAATAACTTCATAAAATAACATCAAAGACTTGAAATATCACCTACCGAAAATTCAAAATTTCCAAAGCTTGCTACGTGCAAAGCGGCACCCAACGGCACAAGAATTGTATGTCATCTTGATCGCCATGTATGGTGCAATAGCTCATGTGAGTACCAGCCCTTCAGTTCTATTCAGTTTAAAAAAAATCCACTTTAAGTGTTTTTTCCATACAAAAAAAATAAAAATATTTTTTTTCTCACACATGGAGCTACTCATACCCTTCATACTATATTAGTAAAACAAAGGGAGGTATACTAAACACAATACATATTTTTATTTATTAATTTCTGACTTTAAGTTTCTATGGTATGGGAGCTTCATTTTCAGACCACTGTGCGGCGCGCGGCGCTCACCCGGTGACCCGGGCAAACGCTGCGCTGCGCCCCCCGTCCCGCGCCCCACTACCCGCGCTCGCCCATGAGTCAGTCAACTATCAGCCACAATCAGCTGTGAGTTCAACGATCTACCCTAAAAATGTAATGAGTAAATTAGTTACTTACACCTTAGCACGTTACGAGTTTATTTTTTGTTCTAAAAACTAATTAATTAAGTACTCTTTAATAAAAAAAAACCTTTTACACGAATTTGCTTCCTTCCGCAAAATATTTTTTTTTACAGAATCTACATTTTTTTAATTAAACCATGCTTTTATGTGTGTGATAAGTTTGTACCTACTTATCATTCAAAAGTACTGTAAACAGATGACAATAATGCTCTTTCATACAGGTTCGTTATTCCTTACATTTCTAGCTCTCTACCTTAATAACTTTTACGTCTTTACGATAGTAATTATTATTAAAATAAAACTTAACTTAATACCGCAAACTGAACACCTAGAAATAACACACTGGCAAACTCTTGTTCCTTCACTTTCGATAGGAGATAAGACAAGATTTTGTTTTTAAACTTTGATTTCAGTATCTAAACAAAATCTCTATCTTTTAGCACTTCTTTCATTTAAATACATTAATACCGCCGCACGGACATCGGGCTCGCCTGATACCTGATACAATACATACTTCGCTCATCTTCGTGTTTCGGGCGTCATCGGCGCTCAATCGTGGATCATCGATTTTCTCATTTCATCACCCATTTATGCTGAATGCTGTGGTCAAAGTGCACTACCAAGAATAGCAGCTCAATCGAACTAGGAAGTAGACCTCGTCAAGCTTACACTGCGGAATCTTATGCCATCGCATTATGAGCTATTTTCGAACAGAAATGTATAACCTGATATGCAAGCTTTGACTGCCAGAGCAGGTGAACCTATAAATAAGCTCGCAAAAGCATTGGCAATGAAATGCTCACGTGGTTATGATTTGTATTGTTGGATTTGTTTGCCAATTTTAGTTGCTATGGTCTAGTGACTCAGACCCAAAGGTACCGGGTTCGATTCCCAAATTTTCAGGCTCGATTGGACCTCTGCTCTGTGGTCTTGTAAGTTCAATATTATTTCAGAACAAGAGGCTCCGGGTTCGATTCCCAGTGGGGGAAAAATTTTCGAGTGTCTCCGATCCGTAGGTTCTGGATTCGATTCCCAGTAGGGGCAATTTTTTTGCCCGGTTTGATTGGTGGTATGGATTGCTCTAAGTCACTAGCTTTTTCCGCGGCTTCACCTGAGTGAATTTCTCTCTACTAAAGCTCCTTTACAATATTATAGTATGGTTGAAAAAATAATTAATACATTTAAAAAGCATTTTACATTAACACCAAAGATTAATAGATCGCCGCCGATGAAAAGGAATCCGAACGTTAATTAATAACAAAAATAAAAAATCGGTCAAGAGTAAGTCAGCTTGCCATGAAGGGTTCCGTTCCACCACACAAGATAACATGGGCGTACCCAGATTCAGATTCATCAGATCAGAGATTTTTTTAGGTTAGATAACGTCGTACGTCGGTACGTCCATGCAAGATATAAGTAAGTAACTACTGACTGGTAAAGAACGCTCTAACTAAGGCATTATGTTCGTATTGTATTTTAAGGGGAGAAAAAGTTAGTAGATAAAACCCTAATATTTATTACGAGTATGTCGATCCTTTGTTCTTTCGCTTCAGCCAAATGACGTCCACAGCTGGACAAAGGCCTCCCCCCAGGATTTTCCAAACGACCGGTCCTTGTTACTCCCCCTAGACAAATGGCAAAACATGAAATTTTTTTTCTGTATGAAGTTACAATACTACTTGCAAAATAAAATAAGTTTTTTGGTACGGGCCCCTAAAAACCATCCATTAGGCGCGTCAATTCGATATCTAATGAATCGATTTGAGTACCGATGCGATCGGTATTCCGACTCCCACGCACCGAGACAATCGATGCATCGGTATAGCGAAAGTGTACCATGACTTGGGTTTTTTGAAATAATTAATTTAAAAGGTGTTTTGCAATCTTTCAAAACATAGGGTGTCCCGAAATTGGCATAAGATTTTAATTAAGGAGAAAACACATTTTGAAATTTTGTTTTTTAATGAATCATTATGAATTTGATAGAACGGCTTTGCTGGGACATACACGCACTCTATGTCTATAGTTTTCATGACTATTATTTAGTATATTTGCTGCACAAAACATAAATAATCTGTTATGTTTATGTCTACAAAAGGTAGTCATATCGCTAGGAAGTGATATCTTTCAGACAACCTATGGAGTTGTAAATTGTTTGAAAAAGGGGAAAGTTCAAAATTCTAAACAAACTAGTAAATAAAAGGAAGTATAGCCTGACCAGGAACATAAAAACCCTGGCATAGAGGCGCGTCAATTGCATTTGATAGTGCAACACTGAGTACAGTCGTACCTGTGTTAAATTAATAGGCTAACTTTATGTATCAGGATTTAGGATTACGGGCTAATTTGATATTTTCATAAATCAACGAAAAAAATATTATTATAGGTAACCTAGTTCAAATAAATTAAATGAAACCATCAATCGAGCTAGTAGGATTTATTTTATTATTCATCAATAATCAAATTCAGAACTTGAATATTCAACGGCATTGTCTGCTTATGAACGCTTCAAACTCGGTACTTCTTTCCCAATTACATAAAATTCAACACTTAGAAAGTGACAAAAAAAATTTAAAATAGGTAGTTGAAACAAACCACAGCTAATTTTTATAGTGGACTGTACTATACGATAAACATGTCAGTCAATTTGACAACCTTTGTCGGAAACATTATTCAATGAAAATATTGTCCGAACCCTTAGTATTTCTCTTCGACAAATACTTTAACACATTGTGAACCACTTTTCTTTCACGACTGTAAAACGATTTTAGCAATTTAATTCACAAAATCAATTGCGCACATTTAAAATAAAGTTTGTTTACACTTTGACAGCAATAGACTGACATGAAAGGTGACATGTCAATGAAGTTTTCAGTTACTGTTGCCATTAAAAGAAATTAGTACCATTAGTTTTCCGCAACATGGCGAGGGTTTTTATGTTCCTGGTCAGGCTATAGACGATTGCAGAGATCACAAATTCTAAATACTCGTAATTATTCTGAAACTACGCTCTAAACTTAAGATAAGTTTGATCAGTTGAATTCCAATATTTATAGAAGATATACGTATTAATCAAAAACTAGAAAGACGTTTTTGAGATTCATATTTTAGTGACGTTCCATATATTTTATCGAAGCCAACTGTGACCGATTTCACCATTATGGCGTGGCATTACGGGCATCTATGCCTTTGCTTACTGTAACTCTTGACACTGGCCGTATTTGGCGTTAATTAAAAAAGAAAGTACCTACGCCGGAAACGTCATTTCAAATTTGAACGGCGCGTTCCTAATTTGAATTGACGTTTTGTTAGAGCGTGCGGGCGGGAAAATTGTAAGATGGCACAGAGTAGGTATAGATGGTTTGGGAGAATGACAAATCTTGCAACACATGCAACGCCATTTTAAATGTTACATTCTGGATAGTGATTGTCACACACAGTTTATTTTATTTATTCAGGAATAGTACACATTAGCTATAATGTTTTTGTAAGATTTTGTAGGCCAATATGACCAACATAAATTATGTCAAAAGTTTTTTTGCCTATCAGGTACCTACTAAAAAGTACTTAAATGTGCAGGATTTGATTGAAAAGTATCAGTATCATTCCGATGAAATGATTCAACATTTCCTGTAAGCTTATTTTAGGAATTACACAGCAAGTCTCATTTACTTTTGTATACTCTTCTTTCGAATAAAACGCGTTGATATACAAAAGTATCATAGCAAGGAAATAAAAAGTTATTCCTTAGCCTATCAATAAAAAAAACAACTCGAACAAAAAAGAGTCTTTAATTATTATGCATTTAAAAAAGTAAAAAGTCAAACAGCGCACAGATAATTCATTACTCTCACCTGTGAGCGCAGTGTTTTGTTTGGCGGGACAAAAGCGCGGGAGAACGGCCATAGAGTCGGTAGGGCAGAAAGGGGAGACTTTGGCCGACTGCAAATGGAGGGAAATGTTTGTTAAGCATTTTTCTTTATGTTTCAAGATTTTTATCACCTTCACTGGGTTATTGGCGGTCAAGCTGTAGATCCTGGCTACACAGGAGTTGCAGCGGTGGGAACGAGAGGTGGGAATAGTCCCGTTCCATTCATTGACCTTGCCCGACGGATTAGCAACCTGAAGTGGCAATGGGCAGGGCACATAGTACGCAGAACTTAATTATGGCCGATGGGGCAGCAAGGTTCTGGAGTGGAGGCCGCGTACCGGAAAACGCAGCGTAGGACGTCCATCCACGAGGTGGACCGCCTGGATGCAGGCCGCTTCCAACCAGTCAACATGGAAATCATTGGGGGAGGCCTATGTTCAGCAGTGGACGTTTTATGGCTGAATTAATGATGATGATGATTCATTGACATGTTACCAAAACGTCGATTGACGTCACAGGCCATAGCTAACGCATGTCAAAGTAACGTGACGCGTCTGCGCGCTAATCTGTGCCGGCAGCGAGTCTAGGCCGTCGTAGTTGACCGCGCGCGCGTCTTTTGTTACAGTTGAGTTAGCGTGGACATGACTTTGATACTCAATGTATAACTTTAGTAAAATTCTGGTTATTTTAAAATTTAATTATGGCCCAGTCCCTTTTCAGAGCACGCAGTCCTAAATATAGTTTTAAATAATTTCTTAAGTTGTAACGCGAATACTTGGTTAAATTACCTAGGTACAGTAACAGCTTCTGAACATTTGTACATCCGCTACTTTTTCTGTTTTTAGACCGGTAGATACTGACTGGGTTTCGTTTCTTCTCAGCACTTGAAAAGCACATAAAAATATCATGGGACATTTAAAGACTTAATTTAAAAGACAATGCCGGAAATTGGCGTCTTTTTTTTTTCGCGCGGCCATCGACCAAACCTTGTTTTTTGATTACAAAACAGCGTAATAAACCAAACTTACTATGACATGTATACCTCTAAACTCAGTCTGAACTAAGTTACGAGCATTAGAAGTTTGATGATTTTACATACTAGATTTGCTTTTAGCGCGCAAGTTTTGTAAGAAATTGCAACAAAATAGTGACATTGTATGTGTAAACAAACAATACCATCTATTAAAGGCTCCAGACATCAGTATGGAGCAGAATCAGCGCGATAAAAAAATAGCGCAATATTTTGTTGCAATTTCTTACAAAACTTGCGCGCCAAAAGCAAATCTAGTATGAAAATCATCAAACTTCTAATGCTCGTAACTCAGTTCAGACTGAGTTTAGAGGTATACATGCCATAGTGAGTTTGGTTTATTACACTATTTTGTAATCAAAAAACAAAGTTTGGTCGATGGCCGCGCGAAAAAAAAAAGACGCCACCTTCCATACAAAATCTGGCATTGCCATTTGACTCCTCAAAAGCATATTTAATTTGACGATTTGCAAGTCCAAAATCCAAACAAATAATTCGATTTCATTGATTTTTATTATTTCAATGAAACGCGATTACTTAAAAAAAAATAGAAACCATGTCCATACTAAGTTTCCAGTACTCAGCGCAGTTCCTAATGTCGCCACCGTCGCGCCTCGCTAAACACTTTGTAGCGCCGCTAGGGGGCGCTCTTCCGCTTTTTAATCTGTACTCGGCACTATCACTTTTAAGTTTTAACTTTTAAGTACCTATGTTCGTCTGGGGTAAATAACTAGCCTTTTCCTGTGGCTCTACTTGTAAGACTAACTTGTTTTAAGCTGTTACGAACTATTACAAACCAACGCTAAGGCTGAGTTGCACCACCTAACTTTGACCGTAACTAGAATGATAAACGCTGTTTTTTGTATGGAGTTTGACAGATTTCAGACGTTTGTTAAAGTCAAAGTAAGACGGTGCCACCCAGCCTAAAACTAGTTTTATTTCAATCATAGATATTGTCTTGAATTTGGTTTAACTAAATTAATATATCAATAAAAAAAAACTTAATTTTTTATAGAACATACTTACCCCCTTACTAACAAAACTTACACGCTCGTTGAACAGTGTTTTAAAGTGACGTTTAGTATGGATTTATGGAAATGTCATTTTAAAACAGTGTTCAACAACTGTGTAACTTTTTATTGGAAGGGGGTTAGAGTCTACAGGAACTAGCAATGAATTATTTTTACAAAACTGGCATTTAACATCGTATGAGTCAGTTCATAAACCTTAATTAATAATTTAATTACGCCGCATGCTGTTTTATAATTAGATCAAAAGTTTGTGAAGCTTTAAAGTTACACCTCGGTGGTGATAAAAACACAATAAAAATATTATGTTGGTAGCATTGCTGAATAAGTGAAGCGTTAAGAATAGCCTTTTGAGTTGTTTAGTCACAAACAACTCAAAAGGCATACATTCTTAACGCTATAAACTAAACTTTAGTCTGTGATGGTGAGAAAATGGCGGGAATAAGCAGTAACTCGACTTCTTGGCGGAAAGTCATAGTCATAGAAAAGTTTCATATTTTTTTTAGATATTACCAATTTTAGTTATAATGTCCATAGAAATATGACTGATATTAGTTATTTAAAATATTGATTAATTTGTCAGTGCGACGTAGTACTTTTGGGAGGTCTATTCCATTTTGATCACCTGGATTTGATCACTCAGGTGATCAAAGTGGACTCCAAGCGACACTTTGGTGTTCTTTGATCACCCGTGGATAAGAAGTCCACTTTGATCATCTAGGTCAGTGTTTTTCAACCTGTGGGTCGCGACCCCCTGGGGATCTTTGTAACATTATAAAATGCATGAAAAAAAGCGAACGGTCGAGGGGTCGCCAAATATTTTTTCATGCGGTCGTGTCATGAAAAAGGTTGAAAAACACTGATCTAGGTGATCTTATCCATCAGTGATCAAAGGACACCAAAATGTCGCCTATAGTCCACTTTGATCACCTAGGTGATCTTATCCATGGGTGATCAAAGGACACCTAAATGTCGGAGTCCACTTTGACCACCCCGGTGATCAAATACAGGTGATAAAGTAGAATAGACCTTTTGAGACACCCTGTATAACGCGTGTGTCGCTAGGTCGCGAGCCACTCTCTCTAGTTGAGTTTACAGTAAACTTATTATGCAGTAGCGAGGTTTCATGCTTACAGAATCATAGCAAGGTCGAATGTTGTTAAAATAGAGAGTTTTGATACATAATGTACCTTCTTAGATAGGTAGAAAGTTTTCATAATGTTTTTTTATTAAAGAACAGGAGTTAGACTCTGAAAAACACTAACATGTAAATTAACATGTAACAGGTAACAGTAACCAATATTGTCTGAATTTAACTAACTCTAAAAATAAAATATTTTGACTAAATTAGGGTAGAATTGACATCACAAGTCAATTGAAGTACCTACTAATTAAAAATTGTCAAAACTAGGTTCATCGGAAAATAGAGGTTATGGTGTCAAATTACTCAAATAGCACGCCCTATATTCCATAATATGCTACAATGTTTAACTTAATTTGTAGCTAAAAACTTACTAAAATTAAGAAGCGCTTCGTAAATAAACTTTTAATCGCCAATTCACCCTTGACCGAAGTATTTTCAGCAGTCTAGTAACAAAATTACATAACGGAACAAACGTACGGATACAAAGTGCAATTGCTGTTCAATTAATTCTTATTACAAAGCAATACGTTTCAATTTGTGAAAAAAACAACATTTAAAATTGTTGTAATTCATCTCAAAGTAAAATACGATTTTGTACTTTAGTCGTAAGGAAATAAGAGGTTTTTTCGTTTGGATGCGCAAGCGCTTCCTATGTAAAAATAAATAAAATCGTGGCTAAGCGACGCATCAGTTGCCAAGACTTGTGGCGTGACTAAAAGGGTGACAATGGGTTAGGAAAACTTAGGCACATTATTGCATTATTATGAACTCAAAGCTCGATTTAATTATTAAGCACTCAAAATTCAGGGTTGGGTAACTGATTTAAGTATTTTAGAATTAATGGTTGTTTGGAAATTTCAACTAAACTCAGAATCAAAAAACTTCTTGCCCCATTATGGAAATAATAATTCTTTGTCAACTAACTAAACTATTGAGCAGCGCTTGATCACTTATAAAGAATGTCTAATGCCCGTTTTCACCATCAATCCCTAATTTTTAAGTGACCCATATGGAAACAAAATTCCTGATAAGTACGTTACCATAGGGGTCATTTAAAAATTAGGGATTGATGGTGAAAACCAGCGTAAGTCACACTAAAGTAAGGTGTACGGCAAAAGTCTTATTTCCTCTTAACTCCCTGTAGGCCTAAGATGCGCGCCGTGATAACTTTTATCGACGTCAAAATGTATGGAGAAAATCGATAAAATGGCGTGATAACCGCTTATCGCGGCGCGCATCTTAGGCCTACAGGTGTAGATTTCAGTGCGCTCCGATTTACAGAATAGTATTGGCCCGAGGAACAAAACGCACTATATGGTTTCAATCTGGACAGCACTTGGTCCAACTTCCATACATGGATTAGCACTAAACTTTTCTAACGTTAAGTTAAGATCGATCTAATTTTCTTAAAATCGAACTGCCTAAGGTGGTGATCGATATTTACACACAATATTTTTAAATAATCCCGAATTGTCTCTAGAAACCTAAACCCATGGCGGCCCTACCCTTCAGACTAGTCGTTTGCCGGCTTGTTAATAATAAATCGTCTGTGTTCGACGATTCATTGACAGTCGCAGCTCAGAATCACCTGCTTTGACCGAATGACCCTGTTGGACTGTGGACTTCTTCATCCGTACGAAAAATCACGAAAAAGTTTCATTTCTTCATTAGTTATATTATTTCAATGCATTTCATGTTATTATTTTTCAAACTTCCCGAAAAAGTAGACATTTAAATTATAATTAAACCTTAATGTCACAATAAAACCTTCATGTCACTTTTTTTCTTTTAGGCAGGGTTATACTTTCAGCAGGCTGCAATAGTATGCCTATGCCTCAACCGCTTTTTAAAAAGTTATTTGAATTTTC
Source organism: Ostrinia nubilalis (assembly GCF_963855985.1). Lineage (NCBI taxonomy): Eukaryota > Metazoa > Arthropoda > Insecta > Lepidoptera > Crambidae > Ostrinia > Ostrinia nubilalis. The sequence goes on from NC_087117.1 coordinate 4,235,518, forward strand.
AAAATTTAATTTTAGAATCGGATGGCTTTAACTTTTTGCTTACGAATTAAATTCGAAATTTGATTTTGGAACTTCGGAACGTAGACTAGTGATGTCACGACATCTAGTCACAGCTAGTATTTATAGCCAAAAGAAACAGTACAATTTACAAACAAAATGTTCCTTGCCCTGGGTTTTGGGTTGCACCATCTTACTTTAACTATAAAAACGTCAAAAGCCAGTCAAAAACACCGGCTAAAGTTAAGGTAATGTAACTCAACCTTTATTTTCATTGGGTCATTACTTAAAATAACAATAACTCATTTGCTATTAATAATAAATAGTTTGCCTGTTCATTGACGTCTCAACAAACTCATCAGCTGTCTTGACACAATGACCCACTGCATTGTATCCTCAATGAGATTCTGTAAATAACTTTGTCGTCAACTTTATGGAAGTTTCCTTAAATTAAACTTATTATTATAAAACTGTAGAGTTTGTTTGAATACGCTAATCTCAGGAAGTACAGGTCCGATTTGAAAAATTCTTTCAGTGTAAGATATCCCATTTATCAAGAAATATCATCGCGCTAAGATAAGTAACTGTTCCACGCGGACGAAGTCGCGGGCAGACGCTAGTAATCTTCAAAAAATACTAACCTAGGCCACGCGTAGGTATTTCTGTCAGTCATGAGTTTGAGACAAGCTGTCGTTGACGAAAGATCGATGACGTGAGAGTGAGGCTAACTGATACATTTTAAATAGCGGTAATTTGGGTTATTTTGCAAAAATAAAGATAGTTTGATATTCTCTACTACTGACAGGCTGTCCTAAAATGAGATATCGCTTCCTTACTTTGTGACAGGTGCACAACATCTCTTTCAACGTTAACAACTCACTTAATTTTCGTAGTTTATGAACGAGCAAGGTAGGTAGAGAAGCAAAAGACCTGCGCGTGTTGGTTCGCGAAATGAGTATCTATTTGATTTTTTAAAAATTAGTCACAGCATTCAGAGTTCGTAGTTTTGTTTAATGTTTTTATTTTATTTACATTAGTGTCATTTAAAAAACCGTTCGTCAAATATTAGCAAATTTTACGTAACAGTTGTCAAATAATATTTTTATCTGTTAAAAAAAGACTTGTTGACAGATCGATTGGTAGCAACCTATAATGAGGGCAATCAATATTATTTTTGGATGGCTATTTTTAATTCGTAGAGAGCGGGATCCATCGGTTCACAAGTGCAATGTAAATATTGTGGGTTTACGATACCGCTAAAGACGTTAAGTAACACTTAGTAGGGGAGTAGTAATAAAAGGATTTTAAGACTTTTTCATTCGTTCGCCCCGTGATTCCGATAGAGATTCTCCAAAAGTTGCTGTGCCCTAACTGGGTCCACATTGGATAAGTAACTGCTTAAATTGTAAGACCTAATGTGAATATAGTTTGTTTCAGCCGAAAGACGTCCACTGCTGGACAAAGGCCTCCCTCAAGGATTTCCACAAAGACCGGTCCTGCGCCGCTCGCATCCAGGCATCTCCCGCGACCTTCACCAGATCGTCGGTCCACTTAGTGGGAGGCCTGCCCACGGTACGTCTTCGGGCTCGTAGTCGCCGCTCAAGAACTTTCCTGCCCCAGCGGCCATCAGCTCTACGAGCTATGTGCCCCGCCCACTGCCACTTGATTTTAGCGATTCTGCGGGCCAACGTGAATATGTGCTAATGCAATAAAACAACTGTTGTGGACGTCCTCTGCCCCAACTAGGGGACATATTAAAACTTTAGGTCTACAAATTCAAACAAAGATTGTTATTAATTAACAAGGGCAAAGTAATATACTTAACAAAAAGACAAAAAAAAATCAATGACTTATTGAATTGGTTTGATCCACACACTTCAATGTTTAAAGGAATCTAAAGATACGTGCTTATGTCATCCTGGACGTGTACAAAGAATGTATTATAAAGTTATAATCGCCACTGTTTCAAACGATGATAATTTTAAACACATTGGTAATGACCGATGGTATTTAATAGTTATATTAACCTTAGCTTTACATAAAAAGTCGTTAGGTTGACTTTACTCTTTACCGAAAAAATGACATTTTTAACCGAAATCAAAAAAGAGTTTTTTTATCCAGACGCGACGTCGCCTTATAATGCCAAAAAATGATGGCAATCGTTTTGGCACCGCTGGCGATTGATATGAGTATGACCCTACTCTAGTGGCGCTATACTGGTGAGTGCAAATGCGATAGTCCTTCTACCACTTCAGAGCCCCGATTACGGTAATTTTTAACGTCAACAATCCAGACACGCTTCTCGATTCTGCGATACGATTGGTCGTTCAACAGCGTACGTCAGCTGTTTTGACCAATCGTATTGCAGAATCAGAAACGCGTCTGGATTGTAGACGTTAAAAGTTACCGTAATCGGGGCTCAGTGCCACTGTCTTCGCCACTAGCAAGTGACAGTGACCAGACCGCCAACTGGGGAGCGCTAAAACGATGGCCCTCAATAATAAAAAATAAGTTATAAGGTAAGTGCCCCCTACTTCGGTATATTAAGGCTCTTACGACTTTAACATTTTATTTAAAAATAACCAAGCATGATATCAGTATGAAAGCTTTTGTATGCTAAACTTTGGTCTTTTGACAGTAAGTTAATACATAATTTATAGTTATATAGTTTGAACTTTTTTTTATATTAATTGTTCTGCGGACCTCTTGTTTGGATCCTGTTTCGTGACAAAATTTTGCTCTGTTTCTAAGTTCGTGAACTCATGTCCCCTATTTCGGGATAAGGTTTTATGCATCCAGTTAGGATATTTTAATAATGATTAAGGGTTTAATAAATTTAAAAACGATAATAAAAATTTAGAATAAAATAATTATGTGAAATTGACGATATTACTTACCTGAAATATTCATAAGAAATAATGTGAGTCTAGTATAGTATTTTGATTTGTTATTTCTAACAATATGTGAAAATATTTATATAACCATTAGAAATGTAGGGGGGGGAACTTACCCCCCCCCCCCCCCCTTCGTACCCATAAAATTTTGATTTATTATTTCTAGCGATATGTGAAAATATTTATATAACCATTAGTAATGTGGGGGGGGACTTACCCCCCCCCCCCCTTCGTACCCATAAAATTTTGATTTGTAACCCCCTCCCTTCTCCCCATAATCCCACCCCTGGAGCTGTTTCAAGTGGGGGTAGCCCCCCCCCCTGAAAATAACCCCAGATACGCCAATGACTCATAATAAAAGTAAGTAATTAATTTATTTCTTAGGTAGGTATATTAAAAACTAAAAAATATGTCGATTTCTTTGATGGTATGTGTCATAAAAGTACCTAACACCATACATTTATATATCACGAACTTGGAAAAAAGTAACAATAATACGGTTCCTTGTTTCGTGATACTGATTATTCCAAATTCCCCAAGTAAAATTCATGGATTATTGTCAAAATGTGTCAATTAACTATTATCTATCCCATATACAATACAAATAAACAAAGATAAATAAAACAAATCGAAATAAAGACAAAATTATGCTGGTACTACTTATGCTAATTTATCTTAAAATTGGTCATATATGTGAACTTCAAACTCGTGTCATATAAATTCTAGTGAACGAAACATATACCGAATTTAGGTCATGAGAAACTTAAATAAATGCATTATTTGTTTCATAACTTACATTTAAATTATCATAAATAATTATTTAAAAACCAAGCATCAAAATGTTATCCATAATATCCTTGATTCGGTAGTGTCACGAAATAGGGGACACCCGAAAAATAATATGTACGCTATTTCGTGAGTCAATTAATCGCAATTTTAAAGGAATTCTACGTTTTCATATAACATTTTTCTATGCCAAATCAATTGTCAAGGAACACATGAAACCACTATTACAAGTTTTATTTAAATGGACGTTCCCTCGCCTTTTTATAAGCTTAAGAGCGCTAACCTTACGGTGAGAGCAACCTTTGCAAGCCGCACGGCTGTTTTTGGCTCTTTGAGAGTTTGAACCTTCGTATTGCTCTCATTTTTGGCGCCACAATGTTGGTACTTAGTTTTTTAGATAGCTTAAATAATAGAGTTTTTGTAGTAATGAAGAATTTATATAAATAATATTCCATTTGCTTATTATTTGAATTAGAAAAAAAACTTACGAACTTACGTACTATCACGAACTAGTAGCCGTTTACCTTAACTTACCCGTCAGCCCCAACAGATGTCTCTTTCGCCGTGATGCCGTTAAAATGGATCCGATTCTCCACTTCACCATCAACAAGAAAATCCGTCATCACAAAGTTCACAATCTCCTTATTCAACCTCCTCCGCAAATATCTTATGTCACTTAAAACCTCCTTGTCACTAAAACTGACGTTCACATTAGGCAGCACATGTGTATGCTTATGCCTCCACTTCGGTTCGTTTAAAAAGTTATTTGAATTTGTAATGTTTGATTTTGGAACTAGGGGCACCAGTTCGTCACTAGAATCACTGTCGTCACAGCTAGTGCTGCCCAAAAGGAACAGCATGAGTATCGGCGCACGGAACATTTTGCCCCACGACACTAGCTTCGCGAAGCTCGACTTTTTCTTCGCTTTCGGTGATTTCAACTCCATTTTTAATCTGTAAAAAAGAAAAAGTTGTTATTAATCATGTTTTGGGTCTATGTCTATATGTAAGAACTTTTATATACCTACCAACATTGGAGCAATAAAGAAATTGAATTTGAATTTGAAGTATAATAATTTTCTAATCAAATAAATTGTTTTTAGATGATTTTTTTGCGCACGGACCTACTTAGAAATAATAAGAGACGTAACGTGGACATAGTTTGATTCTGGAGTCATTAGAAAATTAATTCACACCACCTGTATGGATTTTCATTTTCGTGAAAGGAACGTCTTGCAAATTGGTGTTAGTACCTACTTACAAAACATAATAAACGTGTTTTATTTTTTGGAAATTTCTTCTTTGAGAAAAGAAATAGTTTTAAACTTAACACGAAAGAAATCACGAGATACTTAGTAATTAAATAAATAAATAAATAAATAAATAAATAAATAAATCTTTGGACAATTTCACACAGCGCCAGCTAGCCCCAAAGTAAGCAACTTAATGCTTGTGTTATGGGTGCTAGCTTAACGGATATACTACTTATATACTTTTTTTTTTAAATACATAAATATTATACATAGTCACACCCAGACCCGTCACAGAAATTAAAATTCATCATTTCAATTTCTGCCCGGCCGGGAATCGAACCCGGGACCTCTCGGCATAGTAGTCCGTTCTGAACCACTACACCAAACGGCCGACAAATTATACTTAAGTTTCATTTATCAACTTAAGGTAATGTTTGCCATAAGTTCAGAAAGACATTTTAAGACCTGTCTTGACCGCCATCTTGTTGTTCACCTTGCTTTTTCAAGAGAAATTCGTGCGGTCATTTTAAGTTACGTCAAATACCCATGTTTCTGAAATATTTTTATGTGTTAATTATTGGGATATACCGCATGTTCCAAGGATTCATATTTTGAGCTATACCTTTAATCTTTTCTGGTTTTTACTGGTAAGTAAGGCTACCTGTCTTACACCCAGAGGCCCCGTGTTCAATTTCCTTGGTCTGGTTGGTGGTACCTTGCCTAAATCTGTCGCCATAGCAACAATATACAGCATTATTGTTTCGGCAGTTTTAGGTAAGTTAGCCAGTTCCTATGTGGTCGAGGATTCTATGTGAAATTCGCTTTCACCTTGCCTGATCATCATTTTTAGGTGAGATGCAAGCCAAGAAGCTTTTCCGTTGGGGATAAAAAACCTATAAAACCTAGGTCGAGGGAAGTAGGTGCAAGCAGCAGAACCGGTCGGGAAATCCTTGGGGGAGGCCTTTGGCCAGCAGTGGACGTTATTCGGCTGAAACTTTAGTATTACCTAGCTACATCTAACTCCTTGAAATAACGGCACCATTCAACTGGTTTATATATTTATAGTCAGCTAATTTCCAGTAAATCTAATTATAAACTAAGTAGCAAGAGAGCGGCCTCCGGACGCCTATAATAGTGTCCTAATTCAGGAAATTATTATCAGAATACTGTTCTTTTCCAATTTTTTCGTTATGAATCGATCGATTTATTATAATTATCGATTTAATAGGAAAAAATAACATTTATAAGACACATCAAGTCTGCAGATTCATTTTTTTATAATAGTGTGATTGTTTCCATCTTCTGCTTATTTCGTTCCTTCGTTCGTTTCATCCGAATGACGTCCACTGCTGGACAAAGGCCTCCCCCAAGGATTTCCACAAAGACCGGTCCTGCGCTGTGTACTCACTAGTACTTAAATATGACCGTATTGGTTATTTTCGGTTATCTAAAATAAACTAGTTAATTTGATCAAATAATGGTTTCTAAAAATAATCCTGTTCTTATTTTAATCTTTATTTAATCATTCACTATCATTTTTGTAATGATACTTACGGCCGTACCTATTCACAAAGATTAAGTTACTATGAGGTCTCAAAGTCCGCGTGGTGACACACGAACCAATCACAGAGGGCTGAGTGTGAGTTTTTTTCAAACGCGCTCACTAGTGAGTGCGTCAAAAAATGACATTAAATGTATGACGGATTGTACAGCGCCCCTAGCGGGAAACTTTCAAAAACTAAAATTTTCATACATTTTTTAAACGCGCTCACTAGCGCGTTTGATGTAAACTCACACTCAGCCCACAGAGCTCTATTCAACGCTGTGCGTTCGATTTGTTGCTTCACGCAAGCATCGTTTGTGAATACAGGCGTTATTATTTAAAAATTGAGATGATAAACTAATAATTAATACCTAATCTTAACTTTGAGATTTCTTCAATGTTAACCAAATTATTTTCCCAAATATTAGTTCCAAAAAATATTTTTTTACGCGTACTTTTTCTACCAAAAATATCGAGTGACACCACACTCCGGGCCTAATCAAACACAGCTAGTGTCACGTTACGACGCGGTCTCATTTACTTGTGAGGCGAAATTAAAAACTATGCCGACTCAGTGTGTTTGAGATGAAGGAATTCGGTCAAGAGCGAGCGTGATAGATCACTCGAGTCAAAAAATGGAGATCCTCCTTTTTGAAGTAGGTTTAAAACTCAAAAATATTTGCAAAATAAATTAGTTTTTTAGTAGTTTTGAAATTAATCAATTTTAAGTTTTTTTGTTTAGGTTTAATAAGATAGGTAGGCAGCGCAGGACCGGTCGTTATGAAAATCCTTAGGGAGGCCTTTGTCCAGCTGTGGACGTCATTTGGCTATGACAAACGAACGAAAAAATAGGATTTTATTATTATTATTGGTTATTGGGCCTTCATTTGCGCCAGCTCGACCAGGTTTGATGTATTGTGGCAGCCCTTGTGTTTGGAGTTCACTGCTAAGTCACTTTGATTCTATAAATTTCCAGATTACGAACCAGAACGAAGTAGGATACTACTTACTGTAAATTAATATTTTTTGGTCTTTGAACACTAAATTGTCAATTAATAATGTATAATGAGTAGTCTTTTAATAAAATGATGCCAATGACTTAAATCATGTACCTATATTGACTTATAATTATATTACCTTTGATACTTTATTGTCAGAAGTTTTCTTGTAAAAACACAAGTTTCTATTTTATAGGTCGACCCCAACCTAAAATTGGAGCGACCTAAAAACTAAATACATAGTATTAAAACATTACTCGGACCAATAAACAGTCTTTGATCCGATCCATCTGGACGATCGATTTGTTTACATCGATATCTAATATGGTGTCGAGGTGAGATGGAGCTATTGCATCGTATCACCGTGGTAGGTCTAACTGTAAAGGTTGATGCAAACTAACTAATATTATTCAGGTTCAATTTACCACTATTATTATACACAAGCTGTGCCCGCGACTTCGTACGCGTGAAAATAGTTTGAATAACATTTCCCGTTTTTCCGGAATGAGCAGATCCGTAAACGAACTAAAGCCGCTGACATAGCCCGATGGATTAGCAAGCTGAAGTGGCAATGGGCAGGGCACATAGTACGCAGAACTGACGGCCGATGGGGCAGCAAGGTTCTGGAGTGGAGACCGCGTACCGGAAGACGCAGCGTGGGACCTCCACCCACAAGGTGGACCGACGACATCATAAATGTAGCAGGAAGGCGCTGGACGCAGGCCGCTCCAACCGGGCAACATGGAAAGCATTGGGGGAGGCCTATGTTCAGCAGTGGACGTCCTATGTCTGAGATGATGATGATGATGATGAACATTTCCCGTTTTTCCAACATTTTTCTTTACTGCTCCGCCCCTATTGGCTGTAGGGTGATGTTATATAGCCTAAAGCCTTCCTCGATAAATGGGCTATCCAACACAATAATATTTTTTCAAATCGGACGAGTAGTTTCTGAGATTAGCGCATTCAACCAAACAAATAAACTCTTCAGCTTTTTAGTATAGAATCAGATTATGTCGTTCAACTGAAAAACATTGTTTCAATTTCGGCTAAAATACCTTGAAATTCGTACTACCTACGCTGAAACGCAGTGTTCATGAAATTGTGATTGACACATCTTGAAAACAAAAAACTTTTCATTGTGGCCCGGAAACAAACATAATTTTAAATCTATATTTAGGTTGTAATTTAAATTACCGATCAAAGTCGTCTTATAGACTTTACTATTTAAAATCTAAGGTGAATCAGGTTTCAATCCACTGCTATACCCTGCACAACATCCGAGCTCCTCCTATGTTCTTCTGATTAATTGTGTTGCGGGTCCAATGACAGTTTAACTTTCCCCCGGGACAAACTTGGCCTTCACTGGTTGGGTTATTGGCGGTCAAGCTGTAGATCCTGGCTACACAGGAGTTGCAGTGGTGGGAACTAGAGGTGGGAATAGTCCCGAGCGCCGGAACATAGTTCCTCTCTTTTTTTAAGTAATTAAAAATTGAAAATCTAACGAAATGTAACGTTACATAACTGTCTACGTGGGGCAAATCCTTGCAGTTTTCTTATCTGTTACATGAATTGAGAAATCAAACAAATCGCGTCATTTTTTATCTGATAATATAAATATCATCTATCACGAAAAATTATGTTAGGAACACGGCCTACCTTTAAACTAACTGAAACCCTTCAAAGGATTTTAAACCTTATTGTCATTATTATAAGAGCTAAGAGTTTACGTTACGATGTGCTAAATGATAATAATTACGTTCACGCACTTTTCTAAGGGCTGCCGGAAGATTTGAAAATTCAAATTTTTGAATTGTTCTAGAACGTTCTTTTGTTTGGCAAAAAGTTTTGGATAGGAAATAGTCTGTTTGGCCAAATTAAAAATAATAGGGCAGTTACTAGTTATAGTTGACAGTTGGCACCAACCAGCCCGAAGTGCGTTTTGTCTAGGGACAAAACGCACTTTTTGATCGAATCGAAAATCGAATCCGTCAAAACTCCATACAAAAAAGGGGCTTTTCGACCACTTTTCGACTGGTTTGCGATTATAATTTGCACTTTGTCTAGACCCACAATACTTTAGGTATATGCGCTGTCAAATCGCTTTGTATGCCAAATTATGAATGACATCGCTTTTTCGCATCTCAGTTGGTAATAATTTATCAATTTCAAAGCTTAATCTTCTTTGAGTTTTGCATCCCGTTTTTGTCAGTTTTTTATTCGATTGGCAGCCGTGTCAGCAACCAGAGGAGCGCGTGCGCACATGATTTATGCGTTTGACGCCGCACAGCAAAAGCGCTCGGGTTCGCTCGCCTTTTTGTGGGAAGTACTTAGCGGGCACGGTAATACCGTGTAGTGGGTAAGTGGGAAGTAGTTAGTAGCTGCAGTTATTTGTAAATATACAGACAGCAGCACATCTGACTATGCATACGGAATTTCAGAAATAAGAATCTGCAAGGAACGCCACATCGGCACGATTTTGCTCTTTTTTCATCCAGCCGCTGCCAGCTTTCTTTTTCAGATCGTCAGTCAATCAAGTAGGTTACTTACACCACGTTTGCCAAGACAATAAATTGTAGTATATCATGCTAAATACTGTGGCTTTAAGCACTTGTTCAAATGTTCAGTTTCAAATTCTTTAATATCGGTATCAAATGAAAATTGACCACTTAGCTATAATCTTAGATTAATAAAACCTAGATGGATAGTCTTCATACAAACGCTTCGTCAAGAGTGAGGCAAAAATCTTATGTCATTAGTGTCAATTTTGTTGGGGAGTGTAGACAGTGAAGGCGATTTTCCCGAAAGTAGGGAAATTTTTAATACGTTTTTAATTATTTTATTACTAACAAAAACAAAACGCATCATGTACTTACTTATTTATTGAATTCAAAGTACCTACCTAATTACAATAAGATAAATCGACTGAAAAGTCTCGATTTCATAAAAAAGGAAGTGTACTTGTACGGCGAACAATTGGGAAATAAATTTTCTTGTTACTGGTATCATTCCCGTATTTAATGTTTGAAAGCCAAATTCAAGCAAAATACGCGTCGAATCGTAGTACTTACTTATGAAATGTAACACTGGTCACTTTCTTTAGTTTTTCTGATGTATTTAGACACCCTTTCACAGCACAAACCGTCTTAATTAATTAAAAGTCGTCGGACGTGTTTACCAATTTTTCACTTTGACAGTTCATGTGACGTTTACGAGTAAGCCATTCTGGCTTACTAAAATCTGCCTCACCTTTCGTGCACTGACTATCTATCTAGGTTTTATTAATCTAAGGCTATAATTTATTCCACTGGAAATAGCATTTTTTTTGTACTTTCGGCTAAATTGGAGTTTATTAATTAACTAGCGGCCGCCCGCGACTTCGTACGCGTGGATCCCGTTTTACCCCCTTAGGAATGGAGTTTCGTAAAATCCTTTCTTAGCGGATGCCTACGTCATAACATCTACCTGCATGCCAAATTTTAGCCCGATCCGTCCAGTGGTTTGGGCTGTGCGTTGATAGATCACTATGCCAGCCAGTCAGTCACCTTTGAATTATAATATTTGGATTGTTCCAAGTTTATCACAACTTTTCTGAACGTGTGCCATGGAACTTTTCTTTGTATCAAGTGACGTAGGGTATCTTACGGTCCCTCTCGTACTATTAGTAGGTAGGCCTTTTTCAGTGTACTTTTATACGAGTTCCAAATAAAGCTCGCCGTACCACTTCGGGACAACATATGGGCTGGTGCTGAGAAGAAGTGGCGGAAGAAACTCAGTCACCTTTGTCAGCCTCTTATTTATTTTAGGTGATGTAGGCTGGAAGACGTAGTGTGGGCAGGCTCCCCACTAATTAGACTGACGATCTTGTTAAGGTCGCGGGAAGAACCTGGATGCAGGCAGCGCAGGACCGGTCGCTATAGAAATTCTTGGGAGGTCTTTGTCCAGCAGTGGACGTCATTTGGCTGAAACAAATGAGGTAGTATCATAAGTATTAACAAAATTACCTTGCTTACTTTAAATTGTTTATTTTACTGCTCACCTATATGCGTTGTTTCTTAAAGGTCATCCGAGACAATAGGGGGCCCGATTAGCTAATAATTAATTAAAATGCAGTCAATCGGACGCGTGGCGCACTAATTATACTAATTATGGACGACCATGTCCCGAATTGGTGACAGATTTGAAAATCAATTTTAAAAAACTCATTTATTTATGCATGTAGGCTTTACACGTCTCAGTATTAACCCTATCACTGCTTCAGGACAATAAATGGGCCAGTGCTGAGAAGAAGCAGCGCAAGAAACTCAGCCACTACTTATTGTCAGCCTCTTTTTTAAGGGTTTACAGACTATAAAATAAACATAGTTATAAATATTTAAGCGAGCTAGGAAGTTACACATCCCAAACATTTTTATCTTTTTAAATAATCATCGACTTTATATTAGCCCTTTTTATTATGTTTTTTTTTGCATTTGTTTTTAAAAGACAATGCCGGAAATTGGCGTCTTTTTTTTTCGCGCGGCCATCGACCAAACTTTGTTTTTTGATTACAAAATAGTGTAATAAATCAAACTTACTATGACATGTATACCTCTAAACTCAGTCTGAACTGAGTTACGAGCATTAGAAGTTTGATGATTTTCATACTAGATTTGCTTTTTGCGCGCAAAGTTTTGTAAGAAATTGCAACAAACTAGTGAGATTGTATGTGTAAACAAACAAAAATATCTATTATAGGCTCCAGACATCAGTATGGAGCAGAATCAGCGCAATAAAAAAATAGCGCAATATTTTGTTGCAATTTCTTACAAAACTTGCGCACAAAAAGCAAATCTAGTATGAAAATCATCAAACTTCTAATGCTCGTAACTCAGTTCAGACTGAGTTTAGAGGTATACATGCCATAGTAAGTTTGGTTTATTACACTATTTTGTAATCAAAAAACAAAGTTTGATCGATGGCCGCGCGAAAAAAAAAGACGCCACTTTCCATACAAAATCTGGCATTGCCATTTATCTTCGCTTCCCTGGCGACTGCTCTTCCATCTGAGCTACTAATATGTAATACGCTGTTATGACCAGCATTTGTTTCATTAAAGTAATGTAGAATCTCGCAAAACTGGACTTTTCGTGTGAATATAAAAAAATATGTGTGTTGGGAATTCGAAACACGGGACTATTCCCACCTTTCGTTCCCGCCGCTGCAACTCCTGTGTAGCCAGGATCTACAGCTTGACCGCCAATAAAAACCCAACCAGTGAAGGCCAAGTTTGTCCGGAGGAAAGTTAAACTGTCATTGGACCCGCAACGAAATTAATCAGAAGAACATAGGAGGAGTTCGAGGTTAAGGTTTGATTTTCAGTGCAAGCAGTGTTAGTCACAACCTATCCATATAGATTTAGGTTTGGACTTTGTCCTTTGGCGTTGCCATAGCAAGATAAGAACACAATATTAGGTGATTTTCCGCGTTTGTAAACCCATAATATACCTACATAATTGCATTACGTTATACTTTATTTGTTATTGTTACAGAGATGATGACATGTGGCTCCGAAACGTGGCGTCTCTAGGCCTCATGCAGAAGCTCAAAGTTGCACAGCGTGCTATGGAAAGAATTACGGTATTTCTTTACGAGATCAAATCATAATGAGGATATCCGTAAACGAACTAAAGTCGCTGACATAGCCCGACGGATTAGCAAGCTGAAGTGGCATGGGCAGGGCACGTAGTACGCAGAACTGACGGCCGATGCGGCAAGGTTCTGGAGTAGAGGCCACGTACCGAAAATCGCAGCGTGAGACGTCCACTCACCTACAAGGTGAATCGCATAAAGGTAGCAGGAAGGCGCTGGATGCAGGCCGCTACCAACCGGGCGATATGGAAATCATTGGGGGAGGCCTATGTTCAGCAGTGGACGTCCTGTCGGATGACTTTGTATATAAGATTAGGCTGAGTTGCGCCACCTAACTTTGACCGTAACTTTAACGATAGCCGGTGATTTTGTATGGAGTTTGACAGATTTTTGACGTTTGTCAAAGTTAAAGTAAGATGGTCCACTATTGCATGCCGTGGCAACCTATAATTAAGGCAGCACTTAGATTAAGTTAAATACGTTGTAAATATTGATTGTCTTCCAGTGTATGTCTTGTTGGTTGTCCTATTAAATAAATAAATAAAATAAAATGGTGCAACCCAGCCTGAGCTATGTTGTACTACGTAAACTACAATTTGTTAGTAAACATGTTATTGTTTGTGTTAACCCCGTTAACGCCAATAACACTTTCTATTTGACCCTTTAACCTTTTGCGCGACGACGCTCTAGTATTAATTTGATATCATTGTAATTGAAATTCATAACAAGCAATTATAATACATAATAAATAAATTATAAAATAAAAAATACTACTAATGGTGACCGACATTTTGGCGGCGCTTCTCTCAGCACTTGCCAAATGTTGGTCTCGAAGCGCTGGTAAAGCAAAAAGAGTATGAGCATAATCTGAGAGTATGAGACATGTAAAGGCTTCTTAAGAGCAACATTTTAAGTTTTTTTTTATTAGTCTTTATTTGTTGGGTCGGCTTCCAATTTTCGGCTTTCAATCAAGACAGAAAGCACTGATGTCAGTTGGACTATGCAAGACGTCAGCGCATACATCTATAAACTTGTGCTGAAAGCCTCATCTCTCGTTGAGCGACCTATACCAAACATGAGACAATGCTCTTGGCCAAAACTTTTTGAATTTTAGGACTTCCTAAACATAATTTACCTCCTTGGAAACCAAACCTCATTACTTCATTATTAGTTGACAGATTAAAAACTAGAATCGCTGCCAGCTTTTAAAATTCGAACCGTCTGGCCAGCTCGCGCTTCCGCGGAATTAATTCGCGCCAAAAATTTATAAACGTCATATTTGAAATTTGGATGCGTTTTGTTGAGCTGTCATGGCCGCACTTCACCCCTGTTGAGTGGTTTCACGTGGAATCCGTGATTTTGTCGTTTAATTAGGCACATTATGCACCGTGTTGTGTGATACTTAATTAGGTAGGATGTTAATGAAAAAGGTTTCAATCCAAAAAGGTGAAGCGATGTAATTCTATTTGTTAGAATGGGATCACGAGACCGCTTGCAGAAATTTAACAGAATGTAGCTAGCGTATTCGATATCGTACTAATATTATAAATGCGAAAGTTTGGAAGGATGTCTGGATGTTTGTTACTCTTTCACGCAAAACTATAACGGATTTTGATGAAACTTTACAGTATTATTGTTTATAACCCAGAATAACATAATAGGCTATAATTTATTACGATCTATGACAAACTAAATTTCACACGGGTGAAGCCGCGGGCAAAAGCTAGTCCCAAATAAAACAAAGCAGTAAGTACTTACAGTATCAGTCAAATTCTCTTAAAACGTCAAGATTTTCATCACTTCACTTCTCTCAAATCCGCGTGGACTCAGTAAAAAAACTAATTTACTTATGTAAGTAGGCTTTTAAAAAGCACTCTTACACGTCCCAGTATTAACCCTACCACTGCTTCGGGACAATATATGGGCCAGTGCTGAGAAGAAGCAGTGCAAGAAACTCAGTCACTTGTCAGCCTCTTTTTCATGGGTAAAGTAAAGTGCCACAAAACCTATCAGTTCAAAGTTTTAAGTGAATTTAACGATCATTATCCTGTCTATATAGTGTTTTTCATACACAGGATGTAGTTAAAATAATTAGTATTCATTAAGCGTCCCATTTTGCATTTAATATTAATGAGGTTTGCAAAAAACAAGTAAATCTCACATTTACGTTCATGATAACAATCAAAGACACGGAAAGACTTCTAAATAGGCATAGGAAACTACTAAACAAGTTGTTCAGAATAAAAATTGTGTCAAAGCGTGCTTCGGTTAGCTATATCAACTTCAAACACAAAAAATGCCTATAAATGACAAAGTATCTACAAAAACGACAAATCTTCGTGGGCCTCGTAAAGTCTAAAATATCCTCAATAGGCCTAGGGTGCATGATTAACTTTTATCTACGGGACTATTCCCACCTCTCGTTCCCACCGCTGCAACTCCTGTGTAGCCAGGATCTACAGCTTGACCGCCAATAAAAACCAACCAGTGAAGGCGCAGTTTGACTGTCATTGCACTAGCAACGAAATTAATCTGAAGAAATCAGGAAGAGTTCAAAATTAGGGTTAGACTTCCCTACTACATTTTTATCTAGGCATTTATAAACATTTTACGCGATAAACCCATACATTTGTCGTCAATCATCGATGAAGATTTAATCACGGCGCGCATCCTAGCTGGACAGTGATTTGAACTCATTCGCCAATCTGTCTCTACGAGAGTCAAAAGAGAGACAAAACCTTTGACTGTAGTTGTAGGTTACAGTCAAAGTGAAATATATAGTTTCGTGACACTCAAAGTAGTTAAAAAGTTCGCACACGTCATAAAATTGTTTATTTTCACACCTTATAGGGCTTACACATTACATCTAAAGTTAAAGGTTGTGTTGTCAACTTTTTGGTGTCACGAACTGTTTACTATTTGACGCTAACTATTATTGTTGACTCAACCGTAATAAATAATAAAATGTTTTTTTTTATCTTCTTTGAAACGTCTATCTTTCCTTCCTTATTTTATTCATCCTGTATAATCAAACGGTAGGTGAATCATTGTTTATAACTGTATAATCATGACTGGTCTTTTTTGCGACTACCTACATGTT
This sequence comes from Ostrinia nubilalis, assembly GCF_963855985.1. Lineage (NCBI taxonomy): Eukaryota > Metazoa > Arthropoda > Insecta > Lepidoptera > Crambidae > Ostrinia > Ostrinia nubilalis. The sequence continues at coordinate 4,251,720 of NC_087117.1, forward strand.
TAAATGAGGGCAGTAAGAATAGTTTTTGCTAGCTACTTATTGAAGGTCAGTCTCATCAGAACTTCTGGGGCGTGTCAGCGGTGTGTCAGCGGTGTATGGTGTTTGAGAGACCCCTGCATGCAATTGTGGTCGTATGGCATTTGAGACCCCGGCATGCAAGACCATCATTAACTTGCAGGGGGCTCTGGGCATTCAAAGGAGCCCTTTTCCTAAAAAAAATCAATATAATATTTTATTTTACAATTATAACTTTTCCGTAATGCAGACATGACGTCTTTCTTTCATTTTTCAATTTAAAAAAAACTGGCGCGGAAATTAAGGTGTTGTGCCTTAGTTATAAAAATTGGCTAGTAACATTTTGTTCTACTTATTCCTTTTTACTGAGTCTGATAAGCATTTAGAAGTTTGGAAAATTAAATACTTAAATCTTTTGTATTATAAATTAAGAAAGATGGTGATACTTAGTACCCACCTAGTGACTCTAGAAAAATAATAAAATATTAAAATGAAAGTAATTAATCAAAAAGATACTGTGTTATTTTTAATGTCATGATATCGTTTGATTGTAAGTTAATTGGTTTTGCCATAATTTCTAGAATATTGTAAAAATCTTGTTAAAAATAACCGGGTTTTGTTTGTTGACAAATCAATAGTAATAAGTATGACTGTATTTATTTTATCTTTTTTAAGTAGCGTGTGACGTCCACCCACAAGGTGGAACGACGACATCGTAGAGGTAGCAGGAAGGTTCTGGACGCTGGTCGCTATCAACCGGGCAACATGGAATTGGAAAGCATTGGGGGAGCCCTATGTTCAGCAGTGGACGTCCTATGGCTGAGATGATGATGATGATGCAATAATACCCCGCTTTTTGTTATAAATAAAAATAATATGAAAACGTTTTTTGAAATAATTTAACATAAATACCAAACTTCGTAACACTTAACCCTTAATTAGGTAAATAGATTATGGCTTAATATTTATTTATTAAAGTAAATAATTATGAATGAAAGTAACTCGGTCTGTCTGTTACTTGAATTTCAAAGTATTAAACCAATTTTGATGAGTTTATATAGGTACCTACTTTTGGCAAAAAAAATAGTTTTTTGTCACTGTAAAAACTTTTTTGTATTTTACTTCTACGATTTATTTTTATGAAAGGCATTTTTTTAATCTGTTTTTGGGTGCTTTGAAATTAATTTCTTTTTTTACATTGATTGATCATATTTTATTACATAATAATAATAGTTTATTGATGTATTTTTTTTAAAGAAATGAACTTGGTTAACTGAATTAAAGTATATTAAATACCTACATGATGTCAGTTTATCTTATAGAAAACCAGTAAAAGTTTCAATATTCTCAGTGAGTAAATAAAAAAATACCTAACTCCTCTCATAAATAAATTAACAGGCAACGATGCAGCTATACCATTAAAAATTACTAAAATACATTTTATAATTTTTTTTCGTTAATCTTTTAACATTCACTGCACATTGCATTACTAATTATAGTTTTTTCGATGGAAAGTGCCGCTCTGCCGATCGCATGTTTCAGCCTTAAGTTTAAATTTAAAAAAGTGAATATTAAGTAATTCAAAGACGTATGACTTGACATTCTTATGGCTAATTAAATAAAAAAAAGTTTTAATTGCACTCACCTTTCCAGAGTCCGAAAAATTGAGTAGAACCTCAAAAATCCATGCCACACACAAATGCACAAAAAAAACACACGGCGATTCGGAATTCAAAAACTGCAATGGAAAAAAAAGTTCGGAATTCGCGCGGGAACTTTGACAGACAAGATGGCGACACGCGTCCGTGCTCTATGCTCGCCGGCCGGCACTGAGCGGTTTGGGTTTCTTCGTTTCTTGCGTGGAGGTACGTGGTATCGTACGATCGCCATAAGTTGTCCAAAACCTGATTCTGTTGCAAAAAGTTTTTACTATCGGGAAGCCTGCAGCCACGCGGCCGAATGAAACCTTAAATTAATGAGAGCAGCTTTTGAGAGTGATGAAAGGTGAAGTTAAGAACAAGATACGATGCAATTTTACCTTACCTTACATTTATTGTTACTCATAAGCCGATGATCTTATTGAGAAATAGTTATTTTCCTTCTTTGCTGTAAATAAATTACTGAAGCGTAGTGCAATCTTTCTTTAAGTAGCTAATAATGCAACTCTGTAATTTTATCATGTAGTTAGATATTATGTAACTGTACCTACACAGTGTAATTTTATCCTATAGACGCATAATGTTATAAACCATACGTATAAGTAGAATGAATACGGATAAGTTGCAAAATCGTTCCAATTACAATTAAGGCTTGTTCCTACAGAGATATCCCGTTTTTTTTTTTTTGCAGAATCCCGTTTAGTAGTGTTTTAATATTAAAGTTCATGCGAACATCCCGTTTGCAGCGTCCCACAAATCAGATCCATTGGAATTTGACATGATTGTGTGATATTGCGATTTTTTTCAAACCCATGACAGTCCAGTTTTTCAGGACCCTGCATTACTCCAAAACTGGATTACCGTGGGAACGAGCCCTTAAACAAGATCGTCGGTTTCCGACAATGTGTCTATTAATAGGAAACAACGTAACATTGACCGACAATTAAATAATTCTACAAAAAACGTGCGCAAATGGTTTCTCGGTATATTCTGGAGCAGATGTTTTTCTAGTAATGACTCTACATTGTATACTTGATTGAGTTCCTGTAAATGAAGAAGGTAAACTTTGTTTTAAATAACGCTTCTTGAAAATATGATGAATTATCTTGGTATCTGGGAATTCTGCTTAGGGTAGAATAAGAGTATTTTTTTTCTGTAAATATTACATTTGTATATTATGTATTATAGTTTTTAATTTTTAAGTTCATTGTCTAAATTGTTTTAAATCTTGTTATTTTTTTAAATGATTTCCTGAACGAAATAAAATTAAGGGTTAACATTCTTATTCTATTTTTCTGAAATTCTTCACCATTTAAACCATGCGGTCATGTAATCCTCACTACTTGTTTCAAAACACAATTTCTCGCTTTTTTCAGCTCCTACCATCTTGAAGTCATCGGTCCATCGAACTGGAAGACGTGATACACTTCCAAGACTTGGTCTTCATTCATCAGAAAAGCGGAACTAAGCACAATCTCTCTCTTTTTTCCAACCAGTGCCGGGTATTATTTTTGAAATCGTCGGTCCATCGAGCTGGAGAGCGTCTTACACTACTATGGTCCTTACAATCAGCAAAGCGGCACAAAACACGATTCCCTTTTTTTTCAGCAGTCAAATCCTTGAGGTCATCAGTCCATCAAGCTGTCCACTGCACTTGATGAGACGTTATCAGGATTGAATAAAGTTTGTAACGTGGGACAAACCAAAGTCCAAATAGTCATGTCTTAAGGAAATACATTAAAATATTAAGGATTGCGGAAAATACGAGATTTGTTGCGCTATGGACGTTTGAAAGGTATTGCAAAAACCCAAAAGAATCGTTTAGTATTGAAATGACATTTTAAACTTCAGTTCAACACCTGTGTAACTTTTTAGTGAACGCACCTCTGTGGCTTGGTGGTGAGCTTATCTGTCTCTTAACCCAGTGGACCAGGGTTCGATTCTCAGAGGGTGCAACATTTTCCGCTCGTTATGGCTGGCGGTAGAGCTTGTTCTAAGTCCGCCTGGCTAGCTACCATCATCTTACCTAAGTCTATCGCCATAACAACAATGTTAACAGCATTGTTCTGTTCCAGCAGTTGGAGGTAAGATAGCCAGTTCCTCCGTGGTTGAGGATTCCGGGTGAAGCTCGCTTCCACCTTCGGCCTGATCATCACTTACCATCCGGTGTGATGCAGGCCAAGACATTCCTTCGAGACATTCCGATTTTGCAAGAAAATAAATAAATAATAAACATAACGACGATTTAAAACAACGTCTTAAGATTATAGTGCTATATTTTTCCCTGAATTATGTAATTATGCTCCAACACCTCTCAATGCGTGGGGCTGATTATTCTTTTGAATTTTGAGCATCTCTAACAAAGAATACGCATCTCATTAATAATGTTATTATGGTGCTAAAACGAAAGTGCGCGCGCGCATACGATCATGAATTTCAAATTTCGAATGTCGTTAGGCAACCAAAAAGGTCTTAAACTCCGTCGCGAAAGACAAAACCAAAAAAAATATTGATGACAGCTAGGTTCTTCTTCTTCTTCTTTTTGATGATGTTGGCAATACACGTCGAGGTCGACTTGATTTGTGCCATTTTCAAGTATTTATGTGATTACGAGTTACAAAATGAGATCAAGTATAATGATATAATGAAGGATGATATATGATACCCCTTCCCACCCCTTGAGTCTCAGTAAAGTTGTGGTGCTTTACTGAGACCTCATGACGCTTCAGTGTACCTACCATGAGTTTACGTTAGGTGTGCTCGCTAGCGAGTATGTCAAAAATCTCTATGAAGATTTTGTTTCTTGAAAGTAGCCGCTAGGGGCGCTGCACAATATGTCATACAATTAATGTCATTTTTTTTACGCTAGCGAGCACACCTATCCGTAAACTCATGGTAAGCACACAGATTCCCGCCAAGAAGTGACAGCTAGGTTTTATTTTTTTAAAAGTAAAATTTAATTTAAAACTCTTTTGCACGTGCTCACGATCATGAATTTCAAATTTCGAATGTCGTTTGGCATCCAAAAACGTTGTGTTAGTCTTAAACTCTGTCTCGAACGCTTAAAAATAAAATAAAAATATGACAGCTAGGTTTTATTTAAAAAAAAGCAGCCTGCATCCAGCGCCTTTCTATCACGTGCGGCCTTTTTATTCTTAGGCATTTAGGCTAGTAAAAATACCTAAATAAAACTGATTCGCAAACCAAAACATATTTTACCTATTCCGTTTTTCATGAATTCTTTAAACCAGGAAGTAACAATCCTCAAGCATCGATCTTAAAATTGCAAATCGATTTTTTCGTCTGTTGTAGAGTTTCTACAGCTTACGTAAATTTAAATCAAACTTTTTTGTTTGAAGTAGAGGTTTTACTTTTTCTAGAGGTTCAAAGTTGCGAGTAGAAATAAAGTCCAGTAAAATTACCTATTTACTTCTCAATGTCATCTACCGCTTTTGGCCCGTGGTCGCCACTCGAGAACTTTTCTGCCCCAACGGCCATATTTAGCTCTACGAGTTATGTACCCCGCGCACTGCTACTTAAGTTTGGCAATTATGCGCCTTCTTCATCGTCATTATCATCATTTCAGCCACAGGACGTCCACTGCTGAACACAGGCCTCCCCCAATGACTTCCACATCGCACGCTTGGTAGCGGCCTGCATCCAGCGTCTTCCTACCTTTATCAGGTCGTCGGTCAACCTTGTTTCCCGGTTTTCCGGTACGTGGCCTCCACTCCAGAACCTTGCTACCCCATCGGCCGTCAGTTCTGCGTACTACGTACCCTGCCCATTGCCACTTCAGCTTGCTAATCCGTTGCGCTATGTCAGCGACTTAAGTTCGTTAACTGATCTCCTCATTTCTGATTCGATGTTGTAAAGAAACACCGAGCATCGCCCTTTCCATGGCACGCCGCGCTGTGGATTTTAATGTTTATTTTTTAGGCCTATAGTTTTTATAAAGACCAATCTTCTTTTTATTCTAAATAACTAAGTTCATTTCTAAGAATATGTCGATAAGTACTGGAATTCGCGGCAGCAGACGCCGAGCGCTAAATATAGCTTCCTTTCGACTTTTTGCGAACATTAATTTGTTCGTAAGCAGACTGGCCAATATACGTGCGAAGTGGCTGTAACAAATCTTATACGCATCTTTTTGTTTTGAAATAAGTATACAATGGACGACTGTTTTGTATGTAAGTATTTACAAAAAGAGTACTGAAGTATGTTAACCTGGGTATATACATATTTTTTTTAGTAGGTACACGTAGTAACTAAAAGCTTTGCTTATATGTAGTAATAATTATAAATCAAAGGAATTACTTACACTTGTTACTCTAATGCCTGTTTTCTCCATCAATCCCTAACTTTTAAGTGACCCCTATGGTAACATTATAACAGGAATTTTGTTACCATATGGGTCACATAAAAATTAAAAAATGTTAAAAATATGTGTATAATTAATGACCCTCTCAACGTCCAATGGCTCGTTACCCGCAGGCTTCCAAGTCTTGAAAAGGAGCGCCTCAACCAGTGTAACGCTATCAAGGCTTACGAGCTGGATGCGCCTATCCTTGTTCGTCCCAGCCGTTCCTTAACTGCAGTTGCTGCACCTCTTCCTGGCACTTAAATGAACGACTCTGTGTTACCTACTGTGGCTGCCCCTCTACCTTGTATCATCCTGCACGACTATATTGCCTAGCCGTATGCCTGATCTAAGGTTCGACGCCAAAAATCAACAACAACAAGTTCATATTAAAACGCTAAGGAGTTTTTTGTTTGTTTGTTTGAACGCGCTAATCTCAAGAATTACTAGTTTGATTGAAATAATTATGTTTGTGTTCAATAGCTCATAAACTGAAGAAGGCTATAGGATATATACAATCACTCTACGACTAAATAGAGGCGAAGCAGTAAAGAAAAATGTTGCAAGCACGGAAAATAGTATTTAAACTATTTTCACGCGTACGAAGTTGATTTTGTGGTGTCTAACCTTGGACCAGGCATATGGCTAAGCAATGCAATCGTACAGGAGGGTACAAGGAAGAGGGGCAGCCACATTAGGTAACACAGAGTCGTTCAGGAGAGTGCCAGGGAGAGTGCAGCAACCGCAGTTAAGGAACGACTGGGACGAACAAGGATAAGCGAATCCAACTCGTGAGCCTTGACAGGAATACGCTGGTTTAGGCGACCCTTTACAAGGCTTGGGAGCTTACGGGTGACGAGCTATTGGACGTGGAGAGGGTCATTACTTATACACATATTTTCTACTTTGCCGAACATTTAATTTTGCACGAGAACGGTTTGTCCAAAACATATGAATTTGGTCTTATTTAATGCAGGATTAAATGCCCTTCAACCGTCAGGAAGACCACTTTTCGAAAGGGTAAGTCCTTTACGCGGTATAACCGGAAAACCGAAAAAGAGCCCCTTTCGGGGGCCCCCACCGCTTAAGCACAACTCCTTCGAAGTCGAAAACCTAGGAGAGTTTTAATGGGCAACCAATGAAGCCATTAAAGCAATAAAATCTTTTGTAGGAATTATTTCCGATTTAAAATCTAATTCTACTGGACTAGATACCAATGTGCGCACTTTCACACATGTCCATACTGATTAACAGCCCGACCCAACTACTTTAAAAGTTGGTGAACTACGCCTATGCTTAGTACCTATTGAAATAAAAGCTCTAATCTAGATTATCTATGTTCACCCGTGGACATCCTGTGGCTGAAATGATGATAATGATGAAAAGACACACTTTGCCGAATCCCTATAATGTATACGCGCTCTTCTTGGGAGAATTTGAAATAATGTTTGCCTACACTCATGTACGTTCACGAACAACTTATCTATCTGATCCATTTTTTAAATATTAATGATTAATTATTCGGGTAAACACTTTCCATCATCATTTTTCAGCCACAGGACGTCCACTGCTGAACATAGGCCTCCCCCAATGATTTCCACATCGCCCGGTTGGTAGCGGCCTGCATCCAGCGCCTTCCTGCTACCTTTATGAGGTTATCGATACACCTTGTAGGTGGAAGTCCCACGCCGTTTTCTGTTTACAAAAAAAAAACATTTGTTACTAAAAAACAAAACTGTCAAATTTGACGTTTCACTTTCCCGCCAAAAATAACCTAAAATGTTTAATCTTTTGTCAACTTTAGATCATTTCATTAAAAGGGCCTCCAAATAATAACATAGCGCCACCGAATTGTGTCACTTACCCCACAAAGGGTGACAATGAGTAAGTAACATTATCTGTTACGATGAATGACAATTCATTGGGTATCTGCGCAGGTATCAATGGATTTCCACTCGATCGCGCGCGCCATTTTGTTTTCTAATTTTTTTATTTGCCGCGGCGTCTTTGCTTGTTGATCGAGTTTAGGGGTCGGTTTCAAATTGGTTATTTGACATTTTGAAAGAACACAATATCATTATGGTCCAAGACTGAGAGGCACCGCCTTACTTTACCTGTAAATAAAACAATAACCGGTGTTTTTGTATATATTTTTTTTCGTGATACCCAAATTGACCAAAAAGTTGATACGTTGTGTAGCTATACGTGTTACGAACTTTTTGACTGCTTTGGGTGTTACGAACTATTTGAAGCTGACTGTACACTACAGTACAGAATCTACTATTTTTCATCACCATCATCATCATCATCATCATTTCAGTCATAGGATATTTATTTACAGCTGAACATAGGCCTCTCCCAAATCAATGCTTTCCACGTTAATCGATCAACGTGGAACTATTTTTATTGAAAAGTAACTTTTACTTTTTGACAACCGCAAAAGGAGAACCAATTCGAATAGTAGGTATTATACCAAGTCAATCTTTGGGCGCAAATTTTAGAGTAAGTAGGTAATACCTATACGGTGGATTTTAACCGTTTATGTTGCAGTGAATACAGAAAAAAGTAAATGGAGATAAATTAACCATCTTTATATACGGAACCCTCTTCAACCCTGCACCTTCGCTCTTGCCTTTAATTTTTTGTGGCATAGTAAATCGGGGCATTTGCTTGACGCCTTCCCATGCCATTGTGGTGGCAGAATGGACACTGCGCTCAAAGGGTGCTCTTTCTTTCAATTACGTTATATCAATACGTTTATTGTAAGTAAAATATCTCACTGAACGTGGCGTTTGGATTACAAACTTTGAAGTTTAAAGTAATTTATAATACCTACACAACTCTTCGTTCGGTCTGTCATAGAATGTCTTTACTTTAACGGTCCATATTCTATACTTATCCTATCTTCATCAAGGGTAATGCTAGAATTCTAATGCTGAAAGATTTTCTCAAATCGGTACAGTAGTTACGAAGCCTTGCTGCCTCACCGGCGATCTGTGTTCTATGTACCTACCCTGTCCATCACCATTCACCACTTTAGCTTGCTAAGAGTCTTGCGGCGGTCTAGTTTTCCGGGATCCAGTACCAAATGCAGGATTCCGTAATGGACTGTCGTGTAAACAGCTACGAACGGGACTGGGCTCGTATGTGTACTTGAAATTCGAATTACAAATTCGAATGGATCGTTTTTTTGCGGGACACTGCAAACGGGATGTTCGTTAATATTAAAACACGTATACTTACCTACTACTAAAACGGATCCTGCAAAAATCGGGATATCCCGTGGGAATAAGCTTAAAATGACATAATATCTCCATGGGAACACGCCTTTAGAAGTCTCTGATACACCCTGTATACCATGCCCTCCCAAGCAACCACGATATTTGCCGAGCGCTCGACTCCCGCGCATCCCGAGTGGCTTGAAGAAGTGAGAATATTTGGAGAATGCCATAGGATCCCATTGTGGCGCATGGACAATACAAAACCGGTGGTATTTTAACAATGCCATTTACAATTGGGTAGGTGATCGTTTACCAATAATATCAATGGTCAAGAAGACACAGCTTCTTTAAAAAACATTCTAAGTTAGCCCTAAAAATACTAGAGTTCATTTTTAACTAGCGACCTGCCCCTGCTTCGCACAGGTTTATAATGTAACTATTATACTTAAAACACAGATAGATATATTATTTATCTTAAAACCTTCCTCTTGAATCACTATCTATTAAAAAACCGCATCAAAATCCGTTTCAAAGTTTTAAAGATCTAAGCATAATACAGAGACAGACAGAGAGGAAAGCGACTTTGTTTTATAATATGTAGTGATTAGCTGTTTAATAAATAATTGTTTTGGAATAATCCCAAAAGTTCTAAGTAGTTACTCTATTGTTTTCAAAAAATATAAGTTCACATTAAAAACATTCAAAACATCGACATTGAAAAATAAAAAATGCACAGTGATTTAAACAGTAACAAACAAACTACAGACAGACCTAGTAATTTTAGCTTTTAGTACAAAATTCATGTGATTTTATATCGTAAATACTTTAACCAGAACAGAATGGACTTTGTACGATCATTCAGTCGCATATTTTCTAGCGTTCGATGCAAAAATTATTTTTAACTGTAGTCTAGGTAGCTGCCAAGAAAAAGAAATATGACCTAGTTTTTTTCAGTCCTAAGAATTCTGAAGTGGAAACTTGTAAAAAATAATTCAATTTCAATGGACCAACTTCAAAGGAAAATGCGTGAAAAAGACAAAAAGATTTCTAATGATTCTGATCTACACTATAATGTAAAGAGAAAAGATTTCGTTATTTGTTTGTATATTACAAGGAATAGGCTACGAAACTATCTAAACCGATTTGAAATTTATCACATTCATAACCTGATACACTTACCTATGCCCCTTTTCACCATCAATCTCTAATTTTTAAGTGACCCCTATGAAAACAATTTCCTGATGTGTTACCATAGGGGACACTAAAAAAAGTAAAAAAACTAAAACCCAACTACGACAAAAAACGACATTGAAAAAGTATAAAACAAGATTTTCAGAATACTGAACTGAACAAAGTTGCTAATGTAGTTGCATAGTAATTAATTTTCATGTTTGGAAAACCGCAGTCACACGTTGTCAAAGTGCTATGGTAGGTAGGTACTCGTATGTAACGTGTGACCACAGATAATAGTGTGACTATGCCTTTTATTATTTTTAATTTTTTTTTGACTGATTCTGTAATGTTAACTGTTTGTTTTACGTATGTATGTGTTTCCATGTGGCAGCAAAATAAACGTGTTTCTATTTTATTCTTCTTCTATTCTAAATTAATTCACTATCCCTGAAGATATATTGTGCTGAGGTGCGCGCGCGCATAGCTTACGCCACCTGTCGGGTGACGTCACTGTAGGGATGTGCAGGGATCGACGAAATTGGCGATGAATATTGCTGTATTTTGGTGACGAAATTAGTAAAAATCTACATGAAATTGAGACTGTTTCATGACGAGACCATCGCACAAGATTCAACACCGTAAGTATATTTTTAGTACGATAACACGTCAGACAAAAATCATCGAAATTGATTAAATGAAATTAATTGTTTTTCGTGAAATATCCCGGAAAATCATTTTCCAAAAAAGAAAATTCCATCAGTCCAGGCGTCTTCGAGTAGGTAGGTACTTAATCGAGAAACATAATACCTATACTTACCTACATAAAAACGCAAATGAAATTCTAATTAAATAAAATAAAATTGTGAAAATCCTTTTTTAAGTTAGATGAAAAAAAAATACAAAAACCTAGACTTAAAAATATCGATACTTAGCAGCCGTCAGAAGCACATCCCTAGCAGATTTGTTCGCGCTTGCCGACTATCATTACTGCGACCTGCGATTTATTATTTGATACAAGATTGCTGGTTGCTGACCGGGTGGTTAGGAATTGACGCCTTGCTACAGTCAGCAAAAGACGTTATTGCTCAGGACTATTCCCACCTCTCGTTCCCACCACTGCAACTCCTGTGTAGCCAGGATCTACAGCTTGACCGCCACAAAAACCCAACCAATGAAGGTCAAGTTTGTCCCGGGGAAAGTTAAACTGTCATTCGACCCGCAACTAAATTAATCAGAAGAACGTAGGAGGAGTTCGAAATTAAGGTTCGACTTCCCTCCATTGCAAAGCGGATGACAGGTGACAAACAAGTTATTGTTATTCATAGTACGAGAGAAGACCGTAAGATAGGTACCCTACGTCATTTGATATTAAAAGCTCCATGGCACACGTTCAGAAAAGCTTAGAACAATTAATTTTAACCGCCTCTATGGTCTAAAGACCACTTGCTTCAGATGCAGATGTCCCGGGTTCGATTCCCAGTGGGGGCAGATTTTTCAGTTAGGTTTGGTTGGTGGTAGGGCTTGTTCTAAGTCCCCCTGGCTAGCTACCACCATCTTACCTAAGTCTGTCGCCATAACAACAATGTTAACACTAACAGCATTGTTGTGTTCCGGCAGTTCGAGGTAAGATAGCCAGTTCCTCCGTGGTTGAGGATTCCGGGTGAAGCTCGCTTCCACCTTCGGCCTGATCGTCACTTACCATCAGGTGAGATGCAGGCCAAGAGCTTATCACAACTTTTCTAACCGTGTGCCATGGAGCTTATCATAAGATATCCACGATATATGTATAAAAAATTGGGCTGCAAACTTCTGGAATGGAGGCCACGGTAAGCAGAGACACCTTGTGGGTGGACAGTTGAACCACAATTTTATTGTGGTTGAACTCAGGTTGCAGGAAGGAGCTGGATGCAGGCCGCTACCAACCGTGCGATGTGGAAATCATTGGGAGAGGCATACTTATGTTATATCTCATTGGGAAGTTTTCCCTCAGTCAAGCAATGTTTGTTTTCGGATAGAGTTCAGCGTAGTACAGTCATTTTGATCCTGACTGTACTACGCTGATAACAGGGTTGCATGAATTGTGTGATGTATGGAAAACATTATTCTCTTTCAAGAAGTATAAAAGTGAGAAATCCATAAATCTATTGCCTAAAACAAAAATTAGTTAGTATTACATAATCGTTACCAAATAGTATACTAAGTTTCTGTAGGGAATAGTTCTTGCGCGTTTCACACCGCGGTCCGAGTCACTCGTGGTGCAAAACCAAAGCGTCTAGACCCATCAACTATACGTTGCACAATTGCAATGAGATGTCTACCAAATTACTTTTTTTGGATGACATTTCTTGGTCGTTTCGCACCGCGGTCCTAAATCACTCGTGGTGCGAAACTTCGACGTTTCACAATTTCAATCCTCACCCAATGCCCTAAAATTAAGTATGCAAATATTTTGCGAAATGTCACGATTGTCACTGTTGTTCATGGGACATTTATTAGCTTCGGATTTTAAGGTACTGTTGTTTATTGACTGAGAATTATTTTGATACAGACAACTGCACCAAATAGAGTTGTCTCTTGCGAACACTTTGGAGCCTTGGTTTCGCTCATCCGCTTTGAAATATGCTCGGCGTTTCTTTACGATATAGAATCAGAAATAAGGATATCCGTAAAGGAACTAAAGTCGCTGACATAGCCCGACGAATTAGCACGCTGAAGCTGCAATAGGCAGGGCACATAGTACGCAGAACTGACGGCCGGGGCAGCAAGGTTCTGGAGTGGAGGCCACGTACCGTAAAGTGCAGCGTAGGACGTCCAACCACAAGGTGGACCGACGACCTCTTAAAGCAGGTAGTCGCTGGATGCAGTTGCAGGTCGTTACCACCGCTCATTATGGAAATCATTGGGGGAGGCCTATGTTGAGCAGTTTCCTATTGCTGAAATGATGATGATGCTGAAATGGTGTTGCACTATCTTATTTCATTTGCTTAAACCATGCACGTTTTTTATGTTCGTTGCTTACTTCAGAACGTCATAGTCAAAAACATTTTTAATGTAGAACAAGGCAGGTATTTGACCGCAATCTCTCTTGATGTTAAGTGAGAAACAGTCTAGGATGGTAATCTGCCCTGTAAGTGCCATTCACTTAGCTCTTGGCCCGAACTATGTACATTTACACCCTGTTTGGGTGTCCACGGAAGACCAGCGTCGTGGCATTATCTACTGAGATGCTACGACACCATGCTGAGTGGATATCTTTTCAGTATCATTGTAATTACCTACTCATTAAATAATTTTAAGTATTGTAAGTGTATTGTCGATGATACTGAATAAACATTTTTTCTTTCTTTCTTTCATTTATCTATGAAACTAACGCCTGTATTCACAAACGATCTACGCACAGCGTTGAATACAGCTGTGATTGGTTTGTGTGTCACCCTGTGCTTCCACGGGCACTGTGAGACTTCATAGTGATGTTTGTGAATACGGGTGTAAGTTGCGTATTTTTTATGAAACAGTGGTGTGTCGGTAATAATTATTTTAAGTGTTTTTAAAGGATTCTATCACACGCAGTTGTCTGTTCCAACTACTCCTAGCCCGCGGCGAAGAATGGATTATTCATGGTTACACTGAGTACTTTATATCTACTTATCCATGTTTAATATAAACAATAGCTGTGGGAATTTTCCGGATTCGTGTAAAGGAGTGGATTAATAAAATTCGAACTAGGTAAATATACAGGATGGAATGGAAAGATCCATTAGTTTACGCAACTTTAAAGATCAGAAGATTGATTTGACTTGAATTAAGGTCCAAAGATGGGGCAGAAGGCGTCCATAACAGTCCTCCATTCGGTCTTGAGCTTCGCGTTTGATCTCCAAATCTAGCCGATCTTCTTCGCCTCGTCTGCTACAGTGCGCCGCCAAGTTGCTTGGGGCGACTACGTTTGCGTTTTCCTTGGGGGTTCCAATCCAGAGCCTGCTTGGGGATGTGACCGGGTTCTCTTCGGAGAGGGTGGCCTATCCAGTTCTACTTGCGGCGCTTGATCTGCTCTGATCTGAAGATTAGCATCTGTATTTATTAGAAAGATCTGAAGATTACCATCTATACCTCTAGCATGAACAACTTTCGTCTTCGATTTCGAAATTTCGTGCTACCATTTCTCATACTAAGTCACTTTAAGACACGTTCATAAGGGCGCTGTTTTAGTTTTCGTACTAAATCTTTTGATGGCGATTCGAATACGCAAACGATTCGAACTTGAAAGTTTTTCGTGCTAGCCGTACTATTGATTTAATTTGATTACGCTTTTTACGGTGCTTCTTCTCAGCACTTGAAAAATGTCACGAAGGGCAAAAAGATGAGACATGTAAAGGCTCCTTAAGTGCAAAACTTAAGTTTTTTTTCTTTTTTATCTTCTCTGGGAAGTATAGGTGGGAAGTTCCAACCCCACAGTTGGGAATGCGAAGATTATCGAGTGTATTGAGGCTAATAGTGCAGCGATATCTCACGCGTCTGCAAACGATTGCTGCGCGCGCAAGCAACGAGCGGAGAGCGATTTCAGAAGCGGTAGCGATTTGTGAAATCAATTAAGTATTATTTTTATAAACAATTTTTCTGTTCTGGAAGTGTTCTGGACCACATCTTATAGGTCAAAAGGTAGCAGGAAGGCACTGGAAGCAGGCCGCTACCAACCGGTCAACATGGAAATTATTAGTCGTACCTATGGCCAAAATGATGATGACTAGACACCTATTTGTTCTTAAAAATTCAGGAATTTAAAATTTTTTCACCTCAACATTAGGTGGGTACTTATTCGAGATTGATCCCTGATTTAATGGAAACATCATCATCATTTCACAGCTTTTTATACAAAGAAGACAAACCGCCTCGAGTTGATACGGTTACGATACCTTCCCGGGTTGAAAGTGTGCGACGTCCCTAATGTATAAATGCAGTTTAAATAATAATTTAAAATTATTTACTCAGCGCTGCCTCTCGTGTCTTGTACCACCGATCGCCTCGAATATATTAGACGCCGCGCGTGCTGCCAAATCGCCCAAAAAATGCACCGCGAATCTCAGGGCTGTGCACTAGTTGATCTACTAATGATATGCAACTGTCTGTCAGTTTTTCATGCTTACACCTTGGTTTAGATAGAGAAAGATAGAATTTCTATTTGACACGAAAACCACATTTTAACTTTAATAATTTTTAACTTCATTTCACTGTAAAAATAACTGATTGAATTGAGAAATGTATTTAGTTTGGAAATGCAGTTAACATTTTCAAACGAAAACATATTTTATAGCTAACTACAACCCGCGCTCGCCCCGTACGTACCAGTGTCGATGAGACGTCACGGCCGGCCGCCAGGTGCGCAGTTAACTTGACTGGGTTGTTGTAAAGCCATTATTCTATTACGATTTTACTTTTTTATTCTGACGCTAGCAATTTTAATTTATACCTAAATCTTTCTCAGTTTTTTTAAAATTGCATGTCCAGCTTGTTTCTAAATAACTTTTAAAAAATCAAATGGTCTAAGGTGGGAACCACGTTGTATGGGAACCCAAGTCCATCGGCAAGCGAAGGGTCGTGGGTTCGATTTCCACCTCAAGGCAGATGGTTTTTAAAAATAAAACATAAAAAAGTTATTAAAAATAAGTCCTCGTTGGCAGCCCTATATTCGATGCAGCGTGACGTCATCAATTGTGCAGCTGCTCGCGACACTGCGTGCAGTGTTTAGGAGATCCGTTCCTGAACCGATCTTGATAATGGTTTTCAAATCTCAATAATGATCTTGCCATATTAGCTATATTCTACTAATATTTTGTATGTTTGTTGTTCTTTTACACAAAATCTAGTGAACGGATTTTGATGAAACTTTTCAGTATAATTGTTTAAAGATCAGAATAACATATACCTACCTAATTAATGCTCTTCATTTGACGATATTGATTTGACGACACCCACAAGGTGGACCGACGACATCATAAAGGTAGCAGGAAAGCGCTGGACGCAGGCCGCTACCAACCGGGCAACACGGAAAACATTGGGGGAGGCCTATGTTCAGCAGTGGACGTCCTATGGCTGAGGCTGAGATGATGATGATGATGATGATGATGATGATGATGATGATGATTTGACGATATTGAGTTAATTACAACGTGAGTCCCTGTTAACCCCTCGTGCTAAGCTAAATAAATATGCTTGTGTTATGAGTGCGTTCACCACAATAATCCAGCGGCGGGGATCGAACCCGCGTTCCTCGGATCTCGAATAGGCCAGTCCATCACCTTCACCGTTGGGCTATTGTCGCTTAAACTGACTGGTATGTCAACTATCCTAATATTTATCATTATTTTACTTTACCATGTAAGATAGCGTTACCACATAATTATGGCTCTACCTTTTGGAAACAGAAAACCAATTCAATAAAACACTTCAGTTTTGTATATTTCTGTTTAATATCATTTTACTTACTAACTAAATAATGAGCATAATCTCAGAAGACATTCTGTACAACTTTTGTTGATCACCAACTGAATTAAAAACGCAGTTTTAAAGTATTTCTTCACACTTAAACAAACACTCGTATACAAATTGTACTAATTTGATAACAGTCCATAAAATCACAACCCAAAATCAGCTCCTCTTCTGTTTTTTCCCGCCAGAAACTTTGCGTTTAATGACACTGACAGCTGTCTTTATTAATTTGACAATTAGATACAAGATGGCGCCGACGATCGCGAGTTGGTCAAGCATGTATCGCTCGTACCACGCGTACAGTTTTGAAGGCGAACGAAGGTGGTAGGCACCTGGAAGAAAGAGGATTCATTTGAGTACAATACATTATTTACTAATTTTAAACATTTTGAGTAAAGTATTGGCCACACTGGCTGCGTACTGCGATCTGCGTTCAGGCAATGGTGAACGCAGTCCGCATCTTCTACTATACATATAAAAATAAGTTGGGTTTTCCTTCCTGACGCTTTAACTCCAGAACGCACGAACCGATTTCCACGGTTTTGCATTCGTTGGAAAGGTCTCGGGCTCCGTGAGGTTTATAGCAAAGAAAATTCAGGAAAATTTAACAAACGAAATTCCACGCGGGCGAAGCCGCGGGCGAAGCCGCGGGCGAAGCCGCGGGCGGGCCGCGGGCGGAAAGCTAGTAAGGCCGGGTAGCAGAGAAAATGGCGAAAATGAGGTTTTCATTTTTCATTTTTGAGGTACTAAACAGTAAAATTAAAGGCTAAGATTTTTATTGGGCATAGTTGAGGATATTTTCTAGGGCTATTAACGGATGGAAACACGATTTGATGAAGTTGACTCGATAGAATAAATTCCCAAAGTTACCTCTATTCGTTTTCTATTTATGGTTTTATTTTTAAAATAAGCGATTTGAGATTCTAATGCCCGTTTTCACCATCAATCCCTAATTTTTAAGTGACCTCTATGAAAACAAAATGCCTGTTATGTGTTACCATAGGGGTCACGTAAAAATTAGGGATTGATGGTGAAAACGGGCATAAATCTTTTACTAAACTAAAGTTCAGAAATAACTTGAGGGCTTTTAACGGATGAAATTTTTATATTGCGTCTTATTTAGTTACTATGTTAAAAAATGTGGAAAAAATCGTCCATGACGGCTTGGACAATCTCAATCAGTCGCGCGGTGGCGCTTACGGAGGACGGACGCGTGTCAGTTTTTTGGCCGTGACAGTTCGCGATTTGTCAATATTTTTGACAATGATGACTTTCATGAGTCACAGTATAATAATATCAGGGTTACTGGAGAAAGCTTAAATTTTTGATAATTAAGAATTATCAATTTTGTCTACCTATTGAAATTTAAATCGTTCGCATCCTTTTAAACGAAGACTCTACTCATGATACATAGTACATTCCTCAAATGTGACAAAACCAATGAGTTAAAATTACATTTTAATAGTACCTACCTACATACAATCGTCTTACACTCTTTAGAAGAGCACACTGACACAAATAAATAATAAAAAATACTGTCTAAGGTCTGTAGCTAAAGGTCTAAGCTGTAAGATAGAAGAATCTTCTAGCCAAAAAGATGGCAGATGCAGCAGATGTCAACGGATTTACAACTGGAGTTCATATGACTCCTTGTAGACTTGAGTCTCTAGAGCGTCCCTTCCTCCACCATGCGTAAGAATGTTTCAAAAATACTGCCTAAGGTCTGTAGCTAAAGGTCTAAGCTGCAAGATAGAAGAATCTTCTAGCCAAAAAGATGGCAGACGCAGCAGATGTCAACGGATTTAAAACTGGAGTTCATGTGACTCCTTGTAGACTTGAGTGTCTAGAGCGTCCCTTCTTCCACCATGCGTAAGAATTTTCACAAAAATACTGTCTAAGGTCTGTAGCTAAAGGTCTACGCTGCAAGATGGAAGAATCTTCTAACCAAAAAGATGGCAGATGCAGCAGATGTCAACGGATTTAAAACTTGGAGTTCATGTAACTCCTTCTAGACTTGTCTCTAGAGCGTCCCTTCCTCCACCATGCGTAAAAGTTTTCCAAAAATACTGTCTAAGGTCTGTAATAAAAGTCTAAGCTGCAAGATAGAAGAATCTTTTAGCCAAAAACATGGCAGATGCAGCATATATCAACGGATTTAAGACTGGACTGGCACCACCTTGCAATGTCATCCTCTCATTGTTATCTGTAATGTAAATTATTTTTAAAATGTTTTTAAATAATAAAATGTTCGTTTTATTATTTCAATAATCTGACCTCTCAACTCAACTACACTACACAAACACCTTTGTTCGCAACTATATTGACGAAACCTCGATATTATTATACCTACCGTACATTTAAGATGGCAAGCCTTATGTATGGAACGGTCACTTTTTTGTAACCTTTATAATTTGGTCGGCTTATAGAAGAATTCCTGATATTTTTTTGCAGTTCGATAACTTTCTTATAAGTCGTAATATAATATAAAGCTGAAATTAACAGGATAGCTTATTCAAGGAACATTTTAATTTGTCCATTGTATGCCATGTTCCCTTGTTATAAGGGAATCGCGTATTCGGCCACGAAAGTAAGACTGTTAAAATAAATTAGATTTATTGAAATCTCTCTTTTGCGCAAAGCCACATCATTTATATTTACTGTGGTTATAAAGGTGTACCAGGGGTACATGCTACACCTTTTTATTCGATTGTAAGAGTACTGGTTTACTCACAAATCCGTTTTATCTGATTTTTGAAATCTTTTAATTACACTGGTGTTTATTATTCAAATCAATGACTAATGTTTGAACTAATTTGGACATATCAAGGTCTATCATTGGTATTTTTTTCAAATTTCTGCGTTGAGCCATTTACGAGATCTGGGACATCACAAAACATTACCCCAGCAAAATTCTAAATAACTTGAGAACCGGAACACGAACAAATTTTGCTATTCGTGGACAAATTACTACGCAACAAGAGCTATCTATCCATGTATTTGGATCCGGGATAGAACGACTTTCAAAAAAAAATTTTGCCAGGGTAATGTTTGAAACGTTACCCCAGCAAAATCTGTTTTTTCCTATTAATAACTTTAAAACTATAATTTGAACGAATTTTGCTATTAGTGGACAAATTTCTGCTCACGATGGACTAATTATCTGCTATACTCTCGACTCTCTAAAGCACAACATTTATAAAAATTTTGCAACATTTAAAAACCGTGTGTGATGCTCATTGCTCATAGTGATTTTCGATACAGAGCCCCGTACATACGTTATACATAAATTATGGAAGGAAACACCCAGACCAATACAAACAAATATGTATGCAATTTTAGTATGATATTTTTATTTATTAATAAACAAAAAGACTGAACAAAATTGATGCGTGTACTGATTAATGTAATTAACCATCTCGCAAAGTTTCGTGAATTGCAACAACTATAATTTATTATCCAAGCTCTAAATAATCGCTACTACGAGTAACTGATCATAAAATGTTTTTCCAATCGCTCAAGCTCCCGAGGATCTACCGATAGGTCGGGTGACGTAACCTTGAAATTCTTTTAGCCGGCGCGGAACTTCCGCAAGGTCGGGTGACGCCACGCCTCTTTGAACCGTGTTTACTTTGGCAGTAATATTCTATATTTATTCGATTCTAAAATATATTCCCAAAAATTTTGAAAGTTGTTTTAATTTGTATCACTTGGATATGATTTGTATTAGAAAGTGCTGTGAGTGTGACGCTTGAACGGAAGGAAGTCAACCTAACCTAACCAACTGCGTATTTCTAAACTGCGTATTTCTATACTGTGTAGCCGCGAGAGCTCTTTGGCGCGCTGTCTTCGGCGAAGTATTGCGCGCGCAGATTTTGACAGCGCGAAATACCTACTTTAGCAGAAATACCAAGCCTTGTCAAAGAACGCAAACCGCACCGATTGCCATGTCCATGACCCTCTGATAGATTCTTTTGATTCTAGGTTATTTGACACCACTCCCCAATGATTCTAAAGCACAACTTTTTTAAAAAGACACTTCAATCTGGTCACTACTAACTAGTCTTAAAAATACCCTATTTATTAAAATCTAACATACCTTTACTT
Source organism: Ostrinia nubilalis (assembly GCF_963855985.1). Lineage (NCBI taxonomy): Eukaryota > Metazoa > Arthropoda > Insecta > Lepidoptera > Crambidae > Ostrinia > Ostrinia nubilalis. The sequence goes on from NC_087117.1 coordinate 4,272,734, forward strand.
TCAATCGCCACTTCGACATAATGCGATATCAGCTTAGAGGGCGCCACTGGTCGCTTGCGGAACAACTTCGATACGGACTGCGCTGTCTTCAAGTAGCTGCAAATAAAGAATATTTTTAAATAATACCTAACTGAGGAGCGCCTGGTCGAAAAGGGCTGTTTATCTAAACAAACTCTCAACAAATCGAAAATTGCCAGTAGCGAAAGATCACACGATGTTTTGCCCGTCAACCTATCATTTTCGTTTTCAATGTAGGAGCACGGCTTTTCTGTCAGGGGAAAGATTTACCCACGCTGAACAGATGTGTTGGGGAAGCCTGCTGTATCCTGTAGGCCTAAGATGCGCGCCGCAATAAGCTGTAATGACGCCATTTTATCGATTTTACGCGATAAGCCCATCCGTTTATCGTCTAAAATAGTCGATAAGATTTTATCACGGCGCTCATCCAAGCCCGGCTGGTGAAACAGAAGCCTTTTCGACGACTTTTTTCAGGAAGGAGCGGAGAAAATCGCGTAATTATATTGCTGTCGCGACTGTGCGACGGGCGGCCGCAGTGAGTGTACGAGCGCGACAACAATATAATTACCTACGCGCGAGCGATAAGGATGGGTAGCTTGGGGTCATTGGACGCAAATCTATCTGCTCGGCGACCGGACTTTAGCCTTAGGGTAAGATCCAATTTTGAGCAACTCACCTATCATTACTCAGCATCTCATTGAGTTCTTTCCTCAACTCATCTGCCATATGATGCGAGAAGTCCACCTTTCTAGCGACTCCAGCTCGGACGGATCTAGCCGCATTGCTCGGCTGGTCTCCGAACATCGGCACAGCTAGTATGGGGACCCCGGCGTTGCCTTAGCTATCCTTAGGGATGTTCTTCTTGTCGTGTTGACAACAAACCTACACAGCGTCAGCCCAAAACTCCGCCACAAGAATGGCGTTGTCAGTAGCCTTCATTTAATCTTCCTGTGTGCAGTTGTTTGGGCACGCAGGGCACAACATCATGTGCTTCGTCGACTGGGGAACAAAACCACACCTGCACTCCAAGTTTGAGCCATTCAAGAATCGCCACTGGAACAGATTGTCCTTACTACGGCCGACCTGCGTTCGAAGTCTATTTAAAAACTTCCAGGTAAGCCAGGGGAGCTCATGTCATGGTGGAGGACTCTCCTTAGGGATAAGATCTAATATTGAGCCACTCACCTATCATTGCTCAGCATCTCATTGAGTTCTTTCCTCAACTCATCTGCCATATGATGCGAGAAGTCCACCTTTCTAGCGACTCCAGCTCGGACAGCTCTGGCCGCGTTGCTGGGCTGGTCTCCGAACATCGGCACAGCTAGTATGGGGACCCCGGCGTTGGCTGCCTCTAGCGTGCTAAGGAGACCGCCGTGGGTGATGAACAGTTTTACGTTGGGGTGGGCTGTGGAAGATATAAAGTACAATTTAGTATTTGTGATTTGTACTCTATCAGTAAACCAATGGCAGAGAGGAGCAATCTAGAAGTAAATAAAGGTTAGTATGGCTTTGTACTATTTCCATACCGTAGAATGATAATGATATTACAGACACGTGTTTGTAAAGATGCACAAACAATGATATTATATAAAAACAAAAGCAGATATGTTATAAGCGCTCGCGCTGTGAATACTCAAATACGTCCCAATTGGAACGTCTTGTGTTAGTCCTTAGTCTTCGTGTGGCCTGCGTCGTGCGCAATCGCGTGCGTACCACACCGTAAGTTCCTGTTCTTACCAAAATAAATAAAAAATGCCATCGTGTGTGTTTCGAAAGTGTACCAATTATGACTCTAAAGTAAACAAAATACAAGGGATCTCTTACCACATGTGATTATGCAAAATTATTTAGTATTTATATTTTCAATTATTTATGCAAACAATCAAGACGCCATGCGCCATGTTCAAGTTAAGAAAGAGAAAGCGATCTTGTTTTGACGTTAGAGCGATAAGGATGCGTGCGCTGCGGACATAGATTAGTTAGTGCAGAATCGTTAAAACTATAGCTATCTCTTTCATTTGCGTGCTATTTCGTATCTTTTGTTTCACTTATCAGTTACATTTGTCAATGTGTGCAATTTGGAATATCTCGGCACGGATTCAAATCGTAATTTCTATGAACGTAACATATCTATAGTTCTTTAATATCATTGTGCACAAACAAATGTGTGAGAGGTCATTAACTTTTTTTTACTTTGGCACCATTTCACACCTTCATTTCTTCATTTTTTTAACTGTTTGAAAGTTCTGCACGAGCGTTCTTTTGTCCATGTGAGTTATCTTTGTAATAACTGTTCCAAAATATTGGCGTAACATTTATGGCAAACTTTCAAAAATATTTATACAATAATCTTGACAAATGTGTGTATGTGACTAGCATTTCAAAATAATTATATTGGAGAAGCGGGTTTTGTATTCTCATAAAAAGTTCGTGGATTGATCGGTGGTGTCAAAATTCCCTATTGGCCCTAGGCATAGTATATCAATTACCATATTATAACTGGTGGTGTTATGGTATCGACTACACTGCAGACTCACCTAGAATACTAGCTTGCGGGAACCAAGCTCTAACGTGGACATTTTTCGGCGCACCAGTCAGTTCCTTCTCGAACTTCCAGAGCACAGTGTACGGGAGTTCCCCGAACAACTTAAGGAGATCAGCGATGAGGTGCTCGGGGAAGGCCGAAGACTTCAGTACGGAGCCCATGCTGAAGTAGATCACGCCTTTGGAGGAGGAATCCAGGATTGTTTCCAGGTCCTGGAATAATTTTGTAAGTTTTTAAATTTTCGCGTTCCTTTTCAATTATAGATCAACACGGGTCTCAAAAGAGTCTGCTCTTGATCACGGCTGTAGGAACAAAGCTAGAACGTTAGATGACTACTAATAAAAAATATTTGTCGGCGAAGATTCTAAAATATTGAACTTCATTCCAACTTTTAAAATTTAAGTTTTGATAACAGGTTTCGCAATACAGCTTGTCAAATTATTCGTTCGTTTCAGCTGAATGACGTCCACTGCTGGACAAAGGCCTCCTCCAAGGTTTTCCACAATGAACTTGAGGAGATCAGCTCCAAATGGTGACTGAGTTTGTTGCGGCGCTTCTTCTCAGCACTTGCCAAATGTTTGTCTCGAAGCGCTGGTAGGGCAAAAAAATAATGAGACATGTATAGGCTCCTTAAGAGCATTTGACGATTTGCAAGAACTAATTTAATTAGTCTAAACAAATAAAGAAAATTTTTATTTTGATTTTGATTTTGAACGGTCCTGCGCTGCCCGCATCCAGGCTCTTCCCGCGACCTTTACCAGATCGTCGGTCCACCTAGTAGGAGGCCTGCCCACGCTACGTCTTCCAGCCCGTGGTCGCCACTCGAGAACTTTTCTGCCCCAATGGCCATCGTCTCTACGAGCAATGTGCCCCGCCCGCGTCAAATTATTATTTATTCATTTTATTTCTTTAAATAAACATATTCTTTTTACGAATAAATCATTGAAAGAAAGAAAGAAAGAAAAGTATTTATTTGATGCAAGTCACTTTTGTTCCTGTTGTACCAATAGATCAACATGAAAATCATTGGGCCTGTTCAGCAGTGGACGTCCTATGGCTGAAATGATGATGATGATGATTGATTGATTGATTGATGATTGATTGATGATGATCATTGATGATGATGATGATGATGATGATGATGATGATGATGATGATGATGATGATGATGATGATGATGTAGCCTTACCTTAGGCAAAGGTCCAGGGTTAGCATCAATATGGTAGCCAGCAATCGAAATGACATTGGCAGGAACACTCCTAGGCCTGTCAACAGCCGGGTCTGTATTGACGAAGAGGATGGACACATTGTGGAGGGCATCCTGATACGCTGGGAGGGAGAGCCCTCGGGCCTTCGCTAGAGGACCGAACGCGGACTGGTAGTAGGCATCGTTGTCGGGCTGGTCTCGCCTGGAAAGGTAGAATGATCTCTAATTTAATTGAGTAAAGTCTCAATTTGATCTGTCGTGTGGTTCTGTCAGAGTAGGTATGAGTTCTAGCAGAGTATAGATCATTTCATCCACGAAGATGCGCCCCACCATTTTTCCGCTAATGTTTGAGTGTTATCGGTACATGCTAAATTATATTAGTGCACATGCACACTACAATAATGACGCTCGGATTGCTCGGATCAAACTGCCCGCACCCCGAGCGACCGAGACCAAAAATTGGTGGGGCGCGTCTTCGTGGATGAAACGCTCTAACCTACGAGTAGATAGGACCACCCACACTGTTCCTATGGATGTCGTAAGAGGCGATTAAAGGTCAATTAAGCGAACATTAGGTCTCATTCCATCTTGCTGCAGCGTGCAGTGTAGGTCAAATCTTCCAATTGCCTAACGGCAGATGACTAAAGGTTCGACCAAACCGACGCATGCAGCCCGTGTGTGCAATGGCGATCAGTAGAAATCAGTAGTATCGCCATCGCGCACATGGGTTGCACGCGTAGGTACGTTTGTTTGATCGAACCTTAACGAACTCCTCACAAATTCTTCTGACTAAATGAGGATCAGTACTGTTGTAGAAAATTCAATAAAACTAGTATCTACGTTAATCTTTAAGACATAAGAAAGATATATCTTTTTGAATTATCCAAATCGGACCATTACTTACGAAGATATTAAGTAATAAACATAGGCCGTTTTTGCCGCTAAAAGTCAACGTACGCAGGGCCGCGTGACGTCATTATATCCGAATCGAGCGCAGCCGGCGTACTATTGGGATGGAAAATATTTTTTTCCAGCTAAACCATCAGTTTTAGAAAAAAACTTTTAATAACATTTATTCATCAAAATAAAGTAACCTATCGACCAGTAATTTTAAAAAATAAAAATTGTGAAAATTAAGTATCGCTATGTCCAAAAACCACATTTTCATAGGATTCGATGCAATGCGGAGACGCGGTTGGGGTGAGTGTAACTTAATGATTGTTTGTATTGAACATAATAATATGATGCTAATACCCAGTTTCTAGCCTGGGGGGGGGGATAAGTCATACCCAGCTTATAGCCTGGGGGGAGGGGCAAGCCTTACCCAGCTTCTGGCCTTGGTGGGAGGGGGGGGAGAGGCAAGTCATGCCCAGTTTCTGGCCTGGGGGGGGGGGGGTAAGTCATACCCAGCTTCTGGCCGAGGGGGAGTCATACCTAGCTTATGCTTATGGACTGGGGGAAGGGGCTAGCCTAACCCAGCTTCTGGCCTGGGGGATGGGGGGGGGGGGTCAAGTCATAACCAGTTTCTATGGGCTGGGGGGAGGGGCTAGCCTTACCCAGTTTCTGGCCTGGGGGGGGTCGGGTATGTAATACCCAGCTTCTGGCCTGGGGGAGGGGGGGGGGGGGGGTCAAGTCATAACCAGTTTCTATGGGCTGGGGGGGGGGGTATGTAATACCCAGCTTCTGGCCGAGGGGGAGTCATACCCAGCTTATGCTTATGGGCTGGGGGGAGGGGCTAGCCTTACCCAGCTTCTGGCCTGGGGGGAGGGGGGGGGTCAAATCATACCCAGTTTCTGGCTTTTCTGGCATGGGGGGGGGTGTCATACCCAGCTTCTGGCCGAAGGGGAGTCATATCCAGCTTATGCTTATGGCCTGGGGGGAGGGGCAAGCCTTACCCAGCTTCTGGCCTGGGGGGAGAGGGAGGGGTCAAGTCATACCCAGTTTCGGGACTGGGGGGGGGGGGGAAACCATACCCAACTTCTGGCCGAGGGGGAAGTCATGCCCAGCTTATGACCTGGGGAGAGGAGGGGGGCGGGGGAGTCATACCCAGCTTCTAGGCTAAGATTAAATAGATTTCCAGGAGGGAGCAGCTGTCCTTTCCTGCAGCAGCTGGTCCGCCCATGGGAACGGCGAATAGATAGGTAGGTACGTAGGTTTAACTCAGAAAAACTAAATAACAGGTAGGTATTGCGTGTACATCGAAATGATCTGCATAGAAATTTCTTGTAGCCTAGGCAGAGTGTATCTGCCTCAGCTATACCTTATTGTTAGAAGTAAATAAATTAATACTTATACATTTTTATATTTTACTTGGAAGAAGATATGACTAACAACACTTATGAACACTTTATTTGAATAAATCGCCAAATATCGTATCGTCGAATCGTATGAGCGTATGGATTTTTTGCGTTATTTTTCACAATTTCTATTTTTAAAATTACCTATCGATAGCTTACTTTATTCTGATGAATTATGTCATTACAAGTTTTTCTCTCAAACTGATAGTTTGGCTAGAAAAAAATATTTTCTATCCACGCAGTACGCCGGCAGCGTTCGGATCGGATACAGTGACGTCAACGGTCCCGCGCCGGGCGGTCAGTGAACTTTTTTAGTAATTTGGCTATAACTTCGTCAATTTTTGTCGTAGAACAAAAATTTTTGGACTGTGTATTAAGGATTTCTTAGCCCTATAAATCTGCATTCACAGCTAAAAATCGAAATGATCCTCATTAGTTGCGGGTCCAATGACTGTTTAACTTTCCCACAAAACAAACTTGGCCCTACCTGGTTGGGTTTTGGCGGTCAAGCTGTAGATCCTGGCCATACAGGAGTTGCAGCGGTGGGAACGAGAGGTGGGAATAGTCCCGTTTAACAGAATATTTAACTCACCAGTTGCTGATGGTCATCATCCCAAATATGAAGCTGTTAATCATCCTTTGCCACAGCGTCATGGGCACGGGGAAGTCGTTGAACAACAGCGGATGGGTCTGGATGGAGCGGACTTCGTCTACCAGCATCTCGAGGTGAGGATGCATCGTCATCCCACTGAGGAGGATCCAGGGAGCTTGCTGGACTGCTGCGTAGCTGAAAAAAAAACATAAAACTCAAAAAACTACTTTTATTTTTTTGATAGTAACTAGGCTTTTAAAAAGCACTTCGTTCATTTCAGCCAAATGACGTCCACTGCCGGACAAAGGCCTCCTCCAAGGCCTTCCACAATGCACGGTTCTGCGCTGCCCGCATCCAGGCTCTTCCCGCGACCTTTACCAGATCAAGACCAAAAGCACTTACATGTGGTATTAACCCTACCACTGCTTCGGGAAAAAATGGGCCAGAGCTGCGAAGAAGCAGCGTAAGAAATTCACGCCCGTATTACAAATGATGCTTGCTTAAGTGAAGCAGCAAATCGAACGCACAGCGTTGAATTGAATAGAGCTCTGTGAATGGTTCGCGTGTCACCCTGTGCGTCCACGTGCACTGTAGGTAAGACCTCATAGTTTTTTTTATTATGCAAGACAAGGCAGGTATTTGACCGCAATCGCACCTGGTGTTAAGTAAGATGCAGTCTAGGATGGTACATAATAATATCTGCTCTGTAAGTGGCTCATTCGCTCTCGCCTTGAAAAGGCCCGGATTATAGTGTTCAGAAAACGGCAGCAGGCTGCAAATTCCATACGAATGAATGAATACGGACTATAGTCTTATCTACTCACCCACAGTCATAGTCAGAGAAGAACCACTCCGTCACGACGGCATCAAACTGCTGCTTGGTGAGAGCATCCCGCAACTCCTGGCTGCTCAGAGCAGAGATGGAGATGTTCCGAGCGAAGGACCTCAGGAAGTCGGGGCCTGCGTTCCTGAAGCGCGGCTGGGTCATGTCGATGTCTGGAATAAAAAGCCGTTTGAAGGCGCGGCGGTTCGTACCGCGAAAGAGACAATTTGTACATAGAAAAGGACGTAGATAGAGCGGTCGATATTTTCTATGAAACGATCAATAAGCAAATCGATGCTCATGTCCCCTTAAAGAAAACAGCAGCTCCTAGAAGATATAATTATCCATCATGGTTTACTCCTGATATCATTAGTAACATAAAGTTGAAACACTTTCATTGGAAACGATATAAATCTGTAGGAAAATCATTCAATTTTGAACTTTTCAAATACTACCGATGGAAGGTCAAACTCATGGTAAAAAAATCTTACAAATTGCATATTAAAATGTTAGAAAATAATATATTACAAGCTCCTGCCAAATTTTGGAGCTACATTAAAGATAAACAAAAAAGCCATGCCCCTAAAAATAATTTTACATTTAACAATGAAACTGTAACAGGGCAAGCTGCAGTTGACGCCTTTGCTAAATATTTCGGTTCAGTTTTCCTGAGTGATGTTCCTGTTCTTGATCCTAAAAAGTGTGAAACATTTGAGTCTCACCAATACGCTGGAGTTGTTATAGATCATATCACGTTAGCTGAAATCCGTCAAGCCGTAAAACAACTCAAGCCGCAAGCATCATCGGGACCTGACGGTATACCCGCTTTTTTGATAAAAGACTGTATTCGCGTTCTAGAGGAGCCACTTTTGTTTATTTACAATTTGTCGCTAAGTCTTTCTATATACCCAACAAAGTGGAAAATTAGTAGAGTAACTCCGGTTCCCAAAGACAAAACTAGCGTAGATATCGCGGCATTTAGGCCCATAGCGGTTCTATCTGTTTTGGGGAAAATTTTCGAGACAATTATAACACGTATAATCAACAACAAGATTTCTCTACTACTACATAACGCACAGCATGGCTTTAGGTGTTCACGATCGACAACAACAAATCACATCGATCTGGTTGATGACATATCTCTAGCATTGGACAATGGAGACCAGGTTGATGCAGCTTATTTTGACTTTCGGAAGGCATTTGACGTCGTGGATAACGATATTCTTCTCCGAAAATGCTCAGCAATCGGATTTACACCTAAACTTTTAGGCTTCTTAGCTAGTTACTTGAAGAATCGGGGACAGTATGTTCAGAGTCTGGGTCATAGGTCAAACACATACTACACTAGATCGGGAGTGAGCCAGGGCAGCACACTCGGCCCTACCCTCTTCCTGATCATGGTAAATGATCTTCCGGAAGTCGTCAACACGGCTTGCTGCTCTCTGTTCGCGGACGATCTCAAATTGTATATGCCAATAAAGTGTATAGAGGACACTAAAGCACTTCAAAGGGACATCGATGCCGTAACGGAATGGGGTGTTCAGAACAAATTACTTTTCAACACCTCAAAATGTAAAGTGGTTACATTCTCTAGATCTAAAACACCAATTTGGGCAGCATACACTTTGTTAAGTGGTCCTCTAGAGCGTGTAACTGAAATAAGAGACCTTGGACTAAACCTTGATTCTAGGCTCGAGTTCCGTCAGCATATCAAAGCCATCTGCAGTAGTGCACATAAAATACTAGGTTTTGTGATGAGAATTGCGTATCAATTTAATGATAACAGAGTCCCAGTTCTCCTCTACAATGCCTACGTGCGGAGTCAATTAGAATTCGGAGCAATTGTATGGGATAGTCCCGAAAAGAAGTACGTTCTCATGGTTGAGAAAATTCAAAAGAAATTTTCTAGGTTTATGTACAAGCGCCAGTACGGCTACTACCCCCTATTATATCCGTCTCGTTTCATAGCTGGTATGGTAGGCATGGACACATTAGAGCTGCGAAGGAAACTTCTACTCGTGAAACATTATACCCTGATTATGCGAGGAAAAATTGATAGCCCGGCTGCTCTTAGCAGGATAGGTATATCGGTCCCAAAGCTGTGTGTGGACACTGACAGAGGCCTGGTGGCTCCGCGGAGACGCCCTAGGCTATTCAACGTGCCCGTGACGCGCACCCGCAATGCACAAAACTGCCCTACAATTAGAGCACTGACGTCATTAAATGCGCTTCTCGCGAAAAAACCCCATATTGACGTGTTTGTTGACAGTATGGTTCAGTATATTTTGGAGGTATACAATTTTCTGTCGCATAGTATTTAAGCACCTATTTATGTAAATCGTGTATTCTGTACTTCTGCCGCTGATGGACGTCTTGGGTAAAACTGTAAGTCCACAGTGAATTATATAAATAAATAAATAAATAAATTGACGTTAGACAATGTGTGACAGTCCGCGAGCGAAGATATCAGGGCCACCACCGACCCTATGCAAGTTTGAGCGTCAACGATCGGAGATTTTGCGACTGTATCGATGCAGCAACGCGATTTCAGTACGCGTTTGGAAAATGTATCAGAATTGCGCGTTATAGCAGTTATAGCGACTGCTGTCTGCATTCAGCTTCTAAAATCGCCGATTGTCGATGCTGAAAGTAACATGTGTGCTGTGGCCTTTTTACTTTTACTTAAATATCTAATAATTTACCTGCAGATAGGGCCACCGTGCTGCTCAAATCTATCATCCTGAGATTCTTATTCGACGTCTTCGATGGGAATGGGGTGCCCCATGTTACCTGTAACACGGTAACTTTGTGATTAGAGCGGCATACTTATGTAAGATGATGATAACCAACTAAAGCGGAGCCGAAAATGTTTTCTCCACAGCAAATCGTACTCGGAATGTCTGGATCTGAGACAGGAGGTCCTCTAGAAGACCTAGATCTAGACCACAAATGTGGTTTAAGCAAATATCTAGCGCTGGTAACAATCATAAAGGAAGGTAGATAAGTAGGTACCTCGCTAAGTGTTTAACTGCTGATTTTAAGAATTTAGCTTACTTGGAGGGTCTAACAGGGATATAAGTATTTTGTTTAATAACAAATCACTATTCATTTCAGCTTTGGCTGAAAGCTGGACAATGGCCTCCTAGGATGTCTACGAGAGATCCTGCGCTACCCTCATCCAGATTATTTCCTCGACCTTCACCAGATCGTCGGCGTGGAAGGACTTTTCCGCGTTTTCCGGTCTATTGTCGCCACTCAAGAAGACCTTACAGACGATCTTATAAAGGTAGCAGGAAGTCACTGGTTGCAGGCCGCTACCGCTACAAGCCCATCAATCTGGAAATCATTGGGGGAGCCTATGTTCAGCAGTGAATGTCCTTTGGCTGAAATGATGATGATGACCCTAAGGGGACAGGGTAGGTTATGTGCTCAATCCTCACCAAGTCAGAAGGACGAGGCATTCCCACTAAAAACCCCGGTACTCCGTCACTCGCGAAAAGTGGGAGATATGGTCATGGCGACGGGTTATGTGGGGCTCTCCCCGCCAGAAGGGCGGGGCCTACCTACTAAAATAACCATCTCTGAGCATAGAGGAAGTTCTGGTGTAGCAAGGCCTTTTGTCCACAGTTTCAGACCCATCTTTTGACCACAAGGACTCTTTTATGTGGCGCTGTTGCGCTCTAAAGCTCCACCATCTTGTAGCCTAACCTAATCTTATCTAAAAAAGAGAAAGGAAGAACTTTATGGGGTGTTTATTACCTGATGACCAGCATCCAGTAAGGCGTCCACGATGCCCTTCCCGAGGTGGTTGTGGCTCTTCGAAGGCGTGGGGAAGATGCACAGCACATTGTAGGACCACGCTTGGCTGGCGAAGAGCAGCAGCAGCAGTGCTGAGAGCATTGTTGTTCTGTGGAAGAAGATATTTCGTTTGATATTTGACAGTGTTTGCTAGGTGTTCACCAGGGAAGTCGAACCTTAACTTCTAACTCCTGCTATATTCTTCTGATTAATTTCGTTATGGCTCCAATGATAGTTTAAAGCTCATAGCAGACTTATCAACTCGGAAAGGGATCAACATCGTATCGAGCTGTCATCGCCATTCGCGCGCTATGAACCGCGAGGCGTTTACATTACGGTGCGGACAAGACGTGTGCGTTGCAGTTGCAATATGGAGTTTCATACAATGAATACTGATCGCCTCGATACGGTTACGATCTCTTTTCGGGTTGATAAACTTTCCCCCGGGACAGACTTCACGTTCACTGGTTGGGTTATTGGCGGTCAAGCTGTAAGTAGATCCTGGCTACACAGGAGTTGCAGCGGTGGGAACGAGAGGTGGGAATTCCCGTATCCAAAAGAGTACAAAGCAATGGGATCCTATTAATAATTATGCCTCTGCATATCTATCTATCATCATCAGTCTGTTTTTGTACCTCATGATTTCATGAACAGTGATATGGAAACAGTTGAAATTGTCATTGAATATGAGTTTCCACTGCCACGTAATAACAAACACTGATTTTAAAAGACAAGATAATTTATAATGTTGTGTAGATAGTGTAGATTAGATACTTTGGACAAGAAACTTAAGATAGTTTAAATCCTTGAACTACTTACGTACATAATATTATTGTATTACGCGGTTGGCAGCGTGTTGTGTTGTGAGGGCCTATTTAACTCAAGTACTTACGCCCGTATTCACAAACGATGCTTGCTTAAGTGAAGCAGCAAATCGAACAAACAGTGTCGAATTTTGGACAATGTTCGTTCTCCATACATTGTTCGCCTAAGAACCAACAATTTTGACATATTACTACCCGAAAGCGAAATAATACGATTCTGTGTGTAAGAACAATGATTCCTGATGGACACTTGCCATAAAATTAATGATTAAGAATATTAAATCACAGCGATTTTATAATATGTCGTTTATGACAACATGGCGTCTAATGTATTAAGTGAATGTATGAACACCGATTCGCGAAAAATGTTTTGTATTGTCGTCACGCCGAGTCGCAGCCAAATAGTATAAAATAATAGAACAAGTTTTAGAAATACAACTCGGCATTCCACTTTTATAATATGCCCACATATTGCACGTAAATAAACAACATGAATCGTAGGTTGTTTCCACCCTTGTCATCTGACACATGAAATAAACTCCTATTGTATTATAGATATCGAAGCCGAATCGTATATAATAATAGAATGGGTTTTGGAGATCACTCGGGGTTCCACTTTTATAAAATACCTACATATTGCATAAAAATAACACGAATCATGAGTTTTCTTTTCACCATTTACATCTGACATGAGATAACAAACTCCTATCTCCATGACTACCGTCGTAGTCTATGCCAAAGACTACAATATTTTAAGCAAGAAGTTTCAAACCTTAGCGGCTACGGTAACCCCTGGGCCACATACATCGTGATAACATTCGGTCGACACTGGAACGAAGTCTTGCGATTATGCAACAAAGCATCGTATTCTAGTGCGGCTATATCACGTTCAACCGGGGTTTTAATTCGACTAAAGTCCTGATTAAAGACTGGACTGGAAGAAAATACGCCGCATTGTATGAGCACTTCGTGTTCGCTAAAGCGGCTTCAGATCTAGAGCCCACATAGTTTTCTTTCCAATAATATCCGCAAGTAGAGCTGCATGATCTTTACAACAAAAACGGCAATAGTTATTAAGGTGCCAAAATTATATGATTACTTTGGCACGGTATTATACACGTTCGAAGATTTGTCATTTTCATTCATTTCATCATCATCATCATCATTTCAGCCACAGGACGTCCACTACTGAACATAGGCCTCCCCCAATGCTTTCCATGTTGATCGATTGGTAGCGGCCTGCATCCAGCGCCTTCCCGCTACCTTTATCAGGTCGTCGGTCCACCTTGTGGTGGGTTGACATTGCAGAATATGACTTTTGATAGGTTCATCATAAAATTCGGCGGGGATATCCTCACGGAGGAAGTTCGTAAAAGGGCGGAACAAGATCTTATAATAATGCAAGGCCGAAGCTGTAACGCGCGTGCTCCTACGTGTAATCCGGCGAGTATGCAATAAATAGTAATGTCTGGTAAATAGTGGTAATACGTATCGTTCGTTCGTTCGTTTCAGCCGAAAAGACGTCCACTGCTGGACAAAGGCCTCACCCAAGGATTTCCACGAAGACCGATCCTGCACCGCTCGCATACAGGCACCTCCCGCGACCTTCACCAGATCGTCGGTCCACCTAGTGGGAGGCCTGCCCACGCTACGTCTTTCGGCTCGTGGTCGCCACTCAAGAACTTTCCTGCCCCAGCGGCCATCAGCTCTACGAGCTATGTGCCCCGCCCCGTCTATGTCTATATGCGCTACGATTACAGGGTATCATTTTGCATAGTCGCAAGACTTCACTCCGCTGCTGTCAAATCAATGTCGCATAATGTTATCGCAATGTGTGTGGCCCTTGGCCAAATCACAGAAGCCTATGCGAAGAAAGAGCACTTGAATGACAATGAAAATCAGGGTTACCATTTTATAAGATCTCCTCACTATTGAGGGTAACAAAGTAACATTAATAATCTAGCCAAGCCAATTACATTTATTACCTATACGAGAAAGTAAAGCAACATGCGGTTTTATTTTAATTTGTAAAATATTTGTAACAGTTTGTTCCAAGTTTAGTTTTACAACAGTATTGCTGTTTCTGTCACTGTGAAGCTTTGGGAAAATAAATAAATACAAAAAATATTAACAAATATTTATTTAAGTTTTTATGTTCATTATCATAATATGCCAATTTAAGTTACACTGTGTGACAGTCTTTGACACTAAACAAACTCTTCAGCTTAATAATACCTACCTACAGGGCGTTTTTATAGTTACTCTTGCTGATGAAACAAGAAGGGTTGATTCTACTACTGAAATACAACTACTTTTCTTACAGGACCAATATCAAATTCTCAAAAAAATTTACATCCTCGTGATGGTGATAATTTCTATGGAGAGGTTTTTTTTTTATATTCGGTCTCTTGGGATAAGTTATTCCATTTGAGCAGTAGAATTAATCCTTTTTATTTGATCACATATAAAAATAACACAAGTGAGTGTGTTTAGGAAAACTTCTTCTTTGGTATGGTATCACTACGGAGTTATAATGTCGGTAACTCTGTATCACTGACTTGTAACTTTCAAACAGTATGAATAATAAGGGCACCACATTGGATTTCTTTCTGAAAAAAGGCTTTCACTTTTAGTACTAACCCTTTAGCACTATTTCATTGAAATAAAAATACAATAAACGCACAGAAGACTGAAATGGAGTCAACTGACGTGACATTTATAATTTGTTGACATTATGACAGTTCGACAAGACTAGGGATTGAAAAAGTTTTAATTGAAAAAGTAAAATGACAATTTATTAAAACGATTCACAAGGATATAATCGATTAAAAATATTTATAAAATGTTCTGATACTTGCCTGTAGCGATTATCCAATCCTGGTTTCTACTGAAAAACTACTTCGTGGCAAGATTTTAATAAAATAATAAAATCTTTATCTTCTCTTTCACAATCTATAAAAGTTCATTGGTCTATTATTAATGTGCTATGAATGAGGGTTTTCGCGATTGAAAAATCCGCGAGATGGCAATACGTAGACACGAGGTCCAAATGCTGCATGATTGGTGGATATCTGTCAATGTCATGTCAAAAATAACCAATCATGCAGCATTTGGACCCACGTCTACGTATTGCCATCTGGCGGATTTTTCAATCGCGAAAACCCTCATTGGCATAGATTATGAGAGACTGGCAACTATACTAGGTTGATATATGTTTCTCACACTTCAACTGGCATTGGATTCAACATCGGATTCTGACACTTTTACAGTTATGATACCATGAATATCAGTTTATGGTCCTAATTATTTTTATTTTATTTACGACCTTCGACCAGTTGGACACTTTAGATAGCTTCTTGTAATAGTGTCAATATCTTTTTAGCTTTTAACGCAAATCTAGACTTCAAAGCAGTTTAATCGATTCATTTTATTTTCAAAATCGATATTTTATTGTCTATGATGGCCACAGGAACATCACTATACATGGACTCCCAGCAATAAAGTACGGTAATGCCTCGTACAGATTTTATCGGCAAAAATTATGGAACTTGATAGGTTTTAGACCATGCCACGTACCAAAACGTCCGGAAGTTGTAATAGTATTATAGAATAAACGTTAAAAGACTTATTTATTTAATTTTTCAATGCTTAAGTGTCCATTAGAACGAAAGGGTGCTTAATGTATTAAAAAAAATAGAAAATAATTATGATGGGTTAATGTTTTTTGGCGGTTTTTTAGGCGGTTTCTGACAATGTCCTTTGATTGGTTCGTGTGTCACCCTGTGCGTCCACGCGCACTGTGAGACCTCATAGTGATGTTTGTGAATACGGGTGTTAATGTACCTACTTAAAAACAACTCTTGTTGTATAGGTAACCTATTTAGGCTGAGTTGCACCACCTAACTTTAACTGTAACTATAACGTTAACCGGTGCTTTTGTATGGAGTTTGACAGATTTTTAACGTTTGTCAAAGTTAAAGTAAGTTGGTGCAACCCAGCCTTATGCGTTTTCACCATCAATCCCTCATTTTTAAGTGACCCCTTTGAAAACAAAATTCCTGTTGTATGTTATAGGGGTCACTTAAAAATTAGGAATTGATGGTGAAAACTGCATCCAGAGCCTAATCTTGTAGTAGGTAAAAAGTAATTAATAGCAGACATTAGATGACTGTCGAATTATTATCTATTTTATACAGGGTGTTTCTTGTAAGGTGTCAAGCCGAAGGCAGGTGATAGGTGAGGACTAGACCTATCGATTTCACCACCATGTATGTTCTACGATTTTTCGTAGTTTAGAAGTTATCGTTAATTTTGTGATTTTTTCAAATTTCATGACCTAGTGGCTTAATGTTTTTTTTATCTTTTTTTTGGGTTGACTTTTCTCAGATTTCTTTTTTTTGACAGATTTCCTATTAGTTGCAGATATTTGAAAAAAATAATCACCTTCCTATCTTTGATGCAAGATACAAAATTTTTGCTAGAAACATAAAAAATATGCTTTTAGCAGAACATTCTAAAATTTTCAATTGAAATGTATGAGAAAAAAAAAGAATTTCCATAGGTCCAAAATAATTTTAAAAACTGCGCAGTTTTCTAAACTTTCATAATAACTCAAAAAAACATGTACTTAACAGGCCATTATTTTCTGTAATCGCTCCACTAAAGTGGTAAGTCGGAGATTCCGTTACATGTTTTTGACTTTCTTAGGACTATTAGCATTTGTAAATTTACGAATAATTGTTTTACGTCGTTGTCGAATGTGCATTCAGGTCAGCGACGGACATTTTGAACATTTACTTTAAATTAAATAATTACACACTTTTGTGCTCTCTCTCTCTCTCTCTCTCTTACACAGACACACACACACACACGCATACACACACGCGCGCGCGCACACACACACACACACACACACACACACACACACACACACACACACACACACACACACACACACACACACACACACACACACACACACACACTTCTCGTAGTGGATAAAAAATGTTCTGTTCAGTTATTGTCTCTAAACGTGTTCTACGTAACGTACACTTAGTGGATTGCAAACATTAGTTAGTCCTAAGAAAGTCAAAAACATGTAACGGAATCTCCGACTTACTACTTTAGTAGAGCGATTACAGAAAATAATGGCCTATTAAGTACATGTTTTTTTGTGTTATTATGAAAGTTCAGAAAACTGCGCAGTTTTTAAAATTATTTTGGACCTATGGAAATTCTTTTTTTTCTCATACATTTCAGTTGAAAATTTTAGAATGTTCTGCTAAAAGCATATTTTTTATGTTTCTAGCAAAAAATTTGTATCTTGCATCAAAGATAGGAAGGTGATTATTTTTTTCAAATATCTGCAACTAATAAGGAATCTGTCAAAAAAAATAAATCTGAGAGAAGTCAACCCAAAAAAAAGATAAAAAAAAAATTAAGCCACTAGGTCATGAAATTTGAAAAAAATCACAAAATTAACGATAACTTCTAAACTACGAAAAATCGTAGAACATACATGGGGGTGATATTGATAGGTCTAGTCCTCACCTATCACCTGCCTTCGGCTTGACACCTTAGAAAGAAAGAAAGAAAAAATATTTATTTGGTACTAAAATAATGATACACATTGACATTAAAAAGTGAAATAATACAATTGTTGTACCAAATTGGTCTCTGCTCAGTATGACAAGAAACACCCTGTATAGATAATGTACGACCACATAATATAATACTAGGTACGACTCTTATGTAAATATCTCTCAGACGAAAAGTAAATGATAAACTTAACATAAACTAAAAAATACGACCTATTGTTTGTTCAACACAACACTGCAAAACAAATATTTTGCGCAATTTATTTAATAGGATTTTCCCGCAGTTTCATCATCATCATCATCATTTCAGCCACAGGACGTCCACTGCTGAACATAGGCCTCCCCCAATGATTTCAACATCAGCCGTTTGGTAACGGGACTATTCCCACCACTCGTTCCCACCACTGCAACTCCTGTGTAGCCAGGATCTACAGCTTGATCGCCATAAAAACCCAACCAATGAAGGTCAAGTGTGTTTGTTTGATCGCCCGTTTGGTAGCGGCCTGCATCCAGCGCCTTCCTGCTACCTTTTTAACCTTTAGGCGGCTTCGCCCTCATGAATTAGGGTTTATTACAAAAAGATATAGCTTATAATCATCATCAGGTCATTTAGTCTCCACTGCAGGAGCACGACTCTATAATTTACCAGAGGCAAATGGAGGATTTAGTTTACTCCCCACGCTGGCCAGACGGGTTGGGGAGGCCTATTTTTTGTATTCCAACTACCTGAGATAGCTACAGTAAAATGGGTTAACGGGATTCACACCTCTTGTTCCGCTGTTGCCGCTGCAACTCCTGTGTAGCCAGGATCTACAGCTTGACCGCCATAAACACCCAACCAATGAAGGTCAAGTTTGTCCCGGGGGACAGTTAAACTGTCATTGGACCCGCAACGAAATTAATGCAATGGATTAATGCCCATTTTCACCATCAATCCCTAATTTTTAAGTGACTCCTATAGTAAACCTCAGGAATTTTGTTTTCATAGGGGTCACTTAAAAATTAGGGATTGATGGTGAAAATGGGCATTAGTTACTTATTTACTTTTTGTTTATCCATTGTTTTTACGTATTTTGTAATCCACAGTAATGATCTAAACGCGGAAGTTAAACTGTTAAGTACGCCTACGCTACGTTCAAACAGAATCTCCATAAAAACAGACCTTGAAGATGGACAAATTACCTAGCTGTTATACAGAAACATAGACCTTGAAGACGGACATACCTAGCTGTTATACAGGGTGTCCCAGAACAGTCTATTCCACTTTGATCACCAGGATTTAATCACCTAGGAGATCAAAGTGAACTCCAGGAGACACTTTGGTGTCATTTGATCACCTATGGATAAGAAGTCCATTTTGATCACCTAGGTGATCAAACCCTAGAATGGGTGAATCAAACTGCTATGGGAGGTAGCTATTGACCTCTAACCTACACCTAAAAAATATAAAGAAACTAGCTTTCGCCCGCGGCTTCATCGGCGTGAAATTTAGTGTCACAGATCGTCATAAATTACAGCCTAAGGTGGGTGGACCATGGAAGGCCACTCTAACGAGTAAACGCTTTTTATTCCTTTATTAACTGGATAAATGAAAAAAACAAATTATCAAATAATAGTTTGTTTTATTGTGTACCATATAAATCACTTTTTTTTAACCTAGCTTTAATCAGTGTTCATTAAACTTAAGTTTTGTTAAGCTCTTCCAAATGGCCTTGCAAGCAACACGGCTCCAAACAAGGCCAATATTATACATCAGTCGTTCAACTTAAAAATAGAATTGTAACAATTAATATATTCGCTTTTACTAAAACTACATAATAAGGTCTTTCATTTAAGCAAAACATTAAATGCTCAATATATTTTTATCATTTATAAAAAACTCAAAGAACATTACTTGAACACCATCGTATAACTAAGAATATATTAATGGAAATTATTTAAAAACAGTAGTAATGAGTATTATATTGACATCAAATAACTTGCCAACGCGTATTATAATGAAATTAAAAACTTTTTTTTTTACCTCAAATGGCCTTCTTATGGGTCCGTTCTTTGTAAGGCCAAAATGAGTTAATATGAGTTAAAAAGTTTAATAACCCTTATAAATAAAAATATTATAAATATAAAACATTGTTTTAACTGTAACGGTACGTATTTATAACTAAAAAGTAACTGTTCATATGTTCATGGTTTGTACATGTTCTTTGTAAGGCCCATGTACCCTAGCAAGGCCAACTGTCAAATTTTTGATGGGCCTTATAAGGAACCATTGGCTTTCCTGGGAACACTACCAATATTTTAACTTAAATCGAGGCAAAACTATTTTTTTTTCTTTAGTACAATAAACATATCCTTATACGACAATTCACAGTAAAAAAATATGAAATAATAATAGGTTATCTAACTAAAAACGTACGTTTTGCTGTGCGCGCGAATAACAATTGTAACGTCGATGACCGAAGTCTACGAATCGTGAGATCGCACTGCCACAATAGCGGCGCGAGCGACTCGTCGCCGCATCTGTGGCCTTGAGTTTGATGGATCTTAGTGTATAGCTGAAGGAATATTGTTTACATGTCAATAACTACGACTTTTTGATAGTTGGCCTTCAAAGGAGCGTGGCCTTCCATGGTCCACCCACCTTATATGTTATTCTGGGCTATAAATAATAATACTGTAAGGTTTCATCAAAATCCGTTCAGTAGTTTTTGCGTGAAAGAGTAACAAACATACATCCAGACATCCAAACTTTCGCATTAATAATATTAGTAGGATAAGATAACATTTCATGTCAACATTTTAGCGAAAACACCGTGACCAAAGCTGTAAAGTAGGTATTATGTATATTAATTTGTCCTTGTTCATTAACACCAGAATAACGTAACAGCATGTTGTTTTATCAATCAGTTTAAAACAATAAATACAATGAATTACAACAGACACTTGACTGATGATAAAAAGATAAAAAATCTCGACTGTTGATAAGATATCTGAATGATAAGCATTTTATTTTGAAATAGGCATTTTAGGGATCCGTACCCGAAGGGTAAAACGGGACTCTATATTAAAACACTGTCTGTCTGTCACCAGGCTTTCTGATGATCATGAACCGTGATAGACAGTTGAAATTTTCACAGATGATGTATTTCTGGTGCCGCTATTAAGGGGGGGAAATAACATTTTCGTACGGAACCCTTCGTGCGCGATCCCGACTCGCACATTGCTGGTTTTTTATGCAGAAGAGTACGGTCGTTTACACCAGACTTTGTTAACCTTTATTGTGACTTTGACTTTAAAAGAGATAGTAGTTAATAAAGCAGAATAATAGTATTTACCCAGCTGTAACAAAATTAGACCACATTTATTTAATCGTCAATTTAGATGTAAGCATATCGCCATGTTGTCTAAATAAAACTTTAATTTGTATTAAATTTAAGTTCTCACCTTATTTTTAAACCATTATTTATTATGTTGAAATCCGAAAATAATAAAAATTTTGGAACTCACTGTGTCCGTTTAAGGGTTTAAATTATAATTAAATATCTAACAAAATATCATTTTGTTAGATATTTAATTTATAATTTAAGTAATAATTATTACTTACATTAAAATCTAAAAACCGTGCAATAAAAACAAAAGTACCAACGAACTAGCAAAAAACCAGTTTATTTTTTGTCAATAAGTTAAGTGCACTGCCGATGCTAACAGTCACTAAAGGTCACTGGCCTGTGATATCTGTACGAAATTAAAACTAATAAAAACTCTTTAGTTCTTACCTCATTTTCAAGCCAGTATCAAAACACTGTCACGTATTAAAAAAAAACACAAATTAAAACAAAAACCAAACGCAAAATTCACAAAACAAAAACTAAAACATTCCGTATTCGAATTCAAAAATTTAAATTTCGAACGCGTGATGGCGGCTACGCGGTCTGTGTTTGATTGAAACTCGCCTCCGCATCCCGAATGAACAAGTTCAAGGTTTGACTCATAGATTAAATACCCCGCAGATAAGCGAGTGCTAATCAGCTTAACGATATGACAATGCAGTAAGTACTTGGTTCGAACTGGAAGTTTATTTTATACGTAAAATAAGTCTTTGTCAGAAAATTAGCTGATTATGATGATTAATTTAACTTTGACAAACGTCAAAAATCTGTCAAACTCCATACAAAAAGCAACGGTGAACGTTATACTCGTAGTTACCGTTAAAGTTAGGTGGTGCAGCAACTCAGTATATCCTTGTATATCTTTTATGACTTTTTATACGACTACATAACAGTCGCAGTTGCCAATAAATTACTTACTTAACCTACTTACCCAAAAGTCGGTCAAATTCCATACAAATAACCGGTTATAGTTATAGTTAGGTTCAGTTAAAGATGAGGAAGTTAGTGTAGGATTATCTACATGCACCCATGATTTAATGATCACCCGCCCAAATAGCACCTACACGAATAGCACCTGGCGGATTCCACTTAGAGGACCAATCGATATTTTGGGCTGGTGCTCTAAGTGGAATTGAATTAATTTTTACGACGTATTCCATTAGAACACCTACAACACAGCAGCCTAGTGCTAGCTGCTGTATTTGATAGTCTTCGCTGAAAACCCGGTAGGTAGGAAGTTAGGAACATATTCCGAAAGTAGGTATAATCTGAGTAAATATCTACTCTGTTGTCCTTGTTTAATCTTTGTTTGTAGATACTAAACCTGTCCACTTATTACGTTTGTGTAGTAAACATCACACTACTGTAAATTATCACCTAACAACTCGCATAATGTAGAAACTACTGAAATAATTTAGTCGTCATGGTACATTTATTTCGTCTTTTTAACCTTGTCTGGAAATTATAGAACGATGTTTTGTTATGACATCGTAAACGAATTAGGACTGTTATTAGGCTTAACTGTAAATTCTTTTATTTTTGGTCGGTTGCGGTAACGTGTCAAACCAAGTTCAAGTAGATTTGATTAAAATAAACGGGACTATTCCCACCTCTCGTTCCCACCACTGCAACTCCTGTGTAGCCAGGATCTACAGCTTGACCGCCATAAAAACCCAACCACAGAAGATGCAGAGGTGGGAACGAGAGGTGGGAATAGTCCCGTTTAGACCACAGAGGCTGTTGTGGGAACAACTTCAAGTTACTAGGTACTTACCGCATTTTGCCGCCTTTTTCACAGTTTCACACAGCACTACTTTATTAGTTACTCGTTAAAGTTCAATTTACAATGTCACTGTCCTATATCTACTTATTATAATAGAAACAGACATAAATTATTTAAAATTATGTTAATGTAATATTGTATTGACACATTAGAATTCTAAACAAGTATGAACACATCGATAGAAGTGGTACTTTTATATTTACAATGATCGATGATCGATACGTGTCGATACTGAGGTTTAATTTGAACTAGCTTTTCCCGCGACTCTTCTCTCTTGAATTTTCTTTGAAAGATAAATAAATAAAAAATCTTTTGTGACGCAACTCACGAATATTACTACCCGTTCGCGCTAAGTTTGCCGGTCCGTGGAATGCGCATCCCCTGTCCCAACCGCGATTAAACGCAATTAATGTGTCTTATTTTACGCAAATACTCAATTTTTATCAATAATGATAAATAAAAAATATTTTAAATATAGTTTGTTATCCATGGTTATAGTTATAGACGCTTCCCTTCGAGTGACGGCATATATCGCCAGCGGCAAGCTTAAAGCGAACGGATAGTAAACTTGTTTTGCCAAAAACCACTCCTACATGTGAAATGAATCTTAAGTTTTCCACCGACTTCATAAAATTAGGTTCTCAATTCGGTTGTAGGTACCTACATTTTTTTACCATAAATGTACCTTCAGCGTTCGGTTTCATCCCGCTATTTCATTTTTTTAATGTTTGCAATGTTAAAACGCATTTATAATAGGTATTAGTAGGATGTATTTAATTTCAAATCTACCTCAAAATCATCAAACTTTGTGCAGTATTATCGACACGAAATTACTATAAACAAACAGACAGTTGCTTTTATTGAGTATCGATTTAATAAATTGTGATTTATGTACGTACCTACTCTTATCAAGCCTTGTAAATGTTATGATAATAAATGTTTAACTGACTGATAAATAGATTCTTACTTAATTTAATTAAAAGTATCATGTCGTATTACATTGTCTTGTAGTGCTCTAATGGGTATCCTTCCGTTTGGCCAAATTACTTTTCGCCAAATTTCACTTCGCAAACAACTTATCGCCAAAGTTTCATTTCCCAAATGAACTTTTAGCAACTATACTTTTCGCAACTAATTAATTTGGTCAAATTATCATTTGGCCAAATTTTACTTGGCAAATGTTTATATAGCAAATGTTTTATTTTGCCAAATATTATATCCCAAATAATTTGTTTGGTCAAATTGACACTTCACATACTTACCCACCGTTACCCACAAATCAAAGCATAAGGCAGATGATCATGGTTTTCACAAGAATTTTATGCAAAACAAAGAGATTGACAGAAAATAGTATGGTTGCAGAAAGTAGGTATTGCAGAAAATAGTAGGTTAAGTTAGGTTAGAACAGTGACCCTTATTGTGCCCTTAACGCGCGAAGGCGAGCGAAGCGTGCCGCGGTAGCGGCCGCCGAGCGCTATAATCACCTCTATTGTTAATCATTTGGAAATTTCGATAAAAATAATGAAATATGATAATTAATTTAGAACAAATTTTATATTAACTACCCACTAAACAAAATAGTAACCACAAGCTAATTTGTATTCCATTCTATGCACCAATCAAATTATTTTGTAAATAGTTTATCGTGAAATATTTTTGCCAAATGAAACATTTGGCAAAACATACTTTGCCAAACAATAATTTGCGAAACAATAATATGCCAAAAACGACATTTGCGAATTAAAAGTTTGCAATAAGTTGTTTTGCCAAAATGAGAATTTGCCAAATGAAAATTTGCGAAACGTTGTTTGCGATGTGATAATTTGGGAAACATTTTTTGGCCAAACATTAGTAATCCGCTCTAATGGCTCAGTTACACTATGCGAGAAATTGACCGAAACGCGCGAGCACGCACTTCGAAGTATGGGCGACGCACAGCGAAACTAACTAAAGTGCGTATTTACACTATCGCTCGTATTCACAAACATTACTATGAGGTCTCACAGTACGCGTGGACGCACAGGATGACACACGAACCAATCACAAAGCTGTATTCAACGGAGTGCATTACCGCAGCAATTTTTTTAAATGTTATAAACATACAAATTTCTGCTCACGATGGACTAATTAATATGCTATACTCTCGACTCTCTAAATCACAACATCTATAAAATTTTTGCTGCGGTAGGGTAAGATGGGGCACAGTGTTACAAAAAAAATATATGGGACTATAATGACAAAAATATTGTTTCAATCAGCTGTTTCAACGCTGTGCGTTAGATTTGCAGCTTCACTCAAGCAAGCATCGTTTGTGAATACGAGCGTGTCTCGATCAATTTCCCGCATAGTGTAACTGCGCTATAAGGCTGGTTACATACAACCCGATCCAGCTAACTGTAACTGCGTACCTCGCTGGAATGCGACTCTCCCTCGCACTCATCCGCACACCTCCCCGCGTTCGCCCCGTCCGTACCAGAGCAGCGATGTGACGTCACGGCTGCCAAGTGCGCAGTTAACTCAACCAGGTTGTTATTATAGGCTGGTATTAGAATCGCGCTGACCGCTCGCTGATCGTCGGCGCTGACAGACCAATATGTATGTAATGAGGGCTATCGTTTTTATACTTAACAGTTGGCACCCCTGGCGATTGACAGGACCTTACTCTACAGTGGCGCCATCTTGATGAGTGCAAATGCGATAGTCCTCCTACCACTTTAGAGCTCACCAGTTGGTGCCACTGTCTTCGCTACTAGCAAGTGACAGCACCTTACTCTACAGTGGCGCTAACTGTGAGCGCTAAAACGATAGCCCTCATTGAAGGGAACGTTCCTGAGTGACGCTGATCGCTCGGCGCCGACGCTTCATACATTTCGGCTGTCAGCGCTGACGGTCAGCGTGCGTCAGCGTGACTCTAAAACAAGCCATAATGTCACCTAATCTAAAAATGTGTGGTACTCATTATGAAGGCAATAAAGAAATAAAAAGCCATGTAATATCAGTAAACTTTATTGTTCCTACAAAAGCGCCGCGTACGAGCCGAACAGCTGCGAATGTTCGCGCGAATGTTGCTCGCCGCGCAGCTTCAGTACCTGCACTTCGCCGCTTGGTGTCACTAGTGCCTGTAAAAAAGAAATTAATATCTATTTACAAAAATAATAATAATTAAAACTATATTTCTGCAACACCTAGACCTAAACAAACGCCCGTATTCACAAACATTACTATGAGGTCTCACAGTGCGCGTGGATGCACAGGGTAACACACAATACAATCACAGAGCTATTCAACGCTGTGCGTTCGATTTGCTGCTTCACTTAAACAAGCATCGTTTGTGAATACGGACGTAAGACTAGATTTAAAATTCATAAAGTCCTTTTATTTTTGCAAGTAGGCTTTTAAAAAGCACTTTTACACGTCCCAGTACTAACCCTACCACTGCTTCGGGACCATAAATGGGCCAGTGCTGAGAAGAAGAAGCGCAAGAAATCAAAAAACTCAGTCACTATTGTCAGCCTCTTTTTCAAGGGTTTGCGAGTTGCATCATAACTTTAACCGTAATTTTACGTTTGTCATAGTTAGCTAAAGTAAGATGATGCAACCCAGAGTAAGCATTTGTATAGTAACAGACATTAGATACGTAGTCTATAGGTACTATTCAAACAAAAGTTTAGGCGATCGCTATCGTTTCTTTGTATTTCATCATTCTGACTATCGTAAAAAACTTGCAATGTCACCATTAATAAGTACAATATTTTACCTTAATACCTACTCACGATGACAGTTATTTATTTATTGATGACATCATCATTTCAGCCACAGGACGTCCACTGCTGAACATAGGCCTCCCCCAATGATTGCCACATCGCCCGGTTGGTAGCGGCCTGCATCCAGCGCCTTCCTGCTACCTTTATGAGGTCGTCGGTCCACCTTGTGGGTGGACCGTGAGGGTACAGATACTAAGACAGATAATAAAAAAAACTCGCTGGAATGCAACTCTCCCTCCCATTTACCGCACACCTCCCCTCGTTCGCCCTGTCCAGAGGGCTGAAGTGTGAGTTTACATCAAACGTCCTCTAGTAAGCGCGTTAAAAAAATTTACAAACATTTTAGTTCTCGAAAGTTTCCGCTAGGGGCGCTGTACAATCCGTCATACATTTCCTTTTGTACCCTTTGCACCACCGGCCTGCACCACTGGTGGTGCAAAGGGTATTTTTTAATCCCTTTTGCACCACCAATAGTGCCGTCCTATCATTAACTGTAAAACGATTATCTATAATCATATAATATTAATATTATAAAGAGGAAAGATTTGATTGTTTGTTTGTTTGTACTGAATAGGCTCCGAAACTACTGGACAGATTTAACAACATAACATAAAAATTAATAACAACCATTCATATCTACATACAACGAATAATTCCTAAAGTACCTAGTCCAGTCAAATTAGACATGAACCCTGCAATAATTCGCATACAGCTGAAAATTGGTACGAATGTTCGTAGCACCGTTATGAATTAACTGTGAAAAGTCCCCATCGATCCGACGTGTGCTAAAAAAAAAATTCAAGGTCAAACTTAAAAAATACGGGTTTTTGAGATTTTCAGCCAAACGGTAAGTTTTATCACAAAAATATGTATGACAAGGTTAAAGACCATACAATCATCTATCAAAATTGTCTATACACTTTCTCCTAAGAGTCAGCGTTTCTGAGATTCGATGATCCGAAGAGTCAAAAAAGTGTTTTCTTCATAACGGTCTTACACATAAATCCAATGTGATATCGCCTCGTGCCTCGACTCAGCATTGTATCATGATGTGTTGTCGACGTCGAATATAAAATGATCAACCTCAATGTCGTCTGTCATCTTTAATTCTCGAAAAATGGGTGCAACTTTGACGAAGGACTGCACCGTGAGTTTCTAAGATACGAAGTTTTCGTGTCTATTATGTTTAAGAGCTCTTATATGCACACGTCACTACTCTACTTGTAACTCTATGGTCACTCTTTTAGCCCGACCAAGTTAGACAGTCCAGGTTATAATAATTCACATACAGCTGATAATTTGTGTGAATGTTAAGAACACCATCCTAAATGAAATGCCAAAAGTCCCCGCCGATCCGTCATTTAAAAAAAAAGTTTTCGAGGTCCCAAGGTTTTTGCATTTTTTGGCCAAGTAGTAAATTTATCATAAAAATAGATAAAAAATAATAGTAGATCATAAAATTTTCTATTAAAATTGTCTTTACCCCTTTTTCCTAAGAGTCACCGATTATGAGATAGAACGATTCAAAAAGTTAGTTTTGATGTTCTCGTTATATGCACATGTTTCCACAACACCTATGAGGGTTATTGGCGTATTTTATTTACCAGGTTTTCCCAGTAGGCCTTTTTTAAGATGTATTTGTTATCCTGTTCAATTCAAAACTATTTTAATAGAGTTGAAGTTGTGGACTTTTGGAGTAGTTAACAGAATGCGAATTCTCCATCTTTTTGCATCGTTACCACATAAACGGTGACTCTTAGGAAAAAGGGGCGAAGACAATTTTAATAGATTATTTTATGATCTACTACTATTTCTTATCATTTCTTTAGATAAGTTTACTGTTTGGCGGAAAAATGCAAAAAACTTGGACTTCGTAATTTTTTTTTTCAAATGACGGATCGCTGGGGACTTTTGACATTTCATTAAGGATGGTGTTCTCAACAATCACACAAATTTTCAGCTCTATGCGAATTATTATAACCTGGATTTTCTGACTTGACCGGGCTAAAAGAGTGATCATAGAGTTACAAGTAGAGTAGTGACGTGTGCATATAAGAGCTCTTAAACATAATAGACACGAAAACTTCGTATCTTAGAAACTCACGGTGCAGTCCTTCGTCAAAGTTGCACCCATTTTTCGATAATTAAAGATGACAAATGACATTGAGGTTAATCATTTTATATTCGACGTCGACAACACATCATGATACAATGCTGAGTCGTGGCACGAGGCGATATCACATTGGATTTATGTGTAAGACCGTTATGAAGAAAACACTTTTTTGACTCTTCGGATCATCGAATCTCAGAAACGCTGACTCTTAGGAGTAAGTGCATAGACAATTTTGATAGATAATTGTATGGTCTTAAACCTTCTCATACACATTTTTGTGATAAAACTTACCGTTTAGCTGAAAATCTCAAAAACCCGAATTTTTTAAGTTTGACCTTGAATTTTTTTTTTAGCACACGTCGGATCGATTGGGACTTTTCACAGTTAATTCATAATGGTGCTCCGAACATTCGTACCAATTTTTAGCTGTATGCGAATTATTGCAGGGTTCATGTCTAATTTGACTGGACTAACCAGGGCAACATAATCATAAAGGAGCTATATCAAATTCTTCTTGGTTGATCCGATAAATAAACATGTATCATAAATAGCTCCTTTATGGTTATGTTGCCCTGGTACTTTATTCGTTGTATGTAGGATGTAGGCTCGGGGTATCGTGGGTCTGAAGTGAAATGTTTATAGGCACTTACACACATACAAATTAAAACTGTTAGGTAGGTTTTGATTTATATATAACAATTAAATTATTAAGTATTTTACAGTCTACTACTAGTTTTACAGTCGATGGTAGCACAGCACTATTTTTTAGTGGTGCAAGAGGGATATAAAAATACCCTTTGCACCACCAGTGGTGCAGGCCGGTGGTGCAAAGGGTACAAAAGGATACATTTAATGTAATTTTTTACGCGTGACGACGTTTGATGTAAAATCACACTCAGCCCTCAGAGCGTCGATGACATGTGACGTCATTGCTGTCAGGTGCGCAGTTCTCGACCGGGTTATTTATAGATTAATAATTATTTAGATGATAAATTACCTACCTAGGTATAACAAAATAATTTTCGACGACTCGACATGACAACGCACAATTATTTGCTTGGCCACGATGACTGGTCATTATCAAGTTGACCTTGAGAACTCGCACGGTCAACATGATACGAGTAAATGGACAACATTGAATACCCAAACAATAAATAATACCCAACAAATAATATACTAACATTATTCATTATTATCTCATCTTGGTCACTGGTACAAGCTGAGTCGGTCTCTTTTAATAATTAAAGTAGGCTGTACCTACCTAACACTAATATTATAATCATTAAGTTTTAATTTTAACTAATAAAAAGGTTGGATTTTTGTGCCATAAACAAATAAAACTTAGCATTTTTTCTTAGCCATTAAATAGGCCCATCGTGATGGTTTTCCCGAAAAACTCCAAAAAAAACCCCGAATTTCTTGCGCTGGTTGAGGTTGAAGTGACTTTGGTAGGCACCACCCGAAAAACTCCCACAAAAATCCCCATCATAAGCTTCGTCTTCTCAGCACTGATGCACAAACTGATGGGTCCACATTTTGCAGAAAATATATGACATTCTAGGTAGTGAAGGTTGAAGAAAGCATCTTGATGTGGACAGCGCAGGACCAGTTGTTATGGAGATCCTTACAGGAGGCCTTTGTCTAGCAGTGGACGTCCTTTAGTTTAAAACTACACGCTATGGTTATTGACTAGTAGGAGCAGCAAAGATACTCTCCCGAAAAACTCCAAAAAGCGCTTCCTAAAACTCTGAAAATAATTACTTTTTATTTACCAGAGCCCCATGTCTCCCGGCCTCAGCTCTATTGCAGAGAATAATACTTTCTAGTGAAGGTCGCGGGAGGCAGCTAGATGCGAGTCACGAAGACCGTTCGTTGTGGAGATCTTTGTGGGAGCACCATGTCCTCCAACTATAGAGCTAGCAGCGAAACAGAAAACCAGCTTTGGTAGATTTACTCACTCGAAAAATTTCCACAAAAAGCTCTGCCGAGTTCTTTACGCTGTTTCTCTTTCTTCTTACCCTAGTTAAAGAAAATAAGTGACTTTTCTAGTGAAGGTCAAAGGAAGCAACTAGATGAAATTAGCTCTATACTTAGGAAGATCCTTGGTGGAGGCCTATGTCCAGCAGAGAACGTACTTTCATTGAAACCACTAAGTTACTTTTTGTTACCACAATCTCGTCTCTTCCAACCATTGTGCTGCTTTCCATTCTACTTATTGTATTGAAGCAGTGGTAAAGCGCTTCCTAAAAGTTAGAAAAGAACGACTTTCATCTTACCAGAGCCCCGTGTCCTCCCGCCATGGCACTAGCTACCGCGACCTTGGCCCGGATGTCGCTAGCGCGCCGCAGCGCAGCGCAGCGCACATGCAGCACGGGTTGCCCACAGTTGGTGTCCAGAGTGGGCATTGTCTAAGACTGAGCCTTTCAGAATACTTCTACCCGTAAAAACTAGCAGAGAGAATCTGTACCAATGCAATGCAGCAATGGTTTCTAGTGATCCTAAAGATCCTTGGGGAAGGCCTTTGTCCAGCAGTGGGCGTCCTTTAGTTTAAAACGACACGGTAAGATTTTATAGCTATTGAGTTACCAGAGCCCTGTAAAGTGTACATACTCCAAAATACCGTGAGTTTTTTGCGCTGCTTCTTATCAGCGCTTATTATCCCGAAGTAGGGGAAAGCGCTTCCTAAAAGCCAGAAAAGAAGGACTTTCTTCTCACCAGAGCCCCGTGTCCTGTAGCTATAGCGCTAGCAGCGCCATCTACCTCCAGCTCAGCTCTATTGCAGAAAATAATACTTTCTAATGAAGGTTGAAGAAAGCAACTAGATGAAAGTAGCGCAGGAACTATCCATAAGGAGATATTTAAGGGATGCCTGTTTCCAGCAGTGGATGTTCTTTGGCTGAAACGACACACTTATGTATTTGACTCACCAGAGCACCGTGTCCTCCCGCCATGGCACTAGCAGCGCCATCTACCGCCAGTATCCGTCGTGAAGATTCGCGGGGAAGGCTTTTGTCCAGCAGTGAACGTCTTTTTCATTGACATGAGGTGACTTTTATCTTACCAGAGCACCGTCTCCTCCCGCCATGATACTAGGAGCACCATCTACCGCCAGTATCCGTCGTGGATTTTTTTAGGGAAGGCATTTGTCCAGCAGTGGACGTCTTTTCTTTGTAATCAAGTGACTTTCATCTCACCAGAGCCCCGTGTCCTCCCGCCATGGCACTAGCTACCGCGACCTTGGCCCGGATGTCGCTAGCGCGCCGCAGCGCAGCGCAGCGCACATGCAGCACGGGTTGCCCACAGTTGGTGTCCAGAGTGGGCATTGTCTAAGACTGAGCCTTTCAGAATACTTCTACCCGTAAAAACTAGCAGAGAGAATCTGTACCAATGCAATGCAGCAATCGTTTCTAGTGATCCTAAAGATCCTTGGGAAAGGCCTTTGTCCAGCAGTGGGCGGCCTATAGTTTAAAACTAAACAGTAAGATTTTATGGCTATTGACTTACCAGAGCCCTGTAAAGTGTACATACTCCGAAATACCGTGAGTTTTTTGCGCTGCTTCTTATCAGCGCTTATTATTATCCCGAAGTAGGAGAAAGCGCTTCCTAAAAGCCAGAAAAGAAGGACTTTCTTCTCACCAGAGCCCCGTGTCCTGTAGCTATAGCGCTAGCAGCGCCATCTACCTCCAGCTCAGCTCTATTGCAGAAAATAATACTTTCTAATGAAGGTTGAAGAAAGCAACTAGATGAAAGTAGCGCAGGAACTATCCATAAGGAGATATTTAAGGGATGCCTGTTTCCAGCAGTGGATGTTCTTTGGCTGAAACGACACACTTATGTATTTGACTCACCAGAGCACCGTGTCCTCCCGCCATGGCACTAGCAGCGCCATCTACCGCCAGTATCCGTCGTGAAGATTCGCGGGGAAGGCTTTTGTCCAGCAGTGAACGTCTTTTTCATTGACATGAGGTGACTTTTATCTTACCAGAGCACCGTCTCCTCCCGCCATGATACTAGGAGCACCATCTACCGCCAGTATCCGTCGTGGATTTTTTTAGGGAAGGCATTTGTCCAGCAGTGGACGTCTTTTCTTTGTAATCAAGTGACTTTCATCTCACCAGAGCCCCGTGTCCTCCCGCCATGATACTAGGAGCACCATCTACCGCCAGTATCCGTCGTGGAGATACTTGGTGATTGATTTGGTCCAGCAATGGACGTCTTTTCTTTGAAACCACCAAGTTACTTTTATCTTACCAGGGCTCCATGTCCTCCCGCCATAGCACTAGCAGCGCCATCGACCGCGACTTCAGCTCGGATGTCGCTGCGCGTGAGCTCCCACGCCAGCAGCGCGCCGCAGCGCAGCGCAGCGGACATGCAGCACGGGTTCACACGGGATCAGATAGTTAAGTAATACAGGGACGTGAAAAGGGGTTTTTTAAACGCCAATTTGCAAGATAGATAACTTTTATGACTTTTAGAGTGGTCGCCATCGCACTGGGCGAGAACTGTCTACACTACCAGATCTTGTGATGGTGAAGTTACAATAGAAAGAGCTTTGATAGAGACTCGCTCGAAAAATGTTCACAAAAAACCTTACTAAAGAATCTTGCGCCGCTTCTTCTCAGCACTGACCCTAAGCAGTGGCAGGAGGAGGTTAAGGGAAGCGTCTTTGGTAGATACTTACTGGAAAAAATATCACATACAACCCTGAGTTTCTTGCGCTTCTTCCCAGCACTGGTTAGTCCACTTATAGTCCCGAAGCAGTGTTATAAAAGGAGGCCTTTATCCAGCTGTGGATGTCCTTTGGCTGAAACGACACACTTATTATGTAGGTATATGACTCACCAAAGCCCCGTGTCCTCCCGCCATGGCACTAGCAGCGTCATCTACCGCCAGCATCCGTCGTGGAGATACTTGGTGATTGATTTGGTCCAGCAGTGGACGTCTTTTTCATTGAAATCAGGTGACTTTTATCTTACCAGAGCACCGTGTCCTCCCGCCATGATACTAGGAGCACCATCTACCGCCAGTATCCGTCGTGAAGATTCTCGGGGAAGGCTTTTGTCCAGCAGTGGACGTCTTTTCTTTGAAACCATCAAGTGACTTTAATCTTACCAGGGCTCCATGTCCTCCCGCCATGGCACTAGCAGCGGCATCTACCGCGACTTCAGCTCGGATGTCGCTGCGCGTGAGCTCCCACGCCAGCAGCGCGCCGCAGCGCAGCGCAGCGGACATGCAGCACGGGTTCACACGGGACCAGAGTCGCTGTACTAGGCCAGAAGACCCTTGGAGTCCTGGGATAGAGTCGCCATCTAACCGGGTCATAATACCCCGGGAAAGAGTTGCCATTGAACCGGGCCGGATAATCCCAAAGAGTCTAAACTAGCAGACATATTTTGTCCCGGTGGTGAAACAACATTGGTAGATATTTGCTCGAAAAACTCTCACAAAAAACCCTGCCTGGGTTTCTTACGCTGCTTCTCCTCCTTCTTACCCTAGTTTTTGTCCCGAAACAGTGGTAATAAAAGCCTATTTGCAAAAAAAATGACATTCTAGATAGTGAAGGTTGAAGGAAGTAACTAAAGTCTGGTTGCCTAGCACGTACAATTTCGTGCAATGACCCCAAGCTACCTGTCGCGTTCGCACACTCACTGCTGTCGCCCGTCACACAGTCGCGACAGCAATATTATTACGCGCGAGCGATAAGGATGGGTAGCTTGGGGTCATTGGACGAAATTCTACGTGCTCGGAGACCGGACTATAGATGCGGGCAACGCAGGATCTATACTTAGGAAGTTCACACGGGACCAGAGTCGCAGTACTAGGCCAGAAGATCGTTGGAGTCCTGGGATAGTCGCCATCTAACCGGGTTGGAATAACCCGGGACAGAGTGGGGAGAACACACTACGACATGGATATTGGGTAGTCCAGTGTGACTAAAGTGGGCCAGATGATCGCTAACTGTCTAAATGTTGCGCCCTGATGCTGAAGTTACAATAGAAAGAGCTTTCATACTCTCTCGAAAAATTCCCACAAAAAACCTTGCTTGTATTTCTTGTGCTACTTCTTCTCAGCACTGACTCTAAGCAGTGTCAGGGTTACTTAAAGACTTTCTAGTGGAGGTTGAGGGAAGTGACTTTGGTAGACACTGGAAAAAATCTCACATACAACCCTGAGTTTCTTGCGCTTCTTCCCAGCACTGGTTGGGCCACTTATAGTCCCGAAGCAGTGTTATAAAAGGAGGCCTTTATACAGCTGTGGATGTCCTTTGGCTGAAATTTCGCTCCGTGCGTGATTAAAACAGTTTACCTGGCTGGTAGTACCTGAAAATCTACAAATAAATGACTTTTATCTTACCAGAGCCCCGTGTCCTCCCGCCATGGCACCAGCAGCGCCATCGACCGCGACTTCAGCTCGGATGTCGCTGCGCGTGAGCTCCCACGCCAGCAGCGCGCCGCAGCGCAGCGCAGCGAACATGCAGCACGGATTCACACGGGACCAGCTCACTGACTTCACAGCAATCTGGATGGAAATATCAAATTCCATCTCATTCTGTTACTTCTTTATGTTTTATTTAAAGCTATAAAAGAGCTTTATAATCTACTAGCGGCAGCCCGCGACTTCGTACGCGTGGATCACGTTTTACCCCCTTAGGGGTGTAGCTTCGTAAAATCCCTTCATAATGAGCCTACGTTCCAAAAGGAACCCCCATGATTTTTTACCCCCCAATTTGAGACTCCTAGCACTTGTAGTGCACGCCGACCCGTTAGGATTTTTTGTGCTTCCCTTTACCTTTATTCCCTCTCGTCCCCAAAAATCCTATCCATTAAGTAGATCAGGGTTTCTCAAAGTGCCATTTGGCGGTAGGGGGTTCGCTACAAAATTTACGTAACGGTGCCAGACTTAACATTATTCCTTAATTAAATCATAATTCATTTATTCATTGCATCGTGTAGTACATTGAATGTTAAATTGTAGTGTCTTAGAGCTAAACAACCTATAAAAAGTTGTCCAAAATCTATATATATAAAAGAAAGTCGTGTTAGTTACTCCACTTATAACTCAAGAACGGCTGAACCGATTTAGCTGAAAATTGTCAGGGAGGTAGTTTAGAGCCAGGAGAAGGACATAGGATACTTTTTTACCCGTATGAAAAAAAAAAGTCTGCTTATTTATTGCCATTAAGGCGGAACAAAGTTCGCCGGGTCAGCTATTTACTCCTAAAATTGACTCTATTTGCGACAAGAAACAGCGCTTGCTTCTTCACATTAATACTAAAAAGATATTTCCTTGGCAATCATAGAAATTAAAACCTTTTTTTATAGTCACTTTTATTTTATTTTTTGGGGGGAGGGGGTGTTTTTAATGAGCTAGTTATGGGGTTCGCTGTCACCTGACAACTTTAACAGGGGTTCGTGGAGCCGAAAGTTTGAGACACCCTGTATTAGGTCAATCAAGTGCTTGAGGAACCTAAATAACGGGGCAATTAAGGTAACCCTCATCGACACTCACCCCAGCGGAGGGCCTGAGGCTCATCGAAGGGTTCTCCGGCCTCACGGAGGCGCTGCCCAGGAACCGGCCCTTGTGGTCCGTGTGGTACTTCTCGCATTCGGCTGATGGGGGACCATTCCTGTGGGAAAGGATAGAGATACTCTTTAATTAAGCAATTTTATCGCTGAGGATCGATTTCTTCGAGTTAACGCAGGGAAAAGGGAAAGTAGATTATTTATAAAAAGTCAATTTTCTTCAGTTTTTCTTTGAGATTTCGATATTGGTCTCTTAATACTGATAATTTATTCATCATCATCAGACTCCACTACAGAAGCTTATTGATCTTCCCGAATTTACTGAGACAAATGGATGATTTGTCCTATACCAGGCCTGTTCATCTCCGCGAGTTTACATCGAAAACAAAAGACGCATGATGGCCACCTACAGGATTACTATTGGACAATGCCTCACATACGAGCGAGCATTGACTCACGCACGCGTATTCTTGTGTATGATGGAAAAAAATAAAGAAAATGGTGTACTAAATACTGTGCAGTATTTAACTGCCTAAATAGTAATAAAAACACAGAATGTACTTTTTTAAGTTGCCTGAAGACATTGAAAGGTAAATAAGTGGTTAATATTATTCATGATAATTTTCTGCAGTTTGGCACCTCACGTCACATCATTTTACCGAAGTTAGCCCTATAGCTTCGGCGCAGTACCGATCACTGACGTTTGTCAACAATATGGTGCTTGACTCTTGAGACAAGCTAAATTAGGTACACCATATTGTTAATGACATTGAGCATACATTTTTTTAAATACCTTCGCGAAGTAAAACTTTTGTACCTACGTAGTACTTATTATTATTCTGTGCCTATACTCCCCACGCTAGCCAGGCGGTGTGGGTAGGCTTAATGATCGTATATTTGTCTCTTGGGAAGAGTGGAAATTGTCCTATTTCAGGGCACCTAGCGTGGTGGTACAGGTTCAGGACAACATATCAGCTGGTGCTGAGAACATATCAGAATATTTAATTACACTTACCGACAGTCCAGCGTAAGTAGAACCCTGGACTCCAGTATGGAGCACAGGTTGACAGTTCCAGAGTCAGTGGCCGCTAGGAAGTACGGCAGAGAGTGAGCCGAGACATCCAGGCAGGTCACTGATGACGTGTCAGCTGTGTGAAGCAAAAACACATTTTTTTAGACTGGCAACACTAAAGGAAACTGGTCTATTCCCGCCTCTTGGTCCCACCGCTGCAACTCCTGTGTAGCCAGGATCTACAGCTCGACCGCCAATAAAAACCCAACCAATAAAGGCCAAGTTTGTCCGCGTCAAATAGTTCCAAACTTTGGGTGTTCCAAAGTGGCCAAAAAGTTGACAACACAACTTTAAGGCTGAGTTGCACCACCAAACTTTGACCGTAACTATAACGATAACCGGTGGATCTTGTATGGAGTTTGACAGATTTTTGACGTTTGTTGCAGTCAAAGTAAGATGCAACCCAGCCTTATTCAATAATTGTAACAAAGACGTGTTAGTACCTAACTTTTTGGCCTCTATGGGTATCACAATCTATTTAACACAACCGTGCGGCGTAAAAAATAGTAGAAAAGTCAACGTAACTTGAAAATACCACAATACTTACTAGCAACACTGAACCTGTTGACCTTGAAGACTCCAGCCGTCTTGGTGCAGCACAAAACCTCCCCTCGATTTTTGGCCACCAAATAATGATCTCTCTCCTGCACTCTCATTATTTTCAAGTCGCTACACACGATCCCCGTCTCCCAGTTGCTTTGTGGTAGAAAAATTTTTTCACTGGCAGCACTGGCCGGCCTGTCACTTTTGACAGCTGACTTTTGGCGGGAAATCTGCTTTTTTTCTTTCCTCCTGACTGACGTTCGCCGTTTCGCCGCGTTCAGATTGAACGATGGCACGAATGTATTCTCAGGAGAATTTGGCCGTGGCATGTCAATGTGGTCCATCAGTAAGACGTTTTGGTTCATTTCTAGTCTGATTTTCGACCAGAACGCTTTGCCCATGTCTGTGGAGGTTCTAATTTTCTCTTGGATTATGAACCAAATTGTAAGGATGCCTATGCGTTGAAGTGAGCAGACCTGCGCAAAAATTTAATAATATTATTACCTAACTAGCTTTACGCCCGCGGCTTCGCCCGCGTGGAATTTTGTCTGTCACAGAAAAACAATATCGCACGCGTATTTGCTCACCGTTTAGACCTACCCTGGACAACGACAAACATTTTAAAACCAAAATCAGCTCAATCGGCTCAGCCGTTCTCGAGTTTTAATCAGACTAACGAAAATCAATTCATTTTTATTTATAAAATAATAGAAGATATAGAAGATGTAAAAACGAATTATTACTTTTAAACAAAACAGCCTCTCCAAATCATCTGGCCAGCGTGGGCACTTTCCACAATCTTCCATTTCATCACATCATCCATTTCAGCGACATGACGTCCACTGCTGAACATAGGCCTCCCTCAAAGATTTCTACATCATTCTATTGGTAGATGAATAATAAATAAATATTGGACCATTTACCAGAGGCAAACAGGAGAATGACCTAAAAAAGGTACCAACTGGGCAACATGGAAAGCATTGGGGGAGCCCTAGTATGTTCAGCAGTCGACGTCCTTTATGGGAGAATTTGGCCTACACTCCCCTGGCCTGACTGGTTGGTTATACGCATAATATTTTCTTCGTTAATCGCCTCATCGCCTCAGGTAACATTTATTACTTACATAGTGTACTATGGGCCGCACTTCCAGCTACCCATTTCAGGTCATGTCGTCTCGTTCTATCGCAAAGAATCGCCATTTGATGAGAACGAGAGAAAAAACGTAAATGGGTGGCTGGAACTGTGGTCCACTGTACATTTATTCAAATCTCACCTGTCCCAAGACCTTCCTCCTTCCATCGTGGCTGACGCCCTTGCCGTCAATCTCCAGCCCTACCACGCTGTCAGCCGAGTCACCCTTTTGTATGTGATCCGCGCTGCTAGTAAACGCACAAGCTTGGAGAGCATATTGAGGAATCACCTGTGAATTTGAAATTAACCTCAATGTTAAAGGTGTTTTAGTCTATAATCCATTGCGAATATGTTTTACGCGTTAGGCCCGATTCGACCAAACTTTTATCCGAGAACAACTCGTGGTATAACTGGCACATTGACAATTTCAGTATGGAAAATATTATGTCAAAACTGACGATTTATTCTGAGATTAATATTTACGCTTGTTTGGTCGAATCCACCCTTAATCGTAGAGCTGATGGCCCCTGGTACAGAAAAGTCGGCCGATACCAAATCGGTGTAAGTACTTTCATACATCTCTGTACTGATTAACAGCCAGACCTAACTGTTGGCCAACTAAAAATCGATGGTCTGCGCCTAGGCTTATTCGTAGAGCTAATGGCCGCTAGGGCAGAAAAGTTCTCGAGTGGCGACCACGGGCCGGAAGACGTAGTATGGGCAGGCCCCCCACTAGATGGTCCGACGATCGGGTGAAGGTCGCGGGAAGTACCTGGATGCGGGCAGCGCAGGACCGGTCGTTGTAGAAATCCTTGGGGGAGGCCTTTGT
Source organism: Ostrinia nubilalis (assembly GCF_963855985.1). Lineage (NCBI taxonomy): Eukaryota > Metazoa > Arthropoda > Insecta > Lepidoptera > Crambidae > Ostrinia > Ostrinia nubilalis. The sequence continues at coordinate 4,312,582 of NC_087117.1, forward strand.
CCAGCAGTGGACGTCATTTGGCTGAAACGAGAGTTTTAAACTAGTGAAAATACTTACTGAATCATAACCGACATGACTGTTTTGGAGATTCCACTCCCTGTCCAACTCGGTCTGTGTCATTTCTTTCCTCTCAATTTCTACCAAATTGGTAGATTTTTTGGCGTTGGCAACATCGGGGCACCACATTGGTTTTTCTGATAGATCCCAAAGGTGTATTGAGCTAAAAATTAAATTATATTGAAACCAGTACATTTTCGAATTCTTAACAAAATCTTTCTTCAGGTCAACTCAGTGAGTGTCTAAGGCATTGGTTCCCAAACTTATTTGAGACGCGCTCCCCCTCCTCCAGTCAAGATTATTGATATTGGTCGTATCGAGCAGTCTGGAGTGCATTCTCTCAGCGGTCGGTTACATTGACATAATAATTATGACGTGACAGGGCATACAAATCTGAAGTCTCGCTAACGTTACAAAATCCCGTGCCGCTCCCATACCTCAGTGCCCGATTGAGTTAAGCCCCAGACCTATAGTAAAATGTCCAAAAATATAATTTGAAACAAAGAATATCATTGGTGATTCTGAACTTCTTTTAAATGTTTTTTCGGAAACCAAAGACTTCTATTCGCAAGAAACTTACCCATCTTCCAAAGCAGCGACAAATATACCATCCGTATTCCCTTTAAATCTGCCTACACTAATATTGTCTATGGCCACGAGTACTTTCACCGGATCGCTCTTCAGTATGCTTATATCCCATAAACACACCACACATTTCTGCTCAAGTATATTGGGACATTTGCTATGTACAGTCAGTAATAAATTGCTTTTGGAGTCCGAAAATATTACGTCTGTAACCTTCATCATCTTCAAAAAGGAATTTTTCTCTTCGGTAATGTTTTTTGTAGACAAAGAAATGTAACCTTCGCTGAACGGATATTTTGTAGTCTTAACTAACTCAGTGCTGTTTGAATTACCAGTATTTTGGCTTAAAATATTACTTATCCTACTTTCCACTTTCTTGAGAAATTTACTTAATTTTCCACTGTTAAATTCTTTGTTTTTAAGTTTATTTTTGTAACTTTCGTATGGCAACATTTCCGCGGAACCGGCGCCATCTTTTTGTTCGAAATACATTCTTAGCGGATTCGTTATGTAATTTTCATCCAAATTAATCGCATTGTTAATATCAACATCTATTGGATTATTTATCAAAATTGTAAACTTAGATAAATAATCTTCAGTACTATGACTGTATTTTCTAGTTTTATTACTTGTTTTCAAATAAATATCGTGTTTCGAAAATTCAACAGGATGTTGCGTCCATTTTTCTTCTATTAAAATCTCTTCAGTTTGCACCTCTTCAGTGATACCATCTTCGAACGTTTGAACTGCTGTCTGCACGTAGTTAGACCGTCCAAATGTTGCCATGTACAAATCGTACGGAATGGGTTTCATTTCGAAGAGGGAGTATGACATTTCGTGCAGTGTTACCATGCTAAGAATGTCTTTAGCGCGTTGTTTCAGTCTTTGGAATATTTTCCTTTTTCGTTTGTTCTCTTTTGCTTTTGTGAAGTCTATGAAAAGTGGTCTGAAAATAAACAAAAAGTAAGAATGTTAAAATTGTTACTAAACTAACGGCATAACTTATGTGACACATTTAAGAAAAAAAAATGAACGATCAAAACAAGTTTATTTTCTTGATTTCTTTGACGTTAACCTCTAATTCCTATGATAAAATAATGGGGCTTTTCAAGCAGGAGATTCTGGCTACACAGGAGTAGCATCAGTGGAACCAAATCATCGATATAGCAGACTAGATTAGCAAGCTGAAGTGGCAGTGGGTTGGTCCAATCTGTCCAAATGAAAACCGCTGCTGGGGTCAACTAGTCCATGAGTAGAGGACCAAGACTTGGCAAGCGTAGTCAGAAAACAGGCCGAAGACTTTTACTGTTTGCCGATTTGTAGATCCTGGCTATAAAAGAGTTGCAATGGTGGGAAAGAGGTGGGATTAGTCTCACTTATGCAATGGCAAAAAAAAACAAGGTAAAATGGCACGTATTGGAGGAGACTACGTCCAACAGGGAACTGCTCTGATGATGATGTCCAAGGGAAAAGTCTTTCAATCAAAATATCATCTACATAGCTGGTAAAAGGTGGTATTAGTCCCGTTTAAGTGGAAGACGGAGTTAACAAAATGCCACGTGTTGGGGAAGGCCTTTATATCCAACAGTAGACTGCTATACGCTCATGATGATGTCCCACCATCTGAAGTCTTCCAATCAAAATATCATCCACATAGTACAAGCTTTGCTTAGTTTGGGACTAGAGGCGCAGTGTAAAATGTCCAAGGATATTTATTTATTATGTATTTATAGCATACCTTTCAAACACTTCAGTGTGCACAGTCTTGATGCTGGACCCCGAACTCATCTCCTGAAAGCCCTCATCAGTGAGGGAGCTTCGGACGTCCAGCTCCGAATCCTCGAGGATGTCCTGCATGACCGTGGGTTTGCCTTTGTTGGCCGATCGGGCGTCGCGGAGGTCGAAGTTACCTGGGAAAATGCAAATAGGCTTTCAAAAAGTGCTTTTACACGTCCCAGTATTGCTTTAACGTTATCACTGCTTCGGGACAATAAATATTACACACTAATTATATAAGTCTACATTACGTCTACATATAGGCATAAGAGTCATTACTCATTATAGATCGTGTCATCCACGAAGACGCGCCCCACCATTCTTTCGCTAATGTTTGTGTGTTATCGGTACACGCTAAATTATCCATGAGTGCACACGCACACTACAATAATGATGCTCGGATTGTTTGGATCAAACTCCCCGCACCCCGCGCCAGTGGCGGGGCAACAACTAAATTTGATGTGGGCAAGACAGATTTCGCGAGGCCCTGTTCTATGGCGACCTGAAGACGGATTTTATAAAATAATAAAAACAAACAAAACAATTAACACTGCCAAGTTTTACGAGTTACTGACGAATTACGAGAAAATCAAATATTTTCAATGTACATGCATATACAGGGTGTCCCAAAAACAATGGATAACCCTGTAACCATCGATAGGCCTTGCCATGGTCTCCCTAACGTCCAACTTTGACTCCAATAAAAATATCACCGTTTTCAAGATTTTTAAGTTTTTGTGCATTTTTAGAAAATTGCCACCTGCGATTACTTTTTCTCATGCCATTTCTACAAATGAGGATACTTTTCAGTCTAGTTTTTTTCCTTATCATAAGGGATAGTTGGGCTATCAAAAGAAAAGATTAAAGTTCAACAAACTAGTTTAAAAGTAAGAAAATTTTATGAAATTGCAGAGAAGAAGGAAAAATTAATTCATTGTCTTACAACTTTGATCAGCCATCGTGTAAAAAAAATGTAGGAAGACCATCGTGCCCATTACCTTAAAAACTTCCTTGGTTAATTGAGATTCTAAAAAAGTATCACAAGCCTATGTATTCTGTATTATTTTTATCTTATGGCTACTTAAATTGCTACTAGTAGGGGAGACTGGGTACGGTTGAAACAATTTTGCTTTTATTGTCTATAATTTTGTTGTTTAATAACCAAGTGACGATTACGATACGTGAAATTGAAATTTGAAGTTTTAGCTATGATATGGCTGTATCATTATAGTTCCCGGGTTACTATTTATAGAAATATACGCAATTTAAAAAAAAGAAATTTTGCGATTGGGATCTGTTGAAATACATACAAATAATACAATAAGTACTAATAAAACGTGTTTTATTTATCATTAATAATACGAATATTAAAATTATAGTACCACATGACGACATTAATCAGTCTAAGTATTTAATATTTCTAAATCATTAATTAGCCTTTGATTAATAGTAAACATTTAAAAAAATAACAGAAATATGATTAACTAAAAGATATTTCTAAACCTAATAAACATTGATAATAAAATAATATTAAAATTATGAATAAAATTAACGAAAATCTTTTTTTTTTTCAAACCATACATTTCCGCCGCTTTCCGCAGTGAATCTCTAGCTTTTACCACCTCTAATGCTTTACTAAGTCAATTTCCTCTCTGGAAATCTTCCTTACCCAAACTCTCGGTATCTACAAAAAATAAACATTAATAAATTTTCTGTTTCAACCGTACCCACAAAAAATGTTTCAACCGTCCCCAACCCCACTTTTGGTAAAATATACTTTATAGTTTCGACACTAATGATAACACATTAAAAATAGTTACTGGCCCTTATTCTACAAGCTTCATTATAATCGCAAACGCACACTCGATACATTCACATAAAAAGAACAGGTAGTATAAGCGTTAATGTCTGAAGAAAAATACTTACTTTTGGGCAGTAAAAAACAAGGCTTTAAAAAAAAAGGCTTCTTTTTCCCCTAGGACCCCTAACTCCCCGTGGAACCGTTTACGAGATATTTGCTCTGTTTCAACCGTCCTTTGTTTCAACCGTACCCAGTCTCCCCTATGAAAACTGCAAAAATGAGTTTTTCTCGTAATAGTTAAACTAGGACTGCATAGTGGCATTAAATACAAATGGATAATTTTTAGCGTAGGAATTTAAATAAAACAACATTTTATCATCATCATCATCATCATCATTTCAGCCATAGGACGTCCACTGCTGAACATAGGCCTGTAGCTGTACCCCAATGATTTTCATAATGACCGCTTGGTAGCGGTCTGCATTCAGCACTACATTAATTTTTATTTATTTATTATATTTATTTATATAAGTACGAAGGACTCCCTATAATATTAATCGTATCGATACGCGCAGGTCATTTGCACACGCAGATATGTCGAAAACGGTAAGTGATACGGCAATAATAATGGAATTTTGGGGACATTCCAGAGGAGAATGAATTCCGGCAGTACAAACGTTATGTATCAAAGAATTTGCGATATTCTGGAAAATCAACTGTAAACATCGTATAGTCCCGATTAATCGGGAAGTTTTTGCGATTTGCCATTAGGCAAGATGCCACTAAACCAGAATCACATCCATAACAAATAATATACTTTGCAGAGTCACACCCATCCAGAGTCGCACCCATTACGGCTTATTTTTGTTTTATTCTCGCTTTAAACATTTTTGAGTCGCGAGGCCCCTTGTACCGCGAGGCCGTAGGCGGTGGCCCACAAGGCCCACGCTTAACGCCGCCTCTGCCCCGCGCGACCGAGACCAAACATTGGTGGGGCGCGTCTTCGTGGATGAAACGATCTAATACCAACAACAGTGACAAAAACTACACAAATTCAATAACCCTCATAGAACTTTAGATACTCAAAACATCATTACAAAACTCTGGTACGGTACAGACAGGTCACGGAGCCTTTTACTGTGTAGAAATAAATATTTTCCTGTTAGTAATTAGAACCTGAATCCAGCATCTTCTCCTCATCCCTTCCTTCTTTAATCCCCGTGTCTTCACTTTGTTCCTCGTGATTCTTCATTTCATATTCTCCATCACCTTCAAATCCAGCCTTATTCCCACTAGCATTCGGGTCATTTTCCTCCTCCCCCGTGCTAAGATCTTCGGTATCATGGTTTGTATTGTCCGAGGGTGATTCGTGGTCCGATTCGAAGTCAGACTCGTAACTTTCGAAGTCGTCTTCGTAATCCACTTCGTCTTCGCTCTCTTTGGATTCTTTGGGTTTCTCGATTTGATATGCCTTAAAAACGGAATTGTAGAAAATAAGAACATTAAAATGGGTTAATACTTCATCCAAAAAAATACAAATCAAACCTATATTTTATAAGACTAGCGCTTATCTCAGTTAAGCCTTGGGCAGACCAAACGCAGGGCAGTAGCAGCGCAGTTTGAATGCGGGCCCGCGCAAGTTGTAATAAAAAGAAACTCTTTGAAGTATGTCACACCAAATTTGAAATACAAACGAGGCGGCGCGGGTGCGGGACAGAAGCGGCGCGAACACGGGCCCGCGCTGTTGTATTACTATGGCGGCCATATTAGCATGACCCACCGGACGCAGGGCGGTAGCAGCACTAGCAGCGCGTTGAAAGCGGTTTTCGAATATTTTAATTTTTAACAATCACCCGCGTTGCAACTGCTTCGAAACTGCGCTGCTTTCAGTGTGCCTCAGCCGCGCTGCAACTGACCCGCACTGCTTCTGACCCGCGTTTGGTCTGTGGAAGCCTTCAGTGTCTGGTGTCTGAGGTATGTGAGCGGCACGGGAGGGGTGACATTGACATTTATGAAGTGACAGGGCATACAAATCTGAAGTCTCGCTGACGTTTGACCGTCCCAAATCACCCTCCCGTGCCGCTCCCATTCCTACCTCAGTCACAGAAAATTACTTATGTAGGTTTTTTAAGTTACCTTAGGTTTATCCCCGTCCAAGTCCACAAAGAACGCCTTCGGCTTTGCAGCGAGCTTCTTCGAAAGGTTCATCATCTCTGCATTATTATCCACCGATTCAGGAGTCAGCACCTTTACTTCACTATCATTCAACGTCCTTGTCTTCGTTCTTTGCCGTGCAACCTCTTTGGAGTCTTCATTTTTTATTTTTTCTGCATCCTCAACCTTTTTTCTTTCTTTTTTCTCTTCAATGTGTCTTTTTTCTTTTGTTTTTTCTACATTTCTTCTGTCTTTTGTTTCTGTTGCTATCCTATCATCGTTATTCAGTTTTTTCTTAGCAATCGGTGAGTTTACTGTCACATTAACGAATGGTAAATCTCTAGCAGTTCGCGGCGTTGCATGCCTTGATGCACTGGATACTTTTTGGTCAGTTTTTACTAGAGAAGTGCTACTTCTTCTCGCGCTAATCTGACTTATAGAAGAAGAAGATTTTAACTGGTCTTTCATTGGAGAAACATTGGTTTTAGTAGTAGAACCTGCAACCTTTTTAGGCGCTTTGACTAATTGCGCGCTGTTTTTCTTCTTTTGAGCGTAGATGTCGGCTGTTGAAGATTTTTGTATGTAATTCCGAGGCGTAGAAACGCTATAAACACTTTTCTTTAGTTTTTCTTCTTGAGGTTTCTTTGATAAAGGTGAAATATCGTCTTTGGAGGTTTTATCTTTCGGCTTCGGTTTGCTATCTGTTTTGCGCAGCGTAGTCTGCATTGTTTAAGAAAAGCCTGAAACATGAAGTAGCTATGTAAATTCGCATGAATTAGAACCGCCGTCAATACCTAATTCCAATTCAGATGAACACAATAATTATTAATTGTGCGTGTAGGTAAAATTCGACCTTAATGAATGATTCACCTCTCAAATGAATTTTAGTTATGTAGTAAGTAATATCTAGTTATTAAGACGCTATCTGGGCAAACGTATACCTACCTACATTCGTATTGTGATCGATTGAACTGTCGGGCTTTCCTTCAAGACAACAAATTAATTACCTAACTACCTTAGGTACTTCGTACCAATTGGACATTCGATCATGTTAAGTGCATTGATACATTAAAAGATATTAGGAGTTACCAGACCATATGCGCATAGCAGCGGTGGGAACGAGAGGTGGGAATAGTCCCGTAAACTCTTGAGAAGGAACTGAAGATGCCGCGTTATATGAACGCTTGACCCTGTAGAAAACGTAACAGCCACTCACAGATAGTAAAAACGTAGTAGAGACAACAACACAACATTTAAGTATTTAAGAACGATCGATAAGTCATTAGTGGACTTGAGTCATAATTATCTAGGTTCTAAAAACACTGAAATACTAAGTAGTTATGTAAAAAGTACGGTAGTTAGGTGTGGTCGTAGTAAGTAAAAAACATACATACAGCCGAACATATAACCTCCTCCATTTTTGAAGTCTGTTAAAAAGTAAACTACAACAAAATAAGTATTTTTTATTTGCGGCGTAAAAGTCACTGGGATGGGAACCACTAGACAAAATTATGTTTACGACCCATCCCCGTGGACTCTCTCTAGCTAGTCTCTAGGGTTGTGGTTCGAGACTTTTACGTTAAGTACGAAGGTAGGTAGATTTTAACTCAAACTTAGAGGTCCCGTGTTCGAGTCTCAGACTCCCAGTGGGGGTAAAAGATTAAATCAGTGCAGGACAAGGTAAAATCATACGCCATACAACAAATGTTCAGTAAGTATAGGATTCAAATTGATGATGATATACTTATTATCATTATTATTGAGCTTTTTTTAGGATAGCTGCCAAAGCCACGATGACCCAAACTTCATGTTTCACCAACATTCTATCCGATATTGGGAGCATACGCTGACAAACTTTCAGCTTTTATAAAATGACGTAGGTCTGGCGTTCACCAGCTCATAGTCTATAACGAATAATGGATGATATTGATGACCCTTTCGCTTGAGTTTCAGCAAAGATTATGGCACTTTAAGTAACTACTGAAACCTCACGCGTAGGTACCTCTGGAATAGGTAGCATTGGCGTAATGGTTATTTTTCTGGGGGTGGCTGGGACCCTCGCCTTGGCAGCGGGGGGATTAGGGTCAAAGGGTATAAAGTATGAAGATTTACTATGTCTTTCATTTTCTGGGGGGACATTGGACCATACTGGACCATTCTAGGGTGGGTACGGCCCACCCGGCCCCCGCTATAGGTATACGCGCAGTTAAGGCTGGTTAAGCTGGTCCGGAGGAACCGCTCTCGCTCCCTAGCAGTTCATACAGATCGGCTGTGCGGAGCGATCCGCACTGACAGTCCGCGTGACACTAAAACCAGCCTAATCGGTGTAGGTAGGTAAAAAAAGTTATTTACGTAAACAATAAAGTTAATTGTTGTTAAATGCAATTTTTAAGATAAAAGCGAAAAAGATAAGAACGTAAGACTTACCTCAATACAAACTTTGTTATGAAATTCTTAACACATACTTTTAGACGTTCCCCTTTGCACAACGAAAAATAATTAATTATTCATAATTTTCCCACACCTTGACATACTTTTCAGTGGGTCACTTCATCACAATCAGTAGAAAATGTATTACAAATTGCTAAAACTAAATTTGCACTTATTTTTACTATGTTTCATAGAAAAACAGTAATAATTTGGTAATAAAACTATTTTTTAAATATTACGTGAGTTCTTTCTTTGCTTTCGCGTGACAAACTATTGTATACTCACCCGTTGCTATGGTTACCGTTTTGTCATTTCCAGTGTTCACGTCATTTCCATGGTTTTCGTTGTTGTGTTGGTAAATTGGTCATTTTTTAGTTTGTTATGTTGGCACTACGAATAGGGTAGATTGAAAGAATACCGCTCTTTTGGTGGTAAAAAAGTTGTCCTAATTTTCTAACATGATGGAAACCATGTTAACCAACCTAATTCACAATAACTTGTGAATTCAGTCATATTAAAATGTCAATGATTTTTTTAAATGAAAAGCAAGCTGGCTTTCATTTTATTTGCTAATTTATAAGTTTTTTATTTAAAACCTTTCAAAAACAAAGCAAGTGTTGTCAAAAACAAACGTGGTTCCGTCCATAATCTATAAACTGTAGAAAAAGCGTTAATAACGACAACGCATTAAAAGTCCAAAAAATAACAACGTAATCGAATCCAAGACTTCCAGACTAGGAAGACGAGCTCTCTATGAGAGAAACGCGTCATTGAATGAGCTGACAAAAAGATAAAAAAACGTTATCATGTATCGACGTCATTTTAGAAGGCGTATCTCATTATGAGTCAATAAACTATCAACATTACAAAAAAAAAATGCTGTATTAAACTTCCTTTTCAACCGACTTCAAAAAAGGAGGAGGTTCTCAATTCGACCCGTATGTTTTTTTTTTTCTATGTTTGTTACGCGATAACTCCGCCAATTATGAACCGATTTGAACAAATCTTTTTTCGGCGTATAGGTAATACCTCAAGGGTGGTCCCATTTAAATTTAATAATAGAAAAAACAACCCCCAAGGGTGGAAAATTGGGGATGAACTTTTTTATACGCAATATCTCCGCCGATTATAAATCAATTTGACTGATTATTTTTTTGTTGAATAGGTATTATCAAAAGGGTGGTTTCATGCGAATTTGAAGAAAATATTTCACCCCCAAGGGTGGAAAATTGGGGATGAACTTTTTTATACGCAATATTTTTAATTTTTAGTTTTTTTTTGTGTTCACGCATTTGAAGTCGGTTTTATTTTTTTTAAAAGTTAATTATGGAGTAAGATAATTGACCTAAGTCACTACAAAGTATACGCGAGCAGTACGCAGCATATGCGTACTGGTCGTGTATAGTTTGGAGGAGCTTAGTAAATAAAGTCATTTCCAAACTATACTCGATTAGTTTCACACCCTTGCGTTCTGGCTATGTATAGAACGGAAAGACGCGACGGAGTTACTCGAAATTTGTCATTTAATTAACTAACATACATGTACTCGTTTATTTCTATTGAAAATACGTTTTATCTCAACCCATTAAGCCCACGAATAGATGTTCATTTGATCGAATAGATTTATTTTTTAAAAATTGGATAATCAAATACGCCTATGTAACGGTAGCGACGAAACGAAGGACAATCCAATTTAAAACTCGAATATACGTAACCATGAAATGAGGTGATAGCTAAAAATAGATCGGCAAATACGTCACATTCACGGTTACTTTGCCTCCAAGACTGCTCAGAGGGCTTAGTGTGAGTTTACATCACTAGTAAAAAAAGCGCATAAAAAAATGTCATTAATGTATGACGAATAGTTCAGCGCCCCTAGCGGAAACTTTCAAGAACTAAAATTTTCATGTATTTTTTTAACTCACTCGCTAGTGAGGACGTTTGATGTAACTCTCACACAAGCCTCTGTCTGACCCGTAAAAAGTAGGGTGGGTTGTTTAAATATTAGCTTTTGACTTCTAACACATTTTTTTTTCAAATCGGACGAAATTTTTCCACCAGAGATCAGAAATAGCAGTTTTTACATTTTGTTTTGAAAAACAAAAAAACTTCGCGGTCTTTCTACCCCATTATTTTGCGGTATAATTTGGAAAATAACAAGAATAAGTTTTTATCAGCAATAATTTTATTTTAAATATGTTAAGTAAATATAAGTAGTTAAGTGCATGAACTTGTGACTCAAAAGTGAAAAATAACTTACTCTCAATAAAATAAAATCTATACGCAACTTAAAAAAACTGAAAAATAAAACAACAGTTCAGGTAGTCACATTAAGGGAGTGTACTTGCTTCTATTATTATTACTTAACACGATAAAAATAATACAATACACACGCACAGCGGTCAATAAATACAATCGAGTCGTGCATCTCTCGCAGCATCTAACTTGCTACTGAACGAAAATCGTGGGTAGTTTAAATTTACATGATTATTTTCATAAATGGAACACTTCCGGCCTCGGAATTCGAATCTCTCGTACTGGTAACTAGCCGGAAGGGTCGTCATCACTAATCTACAAGCCGGCGACGATGGATGCCGGTTCCTCGACTCCTTGCTTGATTTTCCTAAGGAACATGACAGCTTCACGCCCGTCGATTAACCTGTGGTCGTACGTGAGAGCGATGTACATCATTGGCCGAATGACCACTTGTCCGTTCAAAGCGATAGGACGCTCGAAGATTCCGTGCATGCCCAAGATAGCAGATTGGGGCGGGTTGATGATAGGCGTGCCCATCAGCGATCCGAAAACACCACCGTTGCTGATCGTGAATGTACCCCCGTCCATCTCTTCAATAGTCAGTTTCCCCGTTCTAGCCTTCTCTGCTAAACCAGCAATGGTCAGCTCAATATCAGCATACGACATATTCTGCACATTCCTGATGACTGGCACAACTAAGCCCTTAGGCGTTGCCACAGCGACCGAAATGTCGACGTAATCTCTGTAAATGATCTCGTTTTCTTCAATCACAGCGTTCACTACAGGCTGGTCCATCAAGGCGGAGGCTGCTGCCTTCACAAACGGCGACATAAGCCCTAGTTTGATACCATGCTTCTTGGTGAAAGCATCCAAGTTCTTCTTACGGAAGGCCATGATATGCGACATGTCGATTTCGTTGAACGTCGTCAGCATGGCGTTGGTGTTTTGCGCGTCTTTGAGACGTTGAGCGATGCGTTGCCGCATGCGGTTCATTTTCACGCGCTGCTCGGTTCTTGTGCCGGCGATTTCTTTGCTGTAATCCGTTGGGGGGACTTTGACAGTGGCAGTTTCGATGGCCTGAGCGTGGCGGATGGCTGCGACGGGGATTGAGGAGATGGGAGCCGCGGCAGGGGGTGTGGCGGCTCTGGGGGGCGGGGGAGGGGGTGGAGCCGCGGCTTGAGGGGGTGGGGGAGGGGCAGCGGCTTGGGGCGGAGGAGGGGCAGCCGCTGCAGGCGGGGGCGGCGGTGGAGCGGCCTTAGGGGCTTCAGGAGCGGGCGCTGCTGCTGCTTTCGCCGGCGCTTCCCCAGTTATATCCATCCTGAACAGCTTCTGCCCAGCTTTAACTGTGTCCCCGTCTTTTACATACAACTCCTTGATCACACCGTGTCCGGGAGCCATTACTGGTATGGCAGTCTTGTCAGTTTCGATTTCTAGGACTACCTCATCAGCCGCTACGCTGTCTCCGACCTTCTTGTCCAACTTCACGTCTCCTTCCGAGACGGAGTCAGGGAAACTCGGGGTCATTACATCCTGTTCCGCGAAGACTGGGCTGGTGAAGTGGATTGAGGCGATCTGGTTGTGGGATACGAGGACCCTGGCCGTTTTGCTGGTGATCTTGGCCTGGGGAAGCAGGACTTTGGGCGCCTGCGTGGACCCCAGCCGGAGGCTTTGCCCCTGCCGCCGGTACAGGGCCTGGAGGTGCTTTGAGCAGCGCCGAAGCATCTTGAGTATTTAGTGGAAATTTCGGGTTACCCTGCAATTGATAGAAAAGGAATTGGTTAATCTATGTGTCAAAAATGTAGGCTGAGTTGCACCATCTCACTTTAATAGTAAGTACATAACCTAAACCACCAGTGTTTTTTGTACGGAGGTTTTTTTTTTAAACTGGTTTTACAAAGTTACATACATAAAATAAACTTAACTTAGTTGGCATTAATAATGTAAAACCTCCTAGATGCAAACACCGCATGCATATAATAATATTGTGTAAACAGAAAATGTTAGTTTTTGACAGATTTTTGCTAGAGTGAAAGTAAAGATAATGCAATCCAGCCTGAAACTGTAATAAATGTATAACTGGAAACATTTAATATTTTTTAAACCTCTCTTTTTTTTAAATACATATAGCTCAAATTATTAAGTACTAAATGAACACTAAACAATAGTGCTACCTCAACAATAACTCAAAACAAATGAACTAAGTCGAATTAACAAAAGAAAGATATAACATCAGCAGTAAAGTCCCTGTCCAACTAATAATATATTTTAGTATCGCTAGTTTAGTTATTATTATCATTAAAATTCATTCAGTTAAAAAATTTACATATTTTATTATTTTATTAGGCAATATATTTTGAAACATTACTTTATCTTGAAGTTCAAAAAGAAAAGTATTGTTCTTTCAATGGCTTATAATAAATAATTATTAACCACAACTAATACTTCTATGGAGATTAGTTCAGCGTGCTTAGAAAATAAAAAGATTTAGATTATTTCTCTGTCGGCAGTATTAATCAAAACCAATAGATTTGAAGTGCAAATTAATAGGCCCTTATCTACTTAACAGAGTTTACTGTGTGTGGGTAAATCAAAGATGAACTAATCTATAGATAATAGTTATCTATAATAATATGTGAATTCTTGAAAATTTTTCAAGATCCATCCTCTAGTTTTCTCTAGTAATTTCCAAGTCTCAATAAGTATTTATGAAAGTATGAAAACTGTACATTTACCTACTAAATCTTGTATTTGCATTGCAAATCTATTATATCACTCTTTTGCACAAATTTAAATATTAATCAAGTATTATATTCATTCATGAAGTAGAGATTTATCATACAAAATGGCCAGAATTAACATAAATTAACAAAGAATAATAAAAATTGTGGCTGCAAACATTTTGGTATTCGACTTTTTTTGTAGTCAACCTCAAAAGAGGAATTGAGATGGACTGGCCATATTTTAGAAAACGAAAATCATTCATGGAACACTGACCAGTGACAGCTCTAGCATATTGACAGAAGTGATCATGATGAAAGCTTCAAATAAAATCACTTTTTACCGATATAATTTAGGTCGTCGTTAGTGAAAGGTGTTAAAGGAAAGGTTAGTGATAAAAAGGTGCACTTATAACCAGCCGGTGCACGCCTAATAAGCAGCCGAATTCAAGGTTAGTGGATTACACTTTTACACAGAACGAAAACAAAGTTAGCACAAAGATAAAACCCCTTACCTCCTGGAGTAGGTAAACAACCGCTATCAGTGAACAAAACAGATATTTTCACGGACAAAAAGGTTACATAAGTCTGGGTCTCATGACAGCTTTTAACCACGAATGTTAATTTGATCTCGTTTCAAAGCGTTACGAATGCATAGCTGTATTACACAGTGCCGTAAATTAAAGGGCTAATACTTCACTTTGTTTTTGACGCTGCTTTTCTCTAATTACAGGTGGTGTGGCCCAAAGACCTACATTTATTTCGATTCGCCCACAGATGAGCCTTTTTCTTTGGCTTTTTCAAGTTGGTGGCACCAGCAGCTGTCAAATTTGATGCGGCGTTTGGTTCGTGCATTAAAAAACATTGTTCGCGAACGCGTAATTTTGTAATTAAGTTTAAAATACAAAATAAATAAAGTTCTTATCAAAATTAAAATGTTTTATTGAAAAACATTGTGTAATCTAAAATTTTAAAAGGAACTTTATCTAGGTCAAAATCTACAAACATATTTATGTAGCTAAGGAACGAAACGTTTTGGTTAACACATCACGTGGAATGGAACTTTTTTTTGTTTTTGCTAACTAACGAGTTGATCTCATTTTAATAATGTTAGTACCTATTGGTTAGGATGTTATAAACTTTTATTTTTATCTAAATATAAAAAGCTCACTGGATCTTAAAAACATCGACCAATAATACTAGCTAGCGACACCTGGTGGAAGGAATGGAAATTAAACTTGCCTTCGCCGTAATCTTAGATTATTATGTACCTTATATTATGTATATGTATGTATTTATGTAGGTATATATTTTGAATATATTATAATATTTTATGTATTATATTAGTATAAGTTTTTTTGTATTTGTACTATTTTGCACCGCCTACTTAAATTCTCTGTTTTGTCTAATTTTCTGGTTAGCTGGAAGAGAATGCCACATGGCATTAAGCTCGCCTGTTGTACCACTGTTTTTATGTGTGCAATAAAGATTTTAAATAAATAAATAAATAAATTATTCTAAGGCCCTAACATTCGAATTTCGCAATAATTTTACAAACTAGAGGGCCTCTCGCCGGTAGCATTCGCCTGTATAATTTAAATAATAATAATCCCTCTTGTAAAGCTAATTATTGTTGTGTTACATGGACATGTGGGTTCAATATAGTCCAGCGGCGCGGCCGGCGCCACCGACTTATGGTTATTAATTTATCGCTTCAAATGTAAAAATTGTAAAATTTTAGGCGCACGCGCACTGTGGTCTTTTGTCACCGTAACAAGTATAATATCATTATTTTATACTTATTCTTATCTATGGACAAGGCAGTCTTTTTGTACCCTTGCGGCTACCACCGGCCTGCACCACTGGTGGTGCAAATCAGTCACCCGTGCGCGCGCGACCTTTAGGGGAACATTTTAGATTAATTTGCCCAGTGTTGCGCACCAAGGGTAATGCTCGGTTCTCCTGACTTCTCTCCTTTATCGATTTAGTTCCAACGGGACACAATTTCAACGGGACACATTTTCAATCAGACACATTCCCATGTGGACACAGTTGCAAACTGACACAATAGTCAGTCGAATAAATGAAAGTGATGAATGAAAAATATGAACATTAAAATAACTATAATATATTATTTTATTACAATTAAAAACAAAATTAAACAGAAATAAGCATCTTCGCGTACTTTCCTTAAATCAATAAAATAACCTAAACATAACTAACAAATAACCTAACATAGACCAATCAATATTTACCTTGGCTTTTATGAGGGGTTAGGAGGTCAGCTAAAATTCAGATTTCGTGACGTTTCCGCACATAGATATGGAAAGACTAGCGGCCGCCCGCGACTTCGTACGCGTGGATCCCGTTTTATTACCCCCTTCATCTATCTTACGCGGTTTAGATTTTTTCATACAAATGTTTTTTCCCGCTAACTCTAATTTTGCAATATCCTGTTGTCTAAGCTTTAAGTTTACTAAGGTACCTGCATGCTAAATTTCAAGCGTCTCACATAAGCGGTTTAGATTTTTCATACAAAACGATTTTCCCGCTAATTCCCGTTCCCGTGGGATACTCCTAAGTATACTATAACCTGCCCAGGAGTATGAAAAATAATTTTACCAAGTTTCGTTGAAATCCGTCGAGTAGTTTTTGTTTCTATAAGGAACATACAGACAGACACAGACAAAAATTTTACTGATTGCATTTTTGGCATCAGTATCGATCACTAATCACCCCCTGATAGTTATTTTGAAAATATATTTCATGTACAGAATTGACCTCTCTACAGATTTATTATAAGTATAGATAGTCTAACACCCAGACCGGTCACAAATTAAAATGCATCATTTCAATTTCTGCCCGGCCGAGAATCGAACCCGGGACCTCTCGGCATAGTAGTCCGTTCTGAACCACTACACCAAACGGCAGACGAATACATACCCATGACAATTAACACATTTTTTTTTTCATTAAAACATTTAACTGATGATACAATAATTGATGTGTCCACGTGGGAATGTGTCTGATTGAAAATGTGTCCCGTTGAAATTGTGTCTCGTTGGAACCAAATCCCTTTATCGACTTACTAACGTCGTAACTTTACGTTACAGGCGAATGCTATAGAGTGAGCACCTTTATCACGCTGATTTTATATGAGTAAAGAAATCACCTAATTCAATGGAACTAACTAAAAAGGAATGAAACCTCATCTTTTTAATAATATACGTAATCTTTATTGAGATAAACATGGTAAAAACAGATAAAACTAGTTACAGCACGCACAGTCAAACACACAGGCATTGGTTTGCGGACATTTTCAAAGACAGTTTGACAAGTCACTAAAATAGTGCAGACAGTAGATTCGATACTATTCATATCGAGTCAAAACCATTTTTTGCGGACAGAAAAATAATGTGCCTTTTAGAAAAGTTGTGCCTTGAAGTTATTGGTTTATCGATAAATCCACTATCGATCGGTATTTCTGTAACGTTATAGGTCGCTTACACAAAAGTACACGTTAACCCTCAAACACAATGAATGATAAAGTAACCACATTATTTTTAACTTTGTTGCCTTTCTTGTTAAATAATTATAATTTTTATTTTTCATTGGATTTAGGGTTAATAAAACCTTCAAATGCTCGCAAACTCACCGCCAACGCTAATCACAAGCTAAAGTAATTTGTACATTTTAGTTTAAAACACGAGAATTTGTGCAAATATATTAATAAAATAATCATCACTTAAATCAAAAATATACCATTTGGTAAGAATAATACTTTATGTTTACAAAAATAGTCGTGGAATAACTATTTTCGAAATGTCTTCATACGTGGCAAATAATAACATCTACCAACAAATCAACTTTCTAAAAAATGTTTTTGCCAACAGCACATTTCTTAAGGGTCATTCCATGACAAATGTTACCGAGGGTAAAAAACTAAATATGTTCTTTTCGCATTAAATCTGATGAATTTTGAAAGTAAACATTCCAAATTATAATGTGCAACAAAAATAAACTGAAAGAAACAAGTATTTTTTTAAGTTATTAGTCTTCAAAGTCTATACTTAAGTCAACTGTCTGAATGATCATTTTCTCTCTAATTTATTGGTAATACGATTTAAAAAAAACTATCAATCTGTGAAACGTTTTGCCACTATACGATTCGAGGGTATTTATCATAGTATTGGTAGATAGCGTCATAGTCCCAAAAAAATTGATAATCATCAAGTTTTAAGTGTGTTTTCTTGTTACTTCGGCGATGTAACACCCGAAACAGAAAAACAGGTATTTGTTTTATTATTGTACCTTACACATGGATTAGAGTAACAATATTTGGTAAAAGTAAGGTCATGGTAGTAATGATTTCAAATACTAACTAATATCTGAGTATGATACTAATTTAGTATGTTTCTTTCTTGATTAAAAACTGTAACACCCGAAACGTTTCGGGTATTACATTTTTATTTCTATATCGATAATGTGTGTATATTGCTTGGAGAAGTGAAAAAGTATTACTGTGAGGCTCCTTTGACCTCCCACTAGCGCTGGCATCGGAAAAGGAGTCATATTTCTCAATTTAAGACTTTTTTGAAATGTCGACTTAACACTAAAATTAAGGTACTGCTAAAAAGTGTCGATGTTTGACATTTCCAATAAATATCGTAATTAGAAATTAAAGTAATGCTATTTCAAGCCAAAAACAATAGAAAAGGATATATTCTGAGGAAAAATTAAACTTGAACTTTGTATATTAAAAAAAAAAGCTGCTTCGTAATTTCAAACCAGAATTCGCTCTATTTGTGTTTAATTGTTGTACTTCTTATTTTGAAGTACCTAGAAACTAATAAAACACCGATTTTATCGATAAAACGCGTTGAATTTTCGTACTCGTAACACCCGAAACAGAACCATTGTAACACCCGAAACAAAGAAAAAATTTATAAAAAAATAGTAAAACGTTTTATTTAACAGTGATTGTATGTTACATGGTTTGTAAATTTCATACTTTAGAAGTCCTGTAAGTTTTAGGTATGATTCCTTAAGAAAATTCGCTAAATTTCGAGTAAATGCAGCAACAGTCAGAACATAGAGGCAAAATCTCGTAACGCCCGAAACACACACTTTTCGACTCATATTTTCGTTATCCTACATTCTAAGCTGTACAAACTTTATTATTTAAATAAAACAACTAAAAACGGACAGATTAAGGCACTAACATTATTAAAATACTATTTCAAAATACATGAAATTGTTGAATATGTGTGTACGAACGTAACACCCGAAACGATGGAATGACCCTTAATAAACTGCGTTAAGTCAAAAAAATCGTTTCCAGTTTTTAACATACAAACAGCATTATCTTCTTTTGTTGTTCTTTATTTTATTGATAAAAACCACGTAAAAACGGATTTTTCGAGTTAATGCAGTTATTTATTAAACCTGCACAATGTATCTTGAATTTTGTTTGTATTTAAAGTTCTAAATCAACTGATAACATTTTTCACGTTGATTCGCTGGTAACTGTACCATTTCAAATTATAAATACATTAAAATACAAGCACTTAAATTGTATTCTACATCTTATAATAGTATTCGCAGATCGTACAATCGGCATGACATCAAAAACAAAATACCATAAATGACACATTTTTCCAATTGATTTTGACCTTCAACTCCTTATAATACCTAAGCCTTAAAATCAGTTGAAAAAATTAGTTACCAATTTATGGTAATTTATGTGTTGTCAATTGCACATTAAAATTGCCACTTTTTGCTACGAAAATCTACTATATTTATAACTAGCTTTCCGCCCGCGGCTTCGCCCGCGTGGAATTTTGTCTGTCACAGAAAAACTTTATCGCGCGCGTCCCTGTTTCAAAAACCGGGATAAAAACTATCCTATGTTCTTTCCCGGGACTCAAACTATCTCTATGCCAAATTTCATCAAAATCGGTTGCGAGGTTTAAGCGGGAAAGCGTAACAGACAGACAGACAGACAGAGTTACTTTCGCATTTATAATATTAATAGTTGGGATAGATTTTGTACAAAAACATTTTATTGCTTTTAAAAACATGTAAACGTTACAATTTTATCGCAATTTAATTAGTTTAAAATAGCAAATATGCATTAAAAAGATCTCAAAATTTTGTATAGTTAATATTTGTAAGCTGCATTAATAATAATAAATAGTAGTCGGCAAGACAAATCACATCGTTGAATTAAGAAAAAATTAGACAAAATTCCCCTCCCTCTCAGAACGTCCTAATGTTAACCCTTTATAATGTCCAAAAACAATTAAAAATCTGCTTAAGGGTTAAAAGAGTTGTGTGACAATAAATTTTTCCATATTATTTCACACAAAACCGTTAAATAATAATAAAAAAATAACAAATCAACTGTACTAATTTTGTTTCACAATAAAAAAAAGCACCAAAAAATAACGAAATTATAAAATCTATCGATACATTACACAGCACATCACTATTAGGTGTGAAAAAATAAAAGTAAAGCCGCAGATACACTGGTGCCGTAAAACTAATAAAGGATTTGCTACACTGAATGCGATCTGCGGACAGTTTAAAGTGAACGCAGCGTGCATCGTGTTTAAACATCGTGATCCGGGGAACACGGGTTCGGTCCCCGCCGCCGCTCGACTATTGTGGTGAGCTCACCAGTGATACAAGTATATTTAGCTTAGTACAAGGGGCTAACGGGAGTATTAGTAATTTGTGCAATAACAAATTACTAATAATCTTAAAAAAAAAAAACTGTCGGTCTTAAAACATTTTGTATTGATGCGATCTGACAGTTCGGGCATAAGCAGAGTCTGCGTTCACTTGACCAGACCGCAGACCGCATCCAGTGTGACAAATGCTTAAAATTAAAATAAAACAATAAAAATAAATCTCTGACGCGAAGACGCTTACTCCGATATCAGTCGACGGCACATCAAACTAGACAATACATTTTTGTTGCAATATAACTCTTATTACATTACAACTTACATAAGACGCTACCATGTCCAGCTTGATATGCCGCCGTCATACAAAACTTAAAATTAATAATTATTGCTAAAATATTGCATTTTTGGTAATACATTTTGTGTAAAGTCAAAAGCAGCCTCTTTTCATATTTAAATCTTTTTTTCTTATTTTTCTTAACAATTTCTTCTTCTAATAATATAAAAGAAAGCTTTTTTGGAATAATTTTATTGAATTAAAATAATTTATTGCCATAAATTTTTAGTGCAGAAACTTAACTTCAATAGCAAGTCAAATAATTTAAATACATAATAATATAAAAGATATTATATTGAGAATAACAATTCTATTTGGGATACTTCAACGGGTTTAAAAACAATATGAAAATACATTTATTATTTTATTTTGCTAGCTGCACTAAAATTTTTAAGCTAATAATATTGTCAAAGATGAAATAATACAGTACACTACCATGGTGTGAAAAATTGACTAACCTCTACACTAGTCTATGCCGTTTAGCCGAACTCTTTAGTCTATGCATTTAGTTGAACTCTTTAGTCTATGGTCTTTAGTCGAACTCTTTCTCTTTCCTTTTCGGTGGTTCGCGTTGATCCTCGTCCATCTACAAAGATACAAGAAACATCTTTTCCACTGACATTTATATTAATATGTGGGGTATTTGTAATAAAATTTTGAACGATCGATTTTATCAATTCGAAGCAACGATAGCCGAATGGTGAAGGTGTCGGACTGGCCGACTCGTGATCCGAGGAACGCGGGTTCGATCCCCGCCGCTCGACTATTGTGGTGAACCCACACAGAACGGACAGTTAGAATTATTAAAAAAAAATAGGAGTATCGATAGTTTCGATAACATTTTTATGTCAATAATATCGATATTCCCTTTATAGCAGTCGATAGCACATCACTATTTTTGTAACAAAATAGGACGTATTACAACAATATAATGCCACCACGTTTATAGATCGTTTCATCCACGAAGACGCGCCCCACCAATTTTTGGTCGAGGGAAGCGCGGGGTGCGGGGAGTTTGATCCGAGCAATCCGAGCGTTATTATTGTAGTGTGCGTGTGCACTCATGGATAATTTAGCGTGTACCGATAACACTCAAACATTAGCGGAAGAATGGTGGGGCGCGTCTTCGTGGATGAAACGATCTATATTGTGCTATCGCCCATAATGGTAAGTGCTTTGCAACCATAGAGTAAGCGTCTTTGTAATCCCAACCTTATTCTAAAGACAATTTGGCTCAATTCACTAAAACTAATTTACCTATCGCAAACTTACAAAAAATAAATAAATCTTTTAACAATTAATAAATAAAAGTACAAGAAGACTACAATTTGCCGCCATCTTTTGTTATCTAACGAATTGCATTTGTAAAAATAAATACATTTTAAGGCACGTCATAGATACGTAGTTGCCAAAATTATTGCCGCGTTACAATACAAAACAATAAAAATAATAACTTTCCCGGCAAAACAAATAAATATATCAGCAAATAATTTGCTTCTTCATCCCTAAACCACAGTTATTTTTTATCTGTGCTTCCATTCCCGCCAAAAAAGAACAGCCCCCCTAGACAAAACGCACTTTTTGATCGAATCGAAAATCGAATCCGTCAAAACTCCATACAAAAAAGGGGCTTTTCGACCACTTTTCGACTGGTTTGCGATTATAATTTGCACTTTGTCTAGACCCACAGATTAGAAATCACACCCGTCAAATTTTACTCTAGAAAGGAGAATCATTACCATAGAGTTTACCAATTTCAATTTAATACAACCCCATTTTAATCAACATTCATTTTAATCTTGTGCCACGAATAGAATTTAAATAAATATTAATCATAAAAAGACATCTTCCACATCAGTTTCTAAAAAGAATAGTGGCTGCCTATCCTTTACGCGGGCAGAACCTAAAAAACAAAACCGCGCTGTCAAAGTGACATTAGAGTCCGCGCTGTCAAAGTGACATTAGAACCCGCGCTGTCAAAGTGACATTTTGTTTTTTAAACGCCTAGTTCTGCCCGGAGGACATTCGCCGTTCCGGCTCCAAGAGTTTGTCAACGAGCGGACCGGCGCGTTCGTTCTCGTCGGTATCACGTTCTTTCGCTTCTGCTCTCTTCTCGATCTGAAATTTTTGCAACCACATGTTTTTTGATACTCATCATCAGTTTTTATTGGCGGTCAAGCTGTAGATCCTGGCTACACAGGAGTTGCAGCGGTGGGAACGAGAGGTGGGAATTGTCCTGTACTCATCATCAGCATTTCAGCCACAGGACGTCCACTGCTGAACGTAGGCCTCCCCCAATGATTTCCAGATTAAACGCTTGCCGCTTGGTAAAGATTTGCATCCAGCACCCAATCGAAGTTAGCCGTGTAGGTGTACCTATTGTAGAAATAATTCAAAGCCTTTGACAATAATCGGAAGACAACCGCGAGGAGGCGAGGTTGCTTGAAGTAACACTAAGGCTGGGTTGCACCATCTTATTTTGAATTTAACAATCGTCAAAAATCTGTCAAACTCCATACAATAAGCACCGGTTATCGTCATAGTTACCGTTAAAGTTAGGTGGTGCAACCAAGCCTAAATATCTTAATCCGATTAACTTCGACTACAACATGACAACCACCGAAATTAGCATGTTTTCGGCGAGGACACGTTTGCTAAACTTCAAAAGTGACGTTTGCCCATAAATTTTTTTGACAGTGACGGCACTTACTAAAAGGACGCCATTTATCTTTTAAAGTCCGGTCGCCGAGCAGATCGAATTTCGTCCAATGATCCCAAGCTATTGCTGTCGCGCTCGCACACTCACTGCGGCCGCCCGTCGTACAGTCGCGACAGCAATATAATTACGCGCGAGCGAAAAGGATGGGTAGCTTGGGGTCATTGGACGAAATTCGATCTGCTCGGCGACCGGACTATAGCTATTGACTTTAAGGCCTAGATATACTCACATCTGGTTCCCCGAGAAGCGTGTTGGCCAAATAGGGCGCCTTGAGGACTCCGCGCCAGTACAGTTTCTCCAAAGGCCTGTTCACACACCAACCGGCGCAGCGAACGCCTAGCGACCGCCAGTACTGCACCTCAGCACTGTGGAATAATACAATATCTGTCAAGACAGGCCATGCCCATGCCCCACCCTTCTGGCGGAGAGTTCGACCCCTTCTGACGGAGAGTTCGAGTAGTGGAGGGTAGTAGTACAGTAGTAGTGGAGGGTAGTAGTACAGTAGTAGCAGTACAGTAGTAATAGTAGAGTAGTAGTAGAGTAGTGTGACGTCACTCACGGGCTGACCACGTCCTTCTGCACAAGGACAGCGCTCACGCCGCACCAGCACGCCGCCCAGCGCCAGGTGAGTGAGTGGAGAGTAGTAGTAGTTGTAGAGTAGTAATAGTAGAGTAGTGTGACGTCACTCACGGGCTGACTATGTCCTTGTGCAGAAGGACAGCGCTCACGCCGCACCAGCGCGCCGCCCAGCACCAGGCGAGCGAATTGAGAGTAGTAGTAGAGTAGTAGTAGTTGTAGAGTAGTAGTAGTAGAGTAGTGTGACGTCACTAACGGGCTGACCACGTCCTTATGCAGCAGGACTGCGCTCACGCCGCACCAGCGCGCCGCCCACCGCCAGGCGAGCGAATGGAGAGTAGTAGTAGTGGTAGAGTAGTAGTGCAGGGTAGTAGTAGTAACTCACGGGCTGACCACGTCCTTGTGCAGCAGGACAGCGCTCACGCCGCACCAGCGCGCCGCCCAGCGCCAGGTGAGCGAATGGAGAGTAGTAGTAGTAGAGTAGTAGCAGTAGTAGAGTAGTAGTAGTAGAGTAGTGTGACGTCACTCACGGGCTGACCACGTCCTTGTGCAGCAGGACAGCGCTCACGCCACACCAGCGCGCCGCCCAGCGCCAGGCGAGCGAATGGAGAGTAGTAGTAGTAGAGTAGTAATAGTAGAGTAGTGTGACGTCACTCACGGGCTGACCACGTCCTTATGCAGCAGGACAGCGCTCACGCCGAATCAGCGCGCCGCCCAGCGCCAGGCGAGCGAATGAAGAGTAGTAGTAGTAGAGTAGTAGCAGTAGTAGAGTAGTAGTAGTATAGTAGCAGTAGTAGAGTAGTAATAGTAGAGTAGTGTGACGTCACTCACGGGCTGACCACGTCCTTATGCAGCAGGACAGCGCTCACACCGCACCAGCGCGCCAGGCGAGCGAATGGATAGTAGTAGAGTAGTAGTATAGTAGTAGTCGAGCAGTAGTAGTAGAGTAGTAGTAGAGTAGTAGTTGATGGTAGTAGTAGAGTAGTAGTACTAGAGTAGCAGTAGTAGAGTAGTAGCAGTAGTAGAGTAGTAGCAGTAGTAGTAGAGTAGTAGCAGTAGTAGAGTAGTAGTAGTGTGACGTCACTCACGGGCTGACAACGTCCTTGTGCAGCAGGACAGCGCTCACGCCGCACCAGCGCGCCGCCCAGCGCCAGGCGAGTGAATAGAGAGCGTCTGCGAAGCGTAGGACTGCGTGGAGGGGAAGGTTCTCGCCGTATCTGAAGATAGAAATTGTTTATGAAGTCCAAAATCCTTATAAATAAATAAGACAACAAACAGAGGTGGAATTGTGTAAAGCAATCGTAATCATTTGACAGTTCATAACGTACAATAAAGTCAGTTAAACAAAGCGTTTCACAGAATACGTATCCGTTGTACGTTATGAACTGTCAAATGATTACGATTGCTTTACACAATTCCACCTCTGAACAGAGGGCTTAGTGTGAGTTTACGTCAATCAAACGCATTCGTAAAAAGTGACATTAAATGTATGACAGATCGTACAGCACCCCTAGCGGAACTTTGAAGAACTAAAATTTTCATATATTTTTTTTTGAAAGCGCTCACTAGTGAGGACATTTGATGTAAACTCACACTCATCCCTCAAATCTTTTTTTGAATCAAAATGGCAACCACTCAGCATGAGTGGTTATGCTCTAGGTTAGGATCTAGAACTTAACGTTGGTATTCTGTGGAAGCCATAGCCATGTGTGGACATTATCTGTGATAATAATTAGGTAAGATAGCCAGTTCCTCCGTGGTTGAGGATTCCGGGTGAAGCTCGCTCACCATCAGGTGAGATACAGGTCAAGAGCTTCCTCGTTGTGGATAAAAAAAATCAATGTCTTGAATGTGGGTTGGGTGATAAATAAAACACTGGATAGTTTCCACCCCGCTCGGCGGTCGGTTGAGTAGTGACCGCTCCGCTCGGCGGTCGGTCGAGTAATGACCGCTCCGCTCGGCGGTCGGTGGAGTAGACCACTCCGCTCGGCGGTCGGTGGAGTAGACCACTCCGCTCGGCGGTCGGTGGAGTAATGACCGCTAGCCCTGCGTGCCCCGCGTCCGTGCGGCACAATTATTATAATTTATTAATTACCTGGGTCGGTTGGGTCCGTTCTCCGCGTCGTAATCCTGGGCACTGAAGCAGTAGGGACGGTAGCTCACAGCGCCTACGATCTGCGGGTCTTTCTTGCGGATCTGTAGATAAAATAATTAAAGAATAACAAATAAATATTTCTTGTTCGAGATTCGCACGCTTAGGGCTCTTTACCATCTTACAAAATTGAACGGTTTAGTCTCAGAATGTCCAAATCGCAAAATGTTTAAGTCGCAAAACGTCCAAGTCTCAAAATGTCCAAGTCTCAAAAGTTCAAAGTTTCTAAATAAAGAGCTTTCATTTCATAATTTCTTAAGAAACTTTGAACTTTTGAGACTTGGACATTTTGATACCACTTGACATTTTGCAAATTGGACATTCTGAGACTAAAGGGCTAATTCATCCCAAATGTAGCTTCCCCAACAACCGGTTATTACTATGCATTCTGTGGTAATACATAGGGTCCCTTGCTAAGTCCCTTACCTGGTACAGCACGAAAGGGTTGAAGCACGTCACAGCCGCGTACTGGTACAGTGAAGGTCTGTTAGAGAATGTATTTAGGATGCCGTTGATGACCTGCAAAATGATATTAATTACTCTATTATTTGTTATTTATTTATTTTACTTTGTTTGGAAAACAAACAGTGCTATTCAACTTATTATCTGATAAAAAGCTTTTTTTCTTTGGCTTATTCCTTTTGGGTTTTTCGACCCAGTGAGAAGACGCCGATTTTAGACTACCGAAAATATACCGCCATATAGTCCAGTCGCCGAACACATAGAATTTCGTCCAATGACCCCAAGCTAGTCATCCTGATCTTTCGCGCGTAATTATATTGCTTTCACGACTGTGCGACGGGCGGACGAGTGACTCAGTGAGTGTGCGAACACGAAGGCAATATAATTACGCGCGAAAGATAAGGATGGGTAGCTTGGGGTCATTGGACGAAATTCTATGTGCTAGGCGACCGGACTTTAGATATGCCCATGACTAAACAAGGCATTGATATTGATCATTAGTTTGGTAGATGGCGCTATTTAACGCTACCCTGAAATGGTACAATAAAGCAATTTTATTGGTAGAATCACTAATTATTTATGAAAAAATCACCTGTTTGTCTTCCCCCTTGACATCGATGATCATGCGCACTTTGTGATCCAGCAAATAGTCCAACGCATCGTCCAGGAGACACAGGTGCACCTCCTTGAAATGGTGCCTGTGGACAAAAGACATGTACAGTCAGCGTCAAATACACTCGACATCAAATAAATCGACCCTCCCGCGACGCGAACTTTAAAGATTTTCTTCTGACACAATCATGGTGCCCCAACAATATTGGTGTTATTTGAAAGCCCAATAAATATCCTTAAAGAAAAACACATTTCATTTCTTAATAAATGATTAACATATACCATAAATGTGACTTGAAAAAAGACCTCACTTTGGGCTCACCTCTGGGATCAATTACCAATTTTTATGGTTATAAAACCAAATAATGATCTCACTTGTCCTCTTTAACAGATTGATAGCGATTAATCCCAACTTAACAGTTTTATAGCCATACAAGTTGGCTCAAGCGGGAAGTACCTCAAAGTCAACACAACCTTATTATTATTAGCTTCCACTTAGCAAGATCCTGACTACACAGGAGTTGCAGCGGTGAGAATAGTCCACTTAGCAATTTTTAGTCTATTTCCTCTATCATTTCAGACAACTGACATCAATTTCTACTCACCTATTAGGATGTGTAGCCCCTATATCGATGTTTTTGATAGACTCCCAGTCCATGACCCGGACGTCAGACACGCTGGTCCCGGCCAGCCTCTCCAGGCCCTGGTCGTGGAGGAGCACTAACTGACCGTCCCGAGACGACCTCACGTCTAGTTCCACGAAGTAGCAGTTGTGGTCTACACACTGCAATGGAAGACATATTGAATTATCTTGACGTCTTTTAGTCTACACTGTAGGAGTATGGCTAAAGGAGGATTTGTCTAGCATTGTCTCCCTCTTATTAATAAAAAGTTTTAGTATGGAAATGTCACTTTAAAACAGTGTCCAAACTTTTTATTAATAAAAGAGTCTGAGTATAGAATAGTGTAACATAATAAATAAGAATATGTTGCATTCAATAATGTTAAATTACACTAAAATGATTTATAAAAAATACTACTAAAGAACCTGTTAACAAAGCAACAACTTAAAAAGTTAAAAGTATGCCAAAATAGTATGGAGAGAAGTGTATTAACACAAGATAAACCTAAACACAATAAAATCAAAAACCAAATTCAGAAGTGTTGTTGCAACAATTAAAAAGTTGAAATGGAAGTAGACAGGACACCTAATGAGGGAAAATAAAGAGTAATGGACAAGAGCCGTAACGGAATGGTATCCCCATGAAGGAAAAAGAAGTAGAGGCAGACAAGCAAAAAGATGGGAGGACGATATCCGCAAATTAGCAGGGCCATTATGGCCAGAAACAGAGAAGCATGGAGATCATTGGAGGAGGCCTATGTCCAAGGAAAAACTGGAGATGAGTGCAGCTAAATTGTAAAATGAAATTTTAATGTTGTAAAATACCTTCTAATCCAGTAATAAAGGCTTATAATATTATTATTATATTATTAGAATCCGTTTACTCATTGAACTGACAATAAATACTTTGCTTTTAGAAAACTGAGAGGTTTATATTATTGCTGCTTGGGCATGTAGGTAGTACAAATTGATACATTATTTTATGTTTATGTACACAAGTAGGTATCTGTAGTTTACATGTTACAAATATTCAGTTAAACTGGACTTTTAGGATCTTATTACACTATCTTTTTCATAAAATTAACACTTCAACGATAACTATAATATTAAATAGACCACAAACTCACGTATTTGAAGGCCTCCAAAGTATTTTCTGGCGCATCCAAGCCCGCGCCTCTGTGCGCGATACATCGGACCACTTTTTCGGGATGTAGTTCGCTCTCCTTGCTTCCAGCCTCAGGCCCGAAGATGCTGACCACATTATTGTACTGTGGCTTCTTCAACCTCGTCAAATAATACGCAGCAACACCCAATAATCCAACATCAATTCCGAAAGGCAGAACTGTGTGCAACATCGAAATTATAACATAAACTAAATTGAAAACGTAATAAAAACTATTTAGAGCGAATGTTATGATCGTTATGAACATTTTCGTTTGTCGTTCGATATGTGTTATTCTAAATTTAGGTTAGAAAAATCGAAAATAAATAAATTGGAGAGAGAGGGAGGGGCTAATTTTGACAACTGAGTGATGTTTCTTTGACAGGTGCGTTTGGTTTTGTTTTGGTTAGTAGAGAAGGCTGCGCTTACGTTTCGTTTCTGCTTTGATAATTCAGATTAGCTTTTCCCGGGACAACCTACTCAATCTTCACTGGTTGGGTGTCTACTCTGTGTCCCTACTCTGAAAATTTATTATTGTAGGTATTTATGTAAGTATTACCAGGCCTGTTCATCTCCGCGAGTTTACATCGAAAACAAAACACGCACGATTGCCCCCTACAAGAGTACTATTCGACAAGGCCTCACATACGAGCGAACATTGACTCACGCACGCGTATTCTTGTGTATGATGGAAAAAAATAAAGAAAATGGTGTACTAAATACTGTGCAGTATTTAACTGCCTAAATAATAATAAAAACACAGAATGTACTTTTTTAAGTTGCCTCAAGACACTGAGAGGTAAATAATTAGTTAATATTATTCATGATAATTCATGCTAAATCATGTATTTCCTCCGCCATTTTCTGCAGATTGGCACCTCACGTCACATCATTTTACCGAAGTCAGCCCTATTCGCTGGGTGCGAAGTACTAGGTGGGGGGGACATAATCTATCGCAGCGCTCATGGTGGTCAAAAGTAGAAATAATGTTAGCTCTGTCATCAGATGTATCTGTCAATGGCAAAGCGATTCTACATAATACATTTTAATATCATTAATTAATCGCATGAAAAGGGTCCTACTGGGAACTTAAATAAAAGAGTGGACTGTATTTCGATAGGGCTGTTTTAATAGCCGTTTACAATTTGGAAATAACT
Source organism: Ostrinia nubilalis (assembly GCF_963855985.1). NCBI lineage: Eukaryota > Metazoa > Arthropoda > Insecta > Lepidoptera > Crambidae > Ostrinia > Ostrinia nubilalis. The sequence continues at coordinate 4,342,843 of NC_087117.1, forward strand.
AAACTATACAACGTGGTAGTACAAAAATGAGTCACAGTAGTTGTTGTGCACAGATGTTTGCCTTATGATGAGAGCGTGAATTATTGAACTCTGCCCTTGTTTTGTTCTTAATTCTTCTACATCTCGGACTTGTCCAGCCAATACCAACAACTTTCCTTTAAATACGGTTTGTGGTTGGAATTTGATATTGTAACTCTCACAAACCCGGTCTTCAAAACGATACTCATTTCGATCTGAAAACGATATTTAATTTATTACTAGCGATACAGAAACATTTAAATATATTTACTGTTATATAATGAAACCGTTAAAGTAGCTTTTTCTTTTTGTTTTACTGTAAAACTACAACTATAAATGAAGTAAACAAACCCTGACACAATCAAAATTAAACACACTTTTTGGACTTACCTCATTTGATTTGAATGACCAAAATGATTTCAAAACCTTTTTTCCACCCAAATCGTGGTATCACAACAATTTATTAGTTGAAAATATTTGTTATTTTTTCATTTCGATATTTTTTCACAAATATACGACCTAAATGTCAATGTGACAGAGCCCACAAAGTTGTGGACGCTAGTTGGCGCTGTAATCGTGCACGGAGCCAATAGCTTCGGCGCAGTACCGATCACTGACGTTTGTCAACAAAACTTCTGACAAACTTGCTCGACTCTTGAGACAAGCTAAATTACACCATATTGTTAATGACATTGAGCATACATTTTTTTAAATACCTTCGCGAAGTAAAACTTCTGTACGTAGTACTTATTATTATTCTGTGGTATTACTTCTATTTGTGCTATTACTATCACTGCACCACCTGCAGTTTAGTAGAGTGGCTAGGTAAAAAGTGTTGGTTGATCTCCTTTCAGCGGTTCTGGGTTTGATTCCTATTAATTCTAGTTTGTGTCATTACAGATAGGCCGTTGGCAAAGTGAATTGAAACACAATTCTTTTTCATAGCATTTAATTAACACATCTCCTTATTACAATACAAACAGATTCGATTGAGAATGAAGCGGTTTTTGACCTACTTCTTCTTACTTCTTAAAAACTAAGTTTTTGCTAAGCTAAAATACACACAATAACATCTTTACCAGCAACAACCTAAGGTTTAAACTCAATAATGCGTCTTCCAATGGGCCTGCGCAGTATTATGAACCTGATGATGTGTCGCAGCATGAAAAGCATCGTCTCCACCACGGTGAGCACACTGGCGCCGACGAACAAGGCTGTGGTGCCACCGAGAGACGCTGGAAGCAGTGGAAAACATTCTTAATTTGAAGAAGACCTGGCGACACTGGCGATAAGTTGAATACGACGGTCTATTCCACTATGATCACCTGGCTTTGATCACCCAGGTGATCAAAGTGGACTCCAAGCGACAATTTAGTGTCCTTTGATCATCCATGGATAAGATGACCTGGGTGATCAAAGTGGAATAGACCCCTAAGACACCCCGCAAACTATAGATTTTTAGTCGGCCGTTAATGAGGGCTATCGTGTATGAATTCGCCGTCTCATCTGTGCCGTTAGGAGGCATACATAGAAGCTCGGGCTGGTGGAAGTGCGCACATTACGCCGATTCGACATTGCCGATTCCTCATATAAATTGGGAGCCGGCCAAACTATCGGCCGACCAAAACTCTGCACGTGCAGTCTGCGGGGTGTCTTAGGGCAGAAAATGTAGTGTTAGTACCTACATTATTGAAAGTACACCTACTTAGTAAGTAAGTAGGTACTGGAACGGCCCAAGAGACTCGCCACTGTCGCCGGTCTTGTTTTACGTAAAATAGAAGCAGTTTAGATAAACAAATAAAGTGGCTTATTAAAACAGTAGATAAATAAAGTGCATCTTACCTCCAGATATTCAAGAACAGCTGTGATATAGAAGACACACCATGCAGCTAGAAAACGGTTTTTCTCGTGCATCAAAAGTTATGAGTGCAACACAACACCACCGAATGAAAAACTGTTTTGTATCTTTTCCAAAAAAATCAGTTTGATATTTTTTATTTTAAAAGCTGGTTAAAAAGCAAACCACACCATGCGTAAATCGACCAACAGCTTCATGCATGCATTAGTTTCCAAACCGAAAAGGTCCTCGAGCGTGAATATGACGTCACGGTTGAGCCTGAACTTGGGCGGCATCATGTTGATCCTGACGGCCGACACGCGTTCCTCGTCGTCGACCATCTCCGTCACATTCATGTAATACAAATTGACCAGATAATAGTAGAATGTGGGCGTTTAATAAAAATTCTTCTGATTAATTTCGTTGCGGGTCCAATGACAGATTGATATCTTTCCCCCGGGACAAACTTGACCTGACTACACAGGAGTTGCAGCGGTAGGAATGAGGTAGGAATTAGTCCCGTAGCATAAAAATGACGATCACTTAATTTGATAATTAAAAGGCAGTTTGTTTAGCTTTTTTCTTTATTAAGCCGGTTTTCCACTGTGAACAGAGCGAGCCCATTAATGGCCCCGTTTATTACCTCACAATACAAAAATGCATAATTCTGAGAGGGCAAAAAGAGTAAAAATGTGCTCGCTCATCAAATCAATACTCCCGAACTCTTTCTCGGTAAAGAGCAAGATCGCTCCGCTAGACATTCTCTAGCAGTGGAAAACGGGCTTTATAGCTATAGTATTTCAAGTAACTGAACATAGAAATAATGTTATTTTAATATAATGAAAATTGGCGGATCTATCCTGACTCCCTAGTTAAGAAAAAAAAATAAACTGCTAAAATGACTCTTCACTTTCCCGCCAAGAAGTTGGATAGATAGGTAACCCAGAAATTGGAAAAACTAGGTCGACGACCTCAGCAAGACGCTACTCCGAAACGCTATTTCACAGTTTCGGGTTATCTGTCACCGTCGCTCATTCTGGCTTCTCACTTTGCGTGAGAGGAATAACACCATTCGAAACTTGGCATAACGTTTTTCGGAGTAACCCCTCATCCTCAGGTCAATCAATAATGCTGTCATTTTCAAGAAGCTTACCTATTAACGACCTTTTTTGTATGAGAATAGAAGTTGAGCTCGGAACACTGAGGAAGGCAGGAGCACTTGGCGAGGTTCTTTGGCAGGTTGATAAGTATTTCGACGTTGCGGCCGATGCACGCCATCCCAATCGCGTCGCAGGGAGCGCCATCTTGAAAACAAAATTGCTTTTGGCGGGAACGCGGGCGATGACCTCAAATACAGCGACGACACTAAACTGAATTTATTTTATCAAGATTTATCACAAAATGTTTACTGAAAAACGCAAATGGTTCCGATTTTTTTTGTAATGACGTTAGCTTGACAGGTTTGGTTGAAGGATAACGTCGTTGTATGTGCCAGTGCGTTTCAAAAAGTTTTTATTTGAAATTTGAATGAACTTTTTAAATGTGAGGTGAATGTATGGGAGGATGACTGAGGATGAGGGATGATGAGGATACGTGTATTTATTATACCTCCTTTGACATAAAAGAAAGGCCGGCATCCGCAAAACATCAGCGCCATTCGGTTCCTGCAGTGCATCTGGCAAAGTCCGAAGCTGTAAGCCTAAAAAAAACAGCAGAGAAATTAAGAACAGGCAATGGGCAGTAGGCTTAGATTAATAAAACCTACCCCCCTAGACAAAACGCACTTTTTGATCGAATCGAAAATCGAATCCGTCAAAACTCCATACAAAAAAGGGGCTTTTCGACCACTTTTCGACTGGTTTGCGATTATAATTTGCACTTTGTCTAGACCCACTAGATGGATAGTCTTCATACAAACGCTTCGTCAAGAGTGAGGCAAAAATCTTATGTCATTAGTGTCAATTTTGTTGGGGAGTGTAGACAGTGAAGGCGATTTTCCCGAAAGTAGGGAAATTTTTAATACGTTTTTAATTATTTTATAACTAAAAAAAACAAAACGCATCATGTACTTACTTATTTATTGAATTCAAAGTACCTACCTAATTACAATAAGATAAATCGACTTAAAAGTCTCGATTTCATAAAAAAAAGGAAGTGTATTTGTACGGCGAACAATTGGGAAATAAATTTTCTTGTTACTGGTATCATTCCCGTATTTAATTTTTGAAAGCCAAATTCAAGCAAAATACGCGTCGAATCGTAGTACTTACTTATGAAATGTAACACTGAGCCCCGATTACGGTAACTTTTAAGTCTACAATCCAGACGCGTTTCTGATTCTGCAATACGATTGGTCAAAACAGCTGACGTACGCTGTTGAACGACCAATCGTATCGCAGAATCGAGAAGCGTGTCTGGATTGTTGACGTTAAAAATTACCGTAATCGGGGCTCTGGTCACTTTCTTTAGTTTTTCTGATGTATTTAGACACCCTTTCACAGCACAAACCGTCTTAATTAATTAAAAGTCGTCGGACGTGTTTACCAATTTTTCACTTTGACAGTTCATGTGACGTTTACGAGTAAGCCATTCTGGCTCACTAAAATCTGCCTCACCTTTCGTGCACTGACTATCTATCTAGGTTTTATTAATCTAAGGCAGTAGGGCACACAGCTTGTAGAACAAAATGCCGTTAGGGCAGAAAAATTCTCGAATGACGGACCCGAAGTTTAATCTCCTACTCAGTAGAGTCAGGTCTGGTGAAGGCGGGAAGCTAAATGCGGGCAGTTTAGGACTTGTCGTTGTGAAAATCTTTGTCGGAAGAATTAAAGAACTAAAGTAAAAATAAGAAACAGGAGAGATAACTTCGACTTATCGTGTCCAACTTCTGCTACCGGCTTTTCATGAGACGTCGTTTGCTTACCCTGACAGAGTCGCTGATCCACTCATCAGGGTAATGGCACCGGCGCTGGTCAGGTCGGAGCTTCTTCACGCTTGGTGAAGCCTGGATCTCGACAGCCTGGGTGCAGTAATTAACATGTGAACACCGTGTTATCATTATCATCATCATCAGTCGTCTAATCTTTGGGATTCCGAGTGAAGCTTTCTTCCACCTTCGGCTTGATCGTCACAGTTCGGTTCTTTGCTTCTTTTTTATTTTTGCTAGTTTGATTCAAGTTTGTAAGAGCTTTCCAGTTGAGGTTAAAAGAACCGTTGTGCGTGGTGATGTGAATATTGTGAATCAACAAGAACGCACTTAAGAATTTTATGCAGCGTGTGAGTGAGCGTGTCACTTTTGTAATACATTTTCGCTCCCCAGTTGGCTGGCAGCACTGGATAAGGTTCGGTGTCAGACTGGTGAATGCCCTGCCTTAGTGTATGAACCAGTCAATATCAATCAAGCATTTGACGATTTATTTTGTTCCTGACCTTAAAGTCGATAATCAGCTCCTCCCCCGGCATTACCTCTCCAGTCGGATTGGAGATTGCGGTGGATATCTCGAACGGAGAATGGACGAAATACTGTCGGAAACAAATGAAAAGTCAAGGTTAAACAAAATATTTTTCCATTTACCTTAATTGCCTATAAATAGTAAAATCTCAAAAACTATTTTTAACTTAAATAAATCGACTGACTGCGATGATAGGACTTCAAGCTATGATCTAACGCGCGAACGAAGGACTGCTTATTGCAAAAAATCAACCCGGTTGAGTTGACTGCGCACGTGGCAGCCTTGACGTCACATCGACGCTCCAGTACGGACAGGGCAAACGCGGGGACCGGAGGTATACAGGTGAGTGCGAGGGAGACGAGGGAGACATGCGCAGTTAGCTCGATCGGGTTGTATTTCCCTAAACACTTACCCTAACACCATTGTTCACGGAGTCGATCCTGACATAGCACTGCCCGCTATGGTAGTGGCATTTATGCAGTTCACTCTGGTGCCATTCCATGTCTGGCAGCATGAACTGGAACCTCGCATACATCGAGTTGAAGGTCAGACACATGCCCACCTCTGTCATGACTGGCATCCAGAACACCTGGAAAAATAACGGGTCTAAAGGGAGCCGAGTAAGTACGAAGCACACTTATCAAACTCCGTACTGCAACGCATACTTAAGGACGTAGCACACTTATCAACCTGGAAAGGGATCGTAACCGTATCAACTTCAGACGGTCAGTATTCGTTGTAGTATAATATGTAACTCCATGCACAGTAATGACAAATGATAACAGCTCGCGAAAGGTGGTACGGTGTTGATAGCTATGACCTGACGTATTCTCCAAATCTTGAGGAGCATTTTAGCTTTGGGAAACCGATAACCGATAAGTTTTAAAGTTTTGTAATTTGAAGGTCAAAGTAAAGATAAATCTCACACCACGCCGCGTGCCACTGTGAGTGAGAGTGACGAGTTACTCCCTACCAGTTAGCTTAGGCTCAGATGCACCAACTTACTTTAACCGTAACTATAATAATAACCGGTGTTTTTTGTATGGAATTTGACAGATTTTTGACAGTAGTTATGATGGTGCAACCTCAGATCATAGAAGGGAAGGTGCAACTCAGCTTAAAACTAACAAATTATTCAGTATACCTCTGATAACAATTATTATGCATACTTCCCTCTTTAATGCGTACCTCTTTAATAGAGTCCGAAACCATGACCTTCAGCAGTATAGTCGGGTGCACGCTCAGAGCCAGCTGCAGCAGATCGATGCCCCTCACGGACTCATCGTTCTGGTACTTCCAGAAGTTCTGCAGGTTGCTCCTGAAGGACACGTCAGTCACCAGGTCGATGAACCCGGCGTAGTACGCGTAGCGGGTCGGGTCAGACTCTTCTGTCACGTTCCAATTCCTAGAAGTGGTGAAATAATCGAAGCAACGCTATGGAAAACTGTATCAGCTAAGTATGTGAGCTCAATTAAGCTAAACTAGGGCTCTAAAGAGGCCTCGGCTCCGTGTCAATGACCCCGTAGGACACCGTCGGGTTTTAGTGGGTAGGCCCCGCCCTTCTGGCTGGGTGTCCCACATAATCCACTGACCACCCCCATCAGCCAGTGGCTTGCCAGTGGTTATGCGCAAAGCATTTGCCGATGGAAAAAAGGGCTCTAAAGAGGCCACGACGGCGCTGCACGTGTCCTGAGCGAGACTTCAGATCTTCTTCAGATTTATATGCTCTGTCATGTCATTATGTCAATGTCACCCCTCCCGTGCTGCTCCCATACCTTAGGCACTGACTGAGTTAGGCGGGATCCAAAATTAAAAGCGTAAAAATCTGGACAACTTGGTTTGACCAGTCCCCGAAGGCAGCGCCTGTTCACAGACATGACGGATGACCAATAACTTTTAGCTTAGCTTTTGGTCTGTGACCAGCATCTTTTATAAACTGATCACCAAAACACATACACACATACAACTTATGTACAGTGGGCCACAGTTCCAGCTACCCATTACCGTTTTTTCTCTCGCTGTCATCAAATAGCGATTCTTTGCGATAGAACGAGACAACATGACTGGAAATGGGTAGCAGGAACTGTGGCCCATATTACCTTACACTGACAGACAACTCCCTCCAGCATCAATCCGTATTGGTCACGCGACGATAGTTGATTGCCTCAACTCTTGTTGAGCGACCTATACCTGACTATCGGCCGACAAAAAGTTTGTAAAGCTTCAACCACACTAAGACCCTTTTCACATGTTCCGGTTGCCGGCTAACCGGCGCCGGGTACCCGGTGGTGAAGTGTATGGGCATGCCGGATTAATTACGCCGGAACATGTGAAAGCTACGTACCATGCCCATACACTTCACCACCGGATACCCGGCGCCGGTTAGCCGGCAACCGGGACGTGTGAAAAGGCACTAACGCGTGCAGATCGCCGCGCCATCGCCGGCGCGATCATAGGTCAATGACAGGTCGCGCGACCCATGACAGTCCGCGGTTGATGTGGCTGAAGCATAAGTCTGCGGCTAGGCTAAGGGCAGTAGCTAACATCTCGATGGCCAGCTTGGCCTTGTCGGGCTCCACGCGGTCGGTGAAGCAGGCGGTGACGGCGGGGAAGGTGCTCCACCAGCGCCGATAGTCGCGCTGCATCGACACCACCACCGGCTCCACGTTGTATCTGCAGGAATATCCTAATGAGATCAGTCAGTTTAGGCCTAAGATGCGCGCCGCGATAAGCGGTTATCATCACGCCGTTTTATCGATTTTGCCCATACATTTTGACGTCGATAAAAGTTATCACGGCGTGCATCTTAGGACTACTGGTATACTAGCTTAGGACGGAGCTGCGGACGAAACTTCTCAGCACGTGCCCATGTTGTCTCGAAGTGGTGGTAGGGAAAACTATTTGGGACGTGTAGGTATGTATAAGTAAGCGCCCTGGAAAGGACTTAAAGTACTGAATAAAATATTTGTATTTGTAATGTCTGACAGACAGCAACTGGAAGCTCCGCCGAGTTTTACTGGGTAGGCCCCATCCTTCGTTGGGTGGGTACTACAGCGGAGTAGAAAGGGCTGGGGGTGTAAAAATTTGAAAATCTGCCACACACCTCTGTTTCACTCCACTTTGGTAGGTAGTGTCGGGAAATGATGATGAATAATGATACAATGTGGGTGTGCATGGGCGTATCCTTAAAGTGTACAATGACATAATCTTAAGGAGTACCCTGCTGACAACTCAACTGGGAATACAAAATAACTTTCGAATTCAGACGGTTTGAGAAAGTAAAATAGTGCCCACCTGGATAGCTGGCTCAGTGCGCAGTAGACCGCACCGAAGAAGGCACTGAGGGTCAGCACGAACCAGAGGAACCTGCTCGAACAAACTTTAAGAATGTGTAAAATAATACACTCCAGCTTCAAAAATAATAGGAAAGAGGTACGGATGCTGGCAGCAGGACCAGTCGCTGTGGAAATCTTTGGGTTATGGATCTCCCTCATCGAAAATAACCAATAAAGGGAGGACACCGAACATGGTGAGGACTTATTAAAACCTTCTTGGCAGATTGGGATCAAGCTGGCCACCAAGAAAAAAACCAAGATTTGCAAATCGAACTGCCAACTGTCAGTCCCGTCATTTGACAGCACAATGTAAATTCTCGTTTCCCAAAGAAATATAATATAGAAAATTGCCCAGTATTTTGTGTTTACCTTTCGCACCAGTGCACTTGGTCTTTTACAGTATGTTTTAATCCATGCAAAGTGGTTTCTCGGCAGAAGCCCGCGTAAAGTTCGTATACAGGAGCTATGGAGTCCTTGGTAGACTCCATGATAGACTTCGTGCGAGCGAGACAGCTGAATATTGCGGTTGGTTTTCTCTTTCTGTGGTCTTTTTTTCTTTCCGACATCCTGGACTCCTGGTAACTACTTTATGATGTAATAAAATTATGGTGTCTGCTTCCAATCAAGTAAATAACCAGTATTAAGCTTTTTCAAGTCACTTAGAAGTAGTTTCTACAATTTTTCCTTTTAAATGCGTGTTTTTACACGAATTTTCCTGGAAAATACGTAGGAACCTAGAGCACGCACTGATCATGCGTAATAAAGCATATCAGAAAGTCATACTACTTAATCCATTAAGATATTTAGATTAACCACCTATTATTATGTCTTCTAAATTCAGTCAAATGGTGTAATTGCTATTGTGGTAAATAATACGTCTTATCTTAATGGATCTTAATCGACTAATTGGTTTATTGTGTTGTTTGCTTACAGGAGCTTGCTTATTGCTTCAGAAGCAATTTGACTTATTTATTTTCCTTCCCAGCTTACCCAAATTGGAATTAACCTATGTTTAGTTGTACCTTTTGATAAAACTAGCTTCTACCCGCGGCTTTGCCTGCACAAGCTATGGCACAAGCGCAGATGTATGTTTCAGTTAGCAGGCGGACTGACGCTAATCCTGGTGTACTAGTACTGAAAATTGACCCTTATTTACTGAGCTTTAAGGGTGAAGACATAACGCGCGGTTTATGTTCCAGGTAGCAGGCGTTCTGACGCTCATCTACCTGGCTTACCAGTACTGGGGCGTGCTGTTCAAGGGGCAGCTTGACGACGACATGGACGAGTGCCGGCACTCACCCCGGCTCTCCCGCTCGCGATCCAGGTAATGCCAACATTCAAGAAAAACCTAACCTAACCTAACCTATGCGCTAGAATATTATGTGCCTTAATAAAACACAGCGTTCTGTTGAGAGAGCTGTCTATGATCTTTGCCTAATTTTAGTCTATGGTATAAGAAAACTTACCAATTGTCTCTGCTTTATCATCTAGTTTACCTTCTTCATACACCAGCTGGCACCACTTTCTATGGAAATTGGTGATCTGTCAACTTGACATTTCATAGCGTTTGTGATTTTTGCCGCCTACACAGCAAAAATGTTTTCTCTCTTATTTATAAGTATAAAATAAGAATAAAACACAGTTAAAATGTGCAAATAGGAAATATAAGTGAAGCAGAGTGTAAGGGTAAAGAGTGGTGACGGTGAAAGGTTGACTTCTGTCGGCCCGGATGAAGGAAAAGCTCGAAATCCGAGTCGTCTTTTTCAGATTCATCCTCATCATCCTCGGAAATGGAAATGTTTGCTTCACCACCTCCAAATAGGCGACGGAGGCCATGTAAGTGTTAACCCCACTCGTAAGACACTCGGTCGAAACTTGACGACTCAGATGAATGTTATTTCCAACTTTGTTGCGCACCACTTACCTTCTACATCAAGCCTACTAGATGGTAATAGCTTGCAAAGTAGTATTCAGTTCCTCTAAAGAACGATTTCAGTTACTTCGTTATCGTAAAGTGAAGTTAAGATCAATCATAAGGAAGATAGAATATTACTTTTCCTTTTCCTGCTGACTGAGCGAATTATTAATGAGATAAATTGCAGCAATTTGGCTACCTTATAGCGGGTTAAAGGCAGCTAGTTGAACATTCTGTTTGAATGGTGCAATTGTTACTATCATTCTATTCATAAATAAGTAAAATTATTTTTGATTGGGCTTAAAAGGCCTCTTAAATTTAGATGTTAATCATTTATTTCAAAAATTTTATTTTGTAATGTTTGGTTCTGGCTTGATAATCCAAGAACCCTGAAACCACAATGCAATTCTTTGTGGAAAAAAGAGCGGAATCTTTTTAATGAATGCGAGCACTGTTTAAGGTAATTGCTAATATTAACCTTCGTACAACATTACAAAAGGCTCCCCCAACCTAGTCATGGGTGGGTCACAGATCTGGTTGAACACCCTATCATATTTAAATTAAACAATATGCGAGTATACCTACTTAAAAATTCTCAAAAGAATTCAAGATAAGAAGTTAATAGCAGCGTTTTACCTGAAATAAAACGTATATTAAAATACTTACCTAATTCGAGGCTTATAAATTGAGATAGGCATATCCGTTTCCCGTAGTCTTTACCAATTTTAGTACTCTTTTTTAAATAAATAAATAAATAAAAAATCATTTATTTGCAAGAACATGGTTACAGATAGGTGTTAATTTAATAAATTCCAGCATATTCTGTCGCATGCGACGTGCAAAAGTTCTTGTTTTTAAAGTTATGTTAATTATTGCTACATTTAGTTTCAGACTTTACATATTTTTACAACTCAAAATGACTCAAAATCTTATTTTACTCGTTGTTGTTTTTCATACCATGACAGTAACAATACAATAAATAAATGTCAGGAAACGAAATTTGAATTGCAAGTGTCAAAATAAATTTAAATTAATTGTATAAAATATGTCAAATTAAGTTACATTACCGATGTCACATCATTCTATCATTTAAAAAGTCATTCACTGTATAATACATTTCACTACACAATATTATTCATAAAATACACATTACAATGTCAACCTTTATTCCTTTTGAGTCGTCAATTAGCATTCAAACATTGAGTCATTTATTTTAATGTCAATAAATTCTTTGATGGAGTAGAAGCACTTTTCCAACAGCCATTTATTTAAAGTGTGTCTAAATTTATTTAATGTTAGTTCTCTAACTCTACTGGGCAGCTTATTATATACTCTGATTGCATTACAATACACATTATTAGAGTATATTGTAAGTCTTTGGCTTGGTACATATAATCTACTTGCGTCTCTGCTGTTAGACTTTCCAAGGACCGTGTCATGCAAAGGAAAGAGATGCGGATGGTTTTTAACAAACAAACAAAGTTCCAAGATGTATAGGCAAGGTAAAGGCAATATTTTAAGGCGCTTAAATAGCGGTTCACAGTGCTCTAAATAGTCGGCACCACTTATAGCACGAATGCATTTTTTTTGAACTCTAAACGCTCTTAGTACTTCAACTGAGTGTCCCCATATAATTATACCGTACCTTAAGACTGAAGACACATAGCCATGGTACGCCGACAAGGCAGTGTTTTGAGAGGCTACTAGTCGTAGGCGACGCAAGGCAAATACGAATTTGTCTAATTTTATGCATATTTTATCTACATGTTCCTTCCAGTTTAGATGTGTATCTAAGGTTATACCTAGAAACGTTGTAGAGCAAACTTGGTGTATGGGTATGTTATTGTACGTTATATTAATACATGCATCTGCCTGGTTATAAGCTTTGAAGTGTAAAGCGTTTGTTTTATTTAAATTTATCTTTAATTGATTTTGGTCCAGCCATTCTATAACTCTTTTTAACTCATCATTAACTGCATTTTCTATATATTTTTTATCCTTACATTTAATTATTAATGTGGTGTCATCCGCGAATAAAATACATTCTTGTTTTAATGTTTTAGGCAAGTCATTTATATACAATAAAAAAAGTAAAGGTCCTAGTATACTGCCCTGAGGCACGCCAGAGCTAATAATTTTAGTGGAAGATTGAGAGGTAGTATTTTTATTGTTTATTATTTTGTTTATTTCTGTGAGCTGAGAACGCTCAAATAAGTAGCTCTTAAGCCATTCATATGCTTTTCCTCTTATGCCATATTTTTCAAGTTTATAAAGTAGCCGGGAGTGACAAACATAGTCAAAAGCTTTACTCATGTCCAAGAATAGACCTATAACTATTTGTTTTTTATCTAAAGATTCAGTTATTTCCTTGACCAAAGAAAAACAAGCCTGAGTGGTAGACTTACCCCTTCTAAATCCGAACTGATTCGACACCAGTGTGTTATTTTTGGTAAGAAAGCCCTCCAGCCTATTGAACATTGCCTTCTCAAAAACCTTTGATAAGATTGGCACTAGTGTAATCGGTCTGTAATTCACCACCTCAGTAGGGTCGCCCTTTTTAAATATAGGTTTGACTATAGATATTTTAAGTCGCTTAGGAAAAATTCCTTGTTCAAAGGACTTATTTAATAAATTCGCTAAAGGCGACGCTATGAGATCGGAACATATTTTTATTATTTTTGTGCATATTTCATCATATCCCGCAGAATTGGTGTTGTTCAGAGATTTGATAATCTTTACAACCTCAGATTCACTAATTGGATTTAAAAAAATACTATTAATATGCGTATCATTAATATTACATTTATTTTTGTTCACATTTTTATTATTAGTGTCATTATTAGTCAAATTAATATAGTAGTTATTAAATAATTCACATATGTCATTAGGATTATTATAAATTATGTCATTGTTCTTAATTGCATTTATGTCATGTTTTTTACTAGTCAAATTGGTATTATTTTTAATAATATTCCATGATGCACTACATTTATTCTTAGATTTTGTCAAATACGTGTTATTATTAATTTGTTGCGATTTTTGTATGCATTTTTTCAATAGTTTTGTATAGTGTAAGTATAATTTTTTGTTTTGTTTTTTATTGGAAGCGTCGTTTTGGTATTTGAAATATAATGATCTTTTGGTCACACAGCATTTTTTTAAACCTTTAGTAATCCATCTATTTTTTATGGACTTTTTCCAAATTTTTACCTGTATAAATGGAAAACAGAGATTGTACATAAGTTTTATTAAATCATGAAATATTTCAAACGCTTTGTCGCAATCTTTTTCTTTATAAACCTCGCTAAATGATAGAGACGATAGGCATTCGCAAAATTTTTCAATATTTGCTTTACAAAAGTCTCGTCGATTTTCAGACCATTGTTTAACAGATTTGACGTCATTACGTATCTTGGGAACGGAGAAAGATAGTGATTGTCCCGTATCATGGTCTGATAATGCTAAATTATGGATCTTAACCTTTATCTTCGAATTTACCAGATTAGTGGCTATTTGATCTATACTAGAGACTTTTCTAGTAGGTACATTTATGTGTGGGCGTAAATTATGGTTTAGTAGAGTAGATTTAAGGTCCTTTGATTTGGAATTGTCCTTTAGGATGTCAACATTCCAGTCACCGCAAATTATGACATGCTTTTTATTATTTTTTGTTATTTTTCCTAGGAGTAGCGACAATTTATCAAGAAATATCTGCATATTTGAGTTTGGTGTCCTATATATGCATATTATTATAAGATTATAGCTTGTCAATTCGATTCCACAACACTCAAAGTTAAAGGAACATGCCATCTCATTAATGATATTTAAAGGTACGTAATCTAAATCACTTTTAACCAATATACAGGAGCCCCCTCGTCTTTGGTCTTTTCTACAGTAGCAAGCTGCCAGTTGGTAGCCCGGCAGTTGTAAATTACATTCCGACCCCTTTTTTATAAACGTTTCAGTCAAGCATATGAAATCTATTTGACCTAGTTCGTTAGTAAGTTCCGTGATTGTTAGAGCAAATATTTCATTTTTGTTTAAGACTCCAGCTATGTTTTGGTGAAATAAGGTAAGTTTCCGCTCATTTTGTTCGGTTACCTTATTGGTGTTGGAGACTTGCCCGTTGCCAATAAAAAATTTTGCTCGGAAGATGCTATTTTGCTAATTACAGGGAAGTAATATAAAATAGTGCCTTTTTTAAGGGTCGATTTCCCATTTGTTTTATTATTAGTTTTTGTCCTATTAGCTTTAATGACATCTCGTATACCTTTAGATGACAGGTACTTGTTGCTGTAATTGTGATAGTCAATAAGAAAATTTATTTTTCCACACATCATACTTAGATACTTATAATTACTCAATTGTGAATGATTATCATTGATGTCAACAAAATTACAGTTAGGTATATGTCTGCATATATTTTCAATACATTTATTTAGTTTATCTGTGTTTAGGTATTGATTATTGATAACACTTAATACAATAATGTTAATAAGTTTAAATCTTTTTAGAACCGATGCATATTCTATGACAACTTTAGTTGGATTGTGATCATGTTCACCAGCGCATAGTATTACATAGTTTTGCGCCGAGTCATCAATATTATCGCACCCTTTGAGTATCTCCTCTGTTGTAGCGTTTGGTTTAGTGGATGCACATACTGAGTATTGTCCGAAGCTGCTTTTAGATCTTGATCGTAGAAGTTGATAGCCCAGGCCAACGCATTGTTGACTGCCGAAGATGTAAATTTTTGGTTGGGTCCGGGTGATAGGTTCAGGTAATGTACAGTCGAGAGTTGATTTTGGTGACTCCGTGTTTGATTTGTCTACAGATGGTATGTTTTTATTCAAATTACGCGCCGTAGTTTTTGCTTGAGCTTTATTCGATTTTTGAGGCTTTTCACATGAGTCAGATGCAGGAGACCTTCGTCGGGGTGTGCTCGCATGTGAATGTTTC
The DNA here is from genome assembly GCF_963855985.1 of Ostrinia nubilalis. Lineage (NCBI taxonomy): Eukaryota > Metazoa > Arthropoda > Insecta > Lepidoptera > Crambidae > Ostrinia > Ostrinia nubilalis. The sequence continues at coordinate 4,358,359 of NC_087117.1, forward strand.
AATTGATTTTGTTTCAGAGGTGTTAATTTACGTGAAGAAGGCTCTGTAAGTAGATGCTCTAAAACTTGTTTTTTTCTTGTTTGTTCGGTCATTCTTTTCTGTAGATTTGTAACTTGCATACTTAAGCGATCAATTTCAGCGTGAGCGCTTGCTAATTTTGTTTTGAGAATGTTAATTTCTTCCTGTAACTCTTTATCATCAGCTATATTTAGGTCTGGTAGACTCATGTGCGAGTCCTGAAGCAAGGTTGAGGAGCCGCACTGAGTCATAGAGTCCTCGCAGGATTTATCAAGTAGTTCGACTGAAGATGCGCGAAGCTTGTTTCGCTGCCGGGTAGTTACATTATCATTTGTCACATCGCTGTTACTAATGTTGCTACATAGTGATGACGACGTCGCATTTTTAAGTAGCGGTGACTTGGGTTTCAGTGCAGGTTTAATTATTATGCATTTGTCGCATTTCCATTTCTTTTTGCGGTCCGCGTCCATAATCTTAAATCTCGCAAATGTTACATTTGCACATTCCAAATCTAGGTTCATTTTGCATTGTGTACAAATCAGATATTCTCTCTTAGGAATGTTGTTTTTGCATTTATCGCATTTTAACTTCATTGTTTTACTCTTTGACATAGACATGTTTGTTTATTTTTAATATGAAAAATAAAAAAAAAACAAACAAAAAAAAAGCAAAAATATTTTTATGATCGTGATTTGAACACTGCGACTCTTGCGATTTCAAGCGCAAAAAGCCATATAACCACCGCGTCGCCCACTAGGCCACGGCGTCGATGAGTGATGCGATGAAAAATTTGTACAGCTTGTTCTGTCTAAGGACGTATGTGTCACCGTGGTGTCGCTTTGTGACCATATATGGTAATAGCGAATTTCGTTCGCTCACTCGATGAGTCACACACAACACGGCACTAGATGACTGTTTGTTTTGTTCGTTGACTGTTAACACGTTTGTATTGTTTTAATGCACTAAACACACTTTGATTTCTATGAAGTTCACACCATTCTTTACAGTTTTTTGTACGCTATCGATTGGTATACATTTTAGGTATTAATGTTCACTTTTAACCGCTACAATAATAAAATTAGACGGAGCAGATCAAAGTACGTGCGCTCGTTCGGGCGTTCGCGCGTGATTTTAAGACTATAGAGATTTAAAGACTTTTACACTATAGAGGGCGTGTTTCCGGTCTCACTAGGCAGTGGCGCCACCTATCTAAAGTTTCGTTAGTTTTAACCGCGCCATTTTTACTCATTGGCTTCGAATAAATGCACCAGGCAGAGTTAAAAACTAAGCCTCGAATTAGGTAAGTATTTTAATATACGTTTTATTTCAGGTAAAACGCTGCTATTAAAAGTACTTGACCGTAATTCGAGGCTTATAAATTGAGAAGTGTCTGTTATCGCCTGGTGAGACATGGAAACACCTGAATTATACGCCAATGTGACCTAAGATTTTATAATAAAACAATTAATATTCTGTTTACATTTATTTATTAACATAATGTATAATTTATACAAACATAATATAAGATTCTAATCCGAGTGTAAATCATGTTAGCAATTGCACTTTAATTATTAATTATTATTGTATAATTGTATATCGATCAAGTTCTAATTTATTTAATCAATAGGATGAAATAAACGAGATACTTGTGTATTTGTTGGGTTCCTATTAGGAATAACTTCGCGCCTATAATACTTTTGAAAGGTATTAGCGGACCTCCAATTCCCGCGCGCTAAAATTTCATCTAGAGGATAACTTAACAAATTTTTTGAGGCCACCGCTGACCGCACACTACCAGGGGAAAACTGAATATTTGCTTCTTTAAATAAATGTTTTATCCAACCTGCTATAACAGTTCGAGATGCTGGTTTAGCAGGACCCCTAACAGTCATAAACAAATTAAATTTCTTAGCTGTATCCCGTCTAGGTTGCAACAGTGATATAGTGTGCTCAATCCAGAAAACTGGGTTAAGATTAACGTTGTCATTATTTGTCATTAATTTCCAACCGGATTGCCTATAGTCCATATTATCCGTTTTGGATCCAAATTCTGGCCGAAATATAACATAATTATCTGATTTTATAAAATGATCAGAATCAACTCTAAGCAACGTTAAGTCATGAATCCGCCGCCCTGAACATAATAGCAAGAGAATAGCTGTGTGTCGTGAAGTCTGGTAAGCGTTGTTTTTGTCTATCGAACAATTGGACAAGTATTGAGCTAAAATATCAACATCCCAAATATTTGATTTTACTACTTTTGGATTCTTTAGAGATATTGATTTAAGAATATGCTTGACCAGGACGTGGGAACTTAACTGACTGGACATATCCGCGTTACACAAGGTGGATACCACCGATTTATGCAGCAGTATGGTATTATATGACAAGCCATGAATTAGATGAAGATCAGCTAAAAACTGTGCAAGTTGAGAGCCTGTGGGTTTTTTAGGGTTTACCTTATTCGATCTTGCCCATCCTAACCAGCGCTCCCATGCTACTTTATATGTTTTGAGAGTAGATTGTCTCCAAGAATGTTTTAGTAGGGATACCTGACTATCATTCCAGTCCGTTATTTCGTCGGTCCACCCCCACATTTCCAGACTTCGAGTGTCAGGTCCTCTATATTCGGAGGAGGAAGGCCTGTTGATGTGTCCACTAGGTTCATTGACAGGTTCTTCAGAACAACCGGAGCTGCAAGGGCTCTTGCTTTGAGGTCTGCCCTCCAAAATACCTTCTGCCACCGAGGCACAACTATTAGGAACACACCTGTCGATTGGTTCAGATGTGCCAGAACTTTGGGCACTAGGAATGGCGGAGGGAATATCCACGCTAGAGGATAATTCCACAACATGCTGAACGCGTCGTAGAACAGTGCTTTGGGGTCTGTCTGGTCTAGTGATACATAATTGCATACTACGTGAGCTCTCTCCGACGCAAACAGGTCTATCACAGGGGTCCCCATTTTTGTGAATATCCTTTCTAGACATTTTGGCAACAGGTGCCATTCTGGTGGACGTCGGTGTCTCGATAGGTGATCGGCATGGTTGTTGTATCGCCCGGGAATGTAGTGGATAGTAAAAAATATTTGGTGTTGGTCCAGTAATGTCAATAACTCTTGAGTTAAGTCCATCAGTGGTAACGATTTCGTCCCCCCCTCTTTTCGAAGGTGAGCTACTACCGTTCTGTTGTCGCATTGTATTAAGAGAGAACTGTGACTCAACTTGTGCGCATATAGCCGAATGACGTGTAATATAGCCAACATCTCTTTCATGTTGCAATGGAGATTTTGTTCCTCGGGTAACCAAGAGCCTGTCAGAGGTACATTGTCCAGTTGTGCACCCCACGCGAGATCCGACGCGTCCGTCGTGAGGAAATGCGACGGGGGAGGGAAATGTAGTAATGACGAGTTGTGGCAATTTTGAATCCACCACTTTAACTCGGTTTGGACTTCTAGGGGTAATGCAAATCTGGCCTTTGGTTGTTTTATTAAGGCATTCATGAATCTCAGGAGATGACGATGATGAAGTCGGCCTCGTGGCACTGCAAAGCTGGCAAAGTTTAAAAGTCCTACGAGACTTTGTATTTCGCTCAGTACTACATGTCCCTGATTTAGAATTTGACGAACCTTTTCTATGATTGTTATGATCTTTTCTATTGGCAACGACTTGAGGTTGTCCCAAGTTCTCCACAATACGCCTAGGTAAGTTATGCTCTTTTGAGGAGTTGTTATTGACTTCTCGAAGTTGACACACCAACCGAGAGTCTTTAGAAGTGCTAGGGTTATTTTTACATGTTTCTGGAGCATAACAGGACTTTGATGAGCGATAAGGAAGTCGTCTAGATAGACTAATATTCGTACTCCCTTTTGACGCAACGTCTGGGCTATCCAGTTGGTGAGTATGGAGAAGGTCTTTGGAGCCGTACTCAAGCCGAACGGTAGGCAGGTCATTTCTAGTAGTTGACCGTTGTAAATTAGCCTCAGAAAGCGCCGATGCGTTTCCGTGACCTTCAGGTGAAAATATGCTTGGCTCAGGTCTATTTTGCAAAGCCAGTCGCTTGGCTGGAGGAACTCTGGAATCCGGTACATGTTTATGAGTCGAAATGGCTCTGCTTTTACATATTCGTTGAGTTTCTTTAAATTGAAAATCGGACGATGCGATCCGTCTGGTTTGGGTATTAGAAACAGGTGTGATACGAAACTGGGTGTCACAACATGTACTGGATTTAGAATGCCTTGAGCTTTCATTTTTTCGACAATTATTGTCATTTCTTCCGATACTTGAGTGTGAAACAAGTTGTTTGCATTTGGCATGAACAGAGGAGGCTTCGAAATGAACGGTATGCGATAACCTTGTATTAATTTTATTATTATTTCGGAAGCGCCCATTTCCATCCATTTTTTGTAAAAGTGGACTAATTGCCCGGCTTGGAATGACCTCGAGTCATTGATCATTACGTTTGAATTGACCTCTAGAGGCATGAGAAGATGCTCGTCCTCTTCCTCCTCTTTGTGAACCACGAGACCTCGAGCCTCGGTATTGAAATGAACCCCTTACATTTTCGTAAGCCATGGTGTTGTGGCAGTTGTGTTGATTCATATTGTTGTACGCAACCCTCGAGGTTGGTACTGTATTGTGTGATTGACAAGAAGTGCCAGAAACACAACAAGGAATTTGAGGACCACTCGATGGTCCCGTAAATTTCTTGACGCCTGTTCCCCTCGAGGGATGGCGTTGATTTTTATTAATTCCCCTTTGTGAGGAATCAGATTTAAGTGGCCAAAAGGCCTTACGTACCCCCCCCGGCTTTTTCTAATGCGGACGCAAAGGCATCAGCCTCAAAAATGTGTATTCGAAGGAGGGATCTTATTGAGAGATACTTTAACCACCGGATCCTTAACATGTTTTAGAATCGCATCTCTTTTAATTTCTATAGTCTCAGATCTATGGCCGCATACTAATTGTATCAGGTCGCTTGAGATTTTATGAAAATCCCCTTTTAGAAATAAATCTTCGATTTTGGCATTTAGGTTATTTAAATTACCTGAATCGGATTTAGCCCAAGTTAGTAAGCTCCGAATATTCTCTTGTAAACATTCTTTTTGTTTGAGGGCACAAAAAGTTATTGCGGCATAAGCCTTATCGGCTTTGGACAAATGAGTAAGGGAATCGTAAGATCGTATTTCACCATTAGTTTCGAGTTCCACGAAACCCGGGGTATGGTTGTAAAGTTTTTGTGTGTCCGCATACCTAACTTCAGACCAAGTTGAATTACCGAAACGTTGAACATCGGCTAACATTTTAACATAATTATCGGGGGCCTTGGGAACAGAAGGTTCCTTTAGTTTAGTTTCTAAATCGAAAATAAAGTGTGGTTCCGGACCATCAACAATCGTATTAAGTTCATTACTGCCCACTTCATCCTCATAGAGATCCCCACTGACCCGCGAATAAATTGACACTTGATCATCTAAATCACAATTATGTTGAGTAGGAGGCTTTGAAATCAAATTGCGCAACTCACTAATATCTTTTGTTATCTGACGCCATTTCGAATGACGGGTTTTATTTTTCTTATGGCGGTGTCGCCGAGATCGCTTACGTTTTCCCGATGAGGAAGAACTCGAGCTGGAGCTACTGGAGGTGCTGGTAGTATCGGTGCTACTGCTGCGAGCCCGCTTCCGACGCACACCACTTGGCCCAGGCCTCGGTTCCTCTTCAACCAGTGGAGACTTTGCATCACTCATTCTGAAATTTGCTTTATGTTACAAACCATCCAAGGAATTCAGGCAGAAAAATTGCTATAAGGTTGTATTTTGAAAAAGTCGAACGGAAAATCCGTTAAAATAATTTGTTAATAATTATTTCGTTCATTTAACGTAAAATTTTAAACACTATTTTGTAATTAGATAAGAATAATTTACGTAAGAAAATTATTTCACTTTGAGGGTAGTAAATTATTTTATAAAAAAAAAGGTTAACTTCTTAAGAAATAACACACTAAATATTCACTTCTAAATATATATTTTATAATTCACTATGAGGGTGAATATTCGTACGTAATAATTTGAAATATAATATACCAATAAACATTCAAAACGAATAATCCTTGCAAAAATGTTACTTTGTAGGTACGAGTACTTACATTTTTTCCTGTTAGATGTTCCAACACTTATAATTTTAACACTTTATTTTTCCGTAGGTAATGCACTAGGTAACTCACAATTTTTTAGAAACGTTTGTACGCTTTTTAGCGAACAACTTTCTGCTACGGGAACAAGAACGCCAATGAGTAAAAATGGCGCGGTTAAAACTAACGAAACTTTAGATAGGTGGCGCCACTGCCTAGTGAGACCGGAAACACGCCCTCTATAGTGTAAAAAGAGTACTAAAATTGGTAAAGACTACGGGAAACGGATATGCCTATCTCAATTTATAAGCCTCGAATTACGGTCAAGTACTTTTAATAGAAACAATGTTTCTTTTCAAAGATGGGCTTTATGCTCATGTTGCGATAAGACATTTTTATCTAGTTTCTGAAATAGTATGTAGATCTTCTTCAGGATCACAATGCACGACCGGTTAGGAAGGTCAACTCTCAGAACACTTACTTTCATCTGCCAGAGCAGAGACTCACAGGCGTTTCCTCCAAGGAATCTTACAACTGAAGCCCTGCCATTTATTTTGTCTTCGGCACTGCAGATTTTTCTCAGCGGTGTCAAGTGGAGTTGCGGAAACTCCTCGTGCCAGTGGCATTTGAGTAATAATATACTTAAAATATAATTTATTCTATTGGGTCATCAGAACAGATCTGTCTTAATCGCTCATGTCTCATACACACTGAGACTTTCAGAAACCTTATTTTTTTGCATGTCAATCGCAAGTAAATAGAGCCAACACAAATATCCTAAATTCCCAAGCCTGGAATACTCTCAGAAACATCATGGCAGAATATTGTCTCTAAATATCTTAAAGGACTGGGATCTTATTTGTGCACTAAGACAAGCTCAAAAACTTGGGACTTTATTTAAAAAAAAAAAAAAAAAAAATTATTTATACATTTGCCAACTGCAACATTGACTGTCCCCGGAGGACGTCTCTCTTCAAGCAATAGGTATGGTATGTAAAAGATACAACATCAACTCAAGTCAAAGCATAACTGATTTATTATTTGTATACCCACAATTAGTTACAATATTATAAACTGTCAATGTCAACTAAATACACAATAGTATGCAGCTGTTTCTGAGAGGATTTTAAGAGGTATAGACGCCATAGACTTTAGTTCAAAGCCGTTGCGGCGAAAAGAAGTCACAGACTTCCAAGTCCACAGACGCAGCCACAGATATGGATTAGAGTAGATACAGCAAGTTGATCGTCAAAGCGTGCCATTCCGATATGTCCAAATGGACATACATGGTCGAGTGATGTTCATGTAATCCGATTACAACAATCGGTTACGATGATTTTACGAGGACAGTAGTACGAACACGGTACACAGTGTGTTATGGGACTGTATAAACGGACATTCTCATTGATTTGATGAAACGTATAGAGCTCAGTTATACAAACATGATAGTAAAACTCCCGTTTGAAAATTCCACGTAGTTTTCGCGGTATAAAAATTCAAAGTTACCTATTTTTTTACTTCAAAATTATGCAAAAATATTCTCACTCGTTAACTAATAACATTTAATTCAGAATTGTTATAATACTTCATAGAGATCTTAAAACTACACGTAATAAGCGTATTAAGTGCTTCGTAAACGCATTCAGTTAATTAGGAAAAATGATTTTAGTGATTTTTGTTTTTATTTTTTTTCTCAATTATACCTTAATATATGCAAACATTTTGAATTGCAAGATATAGTCTGATATTTAATCTAATTGTATTAATAAAATCAGCTTTAAACTCCGTGATATATTTGAGAAAAAACATAAGTAGAAGTATTGTAACAATTCTGAATTAAATGTTATTAGTTAACTCTATGAAGTATTGTAACAATTCTGAATTAAATGTTATTAGTTAACGAGTGACAATATTTTTTCATAATTTTGAAGTAAAAAAATAGGTAACTTTGAATTTTTATAACGCGAAAACTACGTGGAATTTTCAAACGGGAGTTTTACTATCATGTTTGTATAACTGAGCTCTATACGTTTAATTAAATCAATGAGAATGTCCGTTTATACAGTCCCATAACACACTGTGCGGTAGAAAGAAGAAATTATTTACGGATTGAGAATTGTAATTAACAGCACAAGTAACAAATAATTAATTAGAATAAAGTAGCAGTAGAAGAAGTATAAAGTAGCATTGTTTTTAATACATATCCTGCGATGTACTCTTAAGAGTTAAAACCATGGTCCCTGTATGTGGTGCACTCATACCGATCCCAAGGAACCGTACTTACTCATAACAATAAGACACACTGATGCATGTATTCATGCACTTGACAAATTTATGTCTTGAAACGCTGATAGGGTAAAAAAAATAACGAGATTTGATGATTTGTAAGAATTAATTTATTTTAAAAAGGTAAATAAAGATGTTTTTGGTTTTGTATTTAACAAATTATCAGTTTTATCGGAATTAATTAATTTTCGAATCGAGTCGCACGATATCATTCGATGACTTTGCAAATGCAATACGATGATACGATTACTTTTAAGTTGCGGCAATCACTAAAATTCGCTAAAATGACACTAATGACGTTTAAAAAGTGGCACGCTCGGCTTCATACAATTTTTGACACATGCTGCATCTATCCATATCTGTGGACGCAGCGGATGCGTAGTGGGGCGTTCAACTAGGGTTGCTAATTATTTTTTTTCGAAAATATTATTATAACAGTAGATTAAAGGTCAGAGAAGGAAAATAGACAGTACTTTACAAAAATTTTACAGGTCAGTGTTACAACGCACACCTAAAATGTAATGTTGGCATTTACTTTTGAAAAATACATATATATTTTTACTAGTGATGATGACACTCCAATGCGATGGAGATGTAGCATTAAGTCATAAGGATCGATTGAATGAAGTTCACATCCTGATACAAGGAGGTACTCGATCACGGGCCCTCCTCAAATTAACCACCAAGCTCCTGAAGGTCACATTCTGACACAGACACAGTCAGAAACGAAGGAGGTACTCGATCACGGGCCCTCCTCAAATTGACCACCAAGCTCCTGAAGGTCACATTCTGACACAGACACAGTCAGAAACGAAGGAGGTACTCGATCACGGGCCCTCCTCAAATTGACCACCAAGCTCATGAACTTGACCGAACAGCTCGACATGACGCTGTCGGCTTGTTATCTACCAGGAGATGGGATTGCAGACCGGGCCATAGGCACGGTATCCCAGACCACCTGTAACATCAAAGGGTCGAGTAGTACCCAGGTGGAATCTATTAGTACCCCAGGCCGCGGAGGCCATACTCAGTGTATGGGGAGTCGCAGACAGAGACTTGTTTGATTCCAGTTAGAATCCATTAGTACCCCCGGCCACAGAGGCTATATTCATTATGTAGGGGTGTCCCAAAATAAACTTATTGGCTTCCAGGGCCACGGCAGTAGTATTAACTATGTTACACTGGACTCAAAAGATGGATGTTAAATATTAAATAAAATTATACTGTTTGTGTTCCTTAAATAAACAAGTAAAATTTTAATTGAAAATTAGCTAATAAATAGTATTATCCATCTTTTGTACCACATTAAGGCAAATAGATCAGAACTCTGATTCTTTATGACGCCCTTCAGCCGTCTCTGGGATTATCAGCTGGATGAGTGTTTTCACCTCCCAGCTACAGACGTTACCATACTTGAATGGCAGACGGAACATACATTCTAATAACATCGGCCCCAGTGCTAATAAAGGATCTGTTAGAGACCCTAGTCTACAACAAGTAGATAAGTTATCTCTCCAAAATTTAAAATTGGTGGTGGAAGGAGCAATCATAAGATGCATTATGTGGGTCAATCTCACAGCATTGACCACAAGTTACCAATTGGTAGTGATGTGGTAGCCAGTGGCGGCGTAGCATGGCTTGGCACGCGGGGCGGTCCGTACCCCCCATATATATCCGCCCCCCCGGGGGCTATGGCACCCCAGAATGGTCTGGTCTGGTGCCCCCCAGGATTTTTGGGTTACCGATTCGAAGATGAAAGATGTTTTACGCCGTTACTGTAGATAGCGCTGCTGTTAGCCAAGCTGTTTTTTACAGCAAGAACTTGCAGTACAAAACTGATACTTAGGTCAGTTGTATCTACCTTTACCTTTTTGTACATCAGTTCCTTAAGGCCATTTCAATTGCAAGGCCAAGTACACCGAGATCACCGGTCTTTAATATTAAATTACTGGAATTAATTTGACTGGTTGCCGGCTGCTGGACTTTCTTCTAGCATTGAATTTTACTTGATAAACAGCTTTCATTCTTCTTCTTGCTTCAGATCGAAGAATCCATGATCTCATTCCTTTGGACACATTACAGGATTACTTTTTGAAGTATCAGAATATGATCACATTGTGACATTGGCGTATCTAGGGTTGTTTTTCGGGGGGGGCCCAGAACCTCCCCGCTATAGACATGACGTCAGCATTTTGGCTGATATTTGGATCTGAATCTGATTCAACCACCTACAGACTGTCTCTGACTGCTAAGCACCCAGATGAACGCATAATTATGTCCTGTAGTTTCATATTAGTGAGCTGATAAAGACTTCATTTTAATGGAGACCCCAGAGTTATGTGTGAAATTTGTTTATTTCCATAAACAATATGATAACGCCTGTTTTCCAGGTCAAATATTACAAATTGGATTAAGATCATTTTTAGTGAATAATTACTTCTCCAAGAAGTGCAGTGAATATTTGCTTCTCCATGAAGTGTTTGGTCTGCAGTAACATCCAGATACTGGCTGGACAAGAGAGTAGTTGATAAGACCCCCAATATTTAATTGGAGGTGGGGGTATGTATACCTTTATGAAATATTACTGCAGACCTACGAAGGAACAATAACATCTTGTATTTATGAGTTTATAATTTTACAAGCATGTTATTAATAGTTAATTGTTTAATGTTATGTTATTCATAACAAGTTTTTAGTAATGTTTTAATTGTTCAAGATGAAAACATGTTTATGTTTATACATATTTATATTTTCAGATGGGGAGATCTTACTATTAACCTACCATAAGTACCAGAATGATTTTATTGGTTGATAAGAAGTTAATGACATAATGTTGATCTCAAGGAGATGTCCTAAATAATTTGAGTTATTTATCCTAAAGACTGGTTTTTTGTTTCATAAGTTTCTTATTGGTTCGTCTGCTTCTCAGAGAGTACAATAAGTTGTTTAATGTATTATTTTGTATTGTGATATTAAACTTCTTTATATTCTTTCATTCTTAATACATTTTATATCACATAGCGTTTGTGCTTGACACCAGCAGATAACAAACAGGTCTCAACAGAACGCTGTGTTTTATTAAGGCACATAATAGAACTGTTTTGCATTACAACAAAACAGTTATTATGTGTAGAATAAAACACAGCGTTCCAGCAAGTGCTTGCTGGTGTTGGACGACTATGAAATGTCAAGTTGACAGATCACCAATTTCCATAGAAAGTGGTGCCAGCTGGTGTATGAAGAAGGTAAACTAGATGATAAAGCAGAGACAATTGAGAATGTTACTAGGTATGCAAAATCACTTGAAACCTATGTTACAGTTAAGCTTTTACATTTACAAATACATAAGTTTTTATTTCATTCAAAAATACCCAGTAGTTATGATTTTATAGGCATTCAAAGTTCGCTTAAATATTGAGTCCCGCCGACGGTCACGTGACCCCGCGTGACGTACATTCACAGCGTCCGCTCACTAGAAAACGGATATAAACATACTTAAATAATTTTTTTTTGTAAATACAAACTTATTATACATATTAACACCCAGACCCATCACAGAAATTAAAATTGAACCAAACCCAAACTTGATGCGATTGTGTCGTTTTATTGCGAATTACCTTCCAGCTCCATCATTAGACCCCGATTACTATATAGAATTAAAATACTCATCAATACAAAACGAACGAGCCCAAACTCGATGCATTTAAGTCGGTTTATTATAGAGTTCCTATGGCCACCTTCCAGCTCCATCATCAGATCAGCTCCATGTCATCATAATATTGCATGGTCATCCAAATCACATGTGTTTGCGAAATTTCAGCTTAATCGGTTGCCTGGAAGTGGGTCTTAATTCAGTTTGCAAGATTCCACCCATACAAATATGAGCCAGTCGTTGTAATATGACGTCACGCGCATAAAATGGCGGGCCGGCCGCCGCCCGCACTTTTAAAATTCAATATCTTGGAAACTAATTAACGTATCGAAATAATTCTTTCACGTGTATTTTTTATTTTTAACAGAGAATACAGAAAGCTAAAAAACAAAATTAGTGAACATTCTTCATTGGTAAGTTTTCTTATACCATAGACTAAAATTAGGCAAAGATCATAGACAGCTCTCTCAACAGAACGCTGTGTTTTATTCTACACATAATAACTGTTTTGTTGTAATGCAAAACAGTTCTATTAAGGCTGGGTTGCACCATCTTACTTTAAATTTAACAAACGTTAAGTCTGTCAACTCCATGCAAAAAACGTCGGTTCTGGTTATAGTCACTGTCAAAATAAAGGTGGTGCAACTCAGCCTTAGTTATCTGTGGTAAGCTTTTTGGCGGGAAATGGAAGCGTCATGTTTGACAGTTTTGTTTTATTTTTTTAAATCTACGTCTGCGCTGCACGGCACAAAGATTTGAGATTTAGGATTAAAGTCAGTCCTTAAATAACGTTAACTCCTTCGCGTGAAATTGTTATTTAATTTGAAATGATTCCTCATGAATATGGTCTCTAATTCCTATTCAGGTCTGCATCCCGCTCCAGAACCAGGTCAGGTCACTACGACTACAAGCTGGACGACAAACACAGTCGCCGCAGGAAGAGGCGCTGCCCCGACTGCAGTCTTTGCAACTTCGAGCAATAACCCAAAAACATGATACCTCAACTGGACAACAGATGGCGCTTTTGGAACCGCTGGCGCTACTAAAAATGCCCATTTTCACTACTAGATGGCGCTGTGAGTGCCTGTTTTTACTAACAGATGGCGCTACTTGAATGCCAGTTCGCACTAATAGATGGCGCTATGAATGCCAGTTTTCACTAATAGATGGCGCTACTTGAAACTTACTCCCACCGATAGATGGCCTCTTTGAAAACTATTTGCAACAATTTTGAATTTGTGATAGCAGACAAAAAAATCAAGATCAAAATGATTTTTGTTTCATGAAGCTTGCCAAATCGAATATTTTGTAATAATTATTGTTTTTATTGTGGTATTTATATTGGTAACATTAAATTATGACAAACTGAAGTCTTTTTTTTTATTATTAAATTATTAGATAAGATTTGGTAAACTAATTTATTAACTAATCAAAAGACGAATCATTGACGGAGTTGTCTTCGGTTTCGCCGGTAGGTTGTGCTTGTACGACGAGAGCCGTGAAAGGACAGCACACTTCGTCGTCCAAGCAGGGGCTGTAACAAAATAAGAACTTTATTAACTTGCGACTCGTCTCGCTCGGGCTCCAGCTTCCCGCGGATATAGAGTGAAATATAAACTAACACAACATTATAAAAAAAAACCGTCCCCCGGACACGGCCTGAGCCGAGGTCCGAGCCTACCGTGGCGCCCTCAGGCCGCGTCCGTAGTCCCCTCGATCGATCGGGCCCACTAGAGTGAGCCCGCCGTAGGCTGGACTTTGGTCCAACACCGCGGTGGGCAACCCTCTAGTTGGTTTCGCCACTGATCGGGCGCCTTATGCGCTCGATACGGCCCGATCGCGAACGTCGGTCTGCGACCGACGCGGACGAGCCTGGGCTTCGCTTCGCGAAGCCCACACTCGGCCTCGTCGGCACGCGCACCGACGATCGCCAACGGCTAGAGTACCTTCTGTACTCGCCACTCTGCCCGGTGAAGCTGGAAAAGCTCCTCAAGCTACCAGCGCGCGTCCATTAAAAAAAAAAAAAAAAAAAAAAAAATAACAAATCGGACTGAGGCATGAAGCTACAGATAAAAATGGAGGCCACACTCCGAATACCTACTTGAAGCACAAACTAAGTATCACTATCTCGCTCTCTGTGGGCAGACTCGCTCTTTCTAAATAAACAAAAAATATAAAATTGCTCAAATTCAATGAAACCAATGTAAAATCTTTATTTCTTGACATAGGTATCATTAAAAATGATAAGTGTAATTAGTGGTAAAACGTTTTAGGAAGAAATTACTGTAAAAAATGTGAAAAATGTTTACAATGATCCAATGTCGGAAATCACGAAATAAACACTTACGCGTGGAATCTTATGTCACTTCCAGGACACCACGTACTACCGCAACCACGCACTACAAAATTTTGCACCAATTCTTGTGATAAAACAATGATTATTTCCTGTAAACAATCTCAAACAAAATTAACTGCTTAATAAACAAAATAGTAAACAACCTCCATGATGGGCCGGATTGGGCCGATGTTGCCACATGGTACCGATTACCCAGGAATTGGGATTGTAATTCCCTGATTCGCCAACACATTAAGCCTAAATGGCCGACAATTTCGTGATTTTTTATTTAACTAGGTAATCTTAGTTTCAAATATTAATTATTTATTTGTTTAACTTCTGATTTGGTTAGTGAATTGGCTATTTCGAAGAATTTACAAGGAGATTTAAATCAGAAGATAGCAATACTACAGTTCACACTAAAAAGAGAGGTAGGGCCGCAGAGAGCGAGATAGATATAAGTAGGTATTTGACTCAAGTTTTTGTTCCAACTTTGCCTTCCATTTTTATCTTTAGCTTCATGGACTGAGAGCCATATTGACGTAACCTGTCTGTTTAATCTGTGGTTTAGTTGTCAACTGTCTGTCAGTGTCACTTTCAGTCAATGTCACTTATTTGTGTGTTGTTTTTTCAATTTCTCCAAGTTTCGTGTCGATTTTTAAAGCAGATTTCAAAACTAATTTTGAATTAATAAGTCTAAAACCACAATAACAATGTCCACAGCTACTACGGACAACGAGGACGTGATGATTGTGGACAATAATGATACGGCTTTACTTACAAGTTTAGGCGATTTAGCTGGTAAGTTATTCTTCTTAAAAATCTCATAAATTATCGGCTTATTGTCTCCAAGTCTCGGTCAGATCTTTTACAAAAGCTGCTCTTTAAATTGCGTGGATATACCATGACGTGTTATTATTTTTCTGTATGGTATTTCATAATTTAACTTCGTACGCGTGGACCCTGTTTTACCTCTTTAGGGGTGGAGTTTCGTAAAATCCTTTCTTAGCGGATGTCTAAACCCTATAAGGAACCTACCTGCCAAATTTCAAGTTTGTAGGTGTTGTAGTTTCTGAGATTTCGTGATTAATCAGTGAGTGGTATTTTGCATAGATTTAGGCTGTATTTTGAGATAAAACATGCTATAATTGCTTTAGAATATGTTGGGAAACTTATCCCCGTATTCACAAACGATGCTTGCTTAAGTGAAGCAGCAAATCAAACGAATAGGGCTCTGTGATCGGTTTGTGTGTCACCCTGTGCGTCCATACCTCATAGTAATGTTTGTGAATAAAGGCATTAGTGGTAGTTAGTAGGTTTATACTTAAGAATAAGAATAAGAATACAGTACATATAACATTAAACTACAAGTTATGCTGAAGAGGCGTCCGCTCAGCTATATTCGCGACATAACAAGCGCCATGTCGAGAAGCTGGTTTTCAGCGGGAACCAACACGATGAAGATTGCGGATTGCGCGCCCTCTTGACCGGGACCATATTGAGGCTACCAGTCAAGAAGGCGCGCAACAGGGCGCTTAAGGACTCAAATGTAATGGGACTTATCCTAATTCCCACCACATTTTCCCATCACTGTAACTCCTATACAGGCAGTTTAATATACAGCAGGGGTGGCCAACTTGATTAGACAAGATCTACTGTTTACTAACGAAACACTGGGCCATCTATCACTTTGAAACTTAAATGAAATAGCATAGTTTAGTACACAATCATGTAGTATTTTTTGCCTTGCCACAATTGACTGGACTAAAATCTTGAGATCGACCGGCTACCGCTGAAACTAGCATGGCCTCCAATGAGCCCCAACCAGTAAAGGTTGAGTAGTCCCAGGGGTTATCTAACTGTCTTGGAATCTGCAACGAATTTAATCAGAAGAAATAAGAGGAGTTCAAATTAGAATCACCTCTCATAGTAAACTCATAAACTTAAATCTTTAGGGTTCAATTACTTCATAGGAATTATAAAAAAACATGTTATTTTTGCAAGTAGGCTTATAAAAAGCACTTTTACACGTCTCAGTATTAATCCTCATTTCAGTCATAGGACGTCCACTGCTTAACATAGGCCTCCCCCAATAATTTCCATGTTAATCGTCGGGGTATGTTAGCTACTTTAGTTCGTTTCCCCTACCACTGCTTCGAGACAATAAAAAGGGCAAATGCTAAGATGAAGCAGTGCAAGAAATTCAGTCACTATTGTCAGCCACCTTTTCAAGGGTTTACAGTCTTTAAAATATTACATAGTTAATTAACATTATTTCTCTTCTTTACAGAAAAACCTCTCATAATGCTGTTTCTACGTCTAATAGGAAACGATACGAAGCAAAATACTGTTTTAACTAACGCCCAAATAATAGACATACTACAAAAAGAGTTTGAAATGGACATCGTGTACACACATGAATTGGAAGTAGAGATCTACCTGAACCTACTCAAGCGTTTCTTAAAAGATTGGCCTCAATGGGACGAGTTTGACTTCGACATAAACATATTGAAAGACCAAAAAAATATCGCCAAAATGAAAGATATGCTGCAAAGTAATTACGGAAGCCTCAAAAAGTACCTGCAGTCCATGTTAACGGCAGTCGATCCGATGCTCAAGAAAGTTATAAAAGAAGTAAATGAAAGCACTGTCAGAGAACCGACGACGACGTCAAACGACGAGGTGGCAATCGAAGTTAAATGCACAAGGCAACAGCTGAATGAATTGTTTTTCAGGCGGCCGCATCCGGAACAAAATAACACCATTTTCAACATTGAGCTTCCTTCGGAGAAAATCAGGTTGCAGCCTGTCGCTGTCCAATCTATTTTGAATTGGCCTGGGATACGAATAAGCATTTCGATTCCTGGATTAATGTACAAGCGAGAAATCAAGATGCCGTTAAAGCATTTATTGATCAATAAAAAACTAAACTACCCTCCTCCACCACTACAGGAGGCGAAGACAAATTACCAAGTCCGGACAGCCCGAATGACCAATCATGGTCATGTAGACGTAAAAACGTTCTACGATATAATTCACAGGATTGGCAACGGGAAATACCGCAACCAAGACCTTATGGATAAAATTTGGATGCTGAGTGCATTGATCAAATCTGACCTAGAAGAAGCGCCGAAATATATTTACAGTCCGTCTAGCTACCGTCAGAATTTGAGCAAGTATCCGTATAAGAGATTGTTGTGTGCCGAAGTGAACTCAGATTCATTTTCTTCTAATAATTACGATTTGGTGCTTGAAGAGTCGGGAATACCTCAGCTTCAATACCATTTCATAAGGTTCAGCGACCCTGAGCTTGAAATAACTCAAGATGCGTCCTTTTTAAAACTTGAGTGTACGTTATGCGAGTGCATTTTCGCTGGGGCTTATATGTTTTCTATGATCCAGGCGCACTTTGAGTTCCATCGGGGTGAGAAAGATTACCAGTGTTCAGGTTGTCACGTTGTGTTTTCTATGGAGCAGTTGACGGCGTCAAAATGGCGGCATGTGTGTGATCATGAACCTTCAAAGTGAATAAACAAGAATACAGTGATTTTAATTAAAATGTTTTTATTTGCAAAATCCACAATCGCCCTTTTTCCTTATCGCGACTTTTTCCTTTTGAGATCAAATTGTGATAATCTGCATCCATATTTTGAAATCACTACGCCTAGCTCGGCGACGCGTACTATGATGTAATAAACAACCCGGTCGAGTTAACTGGCGCCTGTGACGTCACATCAACGCTCTGGGACGAACGCGAGGAAGTGTGCGAGTCCAGACAGTTTAACTTCCCCCAGGGACAAACTTGACCTACTTGCCATGGCTGCTACCAACCGGGCCGCGATGTGGAAACCATTGTGGGAGGCCTATATTCAGCAGTGGACGTCCTGTGGCTGAAGATGATGATGTTTGACCTTCACTGGTTGGGTTTTTATTAGCGGTCAAGCTGTAGATTCTGGCTACACAGGAGTTGCAGCGGTGGGACGAGAGGTTAGTTTTACAGGGTAATCGAAACCGCACAACCATTGTGTACGCGATGTGTGGTTTATCTTCCTACTCCAACCACCTCAGATCCTCCCAGAAAGCAAGCAGCTTATCTAGGTCGCTACAGGCCTCGATGCTGGTGATGGGAACGAGAGGTGGGAATACTCCCGTGATACTGACCTGGTAAAATCATGTGGCAGTGGGCGGGGCACATAGCTCGTAGAGCTGATGGCTGCTGGGGCAGGAAAGTTCTTGAGTGGCGACCACGAGCCGGAAGACGTAGCGTGGGCAGGCCTCCCACTACGTGTACCGACGATCTGGTGAAGGTCGCGGGAGGTGCCTGAATGCGAGCGGCGCAGGACCTGTCTTCGTGGAAATCCTTGGGGGAGGCCTTTGTCCAGCAGTGGACGTCTTTCGGCTGAAACGAACGAACGAACTGACCTGGTGTACCATTTAGGCTTGTACAAGCTCAGGTCTATAGGTCCCACGCTGTGGTCGCAGTCCTGTCTCAGAACGCAGACGCCTTCGACGCGCTTCGCAGTCGAGCAATTGCGTGGGGGCGGCGGTGGTGACATGGTTGTGGCTGGAAGGAAAGATTAGATAAGTACAAACTGGTAGAGTTAACTGCGCATCTGGCAGCCGTGACGTCACGTCGACGCTCTGCCCCCCTAGACAAGTGGCACTTGCGGGAGGTATTCCCATAATCACAAGGTCACAATCGGGGGAAGATGACACGATTCCCATCTTGGTAGTTCTTACCCCATCACTGTACAAGTACTTGTGGTGAACCCACTCATAACAAGCATTTATTTTAACTTGGTTCGAGGGATTTCACAACCTCGTTGTGGATGAAAATAAACCTTCGAAATCAAAAGAAACCTTACTTTCAATTTCTTCAGCAGAGGTCACAGTTGAGGGTGGTTCAGCTTCTGTAGTGACGGCGACTGACCGCGACACTAGCGCCAACAACAAAACTGCCAAACTTCTAGAAAAAGAAATCATGAAGCTGTTTGTAGTCCGTCCTATTTAAAAAAGAACACTAACTATGAGGAAACAAAATATTATGATAACTATTAACTAGGTACCTAAATTAAGAATACCTAAGTATAATAATAATTTAAATGATGCTAACCAAATAATCTGGAAAACCACGCAGCTTTTTCCTCGATACGACTTTTCCTTCTGTTTTTTATACTGCAACTTTTAAGCCCCCCCGTAGACTACGGAATACGGATTATTTTCGGCTGATAGCTTGATCGGGCTGTTAATCAGTCAATATAAACAAAACTTAACTATCTTTTAGAGATGAAACGGATAGTTGTTTGGCCGGATACCGGATACCGGCTATCCAGCCTAGCAGCTGGCCGGATATCCGGCGGCCGGATAGTTGGCCCATTGTCTCGTTGCATGTCGTGACGAGTTTAGCGCCGCACAGGTGCTACGAACGCGACCAGTGGGTCTATTAGTAGACTAGACTAGTCGCACTTTTCGAAAATCGAATCAGTCCGAACGGAATGTCAGATTTTGCAACTTGTCTAGGGGCGATTTCGGTTGCCATCGTGTGATTAAATAGCGAAAATTAAATTAGTTTACTTGCGTAATCTGACTGAACTGCATCATGTCATCAGACTATTAGTGAAAAAAAGATCGCCTATTTTAATTGGCAATATTTCGACATTAACAGATTTTACTATTTATGTATTCGTTATTAGAGTGAATAGCCCAGAAAAAGAAATTAGTATTTTGAAAGGCCTTAATATGGTATACTTGATATAATTTTTGGACTTTAAATAAAAGCCGTCATTATTAGCCAGCCATTTTATTGATATTTTCCTCAAAGATTAATGTATTTAATTTTATAATAGGAATTTGTCGTACGTTTTTAATATCCGGTATCCGGCCGGATAGTGAGTTACTATCCGGTATCCGGCCAGATAGTAAATTTAGGCCGGATATCCGGCCTACCGGATAGTTACCGGATATCCGTTTCATCTCTAATCTTAAAAACATTATAAACCCACCAAACTGTCGGTCAATAAAAAGTAAGCAAGTTGCAACTCACACACGGTCACAGAAACCATTTAATAGTCGGTAAGTAAGTAATTATATTATGTGCATAGTTTCATCTAGTATGTAATCTTGTCTCGTCTAATTGATATTGTATTAAGTCATTACATTAATAAATACTTATGTAGGAATGCACTTAAAGACAGTTTGCACGCGATGTGTACCTACCTATGCAAATTCTTCGGAAACATAATTTGCTTGCGAGCGGATTGTATCTTTGTCGTTATGTGTTTGATTAAGTATATTTGCAATACAATTTGCAATATTTACATAATTTATACTCGTATTTACATGAGTGGGTATAACTATAAGGTAGGTAATTTTAACTAAGTTATGCACTCGCACTACTTGCGGGCTACAATAATATTGTCAGTAAGATAAGTAGCCTCTCGTAAAAGCAAAAAGAACTACGTCAAACACAACAGGAAAATAAGTAGGTAATTGGTTTAATTAAAGCTTAATATACGGACAATACTTAAGTAAAATGATCTTGTAAGTTTAGTAAGGTATTATTAAAATAACACGCGTTAATCCAAAATGTTTGTGCATACTTAAGTCTTACCTAGGTACTAGGTTAAAATCCACAAAATAAGGGTTCCTTGTCAGGACTAGGACTACGGAACCCTGAAAAGTTGCCTTCTCTTAGCATGTCCTAGCCTAGATTCTACTTATGTAGGAACTATCTCCAAAAGTGCTGAAATCTCAATTTCCGTGTCCCACGGCCCAACTAAGAATTGAACCCGTACTTACTTACTTAACTACCTCCTTGTAACACTGCGTACAAAATTGCCAGTCTTTTGTTAAAACTATAAAAATAGTGAAAAATCATACTTGTGATACTGCGAAAAATCAGATAAGTAGGGTCAGATGTTCAACAATGAAACAATGGTACACAATAAAACACTGCAATATTTCTTAAATGCTGCGTTGCCATATCGTGCACTATATCGCGTAAGGATACTTTCGACAATACCCCGCCGCACCTCAGTTCGTGTCGGCACCACGTGTGAGAAGACGTGTCTGTGGAGCATTATTTATTTTTTTCACCAAAATGTAAATATTTTTGTCGTTATTAAAAGATTTTTGATAAAAATATGGTTGATAAATTTATATTTTTCATGATTACCTAGCATTACACATATATCATAGACTAAGTGGAACTAAATTATATGTTAAAAGTGTTACAAATTAGTGATTTTTTTTGGGGTTATTAAAATAAACCCTATGTAGTCAACAATGAAACAGTTGCATGATGGACACAATGAAACATTGTTTCATTGTATAATACCATATAGCAAACAAAATCTACTGTCCGTGCAAATAATCATTTTTAAGGCTATAAATTACTAGGTTATCCTAAAATTTTGTTTATTTTTCATTTAAGATGGCGCGAACTAAATCTCTAAAGAGGAAGAAAAGTGATCATTTAGGAGATAATATAAGGTGTTATTTTTTGTACTGATCATACTTTACCAACGCATCTAATAAAATCATACAAATACAACCCAAGTGTTTTTAAAAAAAAATTCAGGCTAGTTTTCGAGTAAATCGACAAAGAATGTTTCGAAAAAAATAAAAAATAAATCATCCTTTGAGCGCGGTGAGTATTCGTTTGTACGCACTATCGTAGTAGCCGGCCGAGGGCAACGACCACTGCCACGTGCCGCGCCGCGTGAGTCGGCCATATTGATATCGCTGCCAGTCGCTCCGCGCCCACAGCCCGCGCCGAGCCGCCGATCGGCATGCGGGAGCGCAACAACATAAATAATCGTCCCAGTCCGTCCAATGCGCCCAAACGTATTGCAGTGTATGTGTGGTTTATTACAATGACGCGCTTGATCAATAACAAAACGCAGGTGAAATTATGTTTCGGGCACACTAACTGGCCGACGAGAAACATTGACGAGTCGAAAACCTTCATACCTTGCTTGTTTGGAGCCGCGCAGCGCTTCAGGGAGCGCAGCCGTATCCTGACTTGACGAGATTCCGTGCGCTTCGAGGACGAAGTTCTGGATTTCAATTTCAATCACCGGCACAGTGCTGGCGGTACCCAGATGCAGTGTTCCCAACCCAAATTTTAGAAAATTGGTAGATTATGTGCCAATTGTTGGTAGAAGTTGGTAGAATGTAAAATGCAAAATTGGTAGATCTACCACCTCAACTTAGAAAAAAAATTAAGATTCATAAAACCATGGAATAGAAAGTCACCTTTCACCAGCGTTGCCAGTTTTTTTTTTTCGCCAAGTCGGGACTTTGGTACTTTTTGAGTGAAAATAGCGGGATTCTTCCGTCAGAAGCGGGACATAGTAAAAAAACGTATAATAATCAAAAGTTTCCAAATATTTATCTTTTTATTTGACTTAAAATTACGTTTACGTGACAATAGATAGCAAAAGTAGCCATAGAAAATGTATTTTAACAAAAAAATAATATTTTAAATCAGATTTACTCTTATCGTTAAATTCGTCTTTAGAATAAAAAAAGAAAAAATAAAAGAAAAATCGAAATTAAAAAAGTTTTATTCTTTAGAATAATATTATGGCGTTTCAAACAATAGTCAGTGCCCCGATTAAGGTAATTTTAACGTCTCCAACCAATACAGACGCGCTTCTTCGATTCTGCGATACGGATTGGTCAAAACAGTTGACGTCAACTGTTACGTTGATACGTTGACGTTAAAAATTACTGTAATCTGGGCTCTGGTGAAGTGAGTGTCTCTCTCCGAAAAGCGGGACCGAGCCTGTCCCGCGCGGGACATTTAAATTTGATTAAAAAATCGGGACGTCCCGCCAAAATCGGGACGTCTGGCAACGCTGCCTTTCACACATGCTACATGCTTTAAACTATTTGCATGTTTATTTAAAATAAATCGTCCACCGGCACACTTTAGATCACACCTAGTATGATTTACAATAAAAATATCCTTCACCCTTAGTACTTTCTTGAAGCCAACCTGCAAATTCCTTATCTTTCCCATAATTTTGAATACTTTTGGTCATAGTGCCTTTTTCTTTGTTTTCGTGGCGGAGTTCCTAACCTAGAACTCCGTGTCTCGCTTTCGCTGCTATCAGAATCCATTATTAAAAAGAAACCGCTAATTAATGCAAGCACGGGCACCGTTTAAACGGAGTTTTCGAGGAGCAAAGAAAATATTCATTAAAATCACTCTATTTCGCAACATAGCAAGCTTAACACACACACACACACACACACACACAATCCAAATCCAAACGACACACAGATCATCACAGATGAGAGAGAAATAAATAATTACCACAGACTTTTTTATAAACTTGGCTTCACACGTTTGGGCCACAGACTAAGTAGTGAGAAGAGAACAGGGTGGCTAATTACTGTCGGGTTATAGACGCGACATTGTGGTGATATATGAAAATTAAAAAAATAGGTAGATTTTAGGTCTAGGGTGGTAGATAGGTAGACTGAAGTGAAAAGTGGTAGATCTACCAAAAAATTGGTAGATATGGCATGACTGCCCAGATGCGAGCGCCGCGCAGACGGCGGCTTTTGCGTAAAAATACGGAATGCCTTATCAAGGAGTTGTTGCCAGAGGGCCACGACCGCGACCTAGTTCTATCGATGGTTATTGCGGAAGTCTACCTAGGTACATACCTACAGTGTGATTTGGACAGATGAGTGCTTGTTTACGCGAAAGGGACTTTTTCCGTAAAAAAGTTAGTGCGCGAATTGTGAATACAACATCCGACGTGGTGTCTAGTGAACAGCAAGCAAGTGTGCAGCCCGAAAGCATTACCTCAATTCGATCGTGGCTAGATTAGACAGTGCAAGACAGTGTTTACGTGAACATTCAACAAAGGCTTGACGTTCAAAATGTATTGTGATTAGTGTAATAATAACCTAGGAACTTTAAATAACAACATTCAAAATAGGTAAATGTGTGAATAAGTGAAATCAATGAATCTAAAGTGTGATGGCAAATCATAATTTAGGAATTAAAACCAGGAAAATTGATCAGTGAGTTTTATTTACAACACCTGTTCATATTCAATATTAGGGTGCATTTCCACTGAAGCGAAGCGAAGTAGTAATAGGTATGTACCTATCAATTTTTTATTACGTCTCTAAATAAATTGCGTAGGCATTACGAAACCGTAGATATTGAATTCCAATTTCTATCCTTTTTTAAATTTCTAGTTTAACGCGGATGATTCGCCTCGGTTCGTTGGAAAAGTCCCCCGCTATTACACTAATGAAAATACACTTATTTACCTACTTATGTAGCTAGATTTTGTTTCTCCCAGCGCGTAGTACCTATTAACATGACGTAACATCGTACATACTCACGAGTGATAATTTTTGGTAACGTAGGTTTAGTGTAATCTAACCTTTATGTGTGTGAACGTTGAATGAATGCGCGCGGCCATTGTTCGTACTCGTATGAATGAAATGAGTAAAGAAAGAGAGAGAGGCAGTGAGTGAAGACAGGATGGTTGTAAAAATAATATCTTTTTTTTGTTAGGAAAAGTAAAAACAAAAACTAGCCTGAATTTTTTTTTAAAAACACTTGGGTTGTATTTGTATGATTTTATTAGATGCGTTGGTAAAGTATGATCAGTACAAAAAATAACACCTTATATAAAAAAATATAATAGTAAATAGTAAGGACTTATCTTAACTAGTTATAGGTAATCTGATGAGTCTGATTAAATTTCAATTATTAATAAAACCTTTTGATTGGACTCGGGCATTTTTTATTATTCACTTACTTCATAAATTCAATAAATATGAATCAATCACTCAATTATAATGTCCCATTGTTGAAATTGTAGTGTTTCATTGTGCACATCAGAACGGACACAATGAAACATTTCCAATATGTTTGTTTTTATTGTTTTGCTAATTGATTACAAATTTATTAAAAAAAACATAAATGACATCCGATACCTACCCAACTGAGTTAACTATGTAGCTTCAAAAAATTAGACTTGTATCTGTAAAAACAAAAGGTGTACGAGATATTGAATTGTTAGTGTTTCATTGTTGACACACAATTAATTATTATGTTTCATTGTTGAATTTGAGGTGTTTCATTGTGTACACAACAGTGGACACAATAAAACATTTCCAATTTATGTGAATTTATTTTTTTGCTGATTGATTAAACATCAATTAAAAAAAACGTTAATGCCATCCTATACCCAATAAAATTGCCTACATACCTGTCAAAAATTAGACTTCTATCTATGAAAATAAGAGTTTTATGAGACTTTGAAATTTTAGTGTTTCATTGTTGAACACATGACCCTACGGCAAATTATTTCCAATATTTGCTTACAATGGATGTTTTGCATAAATCAATACTTAAGATTGGTATAATAAGTAGGTAGTACCTTGACCTAAGTAAAGTCGTCTTTTACGAGTTACAAATGTTTCCAGTGTCAAATAATTTATTGTAAAGAATTCACTACCTACCTAATTAATTATTCTTATTTGAAGTCGGTTAAAAATTACGAGTAGGTACGAACCTCTGTCTTAAGTAGCTCAGATCGAAGAGTAAGTAGTCGCCTGGCAAGCGAAAGGTCGTGGGTTCGATTCCCGCCTTAGGCAGTTCGATTTTTTCAAGTTTAATTTACTTGTCTTATTAGACTCTTCTTACTAGACCGAATCTTTAATTAAGTAACTAAGTAAAGATAATGGAAGCCGTAAGTAAAGGATTCCCCATCTGAGAATCAAATGTTCATACACACTAGACCTTAGAGTTGTTTATCTAACTTCAGTTTACGAGTTCAAGTTCAAAAGTGTATCTAAAGTACAGTCGACCGCACAATATCTATCAGTCTACAGTTTGTAAAGAAATAAGTAGGGCTTGTTCCTGCGGAGACACCTCGTTTTTTGCAGGATCAATAAACGTTCACAGTTTCACACGAAAATCTTGTAGTGTCCCGCGAAAATCCTTTGAAAAAAAGGCTGAGTTGCACCACCTAACTTTGACCGTGACTACTTACTTATAACGTTAACCGGTGTGTTTTGTATGGAGTTTGACAGATTTTTGATGTTTGTCAAGTCAAAGTTAAAGTAAGAAAGCTTTAACAGGTACATAAGTAAATAAACTTACAATAAACGAGACGCGTCCATCCTGCACGGTAGAAATCACAACACTAACGTTGTCACAAACAAATAAGTAATTATTTATGTCATTAGAAAACCAGATCATCGAGCGGATTTAAGGAAAAATTCAAAGATTTGAATAAAACAATACCCTTGTATAACTCCGAGGTATTGACCGATGGCATTATGTTTTGGCGATTTTAATATGGATCTCAATCGGTGACCTACGTTTTGCTTGAGGTCATCAAAATAAATGTGTGTTAGTTTGTATCTTCAAAAGGTCAGTGCATTGATAGAATCGATTGGTTTTTTAGATTAATTTTCCTGTTTTTTAACCGTGCATTATTTTTTGTCTGTAGGTACTTTATTTATACAAGTATTTTATCCTGCTGCCTAAACTTAGGTGCCTATATACAGGGTGTCCCAGAATGGGTTTTATATTTTTTAGGGATAGAACATTAGTAGAGCTACCTCCCCTAGCAGTTTGATTCACCCATTCATGGACACCCTGTCTAATAAAATGAGTGGGTTGAAAATAAACATAAAACTTTATCAACATAATTTATTATTATTCCAATTATTATTTACAAATTATCACATCATTAATTATTGCGATAAACGAAATACAGACTAGATTTAAATATTACAATCGTACACATACAGCATAAAAATAACTTAAAAATCCAAAAAACTTAATTTCTCAAGCATTAAATTCACAAAATGGAGGCTATCGTTTTGCTATGAAACTAACGCCGTATTCACAAACGACGCTTGCTAAGTGAAGCAGCAAATCGAACGCACAGCGTTGAAAAGCTCTGTGATTGGTTTGTGTGTCACCCTGTGCGTCCACGCGCACTGTGAGACCTCATTGTAATGTTTGTGAATACGAGCGTTAATTTCGAAGCAGAAGCGGTAGGACGACTATCGCATTTGCACTCAAAAGGATGGCGCCACTGTAGAGTAGGGTAATGTCAATTGCCAGTAGTGCCAACTGTTAAGTATAAAAAATAGCCCTCATTCCATTAGAATTCAGAATAACTTTAGTCTGACATAAATCATCTTCATCAGAAATAGCAAGCAGTACACACGGCCACAGTGTTAACTATCCATTTCCGTTTTTGCTCTCGCTCTCATCAATTAATGGTGATTCTTTGCGATAGAACGAGACGACATGACAGGCAATGGGCAGTTAACACTGTTGCCGATAGTACATCATTTTAGATATAAGTGCATGTATAATATAATTCACAATACTGTGGACTTTACGAGATTTGTATTTATTTATTGGATAAGTTAATA
Source organism: Ostrinia nubilalis (assembly GCF_963855985.1). Classification (NCBI taxonomy): domain Eukaryota; kingdom Metazoa; phylum Arthropoda; class Insecta; order Lepidoptera; family Crambidae; genus Ostrinia; species Ostrinia nubilalis. The sequence continues at coordinate 4,386,216 of NC_087117.1, forward strand.
CACATTTTTTTCGCTTTCATAAAATACGATATATTAATATTATAATTGTTTGACTTCAAATATACAGTATTAATGTACAAAAACCAGTAGTAAAATTAAAATGCAATTTAAATAAATGAGTATCTTTGAAAAGACGTCGCATTCATCATCATCATCATCATCATTTCAGCCATAGGACGTCCACTGCTGAACATAGGCCTCCCGCAATGCTTTCCATGTTGATCGATTGGTAGCGGCCTGCGTCCAGCGCTTCCCTGCTACCTTTACGATGTCGTCGGTCCACCTTGTAGGTGGACGTCTCACGCTGCGTTTTCCGGTACGCCGCACGTGACGTCGCATTAAAGACGACGAAATAAAAATAATAGCCGAAGGTACATGAAGCTAAAACAATGCGAAGTTAAACTCTATATCTAGCTGCCGCTCCCATAGCTCAGGCACTGACTGCGTTAAGAGCTGACCTATAGTGAAAACGTATTATAGATCGTTTCATCCACGAAGACGCGCCCCACCATTCTTCCGCTAATGTTCGAGTGTTATCGGTACACGCTAAATCATCCATGAGTGCACACGCACACTACAATAATGCCTTACGGATTGCTCGGACCAAACTCCCCGCACCCCGCGCGACCGAGACCAAACATTGGTGGGGCGCGTCCGAGTGGAAAACGAACTAAGTAAGGTGACATTGGATGACATGTGATTTATACCTCACTATACAGGGTGGAAACGATAAGTGATCTCACTCGATTATTTCTAAACTATACAAGATATCAATAAACTAATTACTGATCCGGAAATTGCTTCACGAGCTCTTTCAAATGGGAAACATTGAATTTTCAGATAGATCCCGTTTATTCTGTAACCTTTGGTACCGTTTGAAAGAGCTCGTGAAGCACTTTCAGGATCAGTAACCAGTTTTTCGATATCTTGTATAGTTTAGAAATAATCGAGATCACTTATCGTTTCCACACTGTAGTTATACGAAGTGCTTGCATCCCATCTAAGAGTTATTAGGAAGCGTTACAAAATTACATTTTGTCTATGCCAGCGGTTCCCGAATGGTGGTCCGCGGAACCCTGGAGTTCCGTGGAAAGGCCGCAAGGGTTCCGTAAAAAATATTATCCCACGTTTCGTGACCGACGTTGTTCGCGCGCACCGACTTGTTTACGCACAAGGGAGGGGCAGAGCGTGCGGGCGGAGTAGTACGGGGGTTCCGCTAGGAAAAGTATAATCAATTAGGGTTCCTTGGCAAAAAAAAATTGGGAAACCCTGGTCTATGCATCCTCATCGTTTCCGCTGTCAGTCGATACCTCACCATTTCCTATGAATACTTCTTCTTGCGACAAATTAGGTATTTTCGCTTTACTATTTATCTGCAAAACTGACGCCATCGCCATTCCTGTCCCGAAACTGTACTCTATGGGCTTCAGACTCTCATCTTCTTTGTCTGTGGATTTGTCTATGGACCTTCTAGTTGGATGATTCTTCTTTCTTGTCGCTCTATGCCTTCTGATGTCTTTTAGTAACGCCAGCTGTTTTTCTTTGTATAACTCATAGTCACTCTCTGATGATGAAGGTGATAATTCCAAGTCCCTTTTGGAGAATTTGTAAGTGCTGACTTGGAATCTATGGTTTGTGTTGACTTGGTTGTTGTCTATGGCCGGACCGGCCTCGATGTCGCTTGTTTCTGACATACAAACTGGATCAAGTTCTTTATCTTTATGTATTTCTAACGCTGGTACATATTTACACCATTTCGTTACACAATAGCCACATTCTTCTTTGGTTAGAGAAATGAGTTTGCTCTTTAAATTCAGTTTGGAGTTGGCTTCGTAAAAAGGTTTGGATATTTCATCTTCGCGTTGATACTTTTTAGTTTTAAACGCGTACTTTTTCTTTTTATCACCTTTGCTTATCCTATAACTTCGAAACAACTTCTTTTTCGGTGGATCCTTTTTAATTTTGGTTATGTAACCTTTTTTCACGATATAATCATCGTAGTTTATTTGTCTGGGGAATTCTGGCACTAAATCCTTCAATTCTGGCATCGTTTTGGCTAACGCTTGCCTTTCTCTCTCCCTCATCACGTCCTCTCTTTTCCCCAGCTTTCTTTTCAGCTCTTTCAGGACAATCTTCGTTGTTTCCTTCTCTTTCTTCCCTGGACCTGTTGTGACGTCATCTGCCGGTGTTGCCACATCATCGTCTTCGGTTTTGACGAAGTAGAACACTTCATCTTTAACCTCTGGTAATTTATCATCAATTTTAATAACATTTTCATCGTCAGTAGGACTCTTTTCTTCAATCCGAACCTCTTTTTCTGAACCATCGACTTTGTTTCTTAATTTTTTGAGCCTAATTTGCGAATTCTGCATTGTATTCAAACATTTAGTGATATCATCAATGATTTCATCTATATCTTTATTCAATACTGTCAAATCCAACTCTTGCTTGTTCAATGCACACGAATCTAAAAACACATCTAAAGCTTCACACTTATTCCCCACAAATTTCAACTCTAAATTCGTTCTGGCAACCCCATTGTGTATGTCACTGTACGCCCAACTATCCAACATGGCCGCCCCTGGTTTTTTAACGACATTTCTGTCGTTATTTCCAAAGTTTCTTAGCAACCTGTACATACGTTCTAGAGCCTCGTAGTTTTGCTTGAATTCTTCGTACAAATGGCTCAATAGGACTGTGTGTATCCAGTAGATTCTTTCGTTGAAGTTTTTGTATATCTTCTGAGCGTGGACTGGCGGTATGAAGTGAGCCATAGCGATGTGTTTTAGCAATGTAGATTGGACTACTAAGAACGCGTGGTGGATTTTCTGTGAACAAAAGTATGTCGTTAGTGTTTATTTAAATATTCACAAAATAAATCAAATGTGAATGATTTGTGTAGTACGTGGTAGTAAGGTTGTCCTTGATTTAAAAATAAAAATGAAACATTTTATTCAGCGACACAAAACAACATCAAAAAAATTAAAACAAAACTAAATAGAATTGGTAATGGCGTGTCACCCTGGATGTGATTTAGGGGACACCCTGTATTTGTCAGAGCCGTATGAAAGCTTGTAAAACCATCTTACCATCAAATCGTTGCCGGCGTCGTCAGCCACCGCCGCCCAAGCGACGTCCGCTCGGAGCCACGGCGCGTTGCCGAGCAGCGCCGCTGATGCTCGCGATAGAAGCAACGCGAGCGATCGCTGCTGACGGCACAGGAGTGCGCGGGTGTTCTCGATGGCGGACGATATTGATCCACTAGGAGAGAGTATATAGTTTTGAGTGGACTCTTAAGACTTCTGCTGGATCAAAATTGCTCAATACTATGCTAATCCTGTTTTAAATGAGCAGCCCAGTGCAAATAATGGGTAAAAAGATAAGCAGCGCTAGCGACGAGGGCTACCGGAATAACACAGCGCTAGTTTTATCAATACGGACGATATTGACACGCTAAAAGAAAATATAGCCATGACAGGACTCTATATAAGACTCAGGCACATTCATAGAGTCTCCTATACTATAACAGTCACGGCGCGTTGCCGAGCAGCGCCGCCGATGCTCGTGATAGAAGCAGCGCCAATGATCGCTGCTGACGGCACAGCAGCGCGCGGGTGTTCTCGATGGCGGACGATATTGACCCACTAGGAGAGAGTTTATAACTTTAAGAGGACTCTTAAGACTTCTGTTGGATCAAAATTGCTCAATACTATGCTAATCCTGTTTTAAATGAGCAGCCCAGTGCAAATAATGGGTAAAAAGACAAGCAGCGCTAGCGACGAGGGCTACCGGAATAACACAGCGCTAGTTTTATCAATGACGGAAGATATTGACACGCTAAAAGAGAGTAAAGCCATGACAGGACTCTATAAAGACTCAGGCACATTCATAGAGTCTCCTATACTATAACAGTCACGGCGCGTTGCCGAGCAGCGTCGCCGATGCTCGCGATAACAGCAACGCGAGCGATCGCTGCTGACGGCATAGGAGCGCGCGGGTGTTCTCGATGGCGGACGATATTGCATGAGCCTCTGGAAGACAGTATGAGAGTAGCTTTGAGTGGACTCTTATGACTTCCATGTTAGATCAAGGCTGCTCAATAATATGCCAATGCCTTGGAGTATGTAAGTGCCATGTGGAGACACTAATCGTGACTGATCAGGATAGAAAGAGTGCCCTAGACATCTTGCCATGAGTGGAGCGAAGAGAGCTCTAGTCTACGAGGATAGATAAGCTCTTTTTAGTGTGAACAGTCTGAATAACTGTAGGGACTTTTCTGACCTAGTGTTTTGAGCCGCTGGGAGAAGAAGTAACCATGAGTAGACGCTAAAAAGACTGAGACTCATGTAGAAGCAACTAGACACAAAAAGTGTCTACGCCTGCGTAGCTTTATAGACACATTCATAGCAGAGTATCCTGTAATATAACGGACTCAGTAGACGCTAGAGTCTAGACTGACAATAAGTCACATTTAGAAGCAACTAGACAAAGAGTATCTACGCCTACGCAGCCTCTAAAGACACATGCATAGCAGAGTCTCCTGCACTATAACAGTCACAGCGCGTTGCCGAGCAGCGCCGCCGACGCTCGTGATAACAGCAACGCGAGCGATCGCTGCTGACGGCATAGCAGCGCGCGGGTGTTCTCGATGGCGGACGATATTGAGCCACTAAAAGAGAGTATAATATAGCCTTGAGAGGACTCTAAAGACTCAGATAGGGGGAGGAGTAGGCGTGAAAGAGTGCGTAATAATAAACCATTGCTTTCTAAAGTGTCAGACTGCAATAAGTTTCTAGAAATGGTATTATCTATCTTTCCAAAAGGGGGAAAGCCATAAAGCGTCTAAAATTTGATTTTATTGAGACTTAGATTAGACGCTATTAAGCCGCTGGGAGAAGAAGTAACCACGAGTAGACGAAAACTGAGACTGAGACGCTAAAGACTGAGACACGTGTCGAAGAAACTGGACAAAAAGTGTCTACGCCTGCGTAGCCTCTAAAAACACTTTAACAGCAGAGTCTCCTGTAATATAACGGAGTCAGTAGACTTTAGACTGACAATAAGTCATATTTAGTAGCAACTAGACAAAGAGTATCTATCTAAGCCTGCGCAGCCTCTAAAGACACATTCATAGCAGAGTCTCCTGTACTATAACAGTCACGGCGCGTTGCCGAGCAGCGCCGCCGATGCTCGCGATAACAGCAACGCCAATGATCGCTGCTGACGGCACAGCAGCGCGCGGGTGTTCTCGATGGCGGACGATATTGACCCACTAGAAATAGAATTGGAACAAACAAAAAACGACGCTAGAGAGATTAATAACCATGAGGGGACAGTAAAGACCAAGGCTGCTCAACACTATGCCAATCAAACCAGGAGTAATGTGCAAAAAGCCTTGGGCACTGCTGCCTGCACAGCAGCGTACGATATGAGGTCTCAATTCCGGACGATAGGCGATGTTGAACCGCTGAAAGAGAATACAGCTACAAGAAGACGCTAAAAACTCGGACATATCCATTGCAGAATCAAACTATGCTACACATAACAAGAATTAAGGGTAAGAAGTAGCTGTGAGAGGACGTTAAAAGAGATTCGCGGATTCGCGGCGGATCGGCGAGCGAGCGCGAACATTATCTACCTACATGTTCGCGAGCGATTTAGCACACTCTTAAGCGGTGTTGCATCACCGCTTATTCCTTTAGGCAAGCAGCGGTTCGGCGAGCGCTCACGAATATTTATTCCCACATTATCCTCGTGAGCATGTTGACACTTAATAAAGTCATAGTCATTTATTTTCTGTAAATAGGCTTTTAAAAGTATTTTTATCACTGCTTCGGGACAATAAATAGGCCAGTGCTGAGAGCAGCGCAAGAAACTCAGTCACCTTAGTCAGTAATTTACACTTACAGCTGAGCATGCAGCGCCGCGTATTCCTTCAAGCATGCGGCGGCTCGGCGAGCGAGCGCTAAGTAATCGCGCATGATCGCGAGCAGGCTCGCGAGCGAACCACGAATGAGCGCCCGGTGCACCGCCCGGATCGCCACTGGTATGCTGACGTAGGCCGCTATGTTGAGCAGTGTGGAGCGGTTGAGGCTGGAACAAATACATATTATATTATAAACTAGAAACATTTTGTACATCTCCTCTGGTCTCACCATCTGTTATTATACGACTTAGTCCAGATTTTGTTAGAAGATTGTGCAATATGATGGTGTCAGCACCAGGAACATTCAGATTAGATTACATAGCGTCCCTTAGCTAACAACACCGCGTAAGTCATTTTTACCAACTTTACAGGAGACGAAAAAAACTGTTTATTTTAAAAAATCGGTGGATTTTTCCTATTGTTACTTATTAAATACTTTATTTAGCGGTTGAGAAATAATTATTTATACTTAATTTGACGATTTACTTTATTTTAACCTATATTTTATGACTTGAGCGGTATTGACTGATATTTTTGTAGAGTTAGGCGGTGTTGTTTGCCGAAATGTAAAGGAATAAGGTATTAATAGATGATTTACAAAGAAAATTTTTATTAAGAATTATTTAAAAAATAATTAAACAATCATTATAACCTATCCTATCGTTAACCTAAATCTGAAGAATCACAGTGTATAGATCAAATATTGTGAGGGGGGGCCTTCAACGCGAAGCTGGGCAAACGAAACGACAATGAGCTGGAAGTGGGGCAATTTGGGTATGGAGAGAGGAACGCACGTGGCTAACTGCTGGCTGGCTTTATGGAGAGGGATGATGAACTCCTTCTTCAGAAAACAGCGAAAGTAGATTTCGCCGCATCCCAATGACGCTATGAAATATGAGATCAACTTCATCTTGTCGACGTAGAAGCATGTTGTCTGTGAGGTCAATTTGGTCAAAACAGGAAGCAATCACCAAATGGTAAGGGGCACATTAAATATAAGTCCGAATCTCGATAGATGTCGACTGATAAAGTCTACACTCCGCCCAGCGTCCATCCAACCCCGAAAGCTCAACTCGAGTTGCAAAATCGTTTCCAATGCCAGGACATTGCAAAAATGTGGAAGAGTACAATAGCAGGTTCTTGGGAATTGTCCAAATGACTGGGTCTAAGGTCTTTAAAACCCGTCGTTTAAGAGAAACAAAAAAGATCTCTGATCTCACCAATAACCTTATAGAAGAGAGACGAAACATGGATCTGCAGTCATCTGAAGATGCTACTCAGTATCGGCGTCTTAACAGATAGATCTCTAAGTCTTTTGACTCGCGACCTACACATATAATAGAGACAATTGAGCATAACAAGGGCTCTAAGGTGTTCGTAAGAGATTCGTCTGTCAAAGCCAACTGACCAAGCTGAAGACCGAGAAGAGCGTCGGGGCCTGAGATATTGAAAGAGGTTGAGAAGTTCTACGGACAATTATACACGACTGTGTTCACACCTGTTACAAATCTAACCGAAGACCCAAGAGCTAGATTGACCCGACACAATACCTAAGATGTCCCGAACGCCAGTCTACACGAGCTTGGAATAGCTCTGGAATAGCTCTAAACAACAAGGCCCGGGTGATAATAGAATTACGGCTCAGCTTTTGAAAGCAGGTAAAATGTCGATGCTAAAGGCTCTTTGGAAGCTGTTCTTTTCCGTCATCCTCGGGGGAAAAACTCCTACGGCACGGCACAGAAGTTTGGTGATACTCTTCTTCAAAAAACGGCGATAAAATCTTGTTGAAGAATTATAGACCCATCTAACTTCTGAACCATGTCTACAAGCTGTTTTCGAGTAATTATGAATCGTCTAACTCGCCGACTCGAGGCCTTCCAGCCTCCTGATCAAGCTGGTTACCAGGCTGGTTAGCAGGCTTTAGTGTCTTAGATCACATACATACGCTGCGGCAGATTATACAGAAGACCGAGGAGTATAATCAGCCACTTTGCCTGGCGTTTGTGGACTATGAGACAGCCTTCGATTCGATTGAAACCTGGGCAGTTGTTTACGCCGTTTATGTCCTGCTTCTTGTAATTGTGCACATAAAAATTCATTACATGAACTCGGAATACTTCAAGAATCAATTCCTTCTCCATCAATAGTGTATTTCACTTGTATAGCTTCCTAAAAGAATTAAAATACAGTTTGAAACACCGCCTAAGTTTGTAAAAAAATATTGTAAACACCGCCTAAGTAAATGAAGATATTTTCTATTATAATTTCCTTATATATTAATACGCGTAAATGATTAAAAATTACATTATTATATAGCTTACCTCTTAATCTTCTATTAAAACTTCTTTCATAGACCTTTTCGCGATAAAACTCACTTAAAAATATAAAAATTACGGAGCGCGAAGGAACTTTACGAGAAATGTATGGCAGACTAACGACTTGAGCGGTGTTGCGAGGCAAACCGACTTGCGCGGTGTCACTAAAATTCAAATTACGGCTTCTTATTGGCTGAAATCTATAACATGTGACCAATGGTTAGACGCGCGATGAGCAGATCTATCCAATGGTATTAAAATGTCAAAACCGCCAAAAATCGACTTAGGCGGTGTTGTTAGCTAAGGGACGATAGGCTATTAATATCAATTAAGAATAGTGTTGGACCGAGGATACTGCCTTGCGGGACACCGTAGTTGCATGGAGCAGACTGTAATACTTATCTACTCTCACAATTTAACGAAGACCTGTCAAGAGTGTACGTACTATGTCTCTAACCCTAATTGTATTGTTATTGTTTGTTTTCTGTAGCTGTGCCTTAAATAAATAAACCCCTGAACTCTCTAGCCGAGCGAATAATAGCGGTATAGATACAGTGTCGAAGGCTTTCTGGGGATCCAAAAATACTCCAACGCACCAATTACCCTCGTCTAGGTACTTCTCGTCTAAGACACTACTTACAATGACTACTTTTGTTCGCGTCGCGTCGTATCGTATCACGCGCTTGTTGCACCTAGGACAATAGTGTTATGGTTGGAAAAATTACATATTCTTATCATAGTACATACTTACTGTTTTGTGGTTTCTTTAATGTGGCAGCAAAATTTGTGGTAGGCCGTTTAAATAGTAGAAAAATGGACAAAAACACTCACTGTCTCGGCGGGAAGGCAGCCACGCATACAGCGACGGCTGTTAAAGACACGGAGTCGGAGTGGCCGTCCGCAGTAACTTGAGTAGATCATTTCTTATCTTAGAGCATTATAATCCTAGGATTCAAAAAAACTCCTGTGTAGCCAGGATCTACAGCTTGACCATCAATAAAAACCCAACCAGTAAAGGTAAAGTTTCTTCTCTTCTTCTTCGTCGCTACACTCATGGTCGTGGTCGTCACACCAGGTCCAGTGGCAAGCCAAAGTTTCTTAAATAAAACACTCACTGTCTCGGCGGGAAGGCAGCCACGCACACAGCGACGGCAGTCAAAGACGCGGCCCCCTCCCCGCCCGTGAGCCAGCCGCCCCGCCCCCCCGCGGCGCTCCACACCGCAGTAGGACAGGGAGTCTCCTGCTCCACTTCTACGCTGTCCTCTCGGAAGAGACCGCTCGCGAGGACTGATATTAGCTTTACGGAGGACGGACGATAGCACATTAAGCTAAACACAGTCTTAAACTGTTGTAATAGAGACTACTTTTGGACAAAAATTAGTCTGATTAGTGAGCGACGTAATGTGACATAATAAAGAGTGACAGAATGCGACCAAAAAAGTACTTCACATGACGCATGACAGGTGACAACGTAGGAGACTAACAAAGACGCCATATTTTCGTACCAGATCGCGTCGTAGCGCGTCGCGTTGCTGCGTTTATTGCACCTAGGACATAATGATGTGACAGTTGACATATTCTTATCCTATTACTTACTGATTTGTAGTTTCTTTAGGATGTAAACTCACGTAGCTGAATCAATTTGTAGAAACACAGATGGCCGTCCATTAAAACTAGAAAATCACATATAAAATACTCACTGTCTAGGAGGGAAGGCAGCCACGCACACAGCGACGGCCGCCACAGATGCGGCCCCCTCCCCTCCCGTGAGCCAACCGCCTCGTCGCCCCCCCGCGGCGCTCCACACCGCAGTAGGACAGGGAGTCTCCTGCTCCACTTCTACGCTGTCCTCTCGGAAGAGACTAATACAGCAGGGCTAACTTAAACACTGTTTACGTATCTATCTGTCACTGTCGCTCATACTGGCATCTCGCTTGTGTGAGAGAGATGGCAACATACGAAACTTCGGATAACTTTTTTGGAGTAACAATCAGTTCTAGTGAACTGAGTCAGTGCCCGAGGTATAGGAGCGGCACGGATAGGGTGACATATTATGACGTGACAGAGCATAATATAAGGTGTTATTTTTTATACTGATCATACTTTACCAAGGCATTTAATAAAATCATACAAATACAACCCAAGTGTTTTTAAAAAAAAATTCAGGCTAGTTTTTGTTTTTACTTTTCCTAACAAAAAAAAGATATTATTTTTACAACCATCCTGTCTTCACTCACTGCCTCTCTCTCTTTCTTTATTCATTTCATTCATACGAGTACGAACAATGGCCGCGCCCGTTCATTCAACGTTCACACACATAAAGGTTAGATTACACTAAACCTACGTTACCAAAAATTATCACTCGTGAGTATGTACGATGTTACGTCATGTTAATAGGTACTACGCGCTGGGAGAAACAAAATCTAGCCACATAAGTAGGTAAATAAGTGTATTTTCATTAGTGTAATAGCGGGGGACTTTTCCAACGAACCGAGGCGAATCATCCGCGTTAAACTAGAAATTTAAAAAAGGATAGAAATTTGGAATTCAATATCTACGGTTTCGTAATGCCTACGCAATTTATTTAGAGACGTAATAAAAAATTGATAGGTACATACCTATTACTACTTCGCTTCGCTTCAGTGGAAATGCACCCTAATATTGAATATGAATAGGTGTTGGAAATAAAACTCACTGATCAATTTTCCTGGTTTTAATTCCTAAATTATGATTTGCCATCACACTTTAGATTCATTGATTTTACTTATTCACACATTTACCTATTTTGAATGTTGTTATTTAAAGTTCCTAGGTTATTATTACACTCAATTACACTAATCACAATACATTTTGAACGTCAAGCCTTTGTTGAATGTTCACGTAAACACTGTCTTGCACTGTCTAATCTAGCCACGATGCTTCCGGGCTGCACACTTGCTTGCTGTTCACTAGACACCACGTCGGATGTTGTATTCACAATTCGCGCACTAACTTTTTTACGGAAAAAGTCCCTTTCGCGTAAACAAGCACTCATCTGTCCAAATCACACTGTAGGTATGTACCTAGGTAGACTTCCGCAATATCCATCGATAGAACTCGGTCGCGGTCGTGGCCCTCTGGCAACAACTCCTTGATAAGGCATTCCGTATTTTTACGCAAAAGCCGTCGTCTGCGGCGCTCGCATCTGGGTACCGCCAGCACTGTGCCGGTGATTGAAATTGATATCCAGAACTTCGTCCTCGAAGCGCACGGGATCTCGTCAAGTCAGGAAACGGCTGCGCTCCCTGAAGCGCTGCGCGGCTCCAAACAAACAAGGTGTGAAGGTTTTCGACTCGTCAATGTTTCTCGTCGGCCAGTTAGTGTGCCCGAAACATAATTTCACCTGCGTTTTGTTATTTATCAAGCGCGGCATTTTAATAACTCGCACATACACTGCAATACGTTTGGGCACATGGGACGGACTGGGACGATTATTTATGTTGTTGCGCTCCCGCATGCCGATCGTTGGCTCGGCGCGGGCTGTGGGCGCGGAGCGACTGGCAGCGATATCAATATGGCCGACTCACGCGGCGCGGCACGTGGCAGCGGTCGTTGCCCTCGGCCGGCTACTACGATAGTGCGTAAACGAATACGCACCGCGCTCAAAGGATGATTTATTTTTTATTTTTTTCGAAACATTCTTTGTCGTTTTACTCGAAAACTAGCCTGAATTTTTTTGAAAAAACACGTGGGTCTTATTTGTATGATTTTATTAGATATGTTGGTAAAGTATGATCAGTATAAAAAATAACACCTTATATAAATCTGAAGTCTCGCTGAAGTTTGACGTCACAAAAACACTCTTAATGCAAGAAATTACTGTTACTTACACTCGATAGAGAGATACTCGGTAATAGAGATGCGCACGCGCAAATTACTTTAATATCGACAAAAGACACTCGAGTGACTGCTAATATGGCTGTCATGTATTAATCTGTGGAACTTTTTACTTTTAAATGTCAATGTCAATTCACATGTTTGTTTTGAGGTTAGGCCACTTGATTTCCGGCTACCTAGCCAAATATACAGCTCTCACAATAGTCACCGTGTTATCATTATTTTCGGACATAATAGTGGCGACGTATGGTTAAAACAGTGAACAATGGATACAAAAGCAGTGAAATTCGATGTGTTCAACCCTCAGACTGACAATTGGGACATTTACTTAGATCGGTTAAAGTTTTGTTTCGAGGCTAATGGCGTCATATTGGACGCGGCAAAAAGGGCTAATTTTGTGACAGTGTGTGGTGCGCGTGTGTATGAGACATTACTTGCGTTAATTACACCGAGGAAAGTTTCTGATTTGCCTTTCAGTGAGATAGTGACTGTTCTTACAAGACATTATAGTCCAAAACCGAATGAGATTTCGGTGTCGTTTAAATTCTACAAACGTGATCAAGGACGTGGTGAATTAGCGTCAGACTATATCGCACAATTAAGAAAATTAAGTTCGGGGTGCAATTTTAATGACTTAGAACGAATGTTACGCGACAGACTTGTGTGCGGTATGAGTGATAGCAAATTACAGTACGAACTGTTAAAACGTGACAATTTGAGTTATCAAGACGTAGTGGACGCCATGTTATCATCGGAAAGTGCCGGACGGGACGTGCGCATGATTCAAGACGCTGCGAATGCGGCGTCGATGCCCACCACAACAGCGGCGCCCTACTTTGAGCAGCCCGTAGCGGAGCCGATGGACGTAAACGCGGTTCAAACGAAAACAACTCGTCTATGCTATCGTTGCGGTGATCGTCACCCTGGAGAGTGCCGTTTTATCAATGCAATTTGCCGGTTTTGCAAGAAAAAAGGACATCTAGAAAAAATCTGTTTAAGCAAGAAGAAGAACAGTCGCGATGTAAACTTCACTAGTGAACCGAGTGATCGTTTGAACGGCATCTACTGTGTGCAAAGTACTAGTCGCACACCGCCATACGAGGTTGACGTATTACTGGCGGGTGTCCCAGTCCGCATGCAGGTGGACACGGGCGCCAGTTTCTCCATCATCAACGAGTACACCTGGAACGTGTTGCGCTCACGACTTGCGCGCGACGCACTACGCCCCGCATCACTCACTTTACGCACTTGGACGGAGACACCGGTTCAATTGCTGGGACAAGTCACTTTGTCAGTTTGCTATAAAAACAAGGAGCAGAATCTATGTATTATAGTAGCTAAAGGAAAAGGACCTAACCTTCTGGGTCGTGACTGGTTGACGCCGCTTCACATATCATTAAATATCAACTTTGTTTGCGACAACAAATTGATAGACAAGATTATATCAAAACACCAAGAAGTTTTTCAAGATGGATTAGGTACATATCGTGGTAATCCAGTCAAGATACATCTGAAACAAGGTATGACACCTAAATTTCTGAAAGCTCGGCCGGTACCTTTTGCAATAAAAGACAGAGTAGAACGTGAAATAGACAGACTGGTCAAAGAAGGAGTATTAAGACCAACATCTTTCTCCGACTGGGCTACACCAGTAGTGCCAATAGTTAAGAAAACAGGAGAGATTAGATTATGTGGAGACTATCGCAGTACTGTAAACGCAGCTACCGAATCAGACACTTTCCCCATGCCCACATCTAATGAGGTATTTGCAACCATAGCCGGAGGGAAATGTTTTACAACTCTAGATTTAGACAGAGCGTACACACAGGTGGTAGTGGATGAAGAAACGTCAAAACTTCTCACACTCAATACGTGCAAAGGACTTTACACAGTACATCGCTTAGCTTTTGGAGTTAAAGCATGTCCGGGAATTTTCCAACGCCTTATGACATCCTTGTTGGCAGGCATCCCTGGAGTTGCAGTCCTGATTGATGACATAATTGTCTCTGGTTGCTCAAGTATGGAAATGGAGGCCAGACTGGACACAGTTTTAGACCGAATTAAACGTGCAGGACTACGACTTAACAAGACCAAATGCAAATTTGCCAGAGACAGTGTAGAGTTTCTAGGCTTTAGAATAGACTCAGAAGGCATTCACCCTGCACCAAGTAAGGTGGACTCCATAACTAACACACCGGAGCCTAAAAATAAGCAAGAGCTTCAAGCATTTCTCGGACTATACAACTTTTATGAAAGGTTCATTCCACACAAGGCCACAGTTCTTGAACCATTACATCGGTTATTAGACAAAGCACGTACCTGGAAATGGACTGAATTGGAACAAAATGCCTTTGACACAGCAAAGCACTTACTGACTTTTGATCTGACACTTAGCCATTACGATGTGAACAAACCGCTGATCCTTACCTGTGACAGTTCAGAGTACGGTGTGGGAGCGGTACTGTCTCATGAAGACGAGAACCATAATGAGTGTCCAGTAGCCATGGCTTCAAGAACTCTGCATTCTCACGAACGACGCTACTCACAACTTGATAAAGAAGCAGCGGCAATTATGTTTGGAATAACAAAGTTCCATAATTACTTGATGGGACGACATTTTCGGATTGTGACTGATCACAAGCCGTTATTGGGAATATTCAACCCCAAGAAACCAATGACTAGTATGCTTTCACCCCGTTTGACAAGAATTGCCATAGCCTTGACTTCACATAGCTATGAAATAACATACAGACCTGGGCCGCAGATCGGAAGTGCTGACAGTTTGAGTAGATGGCCTCAACCGGTACCAGATCAACTTGAAGAACCACTCTACGAAATTTTACTGATGGCTGAAAAACCTGAGGATTTCCCTTATGATGTGTCACACATAGCTTCCGAGACGAAAGGCGACCGCATCCTATCTAGAGTCATGCATTACATCCAATGCGGTTGGCCAGCTAAAATAACCGATCCTGAGTTAAGGCCTTTCTGGTTACAACGTGCAGAACTTTCAATACAAAATGATTGCATACTACTGGGCTGCAGAGTTGTAGTGCCGAGGTCCCTTCGTCCAACAATCCTACGTGTTTTACATAAAACACATACTGGAATTGTTCAAACCAAGACTTTGGCTAGAAGCTACGTTTGGTGGCCACGCCTTAACGAAGACATCGAAGTGCTAGTGAGCGGATGCTCAAAATGCCTGGAACACAGACATATGCCACCTAAGACCAGCCATGAATGGATTACACCAACCAGACCGTGGTCGAGAATCCACGTTGATTTTGCAGGCCCATTTTACAATAAAAACTTTTTGATAATGGTTGATTCATACTCTCGTTGGCCCGAAGTGTTTGTAGTAAATAACATAACCTCCGCTACAGTGATAAAAGTTTTAAGAAACACTTTTGCCATACACGGATTGTGCGACGTACTAGTGTCGGATAATGGTACATCTTTTGTATCAGATGAATTGAAGAGATTCCTACAAGCTAATAACATCCGGCATGTCACCACGGCTCCCTATCACCCGGCCACAAACGGGATAGCGGAGAGGATGGTACAGACAGTGAAAGACAAACTAAGAAAGATGGATGATTCATCATGGGACATCAAAATACCAAACTTGTTGCTAGGCCTGCGGGTTACTCCATGTACTACAACACACAAAAGTCCTGCAGAACTGCTAATGGGAAGACGTTTACGAACGTTACTGGATACTGTACATCCTGAGAATATTCAACATAAGAGAATTGAGCAACAAATTGAAGAAAACAATCAAAGACAAGGAAGAGAATCGAATGTTGGACAATCAGTGATGTACAGAAACTACAGCAACCATGGCCCTAGATGGTTACGGGGCACAGTTACTTATAAGAACGGACCCTCCAGCTACCAAATAGAGACGAATGGTGGCGGAGTAGTAAATCGTCATATTGATCAAATAATCAAAACAACAGCAGCAGAGGAGATAACTACCAGAGTAACAAATGATACAGATGCAGTCGTAGAAGGAACGCCGGAATTGATTACTGACGATATCATAGAGATACCAGATGCAGACAAGTGGGCTGACATCTTGGGCATTCCAAGCCAAGCTACTACAACACCGGCTCTGGGAAAGATAAAAAATAAACCAAATTTGCATTCTAGAAGCCCCTATGACCGACCAGATGATAACCTTTACATAAATTTCCTAACTTAATTACTGTTATTTAAATACATAGTGTTCATGGGGATAATTTATTAGTTTGGTAATGTTGATATTCACTTAGGGGGGAGATATGTCATGTATTAATCTGTGGAACTTTTTACTTTTAAATGTCAATGTCAATTCACATGTTTGTTTTGAGGTTAGGCCACTTGATTTCCGGCTACCTAGCCAAATATACAGCTCTCACAATAGTCACCGTGTTATCATTATTTTCGGACATAATAATGGCCGTCCGCAGTAACTTGAGTAGATCATTTCTTATCTTGGAGCATTCTAATCCTAGGATTCAAAAAAACTCCTGTGTAGCCAGGATCTACAGCTTGACCATCAATAAAAACCCAACCAGTAAAGGTAAAGTTTCTTCTCTTCTTTTTCGTCGCTACACTCTTGCCAGAGTGGACGTGGTCGTCACACCAGGTCCAGTGGCAAGCCAAAGTTTCTTAAATAAAACACTCACTGTCTCGGCGGGAAGGCAGCCACGCACACAGCGACGGCCGCCACAGACGCGGCCCCCTCCCCGCCCGTGAGCCAGCCGCCTCGTCGCCCCCCCGCGGCGCTCCACACCGCAGAAGGGCAGGGAGTCTCCTGCTCCACCTCTACGCTGTCCTCTCGGAAGAGCAGGCCGCTCTCGAGGATTGAAATGATGTGCTGACGGTTGTTTATTAGCTGGAAGAGATGATGTCATTTCATTAATATTTACTTACACCTTTATGCACATAAATATTGCTATTTATTACTAAAATATTGTTACCACACTTTAAGTGAATTGTTATAATTTTTGTTAGAAATAAAGATCTTAAACAGGCCTTCTCTATCAGTCAACTGTTGTTTAGGCAGATGCAAATTCAGAACTCAATTACATCACAGTGGGTGTTTGCAAACATTTGTAAATTAATAAATCTGTAAAATGTTACTTTGATAACTCAAGAAAATTACAATAGTGAAATAAACTAAAAAGTTAAGGTATTAGATAGAATATCATCAGTATATGAATAACAATTAACCATGACTGTGTGATGTTATGGTTGTGGTGTAGGTAAACCTATTGTGTTCACTTCAGTGCAGTTAGGCAGAGAAAGTAAGAGTCAAGCTACCCCTAGCGGAAGAAACTGGAAATAATTGTCTGTATTTAAAAGAGAAAAAAGATGTTTTTAATTACAAATGATTACCATATTGGGCCTAAACTTCATAGCAATCCATCTCCTTGACAGGATTGGAGGGGAGAAATCTTGCTTAGTGTAAAGTGCCATCTGAAAACATTGAAAAATTATAAGTGTAACATAATTAGAACCTGAAAACCGAAAATAGTTTACTAGACTGCTTACAATGGTCGGGTTAATAGTTTGAAGGTAAAATAATAGCACACTTCTAGTAGGAATTCTGTAAAATTTGATAATATAGACTTAGCTTTAGTGCCTAAAAAAAAAATCTTTCAGATGAACTAGAAATCACATCTCATCTCACACAAGCCGACTAATATTTATGATGTAGACATTTATTATGGTACTAAATAGATGTTATTGACTGTTTGAAGTACCTTATGGTAGTAATAACAGTTTTAATTTATTTTCACTCTCATTTTGAGAATCTAACCTAACTTAGTAACAAGTTAAACTTTTACATATTTTATATCAAATTAATCGCTATTTACTTATCACTTAAATCTTGAAATTGTTCTTAAAATACATAAAATGAAACTAAAGGTTGAATAAAAACGTAAAACGCATTAAAATCGGCGAAAGTTGTGTAACGTCAGCTGACTCATGTTTATTTACGGAAAAAGCGATTTACTCAATTTGTAATTCTTGAGACAATACCTTGAGATTAATAAGTAATTGATGATGTCATAATAATATATCAGTTTATATTAAAATTTCTAGTTTTTAGATAAATTATAACACTGCACTGTATTGAAATTTTTGACATTAGCTTTCATGTCACGTTTACGAAGCTGGTAAAATTTTACTTAGCGGATGAGTCGTCCAAGCAAGTTGTAAATAAAATGAATTAAGCATTAACATTTTAAAAGATTTTGAAAACAAGAGATTGTAGTCCACGCAAGCAGAAAGTTTTTAAATATAAATTAATAATCCTTTGCATTATTATTGACTGGATTCATAAACTCGAGTGTAATGTAATTTCACGGCGCGGTCCGAAATACACTGTCACTAAAGTGTGAAAGCCACAGATAGGTAGGTATGTGGTGAAAGCCAAGAAAAAATAAATAAATCAAAAAAAGCATTCGTGTTAATGCCAAATTATTGGGGTTGATTGACTTGGGGTAAAAATAAAAAACAAAATTATAAACCGTATAACCTTTATATTTACAAACAACCACCACAGATTTAAACATAAATTAAATGCAGTCGGCAGCGCATCATACAGCATACTATACATTTATGTCGCAAAATACCCTTTTACAAGTGTACAATGTGCCGTTGTTCGAACCAAAATTAACAAAAACTATTTATAAAGAATTATCCTACCTAGTTACCTGTAAAAAATAATAAAATGGGACATTATTTATTGTATTATAAAACCTTAATCCAAACAAAAAATATTAACTTAACTATTATCAACAAAACATTTAAAAACATTTTGTTTGATTTATAATTTTAATACTATTTTATTTTTAAATACTTTGATATTTGGTTGGTTTTTAATTGATCCATATCACTTCATAAGAAAAGTTAATAATAAAAATATTAACATCACTTGTGATTTTTAATAATACGTATAATATTTGCATTTGATTTCCATACAGCCAGAAGGCACATTTTTGTTAAAAAGCGTACCTATTCTTTGTTACTTATTTTTGTTCATATTTATAAATGTGCCAGGTACACAGCTTTTAAAGACACTTCTTATGACGGGTCTTAAGTACCCTACACAATCAACAAAAACATCTTAACATTCAACATTTTTGTACTACCCGTTCGCGCTAAGTTTGCCGGTCCGTGGAATGCGCGTCCCTTCTTCCAACCGCGATTAAACGCAGTTATTAATGTGTCTTATTTTACGCAAATACACAATTTTTATCAATAATAATAAATAAAAAATATTTTAAATATAGTTTGTTAAAGTAAGGCGATTGTCACACTGCACCGCGCTCCGCCGCAATTTTGTTGAATGTTGAGATATTTTGGTTGAATGTGTAGGGCAAAACACGAGCTGGAGACCCGACTTTAAGTTAATTCCTGCCACTTATCTGAATGTAAGTACTTAATAAACTCTAACTACATAAAAAGCGGTAGTTAAGTATTATAATACTTTACTACATAGTACGAATAGTCTAAACTTTCAACATTATTTTTTTAAATGCACCAATTTATTAACATTTCGGAATGTGTCTAATTATATTATTTTAAAACAGAATAAGATTTTTAACGTTTTATACATCACTTTATAATAATAAATGGTAACACTGACATGTAACACAAAGGAAAAATCTAATTAATTAATGTTTTTTTTTAAATAATTTTACTATAAAATCAACCTCTTTTTTATGAGCTGTCAAACACGAATCTCTTAGATTTTCAGTCACTCAATTGACTAACAATTTTTTATTGCTTTTAGGGCTGATTTTTCAATCGTCAGATATCTTTTAACTGAAGAATATCCTTGTCATTTTGCCAAACTTATTCTTCAGTTAAAAGTTTTTTTTTTTAATAATAATAATTTATTTAATAACCAAGAAGATGACGATTTACAATATTGTACAATGTATTAATTACTTAAACTACGATTGACAATCGTGTTAATCTTAAGTATGTCCCTGCCAACTAAACTAGGATTAAACCTGTATCTTAGATGACAGTGATTCCTCCAGGATATTCTTCAGTTAACCGACGATTGAAAAGATCAGTCCTTAAAGAGATTTTACAGCAAATTGAAAACTAACGCCAAGTGCCAACTTACCAAATACTCCATAACATTTGTATAATAAATATTATTATTACAATTTCCTATCCCAATGTTCTTCATAACTTAGCCTTAGAGTCTAACCCTTCAAGCCCGTGCAGTAAGAATTGTGAGACGAATCCGGCAAGTCTTTCTGGGTTTAGTAGATGCACGTCATGACCACCTTCCACTCTTCTGACCCTGTGGACAAGGAAATAAGGGTCATTTTACAAGGAATTAAATACAAAATCAAAAATATTTATTCAGTTTAGACCACAAGTGGCACTTATGAACGTCAAATATAGCAAACAATAAAAAGAAAAGGTAGCCCTTATGGGGCACTTTACATGTCTTCTTATCTGTAAATTATTACTGTACTTATTTATTATGCTAGACACGTATTAATATGTTTATGAAGGCGCACAGAGAGACTAATACACTCAGCGGCACGGAATTTGGCCCAAGCCTAAACACCCAGATATGAGGTCAAATAGGTGTTGAATACCTAAGTTTCGTGTGACATGTTAACAGAACATTTGTTTTTGTTAATTTAAGAGGCTAGATTAATAAAAAAATGCGTATGTTTAACTTTTTTGACTCTAGAAACGCATTTCGTTGTTGGAGCGTAAAGAGTACGGGTAAGTTTAAATTTGATATTAAATGTTGTAAGGGTTTGGCGTTTTGTTTTTTGTTTTTAAATTAATCTAAGGGTTATTCTCGTTTCCACAATTTGAGAATAATGCCCATTACTCCAGCTCAAGTTGCTCAAATAGTGTTGCTTAGAAGTCAAAGGCGTATGCAGCGGGAGATGGCTGAAACTTTCAATTTATGGCGTACAAACTTAAGATACACGTTAAAAAGGCATGACCAGACCGCCTTTTACACAAGAAGATCAAGAAGTGGGGAATTAAGGTGTATGTCAGCGCGCGATGACCCGATTATCGAGCTTGCAACATCCAGAAATCGGGTTCTCACTACGTTTGACATATGCCAGCGTTTACAAACAGCAAGCCCAGTGAATGTCAGTGAGCACACAATAAGAAGAAGGATGGAGGATCGTAACCTGCATACTCGAAGACCAGCTCGAGGACCAAAACTTCTCCGATACCTTCGCGAAGTGCGACTTACGTTTTCTAGAGAACATGCAAATTGTACGCAAGGCTAATGGAGTAAAGTTCTATGGATCGATGATTGTAGAGTCACCTTAAGAGCTCCAGACGGCCGTGGAAGTGAATAGAGAAGGTGCGGAGAAGAGTTAATACGCAAACAGACAAGTTTTCATAAAGAGTTTACTTTATTAGTCTAACGTCCAATTTGCATGTTCTCTAGAAAACGTAAGTCGCACTTCGCGAAGGTATCGGAGAAGTTCTGGTCCTCGAGCTGGTCTTCGAGTATGCAGGTTATGATCCTCCATCCTTCTTCTTATTGTGTGCTCACTGACATTCACTGCGCTTGCTGTTTGTAAACGCTGGCATATGTCAAACGTAGTGAGGACCCGATTTCTTGATGTTGCAAGCTCGATAATCGGGTCATCGCGCACTGACATACACCGTAATTCCCCACTTCTTGATCTTCTTGTGTAAAGGCGGTCTGGTCATGCCTTTTTAACGTGTATCTTAAGTTTGTACGCCATAAATTGAAAGTTTCAGCCATCTTCCGCTGCATACGCCCTTGACTTCTAAGCAACACTATTTGAGCAACTTGCGCTGGAGTAATGGGCATTATTCTCAAATTATGGAAACGAGAATAACTCTAAGATTAATTTAAAAACAAAAAACAAAACGCCTATCCCTTAGAACATTTAATATCGAATTTAAACTTACCCGTACTCTTTACGCTCCAACAACGAAATGCGTTTCTGGAGTCAAAAAAGTTAAACAGACGCATTTTTTTATTAATCTAGCCTCTTAAATTAACAAAAACAAATGTTCTGTTAACATGTCACACGAAACTTAGGTATACAACACCTATTTGGCCACATATCTGGGTGTTTAGGCATGGGCCAAATTCCGTGCCGCTGAGTGTATAAGAGAGAGAAAGCGGAGAGGGGAGAAAGAGAAGAGGAGAGAAAGGGAAGAGGGAAGAAATAGGAGAGGGGAGAAAGGGAACAGGGAAGAAATGGAAAGGGGAAGAAGTGGGGAGGGGAGAAAGGGAGAAAGAAATAGGAGAGGGTAGAAAGGGAAGAGAGAAGAAATGGAAAGGGGAAGAAAGGGGGGGGGGGAGAAAGGGAAGACGGGGAGATATAAAGAGGGAGAGAAAGAGGAGAGGGGAGAAAGGGAGAGAATGGGAAGAGGGGGAGAAAGCGACACTCACCTATAGTTTTTAAGTGGAAACGCCTTCTCGTCCAGTTTGAACAGCGCCCGGTCGTATCTCCCGTTGTCTATGGACTGCTCCGCGATAATAGACAGCGTGGGGGTGGGGATGCTCGTGAACAGCGACTGGAGAGAGTCCGGGGAGAATGGGGGGCGCGTCACCAGCTTCAGGAGAGAGAGAGAGAGAGAAGAAGGGAGAGAGAGGGAGAAGGGTAGAGAGGTGCAAGAGGGGAGAGGGGGATAAAGGGAGAGATGGGAGAAAAGGGAGAAAAAAAAGGAGGGAAGAAAGGGGAGAGGGGAGAAAGGGAGATGGGAGAAAGGGAGATGGGAGAAAGGGGAGAGGGGAGAAAGGGAGAGAGGGGAGAAAAGGAAAAAGGGGTGATGGGAAAAAGGGGGTGATGGGAAAAAGGGGAGAGGGGAGAAAGGGAGAGGGGAGAAAGGGAGAGGGAAGAAAGGGAGAGGGGAGAAAGGGAGAGGGGAGAAAGGGAGAGGGGAGAAAGGGAGAGGGGAGAAAGGGAGAGGGAAGAAAGGGAGAGGGAAGAAAGGGAGAGGGGAGAAAGGGAGAGGGGAGAAAGGGAGAGGGGAGAAAGGGGAGAGGGGAGAAAGGGAGAGGGGAGAAAGGGGAGAGGGGAGAAAGGGAAAAAGGGGTGAGGGGAGAAAGGGGAGAGGGGAGAAAGTGGAGAGGGGAGAAAGTGGAGAGGGCAGAAAGGGGAGAGGGGAGAAAGGGGAGAGGGAAGTAAGTGGAGAGGGGAGAAAGGGAAGACGGGGAGGAATGGAGAAAGTGGAGAGGGGAAAAGGGGATAGGGGAGAAAGGGGAGAGGGGGTAGAAAGGGGAGGAAGAAAAGTAGAGAGACTCAAAGCGACACTCACCTATAGTTTTTAAGTGGAAAAGCCTTCTCGTCCAGCTTGAACAGCGCCCGGTCGTATCTCCCGTTGTCTATGGACTGCTCCGCGATAATAGACAGCGTGGGGGTGGGGATGCTCGTGAACAGCGACTGGAGAGAGTCCGGGGAGAATGGGGGGCGCGTCACCAGCTTCAGGAGAGAGAGAGAGAGAAGAAGGGAGAGAGAGGGAGAAGGGTAGAGAGGTGCAAGAGGGGAGAGGGGGATAAAGGGAGAGATGGGAGAAAAGGGAGAAAAAAAAGGAGGGAAGAAAGGGGAGGGGAGATGGGAGAAAGGGGAGAAAGGAAGAGAGGGGAGAAAGGGAGACGGGAGAAAGGGAATAAGGGGAGAAAAGGGAGAGGGGAGGAAGGGAGAGGGGAGAAAGGGAGAGGGGAGAAAGGGGAGAAAGGAAGAGAGGGGAGAAAGGGAGACGGGAGAAAGGGAATAAGGGGAGAAAAGGGAGAGGGGAGAAAGGGAGAGGGGAGAAAGGGAGAGGGGAGAAAGGGTAGAAAGGAAGAGAGGGGAGAAAGGGAGACGGGAGAAAGGGAATAAGGGGAGAAAAGGGAGAGGGGAGAAAGGGAGAGGGGAGAAAGGGAGAGGGGAGAAAGGGGAGAGGGGGAAAGGGAGAGAAGGGCGGGGGGAGAAAGTGGAGGGGAGAAGGCAAGAAGCGACACTCACCTATAGTTTTTAAGTGGAAACGCCTTCTCGTCCAGCTTGAACAGCGCCCGGTCGTATCTCCCGTTGTCTATGGACTGCTCCGCGATAATAGACAGCGTGGGGGTGGGGATGCTCGTGAACAGCGACTGGAGAGAGTCCGGGGAGAATGGGGGGCGCGTCACCAGCTTCAGGAGAGAGAGAGAGAGAGAAGAAGGGAGAGAGAGGGAGAAGGGTAGAGAGGTGCAAGAGGGGAGAGGGGGATAAAGGGAGAGATGGGAGAAAAGGGAGAAAAAAAAGGAGGGAAGAAAGGGGAGAGGGGAGAAAGGAAGAGAGGGGAGAAAGGGAGACGGGAGAAAGGGAATAAGGGAAGAAAAGGGAGAGGGGAGAAAGGGAGACGGGAGAAAGGGAATAAGGGGAGAAAAGGGAGAGGGGGAGAAAGGGGAGAGGGGGAAAGGGAGAGAAGGGCGGGGGAGAAAGTGGAGGGGAGAAGGCAAAAAGCGACACTCACCTATAGTTTTTAAGTGGAAACGCCTTCTCGTCCAGCTTGAACAGCGCCCGGTCGTATCTCCCGTTGTCTATGGACTGCTCCGCGATAATAGACAGCGTGGGGGTGGGGATGCTCGTGAACAGCGACTGGAGAGAGTCCGGGGAGAATGGGGGGCGCGTCACCAGCTTCAGGAGAGAGAGAGAGAGAGAAGAAGGGAGAGAGAGGGAGAAGGGTAGAGAGGTGCAAGAGGGGAGAGGGGGATAAAGGGAGAGATGGGAGAAAAGGGAGAAAAAAAAGGAGGGAAGAAAGGGGAGAGGGGAGAAAGGAAGAGAGGGGAGAAAGGGAGACGGGAGAAAGGGAATAAGGGGAGAAAAGGGAGAGGGGAGAAAGGGGAGAGGGGGAAAGGGAGAGAAGGGCGGGGGAGAAAGTGGAGGGGAGAAGGCAAAAAGCGACACTCACCTATAGTTTTTAAGTGGAAACGCCTTCTCGTCCAGCTTGAACAGCGCCCGGTCGTATCTCCCGTTGTCTATGGACTGCTCCGCGATAATAGACAGCGTGGGGGTGGGGATGCTCGTGAACAGCGACTGGAGAGAGTCCGGGGAGAATGGGGGGCGCGTCACCAGCTTCAGGAGAGAGAGAGAGAACAGTGGTGAGAGAGGGAGAAGGGTAGAGGTGCAAGAGGGAGAGAGGGGGAGAAGGGAAGAAGAGAAGAGAGGGAAGAAGGGGAGACGGGAGAGGGGACAAAGGGGAGAGGGGACAAAGGGGAGAGGGGAGAAAGGGGAGAGGGGAGAAAGGGGATAGGGGACAAAGGGATTAGGGGAGAAAGGGGAGAGGGGAGAAAGGGAGAGAGGGGAAAGATGGGAGAAAGAGAGAGGGGAGAAAGGGAGAAAGGGAGAGAGTGGAGAAAGGGAGAGGGGGGAAAACGGGGATAAAGGGAGAAATGCTAGAGGGGGAGAGGGGGAAAACGGGGAGAAAAGGAGAAATGCTAGAGGGGAGAAGGGGAGAGGGGGAGAAAAGTACTAGAGGGGGAGATAAGGGCGAAAGGGGAGTTGTGCTAGTGGGGGAGATAGGGGAAAAAGGGGAGTGGTGCTAGAGGGGGAAAAGAGAGAGGATATAGGAAAAAAGGGGAGGAACTCTTCCTCCCCTTTTCCCTTAAAAGAGACTCACCTGTAGTTTTTAAGTGGAAACGCCTTCTCATCCAGCTTGAACAGCGCCCGGTCGTATCTCCCGTTGTCTATGGACTGCTCCGCGATAATAGACAGCGTGGGGGTGGGGATGCTCGTGAACAGCGACTGGAGAGAATCCGGGGAGAATGGGGGGCGGGTCACCAGTTTCATTCGCTGGTCGAAGGTGAACCTGGAAAGAAATTGGAATTACAATTACTACACTTGCGAGCAAAAGTATGGAATCACTTACATGAAGTTGTTTCCACGCGATCTTGTGTACTAATGAATTTGTTAGTAACAAAAAAAGTGAAACCATTTTAAAGAATTAACTTTTAACTTTAAATTGATACCAAATTCATTTAAATCACACCGGTATTTAAAAAGATATCCCGGCTGATGTGAAGAAGTAAGGAAAAAGACATGTATCAATTGTTTGATACGTTGCGAGTTGCGGCCTATTTACCCCTATAAAAGCACGTGTTTTCGGATTCTTGCTTTGACACGTTGATCCATACACATCTCCGCTTATTTTGACACTTTACCTGGGATTCTACACCTTCAGAAGCAGCACAAATCGTTGCACTATTGTAAGAAGGGTCAGCCAGCGAGCTGTCGCACGTCAGCTCCACATAAGCCAGTCCTGGGTTTCGAAAGTTTTAAGACGCTTTGGGGAGACTGCTGGCTTTATCCCGAGACCAAGTTCTGAACAGCGCCGGTGCACATCGCAGAGGGATGACCGTTTTTTCATGTCAACCTCTCTATGAAATCGTCATTTGACTGGTATTGACGTCCAGCAAGAGCTCAGAATTGTTCGTAGGATAGCTGTTAGTGAGTAGACAGTTCGTCTAAGATATAAGCAATAGAATTTGACTCCAAAAAGGCCTGCCACAGGCTCGAAACTGACGGCAGGTCACCGATAAGCACGCTTTCAATTTGCTCGTACATATCTCGGTGGGAAGGCGAGTAATCGAGGCGAGTTTTGTTCTCCGATAAATGCAGACTGTGTTTGCAGTGCAGTAGTCGAAGAGGTCGGGTCTATAAGCGGCATGGGGAGCGATTTATGCAGTGCTGGTTCGCTGAAACAGTGGCTTTTCGGGGTGGCTTGCTCGACTTCCCATCGAGATGTGTACGAGCAAATTGAAAGCGTGCTTATCGGTGACCTGCCGTCAGTTTCGAGCCTGTGGCAGGCCTTTATGGAGTCAAATTCTATTGCTTATATCTTAGACGAACTGTCTACTCGCTAACAGCTATCCTACGAACATTTCTGAGCTCTTGCTGGACGTCGATACCAGTTAAATGACGATTTCATAGAGAGGTTGACATGAAAAAACGATCATCCCTCTGCGATGTGCACCGGCGCTGTTCAGAACTTGGTCTCGGGATAAAGCCAGCAGTCTCCCCAAAGCGTCTTAAAACTTTCGAAACCCAGGACTGGCTTATGTGGAGCTGACGTGCGACAGCTCGCTGGCTGAGCCCTTCTTGCAATAGTGCAATGATTTGTGCTGCTTCTGAAGGTGTAGAATCCCAGGTAAAGTGTCAAAATAATTGGAGATGTGTGTGGATCAACGTGTGAAAGCAAAAATCCGAAAACACGTGCTTTTATAGGGGGTAAATAGGCCGCAATACGCGACGTATCAAACAGTTGATACATGTCTTTTTCCTTACTTCTTCACATCAGCCGGGATATCTTTTTAAATACCGGTGTGATTTAAATGAATTTGGTATCAATTTAAAGTTAAAAGTTTATTCTTTAAAATGGTGCCACTTTTTTTGTTACTAACAAATTCGTTAGTACACAAGATCGCGTGGAAACAACTTCATGTAAGTGATTCCATAGTTTTGCTCGCGAGTGTATTTTTTATACCTATTTTTTTGTTAACTTAAAACAATGATACAGTTGTTGTAATTCACGAAGGCGAGCGAGCTTTACATGTATGGTGGCTCGTTACTGTTCGTTTTTCAAAAGTTTTGACAGACATTACACTATCGTTATGTGCATGTACACGTACACATACAAGTAAAGCTCAACGGCCATCGTGAGTTGCAAGAACTACAGGGTGTTAGGTAAATGGATATGTGAGCCGACACTAGCCCATGTTAACATGGGCATATAAATGGTATGGTGAAGTCAGAAAATTGATATCATTTTCATTATTTTATTTTTCATACAAATCTGATTTTATAAATTTTATTTTGTATGAATATTTAAAAAATTAAAATGATCATATCAAAACATTATACATTTTAGCTGTCAGTTGTATGTTGTTATACCATTTTTAACAAATAAACGGCTAGACTTGTGTTTGACACCAATACATACATTTTTCGTTTTGCTGGCAGTTGTGTTTTGGTTCTAAGCTAAGTATCTCCCCACACAATTGTCAGACAAATCGGTTCAGCCGTTCTTGAGTTATAAATAGTGTAACTAACACGACTTTCTAAAGATAAAACATATTGGATTTGTGTGTTTTGACTTTTGACAGCTCTTACGCCAATATTCACAAACATTACTATGAGGTCTCACTATGCGCGTGGACGCACAGGGTGACACACGAACCAATCACAGAGCTCTATTCAACGCTGCGTTCGATTTGCTGCTTCACTTACGCAAGCATCGTTTAATGAATGCGGGCGTTAAAGTCCGTCAAATGAACTATCATCAGGCCTGTTCATCTCCGCGAGTTTACATCGAAAACAAATCCCGCACGATGGCCCACCTACAGGATACTATTCGACAAGGCCTCACATACGAGCGAACATTGACTCACGCACGCGTATTCTTGTGTATGATGGAAGAAAATAAAGAAAATGCTGTCCTAAATACTGTGCAGTATTTAACTGCCTAAATAATAATAAAAACACAGAATGTACTTTTTTAAGTTGCCTCAAGACACTGAGAGGTAAATAAGTAGTTAATATTATTCATGATAATTCATGCTAAATCATGTATTTCCTCCGCCATTTTCCGTAGTTTGGCACCTCACGTCACATCATTTTACCGAAGTCAGCTCTATAGCTTCGGCGCAGTGCCGATCACTGACGTTTGTCAACAAAATGGTGCTTGACTCTTGAGACAGGCTAAATTACACCATATTGTTAATGACATTAAGCAAAATTTTTTTTAAATACCTTCGCGAAGTAAAACTTCTGTACTTAGTACTTATTATTATTCTGTGCTATCATGTCAGTCAAATAACTAACTGGTTCTACCTGATCATATGCTTGCAGACTGGTTCTGATATTCTCTCCAGTGTGGCGGCAGCTAACTCATCAGTTAGGTCGCGTTTCTTCTTAAGTGTATCTATGGCCTGTAAGTAAATAAAGAAAATTATACGAAAACTAGCTAATTAACTAGCGTGAAAATAGTTTGAATAATATTTCCCGTCTTTGCAACAATTTTCTTTACTGCTCCGCCCCTATTGGTTGTAGGGTGATGTTATGTAGCCTAAAGCCTTCCTCGATAAATAGGCTATCCATCACAAAAAAAATATTTTAAATCGGACCAGTAATTCCTGAGATTAGCGCGTTCAAACAAACAAACTCTTTAACTTTATAATTATAGGATAGGATAACAGGACTATTCCCACCTCTCGTTCCCATCGCTGCAACTCCTGTGTAGCCAGGATCTACAGCTTGACCACCAATAACAACCAAACCAGTGAAGGTCAAGTTTGTCCATAGGATAGGTATTATTCGTGAATTATTTCTAGACCTAGAAGGTAAAAACGAACCTCTTGATATGTGTAAATAGGTCCAGTCTCCTTCGGCGTGTTGAGTGTTTCATATTTCTCGTAAAACTTCGAAAAATAGAAGTGATACCTGAAATAGATAAATTAATTTCATTTGCATTTACTTATTAACAGGTACCACAAAGTTATTCTCCCATAAGGTGAGTATAGTCTAGAGCATTGGTTCCCAAACTTATTTGAGACGCGCCTCTTTTGGACGATACAAAAAATTCCGCGCCCAGGGGGGATCCTGTCAAGATTATTTATTGGTAAAGAATGGAGCTCCAGTCAAGATTATTATTGGTCGTATCGTGCAGTCTGGAATGCATTCTCTCAGCGGTCGCAGGTTTTTTATACTTAAGTACACAGATGGCCCGCGCCCCCCACTTTGGGTACCAATGGTCTAGAGCATTTCTATGTAATGTAACGTTTTTATGAAAAGTACAATACACGTAAAATGTGTGACGTTTGGTTCGTGAAAGGGCGACACTGGCATTGACTCTAGAACATTTGAAAGAAAGAAAGAAACATTTCATAGAGCGGCAGAAAGGTAAGCTTAAGTTCCTGTACTAATTAAAAATAAGTACGTATTGACTACAATTTCTCTTACCATTCGCTAAATTCATCGGCAGGCACTGTCAGTAGATTCGGCGTGGGATCTAAATTGATCACTTTTGAGATCTTCCCTGGGTAGGACAGATTGTACAGCTTGCCTGAAATGAAGAATACAAATACAAATATACAAAATATTTTATTTCATTACAAAAGTACTTAAATAACATACAGGGAGTTTCCTTTTAAGCATACAGTTGCTTGTGTTAGAGAACACCGCTCTTGTGTTAAGTATATCTATTCTAATCTCTATTATACCGCGTGTCAGTGTGTGTGTGTGTGTGAGTGTGTGTGTGAGTGTGTGTGTGTGTGTGTGTGTGTGTGTGTGTGAATACTATGTATAAGGTTTGACTACGTTTTCGATATCGTCATAAGAAACAAACGTTTATAAAGGTATCATCTACTAAGTAACGGGAATATTCCCACCGCTGCAACTCCTGTGTAGCCAGGATGCCTTTACCGCCAGAGTCCCATACAACTTCGTCTCAGCTATTTCCATACAAAGTTGAAACTTTTTTTCCAGTCCGATTTTATTTATTATTTTCTACTACTTTTTTTAACTAGGGGGCCGTCCATAAATTACGTCATCGATTTTTTCAGATTTTAGACCCCCCCCCCTACAATCATCCTAGCGTCATTTCTTAATGACCCCCCCCCCCCTTCTCCCAAAATTGACGTCATTACCAGTTTGACAAAATTAAAACACTTGTAGAATCACCTTTTATTTTTTTTTTAATAGATAGAGTGATTCTTAAGGAAGGTTTATATGTATAATACACGTAAGTACAACGGGCGAAGCCGGGGCGGGCAGCTAGTATTATATGTACTTAATCAGTAGCGGCGGAGGGGGGGGGGGGGGGGGGGCGGTCCGCCCCGGGTGCCAAGCATCAGGGGGTGACACAAGTCGCGAAGATTAGTACTCCCTGGCACATCTGCATGGCAAATCTGCGGTCTATGTCATGATACGGGGGGGGTGGGGGGTGCGATTGTCTTTCAATCGGTAGGAAACCCCAAAAATCCTGGGGGGGTACCAGGGGGTGCCATAGGACTTGTGACGGGGGGGGGGGGGGGGGGGTGATCGCCCCGGGTGCCAACCTAGGTGTGCTGGAAGAAATTTCTTTTTAGAAATAATCTTTTTGTAGGTGAACAATAAACTATAAATAAATAAATAAGAATGACGTCAATTTCGAAACACCCCCCCCCCCCCCTATCTATCATTTACCGTCATCCGAGGACCAACCCCCCCCCCTAATTTAGAATGACGTAATATATGGACGGCCCCTAGTGTATATTTAAACATAATTTAATAACTTTTAAAATCGATGCTTCTGCCCTATTATGTAACTTACCAATAATGGTGCCAAAAGAGTGTGCCATGTAGACGAATTTCTGCCATCGGAAGTGTTCGACGACCACAGCTATGGGGTACACCAGGTCGTAAGAGCTCAGCATGAGCCCTGGTGGAAACCAGTCTGACTTCCCATTGCCTGGGAACTCCATGGCTGAAATAGTCAATACATATTTAGGTCTAAAGCCCGGTCCGTGAGCACGTAGAATTTTGTCCAATGACCCCTAGCTACCCATCCTTATCGCTCGCGCGTAATTATATTGCTGTCGCGACTGTGCGACTGGCACCCGCAGTGAGTGTGCGAGCGCGATAGCAACATAATTACGCGGGAGCGATAAGGATGGGTAGCTAGGGGTCATTGGACAAAATTCTACGTGCTCACGGACCAGACTATAGTGCATTGGTTCCCAAAGTGAGGGGCGCGCCCCCCAGGGGAGCACAGTAGTTTGATTTTAAAAAAAGGTGGACATACGATCGAAAGTCATAATTTCACCGAAACAAAAATTGTTTTAGATAGCATTTTGAATGCTGATCAACATTTGTCATTATGCATTTTTCGATAAAACGAGCCTTTCATGCTTAAAAAAAATATGACAAGAAAATTTGTATGGAGAAAAATCTTTTTTATTTTTTTTTCTGGCTACTGTTGCAAACTGTAGCGGTCAAACCTTATGTAGTCGTAAGTACCTATGGTGCCTAACATTACTACATAAATACTTTTTGCGGGCACGCGCGGCCAAGCGAGTAATGGACATGCAAAATTTAAAATATTTTTATTTATTCATTATTGATTTTAATGCACTTAAAGCAATTATTAATAGATAAATATACTTAGTCTAACTTACTACAGCCCCCTATTACCTCATTTCACGCTAAAACCTTTCAAACTAGAACCTAAGTTTGTAGGTAGGTACTAGGTAGTCTAAGTTGTTTTTATTGTCATTATAATATTCACTACTGGTCTACTGGTTATCGTGTAAGATAGATTAGGTAGATATCAACCCTTTACCTACTTCTTGGCACTTATAATACCGACATACATGATTAAAAAAGTCTTCCAGCAAGAACCCTTGACTTCAATGGTTATGAAAGATTTTTTAACTTTCTAGAGTAGTCCTGAATAGATCCTTAAATCATTTTGACTATCATAATCGATTACAGTAGGTAGTGGGTTCAGTAAGGGTTGCAACCCATATAGTAAACAATACATTTTTATGGCTCTCCATTCAGTTAGTCAAATAATTCCATCATAAATGGAAATATCCGTAACCCTCTTCTACACATTATTCATTATTCATCATCCATCATCACTTCAACTATAGAACGTCCACTGCTGAACATAGGCCTCCCCCAATGATTTCCACAATGGCCGCTTGGTGGTGCCCTGCATCCAGCGCCTTCCTGCTACCTTTATGAGGTCGTCGGTCCACCTTGTGGGTGGACGTTCTACGCTGCGCTTTCCGGTACGTGGCCTCCATTCCAGAACCTTGCTGCCCCATCGGCCATTAGTTCTGCGTACTATGTGCCCTGCCCATTGTCACTTTAGCTTGCTAGTCCGTTGTGCTATGTCAACGACTTTGGTTCGTTTACGGATCTCCTCCTCATTTCTGATTCGATCTTGTAAAGAAACACCGAGCATAGCCCTCTCCATAGCACGTAGTGCAATTTTGAGCTTATATTTTATAAGGCCTATATTGAGAGGCCACGTTTCTGAGCCGTATTGCACACATTACAATACACACATTATTGCAGATCCATTATGTACGCCTCTACCTATAGTTTTATATGCCAGCTAACGTACACAAAAACTGCTGATACATGGTGCAGATAATGTGATAACATTTTGGTGTACCTACCTACTGCAAACCTGCCTATTGGATTATTTCGGAAAAAGTAAGTATGTGAGTGACTTTGATTATTTTGGACACTGATCAAGATAAGTGAATAGGCTAAAATATCTTTTTTTGATTGTTTTTCGAACGAAGATAATAATTAAAGACATGAATGGAAGAAGGTGATAAATGTCAAATTTCAGATTTTTCTCAGTTCGATGATTGGGTAAAGGTATGCTTTATGTTTGAGGCTACTTATAAAGGTGCTATGTACGTTATCTTTTTAGACGAAGGGAAAGAAACTTACACCTCTTTAAAGGAGCCAAAAAAAAGAATCTTTTTGCGAAAGTATAAGACTATTCAACAGAAGAACTGGAAATTACAGTTCTATCAAAATTGAAACTATCCCACTACCTACTGTAATCGATTATGACAGTCAAAATGATTTAAGGATCTATTCAGGACTACTCTAGAAAGTTAAAAAATCTTTCATAACCATTGAAGTCAAGGGTTCTTGCTGGAAGACTTTTTTTAATCATGTATGTCGGTATTATAAGTGCCAAGAAGTAGGTAAAGGGTTGATATCTACCTAATCTATCTTACACGATAACCAGTAGACCAGTAGTGAATATTATAATGACAATAAAAACAACTTAGACTACCTAGTACCACAGAATAATAATAAGTACTCTAAGTACCTACAAACTTAGGTTCTAGTTTGAAAGGTTTTAGCGTGAAATGAGGTAATAGGGGGCTGTAGTAAGTTAGACTAAGTATATTTATCTATTAATAATTGCTATAAGTGCATTAAAATCAATAATGAATAAATAAAAATATTTCAAATTTTGCATGTCCATTACTCGCTTGGCCGCGCGTGCCCGCAAAAAGTATTTATGTAGTAATGTTAGGCACCATAGGTACTTACGACTACATAAGGTTTGACCGCTACAGTTTGCAACAGTAGCCAGAAAAAAAATAAAAAAGATTTTTCTCCATACAAATTTTCTTGTCATATTTTTTTTAAGCATGAAAGGCTCGTTTTATCGAAAAATGCATAATGACAAATGTTGATCAGCATTCAAAATGCTATCCAAAACAATTTTTGTTTCGGTGAAATCATGACTTTCGATCGTATGTCCACCTATTTTTAATATCAAACTACTGTGGGGAGGCGCAAAGACCTTTAAAGGGGGGCGCGGGCCATCTGTGTACTTAAGTATAATAAAACCTGCGACCGCTGAGAGAATGCATTCCAGACTGCTCGATACGATCAATAAATAATCTTGACTGGAGAAAGGGGCGAGCAGAATTTTTTGTATGGTCGAAAGGGGGCGTGTCTCAAATAAGTTTGGGAACCAATGCTAGCTCTTAACTCAGTCAGTCCCCGAGGTATGGGAGCAACAGGGGAAGGTGACATTGACATCATCGAAAAACTAGTTACTGATCCTGAAAGTGCTTCACAAGCTCTATCAAACGGTCTCAATAATAAGTTACAGAATTATGATGGGACTGACATACTATGTAAAAGTCCCTAAATTAATAAATAGAAAAAAAAAAGTTACAGAATTAACTGGATCTATCCGAAAATTCAATGTTTCCATAATTTTGTCTGTCACAGAAAAACTGTATCACGTGCGTCCCTATTTCAAAAACAAGGATAAAAACTATCCTGTCCTTTCCCGGGACTCAAAACTATCTTATGTCCTTTCCTGGGACTCAAAACTATCCTATGTCCTTTCCCGGGACTCAAAACTATTTTATGTCTTTTCCCGGGACTCAAAATCATCCTGTCCTTTCCCGGGACTCATAACTATCCTATGTCCTTTCCCGGGACTCAAAACTATCTTATGTCCTTTCCCGGGACTCAAAATCATCCTATGTCCTTTTCCGGGACTCAAAACTATCCTATGTCCTTTCCCGGGACTCAAACTATCCTGTCCTTTAAAATCCCGGGACTCAAATTATCGCTAAACTAAAATTTTATCACGGTTCTGGTTTATACATGTGACAGACATGTTATAAGTGTGACAGACAGTTACTTTTGCATTTAATATTAGTAGGGACAATCGAAACAACAATTTTGTTTTTTTGTCTATTTATATTTGCATAAGTGACGATATTGTATTTAAATAATTAATTATTCTTACCGATATAATAAAAGTTTTCGGGCAGCATCGCTACCAGAGGCCTGAAGGTGGCGGCGGAGTCCAAGGACCCGTGGCACAGTAGTACCGGGGGATTCAAGCAGTCTCCCCATGCTATGACTGAAAAATAAATGTTACAAGCTTAGATTAAAACAAAAAGATAGATAAGGTACTAGCGTTTTGCAGGTGGGCCTCCTAAATTAGGTATGTACTATCGACAGTGGCATAACAATACTATAAGAGGCCCGTGGCAAAGGCTGTGCATGGGGCTCTTGGCGTAGGGTATGGTATAGGGTTATTTTTCAGGGGGCACTGGGACGGGACGGGGTCTTGGGCCAGTGCCCCTTGGGTCATGGCATTTTGTCCGACCTGGCACCATACATATTACACACTTATTTAGTTAGTTACTCTTACTCAAGTACTTTTTTAGTCGGCCGTTTGGTGTAGTGGTTCAGAAAGGACTACTATGCTGAGGTCCCGGGTTCGATTCCCGGCCGGGCAGAATTTGAAATGATGAATTTTAATTTCTGTGATGGGTCTGGGTGTTACTATGTATTTTTTACAAAAAAAAAAGTATTTAAGTATGTTTATATCCGTTGTTTAGTACCCATAGTACAAGCTTTGCTTAGTTTGGGATTAGAGGTGCAGTGTAAAATGTCCAAGGATATTTATTTATTTAAGGTGTTGGTTTATTTTCGCATATCCGAATTTTCTGGAATCCCAGGATTTATATTTTAAAATATGTGTTTTAAGAAGTCGTTTCCATAATTAATTTAAAGGTTAATACGTATCAGATTATCCGATCAATAGTTATGAGGCTCTTTTGGTTTTATTAATTTGAAAGCAACAATAAGTACATTGTCTTAATGCGTAATCAACAATGATATTATATAAAAACAAAAGCAGATATGTTATAAGCGCTCGCGCTGTGAATACTCAAATACGTCCCAATTGGGACGTCTTTAGTTTAGTCTTCGTGTGGCCTGCGTCGTGCGCAATCGCGTGCGTACCACACCGTAAGTTCCTGTTCTTACCAAAATAAATAAAAAATGCCATCGTGTGTGTTTCGAAAGTGTACCAATTATGACTCTAAAGTAAACAAAATACAAGGGATCTCTTACCACATGTGATTATGCAAAATTATTTAGTATTTATATTTTCAATTATTTATGCAAACAATCAAGGCCATGCGCCATGTTCAAGTTAAGAAAGAGAAAGCGATCTTGTTTTGACGTTAGAGCGATAAGGATGCGTGCGCTGCGGACATAGATTAGTTAGTGCAGAATCGTTAAAACTATAGCTATCTCTTTCATTTGCGTGCTATTTCGTATCTTTTGTTTCACTTATCAGTTACATTTGTCAATGTGTGCAATTTGGAATAGCTCGGCACGGATTCAAATCGTAATTTCTATGAACGTAACATATCTATAGTTCTTTAATATCATTGGTAATCAATCATTCTTTTCAAGCGTAACTGGTGTAACAGACAACAGAAAGATGTTATTGAATAAATTCAAATGAGTCTCATTTAAATTCCCTTTTGTCTTGTCATCAAATACCTAACTTGACAACTTGACGAAAATTTCTTAAAATGAAATGAATTCCTAATAAGCTTAAAAAAATTATAGCTAGAAGTTTTGATTCCAACAGGCTGTCCCAAAATTGACGCAAATATTTAAAAGAGTAAATTGTTTCAACCCAAAAAAATAAATACCTAAATAAAAATTCTTTATTTCAGACAATTTTAAAAGTCCATTTTAAGCGGGTTCGAAAATAAACATACACACAAACAATAACAGATTCAAAAAACTTGACAAATACAAAAACTTGTACCCTGTGCAGAGACGGACCATCATGGGGGTGGATAAGGCCCCGTGATCAGTCTCTGCACAAGACACTTCCATAGCGGCGATGTGTATCTGTCCGCTAGGGTCCTCAGAATGCTGTTGCGACTGGCTCGTAACCTGGTAATAAGGGAAACAGATTTCTTGCGTATTATGGCGCTAAACCCGTCTGTTTGGTAATCCACAAACATCCCTGATGCGCTACAAAAACGAGGCAAAAAAAACTTAATAGATAAATGTTTAGGCTCCATAAAAATACTGGAGTCAGTAAAGACATGAATGATAAAGTAATGTAATATAATTTTCATACTAAATGTCAATTTAAACAAGTGTTCAACACCTATTTAACTTTAATAAATTTCATAAAGTTTTAATACAATATTAGATAATAATAAGGAACGTTTGACGACCACAGATCAACTGTAAAAGTTAAAAAGTTTATTTGGAAAATTCAAGCAAACTAAGATGCTGAAAACACAGGTTGTCTGATAAGAAAAATTGATACAAATACAAATTTTGCGTTATCTTGGGACACCTTTTATAACTATCCATTAACATGACAGTCTTCTATTTTGTGTAAATGAAGATACTTAACAAAATTATTTTGTATCAACATAATTGTTAAAACTGCCCTTGTAAGGGCCCCTGAGTTATACAACAATAGGAGCCTAATTATACGAAATGATAATAATATAAAACTCTGAAAACAATATAAAAAAATGGTGCTATAGTTGATATTTGGAGGTTTGATTTAACAAATAAATATAAACCAAACTATACAAGGGAAATCATCATCATCATCAACAGCCCTTTACAGTCCGCTGCTGGACTATGAGCCTCGTCCACAATAGTGGAGGGTTTTGCCATAATCCCCACACTTGGCAGGCGGGTTGGAGATCGCAGTTTAAAAGATTGATGTTTTTCAGAGAGCGCTGCTGCCCGTTTTTTGTTTGATGTGTAGTCCCTAAGTCGCCTCTTACGACACCCGCGGGAAGAGTAGGAGTTGGTGACAAATGTATTCTACTCTGCTGTCACCACACGGCTTCACACTATGGAAATAACAAACTTAAATACTTTTTTTGTAAAATAAATACATAAATTTAATATAATAGAAAACACCGAGATGATTTCAAACAAATATCTTCATGTACAAATAAAATAACAAGCTAAATTTCTAATGTATGTAACTTATTGCTACTAGATAACTTCATCAAATAGATAAAAATGATTTGCGTAAATTTTTATCTGATGTCATTAGTTGTATAAAAAAAAGGTACAAAGTGCAAAACAACTTTTATTAGGTTATGTTTATAAAACTGCTTTAAAATTAGATTTAACAAAAAGTGTGCGGATAAACATTTTGTTCTTTAATAAAAAATAATTGTTTTATTAATTACTTACTGCAAATTCTGCCCCAAGGTGCTTCAATGTACCACTCATTTTCATTCAGAGGCATTATGATGTTTTCACTTAATATTCAAGGTCTAATTCAAAACAAAATCAAATTAGATGTTTTTAGACTTTTATACAAATTAATTTAGAATAAATTTTTATTCACACAACTCGCAGGCAAATCCAAAATTGAAAACTGAAATGAACTAAAGTTTGAAGTTTCTGTCAAAACAGTAAGGATGTACCAAATTGAGCTAAAGATAGCAAGTGATACGATTGCAATTGATCGATATAATGTAATGATTTTCATAATCGATACAAATTTTCGATTAGTACCAACTAATTTATAATAAAATTGAAATACTCGTGTTTATTTAAATTCTAAGTTTAAATTAGTTATTTTTATGTAAGGAATTAGAGTTTTGACTAGCTTTACTCAAACAACTAAAAAAAAAGATGTATCGTGATAAATGCTATCCATATTATCTGTGAATGCTATTGTGTGATAAAAAAAACTATATTCTATACAAGAAGCAATCGTCAAATTAAATGACTGTAATGTTTAAAAACATTTTAATAAAATTCAAACACATAAAATAATAACAAGAATACAATAAATTAAAAATATCACATTTCACTGGTACCGGAATGCAAACAAATATTGGGCAATTAAATAATGTAATTTCATGAGCGATTTAATTAATGTTTGTTTTATTCAATTACAATAATCTTTATGAGGGGAGGCCTTTGTCCAGCAGTGGACGTCATTTGGCTGAAAAGAAGAAGAAGAAGAAGAATCTTTATGAAGTGTGTTGGCCTTAAAAGTAGTTAATAAAGGTACCTAGCTCATAAGTTTTTTTTTACACAGGCGTGAATGAGACTGAGAAATAAATGCCTGAATGTTATACTTTGCTATTTATTTACAGACGCCTGCTACTAATTTTTACCTTAAACCTGTATAATTAACCTCGCCAAGAAATAATTACTATGCACTGTGTAATACCCGTATACCCATATAAAACATCGTCAACTTTATAAGTCATTGTAATAATATTAGGCAAACTTATACCAAACAAAGTATTTTGGCTAAAACAAAAAATCATAATTATTTGATTTACTGTTGTAAATACAATTGGGCTCTTCTTTATCATATTTTAACTAGTCTAATAGCTTTTGCCTACAACTTTGACTGGACCTGACTAGAGTGCTCCCTCAAAAACTCTTCAATCGGCGCTATCAATTCCTCAGGATGTGTCACATGATGATCATGCCCTCCTACCAGTTCTAATCTTTTAAAAATACGAATTTTCTTTTCCATTGCTTCTAATAACTCGTCAGCGCCTTCTTTCCCCCTCTTAACACCGCGGGAACCGTGACTCATTGCCGTTATAAGGGTGGGGGGAGCGTTGTAAGTGAATAGGTGTATGTAATAGTTGTTTGGAAAGTTTTGAGGTACGCAGTATTTAGATCTGGAGTCCGTTGTTAACCTGAAATAGAGATTAGAAGAATATGTCATTTACTGCATCGAATTATAGGTACAGACGACTGCAGAACTTTTGTTGGAAATCAAACTTAGTACAAATACACAAGCTATTGCAGTGTTTTAGGCACACCATGTATGATACTCTGATTTAGGTACTATCAAGATTAGAAAAACCTTTAGTTAGGTAATAGGTATTATGTTACTGGACTAGCCCAAATTATTGCATCAAAGCAGTAGTAGGGTAAAATTTCTGAAATGTTCTTGAAATAGATCAAATTAATAATAATATCACAAAAGGACTCTGGCAAAAAATCGAATCCGGCCATCCATCCCACTACTCTATCGGGCCGTCTCCGCTGATAGTATATTCAGTCTATCTAATTACCTATATTTATCATCCCCGATCTGCACCAGGTTTCTAGAAAGAGCTACTTCTGCCTGTTCTTCATTGAACTGGCGGCCCTTCATCACGTTATCTAGGATTTTTCTCTTTGTGTACACTAAACCAGGCCCATTGTATCTGTAAAAATAAAAACCAATATAATTTAACTTATATAAATTATCATTAACCTGTGAGTCTGACGTCACAAGTCTAATAAGGTTGGTAGAGCCATTTTAAGTTTATTACAGAGTTGATCTATCTACAAATAGGCAGATATCATATCATTATCATCATATCAGATAAGAAACATTTTTGCGGAGAATCAAAGTCCTCATAACTAGGTACGTGTGTGGGGTAATGATAACAGGTTTTTTAGTGGAATCAAAAATGAAAGAAATGAGATTGTTATAATATTAATAATAATAATTAACTGTACGACTTGTTTCTAGCATTTGCATAGTCTCTAGCATTACTCTTATAAGTTAGCAACTCATTGGTTCATAGGATGCACTTAAAATATTTTTATACATACAACATAATTTTATTATTTATCCAGTAGGCCTAGACCTAGAATGCGCACCGCGATAAGCTTTCATCGCGACATTTTTTATCGATTTTACGCGATATCTCATACATTAATTTGTCGTTTAAAATCATCCATAAGATTTTATCACGACGCGCATCCTTGATCCTAGCCCGGCAAAAGGTGAACTGATAGAGAATACCTTTTGCCATTAACGTCGCCTTATGTGTCAATTTATACTGCATTAAATCTATACTAATATTATAAATGCGAAAGTAACTCTGTCTGTCTGTCTTGCTTTCACGCCTAAACCACTAAACCGATTTTGATTAAATTTGGCAAAGAGATAGTTTGAGTTCCGGGAAAGGACATAGGATAGTTTTTATCCCGGTATTTGAAACAGGGACGCGCGAGATAAAGTTATTCTGTGACAGACAAAATTCCACGCGGGTGAAGCCGCGGGCGAAAAGCTAGTAATAAATAAAATCGATTTTCATGCCGTGATAATGTTATGCATACCTTTTATAATTCCCATAGTATCTGACGTAGAAGTGTTTGAAAAAGCGCACATGATCCGGCTGCTGTAGCCTCTGGAAGGTTGGTCCTGGGTCCAGGAGGATGAACGCGCTGATCCGACTTGGATTTGCTGCGTTGTAGAATAAACCTGGAAATAGCAGATTGAGGGTGAAATTGGGTTCTTTGGGTGGATCTAGCTTGCATAACCTAGACTAGGGTTGTAGGTATAAGGGTAGGGGTTGAAAAGCTAAAAACACATTTTCTGAATATAAAGCATACGAATAAAATGATCAAAAAAGAAACTATTAAATATTTACTTTTTCTTTCTTTCAAATTATGCACTGTAAAAGAATTTATTCTAGTAAAAAGAGTTAAACAGAATGCAAGTTTTTATTTCGAAAGGGTATTAGGGAGAATATTATGGTATGGTATAGTTGTGTAAGGCACCCATTTACTAACCATGTGGATCATTGATATCTTTAAATAAATAAAATGAATTGAATAATACATTAATATAACATACCAATTTCACAGCCCATGGAGTGGCCTATGAAGACGAATTTCTTCCAGCCCATATGCTTTACCACTATGTCCACAGTGTGTACGTAGTGAAATCTTGCTCCCACCAGACCTGGAAGATTTAAGGATCAGTACTCAAATCTTTATTGTTTCCTTAAGTACAATTATGTATGTTATAGTTAGTTTGTAGCTGCAAAGATGCCCTCCTTTATTTTTCTTTCTGCCATCATCTTCATATTTTTTTATTTTTTAGAGTATGGCTAGGAAAAAATGGTACTAACTAGTAATGTTTATACAAAGGGCCTAGTTTTCATCAAACGCGCTCACTAGTGAGCGCGTCAAAAAATGACATTAAATGTATGACGGATTGTACAGCGCCCCTAGCGGGAAACGTTCAAAAACTAAAATTTTCATACATTTTTCACTAATGTGCGCGTTTAATGTAAACTTACACTCAGCCCACTGATCGTGCTGTAGTACATCTCTTAACATTTTTTTATAATTTAATGATTGAGTATCAAAGTTGGTTATGCAATAAATTGAGATAGTTAGGTGGATAGTACTCAAAAGAGTATACCTTTGGGGTAGGGATCTGATCTTCCATGTCCTGGCAGGTCAACTGCAACATAATAGTGGTCCGTTGGCAGGAGTTTCACGAGCGCGACAAATGTGGCCGCACTGTCTTGTCTGCCGTGCATTAGCAGCACTGGTGGGCTGGATGGGGAGCCCCATGTAGCCACTGCAATTCAGAAAAAATATTTATAATAATTATTTTATGTTACACTTTGTCCTGCCAGGATAGGATGTGCGAGAAAATCTTATCGATGATTTTAGAGAAAAATGTATGGGCTTATGGCTTTATAAAATGCCTCAATAAAGGTTTATTGTAGCGCTCATCGTAGGCCTACAAAAAAGTTGTTTTTAAATAATGGCATAAAACTGCATAGAAACCTGTTATTTTCATTTATCTATAATATAAAAATGAATCGCAAAATGTGTTGGTAAGCGC
The DNA here is from genome assembly GCF_963855985.1 of Ostrinia nubilalis. NCBI lineage: Eukaryota > Metazoa > Arthropoda > Insecta > Lepidoptera > Crambidae > Ostrinia > Ostrinia nubilalis. The sequence continues at coordinate 4,429,281 of NC_087117.1, forward strand.
ATAACTCAACAACGCCTGGACCAATTTTACCAATTCTTTTTTTTAAATGTTTGTTGAAGTCCAAGGATGGTTTTTACAGCGAGAAAAGTGTGAATAATTTCCGGGTAAACCCTAAAAAACTCGAAACTTCACCCCTAAGGGTAAAACGGGGCCCACGCGTACGAAGTCGCGGGCGGCCGCTAGTTACCAATTAAAATTGTTAAGTTTCACTTGTAAAAAGAAGAATGAACATTCATGTGACAGTATGGGGAACAAATTAAAACTAAACGCTTAGGCATAATAATTGTGGAAAAAAATATAGATCAATGCAAAGGTACCGACAGTAAGTAAATAATAAAATGACGAAAAAATTAATACAACAACTGTTTCAGGCCAGTCAATCACTTTAATCAACACTGCAACAACACTATACAAGACTGTAATGAATTAATAAACATTACCTGAAACTTTCCCCCAAGGAGCAGGTATACTTAGATCGTTATAATCTATCTCCATTCTCACTAAAAACGTATTATTTATTTTAGACTATTAAATAAATATTATTATATCTAGAAGGTTTTAGACCAAAGTTCAAAACTAGTACGACATAATTTTTGCAAACTTTTACTTGTTGCACAGAATGACAGTGATGACAGCAGTTGACAGAACTCGCCTGTTCAGACGTCAAAACAAGCTAGTGATGTTCCAGGATATACATTACCTATTACGAGTTCTATTAATCGATTAGCATTTTATTGAATGATTTTAAAATTCACAAGATAGATAATATTTGTACCTCGTACTTCGCTTTAGGATATTTTAGGCTTTTTCTTCTATTTAGTTTTTATCTGCTTTGAGCCCATGAAGTGATAAAAAGTTTTATCAAGATGAAACACTTTTTAATCACACGCTTATTATGGTCCAAGGTAGAGATGGGTAGTGGGTAAAAACCCATTTCACCCGATTGGGTTAAAACTGGGTGATTTGGGTAAAAACCCGGTTTTTACCCATTATCACCCATTCTGGTGGGTGAAAACAAAAATAGCGTTTTTTTAAAGTGAGAAGTGGTATTTGTTGCTAAGGGGGCGTTCTAGTGTTACGTAATGCAATCTGGGGGGAGAGGAGGTCTTGAAAAACGTTATAATGCGTTACAGTGGCGGAAGGGCGGTTCGATTTCAAGTTTTTAAGCAGAAGTACTTTGTAGTTGGTGTTGTTATTTGTAACTTTATACCGTAATGTCATCAAAGAGAGAGTTTGGCATCTTTGGCATCCTCCCCCCCCCCCCTCCATGTCCTTGCCATGATCACAAATTATTGTGTTCCTACTAAATTTCTTCTAAATCGGTTCAACGATTCTTGAAATAACACCATTTTATAAAATAATTGGTCACATCATCATAACGTGATCAATTTTACGATTTGGCCACGATATAAATGCATATTAGTGTTAAATTTGACTTATTACTTATTAATCAATAAACTTAAATGATAAAAATTCAATAAAAATAAAGAAAAGATACCAATTGTGATAATTATAAAATTATTTGTTTTCACCCGGTGTAAACACCCACGGGTGGAATGAAACGGGTTTTTATTGGGTTTTTACCCTCATGTGGGTTTTTACCCGGGTGGAAACCCATCTCTAGTCCAAGGTCCAATGTTCACTGTGCCAAATTCGATAACAGTGGTGCCAGATTAGGCGAATTATCGCCATTTAGGCTACCTTCGGGGGTCAAATGGCGACCAAAAAATGCAAACGGCTACCGGTAGCCATTTAGGCTACCTAGAAAAAAAGATCGGGCTATTTAGGCTTCTTCAGGATTACCTTGATAAAAGAGATTTTTCATGTAACAAAAGTAACGAAACGTAATATTCACATCCACCTAACACTTAATCTAAGACATCCCACCGTTCTTTCCATTCGGTTACTCATTGTAAGAGTGAGATAGAGCTATTGCGTACAAGTATAGATATAAGATACTAGCTTTTGCCCGCAGCTTCACCTGCGTGAAATTTAGTTTGTCACAAATCGTCATCAAATCCGTTCAGTAGTTTTTGCGTGAAAGAGTAACAAACATGTTAACATCCATACACACTTTCGCATTTATAATATTAGTAGGATAAGTAGGTATCTCATCTCATGGACTTGGCGTAACTTTAAAATAAACGTGCTCAGTACATACATTACAAACACACATGATTTAAGAAAATAACATGGCCGCAATATAGGCAATCAGCTGACAGGTGTGTGTGTGTGTGTGTGTATGTGTGTGTGTGTGTGTGCGCGCGCGCGCGCGCGCGCGTTTGTTTGTGTTGTCAGCTGATTGCCATGTTGTTTTCTTAAATCTTGTATGTACTCGGCACAAGTCAGGTAGTGACGTCATATGAAAATGTTGCCAGAATGAGTACTGACCAAACATAATCTATCTCTTTTTTCCTACGTCACCATGGGTGAGTTAGAAAGAGATAAACAGCTGTTTGTCATTAATGTGTCGTTTGATATGTATTTCTATTAGCAATTTTTGTATACTTAGCTCAAAAAAATAGGCGAATTAGGCTACTTTAAGAAACAAAAAATATTAGGCGATTTAGGCTACTCGGTAGGAAAAATTAGGCGAATTGAGTTAGCTGATATCTGGCAACCCTGTTCGATAACACACACACACACCACACACACCAATATCTACTAGAAACAACAACAAAGTCCTTTATTGCTGCATTGAAAACATTCTTCAAGGAATTATAACACGTATTCCTATTACATAAGGCTAAAATATCGAATTGATGTCACAGTGTTTTTGTAAACAATGAAACTTACTGCACTGCGGCTCGCCAAATCGTAAGTTTTTAACAGAACAATTAATTTTAATTACAGACTTATCACTTAGTTTGGATTAATTAGTGTTATTATAATAATTAATTTGTTTTTAAGGTGTATTATTTCTTTAACCTAGCTAACCTAAAAATAGTCAGTTTTGGCGCGAAACTTTTAAAAGTTGTTAAATAACGCACTGCGATGCCGCGCCGCTTCAATATTAGTGAAATGATTAGTTTCAAAAAAATGCACTTGTGTCCGTTTTTGTAAATAGTTACTTAACTCATTTCTAAATTGACGAATATCCATCCACAGGTTTACAAACTCGGCATTACAAGCAACGGAACAAAACATTGAAGTGAAGGTACCGTGGGGAAAATTGGCAGGTAGGTTTAATAACCTACACCTACTTTAGATCTATGTCAGTGGACCCATGGGGGGGTTCTTAGGGGGTCCGATCACTCCGTAGCATAATAAGTTTATATGAAACTTCCATAGCTTTTTAGTCAACGTCAACGCTTGCGGCATCTCTTTATGGGGCTATCCATAAATTACGTCACACTAATTTCATAATTTTTGACCCCCTTCCCCGTTCATGTAGGGTATAATATTAAATTCAGACCCCGTGCCCTTGTCACACAATGTCACTCTTCTCTGACCCCCTCCCACCCCCTTGTCACACTTTTTCGACCCCCTTCCTACCCCCTTGTCACACAATGTCACACTTCTCCGACCCCCTCCCACCCCGTTGTCACACAATGTCACACTTCTTCGACCCCCCTTCCTCCCCCTTGTCACACAATGTCACACTTCTCCGACCCCCTCCCACCCCCTTGTCACACAATGTCACACTTCTCCGACCCTCTCCCCCTTGTCACACTTCTCTGACCCCCTCCCACCCCCTTGTCACACAATGTCACACTTCTCCGACCTCTTCCCCCTTGTCACACAATGTCACACTTCTCCGACCCCCTCCCACCCCCTTGTCACACAATGTCACACTTCTCCAACCCCTCCCACCCCCTTGTCACACAACGTCACACTTCTCCGACCCCCTCCCACCCCCTTGTCACACAATGTCACACTTCTCCAACCCCTCCCACCCCCTTGTCACACAACGTCACACTTCTCCGACCCCCTCCCACCCCCTTGTCACACAATGTCACACTTCTCCAACCCCTCCCACCCCCTTGTCACACTTCTCCGACCCCCTCCCACCCCCTTGTCACACAATGTCACACTTCTCCGACCCCGTCCCACCCCCTTGTCACACAATGTCACACTACTCCAACCCCTCCCACCCCCTTGTCACACAATGTCACTCTTCTCTTCTTCTTCCCCCTTAATGAGTGAGTAACGTACTTTATAGATGGCCCCTAAGTAGATACATAAATATTATTTTAATTTTACAGCTTTAACCTGGGGAAATCCATCCAACTCACCAGTCCTTCTCTGCCACGGTCGGTTCGACACCTGCTCATCGTATAGACCCCTCGTGAACCTACTGCCTGATAACTATTTCTATGTCAGCGTAGACTTGCCTGGATATGGGTACTCGGATCCCTTCCCGAGGGGTGCTAAGATTAATGCAATGGACTTTGTACCTACTATAGCGAGGGTTAAGGAACATTTTCGATGGGACCAGTTCGCTTATATTGGGCACTCGCTCGGAGCATTATTTAGTAAGTACTTAAACATTTTTATGTTCGTGTGTGTTTTTGGAAGTTCGTGTGTGTTTTGATCCACGAAGACGCGTCCCACCATTCTTCCGCTAATGTTTGAGTGTTATCGGCACACGCTAAATTATCCCTGATACACGCACACTACAATAATGCCGCTCGGATTGCTCGGATCAAACTCCCCGCACCCCGCGCGTCCAAGACCAAAAATTGGTGGGGCGCATCTTCGTGGATAAAATTAACGATCTACTTATATCTCCCGTTTCCAGGCAAGTTCTATAACATAGCGTACCCAGGTCATCTATCGCGTATAGTGGAGCTGGACCCGGCCCCAGCTTATTGGCCCACTCACGACTTCAGGACTTGGTACCATGAGGGCTACGGGCCGTTCTACAGCGATGAGCATTATCAGAAATTAAATTCGGGGTACGAAAATGCACCGAAGTATACTTATGAGGAGGTTAGTTCCTGAGATTTTTGTTGTTTGGATAGTGGCATTTTCCTGACGGACTTCTTGAAAGAATTCACTTCACTTTCCTGAATGGAAAATCTTTGGCTCTCTTTTTTTTTAGGTAACAAGTTGTTTGCTTTTTTGTTAAATACTTTTTATTGTCAGTCATCATCATTATTTCAGCCAGTTGCAATCTTACAATACGAGTACATAACTGGACCGTAAGTCGCCTGCACATTGGCACATGATTATTCTCATTTCTTCTGATTCGACCACGTAGGAAAAGCTCATGAAATTCCCTAGCATGGCACACTCCATCGCCCTTTAGTTAGGTGCTTTTAGCATTTTTATGAAGCCTCTTGTGGTCTTTAAACTGGATTCCCCTGGGCATTTAAGATCAAGACCCTTTTCTAAAAAAAGAAGGGGAAATGATAATAATGAAATTATATGTATAACTTTTTTTTAGAACAAACGGGAATCCTGCGATCCAAGCGTCTTCATGTGCCTAGTGGGAAAGAAGGGGCTAGGGGGACCTTGCATAAATATACCGTCCGGGACCCGGGGCCCGTAGAAAATTCCTCTTCTAGGGTTTCTTTTCAGGGGAGCTCCGGGACCATCCAGCCTTGAAGCAGGGCGATTAGAGACTTGGGCCGGGGCCCCCTCGGTTGCCAGTCCTGCTACCCTATAGTTACGCCACTGGGGGTAGGGTTGCCAGGCGTCCGGATAAAGCCGGACATAGTTAGGCTTTTTGATTGCGTGTCCGGCCAAAATAACCGATGTCCGGCCTGTCCGGCTTTTGTTAGGCTTTTTATTTGGCTGCCGCGCCAGGCGAAAGTCGAGCCACAGAATAAGGCACGCACGCATCAGGACGTTAGGCAACCGATGATGATAGTATACTCACTCGTGAAATAATCTAGTTAAGAGGTTAACGAAGATGATAGTGTAACTGTAAGTGATTTTATCCTTCTGTTTTTAGGTTAGAAAAAGGCTAATGAAAGCAAGGGGTTTGGACGAAAAGTCTGCAGATCACGTTCTTGAGAGATGCCTGGAACCGGCTGGCGATGGTTTATTTAGGTAAGTAACTTCTGACTGCAGCTGCAGCTTAACCCATAATCACCACCATAATCTTTTCTTTTTAAAGGTTTAAAGGTTTTAAGCCTTTGTTTGTCAAGGAAGTCGAACCTTAATTTCGAACTCCTCCTATGTTCTTCTGATTAATTTCTTTGCGGGTCCAATGACAGTTTAACTTTCCCCCGGGACAAACTCGACCTTCATTGGTTGGGTTTTCAAGGCCGGTTGGTAGCGGCCTGCATCCATCGCCTTCCTGCTACCTTTATCAGGTCGTCGGTCCACCTTGTGGGTGGACGTCCTACGCTGCGTTTTCCGGTACATACATGGCCTCCACTCCAGAACCTTGCTGCCCCATCGGCCGTCAGTTCTGCGTACTTGTGCTGCCCACTTCAGCTTGCTAATACGTCGGGCTATGTCAGTGACTTTTAGTTCGTTTACGGATCTCCTATAATTTCAATTTTATTCCAGGTTGACCCACGACCAGCGCTTGAAACTGAATACTCTTCTGCCCTTCCCAAAAGGCGCATACATAGATCTCTACACGGCCTCTAAGACCCCAATCTTGGCTATTCTCTCCCCAGAATCCATGAAGATATACAAGAACTATCCTATGGTTACAGACGATAATGCGTGGCCTAATAGGAACTACAGGCATGTAATTTTGAATGTAGGCCACGATGTTCATTTGCACAGCCCCGAAGAATGCGCAAAGTTGATCACTGAATTTTTGAAGAAGTAGTTTAAAAAGAAATAATCCGAATATTTGCGTTACCTTGAACTGTGAACGTTAACGACACGTTATTCTTACACACAGTATTAAATAAATGTTATAAAAATGTCTTTTAATCTTTATTTTTCCCATCTATTTAAATTGAATTGCTCGTTGTGCGACTCGGAGTCTCTCAGCAGACTTTTCTGTCAGCGTCGTGGTCTCCATCCCATACACGAAGACCGGCAGTACACACTGGTTGAACACCTTGGTCTTTAGGTGTTGAGCAATTTTCTTGGAGCGTAGAACATGGCTGTTTGCCCCGAATGCCGCCCAAGCTTGTCCGATGCGCCTTCCTACTTCCGCAACCTGATTCTCAGAATTCAGAGTGATTTTGTGGCCTAGATAGATGTAGTGGTCGACCAATTCTACAGGTAGGACGTGATTTTTCGCATTTTCAATGTTCGTCATGATTTTCGTTTTTGACAAATTCATTTTTAACCCTACTTTTGCTGATTCACGTTGTAGTTGGTCTACCATATCAATCATATCTTCAATGCTATCACTGATCAGTGCGATATCGTCGGCAAATCGCAGGTTGTTTAGCCTTTCTCCATCGATTATTATTCCCTTGCTTGTCCAATCTAGCTCTTTAAAGATATTTTCAAGGGCAGCGTTGAACAACTTGGGCGATATGGTGTCACCCTGACGGACTCCTCTCTCCAGTCTAAACGCATTGGTTAACTTATGGAGGCGTATCGAGGATGTTCCAGATAGCTGAAGGTGTTTAATGAGCTGGATGTACGTTTCATCAACTCTACTGTCCGCCAGAGCTTTCTCCACTGCCCATGCTTCCACTGAGTCGAATGCTTTCTCATAATCGACGAAGGTGATAATAATTGGCTTCCGGTATTCATGACATTTTTCAATCACTGTCTTCAGGGTATGTAGGTGGTCGTTGGTTCCATATCCGGCACGAAATCCAGCCTGTTCTCTAGGTTGGTATGCATCCAGCTTTTCTCTCAGTCTGTTTAGGATAATTCTAGTGAACAGCTTATACATGTGAGACAAAAGACTAATGGGACGGTAGTTGTCTAGTTTCCGGATATCTCCCTTTTTGTGAAGAAGGACAATAATTGCTTTATGCCAGTCGTTCGGGACCTTGCTGCCTAGTATACAATTTGTGAAAAGCAGTGCCAATGCTTTCCAGGCTGTTTCAGGTGCCAGCTTCAGCATTTCAGGAATAACATTGTCATGTCCCGGTGACCTTCTGTTCTTGATCTGGCCAAGAGCAAAACGTATTTCCTCCACTGTAACGTCTGGGATTTCTTCGGAGCCAACATTGGATATAGGCGCTCTATATGACTGTCCATCTAATGGTGAGGCGATGTTTGATGTCTTACTTTTGTACAGACTCTCATAGTACTTCCTCGCTACTTCTAACAGCTGTTCTCTATTAGTGACCAAGTCTCCTTTCTCGTCAGTTAGTTGGAAAATCTCCTTTCGTCCATTGGATAACTGAGATCGCAAGATACGTCTGCTAGTATTTGATTCTATGGCAGTGGTAATTTTGTCCTCTTGGTATTCTCGCAAATCTAGTCTTATCCTTTGGCGAACCTCTTCGTGGAGACTACGATAATCTGTAGTGTCGGAGTTATTTTCGATTCTCATTTGATGACGTCTTTCCATGAGCTTAAGTGTTTCCGCTGTTAGCTTTTTAGGTCTGAAATCGATTTTGTCAGGCATGACCTCTTTCTGTGCTTCCTTCATTATCGATGTTATGTGTTCATTGAGAGCTTCTATTGGCATTGTTTTCTGTGTGTCCAGGTTATGTAGGTGTTTACTGTTATATTGTTGGTACTCTTCTGCCCTAGCTCTAAATAGATCAGGAATAATGTGTTGTGGGATATGACGCCGGGTGAGTTTCCGTCTCTCTGTCCTGGTGTTAATGTTAAGAGTTGCACGAACTAAGCGGTGATCGCTGCCAGTATAGAAGTTGTTGAGCACTGACACATCTTGCACAATGTTTTTGCGATTACTGATTATGTAGTCATATTCATTCTTGTGAACACCATTAGGGTGTTGCCATGTCCATTTGTGTTGTGGCTTTTTATAGAAGAACGTATTCATGACGTACATGTTACTTCGCATTGCAAAGTTCACCAGTTCTTTCCCTCTTTCATTCCTAACACCATGACCAAAATCACCGATGCAGTACTCAATATCCATCTCCTTTTTACCGATTCTAGCGTTAAAATCCCCCATAATGATGGTAAAATGGGATTTACATTTTTGCGTGGCCGTGATCACCTTTTCGTAGAAATCTTCGATTTCGCTATCCGGGTGACTTGCGGTGGGGGCATATACCTGTATGATAGCGAGTGTATATTTAGCTGACAGCCCAAGTAGCAACAGATTATCTTCATAAGGCATTGAAGATATCTTGAAGGCTAGTAGCCTAATTCTAGCCGTTGTCTTGGCCAAGACAATAGTCGCACTCAAGAAATCTTGAAGTTATGCCCCAAGACAATGGTAGGCAAAAAAGGGCACAATCCTTTGGAAATCACTGAGACAGAGTTAAGACAACGCTTAAGGCAGACTTAAACCCTAATTAAGAGTGTAGTTTTAAGAATTTCTAAACAAGTACTATAATATAACTTGTAGTATGACTGTAGACAAGGAAATAGAGTTGAAGACATCTTGAATACTTATTTAAGAGTAATAATTATTTTTACAGCTAAGGTTTATTTAACTTCATGAAGAATTAAGTAAGACACTTTTTATTAAAGAGGAACTTTAATTTAGTAAACATTGTGATCTTTAACACTAAATCAACTTTAGATAAAGGTTAATGAAAATGGCGATTAAATTATTTTAATAACTAATTTATATGTCTAGAATAGACCATGAATGTCATTTTTGCATAGGAAATATAAAACGCATTGTGGTTTCTCGTGTAAAATCAATGGATAATGTTATAAAACAGGAGGGCCTTGAAAAAGACCTAATAAGATAAATAAAATATTACGAAATTGTATTGTATAAAGAAAACTTTGAGGTTATAAAATAATATTTTATTTTATGCAAACGTTCTTAGACATTTATGCAACTAGAAAAAGTGTAACAAAGACGTACTTCAATTTAAATGTCCTCTTGATATAATATTATAGGTTAAATTCTGATTTATTTTTTGTTACACATAGCTCATAATGGCGGTAATTCTAATTCGTCTTAATGTAGCAAGAGTATAGAAGATTTTGAATTTGTAAGTTTAGTTAAGAAAGAGTTGAGTCAAGTTATACTTTACATAGTATTAGTTTAGAAACATTAGATTTAACTTACACTTAAAATTCACTTGATGAAGTATTACTTAAGTGCATATGGTATCAAGTAGATCTTTAGTTTTATTTAGTTAAAACTAGATAGTTTTCATTCTGTCTTAGTCTTGCTAAATTATTGTTGCTACTATACATTAAAGAACAATTCATTTACTAACTAATTTATTAATTACATAATTTCTCCCTCGGATTGTCCGTGTGGAAGTCGAAAATGGTTCTAATAGGATTTAAATTGGTTTTTACGTTTTTAGTTTTGTTATAACATATTGGGCGGGTAAATTGCACCACCCGCATATTTCGTAAAGTATTATTTGTAACACTCAGCGATAAGCAATTAAATTTATTGAATATCGGATATATGATTTTTGCCGTATTTATTATGAAAAGTTTTTATTTAATTGTTTTTATGGAACTTTTAACAATTTGTGATTTTGTTAAATTTAATCACACAGTGTTTCTAATTTATTATATGAGAAGATAGAGAAGCGTAAATAAGTGTGGATTACAACTATTAGAAACATTTTTCGGTAGTTATTATGTTAAGATTTTTTAAAGGTAGGCCTACTGTCACCTGGTTAGTTAAATTGTATAATTCATGTTGTACCCAACTTTACCATACAATTTCGAAAATATTTTAGACAATACTTAATTAGTAAATCATATTTTGAGTTTACTTATAATAGCATAATTTAGTTTGCGAGCGACCGCACGCATTTTGTATCAATAACACCGGTCAACAAAAAAAATTTTTTTTGCGCATGGATTTTACTCATTATATTCTGATTATAATTATAAGCAAACGTATATCAAAAAGTGAGATTACAAATCGAAAATATTTGCTTTTTAAGAAGTTATAGCGATTTGAATTTTCCATCTTCATAGTAGAATGTCTCTTAAGATGCACGTCACATTCTCATTGGGATATATTTATAAATAATTATGAGGGCTTATTCGCAAGAACAAGGGGCACGCTTTCATCAAAATATAGTGGGATTTGAGAAACGACGTTACCAAGGCCAGTATACTGAAAGCATGATAGGGTTAGATTTTTATGAAAAAAATCTTCTATGGAACATGACAGGAAATTAGAACTTTTCATTTTTAATAAATATTTGGACCCTATTTTAATTTTTCTCTTGTGAGAATGAATCTTAAATGGATGTTTGTTATGTTTTAATAGTTAGAAAGAATGAATGAAAGAAAGAAAAAAATATATTTGGCAACAAATTAAATCATCTCTATGTTCATGCTTCATACATTCATTGATATGAATTTTTCTATTTTTTTACACATAAAAGCAAATTCAGAACAATTTTTTGTTGTTATTCTTGTTTCTAGGTTATAAAGCAATAAAAATAAGCTATGCATAACCCGTGCGCATAAATACTGTAGACAGTTGTAATTAATACGCACGCAGGTGCTCCTGCATTACCTTGAATTAATAGGCGTGATCCTGTTTTATCGAAATCGTCCCGTTAAGTGTATTTTTTCTCAAAATGTACTAATTCTAGTAAAAAAGTAATTAACTTAATCTTCAGAAAACTATTTCTAAGACAATGGTCTTTAAAAAGTCCTAAGTAAATCTACGAATACTTTATTTACTATGCAACACTTAAATAGTACTTTATCTATACTATTTAGTATTAAGTGAGCATACAAAAAAACTTAATTTAGTAAAATAAGATTTTTTTAACTTAAGCTTAGAATAACTTAAGACCAAATTATCTAAAGAATACTTAACTTGGTTTTGGGTATTCTTAATTTGCTTAAGTAGCACTCGATGAAGAATATAAAGTCTTAAAGAAAAAAATCTCTATTCTAAGTTAATTTGGTTTTAGCTTAAGTGTAAATTTAGATAGAGTTAAGACAAGTAAGATTTTGCCATTAATACCAATTGCTACTTGGGAGTTTCACTTTTACATATGACACTCTGTTGGATACACAGCCAATTTCTAGTACGCGGTCTTTTATTTCCCTGTTAATCAGAAAACCGATTCCTCCCACGCCCTTGCTTCCACCTTCCTTATAGTAGAGCATGTTACCTGATGGTAATGTAACAAGTTCTTCGCCGCTTCTTCGAATCTCACACAGTCCCAGAATGTCCCACTTAATTCGCTGTAGCTCAGTTTCAAGTTCTATAAGCCTATCTTCTGTGGACAGCGTTTGCGTGTTATATGTGGCCACGTAAAGTTGTTTGTTGCAGCCAGTCAACTCCCAGGGATTCCTTGTCGCACCCCTGCTCCGTGTCACCCGGCTGCTGCTAGAGCCAGGGAGTGACAGAGCGCTGGGAACTCGGGGTCGATTCTTGTATTTGTTTGTCATGGTTGAGGAGGGGTATTTAGCCATTAATCACCACGCCAGCAACGACGGGTTGGTGATCGCAGTTCAATGACCGGGTCTGACGGATTCCATCACCGCTCAAAGATATTCGCTTCTACAGCCGAGTGCCTCCTTCTGAGGTCCGCCTGGTAGAACGCAAGCAGACTGCTTCCTCTGCTAGGGCCATGCACTTATTTTATGGCGGTGCAAACTCGCCGTGTCACAGAGCCATCATTAGGTATTGTGGTATTTCCATGGAGATGCTCATGCCACAGAACATCCCGCCACACCTTCCGTACCCTGCCGCCTCGGTCCGGGACTGCTTATTTGGGGAGGTTTCCCCTTATTCGCAGCTATCCTACATACTATAGGATGTATCACTATCCGCCACCTGTGACCCGTCAAGTAGCTGAGGCCCGCCCTTGATCAAGTCGTCTCCCTACAAGATCACAAAACGAACGAGTGGATCAGAGAAAAGACGAGGATCAGCGACGTGGTGGAAGAGATAGAGAGCCGTAAATGGAGATGGGCAGGACACATTGCACGGATGAACCAGGATCGCTGGGCCAGAAAGACCCTGGAGTGGAGACCCCGCAACAACACCCGCGGCAGGGGAAGACCGCCTAAACGATGGACAGACGATATCCGGCAGCAGGCTGGAGTGAACTGGATGCGTGTGGCCAGGGACAGAAAACGGTGGAGGGTTGAAGAGGAGGCCTATGTTCGAAGGCGAACCCAAAGGCTGACATAGATAGATAGATTTAAATTGAATGCATTAGTAATTTTGTCAGTCTTTATTGAGATTTATTTAAGTTTATCTAACTGACAATTTTATACAGATGAGCTGTCTAACTCAGCTGCATAAAATTGTCTTTAAATTTCTTATTTCTTGATACCAACTTGATTTGCTGATGTCTGGCGATATCATCTGAGGTAGACGCAAGTCTGTCACTATTCTACTCTCTTAACAATTTACATGTTTAGTTATAATATCTTCTGTGACCGTGAAATATTTAACTGTTGGTCCAGTATAAAAATTATCATAACAATGTTATTACGAAGAATGTTTTAAGTTCCATAAATGCAACCATCTTGTAGTAAGTTTTGTTGATTCGAAACATAACTACTTAGATATTATTATTTAATTAACGTTTTTAACTAAATGATTTGTTTTTTCTTCATTAGCTGATTATTTTCTAGTTCTATGTGATACTTCATACCTAAAAATACCTACCTACTTGAGTACATAATTAAATATGTAATTATCGTAAACCGTAGTCTTTGTCATCACGATTCTAGCGAATGCTGTTCATTGTGGGTGTTCTTTTGTGACAGTCAACCAAGTATTGCCAATGTTTTTGTATAATAATTTTAAAACAGTATTTAATTTTACAAGTGATTCTAAAAGGAAATCAATTCCAAAATGTCCGGAAAAGAAGTGAAAGAGTGGTTCGTGGATACAGTTTTTGGAAAATTGGCAGGTGAGTTCCATAATCTAAGTAAGTATCATTATTATTTTCTAAGTAGGTACACGTTCCAAACCAACGTAGTATTACATGAGTATCTATTCTTTGAGTATTACCGTGCCAACGCGGTCAACCTGCGTGTGCGATAGCGATGACAATGGAACGTAACGAAACAACTTCAAAAACAATGGAAAAACTATGTACGACTTTTCCAGACTACTTAGGTACCTAAAAACTATTCAATAGGATAATTATAAATAGTAAGCACACACACACAGAACAAGAATAATAAAAGAAATACATAGAGATAGTACAATTTAGATATCGCTATAACACGATCTCTACCAGACAACCTATGATCAATGTGTAGCCCGTCTATCAAAACCCTTTTTCTCTACAAGTTTGTAAAAAACCCTCGCCTCGGCGAGCTTTCACCTGTTTTTTTGCTACTTGCCCTTCTTATAATAGAGCTGGCTATAAATGTACCTCCAGCCAGCTGCCGGATGTCGTCTGACCACCGTTTAGGCGGTTTTCCCATGCCGCGGGTGTTGTTGCGGGGTCTCCACTCCAGGATTTTTCTGGAGTGAACTGGATGCGTGTGGCCAGGGACGGAAGTCGGTGGAGGCTTGAAGAGGAGGCCTATGTTCGAAGGCGAATCCCCTAAAGCAGTGGTTCTTAACCTTTAAGTCACGATGGACCACATTTTACCAAATTTCTGTCTTGTCAGGGACTACTTATTTTTATTCAAAATCCTATGAAAGGGGAGGTCGATTTCTCGCCCATTGTGCGCCGTTTGCGTTGTGTTGACTCGACTCATCACGTCACGTCACTAGTTTATTGCGATGTCTTCGTGGACCACTTGGAATGCCTCCAGGGACCACCAGTGGTCCGCGGACCACCGGTTAAGAACCACTGCCCTAAAGGCTGCTATAGATAGATTATAGATAGATAGATAAATGTACCTGACTACGTCCCTGTTTGGTTCCAGTTGTATCCTGGGGAGACCCCAGCCGTCCTCCAGTGCTGATGGTCCACGGGTACATGGACACCGCAGCCACATTCATTCCTCTGATGGAAGAACTGCCTGATAGTTATTACTACGTCGCCTTTGATGTTCCAGGTCAGAATCTATTTACTTTTTGATATTTTTTATGCATAACAAGGCAGGTATTTGACCGCAATCGCACGTAGAAGTGAAATGCAGTCTAGGATGGTACACATCTGCCCTGTAAGTGCCTATTCACTCTCGCCTTGAAAAGGCCCGTTATAAAGTGTTCGAGAAAGACAGCAGCAGGCAGCGAATTCCAGTCCCTAGCTGTTCGCATTATAAAAGAGTTATCGCAACGCTTAGTGCGAGCTGTGGGGAGTGGTGAGACCACCTGATAGACCCAGAAGTCCCGGGTTCGATTCCCAGTGTAGTAATATTTTCTCCTCTTTTGGTTGGTGGGGTAGGATTTGCAAGCTACCACCATCTTACCTAAGGATGAGTTGCGCCGCTTTACTTTAACCGTGACTATAACCATCTGCACCGGTGTTTTTTGTATTGAGTTTGACAGACTTTTGACGTTTGCTAAAGTTAAAGTAAATGGTGCAATAGCAGACGTCATATCAACTATTTGGATCAAATATGTAATTGCTCAATAATGAATAAAAAAAAATAAAAATAAATAAAAAAAAAAACTCGGAAAGGGATCAACACCGTATCGTCTTTCGCGCGCTGTCAAGCGTTGCAGTATGGAGTTTCATACGAAGAATACTGAACGCCTCGAGTTGATATGGTTACGATCCCTTTCCGGGTGGATAAGTGTGCTACGCCCTTAAGTCTGTTGCTATAACAACAATTTGTTGTTGTTGTTTGTTGTTTCCAGGCCATGGCAAGTCGTGTCACCTTCCCATGGGCCCTTCGCCGACCCAGACTATTACCATAGAATCTGTGAGAGCCGTGGTCAATTATATGGCATGGGACTCCTTCCTGTTTATGGGGCATTCCATAGGAGGCATGGCTGGTACGTACTGTCATTGGCATAACCAGTAAAGTATTAGACAACTCGTTCGCGCTAAGTTTGCCAGTCCGTGGAATGCGCGTCCCGTCATCCAACCGCGATTAAACGCAATTAGTTAGTGATTAAACGCAATTAATGTGACTTATTTTACCCAAATACACAATTTGTATCAATAATAATAAATAAAAAATATTTTAAATGGTAGTTTGTTATAGTTACGCTCCCCCTCGAATGATGTCTTAACGCCAGCGGCAAACTTAGTGTCTACTTAGCGCGAACGGATAGTAATTAACTATTGACAAAACAAACATTATGTTCGTTCTGGAATTTTTGCATGTAATTCAATTCGCTCCAACTATTCCCACCGCTGCCGCAACTCTTGTATAGCCAGGATCTACAGCTTAACCGCCATTAAAAACCCAACCAGTGAAGGTCGAGCTTAAGTCTGTCCCGGGGGAAAGTTAAACTGTCTTTGGACCCGCAACGAAATGAGGGCTATCGTTTTAGCGCTCACCAGTTGGCGCCACTGTAGAGTAAGGTCCTGTCAATCGCCAGGGGTGCCAACTGTTAAGTATTTAAAAACGATAGCCCTCATTAATCAGAAGAACATAGGAGCATGGATGTAAAAAAGTCCGTTTTCTTTTCAGGTGTCCTCTACAATCGCCTTTACCCTGGGAAAATAACTAGAATAGTGCTTTTGGATCCTCTGCTGGCTCTGGCCGTCTATTACAATGTAACGCACGACATACAAGAGCATTATCGGCGTTCTTACTATAATTATTACGACCAGGTTATTACGTAAGTAAACTTTCTGTCCCCCTAGATAATTAAGGACGTAGCACAACGTGACAGTTGTATTTCAAAAGACCTGTTTTCGCTTTTAACTACTACTGTAGGTACCTATATGTACATTTAAAGTAAAACTACCTAACTTTAAAAATTAGTAAAAGAAAGTAACTAATAATTTAGAAAAAATAATTTATAAAAATACGGGGAAAGCCGGCAAAAGACTGCAGAGTTTTTGTAGGTAAATGACCATAAATCTTTCTTTCAGCAATAAAAATCCACGCAGTTTGTATCCATATGACAAAGCTGTTTCAGTCATAATGAAGAACCGACAGTTGACCAGAAAGCAGGCTGAAATCGTTCTCTCCAGGTCTTTAGAGCCACTTACAGGAGGTCTTTACAGGTAAAAAAAACATTATCCGCTTTGCACTGAACGGAATTCGAACCTTAACTTCGAACTCCTCCTATGTTCTACTGATTTAATTTCGTTGCGGGTCCAATGACAGTTTAACTTTCCCCGGGACAAACTTGGCTTTCACTGGTTTATGACGGCAAGCTGTAGATTCTGGCTACACAGGAGTTGCAGCGGTGGGAACGAGAGGTGGGAATAGTGCCTTTAGGTAAAAACATTATTGTGAAAACGATTCTGAAAGAAGTGGCAAACATCGGATCTAATAACTCAGTATTGATAGTAGCGCCCTCCTTACAATGTCATAGCTGGGACGGTTCAATGTTGGTCCAACTTTGGTGCCAATACTATTTTCACATTGGTAGATGGCGTTGGGAATTGGGGCCAATAATATGTGAAGCCACCATTTCATTTGATAAATGAGATTTGATTACTACTAACTCGGCCTAACGCATTTTTGTGACCCATTATGATGAAACTCGCAAATACTAGGCTATATCAATGCAAACGATAGCATTTTTGTTTCACTGCTAGAAATTTTTTCCCCCAATTTCCACAACGATCAGTCCTGGGCGACCTTCACTAGGTCGTCGATTCACCGAGGGGGAAAGCCTGCCTTTACTTAACGAAGTAAAAATTAAACTTCCAGGTTCACAACGCAGCCTATAATGAAGAAACTAGGCTGTCTGCCGTTACGGTTGAACATGCTAATCGACGTATTATCAAAGCAACCGCCCATACTGAGCCTTGTGGCCTCCAAACAAAGGTTTCAAACCCATGAGAAGGAATTTATAGAGCAGTTAAGCCATGTTCTAAAGAGAGAACGTAATTTTTACCATACCATAGAAGGTCACCACGACGTTCATGTCACAAATCCGGAACTTTTGGCGCCATTTATTGCGGACTTTTTGAAAAAAGATCCGTTGGTCAATAAGAAGGCCAAACTGTAAGGCTGAGTTGCAACACCTTACTTGTAACTTTTCACTTACGCCAGTATACGTAGGAGCCATCGATATGTCATCGCTAGCGACTGCTTATAAAAAATTACATGAATAACTAATTGTAAGTATGACGCACTCTAGCGAATGTAACGGGCACTAAGTAGAGTAGGTATAAGAAGATTTTAAAAACATAATAATGTTTAAAGCCCGGTCTGTGAGCACGTAGAATTTTGTCCAATGACCCCAAGCTACCCATCCTCACTCGCTCGCACACTCACTGCGGGCGCCCGTCGCACAGTCGCGACAGCAACATAATTACTCGCGAGCGATAAGGATGGGTAGCTTGGGGTCATTGGACAAAATTCTACGTGCTCACAGACCAGACTTATATTTATTTAGACATTATAGTTCTTTAAAATGAAACATGAATTGTAAATAGAATTTATTTCAGTATACATAACATTTTGATAACTTCCAAAATCACAATTAAAATAAAATATCACAATCACCATAAAATAAATATGTTTTCTTTCTTTTCAAATTTTTGATTCTAAATAATATAAAAATCCTAAACCTTTAAAATCTTTATACACCTCAAAAGTATAGTAAATAATATTTTTTATTTTTATGATATTCACTTATTTTTAATTCAGTCTTAACAATTCATTAAGTAAGTACATTGTCATTATAATTTCAGAGAGTATCAATTTAAAATGTCAATAAAATAACATTTTTACGAGTATTTAAACATATTCCTAGGATGCTAGAAAATTATTATTTAATTTTCATTT
This sequence comes from Ostrinia nubilalis, assembly GCF_963855985.1. Lineage (NCBI taxonomy): Eukaryota > Metazoa > Arthropoda > Insecta > Lepidoptera > Crambidae > Ostrinia > Ostrinia nubilalis. The sequence continues at coordinate 4,448,037 of NC_087117.1, forward strand.
AAACGGACACAACATTTTTTTGAATAATTACTTTTTTGAAAGAAGACAAGGCGATTATCACACTGCACCGCGCTCCGCCGCGGTACGCGGGACGACAGATTTAATCATTATATGCAAGTACCTCAGTTTGTATAGAAAACACGCGAGGCACAACACACTGACAACGCGTTTGCGCGCGGGATTAGTTATATGTCGCCACGCGGACCGCGGCGAAGCGCGGTGCAGTGTGATAATGGCCTAACATAAATAGTAATATTTTTTTACAAATATGTATGTATAGTCAATCAAAGTTTAGCCTTCTTCATTGTTTTACTCAAAAAACCTAAAACACATCTGGCCACCGACTCAGAATCAGTCAAATGAACGTCATGGCCACCAGTCACTGTTTCTACGAAGAAATAATCCGTATTTTTTTGTAATTCCCTAACTAAATGCAATGCTTTCTCATTCCGTTCCCTAAAATCTGGGTTCAGGCTGTTTGAAGCTGAAATTATAAGGGTGGGGGGTAGTAATTTTGAAAAAAGGTCTACATAATAATCAACAGGGTAATTTTGGGGTGCTGGAAATTTTAACCGCTTGTCCCAGGCCAATCTGAAAGTAAATAATAACATTAAAAAGTAAATAATAAGATTTGTATATTTTATAAGTACCTACATATTCATACGTTTCGATAATAACGTTAAAAATCATTTAAAAATCCTATGAGAACGTTTTCGACTTCTACGCGGACGAAGTCGCGGGCAAAAGCTATTTGTAAAATAAATTAGACTAAATTATTAAAAATGCCTGACCCAGTCATTATTCCACGCGAACAAAGTCGCGGGCAAAGCTACTTCTTAAATAAAATGAAACCAACTTAATAAAACCATAAAATACATACTTATACAAATCTTCTCCAATACAATGAAGATTTCTTGACAGAACCAATTCCGCTTGATTTTCATTTAACCCTCTATTCCTCATCACTGCTTCCAGAACTTTCTTCTTAGTATACACTCGGTCGTCATGGTTGTATTTTTTGTATTTACTATAGTATTCTTTGTAAAAAGATCCGTAGTACTCCTCATAGTTGTGAATTTGAAGTCTTTGAAGAGACGGCAACGGATCAAGAAAAATGAATTTTGTGATCTTTCCGGGATATATTCTGTTGTAGAATAAACCTGAAATTAATTAGAAATTTATTGAAGCATCTTTATCCTTACTAATATTATAAATGCGAAAGTAACTCTGTCTGTCGGTGTCGCTTTCATGCCTAAACCACTAAACCGATTTTGATGTTTGGCATAGATATAGTGTACGAGTCCCGGGAGGGACATAGGATAGTGTTTATCTCGGCTTGTGAAATAGGGACGCGCGCGATAAAGTTTTTCTCAGACAAAATTCCACGCGGGTGAAGCCGCGGGCAAAAGCTAGTGATTGAGAAAAATGTTTGGAATGTTTAACTGCCTAGCTCGCATCAATATTGTTCAGCAGTCGACATCCTGTGGCTGAGATGATGATGATGATGACACGGAACTCACCCTGTTCGCAGCCCATGGAGTGTCCAATAAACACAAACTGGTCCCAGTTGAGGTGTCTCAATGCATACTCAACCGCAACAAGAAAGTGGAGCCTCGTTAACATTGGACCTGAAATAAAATTGTTTGTTAATAAATAAAATAAATAAATAAATAAATCTTTGGACAATTTCACACAGCGCCAGCTAGCCCCAAAGTAAGCAACTTAATGCTTGTGTTATGGGTGCTAGCTTAACGGATATACTACTTATATACTTTTTTTTTAAATACATACATATTATACATAGTTACACCCAGACCCGTCACAGAAATTAAAATTCATCATTTCAATTTCTGCCCGGCCGGGAATCGAACCCGGGACCTCTCGGCATAGTAGTCCGTTCTGAACCACTACACCAAACGGCCGACAATAATACTATTACTTATTTGACACCATTCCCCAATAATTTATTTATTTATACAATACTGTGCTAAGTATAATATTGTTATGTACTTACACTTTTTAATAATTTTAGATTAAACGTAGAAATTTTTATTTGTAAGTGTAACAACACTAGTGTAAAATTGTGGGCATGTCCGTTGTGGCTACAGTAAATCCGCGCCTGAACTATTAATCTTTACCCTGGGCACATAAGGATCAAGGGAGGCCCTTCTCATCTGGAGAAAGATCTGTTATAAGAACAGACAGGGGCCTCCTTGCATGCCCTGAGTGCCCAGTGGGAAAGAGGGGCCTGTCTTTACCTATAAGCAGTCAGACAGCCCTCTGTGCTAAGGATGTATGGAGGTAGAAGAAACACCGCAGCATGTGGTCATGGAGTGCAAAAGTGTAGCAGAACTACGACCCAAACATGAGGCTAAGTGCGGCATTTGATTGCTCTGCAACTAACTAACTAACCTATAGGAAGTGGATCTGACTGCCCATGCCCTGGTAGGTCCATGCCAACGTAATAGTATGAGTCCGGTAGATGTTCTAACAGAGGGATGAAGGTGGCAGCGCTATCTTGACGTCCGTGGACCAGGAGAACCGGAGTGCCAGAGGGATCGCCCCATGATATCACTGAAATGGTGAAAAGCGAAAACTCTTTATTAGTATGTAGGCCTTTTTGGGGCATTCAAGCACTTTGGTAGCTCAAGACTTCACGGTGGGGCGACCAGAGGCGTCACCATAGTATAATAATGAGATAGGACCCAAAGATATAGCATAGGAGGCGGAATTAACATAGCTGAAAAAGTTTGTTGAAAATAGGTAGGAAGTTTTCGAGTAGGCATTTAAATTTCTTTCTAAAGCCTACAAAAACCTGTTTACACAATTATACTATAATTTATTGCGCTATTTTTAGTATACCCGTACCAATATTGGAAGTCCAAAGTTCTTCATTATTATTGATAGCAGTGTTTGAATAGCAATAAAAATACCAAAGATTGCATGAAGTTTTTAAGTGCCTAAAGGTTTGTGTAAAGTACTCACAAGCTATTTTACCCCATGGCGCATCAATAAACCATTCATTTGTTGCTTTTATTTTATACATTTTAATTCAAAACTAATTTTTTGCATAAATTTTGTGAAATCGTCGACTAATCATGAGCTGAGCAATCAAAACAAATACATGTCATTAATTGACAATTATTGTCACTGTCAAAAAAGTGTAATTAGTGATGTCAATTTGCGAAAACTCGTATAGAATCGTAAAAATATAGTAAGGAAATTCACATTGCAATTGAATTATCGTTAAGGAATCAATACTCGAAATTGCTTTATGTTATTTGAAAATGAAAAATAATTTATTGCCAGATCAAGAGTACAAAATAAAAACAGACTTCCACCTGCACCGCCTGTCCTGTGGATTAGTTATCTCTGTGATCTGTGATCGAGTTAACTGCGCACCTGGCGGTCATGACGTTACATCGCGCTGGTACTAGGGCGAACGCTGGGTGAGTTTGCTAGTTACCTCGATCGGGTTGTTGGTAAGTACTACTTATTCTCCCAAATGTTAAAAAGATCCCATCAAAAACAATACTTGTCAAAAAAACCAAGTCTCGCAACTCAGTTGTTCTACGGTAAAAAGTTGTGAGATCCATGTAATACCAAGTCCAGGCCAGGAAATCTTTAACGTTTTACATAAATATATTGACTTGGCCATCAAGATTTCCTGGCCTGGACTTGGTATTACATGGATCTCACAACTTTTTACCGTAGAACAACTGAGTTGCGAGACTTGCACCCGTATTCACAAACATTACTTTGAGGCCTCATAGTGCGCGTTGACGCACAGGGTCCCAAAAACCTATTCATAGACAATACTTCAGTGGTGACAAGCACTATGCGTCCCTTAGAATGAACGCAAAGCTAAGGTAGACAGGGAGCTGTATTACGCAACGCATAGTGTCTATTTACGTCAAAATTTTTAGGTTATTCTCGTTTTTGAGGTTTGTTTGCTTTATTTATGGTTGTATTCGATTAATATTATCTTACAATGGATTACAGTAGTGAAGAAGAATTTGATAATTATATCAATGAGCAAAGTAGAATAAGTACCAGAAAAGTGATACGGGATTCCCAAAATCCCTTTGATTATTACAATTCAGACGAATTTAGTTTAGGTTTTCCAATGATGGGGTACTTTTCATACTTTTACCACTGATAAAAGAAGACCTGAGGAAATTAACTGCGAGGAGGCCTTCCAGTGCCACCTACATAATGTATCAGTTGCTAGTGGCAAATAAAACATAAAATTTTTAATAAAGTTTTATTTTCATCAATCTTCAATGTCTAATTTAATTGTATGTATTTGTAAATCATAAAGCTTTTTTTCATGTTCTAACAAATTGTGAAGAAAGTTGAGAAATAATAATATTTTATGTTGGGATCATTGATTTTTATACTGTGTAAATTGTAAATGACAGCTAGAAGACTCGATGACATTTGTATGAATATTCCTTCTTCTCTATGGTAACCTGACCTGTGCAAGACGTAATAAAATAAGTTAACTAAATACTCTTTCATTTAAACTAATTCTAACAGGTTATGGGCTGATATTAGATTATAAAAGTGATAAAGAGTGTAATTTGCTATTAAGCCAGATGGCACAGGCCGTAGGGAAGCGTTAGTTCTCACATTTTTCAGGAGCGTCTTTTCTTTGTTACTATCAAGTCGAACTTAAAGATGGCTACCGGCTCAACAAATTTATTAATGCCTCAACTGACCGATAAATTGAACTTTTCCCATTGGAAATTTCGTATAAAAACTCTACTCGAAGAGAGAGGTGTAGTCCAAGCAATTAATTTTGACATATTGAACGAAAAGGACGACAAAAAGATCACAGCGTTCCAGATTGAGGACGCCAAGGCGCGGTCAATAATTGTGCAATGCGTATCAGATAAATATATAGATATCATTAAAAAGGCGCAAACTGCATCCGAAATGTTACTAAAATTAGAAGAAATTTTCGAAAGAAAATCTGTATTTAATAAATTATATCTAAAGAAGAAATTATTATCACTAAAATGTACAGATAACCAAAATCTACAAGACCACTTTCTGGCATTTGACACTGTGATTAGTGACATGGAGGCTGCCGGACATAACATGGAGGAAACGGACAGGGTGGCCCATCTTTTATTAACTTTACCGGATGTGTATGAAACAGTAATAACAACGCTGGAAACCATGACTGTGGATAAAGAGTTAAACCTAGACTTTGTGAAATCAAGACTGCTGGATGCGGAATTAAAATTAAAAGGCAAAGAAACTATACATGAAATTAACTTTATGGCATGTTTTAAATGTGGAAAGAAAGGGCACAAAGCCGTTAATTGTTATACAAATTCGAATCAGAACTACAGAAATTCATTTGGAAACTATAGAGGAAGAGGCCGAACCATGACCAGGGGCCAAGGTCCAAGATACAGAGGCAGAACACCACAAAATAATAGACAAAAGTTAGCATTTCTAGCCATGTGTACTGTGGAGAAATTAAATAAATTCATTTTAGATTCAGGAGCCAGTAATCATATGGTAGTTATGGAGAATGAAAAATTTATGACAGACATACAAGAATTAAAACACCCAATTAAAATACAAATAGCAAATGGAGAAACTTTAATAGCAAAGAAAAAAGGCAAATTAAACACAAAATATCAAGACATAGAAATAGAATTGGAAGCATTACTAGTAGAGAACTTGTCCTATAATTTATTATCAATAAACAACATAACAAGAAAAGGATTTCAAGTAATCTTTGATCAAGAAAATGTAACATTAAGAAAAGGTGATATATATTTGAGTGGCACAAAAATGAGTAACATATACACTCTAGATTTGGAAATTGTAATAAATAGTGCTCACATTTCAAAAGAAAATGGAAATGATATTTGGCATAAAAGGTTGGGACACATTAATTATGATGATTTGAGAACATTGAATTTACCTGTACCTAATAAAAAGTGTACAACTTGTATAGAAGGAAAAAGTACTCGAAGAAGTTTTCATAATTCAAAGTCGAGACATAGTAAGCAAATAGGAGATCTTATTCATTCAGACGTTTGTGGTCCAGTAGAACCTACAACTTTACATGGTCATAATTACTTTCAAGTATTAATAGATGATTTTAGTCATTACACTGTGGTTAAACTGTTAAGAAGAAAAAGTGAAGCAGAAAGTAATTTAATAAATTTTATAAAATATATAAAAACACAGTTTGGGAAGAAAACAAAAAGGCTGAGACTAGACAATGGAGGAGAATTCAGTTCGAATATGCTCAAGAATTATTGTATGAATAAAGGAATAGAAATAGAGTATACAACTCCCTACACCCCCCAACAGAATGGTACCTCGGAGAGGATGAATAGAACATTATTAAACAAAGTGAGGACCAAATTAATTGAAACAAAATTACCAAAAGAACTATGGGGTGAAGCTTTATTCAGTTCAGCTTATGAATTAAACCGGAGTCCAACTACTGCACTAAATGGGAAGACACCATCTATGTTATGGTATGGTAAAAATAATTTAGAAAAATTGAGAGTTTTTGGGAGCAAAGCTTGGTGTGTAACTTTACCAAAACCAAAGAAATTGGAACCAAGAGCTAAACAGATGATTATGGTTGGATATTGTGGATCTGGGTATAAACTATGGGATTATGAAGAAAATAAAATAGTTGTTGCTACTGATGTTACATTTGATGAAACAGACATACACTACAGGAAGAATGAAAATGACAGTGAAAATATAAATGAACATAAAATAATAATTACCAGTAATGAAGATGAAAATGTTATGGAAGGAAAAACTGAAAAGAAAAACATGATTATAAATAAGAGTAATGAAGAAGAAAATGATATGAAAATTAATACTAATGAAGAAGTAAATGTTGAAGAAATGAATATGAAAGAACAGGAAGAAAATATTAATGAAGAAAACAATTGTGATGAAGAATCAGAGAGGCCAATAAGACCTAGAGTTACACCAAAACATCTTGACGACTATGAGTTGTATATGGCATATTGCTTAAGTAGTATAGAAAGTCCAAACACATATAAAGAAGCCATTAAAGACAAAGATTGGGAAAATGCAATTAATAAAGAATTTAAGTCTCTACAAGATCTACAAGTATGGACAGAAAGTGACTTACCTGAAGGAAAAAAGGCTATCGAAACCAAATGGGTTTTTCGCACAAAACAGGATGGAACTAAAAAGGCGAGGTTAGTCGCAAAAGGGTTTCAAGCTGATGCAAACACTTCGGAGTTATATTCTCCAGTTGCAAAGACAACAACTATAAGATTAATGCTGTCACAAGCTATGACAAACAATTGGGAAATACGACAGCTTGATATACCATCTGCATTCTTAAATGGAGAGTTGGAATCAACAGCAGAAGTATATATAAAAGTTCCTGAAGGGATGAATATTAAAAATGGAAAAGTACTAAAATTACAAAAAGCCTTATACGGACTTAAAGAAGCACCACGTTGTTGGAATGAAACAATAAACAAATTTTGTGAGTCCATAGAAATGAAGCGATCTAAATATGATGTGTGTTTATATACTGGAAATGGCATATGGCTTGTTATATTTGTAGATGATATTTTAATAATTGGAGACTCAAAGACAATAGAAACAACTGTACAGAAACTAAAATCCCAATTTAAAGCCAAAGACATGGGTTATGTAAAAAGTTTCCTAGCTATTGACATAGAGAGAAATGAAAACACATTAACATTATCACAAGAAAAGTTTATTGACAAATTGTTACAAAATTTTCATATGGCTGATTGTAATGCAGTTTCTACACCAATGACAAGTAACTTCCAACCTGAAACAGAAAACAAGATTATTAATACAGTACCTTATAGAGAATTAATTGGAGGACTTACTTACCTGTCAATGATGACACGGCCCGATATAATCTATGCCACAAGTTATCTCAGTAGATACTTGGATAAACACACTGAAGAACTGTGGAGAGCAGCAAAGAGAGTGCTCAGATACTTAAAAGGCACCAAGGATCTTAAACTGACTTATACCAGAAATGATGTCAATAATATTTCAGCTTTTTCAGATGCAGATTGGGCAGGAGACAAGTCCGATCGAAAGAGCACGAGTGGCATGGCAGTGTTCCATGGGAACAACCTCATCTCGTGGGCATCCAAGAAGCAACCTGCTGTCGCCTTGTCAACTGCCGAGGCGGAGTATGTCGCCGCAGCACTATGCGCTGCTGAGCTCCTGTACATCCGAGGACTCGCCAGTGAATTCAATGAATGCAGTGTTGTGTTGTTTGTGGACAATAGTAGTGCAATTAAAATGATATCGAACTATGAAAACACTAAACGATCGAAACACATTGACATTAAAGTGCATTTTATAAAAGACATCGTAAATAAGAAGTTATTACAAGTGAAATATGTGTCGACAGATGAAAATATCGCGGACATCATGACAAAACCCTTGTGTCGTGAAAAGTTTCAGAAGTTTAGGGAAAATTTGATCAAGTAAGGTTTTATTTTTTTAATTTAGGTTATTTTTTGTTTGACAGTTGACAATCACTGACATTTCAACACATGACATTTGACGTTTGTAGTATGACCAGTAATAAAAATGTGTCAATTTCAAGTCCGAATTGTAGATTGAATATAAATTTGTACTTTAGTTTAAAACTTGCTTAAACGGAAACTTGAAATTGCAGGCGGGTATAAGATATAGTGTAAAATAGGCTTAACTAAAATATCCTACATGTTGCTGATATATGTAAATTAATATTATTATCACTTTATACTTACACTTAAAAGAAAAATGTTAATGTTATTTAATTAAGTTGCCAAAGCTGACAAGTGTGAAATAAAACTTAATTATTATTTAAGTTTTAATAAATTGTCATAAAAATTGATTTTTGATGTTACTAACTTCTAAGATTTGTAAAAGGATTTTTATCTTGATTTCTTTTTTAAATGTTTATGTTAAAATAACTAATAACATAACTAATGTTGTGTATTAAAGTGTAAAAGTTTTGTTTTTAAATGAGGATTCTAATACTTTATTTGATAAGTTGATTTGTATTATTTAGCGATTTAAACTTAACAATACTTGTATTTTATAAGGTCTAAATCGAGGGGTCGTGAAGAAAGTTGAGAAATAATAATATTTTATGTTGGGATCATTGATTTTTATACTGTGTAAATTGTAAATGACAGCTAGAAGACTCGATGACATTTGTATGAATATTCCTTCTTCTCTATGGTAACCTGAGCTGTGCAAGACGTAATAAAATAAGTTAACTAAATACTCTTTCATTTAAACTAATTCTAACAAATTGTTTTCTCTTTCTATCAATATTTTTTCTCTTTGTAGCCCCAACTCGTGCAAAGCCTGGTCTTGTTGTATATTATTCAATGTGGTGCGTTTGATTCTTGTTTCTGTCTTAATCTTCATTCTTGCTACTACTAATCTTAATTTCTTGATAGGTACCTACCTGAAAAGCAAATTAATTATGAATTTAATTCCTTTGAGTAGGTATATTCTGCTTAGTTATTCCTCATAAATCTACGTACTATATATTTTAAAAACATTACTTACTAGTGGGTGTTGAGAACGTTTGATTGATTCCTGAGAAAGTTCTTTCATTCTTTGGGTCTTTAAATTATTCCAGCAGCTTTTCAGTTGATGTGTGAGCCTTTGTGAAACATAAAATATGGTTGAGAATTGTAAGCCACTGTTAGAGTTTCCCAGGCCTGCTTCGTCAACTCGATATTTTAGAGAGGATAATAATATTCTTGTCTTCAATAATAGGCCTTTCTCTTATTAAGCTACAATCAGCAGCTCTCTTTCGGAAGAAGAAAACGGCAGCTTTTTCATCTGAAAAATAATGATTGAAATATGATTTTCACTATTATTATTAATCGAAATATTCATACTAACCTGATAGTTGTAGTTTTATCCATATTTATTTATATTATTTAATTCACAAATCCACAAAATAACGACACTTATAAACCGTTGCACCGTTTGAATGACAGGAATGTCATGTCAGTTAGCGGAGTGAAGTGCGTAACATAAGCGAACCAATCACAGAACTCTATTCAACACTCTGATTTTGCATAGTCAAGGGTCGTTTAAGTATTGTTTATGAATTGATAGGCTTGTCATATGGAACGCATTGAGAAATGTCTCATTTCGCATAGCGTTGCTGCTTTGCATAGGTAAGTATCGTTTGTGAATACGGGTGTTGGTTTTTTTGACAAGTATTGTTTTTGATGGGATCTCATTTCTTTTTGTATTTTGTAGACAGCAGTTATGTATCTAAAAAACTGGACCGAAATTGAAAAATTTTACTCGACTTGGCGGTTGCACTAACGTGCCCCGAAATATTTTAGTTTTTCCTTGATTCATACACCAAACACTACTTATATTCCAAATTTGAAGCTTCTAGGTCTGCTAGAAGTGCCTTAGAATTTTGATGATCGGTAAGTCAGTCAGTGAGTCAGTGAGTCAGTGAGTGACAAAATTAAGTAACTTTGACCCGTTATAATTCTTAAACTACTGGTTCAAATTGAATGAAATTTTAAATATACCGTGTCTTTAAAATGCCTGCATAGCTAATGAAAATTCAGCCTTCTAGTTTTATCCACAACGAAGTTACAGGCAGTCGAAAATGGCCTGAATTGCTTCGAGAAAAGGATGGTACGGCCGTGCCGCTTTTTTGCTCGACTTGGTGGGGGCACTGCCGTGCCCCCAGATACCGAGATGCGCCGGCGTAATCGATTACGAAATCATTTTATCTTTACGACTAAATCATCGCGTCATGCTATCATTATCTAGTTTTATACCGACAGTGTAGTAATAAACGTGTAATCATTAATTTTCTTCGAATTAATGAGAATATTGAGCGTTTTTAATTGCATTATCGCAAAGGAATTAGTGTCAAACAGCCAATGTAGACGTTTCTGTTCGAAAAAGTATTTTTCGACGAAAATGAGTGAAGAAAAAGAATTTTGTGTCGAAGCGCCTTGGGGAAAAATAAGAGGTGAGTTCATTTGTTTTTGTTAACGGCGCGAAGTAAAATATTGCGCGTAACTTTTAGTAAGTAAGTGACTTAAAAAATAATATTTGTGAATTATTCTGAAGTTTCCCTGCGTGATCGAATCAGAAATCCCCTATTCCACCTATCTCACCTGGCCATCCCGCCTCTCCCCTCTTCCCAAATACACTCTTCCCACCCAGGTGGGTTAAAGGAACATTTCTCCACGAATCCACCTGGCTATCCCCATGTCAAGATCATTATGGACCCTGTCGGGCACTGCAATTAAAAGAGAGGAGGATCTACTAATTAATCACAATTTAAACTAGTTAAAAATCAAGTTATGCAAATTATGCAATATTGATCAAGCCCAAATGTAAATCTATATATCTTTTTATTTGCGTCCACGGAAGACCAGCTTAATCTACTGAGATGCTATGATTCCATGCTGAGTGGACATACCTTTTCAGTATTATTGTAATTACCTACTAAAGCACGGTCCGTGAGCACGTAGAATTTTGTCCAATGACCCCTAGCTACCCATCCTTATCGTTCGCGAGTAATTATACTGTCGCGACTGTGCGACTGGCTGCAGTGAGTGTGCGAGCAGACTCTAGTTAAATATTTTTTAAGTAGGCATTGTTGTAAGTTAAGTGTATTGTCGATGATACTGAATAAACATTTCTTCTTTCTTTCTATCTAATTCCAGGTGTAACATGGGGCAGTCCATCCCAGCCTCCAGTATTAGTGGTGCACGGCAAACTGGACGTGTGTACCGGATTCCGACCGCTCGTCAAGCTGCTCCCGCCCTCTTTTTACTATGTCGCTGTTGATTTACCAGGTGAATTATAATTTTTTTTAAAACTAATAATAATCGGTTACCTTAGGTGGGAATCGAACCCACGACCTTTTGCTTGCCGCACGAATGCTCTGAGACCGCAGCGTTACGGAGACACTGGGCAATAGGTATTTTCTAGGAATCAAACCTCAGATCAAGATAAGTCTAGACTAAGCACCAGGCTTAAGAACCTTATAAAAAGTAATACACCACGGATAGAAAGCATCAAATACATAATATGGTTGAAATACACTAATTATTATATTATTTTTGTGGTTAAAGGTTACTTAAATATGTATTTGTTTGTCACCTCTGAAATCTGCTTTAACACTGGAGGTAGAGAGGTACTGTAGATACTTAGTATAGAATACGTTTAGAATAGTTTATCTCAAACAATATGATTAAATATTACAATACTTCTTATAATGAAACTTCGAACTCCTCCTAATTCTTCTGTACCTCTAGCATGAACAACTTTCGACTTCGAATCGTTTGCGTATTCGACAAAATTCGATACTCAACCTTCGAATTAAACAATAACGTGACAATTTTGATTCTCAAAATAAGTTTCGTGCTACCCTTTCTCATACTGAGTTCACTTTACGACACAAGGGCGCTGTTGTAGTTTTCGTACTAAATCCTTTAAGAATACGCAAACGATTCGAACTCGATAGTTTTTCGTGCTAGCCGTACTGATTAATTTCGTTGCGGTCCAATGACAGTGGCTTTCTCCCACTGCCACTAATCTGTAGCCGCGCGTCGTAGATGTCATAAAAATACTCCCGTATTTTATTACATTATTTTTTTCAGGCAACGGCCGCTCCGACCACCTGCCCCGAGGGGTGAGGTACACAGTGTTCGACCTGGTGCCGACTGTTGAAGTTGTTAAGAAGAAGTTCGGCTGGGATAAGTTTATTTACATGGGGCATTCGCTGGGCGCTCTTATTGGTAAGATTTCATTCCTTTTATCTTTAGACTTGTTTATACATTTTAAAGGGTGGGTGACTTGTGGAGGGAATATAGCACAGGTCATGCAGCATATTATTTCTGTAGATGTAATTTGTTTAGTGATTTAATTAAACAAGCCTGTCTATATTAAATCTTATTTATAACTAGTTAGCAGGCGCCCGCGACTTCGTACGCGTGGATCCCGTTTTACCCCTTTATGAGTTGAATTTTGCAAAATCCGGTCTTAGTGAGCCTACCCCAAGTAGCATTTTACTCCATTTAAGAGTTCACATTTAGTTCCAATGTGTACTTAAAGCATTAGTACAGTTCACTCGTGATGTATAAGCTGTATTATTGCAATTAATTACACCTATACCTGTCTAAGGGACTTATAGGAGTGTAGACTAGTGTAGAGTTATACTTTTATACGATTGTTGGTGTTATAATACTCTAACAACTATCCTTTAGTCAGCCGTCTGACTAAGAGCATTATAGGAGGGTAGAGATACGGCAACCGCTGTTTAACGGCCTACTTGTACGATGTTATAGAGCTAGCATTTTAATAGAACACACGTGGTCATTTATAAAGCCAAAGGCTGTTATGTTTACTTGTTTTAGACTGTTATACAGCTAGTAGCTGTAGTAGTACTTGTTTGTGATAATTAAAATAACCTTTTTTTACTATCTGTACAAAAGTGTTTCAATGGTTCGCATGTGCACTGTAGGCTGTTAAAAGGACTATATGTGTTGTCCATTAACATCAATAGCAGTTTATTTGTCCACAAGTACTACTCTTATTTGCTTTAAGCTGAACATGAATGTAAATATGATATTCTATTACACATTTCCCCAAGCCTGTTTTTAGTTGTTCATGGTGGTTCTGTACATGATGCAGAGGAAAATATTATGCCTGAACCTGAAATTTCCCTTCAAAATATACAGATATCAGAGTGCAATGATTGCAGTTCTAGTGATAGTTTATTTATTTATTTATTTTATTTATTTGGGAAATCAACGGCGATACATTATGATAATATTATACATTAGTATTGAATAAAACTTACAGCTAATTACAGATTTCCACATATTAGTGAATACAATTTTGATTTGGACAATTATTTAACCTTTCGCAAAAAAATAAGAACATGGGCTATTGAAAATCGTATTCCTCATTCCGCTTTGAATAAATTGTCAGGCATAATAAACGAATTTAAACCGGGAACACTACCGTCTGATGCTTTAGGTATTCATACTTGACTATTAGTACCTGGGCTAGGCGATTTAACGGACATTAATAGTTTTTATTGCGGATCTCTAAAATTTCAGTATTTGAAAGAATTAAAGATACACAATTGACCTGAACTAGGTACATCTTAAAGCTGTACATAAGTTCACATTATAATAAATTTATAGACATTAGCGCTGTAGTGGTACAAATGTGGAACTTCATATAGATAACAGCATTCTAACAGAACACATGTGAACCTAATATACGCTCACCGCATTAAATTGGAGTTATAACAGTTCACATAGCCGTATTTCATTTCCACCATTTTGTTCTACATAACCTAAAATATTTACCAAATAAATCTCCAAAATTAATGCAGATTTATCACAAAATTCGCAGATAGAGCGATTGAGTTTTGGTTTCATGTTATAATTAATTACCGTAATATAATTATAATGCCAATACAATATAAAAATTGTAGATTTCCTCTCAGCCAGTTTTAAATTTTTTAAAATAAATATAGCGTTTTTACAGAGGCGCGTAAATATTTTAGCTGTAAATATGTATACATTTCACGATAAAGTTGCATTCCCAATGGCATTAACATTATTAAGTATTTAAAACCCGTGTTATTATTTGCATAAATGATTATCCGCCCGAGTTGTTTCCGTCTTGGCACTCACGTACAAATACCAAACTAATATTAAAATGTGGAAATAATTTAGGACACACGTGAACTTTACGTAGCATTGGAGTACTTTTGTCGGACTTTATAACTTTGAAAGCTGTGCATTTAGCCACTTGTTACTCTTTATTACACTCACGTACGTTGTATGGTTCACACTGCGTCCCATATAGTGCCGTAAGTCAGCCTTAAGTCCGATGTTACTACTTAAACTGCTATTATAATGCTATTATACTGCTAATGTACAGCCATAGTGAACTTAAGGCTGTCTAATTTGTGCCCAAACTGGTTCTATAAAAGCATTATAGCAAGCTATACAGCTCGTATACAGCTGACATACACAGCTTGTGGAGTACATGTGAACGACTAGACATACTATATAGAACCCCGAATGCTACTTGGGACGTTCTAAAAGGAACCCCCATGCAAAATTTGAGACTCCTAGCACTTGTAGTTTCTGAGATTTCCTGATGAGTGAGTCAGTGATCGCTTAATAGTGTAGAAGATAAGTTTGAACATCTGTAAATTACCTTCCAGGCAAAATCTATAACATAGTGCATCCAAACGTGATCACCCGCGTGGTGGAGTTAGACCCAGTACCCGCGCACCACACGTGGGACACCACCAGAGAAGCTATGCGCGCCTGGTACCACATCTACTATGGGTCCTATGAAGAGACCAAGTATAAGAAGATCCATGGTCTTCCGGAGACTGCGCCTAAATATACTTATGAAAAGGTACGGTTTTTTGAAGATAGAAGTCTTATAGTTTAGTAGGACACCACCAGAGAAGCTATGCGATCCTGGTACCACAACTACTACGGGTCCTATGAAGAGACCAAGTATATTATTATACATGGTCTTCCGAAGACGGCCCCTAAATATACTTATGAAAAGGTATGTTTTTTTGAAGATAGAAGTCTTATAGTTTAGTAGGATACCAGCAGAGAAGCTATGCGCGCCTGGTACTACAACTACTATGGGTCCTATGAGGAGACCAAGTATAAGAAGATCCATGGTCTTCCGGAGACGGCGCCTAAGTATACTTACGAAAAGGTAGGGTTTTTGAAGATAGAAGTCTTATAGTTTAGTAGGATACCAGCAGAGAAGCTATGCGAGCCTGGTACCACATTTACTACGGGTCCTATGAAGAGACCAAGTATAAGAAAATCCATGGTCTTCCGGAGACAGCCCCTAAATATACTTACGAAAAGGTATGCTTTGATGACAATAGGAGAAGTTTGATATCTGATATCGATTTTAGTGTACTTACCTGCCATCAGGGAATCATCCATGGCTTTCTCTCCTATGTTCTTCAGATTAATTTCTTTGCGGGTCCTATATTTATCTTTCCCCCGGGATAACTTGACTTGGCATTTACATGTAACTGGGTTTTTGTTGGCAGTCAAGTTGTAGATCCTGGATACACTGGAATTGCATCCTTGGGAACTAGAGTAAGAATAATAATCCCCGTGATAATGATGAAGTTTATATTCCTTAATTTTCAATTGCAGGCCCAAGAGCTGATGATGAAATCGCGGAAAATGACGAAGGAAGCTTCGGAGCAAGTCCTGGAGAGATGTTTGGAGCCGGTCGGAGATGGACTGTACAGGTGATTATTATTTATCGAAACATATTCAGGAGTTCATTTTAAATTACCTGGACAAAGGCCTGCCCTAAGGTTTTCCACAAAGACTGGTTCTGCGCCGCCTGCATCCAGCAACCTCCCGCGACCTTCACCAGATCGTCTGTCCACCTAGTAGGAGTCCTCCCCACACTACGTCTTCCAGCCCGTGGTCGCCACTCGAGAACTTTTCTGCCTCAGCGGCCATCAGCTCTGCGAGCTATGTGTCCCGCCCACTGCTACATGATTTTAGCGATTCTGCGTGCTATGTCAGTCACTATGGTTCTCCAGTAGGCCTAAGATGCGCGCCACGATAAGCGGGTATCACGCCATTTTATCGATTTTGCCCATATATTTTGACGTTGATAAAAGTTATCACGGCGCGCATCTTAGGCCTACAGGCTTTTTTTATCATCATATCATCATCCTACGTGTGGACATTTGGACATTTTATTGTAAAAGTTGAATAAAATGTCCAAATAAAATGTCCAATGGTTTTTTATCATCATCCTACGTGTGGATAGAAGTTTTGTGGATCGAAGCGTGGCCCTAAAGATTGATTGAAAATGTTCGTTTATTTCTCCATCTCATCCTTTAAATTCAATTACAGATTCACATACGACCAACGCATGAAAGAGGTGACCGTCCTTCCTTTCTCTGGAGAACTCCTGAAGAAGATTTACACCACCACCACCACCCCTACCTTGGCCATCCTCGCCCAAGCAGAAATTGACTTGAAGGCCTACGAAAATTGCGAGTTTACTTGGGATCTTGGCTCTTGGCCGAACAAAAATTACAGCTTCAAGATTGTAGATGGACATCATGATGTCCACGTGTATAACCCCCAGTGCTTGGCTGATGATGTAGCCAGGTTTTTGTTGGAACATTTTAAGGCAAAATTGTAATTGAAGAATAAAATGTGTAAATGCAGCGTATCAATGTGTCAATCCATCTTTTTCCAAACTCTGACACCCAGTTTTTTATTAAAATGCAATCAAATAAACATACCAACCGAAATCAGAACCTCCTCCTTTTGTTGGAGTCTGTTATTAAAACTCGTGATGACAATGTTGAAATGATGATGGCGATGACGATGCAAAGGAAGTAAGAACACACAGTTAATGACAAAAAATGAGTTTACTTTTTGTAAATCTTATTATTATGACTACTTACAAATTACATAAATCTATTTGCAATTTAACAAAGTCACCACCACAGTACATAGTACAAACGCTTCTAGTAGATAATTTATTTATTTATACAGAAATTATCATATTTTATATCCGTTCCTTTGTAGCACACAAGTTGTATGACATGTACCTACCTATATTACATAATTGAAAAATAACAATATACAATATCACAACTGAATAATAAAGTATACCTAGATATGAACAATGGTACAAACAAAAACAATACAGAAATATTATTTTTCTTGAAAAAAATCCGTTGTTTTTCAGGAAAAATTACGTAATACACGCTATTTTTATTTAGTGTTTCTACTTATTAATAAGTACATCATCATCATCATTTTAGCCACAGGACGTCCACTGCTGAACATAGGCCTCGCCCAATGATTTCCACATCGATTGGGGCCTGCATCCAGCGCTTTCCCGCTACCTTTATGATGTCGCCGGGTACACCTTGTAGGTATTGTACCCTACCATATTATAAGTAATTACGTCTAAATATCATGGCATATTACAACTTAGATCTATTCACGAACAAAATCCTTCTTCTACCATTTTCTCTCACCAGTCTTACCATGGCCAAGTCAAAATGGACCAAATCTACGTTTCTACACACATTTAATAACCCTATAAGGTCTTTAGGGAATGTGTTTAGGACTCTTCTGTCAAACCCATTGACTAGACACTCTTGGAAGTCTATGGTGGCTGCGCTCGGTGGTTTTTCTGAAGAAAAGCATTGAGGGCTTCTGCTAGGTCTGAAAATGGGAAGGGATTAATTAATGACTTTCAGTTTTTATTTGGTTTTTATGAAAATACATGTTTTTATAACAAAAGTATGTTTAAACGTTTTGTAAGTATCTATGTGGTGCAACTGCACTACCTAACTTTGACCGTAACTATAACGTTAACGGGTGTTTTTTGTATGGAGTTTGACAGATTTTTGACGTTTGTTAAAGTTAAAGTAAGATGGAGCAACCCAGCCTTAGATTTACCGTATAAAATTAAATTACCTTTGTCTGTACTTCCAACTCCTTTTAGTTATCCAGGCGTCAAAATCCGTGTACAATTCTTCTAGACCGCCAGAATAGCCAGGATCTGGAAATAAAAAGAAAAAGTAAAGTAACTTATATTAATTACTAGCTTCCCGGGAAAGTTTTAAGTTTTTCACTGGAAAACTTAAAACTTTCCCGGGACTCAAACTATATCTATGCCAACTTTTATCAAAATCGGTTCAGTGGTTTTGTCGTGAAAGCAAGACAGACAAACAAAGTTACTTTCGCATTTATAATATTAGTATACAGGCTGTTAGGTAAATGGGTATATGAGCCGACACTAGCCCATGTTAACATGGGCATACAAATGGTATGGTGTAATCAGAAAATTGATATCTTCATTTTAATTATTTTAATTTTCATACAAATCGGATTTTATAAAATTTATTTTGTATGAAAATTTCAAAAAAAAAATGATGCTATCAAATTTCTGACTTCACCATACCATTTATATGCCCATGTTAACATGGGCTAGTGTCGGCTCATATACCCATTTACCTAACACCCTGTAGATTCCCTCCCTTCCTTAGTCGTATCTTACGACTTCCAAGGAAAAGTGGGGTCCATTACATAAGGGTTGGAGAGCCCTAGCCTTGAGTCTAAAGTTGAGCCTAGAGTTGAGTAGAACTCTCTTTTTGGTCTATCTATTCCGCTTTGATCACCTGGATTTGATCACCCAGGTGATCAAAGTGGACTCCAGGTGACACTTTGGTGGATCATCCACGGGTGAGCAAATGACGCCAAAGTGTCACTTGGAGTCCACTTTGATGACCTTAGTTGATCAAATATAATATAAATAATAAGCAAATTTATTCAAATACGAGAATAAACGATTACGCAAGCCATTTAACAAAAAAAAATACATTTTTAACCAGCATCCTTCTGTATACACAATTCATCGTTTTTTTTAATCAAACAATAGAATTTAAAACTCCTTTACTAGTTTTTTAAGAAAAAAAATACACATTTTTTTCATTTTTTTTTCAGCTAGCATTGCCCTATTGACTCGCGGAAACGATTCTATTTTTAAGCTTAGTAAAAAAAAATACCTACATGTTTTAATTTTTCTATAACATTAAGTATTCGTAGTTGTTTTACCGATGTCTGGTTGTAGATGTTTTTCGTTCATTAAACCCTTCACGGAATATTTAAGGTTTTTAAATCTTATGACTTTTTTATCATTTGTCATCCGCTTTGCCCGAGAAAAATTCGTTTATCATAGATCTAGCGATTATCTGAGTTAGTGCCTGAGGTAAAGGCGAGACCCGGGAGGGGGTTTTTGTGATGTCAAACTAGATTTCAAAATGTGCTTCAGAGGGCCTAGTGTGAGTTTACATAGTGCTAACTAAAAATGAAATTAAAATTAAATGTATGACGGATTGTACAGCGCACCTGGCGGGAAACGTTCAAAAACTTAAATGGATAATCGCTAGAACTATAATAAAAAACCTTTGCTAAAGTTTTCTGATTAAATAATTTACCTTACCACAAAGCTTTCAAAGTATTTTTTAATATTTGGCAGACATTTTTATTTTCCCGCGCGTACAAATGATTTTTGTTAATTTCCCGCGCGTACAAATGTCAACGGGTCACTGACCGCGTCACCTTGTCCGGCAGCTGATTTTGGCGCCATTTTGCTCGCGCGTGCAATGCTGCCTTTCTACGATTTACGTTACAACATCATTTTAGTTTTAAGTATTTCGATCACGCAACGATGTTTTATGTAGAAGATGACTTTTTAGTGCTGAATTTTAATATGTAACTAGGTTAAATAAGCTGTTCAATTTCCAAATCTAACATTACCTTGGTACAGTTGGTACAGTTAGCATCAAATTAGTTCGGGGCACCCAAAGTAGCCAAAAATGGCAGCCAATAGGGGCGGAGCAGTAAAGAAAAATATTGTAAAGACGGGAAATATTATTCAAACTGAGTGTTATCACGGGTACGAAGACATGGGCACAACCTTTCAAATGGTAAAAGAAAGATCTTTTCAAATATAAATGCTTTGAAAATTGAAAACTTATACACACATAAACTCACAATATTGACACTTTAATCCCTAGTAAATAGGTACCTACCTAATACTTAAGCATGATAACTTTTACAAAGGTCATGTTTATATACATGTGCATACATAATCAACAAACATAATTACGTATTAAGTAAGTAGGCATCTATCTATCTTCTATACTTATAATAAATCTGTAGAGAGGTCAATTCTGTACATGAAATATATTTTCAAAATAACTATCAGGGGGTGATTAGTGATCGATACTGATGCCAAAAATGCAATCAGTAAAATTTTTGTCTGTCTGTCTGTCTGTCTGTCTGTCCGTCTGTATGTTCCTTATAGAAACAAAAACTACTAGACGGATTTTAACGAAACTTGGTACAATTATTCTTCATACTCCTGGGCAGGTTATAGGATACTTAGGAATTCCCACGGGAACAGGAATTAGCGGAAAAATCCTTTTGTATGAAAAATCTAAACCGCTTAAGTTAGACGCTTGAAATTTGGTATGTAGGTACCTTAGTAAACTTAAAGCTTAGTTACAACAGGATATTGCAAAATTCCCACGGGAACGGGAGTTAGCGAGAAAAAACATTTGTATGAAAAAATCTAAACCGCGTAAGATAGATGAAGGGGGTAAAACGGGATCCACGCGTACGAAGTCGCGGGCGGCCGCTAGTACCTACATAATACTCGTAAAATTTTTAATTGCAGTTTAATATACCTAATACTATTTATACACTAGGCATATTGCAAGTTGCAACCTACGCGGTGCATCGGAAAATGTCAAAAGATCAATGTTCAAAGTCATAGGAAGTGTTATTTTGCAGCGAAAGTGTAAAATGATGTGTTGTATTGTAGTTTAAATCAACAGTCTGCGAAAAATAGTTCTTGACACCAAAGGTGACTAAAAAGTCGACTTGACCACCTTATTCAGATTGTAACAAAGACGTGTTGCGAACTTTTTGGCTACGTTGGGTGTCAATAAGTATTTGACGTTGACTACACCTACATTTAACTGTCTAGACATTGCGATTCCTATCTCAGAAGTAGTTGTAAACCTTTGTATCGACTTTTGTACCTACACTGTACTTAATTGCTTATGATGAAAGAGACGGTAATTATTAACTAAGCGATTTACTACGATTCCATCGTCATCACCATTATCGTCATTTAATCTCCACTGCAGGAACACCACGCTAATTTACCAGAGGCAAATGGAGGACCAAAGTGACTGACATAGCCCGCAGAATCGATAAAATCAAGTGGCAGTGGGCGGGGCACATAGCTCGTGGAGCTGATGGCCGCTGGGGCAGAAAAGTTCTCGACCGGCGACCACGAGCCGGGAGACGTAGTGTGGATAGGCCTCCCACTAGGTGGACCGAGGATCTGGTGAAGGTCGCGGGAGGTGCCTGGATGCGGGCGGCGCAGGACCGGTCTTTGTGGAAAACCTTAGGGGAGGCCTTTGTCCAGCAGTGGACGTCTTAAGGCTGAAACCAAGGAACGAACGAACGAAATGGAGAATTTGACCTACACTGGCCAAGCCTGATCCTCGCTTAAAGATGAACTGAACTCAACCCACCCGTGACATTGACAGGGGGGCGCCACCGTCAATACCGGATAGCTGGTTCCGATTTTTGCCACGTTGGAATACACTGAAATGTCATTTGCAGGAGGGCGCTGCCATCAATGCCGAGTGACTATTTCCGATCTTTGCCATTTGACGTTTCAAAGTCGTTCAACTTTATTTATATTTGCACAATACAACTCAAGTGGACGTCACTCACAAAAGTCAGCGCAAAAAATGTTTACGTCAATTCTGTCAATATTTCGGCATCATAATTGACGTTTTTCGTTAACCTTTGCTCGCTAATCGATGATATAATATGTGTATACTTAGGTATTTGTTTACGTTTATACCTTTAGATGATGACGTACGTACACACAAAACAAACAATTTATTACCTAGCTGTTCTACCTAACTGTTCTACCATGTTTAATTGCAAATAAATGATTATGATTATGATTTGATTATTACCTAACTTTCTAATTGATTTATAAGAATGTTGTAATGTAAAAGTAGGTACTTAATAAATAATTTCATCAATGACACTAACAATTAATCACTAGTTAGTTATCACTATTTCATACTTAGTATAAAACAAAGTCGCTGTCCGCTGTCAGTCCCTATTATGCTTAGATCTTTAGAACTACGCAACGGATTTTGATGCGTTTTTTTTAATAGATAGAGTGACTCAAGAGGAGGATATAAAGGTATAAAACATGCATTATGGAAGACAAAAGCCGAGAAATTCCATTACAACTACCTATGCGAAGCCGGGGCTGACCACTAGAAGTATTATACATTCGAAAGTCTGGTAGATCTTTTTGAACTACTGAACCGATTTAGTTGAAGGTAAAAGGAAAGCGCTGGATGCAGGCCGCTACCAACCGTGCGATGTGGAAGTCATTGGGGAAGGCCTATGTTCAGTGCGTCGTCCGTCCTGTGGCTGAAATGATGATGATGATGATGATGAAAAGGGGGAAGATAGATTGAGACCCAGGGAAAACATAATTTCACATTTTCATGTAAAAATTTTAACTCGTACTGTCAAAAAGTTATCAAATCCCATGTAGAGTCAAACTTCTTGCTCTATACGCCTTAACTAAAGCTTCTTACGCCCGTATTTATAAACGATACTTGCTTAAGTCAAGCAGCAAATCGAACGCACAGCGTTGAATAGAGCTCTGTGATTGGTTCATGTGTCACCCTGTGCGTCCACACGCACTGTGAGATCTCACAGTAGGTACCTAATGTTTGTGAATTAATACGGACGTTAATCTATAACGCCCCAACCCAAGTAAGGGTGTTTTCCCACAGAGAAATCCTGTTTTTTGCAGGATCAGTTCAGGGATCCGGCATTACTGGATCCCGTAAAACGAGCCCAAACCCTACAAGACACAAACTACACCGTACTAAAAACATAGCGAAGCGAGTTTTTTTGTTAAATAGAAAAATCTCATCTATTCGATATGTTTGCCAACTCTTCACTTTTTGCCAATGGTTTATTTTAGTTTTATGGACTTTGGAGCTACCTTGATACATTGCCGGCTTGAATTTCATCATCATCATCATTTCAGCCACAGGACGTCCACTGCTGAACATAGGCCTCCCCCAATGACTTATTCCACATCGCCCGATTGGTAGCGGTCTGCATCCAGCGCCTTCCTGCTTTTACGTCTGGATGTAACAGCATCTTTCTAGTAGCACTGTCCCAGACAGAAGGCCCGGGTTCGATTCCTAGTGGGGGCAAAATTTTGAACCCAGTTTGGTTGGTGGTAGAGATTTTTCTAAGTCCGCCTGGCTAGCTACTACCATTTTCTTACCTAACGCCCGTATTCACAAACGATGCTTGCTTAAGTGAAGCAGCAAATCGAACGCACAGCGTGATTGGTTCGTGTGTCAACCCAGCACTGTGAGACCTCATAGTGATGTTTATGACCACGGGCGTAAGTCGCCATAACAACAATGTTAACAGCATTTTTGTGTTCCGGCAGATGGAGGTAAGATAGCCAGTTCCTCCGTGGTTGAGGATGCCGAGTGAAGCTTGCTTCCACCTTCGGCCTGATCATCACTTTCCATCAGGTGAGATGCAAGCCAAGAGGTTCTACCACCTTGTGGTTAAAAAAACCTAAAACCCTTAAGTAGAGTCTCACTCTACCGTTGGAATAAACGGGACTAAATCCAACCATTGCAACTCCTGTGTAGCCAGGATCTACAGCTTGACCGCCAGTAAAAGTAAAAGTTTGTCCCGGGCCCGGGGGAAAGTTGAACTGTCATTGGACCCGCCACGAAATTTATCAGATAGGACATGGTTACAATATAATTGTTACCTACTCTTTATCCAAAGCTAGTAACTGATTATTAAGTATGTAGGTAAGTATCCACATTACATTGTGTATATTGCCCGGTTTTGATAAAGGGGTCATAGTCCACAATGATGTTTATATTATTGTTTTGATATTTTATTTTAGTTTTATTTATACTTTCATTAGGTAAACGTATAATCTTTATTTTTAATAATGAATCCATGTTTACCCTGGATATGCCATAACTTGAAAACGTCTTAACTTTTTAGAAGATTGAAGATGAAGTTGCTGATTGCGAATTTAATATTTTATTACTCGTTTTTTTACATTTTTACTTTAGTTTAATATGCCCTTTGTTTATATTTTTTAGAAAAGCGTAGATACCTACTCTTCCATACTAAAACATACTAAGTACCTAAGTACCTATTGTTTTTAAAATTATACAAATATTATGTTTTCAACAATACCTGTACCTACAATCTACAGTACATAATAAATTATCTAAGTCATAGTACATAATAATGTTTATTTATGTAAGAAATGCGTAGTAACTGTTCGTAATCTTGTGTCGTAATTCTTGTAATAATAGTAGTTTGTTTTTGTAAATTGTTTTTGTAAACTACTTGTAGGCATAACAATAACAAAAACTAAATTAAAATGTTTAATTATTGAACTTTTTGATAACAAAATGATGATAATAATATCACTAATACTTTAAAATATTTTAATTTAAGTCTCTTTCGAAATTAATTTAATTTTTTTCTTTTATTTTATTTCTTCTCTTTTTACTTACGCACAGAAAAAAAAACAAAAACAAATAATAACTCACTTGAAATCACTTCGGTCCCCATGACAAAAACAAAACACAACAATCACAAGTTTCTGGCGCGAACTCACAAAAACAAGTGAACGTAAACAACTCGAATGTTGTTTCTTTGACAACTGCGCGCGGTTGTCTGTAGGGAGGCAAGCGCGCGTTGTCGATAATACCTAGTCTATACTAACTTTTACCCGCGGCTTCGCCGGCGTGAAAATTTTATTTTTAGATCTAAATATATAACTCAACATTTTATTTTTAAATCCAAATGACTGACTGATTGACTGACATCGTGATCTATCAACGCACAGCCCAAACCACTGGACGGATCGGGCTGAAATTTGGCATGCAGGTAGATGTTATGACGTAGGCATCTGCTAAGAAAGGATTTTACGAAACTCCACCTCTAAGGGGGTTAAACGGGATCCGAAGCGTACGAAGTCGCGGGCGGTCGCTAGTCACCAATAAGGTTACACCATTGCTAATAATAATAATAGAACTCTTTATTGCACACCACAAGACCACAACATAACCAAGACAAATTAAAAGAAACACACGGACAAGTACAATTTTAATGGATTCGTATCGTGCGAAATTAGTATTTAACAATGTGTAAACAATAATTACTGTCAAGTTTTATCAAAATCCGCTCAGTCGTTTTCGCGTGAAAGAGTACCAAGCATCCATCTATACAGGGTGACAGGTAAAGCGATACATTCCTTGAAAGGGGTTAAAGTAGAGCTTATTTGCAGTCATTTAAGTCATATGACACCATGTCCGAAACTTGTTCATTTCCAAGTTATTCGAGATTTAAGTATTTTTTTTAAAATCTCCAGTTTTTATGTTAAAATGTACCCTTGCAATGAAGAATACGGAATAATGTTAACTTTTTTGTTGTATTCGTATAGCTAAATAATAAGATTGACATTTTAAATTAAAATTTGCAAGAAAGAATCATCATTACTCAAGTAAAAGCTAAAAAACCATGTATTATTTTGCAAAAAAAATATGTTTTAGGTAATTAAACGAAGAATTTCCAAGAAAAAATGTATGGAATGTTGTGTACAAATTACAGAATTTAGTTCCTTGATTCATTAACTATTCAAAAAGGTACAGGTGTTTAACAAACAATACATAATTATTTTTTTATTTGAATTTAAACGTCTAGTAAGATACTTTCATAAAAAAATAAATAAATAAAAAAGTCATCCTAACAACTGTTCTTGGGTCTCAATGAATGAAAACTTAGTATTTTAATAATAATTGTATCACCTAATTTTATCTAGGTACATTATTTTAAGTCCTGCTCAAACTGTGAGCCCCGTCTTCTAATACAAGCTCGTAGTCTGTTTCTCACTTTTGTTTTTGTGACTCTTGTTGTCAAACTGCTGAATATCTTGAGCTGCCCTCTGAATGCGCTCACGAAGCTTTTGCTCGTTGTTTACGTTATAAATAAAAATCGCAAGGGGTCAGATCCGGACTTCTGGCTGGCCAAGGAATGGGTCCACCGTGCCCAATCCAACGAAGTGGATATTGTTGATCCATCCATTGGCGTACACTGAGCCGAAAGTGTGCTGTGTGTGTGAAAGCTTCGTGAACGCATTCAGAGGGCAGCTCAAGATATTCAGCAAAGTTTGACAACAAGAGTCACAAAAACAGAAGTGAGAAACAGACTACAAGCTTGTATTAGAAGACGGGGCTCACAGTTTGAGCAGGACTTAAAATAATGTACCTAGATAAAATAAGGTGATACAATTATTATTAAAATACTAAGTTTTCATTCATTGAGACCCAAGAACAGTTGTTAGTGTGACTTTTTTATTTATTTATTTTTTTATGAAAGTATCTTACTAGACGTTTAAATTCAAATAAAAAAATAATTATGTATTGTTTGTTAAACACCTGTACCTTTTTGAATAGCTAATGAATCAAGGAACTAAATTCTGTAATTTGTACACAACATTCCGTACATTTTTTCTTGGAAATTCTTCGTTTAATTACCTAAAACATATTTTTTTTGCAAAATAATACATGGTTTTTTAGCTTTTACTTGAGTAATGACGATTATTTCTTGCAAATTTTAATTTAAAATGTCAATCTTATTATTTAGCTATACGAATACAACAAAAAAGTTAACATTATTCCGTATTCTTCATTGCAAGGGTACATTTTAACATAAAAACTGGAGATTTTAAAAAAAATACTTAAATCTCGAATAACTTGGAAATGAACAAGTTTCGGACATGGTGTCATATGACTTAAATGACTGCAAATAAGCTCTACTTTAACCCCTTTCAAGGAATGTATCGCTTTACCTGTCACCCTGTATAACCATCCTCACAAACTTTCATATTTTTATTAGTAGTAAAATTCTTATCGTGCGTCACTTAACTAGCGATTTAAATACACGTGTTCACTTATCGTTAATTACAATGTTACGTGATAAAGTGAGTTGCTAATTGCAGTTTTAAAGTTCTTTATTACTATAATAGAGTTAAGACACCACCAGTCAATTTATTGACATATCCCCTTACTAATAAAACTTACACGCTCCTTGAACAGTGTTTTGCAATTTATACTATGAGCCGTCAAAATGTTGTTTTTCATAGATGGGTACCTAAGTATTTTGTTTGGTAAGCAAGCAATGACGTATAATACAATGTGTTAATTTTATACTTGATCAAACAAAAAAGGTGGATTCTACTACTCAAATACAACTACAACTTTTACTACAGGACTTATTTAAATTTAAAAAAAAAATACATCCCACTTCGAAGTCCTATGGGATAGGCAAGTAATATTATAAGGTATTACAGATAATTATACAGTGTGAGTCACGTTAAAGTGTACATATGAAA
Organism: Ostrinia nubilalis; assembly: GCF_963855985.1. Taxonomy (NCBI): domain Eukaryota; kingdom Metazoa; phylum Arthropoda; class Insecta; order Lepidoptera; family Crambidae; genus Ostrinia; species Ostrinia nubilalis. The sequence continues at coordinate 4,476,183 of NC_087117.1, forward strand.
ATAGATGAAACTAGACCTATTTTTATCGACAAAAAAGAGGTCAAAAATTTTTTGAGATTTTTTTTTAATTTTTTATAGAATTTTTTTTTCTTCAAATTACTTATTGTAAAGAAAACGTAATAACTTTTAAACTAAGCGGTATATCCTGATAAAATAAAAACAGTAATAATGCTAAATAACAGGCAATACTAAAAAAATACATAAAATACACAAAAAATGCCAACAAATAATAAAAAATGATACTTTTTGAAAAAAATCTGCTTAAAAATTCGTGTTTTTTTGGTTATTTTATAAATTTCTCCAAAAAATGCCCCTATAACCGGTGGTTTTTATTAATTTGTATTATTTTCTATCGTATTATCTTTGTAAAACCAAAAATCGCATGTCTCTATCCCTATCACAACATTTGCTATGATCGTTTGAACAAAGGCCTGCCACAACATTATTCTCCGCTACAGGTAGAGACAATTTTAATTTTAACTAAAATGCTTATTTTACTTCGAAATCTTTTGTTTTTATTTGAAATCTAACTTGTCTTTATCAAAATTACAAATCTAGAGCCATTTTCAGTTTTGTTGTTAACGAAGCGTTGAATGGCGCGCCCGGAGAGGCTTAGTTCAAACGATCATTGCAAACGTTGTGATAGGGATAGAGACATACGATTTTTCGTTTTACGAAGGTACTATGATAGAGAATAATACAAAGTAATAAAAACTACCGGTTATAGGGGCATTTTTTGGAGAAATTTATCAAATAACCAAAAAAACACGAATTTTTAAGCAGATTTTTTTCAAAAAGTATCATTTTTTATTATTTGTTGGCCTTTTTTGTGTATTTTATGTATTTTTTTAGTATTGCCTGTTATTTAGCATTGTTACTGTTTTTATTGTATCAAGATATACCGCTTAGTTTAAAAGTTATTATGTTTTCTTTACAATAAGTAATTGGAAGAAAAAAAAATCTATAAAAAATAAAAAATAAATCTCAAAAATTTTTTGACCTCTTTTTTGTCGATAAAAATAGGTCTAGTTTCATCTATTTTGATATGTACACTTTAACGTGACTCACACTGTATTATGCATCAATATAAAGTAAGAATAGCTGCCAATTTTCTAGGACAACGGAGGAAAAAATGCTTTCTGAAAATCATAAATTAAAATAATTCCTAAATTACTGCAGCAATAACCATTTATTTTTGCATAAAGGTAGACGTTATAGTGATAGGTCAATTTATTTACAAAATGTTGACTTCATGTAGTTTTTTTAGAAAATATGCTTCTAAAACTGATTTTTTATTAAATCACAAAATCTAATATTTCTTCGAAACTAAGCAAATACAACTACTAGTTCCTTCATCAATTTTATACATAATAGTAATATCTAACGATTGAATTAATAAAACATGGATGTCCGCTTCTAAGGAAAAATAAAAGACTGTGCTTTGTCTGTCTGTCTGTCTCGCTTTCACGCCTAAACCACTGAACCGATTTTCATGAAAGGCATAGAGATAGTTTGAGTCCCGCAAAAGGACATAGGATAGTTTTTATCCCGGTTTTTTGAAACAATGACGAGCGCGATAAAGTTTTTCTGTGACAGACAAAATTCAACGCGGGCGAAGCCGCGGGCGGAAAGCTAGTTCCTTTTACATTTGAACTTCGGTCTCGGCAGGAAAAGTTTTTGCATTTGAGCAGTGAAACCATTTTTTGTTTGATCAAGTAGGTATAAAATTAACACATTGTATAATAATTGTAAACGTCATTGATTGTTTTCAATGGTACACGAGTATTAGGTAAGGCATCCACTGATGACGCTCTTTCCAACTGTGTCAACTGTCAACTGTGTCTTCAGCAGAATATCAACTATATGTTTAATGTTGGATAGTCATAATTGGCCTACAAAATCTACTAAAAACATTGTTATTACAGATAGATATTGTGCTGTGTACTATCCTTAAATAAATAAATAAATAAAATATGCTGAATGCTGAGTGGATGAACATTCTTTCCTTCTTTCAAATATTATGTGGTTCTTTTTCAGAACTTTATTAGGTATTAGCTAAACGCTGTGACATCGGAAATTTCATCGTCCATTTTTGCAATATTTGCATCTTGTGTACTGACTGCACTTATCAATATAAAAAATATTGTTTTCTTTATTTAATTAGTGACATCATGCCTACAATAACAAAGAAGACAATTTCCACAATCTTTTTTTATCTAAAAACAATCATAATCTTTATCGGTCTTTAAGTCGTATCGTAATCGTCAGATAAGATAGAGCATGTTAGCTATCGAATTATCGATACAAACAATCCACGGACATCACTAGCGAGTGCAACCGGTCGGTTTCGCCATTTCCTAGATGCACGTCACAACTTGGATGGTTAGCTAACTGGTGGTTAGCTAATTTAACCTTGGGTTAGGTCAGTAGGGCGTTATGTGGTTATTATAAGTTTTAATCCAATTTACACTAATTTAAAGAAGAAAACGCAGCGTGGGACGTTCACCCGACGTTGGACCGACGACCTGATAAAGGTAGCAGGAAGGCGTTGGATGCAGGCCGCTACCAACCGTGTGATGTGGAAGTCATTGGGGGAGGTCTATGTTCAGCAGTGGACGTCCTGTGGCTGAAATGATGATGATGAAAGAAAGGTCGATGGTTCAAGTATTACTTACCAATTTTTTTGTGTCAACATGTCTGTTTTTGACCACTCAATAAGTCACTGAACCCGCGTTCATTTCACCTTCATCCAATGACATTTCCTGTTGATGTTGTCGCCCAGCGATAATCTTATTTAAATTTTAACTAGCATTTGCCTGCGACTTCGTTCACGTAGATTTCAAAATCATGTTTTTTTATCGATTACTAGCTGACCAATTCCAATAGTGAAAGGATTATTCAAATCGGTCCGGTAGTTTCGGAGCCTATTCAGTAGGTACAAACACTCAATACAATCTTTTCTCTTTGTAATATTAGTGTAGGTAGATAGATAAATTATTAAATGTCGTTATGATTATTTTTTTATCACAGAAATCCATGCAAGAAAAAAGCCATCTAACTAAAAGTTAAATTAAACTCTTTCTCAACGTTAGGGACATTATCCCTAAATCTTATTATAAATAAATAAGCTGTGACTAATTTGGTGCTATAATTTTGTTTTGTTTTTGAATAAGTTTTTTTTTTCATAGTTCTAAATATTAAACACTAGCAGCCGTCTTCACTTCGTACGCATGGACCCCGTTTTACCTGCTTAGGGGTGGAGTTTCGTAAAATTCGTTCTTAGCGGATGTCTACACTCTATAAGGAACCTATCTGCCAAAGTTCACGTTTGAAGGAGTATAGTTTCTGAGATTTCGTGATTAATCAGTGAGTGGTACTGTTTCTTTCTTTCTATTGTTCTTACCTAACAAATTGTCTAGAGATAATGATTTTCATAAAAACAAAGCCCTTATCATGTTTATTTGTTTATCTGTTAACAACTCTGATTACAGAGGTCGTCGACTTTCGTAAGGTTATCGTGTGACGTAAGCACATTAGAGTATACTTTTCTGTCGCAAACTCAACCCTATTACAACTACTTAAGAATAAATAAATAAATATCCTTGGATATTTTACACTGCGCCGCTAGTCCCAAACTAAGCAAAGCTTGTACTATGGGTACTAGACAACGGATATAAACATACTTAATTACTTTTTTTTTGTAAATCCATACTTATTATACACAGAAAACACCCAGTCCAATACAAACAAATATGTTCATTGTTCATGCACAAAAATGTTTGTACTGTGCGGGAATCGACCCGCTACCTCCGGAATAGTAGTCCGTTTCGAACCACTACTCCAAACAGCCGACAAGAAGCTTGTGTTTGCACCATTTTACTTTAATTTTGACATACATCTGAAATCTGTCAAACTCCATACAAAAAACACCGGTTATCGTTATAGTTATGGTCAAATTAGGTGGTGCAACTCAGCCTTAGAATAACAAAATATTAAGAGAAATGTACGCACACGCGTAAATTCTATAATTTTTGTTGCAAAATTATTTGTAGACGCAAATAACCATTAGTTACAAGATCCTATGTATAGGCGCCCTGGAAATGGCCTAAGTACAGGACCTACTGAATAAAAATCTTTGATTTTGCCCTTGAACATGAAAAACACTTCATTCTAGCTTATTACCAAACAAAATCTATAGAAGAGTCGCATTTTGACGGATAAAAAGTATCATTTATCTAAGATACCTAGCGTTTAGTTTGATATTCTGTCCAAAATTAAGTCTGGATTCACTCGTAGCTTAAACTTCACTATTATACCTAAGTCTCCACACTTTTTATCTTAAAAAACCTCTTATAATTATCACGCACAGAAAAACACACAAAACAACAATTTGGCATAGTTAAGATGACATTGTTTTTTATCTTGTTTTTATAATACCTACCTTTTAATTCTCATCAAGTCCCGTTGAAAACCACAAGAATTTCCTCAACGGAAGCTGAGCCAAGTCAATTGACGTCATGTGAAGTAAAAAAATAATCTCCGTGAAAAAAAAACTATCATTTTATTTAAAATCTTACATTTAATGACTAGATTTACATTTAGAGATTTATGTAACCTTACTTATGTGATAATAACTGTGATGCATATTTAAAATTATGTTTTAAACTAAATTTAGATAAATATGGACAATCAAATGACTAAGTACAATGTAATCTGTGATATTATTTACAAAATATTAACAAAATTAATTACAAAATACCGTTTTACCTTCGTATAAGTCTACGATCACTTACTTTTAAATCAATTACAGTAGAACGCCGATTATCCGAATTAATTCGGATCGGGGTCGATTCGGATAATCGAAAATTCGGATAATCGGACATATACTGGTAATAGGGAAAAACCAACTGTCACACATAGAATAAACGTTAATTAGTTTAACAAACAGATATATTTCCTACTTGGCGTTATTGTAGAACTGCTACAATAACGCTCAGTTGAAATATATCCGAATTCTAACAAAAAAATCAAAAATTACTTGGTTTTAATTTTTTATATTACGCTTAGGACCGATTCGGATAATTGGCGATTCGGTTAATCGGCGTTCGGATAATCGGCGTTCTACTGTACTTTACTTACCTGATATTAAATGTTTTATATTACCAGTAGCAAATTAATTAATATCGATAAAAAGTAATTGTTCCCATATTCACTTTACACGTGACTTAAGTCTATTTTCACTTGTCACTTTAGTCTCATAGGCTTAAAAGTAGAGTCTAATGGAAATAATCCATATTTGCACTTTGAAATAAATTAAAATTAAAATTGATAATTCACTTTTCTCTACTCGGATGTATCTACATAGTTTGGTAAAATTTAATTTCACTTTCACTGTCCCCCATTTACTTAAATTTAATGTAGTATCCCCTTTATAAACAATCACTTAGCCTTCACTCAATTCCGCTCCACTTTGGTAACACTTCACTTCACTTGCTTCACTTCGTGTAACAGTTCACTTCACTCGCTTCACCGCGTCTGTAACAGTTCACTTCACTGTCACCGCTCACATGTCGTCATCGCGCTCGTCCGGCCTGTGTCGCTGTAACACAGCCAAACGTTGCTGTGTTACTTCCAGATGATGCTTGCGCCATTTGATGCGCCGGTTCTGGAACCACACCTTTACCTGGATAAGAGACAGTGCTTTAAAATTGCTCGCTTCAATTCAAATTTCAATATACTTAATTTAACACGGAATACGTTTGCTTGCAAAGTAATGTTTTTTAAAAACATAAAATAGAGCTTAGAGTCTATGAAAGTAGACGACTTTCATAGACTTAGACGGATTAGAAACTAAGATGGTTTTAACTTTTCTATGAAAGAGAGTTAATTAGTTCACGAGCATCGCATGCGGTCTTAAGCGTCTGCTAAAAAATGATGAAAGAATGAAGATGCTTCGCGGACGTCATGCGAAATGTGTAACCAGCGTTGAAGAGAGTCAATATTCGCTCGCAAGCATGCTCGCGTGCATTTGTGCGATCGCTGAAACTTGCCGTGCGTCCGCCGCTCCATCATCTTTTATATCCCCTACAGAGTTCGCGAGCGTGCTCACGAACGTGCTCGCGTTCATTCGCAGGCATTCTATGCTAGCTGAACAGGTTACCTGTGCTTCTGTGAGCTGCAGTGCGTGTGCCAAATACAGGCGCTCCGGGCCCACCATGTACTGCTGCCGCTCGAACTCGGCTTCCAGGCGCTCTAGTTGTTCTGGAGTGAAGATCGTGCGTATCCTTTTACTTCGGCCGGAGCTGCTGTAGGGAAAATTAATAGTCAATGCCAAAGTACACGCTTTATTATTAAATAGAGTACCTAGTTGTAGAGTACCTAAGACTACCGCCTTGGTTAGCTTGTAACAAAATTTTCCATGCGCCTATGTAAAATTGTGTAGCAAATACTACAAATATTAATAACAACGGAATTCATTGCTTTCCAACTTTCATTCGTACAGGTAAGTTTGAAATACCAAAAGGTACTTAGACATTTTTTGGCAGGTTAATATGCTGTTTTCAGTCATAACCAATACAATGTGGATTTTTTCATTTTGGCATGGGTTTATAGTTTGACCATAAGAGCTGTGTCGCTCTTGCATTTAGGTTCAGCGAAATCGAAAACTGTGACGTAGTTCAGACCTACGTATATCTTGGAGCTCTCATCTCAAATAATGGCAGCTGCGTAAATGAAGTAAAATGTCGTATGGCCATAACCAGAACTGCGATGGAGAAGTTAAGGAAGTTATGGAGGAATCGCAACATTACCAAAGACACCAAAGTTAGACTTGTGCGAGCGCTTGTATTCCCCATCTTTCTTTACGCAGCAGAGACATGGACAGTACGCGACTTGGAAAAGAGGAAGATAGATGCCCTAGAGATGTGGTGCTGGAGAAAGATGCTCGGGATATCATGGACAGAGTTCCGTACCAATGTGTCCATACTCCAGGAGCTCGGTGTCACTCAGCGTTTATCAACCGTAGTACAGTCGCGAATACTGCAATACTTCGGACATGTCTCGAGGCGGGATGACCACTCCATAGAACGACTGGTCGTCCAGGGAAAAGTCGAAGGAACCCGATCGCGTGGCAGGTCACCAATGCGCTGGACCGACCAAGTGAAAGCAGCAGTGGGAGACGGCGTATGTGACATGCACCAGACAGTCTGCCAATAGAGAGAGATGGAGGGAGATCGTGCGAGAGTTGTATCCGCCTCTACAACCGATTTGAACAACGCCTCAACGTGACTACGACTGCTCTGCCAAGAGCGTAACGAATAAGAAGACAGCGAAATGTGAATTGCGGAAAGCGCGCCTTCGCTCTGTAATTTAACTGTAATTAATAAGTGACATCTTTTACTTATTTACAATGCCACGTAAGTAACGCAATGAACAGACAGCCATGAGCGAAATAGCTCAAGTTCTTCTCAGTCTTTCCGCTCTTGGCAGTACACGTCGATTGTAGAGGCGGGTACAGCTCTCCGCATGATATCCCGCCATCTCTCTCTATTGGCAGACTGTCTAATGCAGTCAGATACGCGTCGATCGCTGGACTAGAGGTCTAGTGGTCAAGCAATTGTCAGTCAACGAACCTGTTGGAACACGCCATGGAGTGGCTCCTGGCACTCTTGATCTGCTGCTGCGGCCTCAGCTCGGTGCGCTCGCTGTCTGCGCAAATATTAGCTTTATTAATATATGAATACATTTTTGCAAGCTACTTAAAAAGCCCTTTATTTTGATAACCCACACGATAGATTTCGAGAAAAAAAAGTTTTTTGAAGACACTATGGCGCCTACAATCCGCCATTTTGATTTTTTCCAATTTTAATGTAGCCAGTGTCACTCTCACAATTAAGACGAATCTAACTACACCCTCACGCTAAAATCGGTCAAGCCGTTTAGGCTGTAGGCCGTGCCAAAGAAATATACATACATACATACATACATACACTCGAAGAAAACATAACCCTCCTTCTGGCGCAGTCGGGTAAAAATGTGGTACGAAATAGGAAAGCAAAAACTTATTGCGTGTAAAAAACGTAAAATTTTCATATTATTACGAATTTTTGTGTTTCAAAACTTGCATTTGTTAATTTATGGTAAGTAGGTATTGTAGTTGTAATAATGACATTATTTCGTACGCTGGACTATTTTGGTGAACCGACGAGACTTAAAAAACACTTAGGCTGGATTGCACCATCTTACTTTAACGTCAAAAATCTGTCAAACTCCATACAACCAAAAGCACCGGTTATCGTTGTAGTTACCGTTAAACTCAGCCTTAATATTATAAATTATTAATATTTCACTTACTTGCAGGCGTTAAAAGAATCGCCATAATAGCGGATAGAATAGTTCAGCAGATGAAATCAGAATGTTTTAAACATAATTATGTGGTCCCGTGAAATTAATTACATCGACAGTTCTTCCATATTATATCTATAGGTATATATTTTTATTAGTCTAAGTATCTAGTATATTTGTAGTTGCAAAATATCACATAAATGACAACCAAATAAGGGCATAAGGTTACAGTGTTTCAAGCTCTATAATAATATGCCTTCGTCGTTACAAATAGGTAACTCCTAAATAATAACATTCAAAAAATCAACAGTTCTGCATACAAAAATAATAATTCATACATTATTTTATTTTAAAAAATCCCCTTCGTAGTCTTGTTACGTAATTTACAGTTTCGTAGAACTGACTACCTACAGCCGTTCGTAGCGTTACGAAAGCTACCACGTTACTACGAACCGGGACTACGGGAGTCCGTAGTAACGTAGGCTACAGGCTACGGCTCCGTAGTTCTACAACTAAAACTCCGTATCCCAAAAATTTAATTTATTTTAGGAACTAGGGCCTGTAGAATTAAAAACTTTAATTTTCAGTATTTAATAATAATCTAGCCCTGAAAATCGAGTTGGATTTCAATTAATAGATTTTTAGTAGCTTTGAAAGCATAATAATCCTAAATTGAATTGATATGTTACATTTTAATTTACGAGTGTTAAAAATAAACGCTTACTTAATTGATTGCTTAGGCTCAGACTCTATTAAAATAATTGTAGACCATAATGATATTCATTTCAACTTTCATTTAAATTGTTTGAAAATTTATTGGTTTTTACAGAAAATTTAATAATTTGGAATGCTATTTTGAAGATAGTTTCGTTAGATTTGGGACAATATTTTATCCTCAATTCTTTAAAGTGTTATGCAAAGTTTTTAATTGTTAGAGTTTTCATTTAGGAGCGCATTTTGTTCCCGTAATATCTTAAATATTGTTTGTAAGAAATCTTTTTCAATTATTATTTATTTAGTACAGACAAAAGTCACGTCAATTAGACACGGCTAATATCTTACAGACTAGCTAAAAAACCTTATAAACGCATAAAGTATAGTGTACAAACTAATATAAAGAAAGGAAATCCCGTACCTATGTTATTATTTGAGATTATAATTTCTTTAGTTAAATGCATAAGAATGGATAAGTGAATATTCTACTTATTTAATATCTGCTGTTAAAATTAATAACGTTCTTTTTAAGGTTCCCCGTTCCGTACCTCAATAGGAAAAGGAAGCCTATTTTTAACACGTGGGAAAATAATTTTGGAATTATTGGGATAACTATTACTAACTCAAAATAATTTATATAATTTCTGAATTGCTATAGTGTTCTGCTATGCTATGTGAAAAGAGGTTCTTACTTACCTTGTCGCAAACCCGTCGGCACGTTCATACTCCTGCAAAATCCATCATTCAGCCTCTGCATCTCGTGTCCACCGTACAAATAGTTCTGCAGGTGTCTCTGGTTCTGCTGCAGCCTCTCCTGAACGCTCAGGTTCATCACATCCTCCTCTGTATTAGTCAGCCCCAAAATGGCGGCAATCGTGAAAGATTTCCCCGCCAAATTGGTTCCCTTCCCCGTCAAATCAACACCGAACGCCGACTCGCTATCACCGTCATCAGTCGTCGACACAGGCGACGAAGACCGCTCAGCATTGTCGGCGAAACGGCCGTCGGCGAACGCGTCGGCATTGTACTTGTCTTCGCCGTCAATTGCCAATCTATCCACGTTCTGCTGATACGCCGACACCGCCAGCAAGTCGGTCAAATTCGCCGGGTAAATCTGGTTCTGCCGCTGTTCCATCATTTTTAAAACATTTGATTGAACATTAAAATTTGAAACCACTTTTAAAACTGTTTAGATAAAGTTCAGTTTAAATTGAGATGTAATTAGGTAGCACAGTGAATTAGAGGTTAATTTTCGCAATAGACGAGCGAAATCACTGATGGTTCGAGCGCGTTTGCCTGCGGTTGTATGAAAGGGTAATTTTAAAATTGGCTAGGCGTGTCTGTCTATGGTATCGGTTTAGAGGGAAAAAATGACATTACGCGAAAAGCGGTCAATCGAGGGTGTATGATTGTCGATGGGTGCCGAGTGGGGGTGAATCCAGGGCGCGGATTGGGCGGGCGGACGCATGCGCGCGATGGGCGGGGCCAGATTTAGGGGGTGTGGTTCCACTGTGATTTGCGGTCGGCGAAGCCTTTGATTGACGCAGGGACGGATTTAGGAGGAAATGTGTTAATTACCTCTTAGAAACAAGTTAATATCACATTATTACAGTCATCACTGGAAAAAAAAATCAAGGGCCAAGTCTCATAATCTTTTTTTATTATTTTGGCTATGTGCGGTTTGCAGAGTCATAAACTAATATTAAGGTAATATTGATTAATGAAACTCTTAATACCTAATAGATTAATTGAATCCTCAGTGCCCTTAAGTTTCAGTAAAGATACCTATTGCCACATTCTTTTTTTCGTGGTAAGTTAATAATTTATGCTTGTGTTACGAGTGAGCTCACCACAATAGTCGAGCGGCGGGAATCGAACCCGAGTCGGCCAGTCCCTTCACCGTTCGGCTATCGTGGCTTTTCCGCTAAAAAGTCCCCAAGCGTCTATCAAGCATTGTCCTCGGTGCATTCAGACACCATTAAGACAATTTGGCAAATATTTGGCAAGTATTCTGTTTTTTATCCCGCAAATATTTTTTCAAATTGCTCCATTCACCCTGAGTCCGTCCTGCCCCCCACCCCGCGCGTCTGCCGTGAAACAATTTAATATCATAATCTGTGTCCGATAGGTACTCGGGCCACAGACTACGAAACGTGGAGGCGGCATAAAATTTGAGATTGGATATTTTTTGTCTATTCTTTTTTTGAAACGTGGCTCCCGCTATAGGCCCTAATTAAAATAAGCTCAAAGTTGCATAGGGTGCTATGGATAGTGCTATGCTCGGTGTTTCTTTACGAGATCGAATCCTGGAAATGAGGAGATCCGTTAACGAACTAGTCGCTGACATAGCCCGACGGATTAGCAAGCTGAAGTGGCAATGGGCCTTGGCAGGGCACATAGTACGCAGAACTGACGGCCGACGGGGCAGCAAGGTTCTGGAGTGGAGGCCACGTACCAGAAAGCTCAGCGTGGGACGACGGACGATCTACCTACCTAGCTACCAATCGATCAACGTGGAAAGCATTGGGGGAGGCCTATGTTCAGCAGTGGACGTCCTATGGCTGAAATGAAGATGATGATGATGATGAGATGCCTAGCTAAAGCACTTTTTTTTATTCCCAACGGGGAAGCTGAACCACAGAGGAACTGGCATCTTACCTCTAACTGCCGGAACACAACAATGATGTTAACATTGTTGTTATGGCGACAGACTTAGGTAAGATGGTGGTAGCTAACCAGGCGGACTTAAAACAACCTCTTCCACCAACCAAACCGAACAGAAAAATCTGCCCCCACTGGGAATCGAACCCGGGACCTCTGCATCTGAAGCAGGTGGTCTTACCACCAGACCACAGAGGCAGTTATTATATTTCAGTTTGTCATTTCAACGGTTGAAAAAAAATTAAAAGAAAAAAAGAATAAAAGTTTTGCAGGCTAGTGTAATTTAAAGCCATATCCAACACAGCACGACATTTGCGGTGATAAAAGTTGAATCATTTATTTTTTATTTCATCAAAATGAAAGTGCTTCGCTGGAAATATTAATAAGTTCTAATGGCACGCGGTTTTGTGTATTACATGTTTTTTGTTGCATAGAGATACTTAAGAATTTTGCAAAGTCCCGTCTTAGTGAGCACCTACGTTTTAAAAGGAACCCCCATGCAAAATTTGAGACTCCTAGCACTTGCAGTTTCTGAGATTTCTTGATGAGTGAGTCAGTCAATAAGTGACCTTTCGCTTTTATAGATATAGATTTCTTTAAACACATTTGCTCTATATGTTTGGCTTTGGCTATATAATAGGGATGTTTCCTGGGTCAAAAAGCAAGAGTTTTAATTAGTCCGTCAGTTAACTTATCAAAAAATACTCTAGGTACACGTATTTTTCACTTTTTCAAACTAATGAAAATTTAAAGAGATAAAGCGCGCCAAATTTCATAAGAAGAGGCCCGTGACGTCAATGCGTGCATAAAAGTGCCGCACGTTGTGACGTCGTGCGGAACTTCAACGCACCATAACTATGTAATTATTTGTTAGATTGACAAATAAAAATATATGTGTCCAATATTTTTTGATATTAAACATTACGGACTAAAAAAAATTTTTTAGGAAACTAGCCTATTAATGGTCTGTTACATAAAAATAGCAAAAGATCACTTTGCCTAGGTGCAGACCACCGAATTTTAGGTGGCCGATAGTTGGGCCCGATTTTAATTTGTATGAAGAATCGGCCGATACCAAATCGGTGTAATGTGCGCACTTAGTTTCCAAACATGCCCATACTGATTAACTGCCTGACTAAACTTACGGCTAACTAAAAGTTGGTGGTCTGTGCCTGCCTAGGCTTTGTTTCAAGTGATTCGCAAAAAATACCCTATAATTTTGTAGACAAACCCAGTTATTTTCATATTTATGATAAGAAGAAGAAAAGAGAATATTAAGAGTTTCTTTCAATTTTATTGTTTTGTAGAATTATGAAAAAGACTGTTTTTAAAGAATTTGGAAAAAACTCAAGCTGTGTTGTAGCGTTTATTAAGAAAAGTCTGCGATCGCGTATTATATTATTATTTACTACCGAATAATCTTTTGTTTATCTAATGTTTATCATTATGGGGCTTCTTCTTACAAAAAGTTAAACGCCGGTTGAACACTTGCTTAAATTGTCATTTGGTACGGAAAAGTCATTTTAAATCAATGTTCAACGTATTTTTAACTTTTTGTAATAGCACTTTTGTAATTTTCTAACAAAACAATATTACACCTGTCAATCAAGCGCGCAATAAAACCCAAAATGGCCGAATTAGAGCAACGAAAATGTCACAATGACACTAATGACAGTGACATTAAACGGCACCCCTCGAGATGTAATGCGCTTAACCTGACAGTAAGGGACCCTAAAAACACCCTAATGATTTAACAGGCTGTTATTTGAATTTTTAAATTAACGCTAATATTATGTGAGAATGTTACTAGGTATGCAAAATCACTTGAAACCTATGTTACAGTTAAGCTTTTACATTTACAAATACATTAGTTTTTATTTCATTCAAAAATACCCAGTAGTTATGATTTTATAGGCATTCAAAGTTCGCTTAAATATTGAGTCCCGCCGACGGTCACGTGACCCCGTGTGACGTACATTCACAGCGTCCGCTCACTAGAAAACGGATATTAACATACTTAAATAATTTTTTTTTTGTAAATACAAACTTATTATACATATTAACACCCAGACCCATCACAGAAATTAAAATTGAACCAAACCCAAACTTGATGCGATTGTGTCGTTTTATTGCGAATTACCTTCCAGCTCCATCATTAGACCCCGATTACTATATAGAATTAAAATACTCATCAATACAAAACGAACGAGCCCAAACTCGATGCATTTAAGTCGTTTTATTATAGAGTTCCTATAGCCACCTTCCAGCTCCATCATCAGATCAGCTCCATGTCATCATAATATTGCATGGTCATCCAAATCACATGTGTTTGCGAAATTTCAGCTTAATCGGTTGCCTGGAAGTGGGTCTTAATTCAGTTTGCAAGATTCCACCCATACAAATATGAGCCAGTCGATGTAATATGACGTCACGCGCATAAAATGGCGGGCCGGACGCCGCCCGCACTTTTAAAATTCAATATCTTGGAAACTAATTAACGTATCGAAATAATTCTTTCACGTGTATTTTTTATTTTTAACAGAGAATACAGAAAGCTAAAAAACAAAATTAGTGAACATTCTTCATTGTTTGTTTGAAAGAGGCTTTGTACATAAATATTTAATACCCATAGCTGGGCGTTAACTCGTTAATCCGTTAATTAACGAAGTCAACATTTCTATTAACAGGTTTAACTTTTGAGTTATCTTTAAAAATGTTAACGGACTCGTTAACCTCCGTTAAAATTATCCTAAGTCCGTTAATCGTTAATCCAGTAACTACTACAAGTATTAACCAAAAAGATACCGCAGGCACCGCGCTGTGTCGCGAAAAACGCGTTCTGGCGAATACCTACGTTCGGGCTTCCAAAACTTTCAGAACCTGAACAGTTTTTGTTTGTAAGATCACTAACGCAACGATATAAAAATGCAATTTAAGTACATCATGTTAACTCATTAACGATTAACATTTAATCTTCCGAAACGTAACGTTTATTAACGTTAACAAAGTTATTTTTTTTAGTAACGGATTAACGATTAATGAAGTTAACTATTTGATTAACCGTGCCCACTGTCCAGTTTAGTAAATACCTAGATATTTTTTGACAAGTTTTATAAAAGCTTGCATGGTTTCACAGTGGTAACAATGATTTAAACCTGTTCCCTCAATCTAACTGCTGATTTCGGAGATTGGTCAATCCAAGTTATAAATCCAAAGTACATATGTGTAACATTATTATTACGAGTGGTAAACCCTTGAAAAGGAGGCTGACAATAGTAGGTAAGTAACTGAGTTTCTTGCACTGCTTCTTCTCAGCACTGGCCCATTTATTGTCCCGAAGCAGTGGTAGGGTTATACTGGGACGTGTAAAAGTGCTTTTTAAAAGCCTATTTGCAAAAACAAAACATGAGTTTGTGTACCTAATGTGTTATCCGTGCGTGAGTCTAGATAAATATAAGCACGCACGTCACTACATTTATTGCACAATTTGTATCAATTTTTGTAAGATACACCATACAAGAATGTGTAGCAAATTCAACAATAACGGCAGTGGTTATTGAGTTTGTTGCAGCGCTTTTTCTCAGCACCTGCGAAATTAAATGTTGGTTCCAAAACGCTGCTAAGGCAAAAAGATTAGGATATTAGACAAGAGCAAAACCTTTAAGTTTTTTTTTACTTTTTTTTTAAATTTAATATTTGACGATTAATTTGTAAGAACTACTCTGTCTTTCACGCCTAAACCATACTTCCGTCTGAACTGAAAAAACTAGAGAAGTTTGAATTCCGGAAAGTGCGATAGTTTTTATCCCGGTTTTTGAAACAGGAGCGCGCGATAGAGTTTTCCTGTGACAGAGAAAATTTTACGCGGACAATGCCCCTGGCTAAATAGTAGTTTAATACAACAAAATTAAAATAAAATACATGTAAACAAAGCAATGAGGCTCACCACCGTATTTACAAACGATGCTTGCTTTAGTGAATGCAGCAGATCGAACGCACAGCGTTGAATAGAGCTCTGTGATGGTTCGTGTGCCACCCTGTTCGTCCACACGCACTGTGAAACCTCATAGTAATGTTTGTGAATACGGGCGTCAGACCCTCACTGCTGCGATGTGTCCGACTCGCACTTGACCGTTTTTATTGTTAGTCGCAATAAAGCTAGGGGCGCTTCCCGATGCGCTTTTCAACCGGCGCCAATCGAGTTACAAGGGCGCTTCCAACAATATTGAAGTACTCGATTTAGCGTAATGAATCGGATAATCGATTAAGTATGGCGAGTGTTTAGGCCGATATTATAAAAGGAAGCAAAAGATTAGATTTATTTGTAGCATAATTTGGTTTTAGTACACAAATTGTAGGTATCTAAAACCTAATGTACGTAGTAAAGCTAAAAATATGCTTGTGTTAGGAGTTTTAGAGTTCAGAACGTCGCATGTAGAGAGCTTAGTGACTTTTCTTTATTTCTTCCTTTACGATTTTTTTTAATTTGTGTTACAGAATTACAGATTCTCCAACCCTTTGTTTGATATTTATGTTAGAAGTGTGTTCACCACAACAGGCCAGCGGTCGACGGGGTCGGGGTTTGAACTACCTAACTGCAACCACCAGCAGTCCAATGCCTGAACCGTATCTAGCTCAATCATCATAGTTCCTAGTTACCTTATTTATAGAGGTTTGTAGTTGCTTTGCAATAAGTAGAGGATTTATGGGGTAGGGTCTACCTAATTATTCTACGCTTGGTGTATGCCTGCTTACAACTTTTAGACAGACGTCCTAGCCACTCTATCTGCGTGTCAAAATTTTTACAAAATTGCATGAATTTCTATGTAACGAAACGAAACTCAATCAAGTTTATCAAGCAGCGTTAATGATGTAGGCATCCATTTAGAAAGATTTTCCTAAGATCACCTAGTTAGAAGGTCGATATAACAGTCCAAAGTATTTTTTTATCCACAACGAGGAAGCTCTTGGCCTGTATCACACACACCTGATGGTAAGTGATGATCAGGCCGAAGGTGGAAGCGAGCTCCACCCGGAACCCTCAACCACGGAAGAACGGGCTATCTTACCTCTAACTGCCGGAACACAACAATGGTGTTAACATTGTTGTTATGGCGACAGACTTAGGTAAAATGGTGGTAGCTAGCCAGGCGGACTTAGAACAAGCCCTACCACCAACCAAACCGAACAGAAAAATCTGTCCCCACTGGGAATCGAACCCGGGACCTCTGCGTCTGAAGCAGGTGGTCTTACCACTAGACCACAGAGGTTGAAGCCGTATAACGCGAGTGAAGCCGCGAACAATAGCTAGTTCTTAATTATTTATTAGCTGTCCATAATCACAAAATACCTACCCAATGTCTACCACTAGCTTAATATTCAATATTGGTTCGGCATAATTGAAACCATTACATAAACGTTACCTAAGCTAAATCAAACCACCGATAATATATTAGTTATCTGTGCGCCGAAATCCTCGGATACCGTTATTATACCGGTAATAACGGCAATAACGGTGATATAACGTTATGTAACGGAGTGGCGCATAGCTCACTATCTCATTATGTGGGCCTACCTACTGAATCACGGGGGAACGGGAGAGGCGTAGAGTCGTTTGTATTTTTAATAACGCCCGCATTCACAAACGATGCTTGCTTAAGCTAAGCACCAAATTGAACGCACAGCGTTGAATAGAAAGAAAGAAAGAAAGAAAATAACTTTATTTTGGCAACAACAAATTCAGGCAACATAGACATACACAAAAAAATAATAACTAAGTTGCCAAAAAAGGTCACCCACTCAGTAATATCTTGACAGTGTGACTGCCAAGACACTGATTTTCAATAGAGCTCTCGCACTGTGAGACCATGAGGAAGTAATGTTTGTGAATACGTGCGTAAGACTATTGTAACTCCTTAAGACACTTCTTCTCAGCACCAGTATGTTATCCCGAAGGGGTGATAGGGCAAGCTGATGATGGGAGGTAAGTATACAGGGTGTTAGGTAAATGGGTATATGAGCCGACACTAGCCCATGTTAACATGGGCATATAAATGGTATGGTGAAGTCAGAAATTCGATATCATCATTTGAATTTTTTTAATTTTTATACAAAATAAATTTTATAAAATCCGATTTGTTTATACAGTGTGAGTCACGTTAAAGTGTACATATGAAAATAGATGAAACTAGACCTATTTTTATCGACAAAAAAGAGGTCAAAAAATTTTTGAGATTTTTTTTTAATTTTTTATAGAATTTTTTTTCTTCCAATTACTTATTGTAAAGAAAACGTAATAACTTTTAAACTAAGCGGTATATCCTGATAAAATAAAAACAATAATAATGCTAAATAACAGGCGATACTAAAAAAATACATAAAGTACACAAAAAAGGCCAACAAATAATAAAAAATTATACTTTTTGAAAAAAATCTGCTTTTAAATTCGTGTTTTTTTGGTTATTTGATAAATTTCTCCAAAAAATGCCCCTATAACAGGTGGTTTTTATTACTTTGTATTATTCTCTATCGTATTATCTTTGTAAAACCAAAAATCGCATGTCACGTGGAATTAAATGACATTGACGTTTACCTCCAGGGAAGAAGATATTATAGAAATCTTCGGGTTGGGAGGGACCATAAATCTCTTCGGCGAAAACAGGATAATTCAGATCGAACTTCACTTGGTAAGTTCGTTTGATCATATAATTATCCTGTTTTCGCCTCCGAGATTTATTTTACCGTGTAGATGTTTAGAGCATGGATCAATGTCCATGTTAAATGGTTAAGAGAGTAAATGTCAATGTACTAAATACATAATAAAGCAATATTTTTGTATTATAATCGTATTGCATCACTTATTCATAACAATAACAAGTATCACGGTCTCAACAAGATTTTGTTCATTATAGAGTATTATTATTATACATTTATTTGTACTTCTATTAACTGTTAAGTACGACTACTGACTGTAAAAAGTTGCCAAGACAGTTGACAGAGCATCCTGTCTATCCAGCACACTGGCTAATTGTATCAACGTTAACAGCGGCGCAAACCGCAGGCAATACTGCCGCGTGTCGCGTGCTGTGTGGGCCGAACACCCTCGTGTCGACACTCCTTTCCTATATTTATCCAGTTTCATCTCAGAACTGAGCTTGACGACGGTAGTGGTTAACACCGAATCGATCACAGTGATTGCAAGGCTAACACTCTGATTGTTGTAAAACATAAGCTCACTTGCATTTTAATTAAATAAATAAATAATGTGGTTAATTAAAACTTATTAATTTATTTGGATACAGTTTGACCAGTATTCCAAAACAGTATTAATTTGGATTCCAAGTAACACTGTTGCGAGGAAAAAGTTTGGTTTCTATTTAATAGCACCTTTTAATAGCAATCTTTTGTTTCTTGAAACCTGACCTATAAATTATAATATTTATTTAAATAATTATATATTTCAATAAATTATATGATTTCACTAACGATATTGCTAAGCGGTGGTTATTTAATGTTATTAAAAAACTCATTAAAACTCATTAAAACTCATTTATTTCTGTAAATAGGCTTAAAAAAAGCACTTTTACATTACATTCACATATTATAGGATGCACCCGACTTTAGAATATGCTAAGAAAATAGAGTAAGTTAGGTACAATGATGTAATTGAGCATTGTAAAAATATTTATTTGTCAGTCATTTGGTGTAGTGGTTTCGAAACGGACTACTATGCCGAGAGGTCCCGGGTTCGATCCCCGGCCGGGCAGAAATTGAATTGATACATTTTAATTTCTGTGATGGGTCTAGGTGTTACTATGTATAATATGTACTTATGTATATAAAAACGGTATTTAAGTATGTTTATATCCGTTGTCTAGGACCCATAGCTTTGCTCAGTTTGGGACTAGGAGCGTAGTGTAAAATGTCGAAGGAAGGATATTTATTTATTATTTGCGGAGTGTATAGCGGAGTCTGGTACGTTTTGTTTGATCCACGACTGCCAAATACAAAACTCACTGCCAAAGAAAGGTAAGCTTAAATGGGCAATATGGTACTACTGATGTACCTGTTGCCCCAGCATTCTATTTTTTTATTTTTTTATTATTTTTTTTTTATTTTTTTTTAGTGAAAAAACGTATTAACGTCAAAAAAAAATGGTCGCCATTCTAAGGCGAATTAATTGGAATTAATTCATGTTAATCGTGTAGAAATCTCTACGCCAGACGATAAAATATGAATTATGACTAAATATCAAACAAAGTTCAAGAAACAAAAAATAGGTTTATGTCATGTACTGAAACCAAAGCGTCTACATTTTCTGAGACAATATTGAACCAAGCTCCTACTCCGTGTCTTTATTCAGACACCTTGATTCAGTCAGCTTCAGTATTATGACTGTGATGATTGAATTTTTATAATCATGCTAAGAAAAAATAACAAAATACTAATTCTCAATTTATACTTCATAGAAAGGGAAGAAAGACTCATTCATTATTATGAGTTTGTGGCAGCGTTATCGATTCGTAAAATAATATCGCATTATTTTTTGGTATTATTAAAAAATGTCCTTAATCTAAACTAAAGGTTACAAGTAGTGGTTGTACTGGTAGGTACCTACATAATACATAGTTTATTTTATGTGGTTGATTCGTTCTTTGACTGACCAAAGTCCACTAGTCCGGTTGTTATTACAAGCGGCCCGATTTCTTTTTTGATGCGTCAATAATTTTCTATTACATTGATTACAATGTAATTATTATTGTGTTATATTTATAAAGGCATAGTTATTATCGCTTTAACGCATAATAAGATACTTTGCTTGTCTAAAAGATTTAGCAAGATAAGAAATGATTCAATGTATTTCATGATGTCGCATCTCTTCTTATGAGAATTATAACGTTATAACATAAATAATTTATACGAACCAATTGTAAAACAGTACATGGAGTTAAAACTGACCTCTTTTTTTTTTTTTAGTAAATAAATAATAATAATGATGATGAAGCCTTACTTTGTAAGACTATCAATAGTATTATTAGCATTAATCATACATTGATTAGTAGGTACAAACCTACATAATAATGTTTTTCCAATACAAGAAAAAAAATGACGTCATCTTATGTAGGTACCGATACCGATACAGTTTAAGGAAGCTCTTAGATTTTATCTATTATTTATAGATACAAGCTGGTGAGACGTCATGAATAAAAAAATAAACTTTGTAAAAATATCAGGGCTAAAGAAAGGCCGCAAAGAGACAAACAAAAATGTTGCCTGTTTGTTCAGATACAAAACAAACATCCGTTAAAATAAGACCATAATTCTATTTGCTTTTCAGTGGCTATCGTGTTTATGTAATAAACATATATTAATAAGTTTCTTTAAACCATAAATGAATCTTTTGTTAAAAGTTTAATTGCGGTTAAAATATCCTCCATTTTGAAGTGCTTAAACCACATAAACTTTGTTTAGCATCTTATATAAACGCTATCTAAGTCCACCATCTAAGAACATTTTTTTTTTTAACATGTGGGTAATCTCAGAATGTACCTACTCGTGTCGACGGATGCGATTAAGAATATTCTTAATATCAACGTCTCTGCGCCGACGTGTATAATTATTTGTTGTATAATTAATTATGTTTACTCGCATGGTTATGATGATTATGAAAAAATTCATCTGGGTTCGAATCGGGAATCGAATAGGTATCTCGGTACAATAAATTCTG
The DNA here is from genome assembly GCF_963855985.1 of Ostrinia nubilalis. Lineage (NCBI taxonomy): Eukaryota > Metazoa > Arthropoda > Insecta > Lepidoptera > Crambidae > Ostrinia > Ostrinia nubilalis. The sequence goes on from NC_087117.1 coordinate 4,497,628, forward strand.
TAACCGGATATTAGGTACATTGCATTTAAAATAAAAATATTTTAAGCGGCCAGCACATACCTGTACATAGATGGCGCGTCGTCTAGGGACGCGGGTTACCTTGGTGTTCTGGTCGGTCTTTAATGGCGCTTCCCGCGTTGCGCTGGCAGCGCTGGGTATGCGGCGGCGGCGGCGCGGCGCTGCGGCGTAAATAACGGCGCCTGCGCTTGTGGAAGGCGGCGTGGTTGCGCCGCGGGCGGGTGATAGGTCTTAGCCCATCATACCATACAGCAGGGCGTAGCTTGTCGGTACGGCCTCTGTATAAAGCCTCTATTCACACAGTTATGCGAACGGCTAAAGCTTAAATTATATATTCAATGCAGCAGCCTGGATTAGTTGTCATATCAAATAAATACCTCTTTTCCCGTTTTAGAGGATTATAATGAGTTATAGTTGTCGACCGTCGATGTAATTGGTCGACCAACCGGAAATGTAGAAAGATCTTTGTAAGTTTCCAACAAAAAAATGTGAGACTGATAAGTACTCACAATCACAATGTCAGTTAATATGAGTCGTTGCATAGAAAAAACGACATATTGTCATACTTCATATATAAAGTAGGCATTTATTTCCACTTCGACTCGGTTCGGTCAACAAACCGGCCTAAGGTTTGTTTAGGATCTTTTATTCTGACCTTATAATAGCAAGTAATGAATCTACATAAATGCACTTTGAATTTTGATCTGATACTTATTTCTTTCTTACTAGCCTTTGTATTTAGACCAATATCGATTGGTGTAATGTATAAAAATACGAAACAACAAAATTATTCAGTTACCCTTTGTAGCATTGAACAATGTGTATGGCCACAGGGTCATCGGTCGTTATAAAAGCAGGCGGAGGCTCGACTGGGGCGAGTGCGTCCGCGGCGCCGGGTCATCATGCTCCAAGACGGTTGATGGTTCATAAGGTGTAAGGCCAAGAAGGCAAGCTCTTAATGTGGGTAGTTTCGTACAAACGCAACATTTTTCTGTATGAGCTCATTATGTTCTGTTTTTACGGCTTTTAAAAATGGCCGAAAAGAAGATACTTAACTCGTAAAAGTGAATAATATTACAATACCTGGCTATCTCGGTAGTTAATATCTCGTTTTTACTAGCTAGAGCAAAAAACGGCTACTGGTTAAAAAATAACCGAACATAAAGTGGCTGCTGGTTAATATCTCGTATTAACGCTACTGATTAAAAAATGACCCGCAAAAATGACCGAATATAAAGTGGTTGCTGGTTAATATCTCGTATTAACTCGCTAGAGCAGAAAATGGCTACTGGGTAACATCTCGCATTACCTCGGAGAAAAAAATGGCTACTGGGTAACATCTCGCATTACCTCGGAGCAAAAGAATGGCTACTGGGTAAAATCTCGCATTACCTCGGAGCAAAAAATGGCTACTGGTTAACATCGCGCGTTAACTTGGAGCTAAAAAATGGGTCAAAGTTACGCGTCGTGTCACAACGCTTATAATAAAAATGTACGAGCACTTGCACAAAATAGTTGTTACAACCAACCTTGTGTTGGGTCTAATTCTCGTCACTACACTGCACAACTTAAAATAATTACGTTTTTTGTCGGTAAAAACGTCCTGGTGACGTCACTTAAGCATTTTTCTTATACTGCGTGCGGTCGTTGCGCGTGCGCACAAAGGAATGAGACCGCTCGGACACCGAGCCCACAGCGTGGTAGGGGTGGGGTTGCCCGCTCTTTTGTTTTTTACTACTACTACGCTGAATATTGTGTGCGGATTGGCTTGTCGTACAGGGGTACTACACGGTAAAATAAATCTCGGAGGCGAAAACAGGATAAATGAAAATTACAATAATTAAAATGAAGATATCAATTTTCTGACTTCACCTTATCATTTATATGACCATGTTAACTTGGCTAGTGTCGGCTCATATACCCATTTACCTAACACCCTGTATAAATGCCCTGAAAAGGGACTACATACTAGCTCTACCACAGAAAGTAATACCTATTATCACGCGCGTGTCGGGATACAAACTAACTACCCTAAGTTTTTCCTGGATCATATAAACAGCTCTACGTTGAATTTAATTTAATCAGTTCAGTGTTTCAGGGATGTAAATAGTAACAAAATATCATTTTTTTCATTGCCCCCTATTCTCGTTACCCCCTCGCTTTGTGTTACGATGAGGGGATTCACCACAATTACAGTCCAGCGGTGGACTACGTGAGCTCTTTTCGGATCTCGGTTCGGCTGGTTCGACAGCGATATCGTTAGGGCTATTTGTAGCCTGTCTTTTATCTTCTAGTAGGATATTTTTATAAGTACTAATTTACTTGGGGGAGGCCTATGTTCAGTAGTGGACGTCCTGTGGATGAATATGACGAAAGATGATAATTAATTAAACAAAAACTTTTCACTTGCTTAATGATCATTCAAATTAGCACAGCGACTCCACAGCTCTATGTCCGTGAAGCGCGCAGACTACCCTCATAACGGGTCCAATAAACCTTATTCCTTTGTCAACGGCCAATTTGTCATCCATTGTGGCCCCGCCCGTCGCCCGCGCGCCAGTAGAGTGCGCCACAGAGATGCGACAAAAAATAATAATAATAATAATAATAATAATTTTATTATATACTCCTGTTAACAATAATCTCTTAATCTAAGTACATAATGGAGCTTGAACAACATTATTATTACAAAGAGGTTAGCGTTGACAGCTGTACTAGTATACACTGTGTCACAGCTGCCAGCGTCTTCCACCCTAGGTTTATAACTATTTCAGATGTTGTTACATTATGATAATTATAATTTTGAAGTTAAAGTTGATTAATTATAAAGGCCTATTACATGAGAATAAAAACAAGTAAAAGCGAAATTTGAGTGAATAAGTGTGTGTGTATTTAGTGTGTGTGTATGTGTGTGTGTGTGTGTGCGTGTGCGAGTGTGTGTGTGTGCGTGTGTGTATGTGTGTGTGTGTGTAAGGAGTATGGATCAACATCATTTATCATTGGTAAGCATAACTTTCTCCGTCTCCGAGTAGCTTAGACTTAAAAGCCAAGAGCAAAGTTTTTGTTTGCAGTTGTATGTGGTCAGAGGGTAAATGTTGGTAAGTTTATTAGCCTCATTGTATAGATGACCTCCACAGACATAAAATTGCTGTCTTGCAAATGAAGTTTTGTGGGGTATGGAGGGGCACACTTTGTGTTTATCTCGTTTTGTGGTAGGTTTGAAGGTCATGGCCTTGTGTTTACGAAGAGTAGCATATAAGATAAATAGTTTCCTGACTGTAAGAACAGGACAATCAGTGTAAAGTTGGTGGGTGCTATATCTACGAGGTTTGCCAAGCATAACCTTCAATATACCTCTTTGTGCTCGCTCTAAGGGAAGTAATTTGGTGATACCCACTCCACCCCAAGCCACTATGCAGTATTGCAGAAGACTCTGAACAAGAGAGTAATATACACAGAGTAATGTTTTTTGATCCGCAGAATTTCTGAGCTTCCTAAAAATGGGTATTAGTTTTCTGACACGATTTGTTAGTGTATTAATATGTAGTGACCAGTTTAGGGTACTGTCAATAACAAGGCCCAAGTATTTGATATTGTCAGTTCGACTTAGTTTAGGACAAGCACACGTGGTATGTGACTCACAGGTGTGAGCTTTCAAGTGAAAGTCAGTAGTTGGTTGGGTGCTGTTACGAATTGAGAACGTGATATATTTAGTTTTATCTACGTTTAATGTTAGTAAATTATTGTCAAGCCATAACATCACTTCAGCAAGAGCAAACTCAGTGCTATGGCGGACCTCCTCCCAATCCCTACCGTGTACAACTAATACTGTATCATCAGCATATGTAATGATAGTGCAATTTGTTATTGTTTTTTTACAAAGATTGTTTATGTACACGAGAAAGAGAGTCGGTCCCAGCACACTGCCCTGGGGCACACCGAACGAAAGGTTTACTGGTTTACTAGTAAAATCCCCAATTTTAACGCACTGAGTGCGATTTGAGAGATAACTTTTGAAAATGTCCAGTGCAATCCCTCGTATTCCAATTGTTTCTAGTTTCTGTAGAAGTAGAGGGACAGAAACGGTGTCGAAAGCCTTCGATAAGTCGAGAAATAGTCCTATTACTTTGATTTATTATCAAGGTGCTTAGCTATTAATTCAGTCAGTAGTAAAGTTGCATCCTCCGTAGACTTACCTTTCATAAATCCAAATTGGTTCTTTGCTATTATATTGTTATGTTCTAAAAAATTTGTTAAGCGAGTATTTAGTACTTTTTCTAAAATCTTAGAAATAGCGGTCAAGACTGAAATCGGTCTATAGTTTCCGACACCGTTCCTGTCTCCACTCTTATAGATAGGGTGCACCAGAGCCCTTTTTAAGATGTCAGGGAAGATACCTGTCGTCATGGACAAGTTACACAAGTATGCAATAGGGAAAGCAAGGCTAGTTCTAGCTCTTTTAAGTACTAATGTAGGGATCTTGTCGATACCAGTCGCCGAATCATTTTTTAAGTTTTGTATAATAGAGTCAATTTCATCGCTATCAGTACTGACTAATACCATGGAGTCCAGCTGTGATTGACATACGGGTAAATATGTTGGGGAGTTGCAATCATTTTTAGATTGCCGTTCTAGAATATTGTTAGCCAGTTTAGCACCAATTTCAGCAAAGTAATTATTGACCTGGTTGATTGACTCAAGAGGATCAGCATGCAGATTTAATAATTCACGGGGAGGCGGGGTAGATTGTTTTAAGTAGGTTATTTTGTTAATAGTGTTCCATGTGCCTTTTGCATTACCTTTGTATTTTAGAAATTCAGATTTTTCATATTCAATTTTTAATTTTCTTAATAGGTTATTGCAGTAATTTCTGTATCTAGCATAAGTGATTTGCAGTATAGCATTGTAAGGATCTTTTTTAGCATTTCTATGTAGTCTGTCACGATTTCTAATACACCTGACTAGTCCCGGAGTCAACCATGGCTTGACTGTACGATAACGATGAGGAATCCGCACTATTTTAGAATGGTTTGTGATGGCTTCATGGATGATATCTGACAGAGCTTTAGCTGCCAAATTAGCGTCAGTAGTGTTATAGATACTAGCAAAGTCGATATTAGATAGGTACTTGATCAATGGAGAGTAGTCTATTTTTAATAAGGTTTTATTTGATGGATCCCTTTTCAGAGTTTGATCGAGAGAAAAAATGATAGGGGCATGGTCTGTTATAAGAGTATCCAAAATGAAGGTTTTTGATCTCTTGTTTGTTCGAAGCATAACATGGTCAATGCAGTTATCCATTCTGGTAGGCAATACATGTGCCGCTTGTAGCCCGTGGTGTGCCATTAGGTCCAAGTATTTGTCTCTGTTTGCTTCATGACAATTTGGGGAAATATTGATATTAATATCGCCTATGAGGACAACTGACTTTGTCGAAGCAAGTGAAGACAAACACAGGTCCATGTCATTACAAAAACTGTCAACATTGCCATACGAAGGTGAACGGTACACAGCTATAATTGCCAATTCATTTTTGTAGTTTATAATAAGGCAGTTTGCATTGGTAACATTTGGTTTTACAATATTATGTTGAATATCTGATCGTACGTATACAACTACTCCCTCATTTTGATTAGTAAAATCAGAGCTATATGACGAATATCCATCCATACTAGGGGTTAATGCCGATTTACGAAGCCAACACTCGGAAAGTACAATGACATCACATTGTATACCGATTTGATCCAAGAAAATATTGAGAGCATCAAAGTTTCGATTAATGCTGCGTATGTTAGTGTGCATAATTTTTAGTGATTTATTTGTGTTATCTATTTGGTTTTTAAGTTCATCGGGATCACATATAGATGACTCCGAGATATGAATGGAATCTATTCCATCATAGATATTTTCAAACGTGAAAATAGTTACGTGGAGAATCCATGGTGCATATCCAAATACTCGTAGATTGGCTTTTCTTAATTGTGTATATTGAAAAAGATGAAATTATTAGTAACAGCGGTACTCGTAGATGTGTGGTGTGTGTATAGAATAAAATATACGTGTATGAATAAGTGTGTTGCATGTGTTGGTGATAAGTGTAGGTACAAATTGTGTTCGCATAGACAATATAGGGGATTTCTAAAAAGCTGATAAGAAATGTACAAACAAAAATTATACAGTTAGTAAAATATGATGATAGCATGCAAAAACAAAAAGCCAATAGAAAATATAGATATACCGAGTTTCTTAGTCATTTGTCCTTGTTTGGTCGTAGGCTATCCAGTGAGGCTTCAGAGTCAATTCGATGAGACACAGTGCCTTCACTCTTGCGTAGGAAGACTTTACCGTGAGCAGTCCAACAGAAGGCATAGTCATTTCTTTTTCCAAATTCTCTGGCTATAAAGTACAGTCGCCTCGCTGTCTGAGTTAGACATTCATTAATAAATACTGGTTTGGGCTGGTTGTCAATCTGGAGTTGCCGTGTATTTAGTTTGCTGTCCTTATTTGTGCGATTATAACTTTTTATTGACGACAGTAACTTTTCTTTTAACGTGACAGTAGTTAGATCAACTATTATTGGCTTATTTTCTCCCTTTTTTGTGTTAAGCCGAAATATGTCACGGATATGGTGGTCGCTAATCGTGACATTTAAAACTTCTCCTATTTTAACCACCGTATTGATCAAATCACTTTTTGTCTCGCTTTTCTGGACAGGGATATTCTTAATTTCAATACTAGCCAATTTTTGGTATCTCTCAAGATTCTCAACTTTAGCTTCAAGATTTTGAATGTACGCTAGTTGAGTTTTCCTCTCGTTATCCATCACAACCAGCTTATCCTTTATCTCATCATATTGTCTGGATAAAAACTCTATGGATTTCATAATGTCGTTATTTTGTCTCTGGATATCATTTACACTTCCCTGTAGAGTATCCTGTTGTTTCTGGAGCGATGCCATGGACTTCCTAATTTCAGCCATAAAGGTTACCATTTCATCATCATGATTTCGTTTCCGTAAACGGGGTCTGCTGGTGATGTTGCTTGAGTTTTCATTTTCTGTGTCAGCGGCAGGCGCCGCCGAACTTGAGTTTGCAGCTGTCTCAGTAGTTACCTTCTGTGGTGAATGAGGTGGAGTCCTTTTGAGTGGCATTGTGTCGTAGTAGCGGATTTATACGTGTCGTAGCTAGTAGGCGGAGTCAGAAGTACCAGGAGCGCAGCGTAGCGAGGTAGTCCGTAGAACGTTCGTAGCTCGTAGCAAGATGGGAGGAGCCAAGATAGCGCGGTCGAGGATGTGTCGTAGCACGCGTTATCGTCGTAGTGTTACGCTCTTCACTTTTTATGATTTCCTAGTACTCGGGACTTTTTAATTTTTATATTTTATTTTAAAATTTTAATTTAATTTAACAAGAAACACGTCTACACTCAAGCTCGTCCAGGGGGGAAGGGAATAACTCACGTTAAATTAAGATACAATGTCTTAAAATATTACTGTCGCATATAAAGCACACAACATAGGTCATTCCCAGTGTATGCCCGACAATTAGGTAAAGCAGAATAATTTTACTTTAATCCAGACAATTGTAATGTATTTAAATATTCATATCAAAAAGAATTTGAGAGCCAATTTTACCAGAGGCAAATGGAGATCTTTCTACGCTGGCCAGTCGAGTTGAGACTTTAGCTTTTAAAACTCACTTTACGAAATACGATACGAAGCTATGAAGTAAGTACCTACCTATTGTAAAATTGTGTTAATTTCTCTATAACGAATGACATAACGTGTTAAAAAAAATCATGCACACTAATTCATTAACTGAACTTCGAATTCTCCCACACAAAATAAAAATGATTGCTATTAACTTGCCGAATAAAATTGAAAAACAATAGTCGCAACTCTGTGGCGCCTCATCCTCTGCCCTCTGCGTAATAATGGCCCAAAACATTATGTTCGAGTGGGGACACGCGGCGCAAAAAACAATTAAATATTTTGTCTCTGGTACAAGTGTATTTTAATCTGTCGCGCAAGTGCAGCGACAAGCTTTTGAATTTGAATTTGGAAGGGTGGAACATATTTGTTTTTTGTGACCTTTTTTATTTGATTCATGGCGTTATCTAATCGGCCAGGAATTTTGATTGGGCTGTGACCGTTTGTAATAATAATTTGATGGTTGCTTGAAGAGATGTCCCTATTTTGAACTACTTAGGCCCAGTTTTTTTATTTGAATATTTAAAATAACTATTTGTTAAATTTTGCTACCAATGGTTAAATATTAATAAAATGTTAACTAATAGTTAAAAAATGTACTAAAAGTTAAGCTAACCATTGTTTTAAAAACAGTTTTTTCTGATATTTAACCATTTATCATTTGACATCTGTCAAATTTGATTATTGGTTAATTTTTTGTGGTGTCTCAATTTGTGTTGTCTTTTTAGGTACACAAATAATAATTTTGCTTAAACGTTAAATATTTTTGTTTTTTGTAAACCCTGTTACTTTGTCAAAACTGTTTACGTGACATTGGCGAAATCATGGTTCTCAAAACCAAGCCGTTGCCATAAAAAAAGAAGAAGAAGAAGAAGAACTACGGATAAAAAAACTGGGCCTAAGTATCCGATATCTCTTTCGCCTTAGGACCATTTCGTAGCCTTCGTAGCTGGATACTACGTGGGAAAAATTTCCCATTTCGAAGCTGGCTTCAAAATCAAAAATCAAAATCAAAAAATATTTATTCAGTTTAGACCACAAGTGGCACTTATGAACGTCAATAGAAAATAATAAAAAAAGAAAAGGTAGCCCTTATGGGGCACTTTACATGTCTCCTTATCTTTTGGGCCCTACCAGCGCTTCGAGACAAACATATGGCAAGTGCTGAGAAGAAACGCCGGAACAAACTCAGTCACTCAACTTCACATTTTTTATCGTGCATGGCTTACTTAATTATTATAAATTGGTACGGCGAACTTAATGAATTAAGCCATTCTCTACCTTTTTCAGCTACAGCACGTATACTGTTGAAATAGGCCAGGAAATAATACTTTCTTGACTAATTTTTCAATCGTTAGATTTAAACTTTTAACTGAAGAATAAGTAATTAGTTAAGTTTAGCACATTGAAATGTTGTGAAATCGTTAATATGACAAAGTTAATTCTGCAGTTAAAGGATATCTGAGGATTAAAAAATTAGCCTTATGAAGAAATAACTGATAAATTTAAGTTAAGTTTAAAAAGTTGATAATATTAAATTTTGCCACATCGCCTCCATCGTATCTCTGATTCAGTTCCCTCCACTTAATGGTGCTTTGATTAATTATTGTGTTGTTGCGAATTAATAACCGCGCAAACGCCGCCATTTTGATTCGGTGACGTCTCCGAGCTATGTAATGGCGGCGGGGGTTGGTTATTGAATTTTTAATTACATAGGCTTAATTATTGGAGTATGATTTGATGTTTCTTGTATAGGCTTAACCAAAGAAACTTATACAGGGTGAAATTGAAATCGTTGGCTTCCTTTTAAAATAAGACTCTACCCATGAATGACACATAGTAGTACAGGGTGGAAACGATAAGTGATCTCACTCGATTTCTAACCTATACAAGATATCGAAAAACTGGTTACTGATACTGACCCTGAAAGTGCTTCACGAGCTCTTTCAAACTGTATCATAGGTTACAGAATTAACTGGATCTATCTGAAAACTCAATGTTTCCAGCTTCCATACATTTAGTATTTACCACATACCTACTTAATATTGAAAACTATAGGTCCAAGATATTCGTCGTATAGCCCGACCAGGAACATAAAAACCCTCGCCATGTTGCGGAAAACTAATGGTACTAATTTCTTTTAATGGCAACAGTAACTGAAAACTTCATTGACATGTCATCTTGCATGTCAGTCTATTGCTGTCAAAGTGTAAACAAACTTTATTTTAAATGTGCGCAATTGATTTTGTGAATTAAATTGCTAAAATCTTTTTATAGTCGTGAAAGAAAAGTGGTTCACAATGTGTTAAAGTATTTGTCGAAGAGAAATACTAAGGGTTCGGTCAATATTTTCATTGAATAATGTGTCCGACAAAGGTTGTCAAATTGACTGACATGTTTATCGTATAGTACAGTCCACTATGAAAATTAGCTGTGGTTTGTTTCAACTACCTATTTTAAAATTTTTTGTCACTTTCGTGTTGAATTTTATGGAATTGGGAAAGAAGTACCGAGTTTGAAGCGTTCATGAGTTGAATATTCAAGTTCTGAATTTGGTTATTGATGAATAATAAAATAAATCCTACCAGCTCGATTGATGGTTTCATTTAATTTATTTAAACCAGGTTACCTATAATAATATTTTTTCGTTAATTTATGAAAATATCAAATTAGCCCGTAATCCTGAATCCTGATACATAAAGTTAGCCTATTAATTTAACACAGGTACGACTGTACTCAGTGTTGCACTATCAAATGCAATTGACGCGCCTCTATGCCAGGGTTTTTATGTTCCTGGTCAGGCTATAACTCATTTTCTCACGGTAAATCGGCTGGAAAATTTAAAAGAAACAGCATTATTGTGTTTCAACCCTTGCATCGTACCAAAAAAAAAATGAAAACCATAGACTGCAATTTTTCAGCTTTCAGCAAAACGTATTTGCCATAGACAAAGTATCCATAGACAACGCAGCCTCAGACACAAATCATATTTCGCGGCGAGGAATGTAATAATCACCCCGTTGCTAAGGGCTGCCACAAATGGATTATTTTTATCATTAGTTTTAATACCCTGGCATCGTTTTTTAAAATTAATATTTTAATCAATTTTGATTCACCTACTTTGAAGCACATTTGAAGTGTCAATTTTTGGTATGAAAAAGTTTACCGCTGGTCAATTTCAATAAAATGTTTTAAAGTTTATTGTATTTTTATTTCCAATTCAAAATAGGTTTAACACGCTTACGCGTTTCGGAATTTTCAATCCCTCCATGTTTTTTGCAGGTTTAAATTTAAAACTTATATTACTTATAATGTCAACTTATAAACCTAGATGTTTTAATCTGGACTAATAAGTGGATCTATACTTGAACATTCACGAAAAAAAAACTGAAAAAATGCCTTCCCAAATAAACTCCCCCGTAGTCCACTGTTAACTTTATGTATATCATCATCATCATCATCATCTCAGCCAGGACGTCCACTGATGAACATAGGCCTCCCCCAATGCTTTCCATGCTGCCCGGTTGGTAGCGGCCTGCGTCCAGCGCCTGCCTGCTACCTTTATGATGTCGTCGGTCCACCTTGTGGGTGGACGTCCTATTCCTATGTATATTGGAAGCTAAAATTGGTTTGTGCCTTTTCTTTTGTTTTGAAAAAAGTTTTAGATATGATTATGAGTGGGTCTTATAATCCATTAGATGATTAGAGACTTACCCCCTACTTTTTAGTAAGCGGGTAAGTAGTTAATAATATTTTCAGGTTTTATCAGCACCAATTACGAGTACTAATACCTACCTACTGTTGGTTTTAAATAATCCCATAAAACATTATCTCATCATTTTATTATCTGCACCCTCGCGCCACCCCTCAGTTATTCCGCCCGCCATATTGAATATTTTTATTATGAATACCTCGAGATCAAAGTGGCCAATCCGTTTGATCCCGCGCCACAACTATTCGCAAATTAAAAGTCGATACCGGTTATGAAACATTCAGTTTTGGAATGTTATTAATAAAGTTTGCGTTTTGTAATAAAGAGTATCAAAGCATTGTTTCGAGAGCGAATGAGAGCGTATTTTGTTCATGTTATTGTGTACAATTAGATTAAAATTTCTTAGGCTGAGTTGCAGCACCTAACTTTAACGATAATCGGTGCTTTTTGTGTGGATTTTGACAGATTTTTGACATTAGTTAAAGTTAAAGTTGAAGTAAGATGGTGCAACCCAGCCTTGGCGATTCTCAAAATTATAACTTTAAAAAATTCTGGATTTGATTCCGCCAGCAGTTCGATTTTTTAAATTATTTCTATAAAAAAGTATGCCTTTTTCCCATTGCGCGGGCTATACGCATGCAACCAACAGCGTAATACAGGGTTGAGGGTGGAATTTTGTAAAGCCACTTGAAGGGAAAATACCAACTCTTGATAGTGCAAGATAGAAAATTTTACTCAAAGAAAACATTCTTATGTTTACTATTTTGCACCGTCTACTCATTCAAGGTCTTTTTTTTTTTTGTGTGTGCAATGAAGTTTTTAAATGAAAATAATAAAGTTTTTTTTTTAAAGAAATAGAACTGCACTCAAAGATTTCCGAAATAGGCCACTTGCATCGTAATTCTAATTAATTTTTACAGTCCTAAATCCAGTCGTAGTCGGAGGAAAAGCTAGTATCAAAATTAAATAAACACCGGAATTAATTAATAAGCTTATATTTGCCGCTATAAATTCCCGCTAATCGATGTACCGTGACCGCGAATCGAGCTAAACACTGTGACACCTTATCTCTTTGTAATACAGTCGAATTTGAAACAAAAATGGAGTATGTTGATGTGCCATGACTCCATAGTCCCCTCGCAGGTGGCCTTTTGTTGGTCCTGCGACAGTCAAACGAGGGTAGTTAACAATGACTTAAACAATTTGTTACCATAAGAGGGTCCTCTCGTGATGCTGATGTTTTCATATTAAAAGTATCACCGATCACCCTACCTATAAGTTAGGTACAGATTAGTTATTTTTAATTCCTAAGTTATCAGAATAAAACATGAAGTTAGTAGAAAAGTTTCAGTTTGCAGTGTTTTTATTCTACCAAAGAGTCCAGCTTAAGCTGTAGCCGGCCAGCAAAATTATTCAAAATGTTTACCCATATTTACTTGACACTGGCAACAGGCATAAAAAAGAAACATTATTTTTGAATTTGAAAAAAAAAAATAAGTTTATGGCGCTACATCGCGCTACGAAGAATTTATTTTGCAAATAAGTAGGCTTTTAAAAAGCACTTTTACACGTCCCAGTATTAACCCTACCACTGCTTCGGGACAATAGGCCAAAATGTGCCAGTGCTGAGAAGAAGCAGCGCAAGAAACTCATTCACTAATAATGAAGAATGTTCACTAATTTTGTTTTTTAGCTTTCTGTATTCTCTGTTAAAAATTAAAAATACACGTGAAAGAATTATTTCGATACGTCAATTAGTTTCCAAGATATTGAATTTTAAAAGTGCGGGCGGCGCACGGTGGGCTGATATTAGAGCTTCATAGACTTAGCGTCGCTCAAAAATCAAGTGCCGAATTTTGAAAAAATAAATATGCCAATGTGTTCCTTTACCAAAAAGGAATATTTTATGTTATGTAACGTTTCTTGATAAAGTTATTATTTAATAAGTTATTGACAATTTCCTTTTTTTTTGTATGGAGCTCAACATTTATTTTTATTTTATTCGTTATTCTTAAGCTTTCTTAAGAAATTGACTTTTGTATTATGTAATGCAACATATAAGCTATGTTATCACCAAGTGTCGCATTTCGGAAATCTTCGGAACATTGTCATTTTGGACTTTAAAATAAAAAAAAATTAAAAAAATTAAATAACTGCCAAATTTTGTAAATATAACTACGCCAATGTGTTCCTTTGCCAAAAAGAAATATTTTATGTTATGTAACTTTTCTTGATAAAGTTATTATTTAATAAGTTATTGACAATAATTACTTTTTTTGTATGGAGCTCAACATTTATTTTTATTTTATTCGTTATTCTTAAGCTTTCTTAAGAAACTGCTTTTTGCATTATGTAATGCATCATATAAGCTATATTATCACCAAGGGATGAATTCCGGAAACCCTCGGAACATTGTCATTTTCGACTTTAAAATAAAAAAATAAACGAAAAAAAAAATTACTGCAATGTTATGTACTTTCTTCCGTACTACCCTAACGAGGTGAAGAACTAAGCACGTTTTTTTATAGTGGTGTTTCCAGGAGGCCTAATCCACTTGTAAGATTATTAAAATATGTTTTATGGAAATTAAGCCAGTGTGAAGTTAAGTTTATTGGTTATTCAGAGTCAGTTTCTGAACCGTGAAATAGGCTAATGTCCACAAAAGTAAAGCTTTCTTTCAGTATCAGTATCAGCCTCATCATCAAATCGATCATTTATTAATTAACTCTTTGCTGCTGTTGATAAAACTTTGTGTTTTCTATGAAGTTTATATTATTATCTATATCTGAGAATCAGATTTTAAAAATAAATTGTGTAAAATATCTTCATTAGTTGCTCTCCTGCAAAATTCGAGCGTGGTGTAGTATTTTCTGATTGGAAGTAAATATCTTTTCCGTGAGCAATAATTTTGTATGCTTGCAGGCATATACGTATGTAGAGCTTCCATGTACGTAGTATAGTTTGGTCTGCGAAACAAAATTTGCGAAAATGATGATTCTAGCGTTTTAGGGCAACTTGTAAGTGCCTAAATGAACGTTCGGCTTGATGTCTCCAGATAAAATGGATAAGGGAAAATAAGGTTTCTAGCTCCACTTTTTACTATCGACTCATTTCTTTTTCAAATTTATGAAGGAGACCCATTTTTTTTTATTCAAAATAAGCTGCATTTAATTTATTGTCGACCTATTTTAATGTTAACAATGAAAAAAACTTATTGGACGCGGAAATTGAAAATTTAATAGATCGTAATAAAATTCTGGAAACAAAACAATCTCGTAATAACTGATTCTCACTTGATAGATAGAAAAATAATATCGTTGATAAATGGCACAAGCAGCGATGTGATATTTGTAAAGCCATATCAACAGAAATGAATAATTTAGACGTAATTGCCATCAAGAAAGGTTTTCAACACCACCAAAAAGTCCACTATAAATGATCAATTTCATGTCTAGGCTGATACTGAGAAAGAAAGCTTTACTTTTGTAGAATCAGAAAGTGACTCTTGAGTCTAACCAATAAATTTAACTTCAAACTGGCTTAATTTCCATAAAACAAATATTATATGTATTATAGTAACCTTAGTAATCATGTGGATTAGGCCTCCTGGGAACACCACTATAAAAAACGTGCTTAGTTCTTCACCTTGTTAGAATAGTACGGAAGAAAGTACATAACATTGCAGTTTTCTTTTTCTTTTTTTTTATTTTAAAGTCGAAAATGACAATGTTCCGAGGGTTTCCGGGATTCGTCCCTTGGTGATAATATAGCTTATATGATGCATTACATAATACAAAAAGCATTTTCTTAAGAAAGCTTAAGAATAACGAATAAAATAAAAATAAATGTTGAGCTCCATACAAAAAAAAAGTAATTATTGTCAATAACTTATTAAATAATAACTTTATCAAAAAAAGTTACATAACATAAAATATTTCTTTTTGGCAAAGGAACACATTGGCGTAGTTATATTTACAAAATTTGGCAGTTATTTATTTTTTTCATTTTTTTTATTTTAAAGTCCAAAATGACAATGTTCCGAAGATTTCCGAAATGCGACACTTGGTGATAACATAGCTTATATGTTGCATTACATAATACAAAAGTCAATTTCTTAAGAAAGCTTAAGAATAACGAATAAAATGAAAATAAATGTTGAGCTCCATACAAAAAAAAAGGAAATTGTCAATAACTTATTAAATAATAACTTTATCAAGAAACGTTACATAACATAAAATATTCCTTTTTGGTAAAGGAACACATTGGCATATTTATTTTTTCAAAATTCGGCACTTGATTTTTGAGCGACGCTAAGTCTATGAAGCTCTAATATCAGCCCACCGTGCGGCGGCCGGCCCGCCATTTTATGCGCGTGACGTCATATTACAGTGACTGGCTCATATTTGTATGGGTGGAATCTTGCAAGCTGAATTAAGACCCACTTCCAGGCAACCGATTAAGCTGAAATTTCGCAAACACATGTGATTTGGATGACCATGCAATATTATGATGACATGGAGCTGATCTGATGATGGAGCTGGAAGGTGGCCATAGGAACTCTATAATAAAACGACTTAAATGCATCGAGTTTGGGCTCGTTCGTTTTGTATTGATGAGTATTTTAATTCTATAGTAATCGGGGTCTAATGATGGAGCTGGAAGGTAATTCGCAATAAAACGACACAATCGCATCAAGTTTGGGTTTGGTTCAATTTTAATTTCTGTGATGGGTCTGGGTGTTAATATGTATAATAAGTTTATATTTACAAAAAAAAAATATTTAAGTATGTTTATATCCGTTTTCTAGTGAGCGGACGAATGTACGTCACACGGGGTCATGTGACCGTCGGCGGGACTCAATATTTAAGCGAACTTTGAATGCCTATAAAATCATAACTACTGGGTATTTTTGAATGAAATAAAAACTAATGTATTTGTAAATGTAAAAGCTTAACTGTAACATAGGTTTCAAGTGATTTTGCATACCTAGTAACATTCTCAATTACATGGTTATTTTTCAGACCTAAGTATGTACCTAACTAACTAGGTGGATAGGTACTTGATTTTATTTTACTATAGGTACTTATAACAATTCCTTTCGAAATGAACAAAGTCCAATAAACTAGACTAAACTTTAGCGCCATTTACGCAAATGGGGCATCTTATAAAACCCGTAAATCGGCTCAATTGACCGGCCTAGCTAATCCGCTTCTCGCTACGATTGTTATAAATTTCTGTCTCTTTAGCACAGGGACGGACTCGGCCGGCTGGCTTTAAATCGAATTTGGGGACTAACGCGGAGGCAAACGCGTACCATCTGCGGCTCAAGATCCAAGGCGCCTCCAGCTGACAGCGACTACGTCCAGCACCTACGGCCACCATCTACACACTGACACTGACACTGGCCGCGGACGGCCAGTGTCGCGTAGTGGGAAATTAATAAATAATGAACACTAGCGTACACAGATAAAATTACGGTTTATTACTTTTACAAAAATATGAGGGCGGGGTTCGGATGCCCGACTGTGGGTATGCTTTCGCGGTCCGTGACTTCCCTGGCGAGGGCGGCCGAAGGTAGATGGTGGCCGTAGGTGCTGGACGTAGTCGCTGTCAGCTGGAGGCGCCTTGGATCTTGAGCCGCAGATGGTACGCGTTTGCCTCCGCGTTAGTCCCCAAATTCGATCCCTGGGAATGAACATTCCAGCTTAAGCCACTTCCGGTCTCAACGTCCGGAGACTGCAATCATCGTCAAACCAAGCCAAGAAAGTCGAGCCTAAGTAAGTAGGATAGCAGGCGAAGTGGCGATGAATGCAATCAGATCGGAGTTTACAAACACAGCATAATTAAAATGAAGTAAACAATATTATGATTTATTATTAGTTACGCCAAATGCTTTAAATTAACAATTTGTATGAATAATTACGCCAATAGCGAATAATTACTAACTGACCTCTGCTACAGGAATTTGCGACATAATTAGGTTTTCAACAAAGCTGGATAGATAGGCACTAACTAATCGCAACTTGTAGTTACATTATCTGCTTAAAACTAAAGCGAAAGAAGAAATACTTGTTCATCACTTACCCTATCGGGGATGTATTCACTACACAGTTTTATCGTACTTATTTATGAAATATGGCGTAATAACTTGTACTCGCAGAAATTTGTACTTTGCAATCTGTATTTATTGCATTTGCACTAAATATTATAAATTATTTGAAATTGAATCGGCGCGGCGGCGATAGGCAGGTACGCGGCCGTACTTTTCAAGTTGGTTTGTCGAAAAAAAAAAAATTCATGCAAATTCTCATGAACCTACGAAGGAGATCAAATTAAAGATAACAAAAAAAATTCACAAAATATATTCGGATTAATTAGCAAAATCAAGACCGCAAACAGAGAAGAAGACTGAAACTATTTTCTTACCGATGTGTGGGTAGTTTGAATTACTTTACTCTTTGGTAGTTTGGATGTGGGTAAGTACACGTTACCCACTTAGTTTGAATTGGTAGCGATAAAATGGGTAGCCATAATTAAAATTAATACCTATTCGAAACTAAGAGCTGATGTTTAGAAATGAAAATTAAATGTTTTATTAATGTTTCAATCGTCGTATCACAGGATCAAAATTGTCATTTAGACATAAATTTCCCATACAGAAATAATCAGAAGGCCAATTTTATTCTTAAGTTAAAAGTTATTCAATAAAAATCTGTCCTTACTCGTAAAATACTTCAAGTCCGCCCCTGCGCGCCGGAATGTTCGCAATTTAAATTAATCGCGCCCCTCGCGGCGCAACTTTTTGCCCGCCCCTTGCTTGGCGATGAAATTGTACCAAAACTCGTTCCGTTGGTTATTGCACACTGCTTTTTATTAAGATGCTGTTATATTTTGTTTACTTTTGTGTGCTTTGAGCAAAATCTATATATATAAAAGAAAGTCGTGTTAGTTACTCCACTTAGGGGAAAGTAGTACGAGTTGATCCCCTGGGGTAAGATGATCTTTCGCGATTGTGCTGAAACCACTTACGTCATTTAGTTTCTTTCACTGGTAAAACATAGCTCTGGACACATCCCCGCCTCAGTCAAATCGTAATGGTGGTGTGAGCGATACATCGAATTTGACGAGAAAAAAGAAAAATTGTGTACTTCTGATCTAAAATAGGCATGACTTTGAGCTTATGTTACTTTTATTCAAACAATGTTAAATGTAATTACTGTTGTCGTTAGGCTTTCTATTATGTTTAATTTTAATATTTTGGCCATAAAAACGTAGCCGCGTACTTGTAGATTATTTTAGCAAATATTTAACAAAAAGTGGGACTTGGGTCAAGATGATCCCTTCCTATATGTACGAGATGATCCCTGGGAATTAAAACAAAAAAGCCAATGGAGTAGGTAAAGGGAAGTGAAATAAAAGAAACAGAACTTCATATAACTCACCTGAGTCTGAAGGAGATGATACTGAGTGGCTGTACTGAACAGAAAAGTTTTCAAGCGATACCAAGGGTGAAGGATGGATAACATGTTATGCATGTGGAAAATGGTGCCATAAAGCATGTGCTGGGGTAGAGGGTGATGAAGCAGGTGAATTTATTTGTGATATATTCAACACAGCTCCAGCCAAAAACCGTTTCAATTATTTAAACGCTTTTTAGCAGGTACTAAGAAAGAATCAGTTATTTTCGTTATTTAATTCGTAAATGTTTTTCTTTTCTAACTTTTTAACGATTTGTTCGCATAATTAGGTACTCCGAAAGGAATATAACCAGAAAAGAATAGATCATAGAACAGAATCATAGGGATCATCTTACCCCTACCTGGGGGATCATCTTACCCACAGGGGTGTACAAGATGATCACTTTGTAAGGTTTTGCAAAAAATGAAATATTTTAATGAAACCTCAATTAATTTCTGGTTTTGAGTATAAGGAAAGTTGGATAGATAAATATACTAGTAGTAATCGTCTTTATTTTTGGTTTACCTTGAAAAATATGTATTTTACAGCGATTCCCGCTTAAGGGGATCATCTCGTACTACTTTCCCCTATAACTCAAGAACGGCTGAACCGATTTAGCTGAAAATTGTCAGGGAGGTAGTTTAGAGCCAGGAGAAGGACATAGGATACTTTTTATCCCGTTCGAAATTAAAAAAAAAGTCTGCTTATTTATTGCCATTAAGGCGGAACAAAGTTCGCCGGGTCAGCTAGTTTTACATAATTGATGATTCTAGAAAAGTCGATACAACTTTACTCAATAGTAATTTATTTATGTAAGATTCACATAAAGCAACTAGGGTACAAGTAGGTATTACACGTTTCTTATATATGGGCCTAAAAGCACGCTGTTGTCCCGTGAATAGCACCCTAGTGACTAAAAATTCATGAAATATGCACTTCCATCACTCACGCGGAGTCACTCGTCATTACCTCGTACCTACCATGAGATATCAAGCGTTGCTATTTGCAAAAAATTTTGGCCCACCCTGTATGTAATAGGTAGCTTTTTCTACCGTGGCGGGTGAAGCCGCGGGCAAAAAATAGTATTAGTATAGATTAATCTAATAAAATACCTGTGAGCACGATTAGTAAAAATGGTAAAACGCTCCGTTTTGTATCTTGTATTAAATGAGTTGGTGATACACTACTTAACAAATTATAAGCAATGTCTACAGTTCTCCACAAGCTATCTCTATAAATATTTATTCGACCAAATCCACGCGGGCTGCACGCGTTGGTTTGGTCGAACCTTAAGACTGAGTTGCACCACCTAACTTTGACCGTAACTTTGACGATAACCGGTGTTTTCTGTATGAAGTTTGACAGATTTTTGACGTTTGTCAAAGTTAAAGTATGGTGTATGGTGCAACCCAGCCTATAAGTTCGTGAACGAAACTATAAGCACACCGTCACCAAATCTAACTACTACTTATTATTAACTACCCATTTGATAGTTAAGTATCAGAAACAAGTTTAATCCCAAGATTAAAAGGTTTACCTTCGTTACGAGTTCGTTCAGTTAATTATACTGACCGTGGGCAGTGGGCACTGGGCATGAACAAAGGGTCGTAATGAGGGTAGTTTAACTTTAGTTTTAGTTAGTGGAAGGTTTATTAACTAGTTACTAGAGTATTTTTGGAGGATTGGTAACTTGTAGTTTGATTCCCATTATCCCTCTAAGGGCCCGGTCCAAAGCGGAGATGTGTTTGAATTGAGTGAAAGTTCTGTCTGTCTGTTACGCTTTCACGAACCCCTGAACTGATTTTGATGAAATTTGGTATAGTTCGAGTACCGCGAGACAATTTTAATCCCGGTTTTTTAAACAGGGACACACGCTATAAGCCTAGGCGCAGACCACCGATTTTTTAACGGCCGATAGTTTAGTCGGGCAGTTAATCAGTATGGGCATGTATGGAAGTGCGCACATTACACCGATTGATTCTCCATACAGATTAGAATCGGGCCCAACTATCAGCAGACTAAAAATCGTTGGTCTGCGCCTAGGCTAGTTTTTTGTGACGTGTTTTTTGTCACGAGGGCGAAGCTAGTTACAAAATAAAACTCAACCTCAATAAATAAGCGTTTATTTATATCAACGTAAGTACGACATAGACTATATTACAATCGATTACAATATCTCGTTATATACAAACAAAACTATATGATTACTTATAGCGTGCGTTCTCGAGAATGTATTAATTTTACTAATGTGTCATATAAGAAATGATGATAAGCAATAGGGAACAAATCATTAAATAAATCATTATTTTAAATATTATCGGGGAAGCTCTATAGGCCTGCACCTGATGGAAAGTGATGCACAGGCCGAAGGTGGAAGCGAGCTTTATTTGAAATCCTCAACCACATCAATTAGTTAATTTCGTACTATTTATAAATGCCAAAGAAACTATTTATTTGTCTATCTTTTACATTTTCACGCTTAAAAGCAATAACAGACTTATTTTGAAAGGGATCAACACCGTATCGCCTATCGCGCGCTGTCAAACGCGAGGCGAGGCGTTTACGTTACGGTGTAACGCACACTTATCCGAAATATGCTTTGCAGTATAGTTTCATACAAAGAATACTGACCACCTCGAGTTGATACGGTTACGATCCCTTTCCGGGTTGATAAATTTGCTACGTCCAACAACTATACAACTGAAAGAATCGATATTTAGATGGTATCTGTTTGGGACGAATGGAAAAATTTGCGATACTTTTTATCCCGGTTTTTGAAAAAGTGACAAACACAATAGTCGTGCGTGCGGAGCTTTGGGTAAAAGATATTTCTATAAATCGATGGCAAATCATCAAACCTGCTATGACCTTGCACAGAGGTTGTCAATTTTAACAAAACAAAATTATTATAACGTATGCATCTGCCAAGAAAGGATTTTCCAATTTTCACCCACTGAAGGGGATGAAAATTCCCTGAAGGGGATAAAAGATCCCTGAAGGGGATAAAAATTCCCTGAAGGGGATAAAAATTCCCCTAAATTTTATGGACAATTTTAACGTCTATAGCTCAAAAGATAACTTATTTTAAAAAGCGGGTAGATTTTCATTCTTGCAACTCGTCTCCCTCGTTCAAAGACAATCTATGGTACAATCATAGAATGAATTTCCCAGCCAAATTAACTAATTTCCATTTACCACTACCTTCTTAAAGTGACACATCCTTAAATGTGGAGGCATGACAGACATAGCAACTGCTACAACCAATTTCATACCATTCATAACAAAAAAAATCATACAAAATATTTCGCAAATCATACAAAAAATTTAAATACCTACTTAAAATAGGTTCTTGCACCACTTGGGGAAAGTTCATGATAGCCTATCTGGAGGTTATCTGTCAGATAAACCATCGCTTTTGATTTGAAGATAATAGTTTCACCATCTCTTTTTCAGAAGACACATCGGTATCAGTGAAAGAGAGAAATAAAACAAAACAAAATGAATTAAAACTAGCCCCAAAAGTCTAATAGATATTTAAAACAGTTACTTTATTTTAAAATTTCGCAACATTTTTTAAAATAAGAAAGGCGGACAACCTCTGCAAAATAAATTGGAATTATAGAAACAAATCTATTATTTATTTTAGAATTTATCTTAGAATTTGTGAATATTATTTTTCATAGTCAAATTTTTTACAAATATACGACAATGAAAACGTGAATTATTGTGGGACTTCAAACTTTATTAGGCTGTAAATTATGATGTCTTTTATTTTACATGTTTTTGTTAGTTAAGAGATATTGCTTCTCAAAATATTGAAATATTTTAAGAGACATATGCCCGTTTTCAACATCAATACCTAATTTTTAAGTGACCCCTAAAAAAACAAAATTCCTGTTATATGTTACCATAGGGGTCACTTAAAAATTAGGGATTGATGGTGAAAACTGGCAATAGTAGTCTGTTAAAGATCTCATTTATTGCACATAGTGTGTTAGGAGACAAAGATTCCCAAAGTATTGATACATTTTAACTGACTAATGCCCGTTTTCAACTTCAATCCCTAATTTTTAAGTGACCCCTAAAAACAAAATTCCTGTTATGTGGTACTATAGGGCTCACTTAAAAATTAGGGATTGATGGTGAAAACGGGCAATAGTTTCCCAAACTGTTTACTTTGTTCGAGCTTATTTAAGGGAATCGCAACTTTAATTAGGCTGTATATTAAGGTGTCTTTTGTTTGACACATAGTGTGTTAGAAGACATTGGTTCTCAAAGTGTTGGGACATCTACGCGGCGCATACTGTGTGGTCAAGCGGCCGTAGTTCCAACTTCACGTCGTCCGACTGCAGTTCTGCTACTATGTCGCGTAACCTGCGAACAGAATTGGGTATTAAGAGTTTAAAGAAATCGACTTATCATGACTTGTATGTGTCTCGTTCGAGTCTCGTATACATAAAGACAGTACTTATTTCAATAAACATTCCCAAATTTTGAGAAGTAGCCCTAATGAGAAGTATTTCATTAGCGAGTCGGTTGCCATAATGAGAATTAGCCCAAATGCGCTTAAAGGATACGTTTAGTGCTTGTTACCACAATAGTCGTGCGGCGGCGGGGATCGAACCCGCGTTCCTGGGATCACGAGTCAGCCAATGCGACACCTTTATCGTTCGGCCATCGTCGCTTCATATACGGGACTATTCCCACTTCTCGTTCCCACCGCTGCAACTCCTGTGTAGCCAGGATCTACAGCAGCGGTTCCCAAACTTATTTAGTCTACTGCCGACTTTGAGAATAAATTATTTTTTAGCGCCCCCCATTTTCGTAGTCAAGAGTCGAGCTCAGTCGGTGTCTAAGAGTCCTCTTAGTAGATGACGCCTCCCAAGCCTCTACACAACGTCCCGATTTTTTTATGGGTCTCTTACCGCCCCCCCTTTAAGCCTGCAGCGCCCACAAGGGGGCGTTATCGCCCACTTTGGGAAAGACTGATCTACAGGTTGACCAGTGAAGGTCAAGTCTTACTAGTCTCCTATACGTGTCTCACCTGGCGAGCTGAGTTGGCGTGACGTAGATGGTGTCTCCACTGGGCGCGCCTCCCGCCGCCGGGTAATGTATGGTGCCGACGTCCACCGACTTGCCGGTGAGAGCCTGTAAAAATAATTAGTTAATTATTGATATCTTTAACAATATCATGAGAGAACATTACTATGAGAAAGAGTAGCCAAATAAACATGGATTTGGTCTTATTCTATGTAGGATCAAATGGCTTACAGCTGCTAGGAAAATCGGTTTTCAATATTGTAAGTCGATAGATATCTGCTTCAAATTATTTCTATTCAAAATATTTGAAAAATGCCCACTTAAGAACACCTCCATTGAGAGGGAAACTTAGGATAGTCATATTGGGTGAACCACACGGACGAATGTCCCATTTTAAGACAGTAACTTGCGGCTTCGTTTCAATCAATGGTCCCGGAGTACACCGTCGGGTTTAAGTGGGTAGGCCCCGCCCTCTTGGCAGGGAGAGTCCCACATAACCCACTGACTATCCCCATCGGCAAGTGGGTATGCAAAGCATTTCCCGACGGAAAAAAAGGAGTCATATTGGGAAACAAAAGAAGCTATTAAAACAATAAAACATTTTGTAGGAATTAATTAGGAATTCAAGAACTCAAGAAGCTCTACGGAGCGGGCTATGCTTGGTGTTTCTTTGCGAGAACGAATCAGAAATGAGGAGATCCGAAAACGTAAACGAACTAAAGTCCCGATAGCCCGACGGATTAGCAAGCTGAAGTGGCAATGGGCAGGGCACATAGTACGCAGAACTGACGGCCGATGGGGCAGCAAGGTTCTGGAGTGGAGGCCGCGTACCGGAAAACGCAGCGTGGGACGTCCACCTACAAGGTGGACCGACGACATCGTAAAGGTAGCAGGGAAGCGCTGGACGCAGGCCGCTACCAATCGATCAACATGGAAAGCATTGGGGGAGGCCTATGTTCAGCAGTGGACGTCCTGTGGCTGAAATGATGATGACGTGATCAAAGACTCACCGCCGCTAGTTCTCTCGCAGGGAATTCGGCGAAGTCCGCCTCCACGCAACGCCAGGGCCGGTGCAGGAGCATCTGGCTGCGCACCTCCGCTTGCAACGCCACGAGGCGGTCCTGGAATTACAAGTTTATTGTAGACTTATGCCAGTTTTCATCATCAATCCCTAATTTTTAAGTGACACCTTTGGTAACAAATAACAGGAATTTTGTTTTCATAGGGGTCACTCAAAAATTAGGGACTGATGGTGAAAACTGGCATTAGACACACTAGTAAAGTTAAGGACACCTTAGATAGATTGAAGGCCACAATAAAATGTGTAACGATATTGGCTTAAAACTAAATTTCATGAGGGAAAAAGATTGAAAGATAAAATTATAAATGTATAAGTTTGTGAGGATAGATGAATAATAATAAATAATAAATAAATATCCTTGGACATTTTACACTGCGCTTCTAGTCCCAAACTAAGCAAAGCTTGTACTATGGGTACTAGACAACGGATATAAACATACTTAAATACTTTTTTTTTTGTAAATACATACTTATTATATACATACGTATATATTATATACATACATAGAAAACACCCAGTCCAATACAAACAAATATGTTCATGCACACAAATGTTTGTACTGTGCGGGAATCGAACCCGCTACCTCCGGAATAGTAGTCCGTTTCGAACCACTACACCAAACGGCCGACCTGAATGTAACTCATTTACGTAAAAAGTACTGAACGGACTTTGATGAACCTTTTTTTGCGACGTCTCCCCTCTCCCCCATGATTACTTTTTTTTAAACATAAGAGAACAAAACGTAAGAATGCAAATAAATTCGATTGCCTCACGATTTGTTCTAAGTCCGCCACCATCTTACCTAAGTCTGTCGCCATAACAACAATGTTAACAGCATTGTTGTGTTCCGGCAGTTAGAGGTAAGATAGCCAGTTCCTCCGTGGTTGAGGATTCCGGGTGAAGCTCGCTTCCACCTTCGGCCTGATCATCACTTACCATCAGGTGAGATACAGGCCAAGAGCTTCCCCGTTGGTGATAAAAAAGCGTTGGGTAGGTTGGTCTTTTTATGCGAAGCCACGGGCAGAACGTAGTTGATAGCTGTATAAGCGCTTACCTCTAGCTGCTTCCTGATCTCCTTCTGCTTGTCCTTGTGCTGTTGTAACGCGCGAGCGTATTTCCCAGGCTCCTCCGGGAACTTGACTAGGCCAGACCGCGCCACGAAGAGAGTCCACTCCTGTATACAATACACGGTTGACAAATAAATTATAAGAAATAACATCGTTCTTTAAATTGATTGCCTGCCTCTTTGAACTGAACACACGACTATTTGCTTACGATTATGACATTTATTTCTCTTCTGTTATAAACTCTCGAGTTGTAAATATGAAATAGCTGTACAACGTCGTGTCGTTCTAGTAAGAAGTGATTTCAAAATGAAAAGAAAACAGTCATTATACCTCTGTCTAGGCGCTATATGTGTACACTCAGTCTTACTCGGCCTTTCTCCATGCCTGAGGCCCGGTTTCTACCACGCGGAGCAGAGTGGAGCGGAGAAGTGTTTTGAATAACCAATCAGATTAATTTAATGGTGGGACAGTTCTGTTTAGGTCATCTATACCTATAGCTAGCATCAAACTCCTGTCAAACTCCAAAATATACCAGTTGTTGTTGTGGTTGTGGTTGAGGTTAGGGTGGTGCAGCTCAGCTTTGATATTTATTTGCTGTGAAATGTAAGTGTATTTTATCTTTTCTGAATATGTTTTGAACTTTGCAATAACGTCTGCTGTTTAGTTTTTTGATGTAGTATGTACATACTGAGGGTAACAACCTAGTCCATATAATCGTACTGTATTATAATTTGTAAATCATATTTTGGCTGTAACCTGTTTTGTACGTCTTAAATCTATACTAATATTATAAAGCTGAAGAGTTTGTTTGTTTGTTTACTTGAACGCGCTAATCTCAGGAACTACCGGTCCGATTTGAAAAATTCTTTCAGTGTTAGATAGCCCATTTATTGAGGAAGGCTACAGGCTGTATACCATCACGCTACGAGTAATAGGTGCAGAGCGAAAATGAAAAATGTTGCGAAAACGGGTTTTCACGCGTACGAAGTCGCGGGCACAGCTAGTAAATAAATAATTTCCACTTCTCCGTTTCGCTCCATACAGCTCCGCTCCGCACCGCGTCACAGCCGCTGTCAAATTCTATAGAAAAATTTGACGGCCCGACACTTCTCCGCTCCGCACCACCTTGGTGGAAACTGGGCCTTAAACCTTTACCTGGTAGTGGCAGAATTGTTGCCACCATATTTTGAACCTTATATTGAGAAAACATAAGGAACAAAACTAATGAAAAATATTTTTCTCTATACCAGTTAAAGGGTTAAATATAAACAGCAGTGCTGGGACTCGTGGTTTACACCATTGAAGTAATATTACTACGTATAGAACAGACATCGCGAACAAAATATGTGCAGTGCGGGGTGCGGGGCGGGAATTTGACTGACAGCTGTCAGTCAAATCCATGACTATCAAGTTTCATAATTTATGGCGATAAAATCTGCACCAGAAAATGTCATACTTCATTGCTAGGATTGCGCGAATAGTGACGTTCCTGCGGTCGCCTCATCATAGACATTTTGAATCGATTGTGAAAATAAACAAATCGACTAAATTGTGTTATTTATAATTTTCATGGTGCTCAATAGCAAAATGTTCAGCTACTTACATTATTTTCTTTTATTATATTGTGCGTTTCCTGTAATGTAATCTAAGCTCCCCTCCCTTAGACTAATATTAGCCCTCCTAGACAAGTGACAAAACGTGGCAGTTGAAACGAAATCACTTTGCTCTGCCGTTTTTTGGTGTTAGTTACTTCACTCTGTGATGCGAATTTAAAATTACAACTGGCGATTCCGAATTCACAACTGAGGGGATTGTGGCTAATCGTGTTACTTGTGCTACAAGTGCGTATGGGCTTCATACTGATGCTTAAGCCTTTAATAATTTTTCTTCCCGATTAAAATCTAATGTAATCGATAATCGCCTTGAGAATCGTTAACTGGTATTTTCTAATTCGATAAAAAAATGACCCATCTCTAGTTTAAAACTGTCATCCAACAGCGCACGAAATATTATGAGTTATAGATAATGATACCATTACAGAGGCGACACTTCGTTTACGTTTAGTTTCTGCCTATTGAATTGGATACTGTAAGGAATCATCGTCATCATCATTTTAGCTACTGGACGTCCACTTCTGAACAAAGGCCTCCTCCAATGATTTTCACGTCGCCCAGTTGATAGTGGCCTGCACACAGCGTCTTCCTTGCTATCTTTAGTCAGTCCATCTTGAGATTTTAGAAAAATTCCCACTCGTCACGGTAGGGACAAAGCTAGGGATGACCCACGCCTCCACTCCGGAACCTTTCTGACGTTCAGTTATTTTATTGTCACTATTGTTAACTATTGAGCTCCTCAGCGGTTAAGTACTCGTATAATAGCTGTACCTCAATTCTATACAAAGTGAGGTAGAAGTTACGGGACTATTCCCACCTCTCCTTTCCACCGCTGCATCTCCTGTGTAGCTAGCACCTAGATTAGTTGATTTAAAGCCAAGGTATTATAATCAGTTTTTAGGTAATGACTTAGTGCATCTAAAAATAGAAAAAAGGTAAGTTCACTTTCTAATTTTTTTTGTAACATTGAAAAATCCTATATTACTATTATGGAAGCAATAAACGTATTGAGTATTGAAATCTAAAAAGAAGCATCATATTTTTTTAACGTTCAAGTGTTCCTAAGAAAAAATGGGAGCTTTTGGTAAACTTTTTGATGGCAACGTATTGCTTACTTTTTCAGCTGTCGAACGAATTCACTTTTATATTTATAGGTCGTGTACATCGGTAGATTTTGCTAAATAAAAGAATCCATCTGGACTCAGAAATAAAAAAATTAAAATAGCTGTAATTTTTAAATAGTAGGGATAAAATGTTTTATCAGTAGATTTGTCGATAAAATTGATCATATTACTGCGCCCTAACGGGTCGGACACTGGTGACCAGACACACTGTATAATTATTATAATTTTAGCCTATCTCGTGAGCTAGGTGTCAATAATTAGGGTGATTTACTAACTAACCAGTCGCATACGAACAACAGCAGTGAGATTCGAACAAGTTTGATCCATGATGCCGCACGACTATTGTGTGAGCCCACTCGTAACCCAAGCTTATTTAGCTTAACACGAGGGGCTGGACGGGACTATTAGTAATTTGTGCAATACAAAATGCTAATAATCGTTAAAAAAATATTTTTATTGCTTTATTTAACCTTCCTTTCGTATAGTAATTTATGAGTCAGTGTCAAGTCTGCGATTTTTAATCTTTGAAATTTTCGTAAAATGGCTGCCGCCGCGGTGACGCCTTGTAATTGACAAATTAAAATTAAATTAGTGTTTTAAAGTGCATAAATGTACAACATAATGGTAAAAAGTCATTTCTTGATTTTTACTTAATATGTTTCTGGAGTTATTTGAACAGTATTTTCGTGTATAGGATGGTATATTTTCAAAAAACAAAACTGCACCTAAGCGTGTTGTCACAGCAACCGCTGGGCACATACTAATTGAAGATCGGTCCACGGACCTGTTTGCGTGCCAGAAACAATCTCGTTGAAATGTCTTCTCTAGTACGTAGTATATTATAACTCAATGGTTTACACTCACCGTCTGCAACTTGGCCAGCTCCCTCTCGAGCTGCGCGGCCGCCTGCCTCCTGGCCAGGGCCGGCTTGGCGGTCGGGTGCTCCAGCGGCCGCAGGCTTCGGATGGTGGCTCTCTCGGCCTTCCTGCAGGCTGCCACGCGGGCGGCGCGCTCGCGCTCCACTGTCCTGGAGACAGAACAGAACACTTAGTGTCTCATTCACCAGAGTAAAGTGTCAAGTAGGCCACACGATGCTTAAAGTCACGAGTAGCGACTAAACCATGGCACTGACAAGACCCTAAAATACTAAAATAATACGCTAAATTACTTCTTACTTTTACCTCCCAAATAATGTTAACAATGATGAGGGCGTAGTGTGAGTTTACGTCAAGCGCATTCGATGTCGATTGCGTAAAAAAGTGACATTAAATGTATGACGGATTGTACAACGCTCCTAGCGGAAACTTTCAAGAACTAAAATTTTCATATATTTTTTAACGCGCTCGCTAGTGAGGACGTTTGATGTAAACTCACGTCATTAAGCTCTCAGGAAGTGACTCGTGAAAGAGGCCATGAGTCGTTAAGAATCATAGTCATCAATGGTAACACGCACTTACTGTAAACTCGTCTTTAGGCACTGATATATCTTGACTTACCAGCTGAGAACCTTCAACTGGTGCTGCAGAGCCTCATTGACTTCTCCAGCCGCGGCACCAGCCACCACCTTTATTGGCGTTTCCTCTGTCACACCACACGGAATATTAGATGATGCATATTAATGTACAACGCGATCTGAACCGTTTTGGCGTATTTCTATGATGTTCGAGATGTGAGTGTAGCTGGATGATGTTGTTATTTTTTTGGGAAATGATCAGCACCAAGGTTAATGACTTCAAAGTACTTAAAAAGGCAAAATAAAGGACAGTTACTGCAGATCAAATGACATAAAATCAACAATAAATCCGTCATCTACGAGTTTAACCTGAGTTAATGAAAGTGTACGATTCGGTAAAAGTATTTCTTTTATAGTAAATTAATCAAGTAAAAATTTACATTTAAAACAAAAAAAAAACGGTATAAATACGCCAAAACGATTTAAATCGCATTGAAAAAAATATTTAACATCGAATACACGAAAAAGCAGCCATGTCCACTGGCGATGCATGAATTAGGGTGTACTCTGAGCCAATAGACTTTGACAATATTAGTGCAACTTTCTGAGACAATTTGAATAAATCTTTCTTTGACTATAATAATGATATTTATTTAAATATATCGCGAAGCGAATGTTCAGTTTTAGTTTTTGATTTTGTTAGGTTCAATTGTCGAAGTTGATTGGTGCAGAATATACATAAGCAGGTCGGCACATATTTTGGTAGTTTTTAAACGAGTACGCCTCTTACAATTATCTACAATAACAGTATAGAGAAAATTACTTCCCACATTATTTTAAAACTTATAATGTTCTCGATAAGGTTCATAATATGGTGGCAAAAAGTTAATGCCGGCCCGCTTAAGTGTACAGAGCCCTGTAGCATGACGGTTATACACTTTGATCTTAGTTGGATGTATGAAAAATAGTTACCTAAATAATATTATGTTAGAGAAAAATATGAACTATTGTGTTTACACTATGTTGTCCACAAAAATGTCAGATTTCTCTCCTTTTTAAACAAAATGTTAAAAAAATTTATGCCCATTGAAATGTGAAGAAAAAAATACTAAAAAGCAATATTTTTTAATAGAAGTATGTATAGTATTCAAGTTATATTCATACATGTTTCCTTGTTTTAAAGTTAAAAAACAAAAAAATACGAAAATATATCAAGTATCTTAAGCATTAAATAGCAATGTTTTTATGCAAAAAGAAACTTTAACTAAACAAAAATAAATATCAATCTTCACAAATAAATGGGTCGGTTAAACATAACAAAATGACGTCACATTTGTACAATCATGCAAGTTAACAACGAAAATTGAAATAAAAAATTAGAACATAAAAATTAGTTTTTCATTCCATTCCTGCAAAAAAGCTTGTAAGTTTCTTTCTGTTAAAATTATTAACCTTCCCTTCACTCTTTTTACCTAAAGACAATCACAAAATATAAAAACATACTCTTCCCCTAAAAATATACAAAAAAAAATCCCTTAAAAATAAATAAATAAACAAAATTTTCGCCTCTTCTAAATTATATTTTACTTACTAAACTATCAGCAAAAGTAAAATAACAATAAAAAATGAATGTCGTATACTGAAACTTTTATTTAATAATATGTAAGAAACTGCTTTAAAAAGTAAAGTAATAATAATTAGATTGATCATTATATTAACTACTTATAATGTAGTATTGATCTGCATGAGTATAAAAAAACGAATGGACGCAAAATAAATAAAAAAAACAAGTTCATGCAACACCGACACGTTAAAACATGTATATTGCATACAACAGTTTATAATCTTACGTATTATTTCTTTTGGCGTCGCTACGGGCGTCGGCACCGCTATGACAAATATATATTTTAATATACATAATAAAAATTTTGTAGAATATCACAGAATAATATGTATACAACATTTATACGTCAACGGGAATCTACGAGCTTTGACTATCGGGTAAATATCTCAGTATACAATTGAGATACACATTTTTATGTATGTATACAAAGCAGTGTAAGGGAAGGCATGCAGGTTAGAACATATACGCGCATCTTACGTGCGTAGTCTCGGACGACAGGCGGCGCCACCGCTGCACGTACAAACAAGTTTTTAGTTTTGTATACTTTGTATATAAAATATAAAACACACTTGAAAAATGTATACGAGGTTTATGTCAGTATTATGGCAAACTGGCGAATTAATTGTGTTGTATACATTGTATATTTCACACTGTTATGTTTCTATACAGATTATGACAGTCCATTAAGCTATAAAAAATATGTCAGTTGTGATTGAGTATTGTTATGACGGCGTAAGTTGGCCATAAGTCTTTTTATAAGTACAAATATCTTAAAAATCTCAGTTAGCGACTTTTTTACACGAAAGTGCCTGTTATTGTCTGTATTGTGTTTATTGTCATGTGTCATTAGTGTTTCTATATTTTAAAATATGAATGTGAAAGACTTATGACCATATTAAAAAAGTTCACACAAAAAACGTGTTATTTTAAAACCACACGCTAAACTTACTCAATAGCGCCAAATCTATAAAATAAAAATATTTTATATTTTCTAAAATAACTATAACTCTCACTGGCTTAGAATGCCTTTGGCATTAAATTCGCCAAATTAGGTGGCGTTGAATCAATTAATAATTTACTTTACTACATTTCCCATACTAAATATCATTAAACCTTATCTTTGTGTAAAAAGTCGGTATTTTTTTTTAACTAATTTTAATAATCTTAAAAAATACTGATAATTCTTACGCCATCACAGCGCATTCTGGTTTTTATTTATCACCTAGTACAATAGGCTAGTTTCCTAAAAAATATTTTACCTCCTAACTAATAAAACTTTCACGCTTGTTGAACAGTGTTTTAAAGTGACGTTTAGTATGGAAATGACATTTTAAAACAGTGTTCAACAACTGTGTAACTTTTTATTAGTAAGGGGGTTAGTCAGTAAATAACATTATCAAGAAATATTGGACACGTATATTTTTATTTGTCAATCAAAGAAGAAATTACGAAGGTATGATGCGTTGAAGTTCCGCGTGACGTCATAAAGTGCTACACTTTTAAGCACGCCTTGACGTCACGGGCAATTTACATTAGTTTCAAAAAGTGAAAAATATGTGTCGAGTATTTTTTGATAAGGTAATCCACGGACTATTGCCCGTTTTCACCATCAATCCCTAATTTTTAAGTGACCCCTATGGTAACACATAACAAGAATTTTGTTTTCATAGGGGTCACTTAAAAATAAGGGACTGATGGTGAAAACAGGCGTAATTCACTCTTGCTTTTTACCCAGGAAACATCCCTATTACTTAAAGTAACTTTTAGCTTGAAGATCATTGCGTTGTTGTGACTTGGGCCCAGAACAGACGGTGAAACGCAACTGCAACGAAACTGCAACTGCTAGTTACTTTTGAGTTGCACGTGTCTACTGTTGGTATCTGATCTTGTGCCTTGTTATTCTCATTATCATTGTCATGTTTATTGTTTTTGCCTTACGTTAAACTTATGCCAAAATGTGTATGTGTCACCGTTGCTCAGTTGCGTCTTGTTTTTCTTTTTTTAATGTTTACCTGCGCCTCTCCACCACTACAATCAGGCGACCACTGAAAACCAGCGTCGTGGTGCTACGCACTGCGGCATTATGCTGAGTGGAAGCCTATTTGGCATAATTTTTAAATTAAATTTTTTA
Organism: Ostrinia nubilalis; assembly: GCF_963855985.1. Lineage (NCBI taxonomy): Eukaryota > Metazoa > Arthropoda > Insecta > Lepidoptera > Crambidae > Ostrinia > Ostrinia nubilalis. The sequence goes on from NC_087117.1 coordinate 4,531,654, forward strand.
TCGTATTAATATTCTGTAATTTGTTGTTCTAGTGTGCCAAATAAATGTATTTTCTTTCTTTCTTCTTTCATATAAGTTTCTGCCATAGCGTCCGTTGAGAGACCACACATGACGCGACCAGTTTGAAACTTTCAGTTTCAGTTTCATTCATCAGAAGCATCACAAAGTTGCAGTTTCGTTGCAGTTGCGTTTCACCGTCTGTTCTGGGCCTTAGTCGATCACACATTAAAATACACAAATTTATAGCAATATAGCACTTATTACAAAGACAATAAAGCACGTACCGTGATGCGAGCCGCCCCTCTTGGCGTAGAGTTTCAGTTTGTCGCGGAGGGCGCCACGTTCGCTCTCCAAAGAGTCTATGTCTTGTTGCAGATGGTCCATTGTTTCTTCGAACTCTTTCTCTTTCCTGTGAAATAAATATAATATAAATAAAAAATTTGGAGTATAGGATTTAGGGTACATGAGATAGACGTGTATATTATTTAAACTTAAACTTACGAAGTGTTAGGCATGACTGTGTAAACATTATATTGAAAGTCAACAAGGCCTAAGCCAGGGAACCGCAAGTTGGATAGCGTAAGTCAGAGAAGCGTAACCCGTCTAGCGTAAATTAAGGGTAGAGGTCAGAATATTTTAAGGCGTATAAGTCAGAGAAATATAAAGGGTTAGTCATAGAAGTATAACTCGAACAAGCGTAAGTTAAACAAGTATAACTCGGACAAGCGTAAATCGGACAATCGTAAGCCAGACAAGAATAACTCGGACAAGCGTAAGTCTGGCAACTCGGACAAGCGTAAGTCAAACAAGTATAACTCGGACAAGCGTAAATCGGACAATCGTAAGCCAGACAAGAATAACTGGGACAAGCGTAAGTCTGGCAACTTGGACACGCGTAAGTCAGACAAGAATAACTCAGACAAGGGTTAGTCAGACAAGTGTAGCTCACATCATTCTAAGTAAGACAAGCGTACACCCACCTCTTAAGCTGGTTCTGAGCGTCTTCCAGTCTGCGCTGCAACTGTTCCGCACGGAGTTCCGCGTCACGCGCGGCAGCTGTTAGCTTCCGCTCGCCTAGTTCCCGCCGGATCTGCATCTCGGATAGCTCTTCCTGCTTAGCCTGGGATGGGGAGGAGAATATTTTTAAAGCGTGATATTGTATAAATATTACCATTTCTCACATATTTAAATGACAGTAACGTTAAATATGTCATTAAAAAATGATTTTTTGGTGTCGGCAGTTCGAATTAAGATAGCAAGTCCTCTATGGTTGAAGATTTAAAGCATATCTCGCTTACCCAGGTGCATCCTCATTTTAGTACGCGTACTCGCGTCTAGAAACCCGTCGTTTTACCCGAATATACCAAATTTTGAAACTTTATGTCCAAAAGAAAGAAAATTTTTTCCTCTGGCTTATTAGGGTTAATACAGAAACCTGTCTAATGTCTAAAATGGTTATCCTATTTCCTAATGGCCGATGGGGCAGAAAAGTTCTCGAGTGGCGACCACGGAAAACGTAGAGTGGGCAGGAGGGCGCTGGATGCAGGCCTCTACCAACCGGTCATTATAGAAATCATTGAGGGATAGAAAACATAGGACTATGTTCAACAGTGAACGTTCTGTGGCTGAAATGATGATGATGACATACCTTGAGAGCCTTCCTCAGCTCCTTGATATCAGCTTCCTTGTTCTCCAGCTTGATTGTCAGCGTCTTGGTCTCGTCCAGCTGTTTCTTGACCAGCTGCGCTCGCAGAACCACTGGCGGGATCGGCTGTAACACGAGGTTTGATTATTTAGAACAACGGTTCATTACTTTTCTGGACCAAGTACCAAAGGATTTGATTTCTTTGTTATTTCAACACAACAACAATAAAGCTGGGTTGTACCACCTTACTTTAACTTTGACAAACGTCCAAAATCTGTCAAACTCAATACAAAAAACACTGGTTCTAGTTACGGTCAAAGTTAAGTGCAAAGTTAGGTGCAAGTCAGCCAAAGAGTGCTTTCACATTTAGGCGGCTTTAGCAGCGCAACAGACGCACTGCCGATAATTTCATACTATAATAATATGACAGCGGAAATAATAAAAAAATCAATCCAAAGTTGTATCAAAAACACTATTTTATTTTTATTTTATTTTATTTTACAATTTTTTGGAAAACTTACTAAATGTTACGTTAGGTGATTTTTATGATTAAAGTAAGGCCAATTAACTTAACAAGTATTTCAGTTACTATGAAATACTTTTATGAGCTCAAAAACACTAGTAACTGAAATACTTTAAAATTCAACTGTCCCATAGGTTTTGTATAGAAATGCAAACTGATAACGCCACTATTGGTCGACCGCTATTGGTTATTACGCTCAAGGTCACCCAAAGGGCGATGGAGCGGGCTATGCTCGGAGTTTCCCTGCGTGATCGAATCAGAAATGAGGAGATCCGCAGGAGAACCAAAGTAACCGACATAGCTCGCAGAATTGCTAAAATCAAGTGGCAGTGGGCGGGGCACATAGCTCGTAGAGACGATGGCCGTTGGGGCAGGAAAGTTCTCGAGTGGCGACCACGGGCTGGAAGACGTAGCGTGGGCAGGCCTCCTACTAGGTGGACCGACGATCTGGTAAAGGTCGCGGGAAGAGCCTGGATGCGGGCAGCGCAGGACCGTTCATTGTGGAAAACCTTGGGGGAGGCCTTTGTCCAGCAGTGGACGTCATTTGGCTGAAACGAAACGCCACTATTTGGTCAACTCAACTGATATAACATTTTATTAATTTCAGTTGACTGAAAACGAGCTCTAGTTTTGGATGAGCATTATGTCATTGTGTAGGTATACATTGTATAGTAACACCATTTTAACTCAAAAACGGCTGGACCGATTCTAATCATCTCTCAACCTTACCTTCTCAATAGCGGCGTTGGTGAGCGACATCATATCGTACTCTTTGTCCTGAACGAAGGTGGCCAGCTTGGTGACGTCAACAGACACGGATGACAGCGCGTGCTTTATGGTACGCACTGGGCCGTGGTCGTCCTGGGAAGAAACACATAGTTTTTAATTAGAGAAATAAAGAATAAGTATTGCTATAGTATTAACCGTTCAAGGAGGTTTAAGTACAAGTAGTTCCGTGACACCGTAAGTGGTCAAAAAGTTGACAACACAACCTTATTCCAATAGCGGTAGTTGCCACGCTAAAGTGCACCCTATATCATTACTAATTGCTAAACCAAACTGCGCTCTATTACCTGCTGATAAAGCTTATCAACAGCTGCGGCCCAGAGTTGTGCCAATGTCGCATGCGGCAAGGGGGCGGGGTCGCCGCGCTCACCACGCTAAAGTGCACCCTATATCATCGCTAATTGTTACCCCAAAGTGAGCTCTATTCCACCCACTTACCTGTTGATACAGCTTGTCAACAGCAGCCGCCCAGAGCTGAGCCAATGTCGCATGCGGCAAGGGGGCGGGGTCACCGCGCTCGCCACGCTAAAGTGCACCCTATATCACAACAAACAACCAAGCTAAAATGCACTCTATCCCGTTGTATTACCTGTTGATACAGCTTGTCAACAGCTGCGGCCCAGAGCTGTGCTAACGTCGCATGAGGCAAGGGGGCGGGGTCACCGCGCTCGCCCGCCCTAGTTGCCACGCTAAAGCGCACCCTATATTTCGCCAGTTGTCACGCCAATCTACACTCTATCTCTACGACTTACCTGCTGATATAGCTTGTCAACAGCTGCAGCCCACAGCTGCGCTAGCGTAGCATGCGGCAAGGGGGCGGGGTCACCGCGCTCGCCCGCGCTAGTTGCCACGCTAAAGTCCACTCTATAACACCGATCGAGCGCTTACTAAAAATGCACCTTATGCCTACGACTTACTTGCTGATACAGCTTGTCAACGGCGAGAGTAGCGGCGCTAGTAGCCACGCTAAAGTGTGCTCTATATCCATAGCTGGGCATTAACTCGTTAATCCGTTAATCGTTAATTAACGAAGTTAACATTTCTATTAACGGATTAACTTTTAAGTTAACTTTAAAAAATGTTAACGGACTCGTTAACTTCCGTTAAATTATCCTAAGTCCGTTAATCGTTAATCCAGTACCTACTATTTACCAAAAAGATACAGCAGGCACGCTGAAAAACGCTAGAAAAACGCGTTCTGACAAGTACGTTCGGGCTTCCACCCGATCACTAACGACACATTTGTTAGTATGTGTGGGACACTCTTGCAACTGAATTTAAGACCAGTTTTCCTCAACCGATTGAGCTGAAATTTGGTATACTTATACAGGGTGGAAACGATAAGTGATCTCACTCGATTATTTCTAAACTATACAAGATATCGAAAAACTGGTTACTGATCCTGAAAGCGTTTCACAAGCTCTTTCAAACGGTACCAATAATAGGTTACAGAATAAACTGGAACTATCCCAAAATTCAATGTTTCCAGCTTCCATACTAAATGTATGCCGACGACACATTATTAGAAGTGTAATTTATTCTTTGTTAATTAATAAACTTAAAATGTCAGTTAAATAAACTCGTAACTTGCATCTTATTTAAAAGTATTAGTGAAAAACATAAGTTTCAGGCTTTACTTGCTATAAAATTATCAAGAGATGAGTGCCATGACTGTGATAGTACTAAATGTATGGAAGACGGAAACATTGAATTTTAGGATAGATCCAGTTTATTTTGTAACTTGATATTGATACCGTTAGATAGAGCTCGTGAAGCACTTTTAGGATCAGTAACCAGTTTTACGATATCTTGTGTAGTTTTTAAAATTATGTAACTTTACCAAATGTATGGAAGCTGGAAACACTGAATTTTCGGATAGTTCCAGTTTATTCTGAAACCTATTATTAGCACCGTTTGAAAGAGCTCATGAAGCACTTTCAGGATCAGTAACCAGTTTTTCGATATCTTGTATAGTTTAGAAATAATCGGGTGAGATCACTTATCGTTTCCACCCTGTATAAGTACGATGACAATGCAATGTTATGGTACCATTGAGCTGGTCTGATGATGGAGTCATGAGGTGGCCAAAGGAACTCCTAAATGAAACGGCGGCATCGCATCGAATTTGGGTTCGTTGGATTTGTCTTTTCGAGCACTTTAGTACTAGATGATGTCCAGGGTCCTGATGATGGAGTAAGGAGGTGGCCATAGGAATTCCTAAACGAAACGGTGGAAACTTATCGAGTTTGAGTTTGCTGGATTTGACTTTTCGAGCACTTTGATGCTAAATTATATTGTAATTGAACCAAGGCTCTAAGATTGAGATACTACTAAAAAGTGTAAAATAAAATTACAATAATTAAAATATTTTTTTAAAACCAAGCTTTTATTCTGAAATGCAGTTGTACTAAAACGAATAAAAAAAATTACCAAGTGTGTGTCAGTGTAGGGTTCCGTAGTTATCCGTCGTTACCACAATATGTATATTTCAGGAGCAAGCAATTACTTCATCTAAAGTCACTTTTAATATTTTCTTTTTAGGAATTTTTATTAGGTATGAAATTTTATAATACATGAGTAATAATAATAATAATAATGACCACCGGTAGCCTGGACCCTGCTCCGCTGCCAGCGGGTTAACTATTTTTAAGATTTTTGTTTTTATAATGTATTTTTATTTTTTGATAATAATTACATTGTAAAAAGAAAAAATTAAAAATAAGAAAGTAAGATAATAATAATAAAATGTTTTATTTGACAAAAAGGGCGACATCACATTAAAATTTACACAAATTACAAAAAGAAAAACATTGTGCCCTGCTGTCAAATAGGGGCCCGCTCAGCATTAATCGGGGCACGCCGTGGGAATGCCTCGACACTGATTTTCAGCGGGTCCCTTGACGTTGCTGTCAAGGGACCTGCTGAGTAAAACGACTATTACTCCTAAACTAATTGATCTATCCTAACCGCTATAGTTTTCCTTGAAAGTTCATAAAGAACACTATTATCATGATTTTTTCAGATTTTTCAAACCAACAGTTTAGTTTTTAGAGGGGGGGGGGACCCTACTCGAACAAAAATTTTCACTTTAAACTTTAACATTTTGCTAACGGATCTCTAAATCGAAACATAGTCTTAGAAACCTCTAAGCCATTTTAAAAGACCTATCCAACGATACCCCACACTATGGGGTAGAAGATGAAAAAAAAATTCATCCCCACTTTACATGTAGGGGAGCTACCCTAAAAAATTTTTTTTTACAAAATTTTAATTTTCCGTTTTGTCGGCGTGATCAATATGCATATCTCCACAAAATTACAGTCAGTTCCTTGTCAGGACTACGGAACCCTAAAAATAATTGTACTTATGCAAGGTTCAAATAATTTCGAAAGCTTGTAGAGCGCAAACATAAAAGAGGAATAAATTCCACGCGCGATATAAGCATTCGAAATTATTTGAACCTTGCATACAATTATTTTTTTCGTTTTATTATCATGTGTTAACGGATTAACGATTAACGTTAACTTGCGTTAAATCTTGCGAAATGTAACGTTTTAACGTTTAACGAAGTTAATTATTTTATTAACGGTTTAACGATTAACGAAGTTAACTATTTGATTAACGGTGCCCAGCTATGTCTATATCACTGCGAGCGAACACGCTAAAGTACATTACGTCGCCGCTTGTTGCTACGCCAAAATGCACCCTATCTCACCACGAGCTGCCACGCTATTTTATACTCTACACCTTGTCCACAGCTTACTTGTTGATACAGCTTGTCCACAGCCCACAGCTGTGCGAGTGTCGCATGTGGCAAGGGGGCGGGGTCGCCGCGCTCGCCCGCAATAGCGACACTAGTTGCTACGCTAAAGTGCACCTTATGCCGCGCCTAGTGTCCATGCTGAAATACACCTTATTCCACACACTTACCTGCTGATACAGCTTGTCAACAGCAGCAGCCCTCAGCTGTGCCAATGTCGCATGCGGCAAGGGGGCGGGGTCGCCGCGCAGGCGCAGGCCGCGCGGGCCGCGAGCCAGACGCAGCGCACGCAGCGCCAGAGAGAGTAGCGGCGCTAGTTGCCACGCTAAAGTGTGCTCTATATCACCACGAGAGAACACGCTAAAATACACCTTATTCCACACACTTGTCTGCTGGTAAAGCTTCTGTGCGAACGTCGCATGAGGAAAGGAGGCGGGGTCTCCACGCTCGTCGCCAGTTGTCACGCTAAAGTGCACTCTAAGTCACTGCGAGCGAGCACGCTAAAGTACATTATGTCGCCGCTTGTTGCTACGCCAAAATGCACCCTATCTCACCACGCGCTGCCACGCTATTCTGCACCTTATCCCACCCACATACCTGCTGATACAGCTTGTCAACAGCAGCCGCCCACAGCTGTGCTAACGTCGTATGCGGCAAGGGGGCGGGGTCTCCACGCTCGTCGCCAGTTGTCACGCTGAATTGCACTCTATGGCAACGGGAAATGCGATAAATGACAAGCTAAAATACACCTTATGCCAATGACTTACCTGCTGATACAGTTTATCAACAGCTGCCGCCCACAGCTGCGCCAATGTCGCATGAGGCAAGGGGGCGGGGTCGCCGCGCTCACCACGCTAAAGTGCACCCTATATCATCGCTAATTGTTACCCCAAAGTGAGCTCTATTCCACCCACTTACCTGCTGGTATAGCTTGTCAACAGCTGCAGCCCAGAGCTGTGCTAACGTCGCATGCGGCAAGGGGGCGGGGTCGCCGCGCTCGCACGCGCTAGTTGCCACGCTTAAGTGCACTCTATTCACCTCTAGTTGCCACGCCAAAGTGCACTCTATCCCATTGTATTACCTGCTGATACAGCTTGTCAACAGCAGCAGCCCACAGCTGAGCCAACGTCGCGTGAGGCAAGGGGGCGGGGTCGCCGCGCTCGCCGGCGGTGGCGGCGCAGGCGCAGGCCGCGCGGGCCGCGAGCCAGACGCAGCGCACGCAACGCCAGAGGGTGCTGGCGCATTCGCCGCGGAGGCGTTCCACCAACTGGAGAAGAGAAGATTCAATTAGATAAGGTTGACAGATAAAAACAATGTATATGTGAACCAAATAAATAAATAAAATAAATAAGACTCAGATTAAAATAGCACTTATTATTACAACTACCGTAAACTACACTGTAGCGTGTTTCTGGCTAATCTAGACTAATCCCCTTACTAATAAAAAGTTACACAGTTGTTGAACACTGTTTTACTATACGTCACTTTAAGACACTGTTCAACAAGCGCGTAAGTTTTATTAGTAAGGGGGTAGGTTTCTAGCTAATCACCCATAGGATGGCAATAAATGCGTGGTATAAGGGTGGTGGTGATCCTATAGGCCTATGTCGAGCAGTGACGGTGATCATATGGCTGTGACTCCCTCAGGTATTGTAGACCTGAATGATTCCGAACTAAATTGTTCCCGTTGGCTCCGCCATAAAAGCTGTCTTGTAGGTCCCACCGATCTGGAAAAGGTAGCGGGAAGAGGACCCTTATGGAAGACTGCTGAAGCTTTGGTAGACCTGTGTCTAGGTCTACAAGTCTCCCGGGGTTGAGAGATGCCTGTAAGTAGTGAGCTGCTGCTGGAGTGTCTTTAGACCTATGTCTAGCAACAGAGACGTCACCAACGGCCACAAGAAGCACCTGGATCCTTGGGGGAGGCCTATAGGTGGTGACGTCACCTGAGGGTCTAGCGGCACGGCGCGCAGCTTCGGGCCAGGAGGCAGGCGGCGGAGCACGCTCTTCAACTGTTGCTGCAGCGTGGCGCTGGCCGTGCTGATGGCGTCACTAGCGGCCCCAAGAGGCACCTGGATCCTTTGGGAGGACCTATGTCCAGCAGTGATAGTGACCAGGGGTTTAGTGACTCTCTCATGTATTGCTCCCCTTGGCTTCGCCTTAAGGGATCTAGTGAAGGTCTCATCAGCAGATGCATCTGGATGCTTGGGGGAGACCTATAGATGGTGACACTATCGAGCCGCTGCAGTAGCGTCTGCAGGTGTCTAGGCCTATAAGTGGTGACGTCACCTGAGGGTCGAGCGGCACGGCGCGCAGCTTCGGGCCAGGAGGCAGGCGGCGGCGCACGCTCTTGAGTTGCTGCTGCGATGACGTCACCTATGCTGATGACGTCATCAGCGCTGCAGCGAAAAGCGCCTAGATCGTTGAGGGAGGCCTATAGATAGTGACGTCACCAGTAGGTCTAGAGGTTGCAGGAAGCACCTGGTTCCTTGGAAGAGTTCTACTTCACTTGCAGATCCTGACTACACAGGAGTTGCAGCGGTGGGAGCGAGAGGAGAGAATATTGGTCATCCTGTGGCTGCAATGATGTGACCTGAGGGTCTCAGACTCTCAGTGGCGCTCGCTCTTGATCAGACACTGGAGCGTCTGTAGGCGTCTTCAGGTCTCTCGGTGACCTTGGGACGCTGGATGAGCATGAGCCTGTAAGTCTGTGTCAGCAGTGGTGACGTCACCTGAGGGTCTAACGGTACGGCGCGCAGCTTGGGACCAGGAGGCAGGCGGCGGCGGACGCTCTTCAGCTGCTGCTGCAGCGTGGCGCTGGCTGTGCTGATGGCTTCGTGTAGCTGACCCAGCTCTAACTGGCGGTCGGATTGCTGCAAAGATAAAGAAATATTAGAGATTTTACACGAAAAATCGAGGAGTAATAAGAATTTTGGGTTCTGTGTTTTTTTAGAAAATTATTTTATTGGTTAGTTTGTTAATTACGTAGTGAACAAGGTCCTAAACGCCATATTAGAGACTACTTCTGCATCTGAGTCACTTTAGCGGGGACAAGTGGCTAATTACCTAGGCATTAGAACCTACTTCTGCATCTGAGATGCGCCGACACAGCACCGCGCGCAAAACTGGATTGGCACTGGCTTTTTTTCTTTCTACTGTCCATTGTGTGGCTCTTAATTCCTACCCCGTAGAGTCGACTGTATTTCTTCCTGTGACATGCTACTTCAGTCCTTAAGGCCTAGAACATAGAGTCTACCTGCGTGACATGTGTAAGCGCAGTAGCGTCAGCATGCTCCGCCCTAGTCAACGCGTCTAGAGCGGAGCTAGCGTGGGCGACGGCCGCGCGAGACATCGCCGCACCCTCTAGCGGGGAGAAAAGTCCTTAACACATAGGCCATAGAGTCCACTTCAGCCTACCTGCATGCTTAGTCCTTAAGACCTAGGATATAGTCTATTTCAGCCTACCTGCGTAACATGCGTAAGCGCAGCACTTGTTTGGATCAAACTGTATTGGCAGTTGTTTTTACGCGCGATTTCCACTGTCCATTGTTTGGCCCTTAAGAACTAGACAGTAGAGCCTACTTCTGCCTACCTGAGTCCGTCGTCGTGCTCACCACTACTTAGCTCTTAGGACCATGGAAATAGAGTCGAATTCAGCCTACCTGAGTAACATGTGTAAGCGCAGTAGCGTCAGCATGCAGCGCCCTAGCTAACGCGTCTAGCGCGGAGCTAGCGTGGGCGACGGCCGCGCGAGACACCGCCGCGCCCTATAGCTAGAGAAACTACCTTAATATCAAGGCATTAGAGCCTACTTCTGCATCTGAGATGCGCTGACGCAGCAGCACGCGCGAAACTGGATTGGCAATTGTTTTTTTTTTCTTTCTACTGTCCATTGTGTGGCTCTTAATTCCTACCCCGTAGAGTCGACTGTATTTCTTCCTGTGACATGCTACTTCAGTCTTTAAGGCCTACAACATAGAGCTTACCTGAGTAACGTGCGTAAGCGCAGTAGCGTCAGCATGCAGCGCCCTAGCTAACGCGTCTAGCGCGGAGCTGGCGTGGGCGACGGCCGCGCGAGACACAACGGCTCCCTCTAGCGGAGACAGGTTGAGCGCTGACCACATGGCTGAGAGGTAGCCCCAGCAGCGCTCCACACCTGGAAAAAATTAGTAGGTTAAAGAAGAATCTAACAAACAAGAAATACATCAGTTCTGGTCTAAACATGGTTGGTACTTGCTTCTCACCTCTCATCGAGATACCAAATGCCAAGAAAGGAACACGGGTGAATACTAGAGGCTATTGACATAGTGATTCTGACACGTCTGACATTCTGACACAGCATGACACTTTGCGTCGTTAGGTTTTTAATGGATATGCCCCTAACCCCTTCCTTCTGGAGGAAGGCAGGAAGGCGCTAGATGCAGGCCGCTACCAACTGCCCAATCTAGAAAAGTCTATATTCAGATTCCTTGTGACTGACATGATGACGATAGATTCCCCCAATGATTTCCACACCGCTCGGTTGGTAGCAGCCTGCATCCAGCGCCTTCCTGCCACCTTTATGAGATCGTCGGTCCACCTAGTGTCTTAAACAGTCCACTCACCGTCCAGAGAGCAATTTTCATCGAGTTCGTTAGACTTAAGCAGCTGGCAGGCGGCGTCCAAAGCCTTCTCCTGCTGCGCCGCGTCTGGTAGCGCGCTGGCCGCTCGCAGCAGTTGTTCCGGCGTACACGAGTCTAGGGCTTCGGTCCACAGAGCAAGTTGCATTGGGGACGGTGGAAACGACCCTAAGACTTAAAACAGTACCAAAAGACCCGCAAATGGGGGGGCGTCTGACCTTAAACACTGCTAGCAAGGGATTAAGGTGGACCCTAAATAAGGTCGATGATTTCCTTTCTCCAAGAAAGCCAAACGTCGCGGGAAAACACGGATAAATACTAGAGGCTACTGCTGATATCACGTGCTTCCAATCCACAAGGCTTCTGACATGGTGATAGATTCTGAAACGTCTGACACTCTGACACATCTGACATTTTAACACCTCTGACACGTGTAACACTCAGAAATGACACAATATGGCGTCGTCAGGTTTTCAGTGAATAGGCCGCTCCCTTTTAGTTGGAAGGCCGTTACTACCTGGTCAATCTGCAAAGGTCTCAGCAGTAGACGTCCTGAAATGATGATGATGATGATGATGATGACTCATCGTTTAGCGAGCAGTTCTCGTCTAAACCATCTCTAATGACGTCGGTTGGTAGCGGCCTGCATCTAGCGCCTTCCTGCTACCTTCATGAGGTCGTCGGTCCACCTTACTTACCGTCCAGCGAGCAGTTTTCGTCAAGTTCGTTAGACTTGAGCAGCTGGCAGGCGGCGTCCAAAGCTTTCTCCTGCTGCGCCGCGTCTGGTAGCGCGCTGGCCGCTCGCAGCAGCTGTTCCGGCGTGCACGAGTCTAGGGCTTCGGTCCACAGAGCAAGTTGCATTGGGAGCAGTGCAGAAAAGCTCCTAGGACTTAAAACAGTCCCACTCACCGTAGGAGACCCGCCATAAGAGAACCGCTACGGGGCAGTGTGTGATCTTATAAGCTACTAGCAAAGAATTAAGGTGAAGCTCTCCGCCTAAAGATCGTAATAATTGGTTTCTCTATGAGAAGTGAGAAACTAAATGCCGAGAGAGGAACACGAACTACTGCTAATATCACATGGATGGCGAGCATGGCACATTCACGTCTGATGTTCTGACACTTTTGAAATTCTGCCACATCTATCAAGTCTCCTGACACATATGACACTCAGACATGACACATACCGTCGCGACGCCATGTGTCACGTCGTCAGGTCTTTAGTGGAGTCAGGTTCCCTTCTGGACGATAGCAGGAAGGCGCTAGATGCAGGCCACAACCAACTGCCCAATCTAGAAAGGACGTCCTGTGGCTGAAAAGATGATGATGATGATGATGACTCACCGCTAGCAGGCCGCGTCCAGTGCCTTCCTGCTACCTCTATAAGGTCGTCGGTCCACCTAGTGTCTTAAACAGTCCACTCACCGTCCAGCGAGCAGTTTTCGTCAAGTTCGTTAGACTTGAGCAGCTGGCAGGCGGCGTCCAAAGCTTTCTCCTGCTGCGCCGCGTCTGGTAGCGCGCTGGCCGCTCGCAGCAGTTGTTCCGGCGTGCACGAGTCTAGGGCTTCGGTCCACAGAGCACGTTGTATTGGGGACGGTGGAAACGTCCCTAAGACTTAAAACAGTCACAAAAGACCCGCAAATGGGGGGGCGTCTGACTTTAAACACTGCTAGCAAGGGATTAAGGTGGACCCTAAACAAGGTCGATGATTGCCTTTCACCAAGAAAGCCAAACGTCGCGGGATAACACGGATATTGCTTCCAATCCACAAGGCTTCTGACATGGTGATAGATTCTGACACGTCTGACACACTGACACATCTGACATTTTAACACCTCTGACACGTGTAACACTCAGAAATTACACAATATGGCGTCGTCAGGTTTTCAGTGAATAGGTCCCTCCCTTTTAGTTGGGAGGCCGTTACTACCTGGTCAATCTGCAAAGGTCTCAGCAGTAGACGTCCTGAAATGATGATGATGATGATGATGATTCATCGTTTAGCGAGCAGTTCTCGTCTAAACCATCTCTAATGACGTCGGTTGGTAGCGGCATGTATCTAGCGCCTTCCTGCTACCCTCATGAGGTCGTCGGTCCACCTTACTCACCGTCCAGCGAGCAGTTTTCATCAAGTTCATTAAGACTTGAGCAGCTGGCAGGCCGCATCCAGCGCCTTCCTGCTACCTCTATGAGGTCGTCGGTCCACCTAGTGTCTTAAACAGTGCACTCACCGTCCAGCGAGCAGTTTTCGTCAAGTTCGTTAGACTTGAGCAGCTGGCAAGCCGCGTCCAGCGCCTTCCTGCCACCTTAATGAGATCGTCGGTCCACCTAATGTCTTAATCAGTCCACTCACCGTCCAACGAGCAGTTCTCATCAAGTTCGTTAGACTTGAGCAGCTGGCAGGCGGCATCCAGCGCCTTCCTGCTACCTCCATGAGATCGTCGGTCCACCTTGTGTCCTAAACAGTCCACTCACCGTCCAGCGAGCAGTTTTCATCAAGTTCGTTGGACTTGAGCAGCTGGAAGGCCGCATCCAGCGCCTTCCTGCCACCTTCATGAAGTCGTCGGTCCAGCTAGTGTCTTAAACAGTCCACTCACCGTCCAGCGAGCAGTTTTCATCAAGTTCGTTAGACTTGAGCAGCTGGGGCTTCCTATATATACTTGTCAGGGTAAAAAACTTCGTCACCGCGATTCAGGAATGTAGGCGCGGCGGTGTCAGCCATAGCAACTAATGTGTCAGCGCCATCTGTTCGTAGAACAGTCCACTCACCGTCCAGCGAGCAGTTTTCATCAAGTTCGTTAGACTTGAGCAGCTGACAAGCCGCGTCCAGCGCCTTCTTGCTACCTCTATAAGGTCGTCGGTCCACCTAATGTCTTAATCAGTCCACTTACCGTCCAGCGAGCAGTTTTCGTCAAGTTCGTTAGATTTGAGCAGCTGGCAGGCGGCGTCCAAAGCCTTCTCCTGCTGCGCCGCGTCTGGTAGCGCGCTGGCCGCTCGCAGCAGCTGTTCCGGCGTGCACGAGTCTAGGGCTTCGGTCCACATACAGACCATGCACTGGGGACAGAAGAAGAAGTAAAATTAGATCTTTTAAAACTAGAATCTTTCTTTAAATGAAAGTATGTAAATCTTTAACAATTTCACACAGCGCCAGCTACCCCCAAAGTAATCAACTTATATTCTTGTGTTATGGGTGCCAGCTCAACGGATATACTTTTTTAAATACATACATAATATACATAGTGACATCCAGACCAGTCACAGAAATAAAAATTCATCATTTCAAATTCCGCCCGGCCGGGAATCGAACCCGGGACCGAGAGGAGATAGTAGTCCGTTTTAAAACTACTACACCAAACGGCCAAATTTTTTGTATTATTGACATTATTGTCCTCTACGCGTTTTAAAACCAATGATCCTAGGATTCAATATAAGTGTTCGAAAAGAACCGATATTTTTTACAGCTAAACAATATAATTAATAACTTAAAAACGGTCAGTTTTAGAGAGGGTCGTGCTTTGCAGTAGAGATTAATGCCCGTTTCCACCATCAATCCCTCATTTTTAAGTGACCCCCTAACACATAACAGGAATTTGTTTTCATAGTATACCTGTATCATGTACAGCTGATACTCCAATTGACACCGGAAACTGTACTGCACAGCTGTGTGCGTCTTTGTCACCGCTTCTCTGTCCCACACGTTCACAGCTGGGAACCTGCCAAAATTGTTGTTATATTACTAAGTATTGTTTGCAATAATTCACGAAGACGAGTGAGCTTTACATGAGTGCTGGCTCGCTACTGTTCGTTTTTCAAGTTTTGATAGACATTACACTATCGTTATGTGCATGAACAGTCACGGAATGAAAAGGTTCGTCAGTTTTCAAATTGATTCCCTCAACGAATCGCGAGCACATATTACGTTTTAAAACTATGTTACAGAATAATCTCGAGTTAGAGAAAATAATCTTTAACTGTTCGTCAGTAAAGTTCAAAATTATTCAGATCAAAGTTGTTTGACGATTTATCTTGTCAAGAAGATTATTATGATTGATAAACTAAAATCTTCTTGTTGGTTCAACCTGCCATATTAAATAAAAAAAACTATTGTCAATTGGTCAATGTCATCATTGCATTGCACTGATGGGATAGAAAAATAAACAAGCAAAACCTTATTCGTAAGCAAACGTCATATTTATTTAAATGTTAGCAGCACTGTTTCTTGCACTGTTATGTTGGCAGGTTTGACTCTTACTGTACCTAGTGCAAGCGAAAACCGACACTAAGGTGACGAACCTTTTCATTCCGCGACTGTACTTGTACGTACACGTACGCACATAAGTAAAGCTCACTCGCCTTCGTGAATTGCAAAAACAATAAATCGTTAATGATATTATTATGCATCGCTCTTCGCAAGGTCACGGGAAGAGCCTGGATGCGGGCAGCGCAGGACCGGTCGTTATGGAAATCTTTGGGTAAGGACTTTGTCCAGCAGTGGACGTCATTTGGCTGAAACGAACGAATGATACATCAGTTATTGGAAACTATTTATTATGTAGTTAGACGATTATCACACTGCACCGCGCTCCGCCGCGGTCCACGTGGCTACATATAAAGAATCCCGCGCGCAGACGCGTTTTGAGTGTGTTGTGCCGCGCATGTTTTCTATACAAACTGAGGTACTTGCATACAATGATTAAAACTGTCGTCTCGCGTACCGCGGCGGAGCGCGGTGCAGTGTGATAATCGCCTTAAAAGAGGATGATAATGATAAGACTGTTTTTAGAATAAATGCACGACAACACGTTAGATAAAAGTAAATCCGACTTTATATTAGTTTTTTATCAGTTAGGTCTGCTGTGCAAAAAGTAAATAGGTAAATAAATAAAGGTTGGGGGAGGCCTTTGTCCAGCAGTGGACGTCTTTCGGCTGAAACGAACGAACGAACGAAATAAATAAATTTTATTTTTACCTTTCTCTTATCTGCCCCAGTATGATTTCAGCCTTCGTGTTCAATCGCTGCAGGAGTAGGATCAGCAATATGGCGTCGTGGTCACCTGGAACAATACAAATAGATTAGTTTCATGCTAATAACTGTTTGAGACTGGATGGCAGACTTAGTAATGTCCTTAAAAACACACTTAGGATAGCTAGAAAGTCCCTAGCTGCTGCTCTATGGACCTGGAAGTAGTCTCACCAGCGCACGCCATGAAGTGGTCGGGCAGACAGGCGGCGAGCATGTCCGCCCTGGCCCGGGCCTGGGCCAGCTCGAGCGCGCGCAACTGCAGGTCTATGGAGCGCGTGGAGGCGCGCGACAGGTGCACTAGCGAGCCCAGCTCCACTGGCGGGGAGCAGGGACCTGGCACTAGCTTGCTGTAGTGACGCAAGATGTGAAGCTGCGCTAGCGACTAGGACAGCTGTGACACTTTTGAAACAGCTGGAGAGCGACTGAGACTGCTGAGAAGTGTCTAGAATGTGCTGGGACACCTGGAAGGAATCTGGGTCTCCTATAAAGCATCTGAGACTGCTGGGAAGCGCTTGAGACTGCTGGGAAGCGCTTGAGACTGCTGGAAATCGCTTGAGGCAGCTGGAAGGCGCCTGAGACAGCCGGAGGCGCCTGAGACAGCTGGAAGGCGCCTGGGACAGCCGGAGGCGCCTGAGACAGCTGGAAGGCACCTGAGACAGCCGGAGGCGCCTGAGACAGCTGGAAGGCGCCTGAGACAGCCGGAGGCGCCTGAGACAGCTGGAAGGCGCCTGGGACAGCCGGAGGCGCCTGAGACAGCTGGAAGGCACCTGAGACAGCCGGAGGCGCCTGAGACAGCTGGAAGGCGCCTGAGACAGCCGGAGGCGCCTGAGACAGCTGGAAGGCGCCTGGGACAGCCGGAGGCGCCTGAGACAGCTGGAAGGCACCTGAGACAGCCGGAGGCGCCTGAGACAGCTGGAAGGCGCCTGAGACAGCCGGAGGCGCCTGAGACAGCCGGAGGCGCCTGAGACAGCCGGAGGCGCCTGAGACAGCTGGAAGGCGCCTGAGACAGCCGGAGGCGCCTGAGACAGCCGGAGGCGCCTGAGACAGCTGGAAGGCGCCTGAGACAGCCGGAGGCGCCTGAGACAGCTGGAAGGCGCCTGAGACAGCCGGAGGCGTCTGAGACAGCTGGAAGGCGCCTGAGACAGCTGGAAGGCGCCTGAGACAGCTGGAAGGCACCTGAGACAGCTGGAAGGCGCCTGGGAGTTGAAGCTTGCTTGAGACAGCTGAATCACGCTTGAGGCTGCTGGAAAGCCCCTAGCTGCTGCTCTATGGACCTGGAAGTAGTCTCACCAGCGCACGCCATGAAGTGGTCGGGCAGACAGGCGGCGAGCATGTCCGCCCTGGCCCGGGCCTGGGCCAGCTCGAGCGCGCGCAACTGCAGGTCTATGGAGCGCGTGGAGGCGCGCGACAGGTGCACTAGCGAGCCCGGCTCCACTGGCGGGGAGCAGACACCTGCCACTAGCTTACTGTAGTGACGCAAGTGAAGCTGCGCTAGCGACTAAGACAGCTGGGAGACTCTGAGACAGCTGGAAAGCGACTGGGACTGCTTAGAAGTGTCTGGGACGCGCCTGGGACACCTGGTAGACGACTGGTGCTGCTAGGAAGCGCTTGAGACTGCTAGGAAGCGCTTGAGACTGCTGGAAAGCGTTTGAGACTGCTGGAAGGCGCTTGAGACAGCCGGAGGCGCCTGAGACAGCTTGAAGACGCTTGAGACAGCTAGGAGACGCCTGAGACAGCTCGAAGACTCTTGAGACAGCTGGAAGACGCCTGAGACAGCTGGAAGACGCCTGAGACAGCTGGAAAACACTTGAGACAGCAGCTGGAAGACGCCTGAGACAGTTGGAAGACGCCTGAGACAGCTGAAAGGCGCCTAGGACAGTTGAAGCTTGCTTGAGACAGCTGAATCACGCTTGAGACAGCTAGAAAGTCCTCAGCTGCTGCTCTATGGACCTGGAAGTAGTCTCACCAGCGCACGCCATGAAGTGGTCGGGCAGACAGGCGGCGAGCATGTCCGCCCTGGCCCGGGCCTGGGCCAGCTCGAGCGCGCGCAACTGCAGGTCTATGGAGCGCGTGGAGGCGCGCGACAGGTGCACTAGCGAGCCCAGCTCCACTGGCGGGGAGCAGACACCTGGCACTAGCTTGCTGTAGTGACACAAGCTGTGAGGCTGCGCTAGCGACTGAGACAGCTGGGAGACTCTTGAGACAGCTGGAAAGCGAGTGAGACTGCTCAGAAGTGTGTGGGACGCACCTAGGCCACCTGGAAAGCACCAGTCCTGCTGGGATGCGCTTGAGACTGCTGGAAAGCGACTAGGATATCTAGGAAGCGACTGAGACTGCTTAGAAGTTTCTGAGTCGCACCTGGGACACCTGGAAGACGCCTGGGGCTGCTGAAAAGCGCTTGAGACTGCTGGGAAGCGCTTGAGACTGCTGGAAAGCGCTTAAGACTGCTGGAAAGCGCTTGAGGCAGCTGGAAGAACCTGGGTTTCCTATAAGATGTCTGGGACTGCTGGATAGTGTCTCAAAACTGCTGGGAAGCGTCTGGGGCGCTTTTAAGGTGACTGGGACAGCTAGGAAGTGTCTAAACCGCGTCCAGGACTGGTGTAACGTACCTAGGAGCGCTAAAACACACTTGAGACAGCTGGAAAAGCCCTAGCTGCTGCTCTATGGACCTGGAAGTAGTCTCACCAGCGCACGCCATGAAGTGGTCGGGCAGACAGGCGGCGAGCATGTCCGCCCTGGCCCGGGCCTGGGCCAGCTCGAGCGCGCGCAACTGCAGGTCTATGGAGCGCGTGGAGGCGCGCGACAGGTGCACTAGCGAGCCCAGCTCCACTGGCGGGGAGCAGACACCTGGCACTAGCTTGCTATAGTGACACAAGCTGTGAAGGTCCGCTAGTGACTGAGACAGCTGGGAGACTCTTGAGACAGCTGGGACGCGACTGAGACTGCTTAGAAGTGTCTAGAATGTGCTGGGACACCTGGAAGGAGCCTGGCGTTGCTAAGAAGCGTCTGGGGTATATAGATCGCGTCTGAAACAGCTAGAAGGCGCCTGAGACAGCTGGAAGGCGCCTGAGACAGCTGGAAGACGCCTGAGACAGCTGGAAGGCGCCTGAGACAGCTGGAAGACGACTGAGACAGCTGGAAGGCGCCTGAGACAGCTGGGAGACGCCTGAGACAGCTGGAAGGCGCCTGCGATAGCTGGAAGGCACCTAGACAGCTGAAAGACGCCTAGGACAGTTGAAGCTTGCTTGAGACAGCTGAACCACGCTTGAGGCTGCTGGAAAGCCCTCAGCTGCTGCTCTATGGACCTGGAAGTAGTCTCACCAGCGCACGCCATGAAGTGGTCGGGCAGACAGGCGGCGAGCATGTCCGCCCTGGCCCGGGCCTGGGCCAGCTCGAGCGCGCGCAACTGCAGGTCTATGGAGCGCGTGGAGGCGCGCGACAGGTGCACTAGCGAGCCCAGCTCCACTGGCGGGGAGCAGACACCTGGCACTAGCTTGCTATAGTGACACAAGCTGTGAAGGTCCGCTAGTGACTGAGACAGCTGGGAGACTCTTGAGACAGCTGGGACGCGACTGAGACTGCTTAGAAGTGTCTAGAATGTGCTGGGACACCTGGAAGGAGCCTGGCGTTGCTAAGAAGCGTCTGGGGTATATAGATCGCGTCTGAAACAGCTAGAAGGCGCCTGAGACAGCTGGAAGGCGCCTGAGACAGCTGGAAGACGCCTGAGACAGCTGGAAGGCGCCTGAGACAGCTGGAAGACGACTGAGACAGCTGGAAGGCGCCTGAGACAGCTGGGAGACGCCTGAGACAGCTGGAAGGCGCCTGCGATAGCTGGAAGGCACCTAGACAGCTGAAAGACGCCTAGGACAGTTGAAGCTTGCTTGAGACAGCTGAACCACGCTTGAGGCTGCTGGAAAGCCCTCAGCTGCTGCTCTATGGACCTGGAAGTAGTCTCACCAGCGCACGCCATGAAGTGGTCGGGCAGACAGGCGGCGAGCATGTCCGCCCTGGCCCGGGCCTGGGCCAGCTCGAGCGCGCGCAACTGCAGGTCTATGGAGCGCGTGGAGGCGCGCGACAGGTGCACTAGCGAGCCCGGCTCCACTGGCGGGGAGCAGACACCTGCCACTAGCTTGCTGCAGTGACGCAAGATGTGAAGCTGCGCTAGCGACTCAGACAGCTAAGACGCACTGAGAAGCGACTGGGACAGTTGGGAAGCGACTGGGACAGCTGTGACACTCTTGAGACAGCTGGAAAGCGACTGAGACTGCTTAGAAGTGTCTGGGACGCGCCTGGGACACCTGGTAGACGACTGGTGCTGCTAGGAAGCGCTTGAGACTGCTGGAAAGCGACTAGGATATCTGGGACGCGCCTGGGATATCTGGAAAGCGCCTGGGAGTCCTAGGAAGCGCTTGAGACTGCTGGAAAGCGCCTGAAGCTGCTGGAAAGCGCTTGGATCCCCTAGTAAGTATCTGAGACAGCTGGAAAGCACCTGGGTCGCTTCTGGGACTGCTGGAACGCACCTGGGACAGTTGAAAGGCGCCTGAGACAGCTGGAAGGCGCCTTACAGCGCTAAAACACACTTGGGACAGCTAGAAAGCCCCTAGCTGCTGCTCTATGGACCTGGAAGTAGTCTCACCAGCGCACGCCATGAAGTGGTCGGGCAGACAGGCGGCGAGCATGTCCGCCCTGGCCCGGGCCTGGGCCAGCTCGAGCGCGCGCAACTGCAGGTCTATGGAGCGCGTGGAGGCGCGCGACAGGTGCACTAGCGAGCCCAGCTCCACTGGCGGGGAGCAGACACCTGCCACTAGCTTACTATAGTGACTCAAGTGAAGCTGCGCTAGCGACTGAGAAAGCTGGGTCACTCTTGAGACAGCTGGGACGCGACTGAGACTGCTTAGAAGTGTCTGGGACGCGCCTGGGACACCTGGTAGACGACTGGTGCTGCTAGGAAGCGCTTGAGACTGCTAGGAAGCGCTTGAGACTGCTGAAAAGCGCTTGAGACTGCTGGGAACCGCTTGAGGCAGCTGGAAGGACCTGGGTTTCCTGTAAGACGTCTGGGACTGCTGGATAGTGTCTCAAAACTGCTGGTAAGCATCTGGGGCGCTTTTAAGGTGACTGGGACAGCTAGGAGGTGTCTAAACCGCGTCCAGGACTGGTGTAACGTACCTAGGAGCGCTAAAACACACTTGGGACAGCTAGAAAGCCCCTAGCTGCTGCTCCATGGACCTGGAAGTAGTCTCACCAGCGCACGCCATGAAGTGGTCGGGCAGACAGGCGGCGAGCATGTCCGCCCTGGCCCGGGCCTGGGCCAGCTCGAGCGCGCGCAACTGCAGGTCTATGGAGCGCGTGGAGGCGCGCGACAGGTGCACTAGCGAGCCTAGTTCGACTGGCGGGGAGCTTCGGGCTGTTGGTTCGGGGGTGGACTCCTGTTCGCTCGGGGCTGGGGATCCTGGGAAGGACAAAATAATATAACATTAACATACTTGCACTATACATCAGGGTTTCCCAATTTTTTTTTGCCAAGGAACCCTAATTGATTATACTTTTCCTAGCGGAACACCCGTGCTACTCCGCCCGCACGCTCTGCCCCTCCCTTGTGCGTAAACAAGTCGGTGCGAGCGAACAACGTCGGTCACGAAACGTGGGATAATATTTTTACGGAACCCTTGCGGCCTTTCCACGGAACCCCAGGGTTCCGCGGACCACCTTTCGGGAACCGCTGCTATACATCATTACATAGTATAAAACAAAATCCCTTTTCGCTGTCTGTCCCTCTGTATGCTTATATCTTTAAAACTACGCAACGGATTTTGATGCGGGTCCGTCTGTATGCTTATATCTTTAAAACTACGGATTTGATGCGTTTTTTTTATTAGATAGAGTGATTCAAGAGGAAGGTTTTTAAGTAAGTATAATGTACCTGTGCGAAGTAGGGTAGGGTCGCTAGTTAATATTATAAAGAAGAATTTGTTTGATTTTTTTAATTTAATAGGTTCTAAAACTATACTTTTTCTTTCTTTTCTTTTTTTCAAATAAATATTGTCCCGGATCGCGACCGCTTCCCCGCGCTTCCCGCTTCTGTTTGCGCTGACCTTTCAAATCCTAGTATGCCTTACGAAGTTCGCAGGGACAACAGTCATCATCATCATCTCAGCCATAGGACGTCCACGTCCACACACTGAACATAGACCTCCGCCAATGCTTTCCATGTTGCTTGGTTGGTCGCGGCCAGCATCCAACGCCTTCCTGCTACCTTTTCATAAAGGTCTTCTTTTTCGTAAAGGACTACGCTCCTGCTTTTATGTAGCAAATAAACCTTACCTTGCTTAGACTCCAGCTGCGTTCTGATCTCGTTGTACTGCTCAGTCATCTTCTGCACCAGCTCTCTGAACTTCAGGATCGTGGCGTCGCGGTCCATGATCGTCTCTAGCGCCGCCTCTCTTTCTCGCACCGCCTGAGTAAATGAAAAAGAAATTAAGATTTTGTACATTGTCTGAAATAACCGGAAAAGTGATTGCGTATGAGTGTTTTTTAATGTCGTTCGGATTTCATCACGAATGTGGGGTGCCCCGCATGCAAGCGTCCTCACGTCACATCAAACAGAACCGTTTTTCGCAACTATTTGACGGTTGGTTAGCACTTATTGGCACGCCGAAAATTTGATCTAGGATATTTTTAGATTTCACGTGAGTGAAATCGTGGATGTTTGTGAGAAATAGTGCTTCAGAAACGTGGTGACTGGTTCAGTGATTGATTTATTGTAAAAAACAGTGAAATAATTCTGACACTGACACAAATAACATGCAGTGTCATTCAAATTAGGTTTCGCTTTACAGCTCGTGTTTGTTGCTCTATTCCAAAGGAATAATAACTTCATGGGATATTAACGAACACTGGTTTAATATGACATTTCCATACTAAATGTCAATTTAAACTAGAGTTTAACTTTTTGTACCTAATAAGGGGGCCTAAATCGGATTGGAATAAAAGATTCCGTAACAGCCTAATTGAAAGATAGAAAGAAAAATAATTTATTTGATTCAAACACAGTTTAAAACTAGTAGTGGTGATACAAGCATATTGCGGGACAATGTTTTTTTTTATGCATAACAAGGCATAATTATTTGACCACAATCACACCTGATTTTAAGTGGGATGCAGTCTAGGATAGTACAGTCGACAGCACATCAACCTATACATATACAACATATACAACCTACACGGCACTAAAGAAATATATTCAAAACTGCCACGCGGTCTCGTGCTAGATGGGCGTCTTAAAGGCCACCTTCTATCAACGGGAGCGCGTGGTAAGTAACTTGCTTCTGAATGTATGTAACTTCCTACTTTTTTATATTTTTAAACCGGCAGACAGTGGCGACTGAGTTTGTTCAGCACTTGCCAAATGTTTGTCTCGAAGCGCTGGTAGGGCAAAAAAAGAATGAGACATGTATAGGCTCCTTAAGAGCATTTGACGATTTGCAAGAACTAATTTAATTAGTCTAAACAAATAAAGATAATTTTGATTTTTGATTTTTTTTATACATTTTTGTTGCAAAAAAGCCTGTATTACAACGAGATAAGACGCCACTGTGTTTAGGTTGATGTGATGTCGTCCGTACATGTGTAAACATAAATAACTAATATTTTATAAAAACAATCTATCTACCTCTCTGGTAGCAGCGTGTGCCATCTCCAACTCTTCACGCAAGTCCATCTCCAGTTCCCTATTAGACTCCACCAGTTGTTCGTGGACCTCTTGCAATGCTTCCAGCTCGGACACGTCTTGCTTCAGTTGTTCCACCTGGAAACAAAATCATTAATGAACTACTACAGGGTTTTCCAATAAGACGTGTTATTTTTATTCAAAGACTAGCTGACCCGGCGAACTTTGTTCCGCCTTAATGGCAATAAATAAGCAGACTTTTTTTTTTAAATTTCGAACGGGATAAAAAGTATCCTATGTCCTTCTCCTGGCTCTAAACTACCTCCCTGACAATTTTCAGCTAAATCGGTTCAGCCGTTCTTGAGTTATAAGTGGTGTAACTAACACGACTTTCTTAATGCATTTTTTAAATATAAATGTTCGGATGTTTATCCTACTAATTCCTACTAATATTATAAATGCGAAAGTTTGTGTGGATGTTTGTTACTCTTTCACGCAAAAACTGCTGAACGGATTTTGATGAAACTTTACAGTATTATTGCTTATAACCCAGATTAACATATAGGCTATAATTTATGACGATCTGTGACAAACTAAAATCACGCGGGTGAAGCCGCGGGCAATAGCTAGTTTCATTATAAAGAGGAAGGTATGCCGTTAACAGTGGAAAATAATCAGGCAAATTACCAGACCATGCTTACAGACCATATCCTTTCCATGAAATTTTCCATAACCAAATCGCAAAGTGGCTGCCCTATGTCCTCGAAAGCCTCACAAATTCCATCTGTGCCCAACTGCACCCTCTTTTCTAGTTTTAAGTTAGTATTTATGGTTTTGTAATGTTTTGTTTTTCTATTTTTTATCAATACAGTTAACCACAGAATTCTCACTCTGACAGTTTTTATTATCCCTAAAATCCCTAGTTTCCCGTCCATATCATAAGCTATCCTGCATACCATCTTTGAGGTCTTGAATCGACCATGGGCTGTTGGCGTAGACTTTTCTTTCACGTGGGCCCAAAGGAAGAAGTCACAAGGTGTTGAATCACAAAATCTCGGTGGCCAATTGCGATCACCTGTTCGACAGATAAGCCTAATAGTTCGGCTGTCAAAAACAACTCACCTGGTCTTCCAGCCCCATTTTCTTCTCAGCCAGCTGTTCGACCATCTCCTCAGCTCCCAAAGCAGCGTCCACCTGTTCCCTCAAGTCTGCCACGATGGCTTCCAGCTCTTTCACTTAGATGGATACTTTCTCTTACGTTCTACTTGGTTCAGCAACTCAAATAGTTCGTGGCACCCAAAGTGGCCAGAAAGTTGCAAACTCATTGGCAACTTTGGGTGTCACGAAGTATTTGACGCTGTCTGTACCTAGTTCCGCAAATCTCAATTGTCAAATAGAACTCGCCTGGTCTTCTAAGCTCATTTTCTTCTCAGCCAACTGCTCCTGCTCTCTCAAGTATCCGCTTGTTCTCTCAAGTCTACTACCACCTCCAATTCCTCGACTGAACACTTTCTCTTATGTTCTACCTGGTTCCGCAAGTGTCAAATATAACTGTTCTGAAACTCACCTGGTCTTCCAAACCCATTTTCTTCTCAGCCAGCTGTTCGACCATTTCCTCAGCACCCAAAGCAGCGTCCACCTGTTCCCTCAAGTCTGCCACGATGGCCTCCAGCTCTTCCACTCTGCTGGAGAGCTTTTCTTTAGTCCTGCTCAGTTCAGCGATCTCCGATTTGTATTGTTCCACGTCCTGACGAAGGGCAAAGATTATGAAATCCATTATAATAAGTGTATTTTAAAGTACAATGGGCTACAGTTGCAGCTACTCATTTCCGTTTTTTCTCTCGCTCTCTTCAAATGGTGATTCTTTGCGATAGAACGAAACGAAGTTAAACATACGATTCTTACCTTCATAACCTTGTGCATATGGTGCTTATCATGGGCTGACAGATCCCTCAGCCTGACCAGGGTGTCTCTGAGTATTGCATTCTGCTGCTGAAGCTGCCGCATCTCGTACCCATTGGCGAATCATCAAACCAGAACGATTCCTAAGACTTTGGCATAAGGTGCATATTCCATTGTGTTTACCTTCATAAATTAGTGATCTCGCAGCCAACTAGAGTGTCTCTTAGTTTAGGGTCCTACTGCTAAAGCTATCAAGGAAATTTGGACTCTTAAGGCCTACAGATGGGGTTCTTACCTTCATAACCTTGTGCATATGGTGCTTGTCATGGGCTGACAGATCCCTCAGCCTGACCAGGGTGTCTCTGAGTCTTGCATTCTGCTGCTGAAGCTGCTTCATCTCGTATCCAGTGGCGTATCATCCAAGAAAAAGAGTACTCTAAAGACGCCAGCAAAAGGTGCATTTTCCATTGTGGATACGTCGAGGAGTTGCGTAGCCTCGAACCTAGCGTCCTGCTGCTAAATTTATCAAGCAAATTTGGACTCTAAAGGCCTACAGATAGGGTTCTTACCTTCATAACCTTGTGCATGTGGTGCTTATCATGGGCTGACAGGTCTCTCAGTCTCACTAGTGTGTCTCTGAGCCTTGCGTTTTGCTGCTGAAGCTCTCAAGCTAATACGGTCCTTAACACTGAGTTTGAGGTATCCCATCGCACAACGAGTCTGCGTAGTTTTTTAATTGCTAGCATCAAGCAAAAAGGTTTCTTAACTCTATAAGAAAAAGGTACATATTCCATTGGTCTTACCTTCATAACCTTGTGCATATGGTGCTTGTCATGGGCTGACAGATCTCTCAGCCTGACCAGGGTGTCTCTGAGTCTTGCATTCTGCTGCTGAAGCTGCCTCATCTCGTATCCAGTGGCGGCGGCGTCGCCCGCTGCGTACGGGTGCTCTGCTCAGTGCACACACACCGTTTGTACCACACGTGACACATGCTGGCCCTGTCTGTACTGTCTGGGGTACTAATGGGAGGTTTGGGGAAGATTGGTCTTTAAAAGTGGGGGTGAAAGAAGATTTTGGTTTGAGAATGTAGCCTTTAAAAACGGGCGCAACTGGCCGGACGGTTTGGGACGAAATTGGACATTAAAAGTGGAGATTAAGAATTATTTTTGTTTGAGAACTGGCTAGGTTGTGGTTATGGACAAAAATTTGAGCAAACTAGCTGGAAGATTTGGAAGAATGTAACTCGTCGATAAACTGTACCCTCTGAAAAACAGAGTACCGAACTGGCCAGAAGGGAGAAGAAATAGACTGGGAGTTAAGAAAGATTTGAGTTTGATAATGTGGTCTTTCAAAAGGAGCCTGAATTACTGGGTGGTGGTGGAAGAAAAAGTAGACCAAATTTATCTTCTTGGGGCTTAGATTAGAGAATTTACGGGTTTTAGAATATGACTATTAAAAGGAGCCTGTGGTAGAAAGAGTACACTACTTTGGTTGAGTCATTTGGGAGAATTCATGCCATGAAATAGGCATTTGAGTGGAGATATGGTCAGGGTATTTAGTTTTCGGAATTTGACCTTTAAAAGGAACCTCAGTCTTTACTATCTGATGGCTAACGGAAGAGTAGACCCAACTGGCTAGCTAATTTGGGATTGCCCCATGAAAACTGGTCTAGAGACCAAAGATCTTAAAAGATGGGGACGAAAACATCTTTTAATTTCAGAATTTGGGATTTATAAATAAGTCCGAATCACCATATTGTAGTGGGATTAACAAATTAACAAAGTAGAATTTCAAATTGAAATCAGTAAGAAAAAGAGGACCAAAAGTAATTGTCATTGTCGTCACGGGCCGATAATATAAACACAAACACGAAATAAAACATGCATAATATACAAAACTTAACACATTCACTGCCTAACTGTTAAATTTTAATTTAGAACCATAGACTATACGTCTATGGTCATTATCCATAGACAAGTGGAGTGGAAATTACTTTTCTCACTTGCATAACTGTTAAATTTGATTTTAGAACCATAGACAAAATCACTATGGTCATTATCCATAGACAATTGAAGTAAAAGTTACTTTTTTCAATGACATAGAGAAATATCAGTCATTATTATGCTGATTTGTTCAATAAAAGCTAAAATTACCCATATTTTCTCATATATTACAAGCGATTCATAAAAATATACATACCAAGACTGAAGTTTAAGGCTGCATGAAAATGTTTTTATAATTTTAAATAAATATATTTTTTATATCCGTCGCAACAACAATAAATTGCTTTAGTCCCAATAATAGACAAAGACCCAATAGTTGTAGGATTTGGCCATAGACAACGCACCAACAGCCCATAGACAAACTTCAATGCGTAGTCATTTTGAAATAGCGAAGATAAAAAGCAAAGGAATTTGGACCTTCAGTCGTTCAGAACAGAAGTTTATATCCATCGTGAATGTGCCAAGAAAAATAAAACAACCAAATGTAACTATTCATATGAAATTAGTAAAATATGAACTATATGAACCAAAACCATAGAAAAAAATATAATAAATACACATACGTACACGTTTAAGCTGTGTATGTAATTCTATAAAATAAATATACACAAATATATACCCATAAATATATGTTATTATATTTCACGATTAAATAAATATTTATATGTATATAAAGCGCAACATATACGTAGAATGTGTGCTCTGGCTTATTAATTCAAAACATATACAAGGCGAGAGCCTTCTATATGTTTTATTTACATTACATAGTATACAAAAATGATATACTGACAGGAAAATGATATAATTCCTTATAGAACAACATTTTTAAATTATTTATTTACTTTAAGAGCAAAATGACGATTTGTAAGAACTATTTATTAGTCCAAACAAATAAAGAAATTTTGACTTTTTTTTTTTTGACTTTTTTAAATATCATAATTGGAAAATAATTTTAATTCAAGTTTTCTGTCAGTGTATCTTCAAAATAGTAATCAATAAACTTTAGAATTTTTTACCACTTCTTGATAAAGTCTCAGATAGCCTATTAGAAACTTATCTGCCAGATAAACTACATACAATTTTCAGTTGTCAACTCCTGAGAACGTGAAGCGGTTAAATCAACAGTAACCAGTTATGGTTACACACAAATGACTATCTGAAAGTTTTTCAAGAACAGTACCAGTTTAATAGAGTGTAAAGACCCATTATTTTGATTCAAATCATAATAAATTGGAGTTTTAACAGTACTAATTGTACGGTGCAACCAATATCCAGTCAAATTATAATGCCTATTGAGGGAAAAAAGACAATTGAAATTTGAAATTTAGAGAAAATATTTAGTGATTGAAAAATAGATTTGAACTTTTAATCGACCAATAAAATATAGCTTGAATTAAATGTATTCAACGATACTAAAAATATTTGACTCAGCTGGTTCCTGAATTGCGATTTTAAGCATTCTAAGCTTGAGAAAATTGTTTTGAATTAGTTTAAAATTCATCATCATCATCATCATTATCATCATCATCAATGAAATTAGAATATCGGTGGTCTGCGCCTAGGTAAAACTCAATTCAGAAACCGAGGGTATTTTTTTCCAAATTGATGACATTTTACAAATTTAAAAAGCGCACCGCTCCCTTAAAATCCCACCCAATTATGCACCTATAACAATATACTTACGTATGTTCCCTCCAGCCTCCATCTCTGCCTTCATCAGCTGTAAATCAAGCGTAGCTTCTTCCAGCTTCTCTCTGCACTGCTCTAATTCGATCTGCAGCGCTTCCGCTCTCTCTTCGGCCATCTCCTTGTCCAGTGCTGCCATCTCTGTCGCTTCTTGTAACTCCGCTGTCTCTTCGTTGTGTGCTTCTAACGCTTCCTGCGCTTCGCGGACCTGTGAAGAAAGATATTGGTTATTTGGTATGTAAAAAACATATAGGTGTGCCAAGAGGACTCTAAATAGAATAGAAACTATTTCGTTCGTTCGTCTCAGCCAAATGACGTCCACTGCTGGACAAAGGCCTCCCCCAAGGTTTTTCACAATGAACGATACTGCGGCACACAGATCAGGGGCGGGCACATAACTCGTTAAGACGATGGCCGTTGGGGCAGAAAATTGAGAGGCGACCACGGGCTGGAAGACGTAGCGTGGGCAGGCCTCCTACTAGGTGGACCGACGATCTGGTGAAGGTCGTGGAAAGAAACTATTTATTGCCTAGTGCCCTTGTCATCTTATTTTTAATAGTTAAGCTGTGTTAAAGTTGTATTTTTTTTTTGTTATGGTGACAATAAAGGTTTATTAATTATTATTATTTATATTTTGTGCTTTTTCCACCTCAGCTTAAAAGCTATTATTTATTATTATTATTATTTTAAAAAAATATAAATATGTTACCCGATAGATAAGGATAAACCTGTGTAAAGGGAGGTTGAGCTAGTAATGGATTTAATATGGAAAATAGCCAAAGATTTGGCTTCATCAAGCAAAGCAAGAACATTCAGAAGTATTGGCCTTACCTCTTGCTGGCTCTGTAGTAATGGTGAATTCAACATCTACTAAGGAAGAATTTACCAAAATTCACCCCCTAAGGGGATGAAACGAGGGTTCAAAGTATTGACCTCTAGAGGGTCCAAAGTACTCACCTCTTGCTTAGCCCTCTGTAATTATTGTGACTTAGATATCTGCTAAAGAAGAATTTTCCAAAATTCAACCCCTAAGGGGATGAAACGAGGGTTGAAAGTGCTTACCCCTTGTGAGACCTTAGCTAGGGTATTGGGGGGTGGCTAGCAAAGGGGTTGGCAGGGGGTTATGTGGAATCTTAAAGGATATTAGGAGGTTGGTAGGAGAATTATGTGGAGCCTTAGCTAGGGCGCTATTTTGGACTCACCTCTTGCTTAGCCCTCTGCAAATCTCGCTGCAACTGAGCCTGCGACTCCATGATCCTCGTCTTGAACTCATTGGCCTGCTCCAACTGTAGCCTCACTCGCTCTAACTCGCGTAGTTTCTCGCGGTCCTCCGCGCGGCGCACTTTAAGCGTCTCTAGCTTCTGCTTTAAGTCTATACTAACCAAATCTGTCAAGGAAGAACTTTCCAAAATTCACCCCCCTAAGGGGATGAAATGAGGGTCCAAAGTACTCACCTCTTGCTCAACCCTCTGTAGTAACTGTGACTTATGCATCTGTTAAAAAAGAATTTTCCAAAATTCAACCCCTATGGGGATGAAATGAGAGTCCAAAGTACTCACCTCTTGCTTAGTTTTGTGACTTAGACATCTACTATAGAAGAATTTTCCAAAATTCACCCCCCTAAAGGGGGTGAAACGAGGGTTGAAAGTGCTCACCCCTTGTGGGACCTTAGCTAGGGTATTAGGGGTGGCTAGCAAGGGGGTTGGCAGGGGGTTATGTGGACTCTTAAAGGATGTTAAAGGGTTGGTAGGGGAATTATGTGGAGCCTTAGCTAGGGCGCTATTTTGGACTCACCTCTTGCTTAGCTCTCTGCAAATCTCGCTGCAACTGCGCCTGCGACTCCATGATCCTCGTCTTGAACTCATTGGCCTGCTCCAACTGTAGCCTCACTCGCTCTAACTCGCGTAGTTTCTCGCGGTCTTCCGCGCGACGGACTTTGAGCGTCTCTAGCTTCTCTTTCAAGTCTTCTACCTCGGACTTTAGGTTGGTTATCTGGAATTAAGAAGGACAATGTTGTTTTGTTAGTTTTGTTTTGTCCAAAATTGTCCAAAATTGTCCAAAAGATTATTATTTATTCAGTTTAGACCACAAGTAGCACTTATGAACGTCACAACAAAATATAGTAAATAATAAAAAAAGAAAAGGTAGCCCTTATGGGGCACTTTACATGTCTCCTTATTTTTTGGGCCCTACCAGTCTCCGCCGCTGGAATAAAAACTAAATATACTAAATTATTATTTACTTTTTGACGTTCATAAGTGCCACTTGTGGTCTAAACTGAATAAATATTTTTGATCTTGATTTTTTTTTGAAATAATAAAAAAAGAAAAGGTAGCCCTTATGGGGCACTTTACATGTCTCCTTATCTTTTGGGCCCTACCAGTTTCCGCCGCTGGAATAAAAACTTATAAAACTCATTTATTCATGCAAGTAGGCTTTTCCCCCGGGACAAACTTGACCTTCACTGGTTGGGTTTTTATTGGCGGTCAAGCTGTAGATCCTGGCTACACAGGAGTTGCAGCGGTGGGAACGAGAGGTGGGAATAGTCCCGTTTGAGTAGGCTTTTAAAAAGCACTTTTACACGTCCCAGTATTAACCCTACCACTGCTTCGGGACAATAAATGGGCCAGTGCTGAGAAGAAGCAGCGCAAGAAACTCAGTCACTATTGTCAGCCTCTTTTTCAAGGGTTTACTTACAGACTTAGAATATTGTGTTGAACCCACTCGTAACACAAGCATTTAGCTTACCACGAGGGGTTAACGGATTCCATATTTAGTTTTTTAGTTTGATTTGATTTAAGAAACTCAAGTATAAAATAATAAATAAAATGGGTCATTCCACAAAAATATGTCAACTCTTAGTCCGCGCCACATTTCACATGAAATATTTGTTAATATTTTATTCCAAAATTGTTAAATAACAGCTCGCAATGTGCTTTATTCATCACCCATTTATATTTTTTGAAACTATTTTTAAAACATCTTAAATTCCTTTTGAATGACCCAAAACGTCATTCCCTAGGCATGTCCGTACTCCAAAAGTTTGTGTTTTGGGACCCACATTTATAAAAACATCAACTTTATCCTTTGTTTTAATTAACGAATAATCTATTTAAATGTATATTACACCAAATTCTATTAATATTTTGCGGTTTCAATAAACAATAATTTGATTTTCTTTAGTTGAAAAAGAGTCTACAGTTTTTAGCGTCATTCCCTCGCCACGCACTGATTTTATAATTTTGCGCTTTAATATGTATTTAGAGTGAATGACATTTAGTTGAGTTTAAAGTACGATACGAAGTTATCCTCAGACCATACTGGCTTTGCGGTAGCCGTTTTTTTAATTAGTGCAAATGTGCCAGATGTTACCGAAACATGTGTTAATCCAGTCACTTCGTCAGTCCCTAGTTGAGTAGCTTTATTGATTATAATAGGAAATTGTATATAATTTAATAGTATTTACGTGTAGTTTTTTGGCTATTTTCGGCACATCGTATTAAGCATCTTATAATATAAAGTTAATCTGCATTTGTGTTAAGTTTTACTCCAAATCGTCAGTCCCTAGAGCGTCAGGCCCTAGCTTTAAACGGCACTTGGGACTAAATTACTAGTTAGGGAATGATGTTTTTTATATAGTGATAATAACAAAACAACTACATTATGTGTATTAACTTATCTATAAATGTTAAGGTTAAAAGTTTTATACTTTATTAGAAGTCATATAGGAGTAATGTAGTATGAAAAAATTGAAAATTATAATTTCTCCTAAAATAAAGCATAAAGTGACTGGCCCTTTTAGACATAACATAATTAATTAATAAACAATAATTTACACTAATAAAGTATTCAAAAGCATCTTAAAAAAGTTACGGACAAAATGACGTCGAAAATATACAGATTTTTATGGAATGACCCAAATATAAAAAATCAAAGCCCGTCATTTTCAGCCTACACTGAAGTGATGGTACACGCATACAATTCTTTTTTAAATATCAAACTCACCTCCGCTACTAATTCCTCTACCTCTGTCACGTCATCATCATCATCAGTCATTTCTTTATCATATGTCACCTCATCATCATCATCATCTGTCGCTTCTTTACCGTCTGTGACCTCATCATCATCATCATCTGTCGCTTCTTTACCGTCTGTGACCTCATCATCATCATCTGTCACTTCTTTACCGTCTGTCACCTCATCATCATCTGTCACCTCTTCATCGTCTATCACACCATCATCATCATCATCATCATCCAAGGCAGCCAGCCTAGCTTCCAGCTGCTTATCGATCAGATCCAGCTGTATTATAGCTTTAGCCTCAGCAGCTGCAAGTTCTAGCTTATGGCGTTCGACATTTTTCTTAACCGAACTACTTTTTAAATTGCGAACTGACACATAACGTTCTTCACTTGTTTTTACCGATTCGCTTTTTAAATTTCGAACTGACACACAGCGTTCTTCGTTTGTTTTTACTAACTCGCAGTTTGAATTTCGAATCGTCACACAGAGTTCATTTGTTTTTACTTTTTTTGAATTTCGAATTGACACAGAGCGTTCTTCGTTTGTTTTTAGTAAGTCGCAGTTTGAATTTCGAATCGTCACACAGAGTTCTTCGTTTGTTTTTATTTTCTTTAAAATTCCAGCCGACACAGAGCGTTCATTTGTTTTAACTAACTCATTTCGAATCGTCACACATAGTTCTTCATTTGTTTTTATTTTCTTTAAATCTCGAACTGTGACAGACTTTTTTAGTTCGTTTTTTGGATTTTGCAACGAAATAAAGTTTGCACAGATACTGCATTGTTTCTCGTGGTCCACAGAAGAGTGTGGTTTGAAGTCCTTCATTGAAGTCTGATCGCTGTCAGAACTCAACAACTCTTGCCAAAGAAGCGGCTTCATTTTTTGCGATTGTGGCGTCTGCATGTCCATATTTATTATGGTTTATAGATTAAATAAACCTATTTGTCGTGTTTTATATTGTCAATTAGGAGTAAAAATAAGTTACTTAAAAGTTGTGTTCAGAAAACTATCATCTCACACTTTTTGCTAACATCAAAAATTGCACAAATACTTCAAGGGTCCTTTTTTCTAACTTCTATAAAAATGTAAACATAATAACCCTCCTGACGCAGTCGGGTAAATGTTAAACGTATTCACTGTTCAAGCGACAAAATTACGTTATAATGCGTAACGTTTTCAAGTTTATGTTTAAAACCACACAGTCTCTTTGTACACAGTAGCTTTGGTTAGAAGTATTTCACATTAAATTGCACTTTTTTTTCCAAAAATCTCATTTATTTATAACTAGTTATGACACCAAAGTTAACTTGATATGCCGTCGTATGAACACTTATGTTTATGAACACTATTTTTCACATAAACTACAAATACACAAGTCACAGAAGTATTATAACACTTTTACAGCGTTTGTCACGTTTCTTGTTTATATTTTGTTTATTTATACAATAAAAGAACACCCGCCAGCGAATGTTCGTAAAATTGACAGACTGTTTATTTTTTATTTTTAAACAGTTGTTATTAATATTATTTTGTGCGTACCCGCAACTAAAATTATTGGAGGCTATTTACAATCACTGACGATAGATGGCGTTAGTGGTATTGATTTGGCATGTTGAATGAAAGTGAAGAACTTTAAATTCTTAACTACGTTGGTTTTTTATGTTTTTTTAAAGGATTTTGTTTTTTGTAAAAAATAATTTAAAACGGTATTAATTTCCTTTTTCAAAATTGACAATTTTAACAAAATTGTGTAACAATATGTTGTTACATAATGTGGCTGAACCCCGTGTTTGGTTGGTAAAATAAATTCAATTAAATTAATATTATTATTTATAAAAATAATATAATACCAAACTTAATGTAATTTTTATAACTTTTAACTTGGAGTCAGCTTTAATTTTGTGAAAAAAAGAATGCGTTCTCGAGACGAAAATTTTAGATGTATGAATGTGCACTTCGAAAAATGAGCACTGCGGAACATGCGCACTTTTCTATAGAATAATAAGATGAAGCATATTTGTATATTATTAGTATGGAAAAGTGAGCATTTTGCGAAGTGCACATTCTGCGTCAGACCCCATCTAAGTGACACAGTACTGAGAAGAGTAGAGAAGAGTTCTCACCTCCTGTTGGGCTTGCAGATTCGCCAACTTTTCTTCAGCGGTCGGCTGCGGCTGCGGCGATGTGATGCTCTGGCCTGGAGTGTACTGAGGAGTCAGGGTCTCCACGAAGCCAGTCTGGAAGAGAAATGGTTGGTAATTGATGTGTTAGAGAAACAAATTATAAATTAACCACGTAAATATTGGTTTGCTACAGAAAGACTGGATGCGGGCGCAGGACCGGTCGCTGTGGAAATCCTTGGAGCCTTTGGAGGAGCAGTGGACGTCATTTGGCTGAAAAGACGACGACCATCGCGCGAGTATAGGATAGATTTCTCGGTTTTTGGAAGGGGGGGGGGGGGGGATATTCGTGCGATAAAGACTTTCTGTGAAAGACCGAAATATAGTAGTCGTACTAACTTACCGCTCACTTTGCAGTCAAGTCAAATACTGTAAAGACGTATCGTAAAGACTGATAGCCATGGGTTCTTGTCGGAAATAAAGTCTGAGTCCAAGGATATAGGAAAAACCAGCACATCTGAAGTCCTGCTGACGTTTGACGTCACAACACCCTTCCGTACCGCTTCCATACCTCACTGCACTGCTTGCGGTTGATTTCTAGTACTTACCTCAACGAAAGAAGCTCGCTTCGCAGCTAAGTCGGGCGACGCGTAACTGGTGAGCGACTGACAACTGCTGCCTAACAGACATTTCCTGAAAAACGCTACTGACGTAGGTCTAGGGACAACTGGAGGCTAAAGACAAAACCAGGGTCATATTTGATCACTAACCTCAACAAAAGAAGCTCGCTTCGCAGCCAAGTCCGGCGACGCAGCGCGTTCAGATTTCGACGACGCGTGGCGACTACTAGTTGAGAAGAGTTGCTAGAAGGAACGTTACTAACTAGTGACAGAACTAGGGTTTATGGGCCCACAAAGGAACAAAACCAGGTTAATATTTACACACTTACCTCAACAAAAGAAGCTCGCTTCGCAGCCAAGTCCGGCGACGCGGCGCGTTCAGTAGTCGGCGACGCGTAACTGGTGAGCGACTGGTGACTGCTAGCCAGGGAGACTTGTCACAAGGTACGCTAGAGACTAGGGACAGAACTAGGGTCTAGGGAGCCACCAAGGGACGATATCAGGCGCCTATTTACACACTAACCTCAACGAAAGAAGCTCGAGACTAGGGACAGAACTAGGAGCTAGGGGCATACAAGGGGACAAAACTAGGCGCGTATTTTAATACCTCTCGTTCCCACCACTGCAACTCTTGTGTAGCTAGGATCTACAGCTTGACCACCAATAATACGGGTTTTTAGCGGTAACTGGTCGGGACCAGTGAAGGTCAAGTTTGTCCCAGAGGAAAGTTAAACTGTCATTGGACCCGCAACCAATAACATAGGAGGAGTTCGAAGTTAAGGTGCGACTTCCCTCCAGTGTAAAGCGGATGACGCTGCCGGCTGTGGTTTGGTCCTATAGGAAAGGAAACCAGAAGCGTAACTAGTACGTACCTCAACAAACGAAGCCCGCTTCGCAGCCAAGTCCGGCGACACAGCGCGTTCAGTAGTCGGCGACGCGTAACTGGTGAGCGACTGGCGACTGCTAGCCAGGGACGTGCGTGAACTGAAAAGTTTATATTAATACTTAATAGCTAGTTTTGGTTGTGTTGCAGAGATCCAAAAAATGTAAATAATACATTGAAATTGTTGAAATAATCCATTGAGATCCGCACGCGTACCGAAATCCCAGGGAAAAGGCAGAATAGGTTTAAAGTTGTATTTGTTTTTGTAATAAGGAGTTTTTTTGTTTGGACCTCTGCAACATGGAAGCAATATACAAAGCTGCCAGACCTCTACGATCAAGCAACCTACGTATTATTAAAAATACAGGGTGAAATTACAATCTAACTGGTTTTTTTTTCAGTTATATTGGTTTAATTTAAACCCGGAACCAGTATGGTTAAAGGCCGTATTTTAGATTTAGTAGTTTATATTTATTTTATTAAAGTTAAGTTATTAAATACCCGCATTACCCGCTGTGATTCCTCGTAAAGATTATGGTCACTTGATGGCAAGTGATGATAAGCGAGCTTACCTGGAATCCTCAATCACATTGGAACTAGCTATTTTTACCTTCAACTACCGAATTTAAGGCTAAAGTAACACCCGATAGTATTATTAAGTTTTCGTTTCACCCTGTATTTTATTAAAATTCAATTTCTAGGGAAAGCAGGCAGAGATGCTTCCATATCCTCTTGCGGTGTCAACAGGCACAGAGGTTATTACAATTTGGAAATAATTTAGTCACAAGAAGGGTTCATGATCAGGCGAGTCCAAAAAATATTTTTTAACTTTGGACTTACCCGATTTATACACAAAAAAATAATACAAAATGCAGATTTCAATAAGCTAACGAAAACACCTGTATTGTAACACCCTGTATGTTTGAATTGCAAGCCAATGTATACCTTATTAAGTAGTCAATAAGGAACCATTTGGAATGCAATGGTAAACGTTTTCTCAGTCAAGAAGATCTAAAAAGTCAGTATTATGCCATACTAGCTTTCTGCCCGCGGCTTCGCCCGCGTGGAATTTTGTCTGTCACAGAAAAACTTTATCGCGCGCGTCCCTGTTTCAAAAACCGGGATAAAAACTATCCTATGTCCATTCCCGGGACTCAAACTATGTCCCTGCCAAATTTCATCGAAATCGGTTGCGAGGTTTAAGCGGGAAAGCGTAACAGACAGACAGACAGACAGACAGACAGAGTTACTTTCGCATTTATAATATTAGTTGGGATAAGAACTCAATAAGGAATCATGTGGAATTCAAAAGAATAACGATTTCTCAGTCAGTATGATATCGAAAAGAAGACGTAAATGTCATCTTAGAGGAATCCTATTTTTAAAACATTAGAGTTCATAATCGCAGCTTAATTCACACAATAAGAGTTCGTGTATTGTATGATTACACATTTTGTGCACATACGCTTTCAAAATAAAGTTCATGAATTGAAGTTCTAAATTATTTCAAAAATAAAGTTGATTCATAAGATTATGGAAACTTTACATA
Organism: Ostrinia nubilalis; assembly: GCF_963855985.1. Classification (NCBI taxonomy): domain Eukaryota; kingdom Metazoa; phylum Arthropoda; class Insecta; order Lepidoptera; family Crambidae; genus Ostrinia; species Ostrinia nubilalis. Next base: position 4,570,458 of record NC_087117.1, read on the forward strand.
CAGGTGTTTTCTATACACATACATTTTGTATGCAGAACCTGATTTTGCAGCTACTACCTAGATTTTTGTAGCTGAGCTAATATCCAAAGCTGGTTTAAAAATCATAATATTTAAGGAGCAGATGTGGACAAAGGTAGACAAAGAAAGGTGTGCAAAAAGGTAGCATAATATTGTGTAGGAGTATAATACAACGCAAACAAATGTAAAACTAAGACCATACATTGCTATAACATACGTGCTCGAAGATAATATACAATTTAACCCTCAAGCAGACTTGTAATAGTGATCACATAAGTTTGAACTGTATTGCCTTGTTTTTAAGTAAAAAATAAAGAATGAAAAATTCGAACTTGCTAATCTGATTAAGGGTTAAGATGCTGCTGTGAAATAAGGCAGTATACCTACGTGACAAAGTGGCAACAGAATAATAAAAAGAGTATCAATAACTCAATTCCCAATCGAATCGGAATAACAAAATATAGAAATAACAGCGGGTCTAGACAAAGTGCAAATTATAATCGCAAACCAGTCGAAAAGTGGTCGAAAAGCCCCTTTTTTGTATGGAGTTTTGACAGATTCGATTTTCGATTCGATCAAAAAGTGCGTTTTGTCTAGGGGGGCAGGCATAACATACTACACAAAATGCGCAGAATTTTTGTACTTGTACTAATTTAAAAAAAATCGTATTGAATAGATTTGTGTGTGTTGTTGTACCCAACAAACACATCGCATGCCAAATGCCAATGCAAAATCTTGGCTACAATTTTGGCTCGTAGGCCTTTGCCTCGAATTTTTCGGGCAGCGGCGGCAGTGCGGGATTTCGTTGCGTTGTTTTCGCGAGCCGGTATACACCCTGTATACTAAAAATCCTGCCGTTTACGCGCCGCCGCCGCCGCCGGCGACGCTCCGCTGCTGCCCATACAGGGTGGAAACGATAACGATCACTTATCGTTTCCACCCTGTATAGCGAGGGGGTCGGGGTGAATTTCAAGGCAGAAGCCGTATAGTAAGGTGTGTAGTTAAAAGTGCTTTAGACCTAACTAAGGCGGAGCGGAGAAGTGTTTAGAATAACCAATCAGATTTCATTATTTCCGTTTTTTCTTTACCGCTCCGCACCAATCAAATGTTTATATTGAATTTGACAGCGGTTGCAGCGCTGTCAAAATCAATATAAAAATTTGACAGCCCAACACTTCTTTTCTCCGCTCCGCTTGTGGAAATCGGGCCTTACAGTGTGCTCCAAGCTTTATTTCTAATTACTGTAGGCTGAGTGTGAGTTTACATCAAATGTCCTCACTAGTGAGCGCGTTAAAAAATGTATGAAAATTTTAGTTCTTTAAAGTTTCCGCTAGGGGCGCTGTACAATCTGTCATACATTTAATGACAATTTTTTGTGCGCTCACTAGTGATAGTGACGACGTTTGATGTAAACTCACACTAAGGCCCAGAACACACGGTGAAACGCAACTGCAACGAAACTTCAACTTCTAGTTACTTTTGAGTTGCATCTAAGTTTCTGCCATAGATTCCGTTGAGAGACCACACATGACGCGACCAGTTTGAAACGCGTTGCAATGTCAAAAGTAACTAGAAGTTGCAGTTTCGTTGCAGTTGCGTTTCACCGTGTGTTCTAGGCCTTAGCCCCCTGAAAACTGTACACGTATACACCGCTATACTATGTTACCTTGACATCGACAGAGTGCCAGCTTTCGTCTGCGCGGGCGACGCCTTGCGACGGACCCTTTTACATCAACATGGTGTTAGTAGTTTACGGTGTTGTTATGGGAATTATTAGGGCAGGGCAACTGGATAACGCGAGGCTGTGGTCTTTTCTTTTAGGACGATTTAACTTGTCTATTGGTTAGGCTTCTATTCCCGGGTGAGACAAAGGGGAATTTTTTTTATTTATGTTTGAATACTTCCTTGAATTAAACAGATTTTTGCAATTTGTTTGTTTTTATTTTAGGCAGGTGTTTGACCGCAATCACACCTGTGGCCTAATTTACGTATTTTGACAGTCAAGATCTCGCTGACGTTCACAAGTCGTCTCTTTGAAAAACAGTTGTAAATTCGTATTCACAAAGGTCATTTTGATAGAACGATTACTCGATAGGATCGCAACTCAGTGTTTTGTTGTCGTTGAAGTTTTGATACGTGAATAAGGCTACTGATGTTAAGTGAGATGTAGTCTAGGATGGTAAATACCTGCCCTGAAAGTGCCTATTCACTCCCATACCTTGGAGTAAATTGAAGTCAATGAAGCACTCAGAAAGTATTAAGTCTGACACCACGATAAAAACCTAATATTTTAAGAGATTATTCTATCACTCAGCGAGCCCCCCATAGGAAATGAACCAAGGAGTAGTGTTGCGAATTTTCACACAAACCAACTTCTTTACACACGTTATTTAGTTGCATTGCCTTTAATGTAACAACAATTTAACAATTTTATGTACAACCTAACTTAAATTGGTTAATACAAATTTTGTACTCATCTCACAAGTCAAATGCGTATTTTATTCGTCATAATCGATACAGCAGTTGCTTGTGAGACACACAACATATTTGAACATATTAAAGGACTAAGCACACTTATCAACCCGAAAACGGATCGTATATCAACTCGAGGCGATCAGTATTCTTTGTATGATGAAACTCCGTACTGCAACGCACCGTAACGTAAACGCCTCGCCTGGCGGTTGACAGCGCGACCTTTCCGAGTTGATAGGTGTGCTATGACCTTTTAGTTAACAAAAATAGATTTCGGATGCTGTTAACAATAAAGGAAAATAAAATTAACATTTTACATACATACATTATTTCAGAGCTCTCTTTTGCATTAGAACTCTGATATTAATAAATAATAGATTTGCGACCTTCTTTCTTTAACAACAGGGTCTCTAGTCGCACCACCGACACTTGGTATCTTAAAAAACATCAAGCTGGCAAAATATTTTGAACCAATATTATGAAACTAATAAAGTCCAAAATTGAAAATTCTACTTCACATGGCAGGATGATGATGTTTTGACCGTACCATACTTTTTTACTTGTTGAGATAAAATAATTTATAACCTTAGAAAAGAAAGAACGACTTATAATGCAATTTTTATCTCGAATTAACGATTAAGGTAGAATGAAATAATCCGTTAAAAAGTAACGCTTTAACGATTCACGGTGTAAATTAACGAATCAACGATCATACGGTAACGGTATTTTAACGTTCGTTACTCATGGTTATATCGTGTAAGTGTGATGGCGATTCGACCAGAAAACCTATTTCTTTATTTGAATTTCAAGGATCAGATTCTTAAAATATTGGCAAATAATAAAAACTATTGACTACCAAACATTTGACTACCACCACTGCAGTGATCCTCTCTGATTTACAAGAGGCAAATGGAGTATTTGGCCTATTGCACATTGGCCAGACGGGTTGGGGAGGCCTCATGTTCGTATATTTGTCTCTTAGTCGCCTCGTACGACATCTACGGGCATCCATTTTTTTTTTTTTCAATATTTAAAATCAAATCTGACCATTGAAATCCAGTTAATCTTTAAAGTATATTGTCGATTTTCCACAGAGTCGACTCGTCACAGGGAAAAGCATGTATGGATTTGTCACATTTCACATTTAACATAATAAATAATGTCTTGTGACAAATTGATGCGAGGTTTTGACGACTTTTATTTTTGACTACCTGTATTTTATGAAGCTTAAAGTGTGACGAATCAACTTTATGACAAATAGGGTGATGTCCCCTGTTTGCGTCCATGTCTATTCGCGACGGATCGCTCTTCAAAACTGTGGGAATACTTAACAAAGGTGCAAAAGCTCTACAAAGCGAGTGCGAGTCTACGTTGACAATACTCACGTGGTAGGTCTAGACCTCTGGGCCACAGTAATACTAGCGAGAAAGAAACACACTATCAGTTAGACACACGCTAAAATTATTAGTACACCACACTACCAATTGTCTGTATTTCAACTAGAGATGAAACGGATATCCGGTAACTATCCGGTAGGCCGGATATCCGGCCTAAATTTACTATCCGGCCGGATACCGGATAGTAACTCACTATCCGGCCGGATACCGGATATTAAAAAAGTAGGACAATTTCCTAATCATAAAATGAAATACATTAATCTTTGAGGTAAACATCAATAAAATGGCTTATAATAATCACGGCTTTTATTTAAAGTCCAAAAAGTTACAAAAAGCCATATTAAGGCCTTTAAAAAAACTAATTTCTTTTTCTGGGTTATTCACTCTAATGACGAATACACTATTTGTAAATATCTGTTAAGTCGAAATATTGCCAAATAGGCGATCTTTTTTTCACTGATGGTTTGATGTCATGATGCAGTTCAGTCAGATTATGCAGCAAGTAAACTTATTTAATTTTCGTTATTCAATCACACACTCACGATGGCAACCGAAATCGCCCGAATTGATCTGCCCCCTAGACAAGTGGCAAAATCTGTCATTCTATTCGGACTGATTCGATTTTCGAAAAGTGTGACTAGTCTAGTCTACTAATAGACCCACTGATAGCGTTCGAAGCACCTGTGCGGCGCTAAACTAGTCACGACATGCAACGAGACAATGGGCCAACTATCCGGCCGCCGGATATCCGGCTATCCGGCCTAGCAGCTGGCCGGATATCCGGTATCCGGTATCCGGCCAAACAACTATCCGTTTCATCTCTAATTTCAACATATTTTTTGCAGCAAAGTTATTATTTGAAAATTATAAATAACTAAAAATTCGAACTGCCTAAGGCGGGAATTGAACCTACTTCGCTCGCTCTTCCAACTGAGCTACTTAGACACTGGATGAGCCCGTCGAAATTTTTAAGTGTAGTACGCTGTTACGGCCAGCGTTTGTTTCATTATTATTATTATTACCGAATGAAGTTATAATAACTGATTTAATTTAATATTTTTTTAAACATAACGGGAAAGCTCTTAGCCTGTCTCTTATCTGACGGAAAGTTATGATCAGGCCAAACGAAGCGATATTCACCCAGAATCGTCAACCACAGAGGAACTGTTCATATTGCCTCAGAGTGATGTTAACTTTGTTGTTATGACGACAGACGCGGGTTATATGGTGGTAGGGTAGCTAATCCAGGTGTATTTAGAAATTTTCGCTTCCGAAATTGAGCCTAACTCGAGCCAGGGTCTTATCACTAGACTACAGATGCTTATTATGTTTTTTTTTTTCTGTATTCTATACTCAAATCTGAACCACCACACTTTAAGTTGGCTCGAACGTTTTTTCAACCTTAAAAAAACATCAACAATGTGAAATACAGACATATTGGTTCACAATAACAAATTAATAAGTTTGATGAGATCAGTACACCATCTATTTATCTATTAGAAAAATAAGAAAACCTTACTAATTTATCCAAAATAAAAGAACTACTGATGATCACCACATTCTTACCCAGTGACTTATCCCTGTCTTGAAAATTATAAATAACTTGAAAAAATCGAACTGCCTAAGGCGGGAATTGAACCCACTTATTATTTATAATTTTCAAATTAGTTTGAGATGCGACTCTTAACGCTAAAAATTAAATAACTATGTAAAAGAGCTGTTTCATCTTAACTGACAGTTAAATATTTGCAACAATATTTCTGTTAGATGTAGGGTAGGTATACTTAACATTGATGAAACAAACGCTGGCCGTAACAGCGTATTACACTTGAAAATTTCGACGGGTTCATCCAGTGTCTAAGTAGCTCAGTTGGAAGAGCAGTCGCCCGGCAAGCGGAAGGTCGTGGGTTCAATTCCCGCCTTAGGCAGTTCGATTTTTTCAAGTTATTTATAATTTTCAAATTAGTTTGAGATGCGACTCTTAACGCTAAAAATTAAATAATTATCCCTGTCTTGCTTAATTCATAAACAAAATTAAATTGTCTTGTCTATGGACAGTTCAATGTGATGATGAAAAATTATAAGCTCATTTTTTTTAAAGTACTGAACATAGGCAGAATTACCTTAAATCCAAGATAATAATCTTAAATAATGAAAAAATTACTGTCCATAGGCAAAAACAATCACTGCTGAATATGGGAATAGGGCATTCACATATCCTGTGTTACTTTTAGCTTATGTGATAGAAAACTACCAAAAAATTTATGCTCAAACTCAAAATCAATCAATCAAGTCTCATTCTGTAGGAATTCATCGTCTAGAAATTCCTAAATTTTTAATGTTACTCTTCACAGGTGTATGAACTATCTCTAATCGTACGAATCTTCTCATGAGTGGTAAAATAGTCTAACTAAATCTATAATTAATGAAAAATGAATTATTAGCTTACTTCTGATACAATTTAGCTTAAAAAACAAAATATAATAACTAAACTAGCTTTGCTTTGAAATTTAAACATTAATAGGTATAATACTTTTAGTATTAAAGACATCATTATATTTTACATTCCAGACGTTCACAATTATAGCCCTTAATTTATTTATTATCAGGGTCATAGCTAGTACACTTGGCACATGTATTATTTCGTATACATGGCCATAATAACCTTATTACTTGCGTTTTGTAGCGAATGTATATTGTGTACCCTGTTATAGTAGGCGTTGTACGGACCCGATCAGGACTCGGGCTCGGTGTCATCGATTGTGGACTTCTAATATGAAGATTATTTTTTATACAAACATTCTTCTTATAAAAATGTGAATGTTAATGTGATTAACTTATTCAATTATCATGCTGTGATCCCTTTATAACTAAATAAGTAAAATAGATACCCCCTTACTATTAAAACGTTACACACTAGCTGAACAGCAGTTAAACGTCACTTTAAATAAGTGTTCAATGTGCGTGTAACTTTTATCAGTAAGGGGGCAAAAGTATAGCCCAATTATACCTCACTACTATGAAAACTAGTAAACGTTTATCCACCCAATGCACACCACTTAAAATCTAAAATATAATATTTACTTTTATGTCCATTTTTGCTTGAATTTTGTTTTCTATTAGATCTTGTAACGTAAAATGTGGTTAAAAACTATTTATTCTAATTAGAATGTTCTCATTTGACTGTACTAATTTAAATTGGAAAAAATACTAAGTTCTTATACAAACATACCTGCTAAGCCTACGGTTAGAAGTCGTAGACTTTGATTCCTCGATGGACGTTGTCATGGAGGTCTCCATCGGATTGTCCTCCGCGTCCAACATCTGGATTTGTGTCTGACGTACGAACACTCCATAGTTTTCTTCACACTGTAAATAAATAAACAAAATAGGTCAGTGTAAAGAATTTTATCTTTTAAAATTTGTTTTTTTGTTAAACTAACTGTAAACTTTATGTAATTTATGGTAAAATCTTTATCACACACAAAAACATGGTACAAAAGGCGAACTTAATGCTATGTGGCATTTTCTACTAGCTAACCTGTATGTAAACCTCCAGTGGGATGCAACTCTCAAATCTCTCAAGAGAAAATACAAATAAAATGATGTTTATTATGCTAACATTTTTAAAGTTCTTTTTCAGAGTTCACCATCAGAACAAAAATGTAAGCTAGTTATGAGAAGAAACAACACAAAAAATTCAATTTTAAGCCACTTCTTCAAAGCTTGTACTTTACAAGTTTGTACTTAATATACTTGTGAGCTATGTAGTTTAAAATCCTCATATTTATGTTTATTAAATTTTAATAATCTTCTACCTCATAAGGTCTTATTTAATGTTCTGATGCTTTGCTTTAATGTTCTGATGAAACTTATAAAATAAGACACTGATTTTTTATTCTGTATCACCTTTTAGTCACAAATAAGCTTTTACATATGGCTAAAGTAAGACCTCTTTATCTTTAAACTCACACAGATGGAACCTCCCAGAAATGTGATGTAACACACAAATTCTGTGAAAACAGGACTCTAAAGGTCCCTATATTGTTGTTAAAGACTCTTTATAAATGGGGAATAGAAAGTTTTGATGCTACTACTCATTTTGGGTTTGGAGCTTCATGAAGATGAAAAAAGGATCAATACAGTTAAAAAACAACATTTTCTCTTTTTTCTTTGACTACTTACTCTGAAATACGCGTGTCCACGGACGGTCCCGTTGTTCTTCCCTTTCGGCTCGTCCAGGATCACCCCGATCCACTTTCCTGTAGCAAACGTAGGATACCCCACGTAAGCCACCGATCCCTTCACATCTTTGCCAATTACGATCACCCGCTGGCCCAGAGTCAGCTTCTCAGACATAATAACAGCTTATTCACATACAAACACTGCAATACAGAACGATTCCGTCATTAAAACACACCAAATTTGCATGCAAAATCGAATTGAAAAGTTTTATAACAATGCCGCACCTTAAACGAATAATATTCGAGCTGCCAACTAAGAAATGTGCGATTATACTTAGCAATTAAACATAGTTTAAAATGAAAGCGAAATTAATATTAATTTCTTTGAAAATTTAGCGAAAATCGGAAAATATTGACGTTGAGAAACTTGCAAGGAAACGTCAACTGTCAAAGGAAAGTACGGAAACGTCAAAATTACTCATTCTGTGCGTTTCGTTCCACGCATTTGTGGTTCCACATCAAAGGAACGGCAAGCATTTTGAAAACTATTGATGGTAACCAGTCATATCCGCTTTGCTTATGGCTTTGCAGGTGTACCAGGTGTACCTACTCCTTCTAAGTTCTTTTGATTAAATTCGTTAATTCTAGGGACTACCTAACTTGGCCTACACTTGGCTGGGCTGTACTGATTGAGTTTTTATTGGCTCTCTGTCTCAAAAGGGATAGATCCTGGGTTACACAGAAGTTGCAATACCTACTTGCAATCCTAGGACCTAGAGTTAAGAATAGTCCAATTTTTCTCTTAGTCCCACAGCCCTCTGCTTCTTCTATTGATTTGTTACTGTTTGTTTAATGGATCAAAAGATGATCAGCTGATGAAAAGCTTAACTTATCTTTATTCTAGGAAATGTTAGGTTAATATCTATTTGCATTATGAAGTTGTTGCATAGAGTTATGATGGAGATGAATAAAGCCATGAATTTTACCAGAGACATTCCTGATATCTAGGTGGCCGGCATCTGCAACGACTCCCATAATCGTTCAGACAGGTGGCCTAGGGCCTGCTGCATTGTTCATTTTTAATTTTAATGCATTAATTAATTATTAGTTAGTATGCAAAGAAAAACAGATGGCTGATGGTAGGTAGAGGAGCCCAATGCCCACGCCCTCATGACGTGTTGTAAGAACATAAAACTAAGTTAGTTACTTACCCCATTGAGTGCATGTGTATAGTGCAGCAGTAAATATGGGGCGGGGGCGAAGGGATGACAGGAACGTGACCTAAGCTATGACATGACGTCTGAACTCATGCCGTCATGCATGACGTCATAGGTACTGGCCCGGTTTCCGAAAACGAAAGACGCACGTCATGAAGTCATACAAGTTTGCCCGGCTTCCATACCAAGGTGCAAAAGAGAGGAGAAGGAGATGTGTTTTGAATTAACCAATCAGATTAATTTCCGAACCGAAGCTGAGAGGAGAGGAGACGTGGAAATAGAGATTTCTGATTGGTTTTTCAAAACGCATCTCTCCTCTCCTCTTTTTTACGCCTTGGTGGAAACCGGGACAACTTGTGAGAGCTAACGTCTTTCGTTTTCGGAAACGATTCGATGCCGGTGGGACTGGAATAACCATCCTCTCAGCCATGGTGGAAACCGGGCCTGAAATCTCACTCAAGCCACGCACACTCACACTCCTTTACCCCAGGAACCTATTTTAAGTACCTACTATGCTATGACTATTTTGTGACTCTAGTCTGGGGTAGGCCCTTCTTGGTTGCTTAGAGTCCAGGCAACCAAGAAAGATTACTTACAGACAAGCAAACAATCATTATAATTTGTACCTACCACTTTTTATAATTAAGTAAATACAGTATGTGGACTAATAAGATATCGATAACGCACGAGGAGCATAAATAGGTCATTACATTGCACAGTGTGTTATGGGACGGTATAAACGGACATTCTCATTGATTTGATGAAACGTATACAGCTCAGTTATACAAACATGATAGTAAAACTCCCGTTTGAAAATTCCACGTAGTTTTCGCGGTATAAAAATTCAAAGTTACCTATTTTTTTACTTCAAAATTATGCAAAAATATTCTCACTCGTTAACTAATAACATTTAATTCATAATTGTTATAATACTTCATAGAGCTCTTAAAACTACACGTAATAAGCGTATTAAGTGCTTCGTAAACGCATTCAGTTAATTAGGAAAAATGATTTTAGTGATTTTTGTTTTTATTTTTTTTCTCAATTATACCTTAATATATGCAAACATTTTTAATTGCAAGATATAGTCTGATATTTAATCTAATTGTATAAAACAAATCAGCCTTAAATTCCGTGATATATTTGAGGAAAATCAAATTGAAAATATGCGAAATATAGAATTGTAAATTTCCCATCACTTTTTAATAGCAATATTTCTTTTGGATGTTTAAATATCATCAGCTCGATTGTACCAAATTATTGTATTGACATTCGATTTACATAGGTTTCAAATCGATGAGATAATTATTAAAGGTAGGCTAAATTTGACTTCCTAGATTTGTTTACATACTTTTTTAGTTAGTTACTTACATACAACTTAAGTTAATATAAGAGTGTTAAAAAAGAAAAAAGACTCGACTTTAGAACCTCCTCCTTTTTTTGAAGTCGGTTAAAAACAATGTGAATGTGACTTTTTAGAACCTTCAACACTGTGCACATAACAGGCGGGATTTGAAACTTTTTAGACATGAATTATTCCTTCCAAAATTGTCGATCCTAGACGCGTAAAAATTTTGTTCAGACGTTTTATGTTTTTTCTCAAATATATCACGGAGTTTAAAGCTGATTTTATTAATACAATTAGATTAAATATCAGACTATATCTTGCAATTAAAAATGTTTGCATATATTAAGGTATAATTGAGAAAAAAAATAAAAACAAAAATCACTAAAATCATTTTTCCTAATTAACTGAATGCGTTCACGAAGCACTTAATACGCTTATTACGTGTAGTTTTAAGATCTCTATGAAGTATTATAACAATTCTGAATTAAAGGTTATTAGTTAACGAGTGAGAATATTTTTGCATAATTTTGAAGTAAATAAATAGGTAACTTTGAATTTTTATACCGCGAAAACTACGTGGAATTTTCAAACGGGAGTTTTACTATCATGTTTGTATAACTGAGCTGTATACGTTTCATCAAATCAATGAGAATGTCCGTTTATACCGTCCCATAACACACTGTGCATTGTATCATTGTAATAATCGCGCAGAGTAAGGAAGGTGTTGCTGGACTTTAGATCGCGCACACGCATTTATGCAAAAATGCTGCCCCAGTTGTCAACCGACTTCAAAAAAAGGAGGAGGTTCTCAATTCGACCCGTATGTTTTTTTTTTTTTTTTTTTCTATGTTTGTTACGCGATAACTCCGCCAATTATGAACCGATTTGAACAAATCTTTTTTCAGCGTATAGGTAATACCTCAAGGGTGGTCCCATTTAAATTTAATAATAAAAAAAACAACCCCCAAGGGTGGAAAATTTGGGATGAACTTTTTTATACGCAATATCTCCGCCGATTATGAACCAATTTGAACGATTATTTTTTTGTTGAATAGGTATTATCAAAAGGGTGGTTTCATGCGAATTTGAAGAAAATATTTCACCCCCAAGGGTGGAAAATTGGGGATGAACTTTTTTATAATATACATTAAGAATATGGTCTCAATGTACTGCCTACCTTCAGTGGTAACATCAAGGTAATAATTAGTTAACTAAAAAGCAAGAAATAAGTTAAATTTTATAAAAAAAAATAAAACCGACTCCAAAAAACCTACACTAAAAAGTAGAATAATAATTACTAATTACCTACTTATTTATTAGGACGAATTATTAATATTTATGTAGGTATACCATGATTGATACTTTTGGAGTCGGTGCAGGCAAACTTTACATGTTTCATAATCTTGGCACCGACTCCAGAAGTATCAATCATGGTATACCTACATAAATATTAATAATTCGTCCTAATAAATAAGTAGGTAATTAGTAATTATTATTCTACTTTTTAGTGTAGGTTTTTTGGAGTCGGTTTTATGCAAACTTGTTTAAGTTCTAACACCATTTAAAATCATAAGGAGATCGCCTCTGTGGTGATCGCACACCTTAGCAGTATTATGTACCTATGGTATGGTAACACAGGAATTTTGTTTTCAAAGGGGTCACTTAAAAATTTGGTATTGATGGTGAAAATGGGCATTAATTAATATTTTATTCTGTGACCTCGGTACTTAGGTGCTGCTGCATGCACCGAAAGAATTTTCCTTACCATTTTTTTCCAACGAAGCATCTAACTCGGCATTGTAGCTTGTAGGGTAGGAGGACCGCGCGCCCAGCTCGATGACAGCAAGATGATGGTTGGTTGACAGAAAGTGTTTTGTTTGACGCTTCGTTGGGGTGAGTTATTTACATAACCTACGCAAAGTTAATACCTACCTAAGCTAGATATTTTACTTTATGGACCTACGTTATCATAGCCTACGTCCAGCAGTGAACTACACCCTGTGTAGGTAGGTACAAGACAAGGATTGGTAGATAGTGTGTGAATGCTCCTGCCCTACTTTAATAATTTTATTTACTTACAGACCTATAGTATTGTCTGTTACTTGATTCTGCCTTCATTCTTCCTAGTCTTTTTTTTGGATTCTCGGGGTGTTGATTTAACTAGTGTTGACAGTTAGTGTGTCGGGAATCGGGTAGGGGTAGACTGTAGAGGGAAAAAAAATTCGGGAATCAATTCTTTACGTCGGGACTCGGGATCGGTATTGATATAGCGAAATTACTAGTTAGCTTTTTTTTTTTATGCTAGACAAGGCAGGTATTGCAATGCTCGGTTTACAGTTTACACCTACATTTGTCCCTAACTACTTAAACAGAATCTCTATGAGGCCCAAGAGTAGGAAAACTAAAATGTTTAACACTAATTCACGAGTAGATAGATAGTGTTATCTATCTAGTCAAACTGGACACATTATCGCATTAATAAGGAAAAGCATTTTATTAGCACTCAATATCGAGTGATACTGGGCGAGGTATCGTGACCTCCGCACAGTAGCCTCGCTAAAAGAAGACGTGACTCATGCCTGCTCCTTCCTCGAGTCACTCGAGTGATGTCGTGGTCATTGCGACAGACTTATGATTCACTCAAATATTTTATTGTGTTTAAATTCTACAAGAAACAAAAGCGACGTCGTTATCGACGAAATCGAGCGACGTTTCATCATAGCTCACTAATCACTTTACTTAGGTGTTATTTATATCTTTATGACGTTATTAGGCGTTTCGAGAACCAATTAGTGTGCTATTTAGAGGTTATTTGAAGGCTACAAACAAATTAAGGATAGGAAAAGCACAAACTAGTTTGGTTAGTAACAAGACAACAAGTGGCCCATGTTTTGTCATTAAAAGCCCAAAATGGTCTCAGAAACTAAAGTATAGCGTGACTAAGTGACTTTAATGAACGGAATTCTACATTTCGCAAGACCCACCTACTTTCACTCAGCAATGAGTATTGTCCCGTTAGCGGGCGACTACCTGCCCCTGCCCGCCCGCAATGAAAAAAAAAACAAGTTTTTACAAAAACATATTTAATATAGCATCAGCAGCATCAATCATTACAGCAATTTAAAAATACAATGTCGTAAAAAAAAGTGATTTGATTATTTAATTACTCTTTCGTTCGGCTTCAATTGCAACTAAGGACGAGATGGCGTCGATACTCAGACACTTTAATTATTATTATACATGGAGTGAAGGCACAGGGAGGAGGCCTAAGCGGCCCGTTGCGTTCTCTGTATACGTCAATGCTTTCTAAATACATATTCGAAGGGTTACGCGCACGCTCTCATATTTAAATACTATAATGATTTCATTTCATATTACGAGTAGACGGCTTAGAAGCCGTGCACCTTCAGCTGCTCCGGCTTAACAAGCCCGGATTTCGTTAGCCACTGGCAAATATTCTCGCGCTGGTCGCCTTGCAGTTGCAGAACCTCCCCGTACTCCGGATGCTCGACAACCGTACCGTTGCAAGCGAACTCCTTCTTGCATGCCCTCACAATCTTCTTCAGGTCATATTCCGACGACAGCCCTTGCACCGTAGTCAGCGTCTTACGCCCGTTCCGCTGCTGGATCCGGACGTGGACTAGACCATCTTGCACGTCGTCCTCCGAGCTTTTGATAGCATCGGCGAATGGGTCAAATGTGTTGAGATTCTGGATGGACATACGATTGAACGTCACTTCTCTTTGTTGCACAAAACGCTGCGATATAACGCACAAACACGGATACTGGCTGCACTGATAATGCGTGACAACGATGCACGCAAACGACCAATTTACGCAAACACCAAAATGTAATGGCGGATTTGGGCCGAAAAAGAATGTCACGCGGAGGCGGAAATTATCGATCACACCATAGACAAGAATCCTCTATAAAGCTGTTCACTCACGAGCGCAATTTTTACAAATAACCGATAATTAAATAACGTTATTTCGTTATATTATTATTAGCCCTTCAATTTGGCATACAATTTTGGAACATAATCGTCGTATTTTGCAACGTAAAAATTTCCGGCAACAGGCGTTCCTAGTTTATATTGTTGAGCAAATTTTGCAATGGAAAACTTTCCTCTCTTGTCTCCGGAGTTGTTTGGGAGTTTTGATATTTTTGAAAAATCACATTTCTCTGGCTGTTTATATAACAAGAATACATAGCGATGAAGTCCTGTACCTTTTGGTGGGCCAGATCCAATATAATCAGATAAAACTTCACTTTTGTTCATATCTCCTCCAAAAATATTCCCGACAAGCCAATGATGCCATTCTCTGAACTTAGGATTTTCACGACTTGGTGCATCAGGATCAACCATAGCTAAAGTGTAATATTCGGATTCCTTTGGTGTCCATTTCACAACAGGCTTATCCTTTACTTGCGTTGGAGTAAGTTCCTTACCCATGTCCACGCGAACTCCGCTAGGGTATTGAATATCCAATAACTCTGATGGAGCAGTTGTGAGTACATCCGGAACAATACATTGCTGCTTGAAAAGTGTTTGAACAGACATTGCTTTAACAATACTTTGCCCGAACAAAAATAGAATAAATTCAAGAAAAAGATAACTTGAACAAATACGTTTACGCAAAACAATATTCATGACAATAATTATTTAAGTCAAACGAAACTGTTGCCAAGCAACTGTTTTTTTTTTTAACTTTTATATCCTCATTTTTCCCGTTTTGTTAAAAATATTGGCAATGAAATCTTTTAACTGGATAAATAAAATGTTTTCACGTATTCCTTATTTTTGATTGAATTAATTTTAGTCTACTGGATAGTTATTTTTTTAAACATAATAACGATATTTTTCACAATAACGGTGTTACAATAGTGTGAACCTTTCCTAATGTAACTTTTGTTGTCTGTGGTTAACCGGAAGCAAAGTCAATTGAGCGTTTTATTAATGTGGTAGGGATAGGATTAAGGAGGGAAAAAGAAATTATTATTTTAACCTTTTGCACGCCAGCCCCTTTTTACGTCACTTCACGCCCGACGCCAAGCTTAGTAAAATTTCCTGTGATAGTGATTTTCTCTAGTGATGGGACATCCACAAGTATTGTTTAGGTATTTTTTTGGAATTTGGGGTGATTAACAGTAATAACTACGAACTGAACTGCAATAAAACACAATTTCATAACAGTTTCGAACAGATTTTATTTCTAATCTATAAAATACAATAAGAAAAAAATAAAAACCTTCTAAATTTTCATGTCATTACAAGGTAAAGTTCACAACACTATTTGGCAACTATAGTTGTCTACGGCGTCCCCAAATAAGTGTTTTTATAAAAAAATAGAGTTGGAAAAATACATAATTATTATATCGATGAATCTATCTATAATTAATATTATAATCTACTAGCTTTTGTCCGCGGCTTCGCCCGCGTGAAATAGTAACACCCGCAGATCGTCATTATAGCCTTTATGTTACTCTATAAAGTTTGGATGTCTGGATGTTTGTTACTCTTTCACGCAAAAACTACTAAACGGATTTTGATGATACTTTACAGTATTATCTACACTAATATTATAAAGAGGAAAACTTAGTTTGTTTGGTTGTAATGAATAGGCTCAAAAACTACTGGACCGTTTTTAAAAATTCTTTTACCATTCGAAAGCTACATTATCCACGAGTAAATAGGCTAAATTTTATTTTGGAAAAAAATAGGATTCCGTAAAGTATGTAGATAATGTAGTCAACGCGCGCGAAGCCGCGGGCGGAAAGCTAGTTGTTTATAACCCAGAATAACATATTATAGACTATAATTTATGACGATCTGTGGCAAACGAAATTTCACGGCGGGTGAAGCCGCGGGCAAAAGCTAGTTACTCTATAAACAATGAGACTAGTATCATCCATATCAGTCATATCCGTTCAGTACTTTTTGCGTGAAAGAGTAACAAACATACATCTATACATTCACACAAACTTTCGCCTTTATAATATTAGTAGGATACTAATATCTATACTCTATACTAATATTATAAAGCTGAAGAGTTTGTTTGTTTGTTTACTTGAACGCGCTAATCTCGGGAACTACTGGTAAACGTCATACAGAGACTTCTACTTTGTATTGGAAGGTAGTAGTGAAAAAAGAAAATATTGACTTACCGACATAATATTCACATCACTATCTGTTTATTAGCTTCGCTTATGACGTCATAAGCGGGCGACTATAGTTGCCCATGGCGTAGGGATGACCATGATTTAAAAAAATCTAGAAACGTCTAGAAGGGTATACCTCCTTATCGATAATACTCGTAGTATTAACGTTTATTGAGTTCAGGCAGTGGTTCAAGGCGGTCAGTTTTAATAAATTAGTTACGCACATCATTACAAGAAAATAGTTTCGTGGTTTTAACGTCTTGTGGTTCAAGATACCAAGTGTAATCGTTATGTTACAAGATAAAAATTCTGATATTATTGAAGCCAGTCAGGAGGAACGCCAAAGTTCCAATTTTGTATCCCAGAAAACGAAAACTAAAAACCAGCGAAGACAAAGCTTCACAAACAGATAGCAGCTATGTTCAATATATTAAAGTCAGTGAGGACGACATCCGTGCCGTTATGATAAATGTTGACGATGCACACTTTTTCAATTCACATCCTCGTGATCCGCGGAACGAAAGCTTTGCTGCTTTAATAGCGTTTGAAATGGAGAAGGTACCACCAGAGGATCGCTCCTTAGTTTACGTAAAAATAATTGACTTCATTCGTAAAGTTAGAGGAGAACGCAGTATAAATTAAAGTTACCCGTCGCCAGAATACTGAAAAAAGTGCTGAAATATTAAATTTTCGTCAAAATTATGTGAAAGTGACATTTAGTTGATTTCAAATATTAAATAATAATACTGAATTACTGTTTTTATTTGATTATTACAATATGATTATCTAAATGAGCACATTTCTTAGGTAAAAATATACGATATTACCCCATCACTAGCTGACATCTAAAGTGGTCATTGGCGCCGTAACAAGTGACAAAATCGTAAGAATTCAATACTAACTTTAAACTCATTTTTCACATTTACTGACTAAATTTATTACACAAATTTTAATTTATAATGTATTTTAACATTATTAAGAATGTTTATAACGCAATTAATAGTCTCTAGGGCGTCCTGTAAAAAACAAAAATATTGTTGAAAAAGCAGCAAAATTTAGACAACTTTAGTTGCCAATGGCGTCTTAGTTACGGGACCGTTTTGCAACTATAGTTGTCAATGGCGTTCAAAAGGTTAAATTTAAGCTGGCACCATAATTATTTTCCTGGATCCTAGTCCTAGAATAAATTACCTAACTTTGAAAGTCTACATAAATGGGTCCTACCCATTAAAAATAAAACGAGATTTTTAACGGGGTCAAAAAAGTTATGAAGTACTAGCTTTCCGCCCGCGGCTTCGCCCGCGTGGAATTTTGTCTGTCACAGAAAAACTTTATCGCGCGCGTCCCTGTTTCAAAAACCGGGATAAAAACTATCCTATGTTCTTTCCCGGGACTCAAACTATCTCTATGCCAAATTTCATCAAAATCGGTTGCGAGGTTTAAGCGGGAAAGCGTAACAGACAGACAGACAGACAGACAGACAGACAGACAGAGTTACTTTCGCATTTATAATATTAGTTGGGATGATTGTTAAAAAATCATTTTTACAGACTAAAATATTTATTTACATTTATTAGCATACAGTAAACTCGACGAAAATTCCAGTCAGTGTATTATTACTCGGCATTATAAAATATCAATCTATAATAAAGTACATATATTATGATCTATTTTAACAAAAGTTGTCAGAAAATGGCACAATAAGGCAAATAAATACTTTGTGTGACATCATAGTATTATTATTATGTAGTTAAATTAAGAGCAATATTGTAACCAAATTTTCCTAGTCTGTGCCATGAAATGGTAGTCTGATACTGATAAATAATGATTCATTCAGCGACAGTTAAAAGACAAAATATTGATACCTTAATCTATAAATAAATGAAAATTGTAAAATAATACAAGGCATACGGTTACTTCTAGTACATTAGGCAACATTTTGGTTACAAAACTTGTTTATTTTTTAAATAGTGGACTAAAAACTAAATAGAAAATTATTAGAACAAGTCAAAGAAACTTAAAAGTTCATTGGAAGTCTTAACAACCCTTATCCAGGTACATATAGCGACCTTCACCAAATTATCGGGGGGCCTGCCCACACTACATCTTCCATTATAACTAAATTACTGTGATATTATAATGTACAGAAGACAGCACACCAAGCTAAACATTTTGCTATGTAATACAGACAGTTAAAATGCTATTTAAAACAAAAAAAAAAAATTTTGATGCGCTGTCAAGATACAAATCTAAAACGAAGTAAAAACTTTACTCAAGATACATGTTTGCTCTTAGCCTTTGTTAAAAGAGCTTCAGCCGTCAACGGCTGCCTCAATTTCCTGCCAACATTGTCCGATTTCAACTGCAGAACAATATCTTGAGTGTTTTTCAGTCTCTTCTTCAAATTTTCTATTCTTTTCTGCCTCGATGTAATTTCTAAAGTAAATTCTTCTGTATCCTTAGTCATATCGTCGACTTCTATATTTGGGACAGTCTGTTTAGGCTTAAAACGGTAACTGGATATGGTTTCTAGTTGTAAATTCAAAATTTTGTTCTCCATCAAGGAAGTTTTCTGCTCGTAGTCGACGCACATTTTGCCGAATTTCTTGCGCGATTCTACCACTATATTCATGAGGTTTTCGCACTTCTCCTCCATTGTAAGGTCATCTGGAATGTTTTGAAATCATATAATTAAGAGAAACATGGATAGAACTTTAGTACTTTACAAAACAGTACACACCCATTTCTTGGAGAATTTCGATTTGTAATCGAGTAGCAAGTAAACGTCTGAGATTCTTAACACTAGCTATTGATAACAATAACGATAGCTAATCAAATAAATGTTTTATTTGAGTTTAAATTAGAACAAACTATAAAACAACTGTGTCAACAACACCAACCAACTGCCATTTTTTTGATTTTGAAATTTTGGAAGCTGTCAGTACCAGCAGCACTGACAGCTGTCAGTGTCAAAAAAAGGTATTTTACAATGTCGAAAATATAGTTGGCACCGGCTGTTTATAATAGGTCGTCGGACATCCGCAGACCAATGACCTTTTCTTATTGCAACCTGCGAAAAACGAGTTTCATTTTTAAATAATTTTGATAATTTTCTCGACACACACACTCAGCGAATATTTAGTTGGTTTGTTACAAGGATGTTATGGATATCCGTAACCGCAACCGAAATTATCGGATATCCGAAATAAAATAATATCCGTAACCGAAACCTATTCAAAAGTTTCGGCTAAAGGCAGTCTAAATCTTAATATTTTTTCGATATTTGTTACTTCGCTGGCATTCCCTGGCGCTAACTGATATCCCTGTTTTATCTTTATCATAGGTGTTGTCATAGTACATAGCATCTATTAGAATTTTTACCCTTATAAAATTCTAATATCCGTAACTGAAATTATCCGAAACTTTCGGATAATCCGAAATGATTTAATATCCGTAACCGTAACTGAAACTGGTATAACATTATAACAGCCGTAACTGTCCGTATCCATAACCGAAACTTCATATCCTCCCTGGTTTGTTATGTCACCTTATGTAATGTTTTCCCCTATTCCACATAATTATCCCTACTGAGATATCCCCACTGGTAGGGATTTTTTGACAATTCCAATAAATATTTAATTTCACTTTCCACTTTTCCATTGAATGATGATTTTGATTTTTTTATTCTAAAATAACAATGTTCCAAGTTCCAACCAATTACCATTTGGTCGTCCGACATCATTGAGTGTCATTGAGTAAAGCCAAGGAAAATGTTCATAGAAAAGTACCTTTTTACTCTTTGGTGTTGCCAGAAGAAACAAAACAATAACTTAGTAGTTTTTATTTATTTAATCGTACTACATTATTATTAAGGAGTAACAATATTAACACAATTTTTGATCATCCTCATGAACTCGGATACAGAAATCTGAAAAGATATTACATAATTAATGAAATTTTCATGAATTTGTGTAACGTTTTACACAAATTTTACACATGTTTTATACTCACAAAGCCATCGTAGTCTTTGTCAGCATCGTCAATCATCTCCTCTATTTCCTCATCAGTCAAATAAGTTCCAAGGATTTGAGTGACTTCTTTCACGTTTTCAAAACTTATGAGACCTATAAAAAAGAAAAACTCAAGTTAGGCTAGATAAACTAACCAGCTAGAGGCAAGCATTACGAAAATACAATCGACATCAAATAAGTCGCACCTCCCGCGACAAGCACTTTCAAACGTATGCATCCCCATTTCCTACCAATATTGGCACCATTAAAAAGCCTAGTTCTAAGCTTAATTTCATTAAAGGAAAGTTTTTTACCCCAAAAATGTGTCTTTAGAAGGATCTAGAGTCATTTCTTCAAAAAATAGGTAGTTACGCTTGAGCCAATTTTTATGGCTATAAAACTGTTAAGTTGGGATTAATCGCTATCCATCTGTTAAAGAGGACACGTGAGATCATTATTTGGTTTTATAACCATAAAAGTTGGTCTAACTAATTGATCCCAGAGGTGAGCCCAAAGTGAGGTCTTTTTTCAAGTCACATTTATGGTATAATATGTTAATCTTTTATTAAAAAATTAAATGTGTTTTTCTTTAAGGATATTTATTGGGCTTTCAAATAACACCAATATTGTTGGGGCACCATGATTGTGTCAGAAGTAAATCTTTAAAGTTCGCGTCGCGGAATGTGCGGTTTATTTGATGTTGAGTATATTTGATCAGAAAAAAAAAATATTCAGATGACCATAACAACCTAAAAATAAAAACAACTTGCGCTTTAAGTATTTTAAATTCGTACCACTGTCATCTATATCAAATAGGCGGAAGCTTTTCATTATGTCTCCATCGCTGTCTTGTGACATGATTTTTCTCATTATTGCCGTTTCAAAGTTCTCAAAACTAAGCTTCCCTGTGTCTCCTTTATCAACGCCTTGCACCATTTGTTGCAGCTCCTCTTTGGTTGGTTCATAGCCTGCAACAAAATGGGAAAAGTAAGGTAAGGGTAAGGTAATTAACAGTAGTTTTAAAATTGCCTGTATTTTACAACAATATAGGTAGGTACCGAGAGCTTTAATAGCAACACGAAAATCTTCAGCTTTTATTTTCCCTTCACCAGTGTAGTCCAGTAGATTGAAAGCTTCACGCAGATCATTTTCCTGAAAACAAAATAAAGGAATTTATAACTAAGTATTGAAAAAAGTATTGAGTATAAAGACTCAAATCTTCAAAGAATAACAGCGTAATAGCCGCAAAAATCTGGTGAAGAAAGAGTTTGTTATTAATATCTTCAATCTTCAAAACTTTTTCTGATAAATTATTTAAACATTACACGTTGTTACCAGTTGCTGACAAGGTACCTGCTCAGAAGTGAGCGTCAGTTTAGCCTGAAGCTGATTAAATGTTGGTGATTTTTGCAAATCTTCTATTTCCTTTTCGGAAAATTGAGCCGTCCCTGATAAATCCTCAAGATCTGTGAGATCCATTCTTTCTTTTATTATAACAATCTTACTTTTGGTACATGTAGTTAAATACAAACAACTGATCTATTTGGCTGCGTTGCTATGTTAACAAAAGGTAGGTGCTATCGAACAAACTGTTTAGGGTTACCATTTACCATTCTTGAATGTATTATTAATTTCATTCTAGGGTGTCATTAAACAAATTTTTGGACTCCCAAGATTAGAGTAAGAGTCACCTATATTAGAGTAAGAGCTAGTGAACGCCAGAACTACGTCATTTTATAAAAGCTTTTTTAGGGTAGCTCAAAAAAGCCACGATGACCCAAACTTCATAATTCACCAATATTATATCCTACATTGGGAGCATACGCTGACAAATTTTCAGTTCACTAGCTATAAGTACCTGTTCCAGGGTAAGAACTAGTCGAGCACAAATGGTTTTTTCCTTTTCTTCTGGTTCAACTTCTGCATCTGCTTCTCTTTCTGCCAAGTCTTCAGCGGGATTCATAACGTAAATTTAGTGTTCAGAGAACACTAAAAAAATATAAAGGAATAATATTAGTTTGAAAATAATTTAAATTGCTTGTAACTTTATTAACTTTTCTGCAGACAAAATTGCTTGACAAAAAAGATAATTCTGCAGACAGTGACAACACAACGTTTATGTCATATCTTGACTGGTCTTGTTTAGTGTTTGGATAGAATTTTAAAAACTAATTGGCCAATAAACAGAAATAATGAAAAAAAAATCATGATCACGTCATGAATAAAAACTTTTTTGGTAGTTTTGGTAGATTTCTAGTTGTATATGCTGACAGCACTTACGACGCCCGCCATATTTTGTTTTTACGATTTGAGGTTATTTTCGCGGACTGACGCCGCTGTTGTTTTTAATAAAATTATCCACAAAACCAAAAACCATGAAGCTAGTTAGGTTTCTCATGAAACTCAGCCACGAGACGGTCACAATTGAGTTGAAAAACGGCAGTGTTGTGCACGGAACGATCACCGGCGTCGATGTCGCTATGAACACCCATTTGAAGGCAGTCAAAGTTACTTTGAAAAACAAGGAAGAACTGCAGTTGGAGACTTTGAGCATACGCGGGAATAACATAAGGTATTTCCTGCTGCCGGACAGCTTGCCTTTGGAGACGTTATTGATAGATGACGCGCCGAAAGGTCGAGGCAAACGCGAAGGATTCCCGAGGGGTGGTGCAAGAGGCGGCCGAGGCAGAGGCCGTGGAGGCCGCGGCGGGCCCAGGGGCGGCCGGGGCGGCCGTGGTCGCGGTCGGCGATAAAGTGTTTAGCAAATAAGTCTCTATACCAGTCTAAGTTTGTGATTATAATATTAAGTCTAAGAGGTTATGTTGTTTCATTTTGCACCTTGAATGATTTGTGTATCTGGAATTGTGTAGGTTACAGAAAAAGCAATTTAGAGTCATACGAAGAAGTTATGAACTTCGTTACTGGGTTCGAACATTCCCTACATCTTGGGTTTAAAATTGGAGCTAGTTTTGAACTTGTCCAAAATTGTATGCAATTTTGAAGAGTAGAATTAGTCTATTATGCTAAAACTTTGTGTCGAGTAATAATACATTATAAGGATGAATTGCCTATGCATTGTAAGATTCGTTCAAGACTTGCTATAATTTTTAAGTAGTCTTTAGGCATGGCATTATCCCTTAAGTTATCCAAAACTATGAAGTAGCATTTTTATTGATATCCTAGTCTAAGATCGATTGCTATAGTATTTGTATTAAAATAAGTAAAATTGAAGTCTGTAAATAACATCTTTACAAATTAAAGTTTTTACAGTATTTCTACACTTGCTTTTTATTCTCTATTTTATTTTCTCGATAATACTTTTTAAACATTTATTTTTAACCTGGATCAAGTTTTTTATAAAACTAATACAATCTTGTTTGCAAAAGTATCTGAAGGTAATTTTGATGATAATGAATATTGATGACTACCTTCAACCCATTTAACTAGTTTGGGGGGTGTAGGCCAAATCCTTCATTTGCCTCTTATTAATTTCAGAATGGTTGTGCTCCTGCAGTTTTTTACTATTTTTTAGCTGACTAACATAATAGTCTTAATTCACGAGAAGATAATGAAAGAAGGGTTAATTAAACTTACTTGATATAAATTGTTTTCTAAAGTAGATGAAGTTTTATCTCTATGCTTGAAGCCTATGTGCAGCCATGTTCTTACTAATATTAGTTACCTACCTAACTTACCTATGTCATAGTAGGTACTACTTCTTGAGAAGGTATAATAATTAGCTTGTGCTATGTGGCAACAATAATAAACATACATAGACCATGACATAGACTACATGTAGGTTTGAGGTACTGGAGTTTGAAGTCACTTGTAAGGTATTCTCTTCCAGTAAACATCACTACTTTAGTAATACATACTTTTTACTCTATTCTAAGGTCCTTCTAATGCCTTAACTTTTTTGATGTAAAGATCTTGTCAAACTGACTGACTCTCAGCTCAGTCAAAAGTCATCAACATGATAGTGATAAATAATTTGTGAAAATTTTAAAAGTTGCAAAAAAATAGATCAAAATTGCAAAGTGTATACAAAAGACGGATGTAAGTAACGACAATGTTAGCTTTCTTTGTATTGGTGGCAGTTTGATTCAATAAACTTATTTTATGATGAGTAAATACAGTTTCTAAGTTGATCGCACCACAGGTCAGTTGAAAATAAGTTCCTGATTCAAATCTCTTAGCAATGTTTCCTTTCATGGACAGTTGCGGTAACATATTGATCAGTAAATAAGTATCAAATTTAGTAAAGGATAAACCCGCGTAATTTATCTAAAATGCTGGGACAATACCGCTCATTCTCAAGTGCTGACTATCCACCGGAAGCCGTAGTGTAGGCAGGGCTCCTATTCGGTGCACCGACAATCTGGTAAATGTTACTGGAAGCCCCTGCTTGCGGGCAGCGCAAGGCCTGCAGGGTAAATCTTTGATTGGGAGGCCTTTGTCCAACAGTGGACCATCCCAATCCTATTATCAGTGGCGTAACTATACTACCCGAGGCCAGTGACGAATTCTGTGCACGGGGCGTCGGAGCCCTTGGCGTATCTCGGGACTATCGCCCGGGATCATCGTGAGTGGGGCGGGGGAGCGATTAGGGTCCGGGGGCCCGTGGCATTTTACCAGCCCTAAGCTGCCACCCTATAGTTACGCCACTGCCTATTATCAGCTGACAGCTCTTCAGTTACAGAGAGTAAGTTCCTAATTAGGCCTAACAAATTGTCGTTCCAACTACCACCAGTAGGATGTCTCAACCACCACCACTGGTTGCGGTGTGGGTCACTGATCCCTTGTGCCTTGTTTTACATAGAATGTCAAAGTCAAAACATTTCAACGGGCAAGCGGACGACAAGATGGCGGTGGACGCGTATTCACCGCCAGACGAGCGTCAGCGATCTGACCACATCGTGGACGTGGTGTGTCGTATCATGGACGATGACGGACCGCGGCCTATGGTGAACTGCAGGCCTGCTCAGGTATGGGGAACTAAACTATGTAAGTAGCAGCTTATGTGGTTGTATGTAATAGATGCGAGCAGTGGCGGACTAAGTAAGTACCTACGTCAGAGGCTTGCTACAAAGCTAAATGAGGCCCCCCAGCGTTCAGCAAAGATAATTAATCTTGATGAAATTATGTAGGTACTAACTACTAAGCACATTTTTAGTCTTGTTTAGGATTTGATCAGGAGAACGTAGAGGCATTTGGGGCCCCACAAAGACCGGGGGCCAGGGGCGGGCCGCTCTTTCCGCCCCCCTGTTAGTCCGCCACTGGGTGCGAGTTTGCAGTTTTGCTTTGTTTAGTCACATCATCATGAGCTTTAGGGAAAGAAGTCAATCGGCAGCCAAAGAATGTGCTTAATGAACAAAAATCATCAAAGTTCTTTTTTAAAGCCAGTGTTGGGAATTCGAATTCCTTAATGTTTTAATAGAATAGAGCAACGTCTTTACTTACTCCACCATTTTCCGCAATGGTCAGTATGGTGACCATACTATGGTCACACATTAAGGCCCGGTTTCCACCAAGGCGGAGTAGAGCGGAGAAATGTTTTGAACAACCAATCAGATTTCCTGTTTCCTGAATAATTAAAGATTGGTTAATACTTAAACCACTTCTCCGGGGGGTAGGAAGTTCACCTGGCGAGTTAGTATTTACAATCGTGACTGAAATTAGTGACCGAGTTTCTTGCGCTGCTTCTTCTGGTCCATATTGTCTCGGAGCAGTAGAAGGGTTGGGACGTGTAAAAGTGCTCTTGACTCAGAAAATTAATGAGTTACGAGTTTTTTTTAATCCACAACAAGGAAGCTCTTGGCCTGTATCTCATCTGATGGTAAGTGATGATCAGACCGATGGTGGAAGCGAGCTTCACCCGGAATCCTCAACCACGGAGGAACTGGCTATCTTACCTCTAACTGCCGGAACACTAAAATGATGTTAACATTGTTGTTATGGCGACAGACTTAGGTAAGAGTTATTTTATCGTTCCAGAAAAGCCGCAACGCCGCGGATCAGTTCCACGCCGACCACCAGGAGGCTTACGAGGCCCGCGGCCGCCAGAGCCGCGACCGCATGCAGTCGGTGCGCCTCCACAACACGGGATACCCGAAGATGCACGATGAACTGGACCGGAGGCGGTCTACTGCTAAGGTGACTTTTACCACAGAATAAGTACAACCTGTGCAAACGTTTATTGCGCCACTTGTGACGTCATTGGTGACCGTATGCAGTCGGTGCGCCTCCACAACACGGGATACCCGAAGATGCACGACGAGCTGGACCGGAGGCGGTCTACTGCTAAGGTGCGTTTTAGTTTATTGTAGCAGTGAAATAGTAAGGCCATCTGTCCATGAAAGACAGACAGCAGAAAAGAAAACAGACGTTTTGTAGCGTGATTGACGATGGACAGTCAAAGTCAAAGTCAAAATTTCTTTATTTGTTTAGACTAATAAATAGTTCTTACAAATCGTCATTTTGCTCTTAAGGAGCCTCTACATGTCTCATAATCTTTTTACCCTACCAGCGCTTCGAGACCAACATTTGGCAAGTGCTGAGAAGAAGCGCCGCAACAAACTCAGTCACCACTGTCTGCCGGTTAATATAAATAAATAGAAATAGTAGTAGTAGGTACATTCGATTCAGGAGCAGTTCACTGAATTTACCATGCATTCTTGTATGGTGTATCATAAGAATGGGTATACAATGGACATAACAAATACCTATACCAAATACACCTATTGTCGTCTGTACGTTGCATGCTTCCCTCAATGACTGATTGTGGACAGTGTGCCTAACTTTGCTTTGCACTCCGGCTTCCTAATAAGGTAGGAGCTGTTTATGACGTCACTTGGTGACCGCATGCAATCGGTGCGCCTTCACAACACGGGATACCCGAAGATGGATGACGAGCTGGACAGGAGGCGGTCTACTGCTAAGGTGACTTTTACCACAGAATAAGTACAACCTGTGCAAACGTTTATTGCGCCACTTGTGACGTCATTGGTGACCGTATGCAGTCGGTGAGCCTCCACGACACTGGCTACTCGAAGATGCACGACGAGCTGGACCGGAGGCGGTCTACTGCTAAGGTGCGTTTTAGTCTACTGTAGCAGTGAAATAGTAAGGCCATCTGTCCATAGAAAGACAGACAGCAGAAAAGAAAACAGACGTTTAGTAGCGTGATTGACGATGGACATAACAAATATCTATACCAAATACGCCTATCGTCATCTGCACGTCAACTGTACGTTGCATGCTTCCCTCAATGACTGATTGTGGACAGTGTGCCTAACTTTGCTTTGCACTCCGGCTTCCCAATAAGGTAGGAGTTGTTTATGACGTCATTGGTGACCGCGTGCAGTCGGTGCGTCTCCACAACACGGGATACCCGAAGATGCACGACGAGCTGGACAGGAGGCGGTCTACTGCTAAGGTGCGTTTTAGTTTATTGTAGCAGTGAAATAGTAAGGCCATCTATCCATGAAGTGTGCCTAACTTTGCTTTGCACTCCGGCTTCCCAATAAGGCAGGAGCTGTTTATGACGTCACTTGGTGACCGCATGCAGTCGGTGCGCCTCCACAACACGGGATACCCGAAAATGGATGACGAGCTGGACCGGAGGCGGTCTACTGCTAAGGTGACTTTTACCACAGAATAAGTACAACCTGTGCAAACGTTTATTGCGCCACTTGTGACGTCATTGGTGACCGCATGCAGTCGGTGCGCCTCCACAACACTGGATACCCGAAGATGCACGACGAGTTGGACAGAAGGCGGTCTACTGCTAAGGTGGCTTTCCGATCGTTCGTTCGTTTCAGCCAAATGACGTCCACTACTGGACAAAGGCCTCCCCCAAGGTTTTCTACAACGACCGGTCCTCTGCCGTCCGCATCCAAGCATCTCCCGCGAACTTCACTAGATTGCCTTTTACGACAAATTAAGTATTATGGTCAAGCGTTTAACTGAAGCACATTATTTTTGAAGTCTCGTTGACGTTTGACATCCCAAAAACAACGTCCCGTGCCGCTTCCATACCTCAGGCATACTGACTGAGATGCACTAGACCTTAATACCTATTGTTTTACTCCATTGTAAAAAAATAGTAGGTAAACTTAACTCGGAAGTCATCATGATCAGGTAATTTAGTCTCCAATAAAGGAACACGCGACCCTCTCTATAAATCTACCAGAGGCAAAAGAAGCATTTGGCCTACACTCCCCACGCTGGCCAAACGATTGACGAGGCAGTCTGGCTTCCTAAGGGTAGGTTCCTGAGTGACGAAGCGAACTTGTGACGTCACTTGGCGACCGCATGCAGTCAGCGCGCCTCCACGATGACATCATCGGCTAATCGAATAAATGCATATTGATAGAACACTTCATTTGAATCTATTAATTTAGAAATTAAATAAATGTTTTTTTTACAACAGGTAACAATGACGCACGCGCAACGCACCGCAGTCCAGCAAGCGGCCTACAACCGGTGTAACGCTTGCATCAAAAACAAAAAGAGGGCAGAACCCAAGAAAAAGGCATTCACCCCCAGAGACTATAAGAAACGATCCAGACATCGGCAGGGGGGCGCTCGGATCACCAAACCAAAATCTAGGCAGAGAACCAGGCGATCCCCTTGCCGGATTTATAGATTATCCAAAATAAGAACCAACAGAGGTTGTCAATGCTCAACCTTTCTCCTTGCCAAAGACAAAAAGAGCGGGACAAATGACATCCCTTTGAATCTGGAACCGCCCGTGATGACAGAAGATACTTTTGCATGTCGTGATTTGAAGGTGAATTATTCTGAAACTTACAAAGATAAATCCAAAACTAGTAATTACACCAAAGATGGGTCTTCGAAACGTGATAACCCGGACACTGATCCTTCTGTGAGTAGCTATAACAGTTACGCGTCGCTTGAAGATGAACCAATGGTTTCAAATTAGTTTTTGGTGAATGCGTCTATAAAATTAAATTGCGTTTAAACTGTTAGAATTGATATTTTTATTTCTTTAACTCTTACATAATGCCGGACGGGTTGACTGGGAGAGAGAGTAAGTCCGCCTATTGTATTAAACGGCCTAAATTGAAAGGTTAAGTAGCTTACGTTAAAAAGGTCTAACAAAAAAGTTAAGTTTTCGGCCTTTACGCTAACGAAGTCACGCACGCCGCATAGCCTGAAGGAAAGTAACAAGGGGTTCCCCCTCAGATCATACCAACACACGAAACACAATAATGCTGAACTTGCTTGAGCTTGCTATCATGATGACGTCATGGTTATGGGTACTCAGTAAATATTCTTGATTTCGTTAAGATAAAAGTCCACGCAAAACTGGCCTTAACCAAAGTTAAACTTTGTCTCGGTGGTTTACATAAGTTTTGTTTCCCGGTTAGGCACTTATGGATGAGACAACAGCAAGCTTAAAACTGTGGTATCCTAGTTAGTTGTATGTTAAAATCCAACGCAACAACCTATAATAGGTATGTAGAGACAACAGCTATGTTTCACGGACGCCGGTCATCAATTTCCTATTTATAACTACTTAAATATTTGATATTTCAGGAAATAAACTGGAAACCCCAGGCTTCGTTTTTAATGTTATCACTTGACTGAAATAAACTTATTCTAATAGTGAGTAAAGCTACTTCAAGGAAACCAATGCCAATGATATTTCAATAACTACACCTACGTCATTAATTTTAATAGGGCTCAAACCGCCAAAACGTTACACAACCAAATTAATGTCCAGCGAAACGAGTCGTATGCATCTTCAATATAATGTATATTGATGATCGCAACCTTTAAAACCGGTTGGGTAATATTATTAAGTTCGAAAAAACAAATGTTAAGGCTTACATCAAGTTTAGTGCGCGCCAGTGCCATACTTTTGCAAGACGTGGTCGAAGACTGCGGCTGTATAGTTATGATGCCATTACGCAAAAAATAGTTTAATAAAAAAAAGTGACGTTTAATTTCGCGGGAATAATTAGGTATTTTTATAGGGCATTTAATTAATTTTTTTCAAAATGCAAAAAGTGGCTGTGATTTTGTTTTTGTTTTCGTTTATAAATAATGCCCTGCTGCAAGGAACCGGGTCCGGTACGAATGGTAACCGTAAGTATTTTTTCCCAATTATTATTTTATTATAATAAGATAGGGTTTTATAATTAGAAAAATTAAAAATATTTACTAAAAAAATTAAGCAAAAAACGTTTTTATTCAAAAACCTTCATGAAATCTACGTATTTTTATATTTACCTCTACATAATTAGCTATTTTTAGTTTTTATACCATTTCGGCACTAATGCATTGATAATGATCAAGATAGGTACAAAATTGATACTAACTATAGAACATTTCCGCGCTTTTTATGCAACACGGACGTCATGTTTTTTGCACATTTCATTTTGTAGAATCAAGGTGGAAAAAACGAACGCACTATTCTTTATTTGAGGCCTTATGAAAAAAAATAAGAGTTTTATTTATCCATATTCCATACTATAATATTTTATGAAATGTTAATTGCGAAAGTTATTAATTTGTCTAGTTTTTACAATTTTTAGACTGAACCGATTTCGATGAAGTTCTTACTAGGTACTAGAAGGTTTGAGACCCCGGGAAAACCTAAGGTTGTTTAATTAATCCCGAAATCCAGGATTAGATCCCGAATTCTGATAGGATGTGCGATAGAATTTCTATGACAGACCGAAAATTCACGCGCGTGATCTCGCGGGAAAAAGCTACTTTTACCTATTTTTTTGACAAGCGGCATTAATTATTTCGTAAAATTCTAAGAAATCTGGAAAATCATTTCTGAATGTTGGTTTACCGCAATTTCAGAATAAACTTCCTCAACAAAGTGTTGATTCTTGAGTCACCGTTCTGTTGCAACTTTCCTGCTAAAGTACTTCACCTTGTATGGAAATTCCCATACGTAGGTTATAGACTGACTGAAATACTATGATTCTTTGTTCAGAATGTTGTTGAATTTTATCTTTAACGAGGAAGCTCTTGGTACGGTGCTCTTGGTCTGCATCTCACCGTGTTTGATGGACAGTGATGATCAGGCCGACTAGGTACCTACTTCTCCCGAAATTCTCAACCATAGAGGAACTGGCTATCTTACCTCCAACTGTCGGAACACAAAAATGCTGTTATCATGGTGTCATTTTGTTTTAAAGCTTTAAAGTCACTGGAAGGGGTCGCTACATTAATTTACCCTTGAGTTCCGGGCTCGATTCCCTGGTTCGACTCTGTTCTGGTTAGTTTAGTTAGTTTGAAAACGGTAGTAACTACCTAAGTAACCTTTTCCTGATATCGATTTCAAATTAAATAATTTGAATTTAATTTGAAATCTAATCTTTATGCATCATCAGTACCGTGGGAGTATTCAGAAAAAATCTAAAAAAATAAGACAAACGCGTATCGGACTACGCTCATTTTAGGGTTCCATCAAAGTATTTAGATGACAAACATCTTCCTCGTTTTTCGTACAAGGCTAGTAAAAACACTTTATTATTTTTTTCAACTTTGTAGTGGTCATGCTATTTAGCAACCAAAAGTACCTAATGACTAAACTGCGCTCTGACAGACTTCTTGGCGTTATGTTATGGATCATAACATAGTGAAACAACGGAACCCTAAACGTACATAATCCGGTCGCCCGACCTTGGGCACGACCGCGCAACCTCAGTCAGGGTTGCCAACTCTGGCCAAGCTTATTATGTTATCTGCTAAAGTATACTCCGCTCCAACAGACATTGGTATGATAGACTTAGACAGGTAATTACTTATTTAGTTAGCGATGTGCATTATTCTAACCGTAAGGCTGCTTTTCCACCAAAGCTACTGAGCTCTATTGAGAGGGATGGCTTGTCAGGCATCAATAGAATCTCTTATCTAAGTAGTCAGCTAATGCACTAAGCAGTCTAGTGGAGTCTGGATAGCAGACTGAGGTTTTTGTAAGATTTTAAGCAATGATGTTTGCGAAGGATGTTATTTGTGTGTGAAGAATGTGTGCTTAAGGGGTTAAGTAATTTTGGAATATCCTTCTTGGATGGAGGATGCCCTGTCATAATATGTAGCTGCTAAATATCTGCGTCTCTTTTAGCGCACTCTGTTCAGTGGTTTGAGCTGTCAGTATCGTTTGCCTTATAAATTAACAGTTTCACAATTTTGTCACTGACTATACTTTACCGCACACAATACAAAATGAATGAATAAAATTGTCTCCAGACCAATGACTCAGCGATCATTTGAAAGTAAAAAAGCTCTCAATTCAACGAAGCCTTTGTTTGTAGTTTGTACTACCTTATGAACTTGATAGATTGATGGATTTTGTAGTTGTACGTGTCTGTCGCACAATATTTATTACATCTATGACTAGAAGTTGCTTTATTATTGCAAACATACAGCCTACAAACATGGATCCAGTGTATAATTAGTCTAAATATTCTGGCCAGGGTGGTTTGTGTCGGCCAAATCCTCCACTTACTTTTGGTGATTGGAGAGGGTCATACTCCTACTACAGTGGAGACTAAATGACCTGGCGATGAAGAACTAAATAGACTCTTGGGAACCAAATACAAGTAGGTATTATTTACCAACATTTTTGAGACAAAATTAATTACTTCTTGCACCACCTAACTTTGACCGTAACTCTAGCGATAACCGGTGTTTTTTGTATGCAGTTTGACAGATTTTCAACGTTTGTTAAAGTTAAAGTAAGATGGTGCAACCCAGCCTTAGAAAATGTCTAAGAAGCTACCGTGTTTAGTTTGACGTGCCGTCGTCTGTAAAAAAGTGGCAACCCTAGCTATTTTTGAGGAGTACTAGTTTTGTTTGCCATTTTAAACACCACAAAAACTCAAACAGGTTTTAGATGTAATAGATCAGTAAAAACATGCCCAATTTACAATAATTGCAATCTATGACGGAAAACTATGGGATTTTAAAGTGATTTTGATCACAATAGTTCAGAAACAACTGTACGATCACTACAAAACTTGATCATTAAAATTTATAGTGACGTTTCTATGAGTAGTGGTTTTGTAATGAGATTTTAATTAGGTAACTTACTCATACAATGTTGTTAATGTGGTTGTTACGGTTCCAAAATAGAATTATTCAATGAAACCCAAAAAATAAAACATGATAATATTTTTAATAATGTAATAATATTGTTAAAATTACTACATAATATTATGATCAAGTACTATAACAACCCTAATATTAGAGTAAAGGCTGTGGTAAAGGTACCTAATTAAAAAAACCGAGTTAAATCACAGAAAAATATTTTATAAAAAAAACTTATCGAACCAGTCCCTACTAAAAGACCCAATTTTTCCCGCTAAAAATAAATGTCACTCTCGTCTTTTTTTTTCATGCAAATGCAATATTAGGCCTTGTAAAATGCTGGTTTTTATTCTAAAATTACCTACATTATGTACCTACTAAATGGATTTTTAAACCTAATATAGGTCTCTACATCTTTTGAGAAAATGCGCTACAGATTGAAATGCATTACGAATTACAATTTTACGGAATAGGTAATAAAAATAATCAGTAAGTAGCTGGCAATGTGTCGTCAAGTTACCAAGTAACTTAACCAAGGAAAATAGTAAATCAAATTTAATTAAGCTACGTTCCATTAATTTTTATATAGAGCTGTTGTGGAGTTGTTAAACGCACCATCATCTTACTTGCGAAGTATTTTTTATCCGCAACGAGGAAGCTCTTGGCCTGCATCTCACCTGATGGTAAGTGATGATCAGGCCGAAGATGGAAGCGAGCTTCACCCAGAATCCTCAACCACAGAGGAACTTGCTTTAGCCAGTTATTGTTGTTATGGCTAGAGATGGGTTATACTAGGTAAATTTGATACTAGGTGCACCTATTCCAAGTATTTATTAATACTTGATCCAAATACCTATTCCACCTAGTACGTAGTAATTTACCATACTTGACGCGACTAGTGCGGACTAATCCACGTATTATGACTTTAAAATACAATTTTCTTTGAAAAGATACAACCGTAGTATTAATAATGCAATTTGAAATTGAATAATAATGTTTTTGCTGGCTGTTGATTTATTGATATCCTCCCTTCATACTTCAACAGGCTATTCCTATCTCACACCTGCCTGCGCTCAAATTTGTTTGTCAGACAGAGACGGAGTGAATCTCTACGTTCGCACATAAGCTTAGCGAGAAATACGCGGTGCGCGTAATACACGACTACGGATTATGCAATAATAACCTCTATTACTTTGATGGTAGGGTCGGAAATCGTGTAATTTAAAAAATACTAGGTGGACGACTACGGATTATGCAATAATAACCTCTATTACTTTGATGGTAGGGTCGGAAATCGTGTAATTTAAAAAATACTAGGTGGATCAAGTATTTTAAAAATTGGAATAGGTGCCACTTAGTACTGTAAAATACCTAGTGTGTGGATCTGTTCTAGTAAATACGTCTCATCTCTAGTTATGGCGACAGACTTAGCTAAGATGGTGGCAGTTAGATAGTTTTTGGTGAATGCGTCTATGAAAATTAAATTGCGTTTAAACTGTTATTGATATTTTTATTTCACTCTTCCAACTCTTACATAATGCTGAGAGAGAGAGAGAGAGAGAGAGATATATATTAAGTCCGCCTATTGTATTAAACTGACCTAAATTGAACGGTTAGGCGGACTTCGAGCAAGCCCTACCTTTAAAACCAAACAGAAAAATCTGCCCTACTGGGAATCTAACCCCGGACCTCTGGGCCTGAAGCAGGTGGTCTTACTACTGGACCACAGAGGCGGTTGGCGTATCACCTAAGTAAAATAATTAAATTTTAATTTTTAGGTAATTTACTCGAATTTTTATCCCGTTATTATCAATTAACTTAATTAATAAATTAATTAATTTAATTATTACTTCATTAACTAAACAATCGTTTGAACCGAAACTTTGACTGATACGAGTCGAACTGGTTTTGCTTATCACTTATGTTGTTTTGTAATCAAATACATTTTTTCCTGTGGATGTCGTAAAAGGCAAATTGGAATAAAATACTTATGCAAACATTGTTTTTTTTAAGTAATTTGTCAATTAAAATAATCCTTCGTGGTAAGCTAAAATATCGCGGGAAGTGCCTGGATTCGGCAGCACAGTCGTTGTGGAAATGCTTGGGGGTATTGTCCAGCAGTGAACGTCATTTGGGTGCCACGAACGAACGAAGCTAAAATATTATGCTTGTGTGGGTTCACCATAAATTGTCCAGCTGCGCAGGGATCGAGCCCGCGTTAATCGAATCTGAAACGACATCCGATGGCAAAAAAAATAATATTGCAACAAAATTAAATTTTACAATTACTTAGTTGGGGAAATTCTCTCTTTCCCCCTTATTAATAAAAAGTTACACCTAGGATGAACCCTCGATTGAAATGACATTTCCATACTAAAATGACAATTTAAGCCAGAGTTCAAAAGTAGGGTTATACCCATGAAGCTACAGATAAAAATGGAGGCCACACTCCGAATACCTACTTGAAGCACAAATTAAGTATCACTATCTCGCTCTCTGTGGGCAGACTCGCTCTTTCTAAATAAACAAAAAATATAAAATTGCTCAAATTCAATGAAACCAATGTAAAATCTTTATTTCTTGACATAGGTATCATTAAAAATGATAAGTGTAATTACTGGTAAAACGTTTTAGGAAGAAATTACTGTAAAAAATGTGAAAAATGTTTACAATGATCCAATGTCGGAAATCACGAAATAAACACTTACGCGTGGAATCTTATGTCACTTCTAGGACACCACGTACTACCGCAACCACGCACTACAAAATTTTGCACCAATTCTTGTGATAAAACAATGATTATTTCCTGTAAACAATCTCAAACGAAATTAACTGCTTAATAAACAAAATAGTAAACAACCGCCATGATGGGCCGGATTGGGCCGATGTTGCCACATGGTACCAAATACCCAGGAATTGGGATTGTAATTCCCTGATTCGCCAACACATTAAGCCTAAATGGCCGACAATTTTGTGATTTTTTATTTAACTAGGAAATCTTAGTTTCAAATATTAATTATTTATTTGTTTAACTTCTGATTTGGTTAGTGAATTGGCTATTTCGAAGAATTTACAAGGAGATTTAAATCAGAAGATAGCAATACTACAGTTCACACTAAAAAGAGAGGTAGGGCCGCAGAGAGCGAGATAGATATAAGTAGGTATTTGACTCAAGTTTTTGTTCCAACTCTGCCCTCCATTTTTATCTTTAGCTTCATGGTTATACCGTTGGGCTATATTTGCTCAGTTTAATAGTATAAAGTAGGTACACTACTTTAGTTTTCATGGTATTTATTAATTAATTATCCTTTAATTACGCACTGGGATTTTATGCATAAGATCTATTTATGCAATTTGACTGAACAATATGCTATGTCTGAGGTTTTCCGCCAAGTAACCTTGGTTAAATTGTCTCTAAGGTAACGTTAAGTTATAAATACATACATCACAATATACATTGTATTCATATACTTATTTGATCAAATATTTATTTGGTGGAACAAATAGATGATCCAATCAGGTCATTTACTTTCCACTGCAAGAGAACGACCCTCTCTAATTTACCAGAGCCAAATGAAGTTTGGCTTACTTACACTCCCCACGCTGGCCAGACGGGTTGGGGAGGCCTTATTCGCATATAATTTATCCATTAATGGCCTTTTATGGATCCACGGGAACTCCTCCTATATTCTTCTGATTAAATTCGTTGCGGGTTCCAAGACAGCTATCCTCGGGACTACTTACTCAACCTTCACTGGTTGGATTTCATGGGAGGCCAAGCCGTAGATCCTGGCTACACAGGAGTTGCAGTGGTGGGAAAATGTGGTGGAACCCACGCGGGAAAAGTAGTGATTACTAGAGAGAGAGAGATGCTAACTATATCTATTGTGCAAAAAGTAACAACGTATTCATAAATTTTCATCATTTTAACCGTAGGACGTTCACTGCTGAACATAGGCCTCCGGATTTCCATAATGATCGGTTGGTGGCGGCCTGCATCCAGCGCCCTCCCGCTACCTTTATGAAGTTGTCCACCACCACCTTGTGGGTGGACGTCCTACGCTGTGTTTTCCGGTACGCGGCCTCCACTCCAGAACCTTGCTGCCCCATCGGCTGTCAGTTCTGCGTAGTTAATATTATTATGTGCCCTGCCCATTGCCACTTCAGCTTGCTAACTCGGTGATCCGTAGGGCTATGTCAGCGACTTTGATAATTAATTTTATTAACTGTAAAGTATTTTAGTTTCACATCAGGCTGATTTGAGCCTGTCCAACTTTATTAACGTTAGTGTAAAAATATGTTCAATAAAATAACATAACTAGGTATTATTCTGTTTAAAATATTATAACTTCACGGAAAATTAATAAGTATGTATGTTTATTGCCTCGTTCTGGTTGTCCTCAATATATCAATATTGGTTCTTATGATTTACCAGGTTTTCCTCGTAGTAGCTACCTAAGAAATCTATTATTGTTCTGCAATTATCATACCTCATAAGTATATTATTATCATCATCCTCAAATTAGTAACTAAGTAGCTGTACCCGTGATGCATGAAAATAGTTTGAATATTTTTCGTTTTTGAAACATTTTTATTTATTGATTCGCCCCTATTGGCTGTAGGGTGATGTTAAATAGTCTCAAGCCTTCCTCGATAAATGGGCTATCCAACACAAAATATTTTTTTCAAATCGAACCAGTACTTAGTTAGTTCCTATGATTAGCGCGTACCTATAGTTAAATAAAAGTAACAAACAAATTCTTCAGCTTTAATTTTGGCATATTTTTCCTCGATTTTGAGGTGGTTTGTGTTTTCTTGCATTCGGCACCTCGTACCTACCTACGTAATGGATTTTCCAAATGGGTGCTACTAACCACTCAAAAGTAAAAGGACTTGCGTCATACATACGGTCCGAGGATTCCCAATGACGTCACTCATCTTTTTTTTTCATTACGACACCGTGGGTTACAAAAAACAGGTCCATTTGTGTGCATTTGTTGAACAAACAAAAGTTTTTGAAAATAAAATAAAAACTGTCAACCATAGCATGTCACTTTCCCGCCAAAAAGACGCAGCCATGTCAAAAAGGCGGGAAAATCGCGGAGCCGAGCGCTGCCGATGAATTCCGAAACAAACCGAGGTCGACCGGTAGGTCGTCTCGGTGTCTCGGTCGGATCTTGAATAAAGTTTTTGGGTAATAATTTTGCGCAATGACATTCATAAAATAATAATGAGAATCGGGCCCCACTTCTTTATTTGATTGTTGTAAACTACTTTTTGCCCTCGGCGTCGCCCGTGTGAATTTCCGTCAGTTATGGCCATATATTTTGAAGATCGCATGAAAATTCGTTCACTACCTAAATAAATATTTTTTCTTTCTGTCTTTCCTTCAATATTTTTCGAGTCAAATGAGTTGCAGCTCCTCTGTTCTTTGATTTTGACTTTAATTTTAGGTGCATTTTATGCTGATTAAAGTTGGTTTAAATATGTTTGAAAAGGAAAAAGATTTTAGGTCAAGACCGCCATACGTGGGCGCACTATTTGTTGATGCCAAACAAACAATAGAGAAACAAATTAGTGCTATTAAAAACAAAATGAGTCATATTTATTATAACTTTTGAAAGGAATGGTGACCTTTAGAGTTCATGGATACAAAATTAACGTAAAATGTACGAATGTTTCGCTCGCTGATTTCTGGAAAAATGCATCAGTATGAGCCTTGTTAATTAATTAAGGCATAATTAGTGATGTTTAATTATAATTTTATTAACTGCATCCTGCTGCGAATAACTTTACTTTCATCATCATTATCATCACTGGTCATTTTAAGCCCAGTTTCTGGAATGAGATTTGTAACTTAAGCGGGCTTTTCTATCTACTCAGGGGTGAAAATGATTAATAAATTCATAGTTGATTATAAGATGAGCACACCCAAGCCTAAAATCTCAATTCAGAAAGAAACCAGTCAAACCAGGTCTTAGTTTTCATGGCAGGAGCATGGCCCTCTCTTTACCAGAGGCAAAAGCATTTGGCCTACACAGACACTCCCCACCTCAGATCATAGAAGGGAATGATCTGTTTTCATTTATATACAGTGTGAGTCACGTTAAAGTGTACATATGAAAATAGATGAAACTAGATCTATTTTTATCGACAAAAAAGAGGTCAAAAAATTTTTGAGATTTTTTTTAATTTTTTATAGAATTTTTTTTCTTCCAATTACTTATTGTAAAGAAAACGTAATAACTTTTAAACTAAGCGGTAGATCCTGATAAAATAAAAACAGTAATAATGCTAAATAACAGGCGATACTAAAAAAATACATAAAATACACAAAAAAGGACAACAAATAATAAAAAATGATACTTTTTGAAAAAAATCTGCTTTAAAATTCGTGTTTTTTTGGTTATTTAATAAATTTCTCCAAAAAATGCCCCTATAACCGGTTGTTTTTATTACTTTGTACTATTCTCTATCGTATTACCTTTGTAAAACCAAAAATCGCATGTCTCTATCCCTATCACAACGTTTGCAATGATCGTTTGAACTAAGCCTCTCCGGGCGCGCCATTCAAAGTTTCGTTATCAACGAAACTGAAAATGGCTCTAGATTTGTAATTTTGATAAAGACAAGTTAGATTTCATATAAAAACAAAAGATTTCGAAGTAAAATAAGCATTTTAGTTAAAATTAAAATTGTCTCTACCTGTAGCGGAGAATAATGTTGTGGCAGGCCTTTGTTCAAACGTTCATAGCAAATGTTGTGATAGGGATAGAGACATGCGATTTTTGGTTTTACAAAGATAATACGATAGAGAATAATAAAAAGTAATAAAAACCACCTGTTATAGGGGCATTTTTTGGAGAAATTTATAAAATAACCAAAAAAACACGAATTTTAAAGCAGATTTTTTTCAAAAAGTATCATTTTTTATTATTTTTTGGCATTTTTTGTGTATTTTATGTATTTTTTTAGTATCGCCTGTTATTTAGCATTATTATTGTTTTTATTTTATCAGGATATACCGCTTAGTTTAAAAGTTATTACGTTTTCTTTACAATAAGTAATTGGAAAAAAAAAAATTCTATAAAAAATTAAAAAAAAATCTCAAAAATTTTTTGACCTCTTTTTTGTCGATAAAAATAGGTCTAGTTTCATCTATTTTCATATGTACACTTTAACGTGACTCACACTGTATTTACCCCTTATTTGATCATTTATTTACCCCTTAGTCGCCTATTACGACGACATCCACGAGAAGAGTCTACTAAGCCAGAACCATACGGCTTCAATCCAACATTATAATATAAAAATGGTTTAACACTGTCTTTTTGTTCCAGTACGGCTGTGCGTGGTGGAAGGCCGAGGGTCGTACAAGAGGACGTTGAAAAACTGTCCCGTACTGGACAAGGAGTCGTCTGGCGTCGAGTGCGTGCTGGGGACTGACCGGTGAGACCTTTGACACTAGTTTGACAAACTGGGGTTCATGAACCTCTAAGGGTTCGCCAGTTACATTAAAAAGGACAGATTTGCGTCACTTTTTTAACTACAACAAGGAAGCTCTTGGCATGCATCTCTTTAACTGATGAAAGACTCTTGAACTTTAATGGAAAGAGATGATCTAGCCGAAGGTGTAAGCAAGCTTCACCCGAAATTATATGTAATTATTCCACGTTATTAAAATTTCTTAGCATTTAGAGTCCCTTCTAGCCGGCAAGCGAAAGGTCTGAAAGCCAATTTAGTCCCGAGAAGTAGGTATCTGTCATTGGACCCGCAACGAAATTAATTCTCTCAGTCTGTTGTTGTGTTGTCTTCTTTTCAAATTTAAAGCTAATATAAATAAAGATGGCCACCACGTTTTCTTTGAAACTATGTAGGTAATAATTGCGGTGAACCGCAGCCTCTAGCCTCAGTGTCGCCTGCGGTTGCAGTCTGCAGCCCATCTTGGACGTATACCTTTAATTGGAATATCTGGTGTGTTCCAGCCTGGACTGTCTTCGTCGCATCAACAAAGGCACCGTCGACTTCGGCGCCTTCAGCCCTGAGGACCTCATCGCGGCGCAGTGGGCAGGCGTCGACGTGCTGGTCACTAACGAGCTGCGGTATCGATCCAGTAAGACAATCTTCATCATTTCAGCCATAGGCAGTGGCGTAACTATAGGATGGCAGGGCTGGCAAAATGCCACGGACCCCCGGCCTGAGGGGGCTCCGGCCCAAGAGGCTGATCGTCCGTTCCCTCCTCACGTTGCTTTAGGGCGCGATGGCCCCGGGGCACCCCTGAAAATAACCCTAGATACGCCAAGGGCCATAGGGCCCAGAATTTGCCACGGGCCAAAGGACATCCACTGCTGAATAAAGGCTTCCCCAATGATTTCTAAAGACCGGTCCTGTACTGCCCTCATTCAGGTACTTCCCGCGACCTTTACCAGATCGTCGGTCCATCTAGTGGGGGGGCTACCCACACGTCTTGCGGCCCGTGGTCGCCACTCGAGAACTTTTCTGCCCCAGCGGTCATCAGCTCTACGAACAATGTGCCTCGCCCACTGCCACTTGATTTTAACAATTCTGCGGGCTATGTCGGTCACTTTGGTTTTCCTGCAGATCTCCGCATACAGCTATTCTTCGGATACAGGATACAGGCATATATCTGCGGCAGAATCTGATATCTTTGTGATTTTTCGTGCATTAGACCTTTTTTTGTGCTATACCTCATCACGATGTCTTCTCCTTCTCACAGAGCCCTTCGAACGTTCGGTGGTGGCTGTGGTCAACCGCCGGATTCTGTCTGACGAGCCCATGCCTGTCCGAGCCCTCCTGAAGAACAGGACCCTATGCCACCCTGGATCTGGTGTGGACGATCTGAGGCCGCTTAGTTTCACTCTTTCTGCGGTAAGTGGTCATAAACTAGGACTACTAGGAGCCACCGTAAACGGGTAGCCTGAAACCTGGTTTCCAACAAAGCGAAGAGGAGTGGAGACGAAAGGAGGTGATGAAAGTAGCTTTCGGTTGTGTGAGGCACGTGGAAAAAGCACCGGAAAACGGCGCGTGAGAGAGCCGGTGGAAACTAGCCCTGAATGAAATCGTCATCATTATCAGGGGGCTTAGTGTGAGTTTACATCAAATGTCGTCACTAGTAAGTGCGTAAAAAAATGACATTAAAGGTATGACGGATTGTACAGCGCCCCTAGCGGAGACGTTTATCAAGAAAAAAATTTCTAACGCGCTCACTAGTGAGGACGTTTGATATAAACTCACACTCGGCCCACTGAGCGCGTGAGAGAGAAGTGTATATCCAAAACCTCTGTGTAATCCAAAGCCTTTGATAAAAAAATTAGAATGGGCGTACTTCTGTAATAGAGACTGAACCACTTGATGATTATGATGATGCAGGTCTACTAGCATATTTTGTGTCAGCGAAATATCGAGGAATGATTTCTGCAGTGGAGACTGAACCACTTGCTGATGATGCAGGTCTATTAGCAAATTTTGTGTCAGCGAAATATCGATTAATGATGATGAGGGAAGGGAACGATTGGTTGGAAAGGTCTACTCCATCAGTAGACCGCTGCCAATCGGCCAATCTGGAAATCATTGGGGGAAGCCTATGTTCAGCAGTGGACGTCCTGTGGCTGAGATATGATGAAGAGACATTACATTACCGATTCCTCATCAAATATTTGTTATTTCTTCCAGTATTTGGAGTTCCAAGTGCTTTCCCGGGACTGCCTTGACGACCTGTCGCTAGCTGAGAACCGGGTCAAGGCCTTGGCCGACTTCTTCGGAAGCTCCTGCAAGGCTGGGGCCTGGGTGGTGGACAAGAACAGAGACGCACAGCTTAGTGAGTATCATACTTACCTACTACTCTTATGACTCAACAACCCTAAGGCACGGTTTCCACCAAGCGGAGACCGTGGCGGAGAAGTGTCGAGCGGACGAATTTTTCTAGAGAATTTGACAGCGGCGGTGGCGTGGCGTGGAGAGGAGAAGTGGAAATAATGAAAGCTCACGAAGATCTGACTGCGTACTTGCGTACAACATAATATTAAAAATGTTTGACGTTAAAAGTTGCATCTCTAAAAAGTCTATTTGCCACAGGTGGAAACCGAACATACAACCCTTTTGCTTACTGTGGCGACTGCTCTGACCTCTGAGTTCTGAACTAGTTTGATAACTCAGAGGTCAGAGTGAAAATACCCCGATGATGATGATCATAAGCCAGGTCTTCAGTGTGTGTTTTGCTATACACAATCAACAACGGCTCAAAAACTGAACTCCGACAAACGTTACTTCGACATTACGTTACTCCGACACTACTGAATATCGACATGACTTTACTTCGACACTACACTACTTAGACAAAGGCGAATATCCTGTGTCGGAGTAGTGCAGTGTCGAAGTAAAGTCATGTCGATATTCAGAAATGTCGGAGTAACGTAATGTCGAAGGAACGTTTGTCGGAGTTCAGTTTTTGAGCCCAATCAACGGCTCAAAAACTGAACTCCGACAAACGTTACTTCGACATTACGTAACTCCGACACTACTGAATATCGACATGACTTTACTTCGACACTACACTACTTAGACAAAGGCGAATATCCTGTGTCGGAGTAGTGCAGTGTCGAAGTAAAGTCATGTCGATATTCAGAAATGTCGGAGTAACGTAAT
The DNA here is from genome assembly GCF_963855985.1 of Ostrinia nubilalis. Lineage (NCBI taxonomy): Eukaryota > Metazoa > Arthropoda > Insecta > Lepidoptera > Crambidae > Ostrinia > Ostrinia nubilalis. Next base: position 4,615,002 of record NC_087117.1, read on the forward strand.
GTCGAATGTTGACATGTTTATTGATTGTGTAGAGCAAAACACGCGCTGGAGACCCGGCTTTAGCAGTCTCACACCTTCCATACCATTCCAGAACGCAAGTACTCCTCGCTATGCGCCGCATGCGGCTCCTCCTCGTGCAGTGCCAACGACCCTTACTGGGGCAGCTCGGGCGCGCTCGCCTGCCTTGCGGAGGTGGGGGACGTGGCGTGGGGCGAGCTGGTCGACGTCCAGGCTTACTTCGGGGTAAGGCTATGTAAAAAAGTCCATTTAATTCCATTTCCTTGCATTTCCTTGCATTCCATTCCATTTCATTTCATTTCATTATTTTTCATTCCACTTCATTCCACTTCATTCCACTTCATTCCACTTCATTCCACTTCATTCCACTTCATTCCACTTCATTCCACTTCATTCCACTTCATTCCACTTCATTACACACATATGCGAAAACATGTAAATGGTGTATAGTTTCTTAAGCAGTGGTTAATCTATTATTGTTTCACTGTATGTTTTCCAAACAAAATAAAATAAAATATAAAATATTCCACTTCATTCCACTTCATTCCATTAATCAAAATCAAAAATATTTATTCAGTTTAGACCACAAGTGGCACTTATGTATTATTTCATTGTATTAAATTCCATTTCATTCCATTCCATTCAATTTCATTCCATTTCGATGAATAGCGATGCTTCATCGATCGAACGCAGCCGTCCCAATAAAAGAAATCACCCTTTATCAATTCAATTTTCCTCCCCAGCTATCGGAGCCGCGCGGCAAGTCGCTGCGCCCTCCAGCGGAGAAATACGCGTACCTCTGCCGCGACGGCTCGCACCAGCCGCTGGAGACGCCGGAGCCTTGCGTGTGGCTGCAGCGGCCGTGGCCCGTCATCGTGGCCAAGAGGTAACACTACAACTACCCTGTAGTCTTCTAGACTGGAGCCGGTCTCCTAGATGAGCGACGGAACGCGTCATGAAGCGAGACGACGCGAAGTGACGCTATGCGATCTTCTCTACAGTCTAGATAGAACGAGAGAGGAGCGAACAGCGCCATATTTGGAATCGGTAAGATTTGCTAGGTGAGCGAAGGAACGCGACGTAGAGCGACGCAACACAAAGCGACACGACGCGACGCTGCGCTATGCGACATAATGCGACCGATACCTTACGTGACTGACATAGGTACCTACTATGTCCTACGCGACTACGTAGGTCACTATTATTTACAGCTACCTACATGATATTTTCGCGTCGGGTCGCGTTGCTTCGCGACTGTCTAATATCGGAGGCAAATGGAGTATTTGGTCTGCTGTCTCTCTCTCTATCTCTCCCTCTGCGCTGATTAAAAGTGTTGGGAAGGCGGCAAGCTCTCCTCCTCCATTGGAAGAATTGAATTGAATGATCCTCAACCACAGAGGCAAGTCGCTGCGCCCTCCAGCGGAGAAATACGCGTACCTCTGCCGCGACGGCTCGCACCAGCCGCTGGAGACGCCGGAGCCTTGCGTGTGGCTGCAGCGGCCGTGGCCCGTCATCGTGGCCAAGAGGTAACACTACAACTACCCTGTAGTCTTCTAGACTGGAGCCGGTCTCCTAGATGAGCGACGGAACGCGTCATGAAGCGAGACGACGCGATGTTCTCTACAGTCTAGATAGAACGAGAGAGGAGCGAACAGCGCCATATTTGGAATCTTACCCGGGTTGCTAGGTGAGCGAAGGAACGCGACGTAGAGCGACGCAACACAAAGCGACACGACGCGACGCTGGGCTATGCGACATAATGCGACCGATACCTTACGTGACTGACATACTATGTCCTACGCGACTACGTAGGTCACTATTATTTACAGCTACCTACATGATATTTTCGCGTCGGGTCGCGTTGCTTCGCGACTGTCTAATATCGGAGGCAAATGGAGTATTTGGTCTGCTGTCTCTCTCTCTCTCTCTCCCTCTGCGCTGATTAAAAGTGTTGGGAAGGCGGCAAGCTCTCCTCCTCCATTGGAAGAATTGAATTGAATGATCCTCAACCACAGAGGCAAGTCGCTGCGTCCTCCAGCGGAGAAATACGCGTACCTCTGCCGCGACGGCTCGCACCAGCCGCTGGAGACGCCGGAGCCTTGCGTGTGGCTGCAGCGGCCGTGGCCCGTCATCGTGGCCAAGAGGTAACCTTACACAACCCCCCAGTCTCTTAGAACAAGACAGGAAACGAGATAGGAGGGAAAGACGCCATTTTTATTCATCATCAGGTCATTTACTACTGTCAAAGGGTAACTTTTAACCACAGGGAAACATTTTACCTCCTGATGGAAGGCGATAACAGACCATAAAACTATTGGTCACTTTTTACTAACCACAGCCTTTGATGCCCTGTAGAGCTAGACAAATACGGCTTGCGAGCCTCCAGGGGTTTGCCAATTACTACAGAGTCATCATCGTCAGGTCACTTAGCCTCCACTGCAGCAGCACGAACCTCTCGAATATCAAAGGCAAATGGACTATTTGGCCTGCTGTCTCTCTCTCACTTTCTCTCTCTCTATCTCTCTCTCTCTCTCGCACTCTCTCTCTAAGCTGACTAGAAGAGTTGAGAAGGTAAGCTCTCCTCCTCCTCCAACCACAAAGGCCCTCATCTCACCAAGTCGCTGCGCCCTCCAGCGGAAAAATACGCGTACCTCTGCCGCGACGGCTCTCACCAGCCGCTGGAAACGCCGGAGCCTTGCGTGTGGCTGCAGCGGCCGTGGCCCGTCATCGTGGCCAAGAGGTAACCTTACACAACCCTCCAGTCAGTAGCGGCGTAAGGGGGGGGCGGTGGGGGCGGTCCGCCCCGGGTGCCAAGCATCAGGGGGTGACAACAGTCGCGCAGATTAGTACTCACTGGCGCATCTGCATGATACGGACGGTCATGATTTGTCATGATAGGTATCATAAATAGCTCATTCGTACTATCATCTTCCATCTTCGAATCGGTTACCCCAAAATCCTGGGGGACACCAGACCATGGATTTATGACGGGGGGGTGATCCGCCCCGGGTGCCAACCCATGCTACGCCGCCACTGCCTCCAGTCTCATAGAACAAGACAGGAAACGAGATAGGAGCGAAAGACGCCATTTTTATTCATCATCAGGTCATTTACTACTGTACTGCCAAAAGGTAACTTAACCACAGGGAAACATCTTACCTCTTGATGGAAGGCGATAACAGACCATAAACTATTGGTCACTTTTTACTAACCACAGCCTTTGATGCACTGTAGAGCTAGACAAATACGGCTTGCGAGCCTCCAGGGGTTTGCCAATTACTACAGAGTCATCATCGTCAGGTCACTTAGCCTCCACTGCAGCAGCACGAACCTCTCTAATATCAAAGGCAAATGGACTATTTGGCCTGCTGTCTCTCTCTCACTTTCTCTCTCTCTATCTCTCTCTCTCTCACTCTCTCTCTCTCTAAGCTGACTAGAAGAGTTGAGAAGGTAAGCTCTCCTCCTCCTCCAACCACAAAGGCCCTCACCTCACCAAGTCGCTGCGCCCTCCAGCGGAAAAATACGCGTACCTCTGCCGCGACGGCTCTCACCAGCCGCTGGAAACGCCGGAGCCTTGCGTGTGGCTGCAGCGGCCGTGGCCCGTCATCGTGGCCAAGAGGTAACACTACAACTACCCTACAGATTGGAGAGCAAAAGGCGCCATATTTGGAATCCTTTCATCATCAGAATGGTCACTGTAGGAGTCTTCGTCGCCAAGAGGAAACATTACACTACCCTGCAGTCTTCCAGACTCGACCCATTGTCCTAGATGAGCGACGGAACACGACATACACGACGCGATGCGATACGACATAATAACTGCAGCAACCCTGACCCGTCATCGTCACCAAGAGGTAACACAGTCATCATCATCGTCATTTCAGCCATAGGACGTCCACTGATAAACAAAAACTTCCCCTCATAAAGGTAGCAAGAAGGCGCTGAATGCAGGTCGCTTCCAACTGGGCGATGTGGAAATTGAAACGACCTTTTAAAAAAAACTACCCTGAAGTCTTGTACAACGAAATACCTGGTTTCTAAAGCCGCGTGGAATCTACTTCATTAGGTCATTTAGTCTCCACTAAAGAAGTCCCCCTTCTCTCAGGTAAGCTCGGCTCGCACCAGCGATGATCAGACCTAATAAACTACAGGTCACTTTTATCACAGGTTAATGCACAACCTTTGATGCACTGAAGAGTTAGAAAAATAGATCTTAAAAGCCTCCAGAAAAATAAATTGCTGCAAGGTCATCATCACAATATAGTCTCCACTGCAGCAGCACGACCCTCTCTATTTTACCAGAGATATTGGAGCATTTATCTGGCCGTACAATCACAGGTACAATCTTTAAAATCCATAAGGGTGGGACAGTAAGCACGGCTCTTACCAGCCACTGGGGACCCTGTAGAACTGCAGGTAGAACGAGATAGTAGTGACAGACGCCATATTTGCAATCTCATGTACTGTGTAGCCTTAAAAGTGATGAAAAAATATTGTGTTTTGCACTCACCGCTTTTTATTTCTGCAGTCGAGCATCAGAAGCAGTAGCCAACCTGGCGCTCTCTCTCCACAACAACAACGTCACCGTCGACCCGCACTGGCGCGGAGCCCTGGCGGCTCTACTGGAGATCCGCTCGGCACAGCCGGAGCCTCTGCAGCCTCCGGTCACACCAGCCGACTACCTGGCCAAGGCTAGAGGGTTCAGAGAGGCTTATAGCCAGACTGGATGCGTCCCGCCTAGGTAAGACTTGGTTAAATACTTCTTCGTTTCTAGAATACTTGTATCTTTCACTCCTATAGCTGCCGTCAGAACTGCCTGCTACAATGGACAAGAATCTTTGAAGATCTAGATATTCGAAGAAGAAGAAGGCTGGAAGGAGGCTTGTAGCCAGACACACCCGTCCCTCCTAGGTAAGACTTTTCGTTTTGACAAAGACTTCTACCACCCCTATAACTAGGGCTAGAGGATCTATAAATGGTGTCACATGATGACCATCTGGTCAGGGCTAAGGGCTCCAGAGGCGTACTTATAGTCAGACTGGGCAATTCCTGTCTAGGTAAGACTCTTCTGTTTCTAAAACTAGAGCAGCTATTGTCTAGTGCTGTATCAACACATTAACGACGTCACCGTCGACCCGCACTGGCGCGGAGCCCTAGCGGCTCTGCTGGAGATCCGGTCAGCACAGCCGGAGCCCCTGCAGCCCCCGGTCACGCTGGCTGACTACCTGGCCAAGGCGAGAGGGTTTAGAGAGGCTTATAGCCAGACTGGATGCGTCCCGCCTAGGTAAGACCTTTTCTGAAGACATAATCTTCTACTTACTTTTCTAAAGTCACCAAACAGATTTGCTGATACCTGATCAGGGGTCAAAGGTACCTGTAGCAAGACTGGGTTGAAACACCCCGCTTGTGTAAGATTTTTTCTACCAAATTCGTTTGCCGACAACCTGGCTAAAGCGAGAGGGTTTAAGGAAAAGTAATCCAGACTGGGTGTGATCCCGCCTAGGTAAAAGGTCTTCTAGGCTTCAAATTCCAAATATTTTCCTCTATAGCCGCCATCATACCTAGCTCTTTTGATGATACCTTATTTAAGTAGTGATCAAAACTTCAAGAAAATATTGGTACAGCAAGACTGGATGTGTCCCGCCTAGGATAACATCTATGGAAGTATCATCCCCCTAAAGCTGCCGGTCTCATCTATCTGACTCGCACTTGCCCGGTTTCAATCTCCTTCCAGCACAAGCAAATTATTTGCTTAAAAGATCCTAATTACTAAGTTTATTGGTCCGACGGAGGATATGGCTAAAATGAATAGGACGTGTAAAAGTGCTCTTTCACAGAAAACTTTATTGAAAGTAAATTAATTTTAATTAATTAATTAATTAAACAAATTTTCCTTCCAGGCACATAACCTTTTGCACGACCTCCAACTTGGAGCGCAACAAATGCGAGTGGCTGAGCGAAGCGGGTGCTGTGTACGGAGTGGCGCCCTCTATCCAGTGCGCGATCGCCAACAGCACTAGCGAATGTATGAAGGCGGTGGCCAACGGCGACGCTCATATCGTGGCTGCGGATAGCAACTGGCTGATGAAGGCTGAGAGGTAGGTTATGGATAATGTTAAGTTGTTGTGTGTGTGGGCAGGGCACATAGTACGCTGAATTGACGGCCGATGGGGCAGCAAGGTTCTGGAGTGGAGGCCGCGTACCGGAAAACGCAGCGTGGGACGTCCACCCACAAGGTGGACCGACGACATCATAAAGGTAGCAGGAAGGCGCTGAACGCAGGCCGCTACCAACCGGGCAACATGGAAAGCATTGGGGGAGCTATGTAAGCCATAGAACGTCCATAGGCCTCAGGCCTATGGACGTCCTATGGCTGAGATGATGATGATGACGATGAAGATGATTGTTGGGTTCCGGCAGTTAAGTAAAGATAGCCAGTTTTTCTATTCCGATAGAGTAAGATAGCGGGGTGAGACTCGCTGGAGACTTTTTGGCGGGAAAGTGAAGCATAATGTTTGATAGTTCTCTTTCTTCTGTTTTCTACTCTTCTAGCGACATCGACATGGATTTAAAGGCCATGCAACATTTCTCCTTCTTTTTTTTGTGCTATGGCTGAAACGAAGATATTTCGTCTAGTTTAGGATCTTTGGTCGTAAAATATATTAAACTAAACAATTATTTTTACAGAGACTACAACTTAACAGCTGTTCTACACGAAGCCACGCCAATAGTAGACAAAACCCACACTGTTGTTGCGAACGTGCTTACCGATTCACACATCAACAAAATGGCCGATTTGCGCGGGAAACGAGTCGCTTTTCCCGAATACGATGGCGTCGCCTGGCATTCCGTTCTACGCTACTTGAAAAACAAAGAAGAATTGTCTTGCGGCGATTTCAAAGGGTATTTCAAAGAAATCTGCGCTCCAGGAGTGAGCCAGAGCGTTATTGAGCAAGCCAAAGTCTTCACTACGACCTGCTACGAAGAGGGATTGAGTGGGGAAATGCAGGCGCTGAAAGCACTCGTTGAGGGAAAGACCGACGTTGCTTTTATAAGCATGGAGACTTACAAAACGTATAGAGGTTAGTAAAAATATTAAGCAGACTTTCCTTCATAGTAATAACAATTTTGACTTTTTAAAAAGTTCTGGGCGCTGAAAATAATTAATAGATTTCTTGTCTCCCTATAATAGCCTAGGCACAGTCCACCGACTTTTAGTTAGCCGATAGTTGGGCCCGATTTCAATTTGCATGAAGAATGAGCCGATACCTAATCGGTTTAATGTGCGCACTTTCATACATCTCCTATGAGCCCGACCCAACTATCGGCCAACTAAAAGTCGGTGGTCTGCGACTAGGCTAAAAGTTTGAGTTGCTTTCGACACAGACAAGTGCTGCTAAGTATTGTCCTGTTTAAAATGTGTTTTTTCGTTTCCAGCCAAGCTGATCTCACAACCATGGGCAAGCGAACCTCTACAGCTCAATCCAGTGTGTCCAGAAGACAACCCAAAATACTGCTTCATCAGCTGGGCCAACATTGGCCACATATACGCCTCAAAGAACATTTCAACCATGCGCCACCAAGAAATCGTCAACGTATTCACCAAGCTGGACCAACTGTTTGGCAAACAGTATCCATTCCATAACTCCATCTTCTCTATGTATGGCCCATTCAATCATCAACCAGATGTCTTATTCCACAACAGTACGAAGAATTTAATCACCGATGATAGTTTAAAGTCACAACCCTACAGCCGGATTCCGTTGAATTTCGAACGCAGCCTGTCAAACTCAACTGACAGCTGTCAAGCGGAGGAAATTGCTAATTTGAGCGCGAAAATTCAACCGGGATTACTGGTGATGATGGTCTCTCTAGTCGTTTATTTAATAAGTTAAAAGTCAATACCAATATTTTGTAAGATTAAAATAATAACTCGTTTGACTGTTGTTTTATTTTCATGCCAGTTAGGGAATAGGTCTCCACGCACGCAATCAATTAAAAAACAACTAGAACACCCAGGTGAAATATTATAATCAACGACATAGAAATCATCAAGAAATAAACTTCTTTTAAATGTGGTTTCGTTGCCCTTGCCGAAGCTGTGAAGGTGTGGTCGAGTCATGAATTCATGATACGAGGAATGCGGGTTCGATTCCCGCTCACTCGTGCATATTTAGCTTACCACGAGGGGTTAACGGGATTTAAAAAAGTTAATTTCGAAGTCGACTGATATGAGCCATAACCCTCCTTCTGGAGCAATCGGGTGAAAATAATGGAGAGGCCTCTTTATAACAACTAAAAAGTGATGTACGGTTTCTGAACGTAGCGTTCGAAACATCTGCCTGTCAATTCTGTCATTTTTTGTGTCAGTCACTGTCAAACGCAATCTGTGATGTTGTCAACAACAAACAAGTTTCCCGCGAGCTGAAACTTTATTACTGAAAATCAAGTGAAAAACCAACTTTTTACAGCAAAATAATGTCTGCGACTGATCTGAGTAATTTTCTGAAGGCCCTCGACGCGGTGAAACAAGATTACACCTGCGGCGTTTGCTCCAATCTCTGCGAGGATCCTGTTACTTTGAGCAAATGTTTTCATTTGATTTGTGGCAAACATTTCGAGAGTTTGAAGACATGTCCGACTTGCAACGTGTCTTTGGAAGGCTGTACTATCTTCGCTGATGACCGTTTAGGACCTTGCGTTCAGTCTGCGAAAGAATTGGACAAGATTTTCGACAATTTTCGCCCTAAGGATGCCCAACCTACAAAAGCTGAAAATACAACGAAAGCGCCGAAAAAGCGCGCTAGGCACAACACAAACGACAAATCAAGCGACGAAAAGGCACAAAAAGAGACTAAAGCGCTTTCAGACAAATCTAATAAGGTACAAAAGCCAAATATGAATACTTCTCTCCTGTCTAATGCTAGTTCTAAAGCTAACAAAGCAATCGAGAAACGTAATAACAAAGGTGAGACGATGCTTCATATATCCTGTAGATTGGGAAAAATCGATAAAATCACAGAACTACTCAACCAGGGTGCCAATACAAACACAAAAGACAATGCTGGCTGGACACCGTTGCACGAAGTTGTTCAAAACGGCCGTTTGGACTTGGTCAAGCTGTTGTTACAGTATAATACTCTAATAAACGTGCCCGGGCAGAGCAATGAGACACCGTTGCACGAAGCGGTGAGGTATAACCACATTGATATTGCCGTAGAGTTGGTTAAAAATGGTGCGGATTTAAATGCTCGCAACTGTAAAGGAGAAACCCCTTTGCAATTGGCACAAGGAGCTATGAAGGAAAAATTAATTATGGCATCGGAAGATATCATTCAAACGCAAACTGTCAACATTACATTGATATCAAACCTTCATTCGGAATTAGATTTTGATGATATACGAGTATACTGTAACTCACAATTTCGTACTGTACAGAACAAATTGAAGTTGTTAACGAAACATCACACCAATTTGCATGTTGAAACAAAATTCACGAAGAAAGTTACCCACTTAATAGTAGACGCAGAGGAAGATAGAGTTTGTACGTCAAGTTTGGATGTGCTACAAGGAATAGCTTATGGAGTATGGATTTTAACAACGGACTGGATAACAAAGTCAACAGAAGACAAACTAGAACCATTTGATCGCTACGAAGTGACTGGAGTTGGTTCAAAAAGTTACAACGGTCCCAAAAACGCCAGATACAACAAGTACAAGCAGTTCCCTGGATTATTCGACGGTTGTCATTTCTATTTGCACAATTTCAACACGAAATATGAAATCACAAAGAACATAGTTGTAACAAAAGCTCTACTCACAAAACTAATTATGGATGCAGGTGGAATCGTTCTCCGGAGAGTTCCAAATCCAGAATCCATTCCGGACTCTGAGAAACTTGTTCCGTACCATGCGAATAAGGATGGGAAATTAGTGAATTGTTCTCATTACATTATTTTTAAGGATATGTATGAACCAATGTATAATATGCAGCATTTGAAGGCTTTACCAATTGGATGGTTAATTGAATGCGTCGAAAAGTATGAGTTGTGTGAACCAATTGTTTACAATTACGCTTAGATTTTTAATGAAGAATTAAAATGTGTAAATGTTTATCGAGCTCTCTAAAGATGGCCTTGTTACAAAATCTTACAATTAGATTGTATTAAGTACGAAGTACTAAAAATCAATTAACTACCTCAATTTTTGGTCCATCTATTTTATGTAGGTATTGATTTCTCTAATTTAAATATAGAAAATTCGGGTCCAAGTTATGTAATAATGACTCTTAATATAAAGCCCATAGGCTCGAATCTTGTCTGTGTTAGAATGAGTATTGAATGTTAATTATTCTGAATAATATGAGCTTATTTTGGGAAGGATCTAATTATGTTATAATTTAATTAGCCTCATAAGTGGCCATTTATTTTTGAGTTTTACTGAATAAAGTATTTTGTATAGATTTGAATGTTTTCTTTAACCCATTTAAATGTGGTATATTTTAGGTACAGTCAGTCAAATACTTAAATCTTGTAATTTGGAGAGAGGATTAAGCCCCAGATTAGAAGTATTTTCATCGATAAATTATCCATAGATCATAATTCGAGGTTTAGGCTAGTCTCTAGCTTGCGGAAGTCAACTTCTACAAGTTTTATTGCTAGTCTATACCTCACTTTATGGCGCAAGTACACTATGCAGAAAATTATCCAAGTCGAAGCACTAGCCCGCACACCGAAGTCTGGGCGACGCACGCGAGGAGGGAGGAGAAAGTAACCGAGATGGTGTTCACACAGCGTTGCCAGACGTCCCGATTTTGGCGGGACGTCCCGATTTTTAAATCAAATTTAAATGTCCCGCGCGGGACAGGCTCGGTCCCGCTTTTCGCAGAGAGACACTCACTTCACCAGATTATTGTTTGAAACGCCATATTATTCTAAAGAATAAAACTTTTTAATTTTTTTTCTTTTTTTATTCTAAAGACGAATTTAACGATAGAGTACCTAAATCTGATTTAAAATATTATTTTTTTGTTAAAATACATTTTCTATGGCTACTTTTGCTATCTATTGTCACGTAAACGTAATTTTAAGTCAAATAAAAAGATAAATATTTGAAAACCTTTGATTTGTATACGTTTTTTTACTATGTCCCGCTTCTGACGGAAGAATCCCGCTATTTTCACTCAAAAAGTACCAAAGTCCCGACTTGGCGAAAAAAAAAACTGGCAACGCTGTTTCACACTAATACGTCTTGGCCAATTTCCAGCATAGTGTACTTGCGCCATTAAAGTTTGATCACTACTTCTCTGAACACCAGGGCCGGATTAACCATCTCGGGGCCCCTAGGCACAGCTCGTTTCGGGCCCCCCTTTTTTTTTTGTCGCGGAGGAAATGCTTTGCGCACCGTCACCACTGCCAGGGAACAGGGTGGTGTGTAGGACTCTCGGTGCCCTAAAAAGGGCGCTGCTCCGTCCTGAAAAGGACGGGGTATACCCACTAAAACCTCCGCGGCGTTCCGTGATCTCCCAAGTGGGGGTGTCGTGTCGCGAGTATCCGGCCGTATCCTTAGACTTCCGCGACACCACCGGCGACAGCTCGCCTACACGGCAGACCCTACACGCCCCCTTGTGGGGTCCGATGGGAATGGCCCGAAACGCCAAGCCGTTCCCGTCAGACGGAGGTGCCCCCGCACCTCCGGCATGCTGGTCGCCACCTGGGGGCAGAGTAGAACGGTCGTACAATCGCCTTCTACACCCCCTTCTCCGCCTGCGGAGCGATGGGGCGAGAGGATCATTCTCCCGCTCGCGCTCCGCTGCCTCCTTCTGAAGGATGACCTCTTCGCAAAAGGAGGCGACCGCCTTCCAGCATCTTTCACTTCCCAGCGTGGCGTTGACCAGGCTCGGAAGCGAAAGATTCCGGCCCACGATCGCAGTGAGGACACGGCGCTGCTCCTCCCAGCCTGTGCAGACCGCGGGGGTGTGCTGCACCGTGTCATCCGCCGCGCCGCATTTGTGGCACAGTGGGGATTCCTCTCGCCCGATATGCAGGTACGAACCGAATCAGCCATGCCCGGTCAGCACCTGCGCCAGACGGAACGTGAGGAACCCGTGCGGTCGTTCCAACCATTGGTCCAGAACAGGACCAATGGCGTCCAGAGTGCGGCGCCCAAACTGCGCGCGAGTCATGTCTTCATACCAGCGGTCGATCATGATCTCGCGCTTTTCCTGAATGACGGCGCCGCGCCGCTCCGGGGCCGGGCGCTTTCCACGCGCCTTCTGGTCTGCCATGAAGTGATAGATGACAGACAAGACCCCAACTTCTAGCTCCCAAGGGGGAGTACCAGCAAGAACGCACGCCGCAGCGTGCCCTACCGTGCGGTAGGTCCTTGCGACCCTCTGCGCTATGGCCCGCTGAGGCCTGCGCAGAAGGGCAGCATTCTCCCTCTTGTTGAGTGCATCTGCCCAGATTGGGGCGCCATACAGCGCCATGCTCCTCAGAAAGCCGGCGTAAAGTCGACGACACCTCGTTTGTGGCCCTCCCAAATTCGGGAGGATCCAACTCAGTGCGCCGGCTGCCAGGAGGAGGCGTGGCGCTAGCCCGTTGAAGTGCAGGTTAAAATGCCACCTCCCGTCAAGCGTGAGGCCCAGATATTTCATCTGGCCTTTGACGTCAATCCTAACGTCCTCAACCACAACGTGGGCGTCGAGAGCGACGCGCTGGCGAGGTCCCGGAAAAAAGAGGGCCTCAGTCTTCTCCAGCGCGACTTTCAGGCCGAGGCGTCGTATTCTGCGAGCGACTAATGTGCCACCAGCCGTGCCGCGGCCCCAAATGTCTTCCCCGGGCAGTGACCAGACTGTCATCCGCATAGTATATGACACTCATTCCCGCGAGAAGGACGCCCTGGAGGAGCCAGTTGAAGCCTAGGTTCCACAAGAGTGGACCGAGCACCGAACCCTGCGGAACCCCGCTGGCTACACCGCGCCGTTTAAGCTGGCCGTCTCTGTTAACATACAGGACTTCGCGGTCCCGTAAATAATCGGCCAGCAGCGCTTGAAGGTACTGAGGCACTCTGTGATGTTGAAGTGCCTAGAGTATGGTGGAATGAGGGATGGTATTTGAAAGCGTTGGCCATATCGAATGATACAGCCAACACACCCTCAACCCTCTCAGCCGCCGCAGTGAGGCTTTTTAGCCTCTGAATTTAGTCGACCGTCGACCTGTCATGTAAACCAAAGCAGCCAACGTTACTAAAATGAATTAGGTTCCACAATATCGAAATATGACGATTGAATGTGTAAACCAAAATTACTCGACTTGGCGGAGGCACTACACTGCCGTGCCCCCAGATAACAAAAAATAATCCTTAACTTTTTTTTTCTTTTTTTTATCGGGTATGCCGGGCCCCTGGTCATAGTGGGCCCCTAGGCACTGGCCTAAAGTGCCTTATGGATAATACGGCACTGCTGAACACACTGTAGATGGCGGAATGCTCAAAAAAACTTTGTGCCCGGTTTGAATGGGACATTACAGACCCACAAGTTACAAAAAGATAAAAATAAAAGAAGTAAATCAGATGAAGGTATATTATTATTTTATTTTTACTGTTTATTACACATACCCTACACTTTGTTTACACTTTTTACATTCATACAAATCTAGGTAAAGTAGCCTCCTCATAAAATTAAAATCTGATTTTTTACAAGACTAAGGATTTTGAGGCTACAAAAAAATATCGTCTCAAAAATTCATTCAAAGGACGTTTTTGTAAATTTCAATTCAATTTCAAAATCAAATCAAATCAAATAATCATCCGTGCCTATAAACAACAAAGCAATAGTTTATTAAGACGAAACTTATAAGGAAAACGAAAATGAGCCGAGTGATTCGACCTTACAGTGGCGTCAATTGGTGAGCACAAATAAGGAAACCCTACTTATAAAGAAAATTACATAAAATAACTTAATATTACCAGAAACTACTCAATTTCAATATTTAAAACTAGACTTTCCACATTTCACCGAATACCTATACAAAAATAGGTGACTGCAACGTTTTTGGCAGTCCTCAATTTATAATCAACTAGCTGACCCGGCGAACTTTGTTCCGCCTTAATGGCAATAAATAAGCAGACTTTTTTTTTATTTCGAACGGGATAAAAAGTATCCTATGTCCTTCTCCTGGCTCTAAACTACCTCCCTGACAATTTTCAGCTAAATCGGTTCAGCCGTTCTTGAGTTATAAGTGGAGTAACTAACACGACTTTCTTTTATATATATAGATATAGATTTATTGGCCAGTAGGCCTAAGACGCGCGCCGTGATAACTTTTATCGACGTTAAAATGTATGGGGAAAATCGACAAAATGGCGTGATAACCGCTTATCACGGCGCGCATCTTAGGCCTACAGAAAACTTATTGCTCTTTCAAATTAGACGTTTTGAACCGGAAACTAGTAGGTACTCCGTTTCTAGTGATTTATATGACAACAGTTATGTATTGTACATAATAGACTGCAGGCAGGTCAATCAGTTTGATTTGAATCATATTTTACAACACGATCGAGCTAACTGCGCACTTCGCTGAATACTTCTCACTAGCACACTTCCCCGCGCTCGCACCGTCCGTACCAGAGCGGCGATGTGACGTCACGGCAGCCAGATGCGCAGTGAACTCGACCGGGTTGTAAGAGGGAAGCAGGGCGATTGATTTGATGTTTATTAATAGGTAAAGATATTAAAATAGGGAAATGATCACTACCAAATGTGCTGTTTAGAACACTCCATGAGCAGAGTAAGTCTGAAGAAGATGGATTTTGGGTTGAATCTTTTTCGACAACCTCTCTTCTCTTCTGAATTATCGGCCTTGTTGGACAACCATTGTTCAAAATACACAGATAAAGTGATGAACTTGAAACTCAAAGGTTTATTCCACTTTGATCACCATACTCCAGGAGATATTTTAGTGTCCTTTGATCACCTATGGATAAGATCACTTAGGTGATCAAAGTGGACTTTTTATCCATGGGTGATCAAAGGACACTAAACTGTCGCTTGGAGTCTTGATTATCTGGGTGATCAAAATCCAGGTGATCAAAGTGGAATAGACCAACTTAAAAGGTCCAGAAGGCTTCTGTAGCAATGAATGGTAGGAACCTCATAAGACATGGTGAGCATACAAGTCACCCAAAATAGAAGTAAAGGAGGAACAGATTTCTAAGTAGTCTGTCAAGGCGTAAATAATAATTATCGATAGAAGCATTATTAGGACGGGGAATATAAACGGATAAGAAGGAGATATCAAAAAATTGAAAATGAAAATATTTTATTATAAATAATTTAAAAAAAAAGAAAGAATGAATTAACAAAAAAAAAGAAAAGAAAAAATACTCTAATGACCACAACATTAATGTCTTGGCTATACGAGGGGAGGGGATTTTGGTGGTAAGGGAGGAAACGTTTTAAAAAGAAGACACTTCCCGAAGAACCATCGTTCCTGCCCCGAGAGTGAAGTGTGAACCAGGCATTAGTCATGTCTCCGAGACAGCTAGGACTGGCGGGGAATTTGTTCTTAAGATGATAAGATATTATTTACAGAACAATAAAAAAAAAGAAAATATGACTAAGACTTAAAATTAATTGAAAGAACTATTGTGACAAAAATTGCTAATGCTATTTATAATAAAAAAGACTATAAAAATAAACATTAATGCTACGGCAATTCCACTGAACTACCACCGGCTTCATTAATATCAATTATGATTAGCAGCTAACTAAAGACAAACTTTTAAAGAAAAACATTATAAAAGACATAATTAAATAAAAAAAGAAATATACCAAAAAGATGCGTGCTAATTTAATGCTACCGATTCACAAAAAAAAAAAGAATTAAATGAACTGCGACTATAATACATTATTATAAGCAGCTAACTAAAGTTAAAATCTGTGCGCAACGTTGGACGGTAGGGCGTTTTTACGACTGGAAATTTTATTGGTAACAACAAAAAAAGAAAAATACACATAACAATCAAAACATTACATAAAAGACTAAAATTAAATAAAAAGAAATATGTCAAAAAGAAACGTGCTAATGCTATTTACAAAAGAAAAATAAAAGGAGAAAAAAAAAATACATTAAAATACTTCGGCAGTTCCATTGAACTACCACTGTTTTCATTATTATAATTAATTATAGTTAATACAGCTAACTAAAGGGAAAGCTTTTGGCAACGTTGGACGGTAGGGCATTTTTACGACTTGGAACAAGAAGAATAATAAGAGAAAACTCGCTTCTGGTGGCTCTCTTTCCTAGGGAAGTTTTTTTACAAAGCGTCCCCTTCTTTTTATTTGGCGCCCTCTTAAGACAGCCGCCCGGGAAAAGCAAGACGAAATAATAAAAGAAAACTCGTTTCTGGATGCTCTCATTTCCTAGGGAAGAGTTTTTTTTCACAAAGCGTCCCCTACTCGCTTCTGGGGGCTCTCATTTCCTAGAGCAGAGTTTTTCACAAAGCGCCCCCTTCTTTTTATTTGGCGCCCCCTTAAGACTGCCGCCCGAGGCAGGCGCCCCAAAAAATGCCACAGCCGTGGTGGTTTACCAAAATTTCTTCAATCTTCCATAGACCAATCTGTGGGAGTATTTATGCAACCAGCCAAATTTTTGAGACCGCTAGCACCGCTAGGTTTTGCGACTAATAGAAATAATTGATAAAAAAAAACTTTACTTAAAATTAAATAAAAAAAAATGAAATGAAAAAAGTACATGCTAATGCTATTTACAAATAAAAGACGCATAAAGAGATTCTGCGATTTCTTCCATAGACCAATCTGTAGACAAAAAGACAAAAGAAAGACAGTAACAGTTACAGACTTAAAATTAATAAAACAAATATGCCAATAAGATGCGTGCTAATGCTTTAAAGATAAAACTATAAATACAAAAAAATACAATAAAATACTTCGGCAATTCCATTGAACTACCATTATTGTCATTATTAATGTTATTATTAATAGCCGATTTTTTGATACCGTCCAAAATTATACCTTGAATTTTTTTTGTTACCAAAAATTTGCCAAACCTCTTAGGTTGAACGATTTTTTTTATCCAGCGTAGGTCTTGGCTTGCAGTTTTGCATCTCACTTGATGGAAAGTGATGATCAGAAAGCGAGTTTCATCTGGAATCCTCAACCGCATGGCGCAAGTACACTACGCGGGAATCGATCGAGGCGTATAGTAAACATAAACACGCACTTCAGTTAGTTTCGCCGTGTCGCCCATACTTCGTGCGGGCTCGCGCTTCGTCTCGGTCAATTTCCCACATAGTGTACTTACGCCAACAGAGGAACGCTATCTTCCAACTGTAGGAATACAACTATACTGTTAATATTGTTTTATGGCGATAGATTTAGGTAAGATGGTGTAGAAGGTTCGATTTTTTATGACTGACAAGAGAGAACCAGCTTTATGTAGTATGCGGTCTAACAAACGCACTACTGACGTCCTGCTCAAAACGTCTAATTTAAAAGAGCTCATAAAATATACTGGATGACTTTATACCTCAATTGCTAAGTCCACTCACTAGTTCAAAAATAAATACTAACTCCACTAGTTATGACAACTATTTCGACGATTTCACTCATTAGGCAGTAAATATTAAAGGTCTAGCGCTTAACTGATACTGAATAAACATTTTTTCTTTCTTTCTTTCTTTCTAACTAAGTCAGTGCCTGAGGTATGGGAGCGGCACGGGAGGGTGTTTTTGTGATTTCAAACGTCAGCGAGACTTCAAATGCGCTTCAGATTTGTATGTTCTGTCACATCATAATATTTTTTTTAAAAAGATTATTAGTAATTTGTTATTACACAAATTACTAATACTCCTGTTAACCCCTCGTACAAAGCTAAATATGCTTGTGTCACGAGTGAGCTCACCACAATAGTCGAGCGGCGGCGGGGACCGTACCCGCGTTCCCCGGATCACGAGTCGGCCAGTCCGACCCCTTCACCGTTCGGCTATCGTGGCTTCGTAATTAATATCGTGGCTTCGTTAATATGTCAATGGCATCCCTCCCGTGCCGTTTCCATACCTCAGGCTCATTTAAGCGCTATGTTTATACATTTTAGTATGCGCACGTAAAGGAATGACATTGTATGATTTTCTCTTAATTTAGTATTAGGCTATTTTCAACCTTAATACAATTCATTAAGGTTCAAAATGCACCTACTTCATTTATTTTATTTTCTCTAATATTCATGAAAAAATAAAAGTATTATTATCACCATAGCTAATAAATACTCTCTCTCTGTCCTATATTGATATCATTAAGATGAAAAGAGACAAACAATGTTAGTTAGATTGGTCTTTAAAAAAATAAAATTTTCAATTTTTTGCTAATTTGCCTACAATTTAATGCTAAATTAAGAGATATTAAAAATATACATTAATACATCATTAAAAGTTCCTATCTACCTACTACTTACAACAACATACTTAATAACATTTAATAATAAGGAAATAATGACATTACATTAATTTTATATTAGTCATCTACCTTCAAGAATATTGACCAGTGTTATATGAAGCGATACTCAAAAATATTTTAGAACAATCTAAAATATTGAAATATAAAAAATCGCAGTCTAATCTGTTCAAGTCAAAAAATATACACTTTAGTATCATTTCAAAAGGTCTTTGTAATAATAATTCAACCCGATTGAGCTAACTGCGCATTTCGCTGGAATGCGATTCCTTCGCACTGACCCGCAAACCTCCCCGTCCGTACCAGAGCGTCGATGTGACGTCACAGCAGCCAGGTGCGCAGTTAACTGACGCACTGACTAACTTAAAAAGACCGGTTTGTACGCGCTGATTCTGCTACTAGAAAGAACACTTTGGGACCAATATGTCGCCAGAATCGGCACCACTTTTATACATTTACTTAGAAATTATCCTAAGAGTTGGCGCACACCGTTGATTTTTCGTCGGCCGATAGTTTAGTCGGGCAGTTGATCAGTATGGGCATGTATGGGAGTGCGCACGCCGATTCGACTTGGCCGATTCTTCATACAAATTAAAATCGGGCACAACTATCGGTCAACTAAAAATCAACGGTGTGCGCCTACTCTTAAAAGAAGTAATTTTATAGACAAATATTATACACATATGGCGCAGACCACATACTTTTAATTGGGCGATAGTTGGGCCCGATTCTAATTTAAATGAATTTCAAATCGGTGTAACGTGCGCACTTCCATACATGTCCAGTCGAACCTTAACGTCGAACTCCTCCTATGTTCTTCTGATTAATTTCGTTGCGGGTCCAATGACAGTTTAACTTTCCCCCGGGACAAACTTGACCTTCACTGGTTGGGTTTTTATTGGCGGTCAAGGTGTTGTTTCGTTCCATACAATATGTCCATACTGATTAACAGCCCGACCCAACTATCGGCCGACTAAAAATCTGTAGCCTGCAAGGAGTCTAACGCCCGTATTCACAAACGATGCTTGCGTAAGTGAAGCACCAAATCAAACGCATAGCATTGATTAGAGTAATAAGACACAGGTTTTAACGCGACGTTTATTAATAAGTTACATTATTAGCCGAAACGTCAAGCCGTGAGTACATAATGTAACTCATTAATAAACGTCGCGTTAAGACCCGTGTCTTACTATTTTAATTGAAATGGAACGCGAAAGTTTAAAATCTTAAAGGATTAGAGCTCTGCGATTGGTTCGTGTGTCACCCTGTGCGTCCACGCGCGCTGTGAGACCTCACAGTAATGTTTGTGAATAGGGGCGTAAAATATAATACAATTCGGTAATACATATTGAAATAAATGCTTTTATATAAGACTAGCAATCATACTTGATTTTTTTATCTGTGACACCAACCATAGAGACGACAGTCTTTTAAATCATAGACAATCTACTCCATTTTAAAAAGTAAAAGTATACTTAGCGGGTTTTCTTATTGAAGTAATTTTAAAATATTTTACTAAATAATAAATCTTTTATTACTCTAAACATTCATTATAACTATTCACAATAATTTTCAAACTTTCTCTAGCACCGTTCATTCATAAATAACACAAATATTCGATTACAATGATAATAATATACGCTATTTGATATACATAATGAAATAATAGGCGTAGTTAGTATATGAACTACAACTTGACAGTTAACTATTTATTTACTCGCACATCATCGCGAGAGAAAGGGAGCGAGTGATATCGTGAAAGATTGAATTTCGCGAGGGTAGTCCTTAGTTCGTATGTATTTCGTGTGTAAAGCCCGGTCTGTGAGCACGTAGAATTTTGTCCAATGATCCCAAGCTACGTATCCTTATTGTTCGCGCGTAATTATATTGCTGTCGCGACTGTGCGACGGGCGCCCGCAGTGAGTGTGCGAGCGCGACAGCAACATAATTACGCGCGAGCGATAAGGATGGGTAAGCTTGGGGTAATTGGACAAAATTCTACGTGCTCGCAGACCAGACTATAGATCGGTGTATTTTTGGTGAGGGTAGATCAGTGTACATTTAGTGAGGGTAGACAAGTAAGATGTATTTTATGGGGATAGTTAAGTACATACGTTCTTCGTGAAGGTAGTTTAGTGATTATTCCGTGACGTTTTTGCGGGGCCGGGGTAGTCCGGATTCCGGAATGTATTTAGTGCGGGTAGTTAAGTGATTATGCATTTCGTGAAGGTAGATTCAGATCAATGTACATTTAGCGAGTGTAGATCAGTGTATAGTTACTGAGAGTAGACCAGCAGGATGTATTTTGCGAGGGTAGTTCAGTATGTATCATTTTTGTGAAGGTAGTTCAGAATGTATATTACTAGGGTAGTTTAGTACTTATTTAGTAAGATAGTTTCTCATGCATTAATTTGTGTATATTTCACAAGGGTAGTCCAGTATACTTCGCGAGGGTAGTCCATAGTATTTAGCGTGGGTAGTATGATAAACCAGTATGTAATATGTACATATATGTATTTTGCAAGAGTAGTTCAGTATACGTTTCAGGAAGGTAAATCAGTGTCTATGTATATTTTACAAGGGTAGTCCACTACATATTTTATGACGGACCAGTATGTATTTCGCAAGGGTAGTCCAGTATACTTCGCAAGTGTAGTCCATAGTATTTAGCGCGGGTAGTTCATACTTGGCGTGTTCATTGGTTCTGAGCGCGGGGCGGCGGCCCCGACGAGTCTAGATGTCAGGTGTCGAAACTGCGAGGCATGTACCTGGAATGGAAGTTCAATGGATTTTGAATCTTATAAGAGAGATATAAAGTTCGAAATCAAATGCTTATTAAGTCGACCCGCTTATTGCACTTGAAAATTTCGATTGGTTCATCCATAGAGATATAGAAATGCCAACTAATGCACTGAGTTCGAAACTCAGTGTCGCATTAGAAATTCACACACACAAAGTAATCAAAATGCGCTCATTATCCACTGCGGTAACAGTACTCAGCGTTCGAATAATCTTTAGTACTACGCAAGCAATGCAAACTGTTTACATTATGATGTCGCTGCTGTCATCATTGCTTTCACGAGCAATGTGTTCTGTTTTTGGGCATATTGCTGCGACACCGGCCCCGTCCCCTTGTCACATCTCCATTTAGTTTCTGTGATCTGTGATTCCAACTCACCTCAGGCTGACGTCATGCAGCCGATGCACAGTGTACCTCCTATTCCGGAACACCGGGTAGAAGTGATCAGGCGCGCGCGTGAGTAACGCACAACACAGCAACGCGGTTCACTAAGCACAGTCTAGCTAGCACAGGTAGCTGTGCACAGTGCAAGTATACACCATAGCCTACAGTCCAACTAAAGTCCGGTCGCCAAGCACATAGAATTTCGTCCAATGACCCCAAGCTCGCACACTCACTGCGGCCGCCCGTCGCACAGTCGCGACAGCAATATAATTACGCGCGAGCGATAAGGATGGGTAGCTTGGAGTCATTGGACGAAATTCTATCTGCTCGGCGACCGGACTTTAGCATAGATTCTCTAACTCACCTCAGGCTGACGTCATGCAGCCGATGCACAGTGTACCTCCTGTTCCGGAACACCGGGTAGAAGTGATCAGGCGCGCGCGTGAGCAACGCACGACACAGCGGCGGGACAGCGCGGGACGTTTGAGTCACACTGTCCCATATGTCTTCGAACGTGCAGTTTTTGCTGCGGGACAAATTGGAAGGTTGTAGGAACTCATTTGCAATAGGTATAATGAAATAATATTTTAAGGCTGAGTAGCACCCTCATTGTAACCGTGACTAAAGTCCGGTCGCTGTCGAATTTCGTCCACTGACGACCCCAAGCTACTCATCCTTATCGCTCGTGTGTAATTATGTGACTGTACGACGGGCGGCCGCTGTGGGTGTGCGAGCGCGACAGCAATATAATTACGCGCGAGCGATAAGGATGGGTAGCTTGGGGTCATTGTACGAAATTCTATCTGCTCGGCGACCGGACTTTATAACCGGTGTTTTTTGTATGAAGTTTGACACTTTTGACGTTTGTTTTTAAAGTAAGATAGCGCAACCTAGCTAAGAATTTCGTAGTTCGTGACACGCAATGTAGCCAATAAGTACGCAGCACGTCTTTGTTACAATTGGAATAAGGTTGTGTTGCCAACTTTTTGGTCATTTTGGGTGTAACGGACTATTTGACACTACATAGCTATATTAAGTATATTTTTTATCAATTCAAATTCAATCTAAAGTCAAAGTCAAAGTCAAAATTTCTTTATTTGTTTAGACTAATAAATAGTTCTTACAAATCGTCATTTATGCTCTTAAGGAGCCTCTACATGTCTCATAATCTTTTTACCCTACCAGCGCTTCGAGACCAACATTTGGCAAGTGTTGAGAAGAAGCGCCGCAACAAACTCAGACACCACTGTCTGCCGGTTAATATAAATAAATAGAAATAGTAGTAGTAGGTAAATTCGATTCAGGAGCAGTTCACTGAATTTACCATGCATTCTTGTATATCATAAGAATGGGTATACAAGATTGCGTGGTATATTAAACAAGGTAGTGACGTGCTAATATCTAGACTTACATATTAAGGTACTAGTAGAAATGACTCGCATACATAAATTTGAATAACTTGGATTGACCAGTCCCCGAAAGCAGCGCCTGTTCACAGACATGACGAGTGAACCAGCCATCGCTTCACTCGACCATATTAGAGGGAATGTAACGATCATATTAGAGGGAATCTAACTGACAATAGTGATTGACTTTCTTGCGATTCTATTCAGCATTGGCCCACAGAATCAGTTAAAGGTTTATAATGCTAAAAAGTTATCTTCGATTGTGTTTAAAAGTCAAATAATTGAAAATTTAATTTTTTTCAATAAAATATATCAATACTCGTCGGCCCAGTGTCCACCTTATAGCCTTGACCACACGTACCGAGTAATCGGGCGAGACGGTGCTCTCGGCCGAGTACTCGGTATGTATGAACATTACGCCGAGTGCTCGAGTATGTGACTCGCTCACCCAACTGTCTCGACCGAGTAAACATTTTACTGTCTCGCCCGTTTGCTCGGTACGTGTGATCAAGGCTTATGGGTGGACGTCACACGCTGCGTTTTCCGGTACGTACGGTACGGACTTCAAAAAGGTAGCAGGAAGGCGCTGGATGCTGGCCGCTACCAACCGGTCATAATGGAAATCATTGGGGGAGGCCTATGTTCAGCTGTGGACGTCCTGTAGCTGAAATGATGATGAATAATACTCACTTGCTCTTCCCATAGCAATACTGCCACTCCACCACCAGATACGTGGTCTTCAGTTTAGTGAGCTCTTCATACAGTTCTTCAGCTGTGAACCTGCCGTACATTTTGTATACGGCGTATGTGCGCTGCCTGAAAATACAAGTAATACAATAGTGATTAGAATGCCATCATCATCATCATCATCATCATCATGGAGCCTAGACAAAGCTAACGTGACAGTTAAAATAAATAAATAAAACACTTTTCGTTTGCCTCCTGTCACATAAAAAAAAACGTTTGTTTTATTTTGATGCAATGATAGCCCAACGGTGTCAGTGTCAGACAACAAAATAATAATATGTACTACGTACAGAAAGTTTCATTCGCGAAAGTATTTAAAAAATGCCTACTCAATGTCGTCAACAATATGGTGTAATTTAGCTCGTATCAGAGGTGGAATTGTGTAAAGCAATCGTAATCATTTGACAGTTCATAACGTACGATTATTCTGTCAAACGCTTTGTATACCTGACTTTATCGTACGTTATGAACTGTCAAATGATTACGATTGCTTTACACAATTCCACCTCAGATCAGAGTCGAGCATCGTACAAAAATATTGGACCATAGACTACTCAGCAAATATTTGTGAAGACATTAAACCATAAACTAAAGATAGAAACGACCTCGACAGAGAGGTTACTTAGCTCAATCGGGTTGTCAGCACGTTCCATAGAGTAATTAAACGCTATAAACTGACTAACAATAGAGTATACTGACCTGGCGTCATGGTGTTCATAGTTCGGGTGCGTCACGACGGGTCGCCGCGTGGACAGCACGACGGCCGCCATGAGAGGCATGCTGCCGGCGAACGCTGACGACGGTTCAGTGTGCTCGCTGACCCACTGGAGGAGGCTACTGGACGATATACTACTACACAAGGGGCGTTATCACCCACAAAAGGGGCGTTATCACCCACAAGGGGCGTTATCACCTACAAAAGGGGCGTTATCA
The DNA here is from genome assembly GCF_963855985.1 of Ostrinia nubilalis. Classification (NCBI taxonomy): domain Eukaryota; kingdom Metazoa; phylum Arthropoda; class Insecta; order Lepidoptera; family Crambidae; genus Ostrinia; species Ostrinia nubilalis. The sequence continues at coordinate 4,639,762 of NC_087117.1, forward strand.
CCCACAAGGGGGCGTTATCACCCACAAGGGGGCGTTATCACCCACAAAAGGGGCGTTATCACCCTCAAAAGGGGCATTATCACCTACAAAGGGGCGTTATCACCCACAAAAGGGGGATTTTCGCCCAAAAGGGGCGTTATCACCCACTTTGGGAAAGGCTCAAGTAGACATACCTGGCGTCATGGTGTTCATAGTGCGGGTGCGTCACTATGGGTCGCCGCGTGGACAACATGACGGCGGCCATGAGAGGCATGCTGCCGGCGAACGCTGACGACGGTTCAGTGTGCTTGCTGACCCACTGGAGGAGGCTACTGGACGGTATACTACTGGAGTGCACTACTAATAGACCACTAACTAAACGACAGACTGAAATATAGAGTACTAGCGGCCCCCGTTTTACACCCTTAGGGGTGGAGTTCCGTAAAATCCGTTCTTGAACGGACCACATACTACTGGACTACTGGCTAAAACAAGGTAGGGCCGAGTACGCTACCCTGTGGTACCCCATAATCTACGGTACATTCAGAGCTTAGCTCATTCCCCACCCCAACACGCGAAACACGGTCGCCAAGGTAGCTTTCAAGTAGTTCGAGCGGTGTTCCTCTAATGCCCATGTACTGAAGATTGCGCACCAGAATGGGTATAGAGACCGTATCGAAGGCTTTTTTCAAGTCGAGGAACACAGGAGAGTACCTAGTATCAACACGTTCCATAGAGTAATTAAACACTGTAAAAGTGCTTTTTTTAAAGCATATTTACAGAAATAAATGAGGTTTATGAGTTTTTTCCTATAAACTAATTAACCATAGAGTAGACTGACCTGGCGTCATGGTGTTCATAGTGCGGGTGCGTCACGACGGGTCGCCGCGTGGACAACATGACGGCCGCCATGAGAGGCATGCTGCCAGCGAACGCTGACGACGGTTCAGTGTACTTGCTGATCCACTGGAGGAGTTCCTCTAGGGGTGGGTCGCTGAACTGGCCTGCGGAGTTGAAACTTCTATAGTCTGGTCCGTGAGCACGTAGAATTTTGTCCAATGACCCCAAGCTACCCATCCTTATCGCTCGCGCGTAATTATATTGCTGTCGCGACTGTCACCCGCAGTGAGTGTGCGAGCGCGATAGCAACATAATTACGCGCGAGCGATAAGGATGGGTAGCTTGAGGTCATTGGACAAAATTCTACGTGCTCACGGACCAGGCTTTATACAGGGTGTCGCTTTAAGTATGGATAAAAAAAGGATTGATTCTATGGCTTATATGCTAAATTTTCTGATTTGAATAATGTGCAAATCGCACGAAGCTATAAAATTTCTTATTCTAGCAATACAATAATTTATATTATTTTATGATTTTGGTAAGAATACAATTGATTTTATTTGTACTTTTTTGTAAGTATACAAGCAAGTTTGTGGGAATGGGTTCATGTTTGCTGACTTCATGCAAAAAGTAATAAACGAATTTTGATGAAACTTCACAATGATATAGCTTATAACATCAGAATAGTACCTAGGTCAAATTTTATTGAAAATGCGCGGTTGAAATCGCGGTCAAGAACTAGTAAACTAATAAATTAATAACTTACCAACGTACGAGGTCTCTTTGTTCACATTCTCGAATAGAGCAATGCAGACTGGCACTAGAAGGATTCCCCATAAAAACGGAATATACTTCTTGTTGGGTAGCCTGAAAAATAAGTTAGGACAATATTATGTATAAGTATTTACCAATAAGTTAGGGTACAAGCTTTGCTTTTAATTTGGGACTAGGTATGACCGAGTGGGTTAAAATTTCCTAGGATCCATGGAAAACAATACTCAGAGATTATTATAAAAATAAATAAATAAATGTAGATCTATTTCTAAATACTATTGTTATCATCAACTATGTATGTAAACTTGTACCAGCTTTGTCTGTTTAAAAAAATGTAGTATCCATAGACTAGGATAAACTTTTACGTATTTTACTATTGTTTTTATTGCACAAAATGATTTTATTGTGCGGGGAGTCTATGGTATAAGATTTTAAGAATAATAATACTTTATTTTTTATTACTTTCGCGTTCCATTTCAACTAAAATAGATGTCGCGTTAAGACCTGTGTCTTTCTATTTTAGTCTATGGTATACTTACCAGTCTTATCACCTCTAAATACACGTTTTGAACAAATAAATCTACTTTTTTGCAAGAAATACAACGTATACTCACACAAATCTCCAATATTTAGTGTTCATCAGCAGACCAGACACAATACACATTTGCGTCACGAAGAGCAGCTTCAACCGCATTATCAAAGCCGCCATGACACCATAGACAACCATCTGTGCTATCCCATAGAACACATGCGGTTCTATTTCCAAACTTTTCACAAACGCTATAAAATTGTCTTGATTTTCATCCTCTTTGGGCTTTCGCTTCTTCACTTTATTGTCTGTGGTCGAGTTCTCTATGCCACTGTCTTCATCATCTTGTCCATTCCCACTGTCTTGCTCTTTTTCTTTCTGCTCATTCTCTATTAGAGTATCACAAGCTCTTTGGCACCAGAAATTGACCACATACAGAATATTGTAAATCACGAAAGGAATCAAAAATGATTTTAGCAAACGAACTATAGTAGACCACGGTAGGAAGTCATACACGTCGCTACAAGTATACATTAATGTATGAAAACTTTTGTAGTTACTAAATTTCGAATACAACAGCTCCCATATATGCGTATCTTCTTGCACATCCAAGAATTCACTGATTAATTTTTTGAAGTAAATCGATGAGCATACTATAATGAAAATTCTTAACAAAACCAGCCATGCTTCCACGAAGAAGTCCAGTGTATTTTCGACCTTAATTCTCAAAGAACTGAAGAACAAGCAGTATGCGGACACTGATATGAAAAAAGAAACGTATAAGGACGATTTTAGCATGTCATTCCCTTGTAGTAGCAACACTGCTGTGTGTAAGCCACAGAAGTGAGAATGTAGGAAGATGCAAAATGCTTTCATATTGATTATTCTAAGTTGTTCCATGATGAAAAATATGGCGATCTGTGTGAGGAACACGAATTGAGAGAATTGCCAGAATAACAGCGCTGTGCAGTTTAAGAAGAATATTGCTACCTGAAAAAAAGAAGAATGATAGATTAATAAACATTTCATTTTTTTTCAACGTTACAACAAACCAAGGATGTTATGGATATCCGTAACCGTAACCGAAACTTTCGGATATCCGATAGTTTCGGCTGTAGGCAAAGTCAAGCAAGTCCCTATGCTGAATTAAAGATTGCATTTTGAAGTACATGAGTTTTTTCCCATAAGATAAAAGCTTTTTTGTGAGACCAAAAGAAGGTGACAGATACCAAAAAAAATATCTTCTGTACCCATTCTATAAGGCATGAACTATGTTAGACAACTATTGGAATTTGCATTCTATACTTAGCACAGATATCCGTAACCGTAACCTTTTTAGAATGCAACTGTTTGATTACTACTAATTTAATAGAATGACCGCATCTAGCATTGCAAACAAACCTCAGTGTTTTATACCAATGCAATAAATTGTAATAATGTTTAAGAACTTCCTTTGTAAAATGATAATAAATGAAAAAAAAAAACCGAAACTTTCGGATATCCGAAATAAAAAAATATCCGTAACCGTAGCCAAAACCGATATAATATTATTTCAATATCCGTAACAGTATCCATAACATCCCTAATACAAACTTAAATGTACCGTATTTTAAAATCCCTGTCATCAAAAATTTCAAGTCCCTGTTATACTTTAACCACTGCTGCGAGACAATAAATAGGCGAATCATCATCATCATAATTTCATTTCATCATCATTTCAGTCACAGGACGTCCACTGCTGAACACAGGCCTCCATCAATGACTTCCACATCGCCCGGTTGGCAGCGGCCTGCGTCAAGCGCCTTTCTGCTACTAATATGAGGTCGTCGGTCCACCTTGTGGGTGAACGTCCTACGACCTACGCTATACGAGACATTGGTGATACGTGAAAGAACCAGTGACCTTCACCGGTTGGGTTTTTATTGGCAGTCAAGCTGTAGAACCTGGATACACAGGAGTTGTAGCGACGGGAACGAGAGGTGGGAATCATCATCATCATCATTTCAGTCATCGGACGTTCACTGCTGAACATAGGCCTCCCCTAATGCTTTCCACGTTGATCGATTGGTAGCGGCCTGCGTCCAGCGCTACCCTGCTCCCTTTACGATGTCATCGGTCCACCTTGTAGGTGGACGTCCCACGCTGCGTTTTCCGGTACGCGGCCTCCACTCCAGAACCTTGCTGCCCCATCGGCCGTCAGTTCTGCGTACTATGTGCCCTGCCCATTGCCATTTCAGCTTGCGAATCCGTCGGGCTATGTCAGCGACTTTAGTTCGTTTACGGATTTCCTCATTTCTGATTCGATCTCGCAAAGAAACACCAAGCATAGCCCTCTCCATAGCACGCTGTGCAACTTTGAGCTTCTGTATAAGGTCTATAGTGAGAGGCCACGTTTCCGAGGTGGGAATAGTCCCGTTATTCATAAATAAAACTCACTTGCAGCTGAAAAGTGGTCTTCTTCCCATGATCCCTGATCTGGAAGCTGACCAGCCAAGCTTGAACCAGTAGTAGAGGCCACGCGAAGTTCTCCCTCTCATTGGGGGCCCAGTGAACGCGGGTCAGCTCTGAGTGGTTGGCGAAGTATTGAGTGACAGCCAGGAAACCGCCTAGGATGCTCTCGCTGGAACAAAATAAAGTGGTTTAGAAGTCAGTCTGTCTCTTGTCTTTTTAAGTAGATGAATAGGGAGGGACAGAACTAGGACTCGCTTTTCAACTGTTCAACTAAAAGCGTGTAAGGAGCTGTCAAGTGGTTGTCAACATAGAAGACTGTCAAATTGGTTCACTTTTCAATCTACAGAGCTGTCAATCTATCAGGTCATCAATTTTTGCAGACCTGTCAATCTATCAAGTCGTCAATCTGCAGAACTGGCAATCTACAGCATTAATGTTCAGAGCTGTCTAATTATGACACAATAATTTTTTTTTATGCTAGACAAAAGGCAGGTATTTGACCGCAATCGCACCTGGTGTTAAGTGAGATGCAGTCTAGGATGGTACATATCTGCCCTGTAAGTGCCTATTCACTCTCGCCTTGAAAACGCCCGGATTATAGTGTTCAGGAAATACAGCAGCAGGCAGCGAATTCCAGTCCCTAGCTGTTCGCATTATAAAGGAGTCGTCGAAACGCTTAGTGCGAGCTGGTGGAATGTCGACAATGTAGAGATGGTACGCTAGCCTGCGTCTGGTTCCCCGGTGATGGAAGGGGGCTGGTGGAGTTAAGTTTAAATGAAGATCCTGTTATTATTATTATTCATTTTAATGGCTTCAATGGTGAGTATTTGAAGCACACTGGTTTCGCCAAAGTCGAGTGTTTAAAGAAGCACGGTGGACAGTGGAATTTGAAGATTGCCCGGTGATCTGTGTTACTGGACCTGAAAATTGACAGCTGTAAAAACTGACAAAGTTACCTGATACTTTCAAACGCAGGACCTGTCTGTGTAGCACCTGAATAAAGTGACATTGAAGGCGCTATTAACACTGACAGCTGTCAAATTACCTGATGAGATTATGATTATTATGATTATATCGCCTCCAAGTAGAACAGGACCGGCACCCCGAGCCCGTTGCATGAATCCACTGGAGGCAGGCGAGGTGTTGAGGCGCGGCGAGGAGCAGCGGTGTATGGCGAGGAGGACGTCTCTTACCCTCTTAAGTAGATAGAAAGGGACAGAACTAGGGGCTTTTAGTTTGTAACTAATGACCGTCACAGGGACAGAACTTAGGGTTCCAGTGGCAGTGTGTCTTGCTACCGGCAGCCACGAGCGCTCGAGAGGCGGGTTGTCTCTTACCTTCTTCAGCAGATGAAAAGGGACAACACTAGGAGCTTGGAACTGTCTATCTAATGACGTCTCATTCAAGAACTGTTCAACTGCTTGAGAGCGCTCGAGAGGCAGGCTGTCTCATACCTTCTCAAGTAGATGAAAAGAGACGGAACTAGGGGTTCTAGAGGCAGTACGTCTCTTACCCTCTTAAGTAGATAGAAAGGGACAGAACTAGGGGCTTTTAGTTTGTAACTAATGACCGTCACAGGGACAGAACTTAGGGTTCCAGTGGCAGTGTGTCTTGCTACCGGCAGCCACGAGCGCTCGAGAGGCAGGCTGTCTCTTACCTTCTTAGGTATATGAAAAGGGACAGAAGAACTTGGGATTGGAAGTCAGTTATTTGCACTCACGAGGCAGGCTGTTTCTTAATTCTTAAGTAGATGAAAAGGGACAGAAAAGGGGTTTGGAAGTTAGACACTCGCGCTTAAGATTCAGTCTGTCTCTTACCTTCTCAAGTAGATGAAAGAGGAGAGAACTAGTTTGAAGTCAGCAGAGCTATCAATCTGTTGGATCCTCTACTATCAAACGCAGGATCTGTCTGTGTTGCTGCTCTTGATTAGTGGCATTGAAGGAGCTGTCAAAAATGACCGCTGTCAACATTGACAGTTATTAAATTACCTGATGAGTGTGGCGTGCAGGAACACAGCGGCCACAGTGACGCCGGCCAGCCACCATATCGCCTCCAAGTAGAACAGGACCGGCACCCCGAGCCCGGTGCACGAAGCCACTGGAGGCAGGCCTTCGCCCCGGGCCACTGTCAGACACTCCACGTTGGAGGACGTGTTGAGACGCAACAAGGAGGACGTCTCTTACCCTCTTAAGTAGACGGAAAGGGACAGAACTAGGAGCTTGTAACTGTCTATCTAATGACGTCACTTTTAGAAACTGTTCAACTGATGATATAGAGATACTGGCCTGGCAGTCAAGAGCGTTCGAGAGGCAGGCTGTCCCTTACCTTCTCAAGTAGATGAAAGGGGAAAGAACTAGGAGGTCTAGAAGCTGGCTGTCTCTTATCTTCTCAAGTAGATGAAAGGGGACAGAAGAACTTGGGATTGGTCATGAGGCAGTCCGTCTCTTACTTTCTCAAGTAGATGAAAGGAGGCAGAAGTAGGAGAAGAAAATGGATAGATCCAGCTGTCTAAATATACCAGTTGGGTGTTTTAGGGAACTGCCATAATATCAAGCTGTCAAACTGATTGCCTAGTTAATCTACATAGCTGAGCTGAGTTGTCAGTCTATCAGGTCGACGGTCGCAGGACTTTATGTAGTTCCATCTGATTAGAGTGGCTTTGAAAGGAGCTGTCAAAATTGACAGCTGTCAAATCTGTCAAAATTACCCGATGAGTGTGGCGTGCAGGAACACAGCGGCCACAGTGACGCCGGCCAGCCACCATATCGCCTCCAAGTAGAACAGGACCGGCACCCCGAGCCCGGTGCACGAAGCCACTGGAGGCAGGCCTTCGCCCCGGGCCACTGTCAGACACTCCACGTTGGAGGACGTGTTGAGACGCGGCTCGTGACGTCTCTTACCCTCTTAAGTAGACGGAAAGGGACAGAACTAGGAGCTTGTAACTGTCTATCTAATGACGTCACTTTCAAGAACTGTTCAACTGCTTGAGAGCGCTCGAGAGGCAGGCTGTCTCTTACCTTCTCAAGTAGGTGAAAAGGGACAGAACTAGGGGTTCTAGAGGAAATATGTCTCTTACCCTTCTTGAGTAGATGAAAAGGGACAGAACTAGGAGCTTGTAGTTTCTAACTAATGACCGTCACAGGGACAGAACTTAGGGTTCTAGAGGCAGTCTCTGTCTCTTGCTACCGGTGGCCATGAGCGCTCGGGATGCTGGCTGTCTCTTACCTTCTCAAGTAGATGAAAGGGGACAGAACTAGGGGTACTAGAATCTAGAGACAGTCTGTCTCTTACCTTCTCAAGTAGATGACAAAGGCAGAATTAGGAGATTGTAGCTTTCGAACTAATGATGACCAGTCACGTTCTTAAACGTGAGTTTATTCTATCCCAAATATTGGAGGTGTCAAGATATGAGGTTATCAACGTGAAGAGCTGTCAAACTGGTTGTCTTGTCTATCTACAGAACAGAACTGTTAATCTACTATCAAGTAGAACCTATCTGTGTAGCACCTGGAATAAAGTGGCGTTGAAGACGAAGCTGTCAACATTGACAGCTGTCAAATCGGTCAAAATTACCTGATTAATGTGGCGTGCAGGAACACAGCGGCCACAGTGACGCCGGCCAGCCACCATATCGCCTCCAAGTAGAACAGGACCGGCACCCCGAGCCCGGTGCACGAAGCCACTGGAGGCAGGCCTTCGCCCCGGGCCACTGTCAGACACTCCACGTTGGAGGACGGGTTGAGGCGCGGCTCGTTACGTCTCTTACCCTCTTGAGTAGACGGAAAGGGACAGAACTAGGAGCTTGTAACTGTCTATCTAATGACGTCACTTTTGAGAACTGTTCAACTGCTTGAGAGCGCTCGAGAGGCAGGCTGTTTCTTACCTTCTCAAGTAGATGAAAGGGGACAGAACTAGGGGTACTAGAATTTAGAGGCAGTCTGTCTCTTACCCTCTCAAGTAGATGAAAGGGGACAGAACTAGGGGTACTAGAATCTAGAGGCAGTCTGTCTCTTACCTTCTCAAGTAGATGATAACGGCAGAATTAGGAGATTGTAGTTTTCGAACTAATGATGACTGACCAGTCACGTTCTTAAACGTGAGTCTCATCTATCCCAAATATTGGAGGTGTGAAGATATAAGGTTGTCAACGTGAAGAGCTATCTACAGAGCAGAACTGTCAATCTACCATTTTAAGAGCTGTCCATCTACTAGCTGTCTACCTGTCAGGTTTTCAACTGTCAAACGCAGGATCTGTCTGTGTTGCTGCTCCTGATTAATGGCGTTGAAGGAGCTGTCAAAAATGACAGCTGTCAAAATTGACAGTTGTTTAAATTACCTGATGAGAGTGGCGTGCAGGAACACAGCGGCCACAGTGACGCCGGCCAGCCACCATATCGCCTCCAAGTAGAACAGGACCGGCACCCCGAGCCCGGTGCACGAAGCCACTGGAGGCAGGCCTTCGCCCCGGTCCACTGTCAGACACTCCACGTTGGAGGACGTGTTGAGACGTGGTTCGAAGTAGCGGTATATGGCTCCGAGGAGTACCTGGAAGATTAATGTATCTAAAGCCCGGTCTGTGAGCACGTAGAATTTTTTTTAATGACCCCAAGCTACCCATCTTTATCGCTCGCGCGTAATTATATTGCTGTCGCGACTGTGTGACGGGCGCCCGCAGTGAGTGTGCGAGCGCGACAGCAACATAATTACGCGCGAGCGGTAAGCTTGGGGTCATTGGACAAAATTCTACGTGCTCGCAGACCAGACTATAGTTTAGTTGCTGAGTCAATTGAGATACTTTTAAGATCATGTCAGGAACAGTTGTTACCAGTAGGTCTGATATGAAAAAAATACTTTTGTTGGATATCCATTTATCGAGGAAGGCTAGGCTTTATTCCATCACAATGCAACCAATAGAAACAGTGCTTCAATAAGAAATGTTACGAAAACGCGAAAAATTATTCAAACTATTTTTACGCGTATTAAGTCGTGGGCACAGCTACAATAGTTAATTATGACAACAATGGCTAAAATTTACATAAAAGAAAAATATTTAATAGACAAGCTGTTGAGTTTCTCTATAAATAAATGATTCGTCTTCGTCCTTCGTCCATTTACAGAACTAGAATGAAGTGATTTAAAAAGTTGGGTCCTAAAATCATTGGTTAAGTTTACTCTTGTCAACTCTCTATTACATAGGTTGTGAAGTACTTGTATGTGGTACAAACCTCAGGGTGTATATTAAACCGATTCAACGCATTCACATCCTTCGGGAACTCCACAAGCTTATCGTACATCAGTTTAGTGATCCCTGCCACGAATGGTTTCTCCTCCACCACGGTTTTGTAGTACGAGTAGTAGAAACCCATCTCGGTCCGGAAAGACATCTCCCGTTCGAGATCTGAGAGGTACGCAAAGTTGCGATCGTTGTCGAAGAGTGTTGATGCATATTTGTAGTGGATGTAGCCTAGGATCAGGGCTGAAAAAACAGAGAATTGATAATTATATTAATGAATATCTTTGGACAACTTCGCACAGTGCCATCTAGTCCCAAAGTTATATTAAGTAAAGCTGGTAGGGCCCAAAAGATAAGGAGACATGTAAAGTGCCCCATAAGGGCTACTTTTTATTTTTTTATTATTTACTATATTTTGACGTTCATAAGTGCCATTTGTGGTCTAAATTGAATAAATATTTTTGATTTTTTTTTATTTTTAAAGAAATATGAGCTTTAAATGCATTATAACTATAGGTATTTGTGTAGTCAGTAGTGTAATTTTGTAAAACATTAAAATAATAATTAATGCAAAGAGAAATAAAGCTGCCTGAGTGTCTTCAACATTACTGTCCCTAAGACTATAACTATACAAAATAATCAAACATTCTACAGATAGATTCAAATTCAAATTTTCCTGTGCTTTTATAATTTCTACACCAAATACTATGGCAGAATATGTAGAAAATTTTCATTACAAGAACTATTGCAATCATATTCTATGAAATAAATATGAAATAAGAAGTAGAGATGAAACGGATATCCGGTAACTATCCGGTAGGCCGGATATCCGGCCTAAATTTACTATCCGGCCGGATACCGGATAGTAACTCACTATCCGGCCGGATACCGGATATTAAAAAACTACGACAATTTCCTATTAATAAAATGAAATACATTAAATCTTTGAGGTAAACATCAATAAAATGGCTTATAATAATGACGGCTTTTATTTAAAGTCCAAAAAGCCCTATTAGGGCTTTAAAAAAAATAATTTCTTTTTATATGCTATTCACTCTATGACGAATACATAAATAGTAAATATCTGTTAAGTCGAAATATTGCCAAATAATTTTTTTTTTCACTGATGGTCTGATGTCATCATGATGCAGTTCAGTCAGATTACGCAGCAAGTAAACTACACTGGCGAGCAAAAGTATGGAATCACTTACATGAAGTTGTTTCCACGCGATCTTGTGTACTAACGAATTTGTTAGTAATAAAAAAAGTCACACCATTTTAAAGATTAAACTTTTAACTTTAAATACCAAATTCATTTAAATCAGACCAGTATTTAAAAAGATATCCCGGCTGATGTGAAGAAGTAACGAAAAAGACATGTATCAACTGTTTGATACGTCGCGATTGCGGCCTATTTACCCACTATAAAAGCACGTGTTTTCGGATTTTTGCTTTCACACGTTGATCCATACACATCTCCGCTTTTTTTGACACTTTACCTGGGATTCTACACCTTCAGAAGCAGCTTAAATCGTTGCACTATTGCAAGAAGGGCTCAGGCTCAGCCAGCGGGCTGTCGCACGTCAGCTCCACATAGCTGTTAGCAAGTGGATAGTTTGTCTAAGATATAAGCAATAGAATTTGACTCCAAAAAGGCCTGCCACAGGCTCGAAACTGACGGCAGGTCATAAGCACGCTTTCAATTAGCTCGCCATACTTTTGCTCGCGAGTGTAATTTAATTTTTGCTATACAATCACACACTCACGATGGCAACCGAAATCGCCCGAATTGATCTGCCCCCTAGACAAGTGGCAAAATATGACTTTCTATTCGGACTGATTCGATTTTCGAAAAGTGTGACTAGTCTAGTCTACTAATAGACCCACTGATCGCGTTCAAAGCACCTGTGCGGCGCTAAACTTGTCACGACATGCAACTAGACAATGGGCCAACTATCCGGCCGCCGGATATCCGGCTATCCGGCCTAGCAGCTGGCCGGATATCCGGTATCCGGTATCCGGCCAAACCACTATCCGTTTCATCTCTAATAAGAAGCACAGAAAACTCAGATCTTAAAGACTTATCACATGACATTGTATATCTGTGGGAAGATAAGGAAAGTACCAAATATTTTTCTCTCAAAAGCATCATTCAGAACAAACATGAAGTGGTTACAAATAGGATGAATTTTACATAGCATAAGATTGTGTAGATGGGCTTTAATCTAAATTAAGAACACATAATATGCAATTTTAACCTAACATAGTTTATTTCAGAGAATAAGCACGCAAAAAATTATACTGTCCAAGTTAGGCTGAGAAAAATGCACACAAAACTTAACAAGATTATCTATGTTTACCATTTTTATACATTTAAATGAGCTTTGTGATACGTATTTTATGCAGTTAGGTTGATTGTAGGCCATATTCAGCATCTTACTAAGAAGGTAGAGAGCAAACTTGTTGAGCGGTAAGTGTTTCAGTAACATACCAATCTAAGTACACGTTACGGGTTTTTTTCAGTTGTTTTAAGAGTAAATACAGAGTTGTTTTACATGTTTCAAAGGCAATAGGGCTAAATAGATTTAGAAGCAATAAAATAACTTACCGATAGTGAAAAGCAGAGCATTTCTTGGCCAACTTTTCTTCGGCTTCTCAACAACTTTTATTTCGGTACTTTCAGCGTCGACTTTCACTTCGGCGACGGGGTTTTCCATCTCGTCGGATTTAGGAGTTAAATTAAACTAATAAACACACTTGAATTCATTTTAAACAGTGAAATTTTCCGTAAAATTTTCCTGAAATTCGGAAAAACACGGTTTCGCAACGAACGAAATCAAGATTTTTGACGTTTGTTGACAAACTGTCAAGTTAAGTTGTCATGAGGTGTGTTCCACTATTTGCCATTTTGCTATATTTTAAGAAATCTTCGAGCAGACAGAATGGAGCCGACCTTTGTCTGATATGGCTTGTGGCCATAAATAAGAGGTGATTCCAAGTCTAGAATGCTCACTGTGGTTCCTTCCAACTGTGCTCCCAACCAATAAAGAATTAAATAAAAACGAAAACTAAGTAATTATGGTATTCATTCAGTTAATCAGGCAGGCAGGCCCCTCTTTCAGCACTTAAGCACGTGCCAAAGGCCCTACGATCGACAAAAGGAGCCCCATGTCTCGCCTGCCTTTTAAAAAATTTAAAAACACTACGAACTTACAGTTTTGTTACCTGTAAGTAAAATAATGTAGGTAAGTAAGTTGAAAAAAGGTCTTTTTTTAGTAAAATACTCCCTCTCCTAATTTGTTTTCTTATTCTTTCTTTCTTCCCCTTAATCAATACTGCTGATTATTGTGTCTTGAAAAGGATAAAAGTAATTTATTGAGTATTTTAAAGTTCCGATTTTCTGAAATTACTGAATAGAACTCTGTTGGTTATTGTGTAATGAAAAATCAGTCTCTCGGTATCATTTTTATTAACATTACGTATTTTTAAATTCATTGATTTCACAACCTGAGATTATAAAATAATAGGATAAGTTTCTCTTAAAATAATAAATGTCAAAGGCGAGGAATTACAATTTACTCATAAATGCTTTATTTAGGTACTAAGCAAGCCTTAAAAATAATTAGTACAACCCAGTGGAGTTAACTGCGCACCTGGTGCCCGTGACGTCACATCGACGCTGGGAGATTCTGATGTACACGGGTGAGTGCGAGGAAGTCGCATTCCAGCGAGGTACGCAGTTAACTCGACGGGATTTTAGTACTAATTTTCTTGATAATTTGCTAAGTCTAAGAGCTGCCTGTAAAAAACCAGTAAGTTACGTATTATGATGAGGTTTTATTTAATGGCACATGGTAGATTTTTGTTCCTGTCTGTCGCTAGTGGCTACTAGGCGCAGACCGCCGACTTTTAGTTGCCCGATAGTTGGGTCGGGCTGTTGACCAGTATGGAGATGTATGAAAGTGCGCACATTACACCGATTTAGTAGGTATCGGCGATTGTAATCGGCCAGTGTGCGCGCGCGTAGAGGACGATAGTTGGACGATACTATAGTTGGACGATACTTTAGTTGGAAAGCAGTTGGGAATCGCATTCAACTATTTAGTCGGCCAAATCGAATCGGCGTAGTGTGCGCACTCCCATATTACATGCCCATACTGATCAACTGCCCGACTAAACTATTGGCCGACGAAAAATCAACGGTGTGCGCCTACTCTAAATGGTGAGCGCAAATGTGGTAAGAGGACTGTTTGGATTGGACATTTGCACTCACAGGACGTAGATGGCGCGACTGTAGAGTAAAGTCACGTAAAGTCTTGTCACTCGCCAGTGGTGCCAACTGAGGAACGTCTGTTCAAAAGGGATTTCAGTTTTTTTCGAATCCGTTTATGAATCTCAGATCCCATTGGATGGAAATTCTTAAACCTGCCAGTGCACATTATGCCCTGTGCTCAAGTTTAATAAAAAATCCATCTTTTAAATGTAAAGTATTAGGTAGTTTTAAAATTCTGCTGTAAACTATAGATTCGGACACCCGCAGTCCCAGTAGCGTTACAGGTGCGTTGCTGGGGTGGATATTACATAAACAATTTTTTTTATCTAATTCTTTCTTTTTGAACAGACGCTCCCCAACTGTTAAACTACAAGAACTATTAGCCAAAAATACGTCGAGCGTTAAAGGTATTCCTTTATAAACCGCTCGTGCCGCGAGATCTGAGTGAAGGTAGTCAGCCAGTAAGCATTGCAGAGGTTGTCATTGTTAGGGGCGGTGGAGACGATCCCCCGGAGGTAGTACCGGATGGTCCCCTTGTCAGGTTCCGGGAAGGCTAATCCACCGCCGCTGTCGCCTTTGCATAGCGCCGTTCCTGAAAAACAAAGTTTAATAAGATATTTCGATCAAATCGTTCATTCATTCGTTTCAGCCAAATGACGGCCACTGCTGGACAAAAGGATTTTTACAATGACTGGTTCTGCGCTGTCCGCGTCTAGGTGCTATCTGCGATCATCGGTCAACCTAGAGTAAGGCGCCCACACTAGATCTCCCGGTCCGTGGTCACTAAGTACTCATAACTTTTGTGCCTTGGGCTAATTTAGTTCTACGAGCTATGTGTCCTCTCCACTGTCAGTTTACCAACAGCAGGCTATGTCAATCAATCAAAATACCCGCGGACAGTCAAGTGGCTAGGCACTCTGGGCACGTACCCAGGGCCCCGCGATCGAGGCGCCCCCGTCTGTTCTCATAAAATATCTTTCTCCAGATGAGAAGGGCCTCCCTTGATCCATATGTGCTCAGGGCCCCTAGTAGGTTATAGACGGCTCTAGTGAATGCTGAACCTTGGCATAGCGTTCTGTGTGAAAGATTGTTGCTGAAAGACATTATAGCGTTCTTCTGAAGGAACACAAGAAAACAGGGTAAATAAAGACTGCTGAATCAAACTTACCGTTTCTATAGCCCGCACAGATCTTATCTCCCGTGATGTACTCCCTGAAGTCCAAAGGGGAGTCCGACTGGCACTCCTGGATGGAGATGTATGGTAGTTCCACCACCTTCAACACTTGGGAGGCTTCCCCGTTCTCTCCCGTGAGGCCCCACCCGGCTACCTGTAAAGAGAACCAGGTGCAGAGACTTAGCGATGATGACGATGAACTAGCGAGCGCTCGCGACTTCGTACGCGTGGATCCCGTTTTACCCTCTTAGGGGTGGAGTTTCGTAAAATCCGTTTTTAGTGAGCACCTACGTTCTAAAAGGAACCCTCCAACTTTCGCTTTTATAATTATTGATAGATAAACTTCTTAGTGTTCCAGTAGTAGTGGAATGGGCCAGTCTTTTTTAACCACAACGTGAACGTGGAAGCTCTTGGCTTGCATTGAATCTGATGGAAAGAATCCTTAACCACAGAGGAACTGGCTCTCTAATCTTAGATTGCTAACCTGTTTGTTATGGCGAGAAACTTTTAAAGCATGGTGGTAATTCTTGGAGGACTTTTTACAACCAAACCGAGCAGAAAATTGTGCCCTCACCAGAAATTAACCCGGAAAAATCCTCTGAATCTGAGATATTTGGTCTAACCTCAGGGTCTAACTAAAGCCTGGTTTCCACCGAAGCTGAAATGTTTTTGAATAACTAAGTTTAGTAATCTTTGGTGGAAACCGGTCCTTAAAAGCTTCGGCCAAACCAACGCGTGCAGATCGCATAGGCGATTGGCGATCACTGCGCGTGCATAGATGACACCAATGACAAAACGCATTGAGGTGAACTCAACGCTACACGACATTCGATTTCACGCAGATCACGCACGCAGGCTGCACGCGTTAGTTTGGCCGAACCTTAATAGATCACAGAAGAATTTAAGAGCTGAAAGAAATAGAGGGTAAGAAGCATATCTTTATACACACCTTTCCCAAGTTACCCTCATGTAGCTGCCGATTCTCGAACACCACGTTGAAGTCCACGCACACCGGCCTGATATGAGGCATGTAGACTATGGTGGTGACCAGCTGGAGGATGGCTATATCGTCCTGGAAGTTGGTGGTGCCTCCCAGGAACCGCTCTGGCATTTTCAGGGTCGCTACCTGTGGGTGATGAAATTATTAATGACCTGGCCCTCTGGACAAAGAACCCAAACCTCTAACCACCATTATTTTATTAGCTTTTCAGCCCGCGTTAATATCTCATTTTGATTTTGCGGCCTGATCTTATTTTTTGCACACGTGCCCTTCCGAAAATGGGGTTAAAAACTAATCAATTTTTCTCAGGGTTTCAAATTATCTTTTTATTAAATTCCATCTAAATCGCTTCAGTGGTAGGTGAAAAGCGTAAAGCGTGAAAAGGGACAGAGTTACTTTTAATTTAATAACTTAACCTATTTACTTGGATTGTAAGGCCCAGTTTCCACTAAAGCGGAGAAGAGAGGACATTAGAAATGGGGAAAAGTTGTGGAAATAACGAAATCTGATTGGTTCATCCAGACATAAATTATCTTCTATCGCATCCTCTCTGCTTTGGTGGAAACTGGAATGTGACTGTCGGAAAATTTTTTCAGTGTGTCGTTCGTTTCAGTCAAATGACGTCCACTGCTGGACAAAGGCATCCCCCAAGGATTTGCAAAGGATGCGATCGATCCTGCGCTGCCTACATCGAAGTACTTCCCGCGACCTTCACCAGATCGTCGGTCCACCTAGTCGGAGGTCTGCCTAGAGTTAATGTTTAATGTTCTTACGTCAGATTTCTGTACTTCCAAATCCCCCGGGCTATTCCAGGGTCTGTACAGCTTCCCCATGGCCACAGCGTAGTTGGACGCCGGCTGCGCCTTCGAGGTGTCGTTCCAGAAGCAATGGGCAG
This sequence comes from Ostrinia nubilalis, assembly GCF_963855985.1. NCBI lineage: Eukaryota > Metazoa > Arthropoda > Insecta > Lepidoptera > Crambidae > Ostrinia > Ostrinia nubilalis. The sequence goes on from NC_087117.1 coordinate 4,656,910, forward strand.
CTGAAAATTTAATACACAATTTATCATCTATTTCTAGTAGGTACTTACAAATCATACTGACGGCTGATGGGGCAGCAAGGTTCGGGAATAGAGGCCGAGTACCAAAAAGTTATTTTTCAATCAATAGAAACATTTTACAAGAGTCAATCAAGTAGAGTGGTCGTCTTACATTACGATTATAAACGTGCCGTGCCACCCCGGCCCCCACGCTATACAGGGTGGAAACGATAAGTGATTTCACTCGATTATTCCTAAACTACACAAGATATCAAAAAACTAATCTATCCGAAAATTCTATGTTGAGATCACTTATCGTTTCCACCCTGTACTTAGACGCGCGTGGTCATGTCGCAGATCCTATGCTCCCACGGTTTCCATTCCAGAACCCGTTATTTCAGGTCAGTGCTTCGGTCTTTGCCTTCTTGTCTTACCTGATATAACGACCTTGGCGCTGACCAGAGATCCCCCACAGATCTGCATGTACGGGGTGGTAGGGTAGTCTTCCTGTAGATACCAGGATAGGATACGCGCCACGATATTTCATATCGTTATATTTTATCGACTTTAGAAATCAGTTTGAGCCGAAAGGAACCAAATGCCTCGCAACATTGTGTCACATGGCGCGCATCTTAGGCCCAATGGTTTTCATTTCAAGACCCTGTGATTTCATGGAATGACATAATGTCATTGCTTCGGTCTTTGCTTTCTTGTCTTACCTGATATAACGACCTTGGCGCTGACCAGAGATCCTCCACAGATCTGCATGTACGGGGTGGTAGTCTTTCTGTAGATGCCGGCGTGCCACGGCAACTCCCCACGTTCTGCCGGTCTACCTCCAATGACCAGTTCCACACCCTTAGGAGTTACCAGTCCACACTCTGCAAGAGAATGGATGGATGGATTTGAGGATAAATTAATAAGGGTTCTATTGTAGTTTTTTTTACTTTGCCGTTGTATTACTTTATAGTCCACAACATAGAGTAAAAGGCAATCTTAGCAATAATGGCATTTTTCATTCCGGTCAACATTTAGGCAAATTGGTGTGGTATTGTGGTGTATTTAGCTGTTGCCCGTGTATTTTCCCGCTTGAAATTCAGTTTGTCACAGAAAGATCGACTATCGTTAGATACTCGACACCGTTTATTTTGCCAATAAAATTGATTAAAATAGAGAATGTTATTTTGATGTATGAATAATTACTGTACCTACTAAGTAGGTTAGTATTCTGTCTTGTAGGTTTCATAAATTTTATGAAAATCCGTTCAGCAGAGTTTGCGTGAAAGTGTAAAATATCTATGCAGATGAATATTCTCACTGTCGATCAGATTAGTTACCTAATATCGCATAGCCAATCCAACACGATGAATTTCTTTGATGGATTGTAATTTTTGGATTGGCAAATTTTGATTGGCTTACAAGATTGAGCGTTTAGTTAATTGGTTTAATAGATACTCCTGTCCTAGAAGAAACTTTGAGCTCAAGCTTTCACTATGAAGCATGTTGGCTTTCAGTGTTTTTTTTCTATTATTTAATAAATAGGTAGTCTGGTCGCCGAGCACGTAGAATTTCGTCCAATAACCCCAAGCTACCCATCCTTATCGCTCACGCGTCATTATATTGCTGTCGCGACTGTGCGACGTGCGCCCGCAGTGAGTGAGCGAGCGCGACAGCAACATAATTACGCGCGAGCGATGGATGCATATGGGAGCTTGGGGTCATTGGACAAAATTCTACGTGCTCACAGACCGGGCTTTATTATAAATTATGTAGTTAATGATCTCTCTGTCTTATTTTTAAAGTCAGTCAGGATTATGTTTACGTATGAGAGAGAGAGATGGAAAGAAGATGTAGAAGAAGGGATTATTGCATTTGATTATTATAAAACGATAGTTTATTGTTTTGGACAATTTTGTCTTTATTTTCATAAGTTTCTTTCTTCTATTGTTCTTTTTACTTCTTCTTTGGCTCTCACCCTCTAATATTTTAACTAGTCTAAATTGTTCTTTTTCCTTCTTCTTCAATCCTCCCTCTCTAAGTAATACTTATGAAGTCAAAGTAATGTTAATAGGATGGCGGGTAAGGAAAAAATAAAAAAAGATATTTCAAAACAAATAATTTTATTAAAAAAAAACATCCATCCTGTTAACATCACAATGGGTTACCTTAAAGATGCATAGGAACTATGGAGGAGATAAAAATAAACATTAGGTAGAGAATGAGGGCTACCGTTTTAGCGCTCACCAGTTAGCGCCACTGTAGAGTAAGGTCCTGTCACTTGCTAGTAGCGAAGACAGTGGCACCAACTGGTGAGCGCGAAAGTGGTAGGAGGACTATCGCATTTGCACTCATCAAGATGGCGCCACTGTAGAGTAAGGTCCTGTCAATCGCCAGGGGTGCCAACTGTTAAATATAAAAACGATAGCCCTCATTGGCTAGTTTCCTAAAAAAATAACTTTTAGTCCGTCAATTAAGTACATTATCAAAAAATATTGGACACGTATATTTATTGACAAACAAACAAGTAATTACGAAGTTAATGATGCGTTGAAATTTCGCGTGATGTCACAAAGTGCTACACTTTTAGGCACGCCTTGACGTCACGCACGAGTTTCTTCTTTTGAACTTTGGCGCAAAGTATCTCTTTTTGAAAAAGTGAAAAATACGTGGTACCTACTTATTTTTTGATAAGTTAACAGACGGACTAATTCAAAATCTTGCTTTTTTACCCAGGAAACTTCCCAAATATTATGTAGAGAATTCACCTGTTAACCCTTTTCTTGGCATTGTGCATTTAAAGATACGTTGACCAAAACAAAAATATGGAGGAGAAACCAAATACTTTTTTCAAATGTTTATTAAATATAACGTTAGCCCAAATACTACAGATTGTGTTACACAGTATAGAATCGCTACAGGCTGCACAGATTTAACAGTAATATTCAAAATGTCAGACCGTTGACAGGCGTCTACGCACCGGCTGATAATTTTAATTATTTTCGGTGTTTTTTTTAAAGAATATTGGTGATTATTTCTAGTAATATGGATAGTAAATAAATGCTTGTTGATGATAGGGCGTGTTTTTTCAACCCAAAACTTGTATAATTATTCTGTACGATGCGGATTGTCCGAATGTATCTCGAAATGCACATTGTCAGATACGTAATGATTTACTTTCAATTTTAAATGTATCTTTAAAGACACACCGCCAGGTTCCCGTTGACTTTATTTTATGGGTTTTTTATAGATTTTATCGCATAAAAAAGGGATTATGTTATTAGTTAATAATATTAAAAGCTGTAAATTATAATTTGTGTAATGTGAGTTTTAATTCATGTAATAAATAATCGTTGTTTTTTGGACAACTTAGTGCATCAGCAACAAAATCAGGCGCGCAATATCCTAGTTCCGGTTCCAAAATCTGGAACCAGGTCGAAAGTCAGTAGCGGTGACACTTCAGCTGATGAATTAGAAACTGCTTTTAGCCTCCTGATCCTCTCGGGTGGTTATCTTCCTACTCCAAACAAGCCAGATCACCCCAAAAAGCGAGCAGCCTATCCAGGCTGCTGCATGTATCTGGTTATAAAGCTGGTGATTGAAGAATTTCAGCCAGTTCGACTGCTGAATAGTTTCCCAGGGAGTTCCAGAGATCCATTTCCGCTATCTTGCGTTTCCACTGCAAGTTGGGTATCAAATTATCTTCAATCGAAAACGTGAACACAGTTCGGTACCAGTTGGCGTCAATACCCCTCGTATTTTTTTAATGGTCTTGCAGGATTCCCATATGTCCTATCTGCATTTGCATCTCCTGGATGGTAAGAGGGGTCTGCGAATCAGGAGGTACTCCAACAAAGCTGATGGAGTGGTTCTCATACATTCAAATGCAGCTATACTTGCAAGGAGTTACAGACTTTGAAGTGGTTTTTTTACTTTGTTTTCAGTTTTTTTATAAAAGATACTTATTTTTTATTTCTCAAATAAGGTATAGCTTAAGGTTTTGTAGTAATTTTCATTTAAATAACTAATTTCTACTAACAAATAAACCATGTTTTAATTTATTACAAAGCTGGCAATGTGCACTTAAAGATACATACTATATTTCCAAAACTACATACCTAATATTTTTTTTTCGTATTTTTTACATGATTTTTACTCGTCCTAAATCCAAAATTTACGGTGTAAATCACAAATATTAACCAAAACCGGCTTTGCCAAGTATAGGGTTAACAAAGTACCTATTTGGTTTCTGTACTATAGTATACCTAGCAACAGTCGTGCCCTATAATAATATCACTGAATACATAACTGGTAGAGGTAAGTTAAAGTAGCTATAGCTACAGTCGTATCCTATAATAAAATATCACTGATACAAATAACCGGTAAAGGTATGGGAAGGTAAAATAGTTAACAAACTGGTATACATTGAAGATTTTCACTGGTCCAATGACTGGCTAGCAGTACATAAAAATTTTCAGCTGATCCATTGATTCAAAACTAGCTAACTACATAAGAATATCTTATTCACAGTAATTGCACTCCTAATCGACTATTTACGTGACCAATTCATAGACAATCCATGGCATATTCAACACAATATTCCTACTTTTTACAATCCAATAAAATTCCGATAATGTAATCATCATCATCATCATCATTTCAGCCATAGGACGTCCACTGCTGAACATAGACCTCCCCCAATAACTTTCACATCGCACGGTTGGTAGCGGCCTGCATCCTGCGCCTTCCTGTGCTACCTTTATCAGGTCGTCAGTCCACCTTGTGGGTGGACGTCCAACGCTGCGTTTTCCGGTACGTGGCCTCCACGTTATTCTATAGTTCTATCGTTGTTCTACGAGGACATTGTAATAAATATGAATAATCCATTACAGAAACTCTATTGTATTCGATCGTTTTTGGCTTATTGGATTGTATTCTGTCACCGTAAAATTGTGAATTCCGTCAGATTACAATCTGACGTCTTTAGATTACTTACAAATCACCTAACCTATCTCATGCGTTATATTATAAACTAACGGAGTTCACAATTTCACGTTGACATTATCCATGAATTTGGCGCGTGTAAAAGTCTTTTCCATATGGCTTTTTTAATCTACCATCTAAACAGTCCCTAATTAGTCCCTAAAAACAATTCTATCATCAGAATTAACTACCACACTGCTATTATTGATATTGAAATTGACTGTAGGCGTCTTAGCTACATTATTTGATGGCCCTATCCTAAAATCGCCTTCATCTAAATCGTAATCTACATTTTCAGCCGGTGTAACAGGAGTATTATTGGCTGTAGCGTACTGAAACTTGCTGACGTGAATTTCGACTGTATCCTTAATAAGAATAGTGATATTAGTCCCATTTTTGGTCAAACCTGGGAGGCAGCGAGCGACGTAGTCCCAGCTGCCGTCAATGCAATGCATGTCGGAGAGAACACCAGAATAATAGTAGTTGGGGCTTCGGCATTCGGGGCGGACGATGGTGCCATCTGGTTCGTAGTCTTCACACTCCCTGTAGCCTTCGGCGGCGCCTGTGAGGCGGCAGCGGTAGTCCACACTCGGGTCTTTGTTGAGACGGCAGAAGCCTGGGGAAATGATTGTTTATTTTTACTTTATTGTACGAAGAAAGTACCTTTAGCGGCGGGTCTATTGCCTGTAGTGTTTGTTCTCTGACGAGTTATTTTAAAACTGTGTAAAATAGGCGGTTATTATAGCCATTTGGAACTTTTATTAAAACTAACTTATTTCTGAGTCAAAAAAATTAAAAAAATTAGGACCAAACACAGTACCTTGGGGTACACCCAAAATAACTATTAATTGGCATTCTCAAACGATACTTACGCACGCAATCCGTAACTTCATCCGACCAGAGGCCGTACAGGCATATCCTATCTCTTTTCTTGCTGACGAGACCGTATCCCGGGTAACATGTGATATTCAGGCCAATGGTGTCAAACGCTTGGCCCGGGGCGGCGTTGGGAACTCCGTTTACTACGTAAGTGCCATGGGCCGGGTACGGTGGTAGTACACAAGCACCTCCTGTTACTGGCCTGAAATATTACATACTCTTTAATGTCGAAAAAGTTATGAGGTTCTGAAAATGAAATTTTGAGTCTTAAAGTAACTGGCGTTTAGTTTAGTTACGTTAACTAGGGCTTTTTCAGCACTTACTAGTAAAAAGTTAAGCAAACGTTATTTAAAATGACATTCCATACTAAACGTAACTAGTGTTCAACGCGCGTGTAACTTTTATTAGTAAGGGAGTATTAGGCCATTTTTGAGATTTTATCATTAACCTCTGCGCTAGCAAGCAATTTCTTGTTTTATCGTGCAGGCACTTATCTTCTTCTTGATTCTTATCTTCTTGACGTATCTCTTACTTAACAGTACCTACTATTAAAACTTGATACAAGGATAAATTTACTTACTTCTTGGTCACCGGAGGTGCGATAGTGACTGTGGTAGTGCGGTTACACAGCTCATCAGATTCGTCTGAGTTATCCGCACATTCTTGTATCTGAAACGTATCATCATCATCATGTGATTTAATTTCTACTGCAGGAGCAAGGAGTAGGAATATCATTGATAATATTATAGCTAGTTTTTCTGTGGTGAAGGATTCAAGTGAAGAATCTTTGGCCTGATCATCACTTGCCCTCAGATAATTTTTATGAGTGCTATTAATAAGTATCTGATCCGGAGAATGCAGATGCGATCAATGTGTGAGTTTACCCAGAAGATGCAGGCCAAGAGATCCACGTTAGGGTTAAAAATATAAGTAGTGAAGTAAGTAAATAGCTGAACAGTCTACTAACCCCGTTGCAGTCTGAGCCCATGTCAACACAAGCTCCATAGGCACACTGGAACAGGTACGCTGGACAGATGTTTCCAGCACAGGATCTGACGGTTTCGTCCGAGCCGTCAGGGCAGTCCGCGACGCCATCGCAATGGAGGGAGGCGGATATGGTGGTACCGTCCAGGCATTTGAATTTACCCCTGGAATAATTGTGAGATAAAATTGTGATTAGAATAGAATAGAATAGAATAGAATAGAAAACTTTTTATTTGCAAGAAAGGTACCTATATTAGCAGGTAAGACATAGATTAAAACAGAGAAATAAACAAGTGGAAAATTAACTGCTTGTGCCCCTCTGACAAAAAGGCACCCGCTCAGCGTACATCAAGACCGCCAGGGCTTGTCTTGAAACTGATTTTCAGCGGGGGCCTTCTGTTGTCACGGCGTACCCCTGCTGACGGAGATGATAGAAAGGATTAAACAACTGCACGCAGGAAGATTCAATGAATGCCTGTTTTGGTTTGTTGTCGACATGACAAGAAGAAGAATTTATAAGGATTTAAATTTGGTAGATGCAGGGCTGTGATTGTTTGGTCTTCATGTTCTTCAAATTGTCACAGTTGGGAATTGAAGCGACAACTTTTTGTTAGCCAGATGAGTGCTCTGAATTCCTAAGCTACGGAGACATTGAGTACCCGTGAAAACGTTCAAGTGTATTTGTTGTCCCCCGGCGTAGTCAGAGCAGTGAAGGTCATGGTTTCAATGGTACCAAAGACTGCGTTTTTTTCAAAAATATTATTTCAGATAGCTCGTAGAACAGAAGATCGTTGAGGCAGTAAAGTTCTCGAGTGGCAATTAATGAACCGGTAGACGTAGTGGAGGCAGGCCTCTCACTCAGTGGACTGATGGTCTGGTCAACTGAGTCACGGGAAGCACCTGGATGTGGACATCGCAGTACCAGTCGTTGTGGAAATCCTTAGATGAAGTCTTCCAGCAGTGGACGTCTTTTGAAACGAATTAATTCTAGAAGGTGAACGTCGCGGGAAGAACCTGGATGCGGGCAGCGCAGGACCAGTCATTGTGGAAATCTTTGGGGGAGGCCTTTGTCCAGCTGTGTCGAACGTCATTTGGTTGAAACGAACTAACGAACGAATTCTGAAGCCTGGTCCGTGAGCACGTAGAATTTTGTCCAATGACCCCAAGCTACCCATCCTTATCGCTCGCGCGTAATTATGTTGCTGTCGCGCTCGCACACTCACTGCGGGTGCCAGTCGCACAGTCGTGACAGCCATATAATTACGCGCGAGCGATAAGGATGGGTAGCTTGGGGTCATTGGACAAAATTCTACGTGGTCACTGACCAGGCTTTAGAGGGAATCTTTCAGCTCACCTGACTTCGCTAGTCTCGTTGCGGCACCTGGGCAGAAGTTCATCAGAATTGTCAGCACACTCCTGGATCCCATTACAGGGTGCTGTGCCATCCACGCATGCGCCGTAAGTACAGCGGAACCAGTTGGATTGGCAGCTGCGAAGTTACACATAATATAGTTAATGGAGTGACGTCAGCAGAAGGTAGCAGGAAGGCGCTGGATGCTGGCCGCTACCAACCGGTCATTATGGAAATTATTCTGGGAGGCCTATGTTCAGCAGTGGACATTCAAGGGCTGAAATAATGACGATGATGATGAATGACGTTAATATTATTATTATTTAGTTAGGCAGTTGGTTTTGTGAAGAAATCTTTTTAGTGTATTAGATACAATCAGGCCAAGCTATAGGGTTTATAGCTTGTCTTATACCTATAGTAGGTATATCTTATACTTAGCAGTATAGACACAGATGAACATGGTGTGGGACTTATCCCACTCTTTCCCACCACTGCAACTCCTATATAGCCAGGATCTACAGCTTGGCTTCCAATGAAGCCCAACCAGTGAAGGTATAGTAGAAGATGATGTTATTGTTATGCAAAATACAACTTTAATCCCTTGACTTACTGGCTCTTCCTGCACAAAGCGTGTGTCTCGTCACTGCCATCAGGGCAGTCTTTGACGCCGTCACATTTCCCGTCGAAGCTGATGCAGGTGCCGTCGCGGCATTGCCATTGGGACTTGCTGGAATATACAGAATATCCAAGGTTTAGGTTATGTTTAACTTTCTACTTAGAGTTCAATAATGTAGGATCCCGCGAAACTGGATTGTCGTGTGTACAAGTTACAATACACATTAGTTTTAAATTCGAATTGCAAATTCTTTGGTTTTTGCGGGACACGAGATTATCCGTGGTACTATACTCGGCGCAAAGATTGTGTAATAATAAGACAGTGCATGCATATCCCGTTTTCTCTCGCACTCACACTGGTTATGGGTGACGTCACACAGAGGCAGGCATAGCATAAATATTAAAATATTGGCGAGTGTGCATCTCTGTTTCAACAATTTATTAACTTATGGCCTCGCCTGCCATGAGTCTTTGCGTCGAGTAGGTAATATTGTAAGAACCCTCTGATTTCGACATCAAGCTTTCTTTCGGTGGGGTAAAAAATTTGCATTATAATGAAACTACTGATACCCATAAAGTAGTCCCAATCGATTCTGGGTTTTTTTGGACCATCTTGTTTTAAATAATACAAGTATCTTCTTTAGCTTACCTACAGCGCGACGTGGCTTGCCTCTTCCACCGGTGCAATACTCCGTCTGACAGCATGGAATTACTGGAACGAAAGATAAAACATTACTGAACTAAGTACGCACTTACAATTAGTACATTAATAGAAGCGCCGCAAGTGGAACTGGATCAGGGATTCCGATCACATCTCAAGCAAGCAGGCTCTGGATTGGAACCCCCAAGGAAAATGTGGCCCAGGGAAAGCAAACTTGGCGGCGCACTGTAGCAGACGAGGCGAAGAAAATCGGCAAGACTTGGAGCGAGATTAAACGCGAAGCTCAAGACCGAACGCGATAGAGGACTGTTGTGGACGCCCTCTGCCCCGTCTAGGGGACATCGGACATTAAGTCAAGTCAAGTCATAGTTTTGCGTGAAAGTGTAACAAAAATCCATCATCCAATATCACATGCTTCAACTTATAATAATAAGTAACAAACACTCACGATCCTACACCACCGCAGCGGTCCTCATCGCTGCTGTCCATGCAGTCTCGTCGGCCATCGCAGACTGACATCAGGCCGATGCAGCTGCCGTCGCCACATTTGAACTCGGAGGCGCTGGAAGGAAACAACCATCATCATCATCATTATCGTCAGACCGTTTAGTTTCCACAGCAAGGGCACAACTCTCACAATGTTTTTTTAACTTAATTATTTTTTACCGCCTCTGTTGTCCACTATGATGACCATTTGCTTCTTCAAACTGAGGTTCCGGGTTGGTCCCGTCGCCATTACAACAATGTTTCAGCATTATTATGTTCCGGTAGTTGGAGGTAAGATAGCCTCTGTGGTTGAGGATTCCTAGTAAAGCTTCCACTTTTGGCCTGATCATCACTTGCCATCAGGTGAGATGCCTATTCAAAAGCCTCCTCATTGAGGATAAAAAAATACTTATGTCTATCCGTCTCCTGTTCCGTGCCTTTCGAGGTGCATGAACTGGCATGAACTTGGATGTTTTGTTTAATCACCAAGTTACATCGCAACGAATAAAAATATCAAAATTTAAGAGAGGCAAATGGAAGCTAAGCTCATAGCAGACTTTATCAACTCGGAAATGGATCAACACCTTATCGCCTTTCACGAGCTGTCATCGCCGCCTATCGCGCTCTGTCTATCGCGAGGCGAGGCGTTTACGTTACGGTGCAGAGAAGTGTGTGTTGCAGTCTTGCAGTATGGAGTTTTATACAAAGAATACTGACGCCTCGAGTTGATACGGTTACGATCCCTTTCCGGGTTGATAAATGACCCTTAAAAGCGTTGAGCTTTAGTGCACTAAATGTGCAGTCTTTAACGTGAACTGTCAAACTGTGTAACGTAGTGATTATTGCTGTATTGTGTAAGCTCACCTGCATGAGTTAGTCGATTCAGTCACTACAGCAGAGGTGACGGTAGTCGCTGCAAAGAAAAAGAAAAACACTTCAAATTGTAGGAAATGAATAAATGTTTTTGCTAGTTTGCGTTTTCACCTCTAAGGCTGGTTTTAGTGTCACGCGGACCGTCCGGTGCGGACCCGCTGCTCCGCACGGCCAATCTGTATGAACTTCTAGGGAGCGTTTTAGAGTAATGCGGTCCGGAGGAACCGCTCCGCTCCTAGCAGTTCATACAATTCGGCTGTGCGGAGCGATCCGCACTGACAGTCCGCGTGACACTAAAACCAGCCTAACCTTCAATACAATTTTTTACCCGACTGCGCCAGAAGGAGGGTTATTGATGATAAGTTATAATAGTAGGGCAATCGAAACCGCACTTGGCCTCTTGATTAGATTGTGCGTTTGTTAGACATAAAATTATTGTTAAAGATGACGCTGGATAGAAAAATAGATAATCCAATTTTACTTTGAGAATTGACAAAGTGTTTCAGAATACAATCACGAGATTCACGAGTAGGTACGTTTTTGATCAAATAAATAAATGAATTTATGCTTTCTGATGCAATTTATGATACCTACAGATAAAAAGATGAGGAGCCAATTGACATAACAAAAACACAACAATTGACGTGTAATTGTGACTTACTCTGGGGGAATATGATCGAGTCAAGGGCATTCTGATAGTAATGTGTAACATAATGATACCAATATAAGGAAAACGGAATTGAATCTTGATGTATGGCATCGTTACTTATTGATAGAGCAATTAAAGCAAAATAATATAAATGTACAATGTATGTAGTATCAATCTGGTAGGGCAAAAAAAGAATGAGACATGTATAGGCTCCTTAAGAGCATTTGACGATTTGCAAGAACTAATTTAATTAGTCTAAACAAATAAAGATAATTTTGATTTTTATTTTGAATCAACACGGGACTATCCCTACCTCTCTTACCCACCGCTGCAACTCCTGTATAGCCAGAATCTACAGATTGACCGCCAATAACCCAACCAGTGAAGGCCAAGTTTGTCCCGGGGGAAAGTTAAACTGTCATTGGACCCGCAAAGAAATTAATCAGAAGAACATCGGAGGAGTTCGAAGTTGAGGTTCATCCCTCCAGCGCAAAGCGGAAAGATGCACCACGGACAGTAAGCATCAATTATGGGGGCCTATCTTGTGAGCTATTAGCTACCCATAATAATAGCATCAGGTGTAATAAGTGTGGTTCCAGCAGAGTCAATAGGACCACTCCCACTCTTCCCGTGGATTTCGTAAGCGACTAAGTAAGGGACAATATGCGAACATCAGGCCTCCCTAACCCGTCTGGCCAGCGTGGGGAGTGTAAGCCAAAACCTCCATTTGTCTCTGGTTGTGCTCCAGCAATGGAGATTAAAGTAATGAAGTAGGTAAAATGGAGTGACCTTTTTTGTTGAAATCTGAATTTTATAAGAAACGATATCCTAGTATGATTGTTTTATAATAGAGGCCAGAAGTTAATTAGGTTTAATAATAATTATCAAGAACAATGAAGATACAGTTATACCTAAGACGCTAGGCTATAATGATGGTCAAATTACCTAATGAAGTATTTTTTGAGCTGTTAAATCCCGACTTTCATTTAGATTTTGTATGGCAAGGAAAAATGTGAAAACTCATTCTTAATGTGACTACTTAGGGTGGAAGCGAGCTTCGCCCAGGTGAGAATCCTTAACTGGCTAGCTATCTTCAACTGTTGAAACAATAATTTTGGGAACTCCAATGTTAGAAGATCAAGTTGATGGCTAAGCCAGGCGGACTTAAAAAAAGCGTACCATCAACCAATCAACCCGACCATGGGTGTACCAGGTGTACCCAGAATCTGGCCTAGGATCGGAAAGTCATTTTTTTTAGGTCAGAGCGTTTGACTTAGCGCCTCAAAGTGACTGTAGCGCTTTTGAAGAGTCCATACATTTTCTGCGAAATTTCCATGGGTACGCCAATGACCCCAATCTTTTCGATCGAGACAGGTACCAAACCACAGAGCCGGTAAAAACTAACAGGTAAACATTGTAAATCCCCAATAGAGAGTTACCGGTTAATTCAACAATCCCCACGTATGACTGTGGTTAAAACTAACAATGTGAGTTGCAGGCGGGCTTTACCCGAATTCCTTGAAATATCATCGCAATTCTTGGAGAAGATATGAGAATTATTTGTCACACCGTTGTTGTTGAATAGTCGAGCAATGTGACCTCAAGAAAATTAGTATGCTTTAGCAAGATCACGGGTTCGATCTTTGTTCAATACAAGTGTTAATAAAACCGTTTTTTTGTTCTGGTTTCTTGGGTAATACGTATTAATTGGGATTAATAATCATCATCAGGTCATTTAGTCTCCACTGCAGGAGCACGACCCTCTAATTTACCAGAGGCAAATGGATTTGGCCTACACTCCCCACGCTGGCCAGACGGGTTGGGGAGGCCTGATGTTCGCATATTGTCCTTTAATGTAATGTGTAGTGAATCCATTCTTACAAAAGCATATTTATTTAAAGGATAGGACCTATTTTAGCTTAACTGGAGGGGTTAATGGGGATATTTGAGCGCAATTATTCCTGCTGTTAAGTGAGATGTTGTCTAGGATGGTAGGTACCACCACAGATCACAGAAACTAAAGGGAGATGTGGCAAAGGGGCGGGACCGGTGTCGCAGAAATATGCCCAAAAACAGAACTCATTGCTCGTAACAGCAATGATGACAGCAGCGACGTCATAATGTAAACAGTTTACATTACAATAGGTACCTACTACTAAAGATTAATTAATCGAACGTTGAGTACTGACACCGCAGTGGATAATGAGCACACATTTTGATTACTTTGTGTGAATTTCTAATGCAACACTGAGCGTCGAACTCAGCGCATTAGTTAATTGGCATCTTTCTATATCTCTATGGTAGGTACATTCTGCCCTGTAAGTGCGTATTCACTCTCGCCTTGAAAAGGCCGGATTATAATACTTATAGTGTTTGGGAAAGAGGATTTAGGTAGGACGGTAAGGTTTTATACCTTCAACAATATCTTTGCTTTGTGGTCAATTAATTATTTTTAAATCCATCCATATTAACTTCTCATCTTTCTCGATAACAACACAAGATAAACGGCTAAACCATTATAGGTGTTATTCAAAATTTTAAGTCCCTATTGAGCTCAAAATAAGGATCAAAATCGTTAAGATTTTGGACATTTACGAATTATTTAACGATAAAAACTAACAGTGAAGACCGGTCTGCGGTTTTGATATTTGACTAGCTTGTAATTACAATATGACGTCAATATACAGGTCTGCCGAAAAATTGATTTGACCAGGAGTACCTACTGAATAGGCGAGGTCGGTATTTCGAACTCCTCCTAAATTCTTCTGATAAATATTTGTTATGAGATTTTATCGCGTTCCATTTCAACTAAAATTTCAACGTCAAGCCATGAGTAACTATGTAGGTAAGTCATGTAAAAATAACACGTTGAGACCCGGTGTTTCTCTTATTCTTTTCGTTATGGGTTCCAAGACACGGGACTATTCCCACCTCTCGTTCCCAGCGCTGCAACTCCTGTGTGGCCAGGATCTGCTTGACCGCCAAAAAAACGCAACCAGTGAAGGTCAAGTTTCTGCCGGGGGAAAGTTAAGCTGTCATTGGACCCGCAACGAAATTAATCAGAAGAACATAGGAGGAGTTCGAAGTTAAGGTTCGACTTCCCACCAGTGCAAAGCGGATGACAGGTGACAAAACAAACTTTCCACTACTAAATATTTCCATAAGTAGTAAGTAGGATGTTATGTACGATTCTACACCATTATTTGTCATGAATGCGTCACAGTTAACTGGTTAACAAAGGTTTGGCTTTAACTGAGCCATTACAGAAAGTGGGCAAATCAGTTAATTTTACAGTTAGTTGTGTGAACAACTCGAAGCGGATATTAAAATTTCTTTTTGCATGAAGTTTTCAAGTTAGGTCATTAGCTTGAAACGTTTTTCGATTTACCAATAAGTAGGTACCTACTTTATGTGACAAAAAATATAACTAGGTAATTTTTTTTGTGCAGAACAAGGCAGGTATTTGACCGTAATCGCACCTGATGTCAAGTGAGATGCAGTCTAGGATGGTAGGACATAATAACTGCACTGTAAGTGTCTATTCAGTCTTGCCTTGAATTATCCCGGATAGTGTTCGGGAAAAATAGCAGTAGGTAGTGAGTAGAATAGTCCCGTAAGTAGGCACTTTCCAACGCCTAGTTGTAATATGGTGAATCATCATCATCACCATCATCATCATTTTAGCCACAGGACGTCCACTGCTGAACATAGGCCTCCCCCAATGACTTCCACATCGCACGGTTGGTAGCGGCCTGCATCCTGCATCCAGCGCCTTCCTGCTACCTTTATCAGGTCGTGTCAGTATGGTGAATGTTGATAGGTATTATGGTGGGTACCTGGTAACAGGTAAGGCAGTTCCAAATTCTGTATAGACGTTTAATCTGCATGCATGACGAATAAAAAATGGCTACCCAGCAACCCAAGAGTTTTTTGCGATCTAAAATCCGTGCGGTTAAATTAATTTTCTATTGTTTTCACGCAAAAACGAACATCGAAAAATAAGTACATTTAATTCAATCTAATCTTTGAAGGTCACATATTATTATAGTCTAGCGATTAACTCAGTGTCACTCAGCCTGAGGTAAGGGAGCGGCACGGGAGGGCGATTTACGCCCGTATTCACAAACGATGCTTGCTTAAGTGAAGCAGAAAATCGAACGCACAGCGTTGAGTAGAGCTCTGTGATTGGTTCGTGTGTCACCCTGTGCTTCCACGCGCACTGTGAGACCTCATAGTAATGTTTGTGAATACGGGGATTAGTGACGGTCAAACGTCAGTGAGATTTCAGATTTGTATGCCCTGTCACATCATAAATGTTATCTTAGGCGCAGACCATCGATTTTTTGTTGGCCGATAGTTTAGTCGGGGAGTTGATTTGGCCGATTCTTCATACAATTAAAACTAGGCGCAGACCACCGATTTTTAGTTGGCCGATAGTTATGCCCGATTTTGAATTGTATGAAGAATCGCCCAAATCAAATCGGTGTAATGTGCGCACTTCCATACATGCCCATACTGATCAACTGCCCGACTAATGCAGGATTTCTATATTCAATCCTGATCCAAATTGGACGGATTTGGATTGTCAACTGTCAAATTTTAATATGTTTTTGGCCAAAATATCTGCGGTTTTTGATTTTTTTACATTTTTATATTGTTTATAAAACTATATTAAAATGTAAATGCATCGAACATTTTGGAAATATAATCTAAAACTGAATTCAATTTGACAGTTGTAATCCGGATTTGGACTAGGATTGAATATAGGAAACGGGCGTAAGTAAACTATCGGCCGACGAAAAATCGATGGTCTGCGCCTAGGCTTAAAATCGGGCACAACTATCGGCCAACTAAAAATCGGTGGTCTGAGCCCAGTCTTAATGGGTAATTATGGTTCTCAAAACCAAGGCGTGGCCAAAATAAAAGAAGAAGAAGAAGAAAAAAAACACTTCTTCCGTGCCGCTCTCATACCTCTGGAACGGACTGAGTTAAGCTGTAGCTAGACCTATAATATTATCGCGGTTTTGTTTCTTTTAATATAAAAGTTATAAGTTGCCTTGAACTTGAGTTTATCTGAAGATACGCGTTTGTTTAATGACAAAAAATCTATTGATGACTTCATAATTTAATTTGCGTTTAACGCTTTTTATTGGACTAGCTTTCCGCCCCGCAGCTTCGCCCGCGTGTAATTTTGTCTGTCACAGAAAAACTATATCACGCGCGTCCCTGTTTCAAAAACCAGGACAAAAACTATCCTATTTCCTTTCCCGGGACTCAAACTATCTCTATGATAAATTAATCAAAATCGGTTCTGTGGTTTATGTTTATCGGTTGTCTGGACAGACAGACAGAGTTATTTTCGCATTTATAATATTACTATAGAAGTATAGATATTAGTATAGCTTTTTCCCGCGTCTTGTGGCATGCGGCATGTGTATTTATAACTCATTGATGCGACGTATTCCACTATGAGCACCCGCCCAAATAGCACCTGCACAAATAGCACCTGGCCTATTCCACTTAGAGCACCTTTCGATATTTTGGGTAGGTGCTCTAAGTGGAATTTAATTCGTTTTTACGACGTATTCCATTTAGAGCACCTACAACACCGTAGCCTAGTGCTGGCTGGAATCCATAATGCATAACCAGAATTCTAGCACAATAAAATAAATAAAACGATTCCAAAAAGTCGGTTTGAATTTTTCAAATCGCGAAATAGACGACGGAGTTCTGAGGCAATAAACACAAAAAACAAAAATTAATTGATATCCTCCTTTTTTTAAAGTTGGCTAAAATTGCGCCTTCTGACAAGGTCAGGCAAAGTTTTAACATCCTGATAACAACAAAAACAATTAAGAGCTTAACCCTCAATTTGCATGGTAGGTCCCAGGGACTCCATGTGAAACTGTTTTGGTTCATAATTTTTTTCAATACGCGAATAAAGTGCTGTGCGCTTGAGTAGCTTCCTTTGGTGTCGTGGCTAACTCGGGGGCGAGAGGTCGTCTGCGTGCGCATCACAGAAAGTTGAGTAATTGACACTTGCGGAGTCCCGTGGACTCCACCATACACTTTGCGTAACAAAAATTTGTATTATGATATTATGTTTTTTTTTTTAAATTATGGTTTATTTACGGTTTGAGTGGATCAAAAAAGCATCAAACAGTCACAATACATGATTTATCAATACGTTAGATGCAAATGAGGCCTCAGATATGAGGGACTGGCAAGAAAGTCTAAAAGAAAATGCAGACGATGAAGAAAAAGAAGAGGATTTTACATCTTATGTCCCGAAAGATTTGTTTTGATGATTTTGTATTTTGATGATGTGTTTTGATGAATTATAAGAAATACTGCTTATTTTGAAATTCATTTCACAAAAATATGATTGTATTGTTCGAAAAAGTTTGGCAGGCAATGTGCTGCTCGTAGTAGTTACTAAGCCATTGCACGTTTTTTCGTGTTAATTTTTTTCTAACATTTTACATATTATTTATCAAGAAGACTGTTATGTCCACATAATTTAGAAAGAAAAAAAAATTTTTGCTTAATTTTTTTTCTAGGTTTAAGAGGTACAAAATGCCTATGTCGATTTTTATGTGATTTTTACGACTTCATGAAAATTTTATTTTTTAAATGAATTTTAATTAATGTTTCCATTTCTGTTGTTTCTAATTCATAGTATATTAACCATATTATGTTACCAAATAAAAAATATATTACTTTTATAAGTATTAGTATATTTTTTCTTCATTTGAAATATGGAGTCCCTGGGTCTCCACCTTACACTTAACGTAAGTTTTAGTCACCATGCAAACTGAGTGAAAATTGTGTCTTAAAAGTGTACTTTTAAAAGTACGAAAAAAAATTTTGAATAAG
Organism: Ostrinia nubilalis; assembly: GCF_963855985.1. NCBI lineage: Eukaryota > Metazoa > Arthropoda > Insecta > Lepidoptera > Crambidae > Ostrinia > Ostrinia nubilalis. The sequence goes on from NC_087117.1 coordinate 4,675,261, forward strand.
TTATTTAATTTTATCACAATTGGTACAGCTGTTTAGAAGTAAAGTAACAAACTGTTTTCGTATTAATATTCATAGTTAGTGCAGATGTAATCGAAGATAAACAAAAGTTCAATTAAGTGGAGTCTACTTAGATACGAGTAAGTAGGTATTGAGAATTTATAAAAACAATTTTATAACAAGCTCCAGTATCATTCACACAAGCAGCATAATAAAAAAATAAATATTGTAGCTACACTTTATAAATAAAACTGTTTTATCGATGTCTTGCGAGAGAAAAATAAATATTTTTTATTCCTATTGTATTCTTAACACAGCCGGGTATAAACGTAGCTTATGCGCTTAATTTAAGAGCAAATTAATATATTTCTTGTATGTTTACTTACTTAATTCTTAACTAAATAATATTAATTAAAAAATACCAGTTAGTCTACCCGCCATTAATTCCGCATTAAAACAAAAAACTCACCAAAAAACGTAATAATAATCGCACTCAACATTGTCACTAATTTTAACTAAACATTCACTCAAGGTCACTAAAATATTAAACTAAAAACTAACTACGATATGCACATCTCGGTCAATCTAAAACTAATTTTGTTGTGTTTATAAAATTGTTTTTATCAATACAGACGCGGGCGTATCGGAAAACCCGGGTCGAATGACTGGGTTGCCAGGTAGGTGGTGGAGTTTTCCTCAATTAACAACACAATGTTGGAAGCGTAAAGTTGTTTTTAATTGAGTGTCGAATTTGCGGTCTGAGGTTAATCTTTTTTGTGATAACTTTTAATATCTAACTTTGATTGACGTAGTTATTTGTGACTGCAGGGAAGTCGAACCTTAACTTCGAACTCCTATGTTCTAATTAATTTAGTTGCAGGTCCAATGACAGTTTAACTTTCCGTCGGGACAAACTTGATCTTCACTGGTTGGGTAGCGGTGGTTTGTATTAATTCTGTCTGTATTCGTTTGACTTGATTGTAATAAAGCCTGGTCTGTGAGCACGTAGAATATTGTCCAATGACCCCACGCTACCCATCCTTACCGCTCGCAAAATTATACGTGCTCAAAGACCAGACTATAGACAACGAAGCCTGTAGGTAGGCGATAGTGGGTTCGATTTCTTAAAGAAGCTGTGATGAGCTCGAGCATTATAATTAGAATTATAATAGACTTTATTATCCAACAACGAGGAAGCTCTTGGCCTACGTCTCACTCACCTGATGGAAAGTGATGATCATGCCGAAGGTGGAAGCGAGCTTCATATGGAATCACTAACCACAGAGCAAACTGGCCTTACCTCCAACTGCCGGAACACAACCAATGCTGTTTGCACTCTTTTTTATGGTGACAGACTTAGGTAAGATTGGTACCTAGCTACTTTAGTGATTATGTATGACACTAGCTGATATTCGACATAGTACAAATTCTGCTTAGTTTTAACCGGGTAACTGGTGTGACTGTTGAAAAAAAAGTCTCAATTTTTTTTAAGTTTTCCCCAAAAAGTAGTAAATCCTTGGCAACCAGGCAACACCGAGGTAAAGGCCTCAGACGGGTTATTTGAGGTTACGTACGAGTTATATACCTACTGCTATACTACGTAAATAGCGCACTATGTTTATGTCAAGTATATCCGGATTTCTAAGGAATTTGGTAAAAACCATTAATACATTTATTGTACTTACTTACTTTTCCACTTTGCATTCCTTATTTATTTCCGTCCTTATTTTGATACGTTAATTAGCTATTTAGTTATTTTCACATGGATTAGTGGTTAATGTTGGAATTTGGCTATGAAGGTCCCGGGTTCGATTTCCAGGTAGGACACAATTTAAAGAACTTAAGAGACACTCTTCGTCGTACTGGGTTCGATTCCAAGATGAAAATCACAATTATAATTATTTCTAATAAAAGAATGCTGTTAACATTGTTGTTATGAAGACAGACTTAGGTAAGATGGTGGTAGCCAAGCAGATAATTTTGCCTCCACTGGGAATCGAACCCGGGATCTCTGGATTTGAAACAAGTGATCCGCACGCGTGTCGAAATCCGCATCACAGGAAAAAGCGAGCGTATCTTCACCTTAAATGTGCCTTAAAGGCCGGCAACGCACCTGTAACGCCCCTGGGACTACGGGTGTCTATAAGCGACGGTAATCACTTACCATCAGGTGATCCGTCTGCTAGTTTGCCTCCTGTCACATAAAAAAGGCGCTGTGAAGAATCTCTGGTCCAGTTAAGGTCATTAACCGTATAGTTAAGCAGGTAGGTAGTAGGTACTGGGGAATACCCAGCGGCAATCAGTCATGAAGTAAACCGTAACTTTTATAATCACTTCGTCATAGGCTATTGAGAAAGAAAGCAAATTACGTTTATTTGGTATGTCTAGAAATATTCTAATCGTAAAAATTATAAAATGAATATGTAGTGTGGGTAGGTACTCGATGGACTGACGACCTAAAGGTTACGGAAATAGATTTAAACGGAAAGCGCCTGGACCCGGGCAGTGCAGGACTAGTCGTAGGAAATCCTCAAAGACAAAGATTTTTTTCTTTTTCAAAGTTGGTACCTCTACTGTATCATTATTTAAAAGCAAGGAACTACGCCAATAGCTAGTGTTTATTTCTGCTTAGGTATAAAAAGTGTATTAATTTATATAACCCTTTATAGTAAACAAATCCTTTCACTATGATTTACACATAATTTTATTGCATTAAAGATTTGCAATTATATTCACAGGTAGGGTTCTATATTGGCTCACATAAAATTCTAAATCCTATTCTTTGTCTTACTACCGATTTGTGTTCATAATAATCTCTCTTCATAATTTTATTTTTCATACTTTTTTTATTCATACATTTTTATTACTACCATCGGAGCTCATAACAGTTAGTGATCATATTTTTTTTATCAATACTGTTACTACCAAGAACCATTTAAAATACATAATTTTTATTTTCAGATCTTTTTTCTTCATAACATTCATTGATCATATTGTTTTAATTAATAATGTTGTTACTAAGAACATACTTCAACTCATAATGTTGTTGTTCAGAATAATTTACTTTATAACAGACATACTCGTATCTTTAAAAAAATCATATATAATTTAATAGAGTAGATAAGCATGCAGAGCATGCAGCATGAAAGCAAGCATGCAGCATGCATTGGTATCTCCTCGTCTCCGGCGCTGCGGGATGTGCAGCCCTTCCGCCCTTGCGTAACGAGGCTCAGGCACCCACGCTTGCTTCCGCAGCTTCGGCTTTTTGGATCGCCATCGGCGCCTTCGGCGCCTCGGCGACCAGCCTCAGCCGCTCCAGCTCACCCGGGCGCCCGAGCCTCGTTACAGCGGGCGAGGGCTGCCCTCCCTCCGCGCCTCCGGCTTTTAAATTACACTCTAGGGGTAGGGCAGACAAGACTACGTGGAGTCGGTTTTGCAGCGATTCGTTTCTGTCACGTTAGTTTTGTGGCACAAAATATTGCCTGTTTTGGACCATTTCAAATTAATTTAATGTTAAAATACGGTTTAATACGAATATAAACATCATGATTTTCAATAATATGGATAAATACACTTATGAGTAATAAATTTATGAAAACAAATATTAGGATACATCACATTTATGAATATTATAGTTATTTATTCGAATGATTATGAGTTTCGATCATTAGTATAGAAAAATATATGAAAACAAATATTAGTAAAAACTAAGTGTATGATTAGTGATATTATGAATATCAATAATTATGTTTTTAAATATGTTAATCTTAAATTAGAAATAAAATTAGCATAATAAAATAAAACTACGTAATAAATTAAAAATATACTTAATTTAATAATATAAAACTTAACAATAACTCTTAATACTAATTTACTTAAAACTAAACTTAATGCTACAAGAGAATTAAATTAACTAATATAATGAACCCTAAATTTAATCTCACACATAATTGGTTTTTAAATCTGCGCGGAGCGCACACGCATCCCTAAGGTGGGAGTGCCTAACCCGCGCGACGAGCCGATGGGTTCCGACAACAGCCGATCACACGAACTGGCAGTCGCTCGGTTTTCTCCGCGCCAGACCGCAATTTGCTATACTACGCAACACCTGTGCCGTTCTCCTAAGCGAAACCGTTACGTACGCGCACTCCGCGTCTCGTTTAAATACGTTGGAAGTTAAACACTATAATCTATATAACTTTTGGATCCCGCTAGGGTGAGTTCTTATTACCATGCTTATTTGTAGTGTTTTTATAGTTTTTAGTGCTGCCTAACCGAAACCTGCTTCGCGTAAATTGTAATAGTTGTGAGGTATTGGACGTGGCCTAGGGCTCGCCAAGGCAGATGTCAAGTCAAGCTCGCTAACGCTTGTCTTACGGATTCCAGGATCAGAGCTACCTGATTGACCCCAACCGTTACCAGTTCAGAAGACTGAAGACCTACGGGAAGTAACGTGTTACCTACCTACCCCTGCTGTCAAGAACTACCCTCAGACACTACCCGACATAGTATCTCTGCTGTGACCCTCGGAAGCTTCGCGGATCATCCTCAGGCCAGTGTCCTCCCTCACATTAGACTATCTCTCGGTCAGCTATGTGCCAGGAATAAGACAGAATAAACATCTTGTAATCTTATACACTCTTTTTACTCACGACCTACTTCTGTGATAGTGACTGGCTAGCCGGTTGTCACAGTGGCTACCCACAGGTAGCGCATTTTCTTACATAACTTTTCAATTCCTATCATTGGAGGTCCGAAAATATTTCTCATACAATTTGATACCATAATGATCATTCTTCATAAAAAATTTAAAACCTACATATTTAAAAACATAATCATTGATATTCATAATATCACTAATCATACACTTAGTTTTTACTAATATTTGTTTTCATATATTTTTCTATACTAATGATCGAAACTCATAATCATTCGAATAAATAACTATAACATTCATAAATGTGATGTATCCTAATATTTGTTTTCATAAATTTATTACTCATAAGTGTATTTATCCATATTATGGAAATCATGGTGTCTATATTCGTATTAAATCGTATTTTCCAAAACAGGCAATATTTTGTGCCACAATACTAACGTGACAGAAACGAATCGCTGCAAAACCGACTCCACGTAGTCTTGTCTGCCCTACCCCTAGAGTGTAATTTAAAAGCCGGAGGCGCGGAGGGAGGGCAGCCCTCGCCCGCTGTAACGAGGCTCAGGCGCCCGGGTGAGCTGGAGCGGCTGAGGCTGGTCGCCGAGGCGCCGAAGGCGCCGATGGCGATCCAAAAAGCCGAAGCTGCGGAAGCAAGCGTGGGTGCCTGAGCCTCGTTACGCAAGGGCGGAAGGGCTGCACATCCCGCAGCGCCGGAGACGAGGAGATACCAATGCATGCTGCATGCTTGCTTTCATGCTGCATGCTCTGCATGCTTATTTACTTAATTAAATTATATATGATTTTTTTAAAGATACGAGTATGTCTGTTATAAAGTAAATTATTCTGAACAACAACATTATGAGTTGAAGTATGTTCTTAGCAACAACATTATTAATTAAAACAATATGATCAATGAATGTTATGAAGAAAAAAGATCTGAAAATAAAAATTATGTATTTTAAATGGTTCTTGGCAGTAACAGTATTGTTAAAAAAATTATGATTACTGACTGTTATGAGCTCCGTTGGTAGTAATAAAAATGTATGAATAAAAAAAGTATGAAAAATAAAATTATGAAGAGAAATTATTATGAACACAAATCGGTAGTAAGACAAAGAATAGGATTTAGAATTTTATGTGAGCCAATATAGAACCATATTCACATCTAATATAAAGTGAACTGACAGAACAAATACGGCAACTTTTGCCATAAATGAGAAATTGCTAAGGATATTGTTGTAGTGGAGCGACTTTCAACAAGAGACTGGGAAGAAAGTTAGAAGGGGGATTTAGGGAAAATTTAAGGATTTTGTAGATGAGTGAGGGGGCAGGAGACTTCGTACCAGAAGTTTCAGGTGAAGGGGCATGAGGGGGTTGAAAAGGGGGCTGGAGAGGTAAGGGTGGTGAAGCGACTTCCAAAGGGAGATTGAGAAGAAAGTTAGATGGGGGAAGGTGATGGGAGGGTGGGGTTGCAAAACACAAAACACAGGGGTTTTACATTCAGGAACTTGTCACTCAATATAAGAAGGTTGAGGCAAGTCATTTATTCCCAAGAAAACCTTGATTTCGAAATTCGGCACTAAAGAAGACTACGTGACACGGTCCATATTCAAAAGAAACCCTCTAAAGTAAACAATCGCGCATCTGTAAATTGCGACTCTCCAAAAACAGCATTTTCAATCCAAGATGGCGGCGCGGCAATATTTTTGGCAACTGTCAAAATTGGAGCACGAAAACCCTCAGTGTGATAAATCTCAATCAATCTCTGTGTAAAATAATCTTTAAATAATTTATTAGCAATGAAAATGTCAGGCAAATGGTGTAATAAAGTGTTTTATTCCCAAGAAAACCCGCTCAATCTGAATCGGTTGTAGAAAGCGGATTCGAACACTTTCCTCCCTTTGACCGGGCCACCAGCGCCCGCGACCACCACGAGAGGCATGAGGTGGTCAGCGTGGCTCTCGGGGTGCGCTCGCAAACCACCTGGAGCACTCGCACAGGATACCAACCCTTCCCTGGACTGCTCGTCGTAATAGTCCTGAATTATGAGACTCAGTGAACCCAGTCCCCATGGAAAAGTTGCAAAGTGTGTTTTAACTCCGAATTCACTACATGGAACGAAGAAACTAACATACAGAAAAACGCCAGAGTGAAGCGATTTTGAAATTCGGCTCTAAAGGTAGCCTTTCGATCTAAGCGTCACAGACGCAGCGTCTTTAGCTTTGGTCTTGTGCCACCAACGCCGCGTCACTAACTCGCTTCGAAAGGCTACCTTAAAGAAAACTACGTGACACTGGTGACACTGTCTATATTGAAAATCGCGCATCTGTAAATTGCGACTCTCCAAAAACAGCATTTTCAATCTAAGATGGCGACGTGGCAATATTTTTGCCAACTGTCAAAATTGGAGCACGAAAACCCTCAGTGTAATAAATCTCAATCAATCTCTCTGTGTAAAACATTCTTTAATGAATATTAGCAATGAAATGTCAGGCAAATGGTGTAATAAAGTGTTTTATTCCCAAGAAAACCCGCTCAATCTGAATCGGTTGTAGAAAGCGGATTCGAACACTTTCCTCCCTTTGACCGGGCCGCCAGCACCCGCGACCACCACGAGAGGCATGAGGTGGTCAGCGTGGCTCTCGGGGTGCGCTAGCAAACCACCTGGAGCAGTCTTCCAGGATATTAACCCTTCCCGGGTCTGCTCGTCACCTGTGCAAACCTGGAACAGAAACAATCTATTTAAATAGAAGTTAAAGGTCACTTACTGAAATCTCAGAAACTACAAGTGCTAGGAGTCTCAAATTTTGCATGGGGGTTCCTTTTAAAACGTAGGTGCTCACTAAGATGGGATTGTGCAAAATTCAATCCCTAAGGGGGTAAAACGGGGTCAACGTGTACGAAGTTATGGGCGGCCGCTAGTATTAACAGTCGCTTTGCATTGGAGAGAAGTCGAATCTTACTTCGAACTCCTCCTATGTTCTGCTGATTAATTTCGTTGCGGGTCCAATGATAGATAACTTTCCCACAGGACAAACTTGACCTTCACTGGTTGGGTTTTTATCGACCACAAAATAAAGACTTCACTTTTCTTATGCTCCGATTGCAACCGTCACAAAGTTTATAAATACTTCTGTAAATATTATTATCTTATCAAATAGGTAGTTACCACAATAATTATACACAATGATGATAAGGATAATATGATGCAAAAAGTAACAAACCTTATTTAGAAAGTCATCGAATTCCTGATTCTCTATTTCCAACTCCTCTGCCGTATCAACTTCTCTAAACCTCTTCATATTATGATAAGATAAACCTGAACCAAAAATGGCGACTCCATCTTTACGAAACTGTCCCAATATTTTTCCATATTCGTAATGCTGCTTCGCGTCCTGGTTTTTCAATATAGACACTTGTACTATTGGTATATCAGCCTCAGGACGAACCAGCATCATAGGAACAAAAACTCCGTGGTCCCAACCTCTTTTGTCATCCAGCCTGCAGTCTATGCCTTCTTTTGACAGCGCGTCAAAAATTTTTCGCGCCAAAACCGGGTCGCCGCGTCCGCCATATTTGTATTTGTACGTCTCAGGCGGGAAGTTGTAGTAGTCAAACAACAAATCTGGGTTTTCTCCGGACGATATTGACACGATATCTTCTTCCCAATGGGCCGTTACTACAATTATTGCTTTCAGTAGGTTTAAATTCACGTAATTTTTGACTTCACGTAAAGATTTCGCGATGTCTAGGTTATTTTTTTCGCCCATAACTGGGTAGGGCCCGCCACCATGATTTAAAAATACTGAAGGCGCGAGATACGAGGAATCGTTCGCCATTGCTGGCTGTTCACAACTGCTGTATTTTGATAACGAGTTATTATCACTTTAATACCTAAATGAGTCTGTTAAACGAGTCAACATTTACACAGCTTAGTGCGGTTCAAAGAACATCGATACACAAATAACTACAAGATAAATAAAGTAACGGGGGCAACGGGGCGATGTTAGATACATAGGTACTTTGTTTTTTTTAATTGTATTATTAATAAAGCTTACTTTACTTACTTTACCTATTTTTTTTTTTTTTTTAAAAAAGATTATTACCAATTTGTATTGCCCAAATTACTAATAGTCCCATTAGCCCCTCGTGGTAAGCTAAATAAGCTTGTGTTACGAGTGGGCTCACCACAATAGTCGAGCGGCGGTGGGATATTGTTATTCGTTTTGATAAAAAAATACTTTAGAAAAATAAAGATTATTTACAAACATTACTATGACGTCTCACAGTGCGCGTGGACGCACAGGGTGACACACAAACCAATCTTAGAGCTCTATTCAACGCTGTGCGTTCGATTGCTGCTTCACTTAAGCAAGCATCGTTTGTGAGTACGGGCGTTAGTTTCTCTGCTTGATTTGTGATTGACTGGTAGAGAATGCCACCCATTAAGCTCGCCACTGTATGTCACTTTTATGTGAAAAAGTTTAAATAAATACCTAAATATCGATATACATATTCTCGATATTTCACCATCCCAAGAGTCACGTTGCACTCTGATAAAATATTGTTTTTCCTTTTACAGTTTGTAACCGTCATAATTAGTTGACAGTAATTAAGTAATTAAATATGTAAACAATATTTTAAAGACCATAATGTCCAAAATTAATTAAAAATACAGGGTGTTGATTTCAATCCTCGCCATATTTATTTAGGTGATCTATTATGACTTACTAGCTTTCCGCCCGCGGCTTCGCCCGCGTGGAATTTTGTCTGTCACAGAAAAACTTTATCGCGCGCGTCCCTGTTTCAAAAACCGGGATAAAAACTATCCTATGTTCTTTCCCGGGACTCAAACTATCTCTATGCCAAATTTCATCAAAATCGGTTGCGAGGTTTAAGCGGGAAAGCGTAACAGACAGACAGACAGACAGACAGACAGACAGACAGAGTTACTTTCGCATTTATAATATTAGTTGGGATAATATAGTTGGGAGTTGGGATTAAAGGTATTGTCAAAAAAAAAAAACAAATACAAACGAAAGTAGAATTTTTTGCCGTGGAATACTGAAGTTCTTTGGTCACGTCTCTAGAAATGAGAACTCGATGGAGAGACTGGTAGTTCAGGGCCAGGTGGAAGGCAGGAGAGCACGCGGTCGATCGCCAACCCGCCGGATAGACGCCATCACAAAGGCCATTGAGTCCACCATGGTCCAGTGTACTCGCGACGCCTCTAACCGTCAGAAATGGAAGCACATCGCCAGGAGAGCTACCCTCGGAGATGACATCACCCCACCATGTAGTTCGTCAGCGCAACCACGACCACTCTGACAAGAGTGCCCGATTAAGAAGATAAGCCTCATAAACAACTCCTTAAATATGGCGAGGATTGAAATCAACACCCTGTATACAGGGTGTTAGGTAAAAGGGTATATGAGCCGACACTAGCCCATGTTAACATGGTCATATAAATGGTATGGTGAAGTCAGAAAATTGATATCTTCATTTTAATTATTTTAATTTTCGTACAAATCGGGTTTTATAAAATTTATTTTGTATAAAAATTTAAAAAAATAAAATGATGATATCAAATTTCTGACTTCACCATACCATTTATATGACCATGTTAACATGGGCTAGTGTCGGCTCATATACCATTTACCTAACACTCTGTATAATACGTATTTTTGCCTTTAGCATAGAAAAAACAAAGTACTCTGCCTCTGGGGCGGAAAAGTCTACGAAGACGAAGCGTGGGCAGGACTCCCACTAGGTGGACCGACGATCTGGTGAAGGTCGCGGGAGGTGCCTTGATGCGGGCGGCGCAGGACCGGTCGTTATGGAAATCCTTGGGGGTGGCCTTTGTCCAGCAGTGGGCGTCATATTCTGGCTTTTTTAAACGAAAGGTCGCCGTAAAATTGTGGATGCCGTCAGATTATAATCTGACTTAGTTAGAATACAACTTTAACCTGCACTGTTAGTTTCAAACTCACGCGTTATTAATAAACTGAGTATTTCACGGTGACAGAATACCTACAATATTTATGTAAACAAGAATTTTTAAGTAATCTATACTTACAATAAATCTGTAGCTAGGTCAATTCTGTACATGAAATATATTTTCAAAATAACTATCAGGGGGTGATTAGTGATCGATACTGATGCCAAAAATGCAATCAGCAAAATTTTTGTCTGTCTGTCTGTCTGTCCGTCTGTATGTTCCTTATAGAAACAAAAACTACTCGACGGATTTTAACGAAACTTAGTACAATTATTCGTCATACTCCTGGGCAGGTTATAGTATACTTAGGAATTCCCACGGGAACAGGAATTAGCGGGAAAATCCTTTTGTATGAAAAATCTAAACCGCTTAAGTTAGACGCTTGAAATTTGGCATGCAGGTATCTTAGTAAACTTAAAGCTTGGTTACAACAGGATATTGCAAAATTCCCACGGGAACGGGAGTTAGCGGGAAAAAACATTTGTATGAAAAAATCTAAACCGCGTAAGATAGATGAAGGGGGTAAAATGGGATCCACGCGTACGAAGTCGCGGGCGGCCGCTAGTATGATAATAATAATACAGTTAAGTTTCAGCCAAACCAACGCGATCACACGCTATCAGCCGGTTCGCCGATTGGCTAATAAATCTGGGAATTTGAATTTACTATTCTAGGGATACCAAGTCGGCATCAGATAGCGCCTATCAACCACGGTTCTGTCACGCATTTTGACCTTCTTCGGCCATGTATCTCCATCCATAGAGCGTCTTGTAGTGCAGGGAAAAGTTGAGGGCACCAGACCACGTGGTAGATCACCAATGAGATGGACGGATCAGATCAAGGTCGCAACTAACTGATCGCGTGTGATCGCGATGGTTTGACCGAACCTTTCCTATGTCATACCATGCCAAGAAATTAAAACGAGTTGAGTAATCTATACTTATAATAAATCTGTAGAGAGGTCTATTCTGTACATGAAATATATTTTCAAAATAGGGTGATTAGTGATCGATACTGATGCCAAAAATGCAATCAGTAAAATTTTTGTCTGTCTGTCTGTATGTTCCTTATAGAAACAAAAACTACTGGACGGATTTTAACGAAACTTGGTACAATTATTCTTCATACTCCTGGGCAGGTTATAGTATTCCTAGGAATTTTCCCACGGGAACGGGAATTAGCGGGAAAATCTTTTTGTATGAAAAATCTAAACCGCTTAAGTTAGACGCTTGAAATTTGGCATGCAGGTAGGTACCTTAGTAAACTTAAAGCTTAGTTACAACAGGATATTGCAAAATTCCCACGGGAACGGATGTTAGCGGGAAAAAACATTTGTATGAAAAAATCTAAACCGCGTAAGATAGATGAAGGGGGTAAAACGGGATCCACGCGTACGAAGTCGCGGGCGGCCGCTAGTTAATTAATAAACTGGTACAGGAAACAACAATAGAATTAATATGCAAATTGGAAAACATGGGTGCAAATGAGGAAAATCACAACCCAATCTGTTTATTCACTGGGCAGCAAAAATTTGTCCTTAGTTGGCCGATAGTTGGGCCCGATTCTAATTTGTATGAAGAATCGGCCGATACCAAATCGGTGTCTCAAGTCTCAAGATTCTGGAGTGGAGGCCGTGAAACCGGTCAACATGGAAATCTAGTCTAGCACAAAAAAAAATCATTGGGGGTGGCCTATGTTCAGCAGTGGACGTTCTATGACTGAAATGATGATGATGATGATGATGATGATGATGATGATGATGATGATGATGATGATAATGATGATGATGACCTCAGATCATAGAATGATGATGACCCATGCGAAGCCGGGTGCAGGGTTTCTCAACCATTCGGCTCCATGGACCCCTGTTTTATCAATGTGATAAGTATATTACAGGGTGGAATTTTGTAATGATACCTGGAGGGAAAGTACTCATAATACTGTAGGTAGAAAGTTTTACTGATTTTCCTTTATTTTTGAAAAGAAAGAGAACTGCGTTCAAAGATTTTCGAAAATTCTCTACCATACCATACAATTTCCTGTACATACTCGTAACTAAAATGATTTAAGAATTCATGGTTTTCCTTTCATTTGATTTATCAAGTTTGTTAGAGAGATGCCATCCTTACACTTAACGATCGATGAAATAAAAATACAGGGTGTAATTTTTAACAGATTTTAGTTGTTTGGAAATCTTTGAATGCAGTTCTATTTCTTTTCAAAAATAAAGGAATGTTTTTTTTGACAAAAAAATTCTATCTAACTACAATATTAAGAGTACTTTCCCTCCAATGGTAATACAAAATTCCACCCTGTATATTTCTTGTTGCAAATGGAGTCAATTTTAGGAGTTATTTTGGACAATTTCAACCATAATTCCAAGCTGCCACCATTATAAATATTGTCGCGAACCCCCTGCCGTCCAATGGCGAACCCCTATGGGTTTGCGAAACCCTAGTGCAGGGTTTCCCAAACTATGGGTCGCGACCCAGTGCACAGTGGTGGGTCGCGAGCGAACAGAGTGGGCCCTGCCTGTAGATCAACACACCACACTACCGATCCGAGTCCTTTATTTAGGTATATTGGTAACGGTTAAGTACGAGAAACTCTGTGCAGATTCTGCCATACAGAAGAAGAGACGGCCATGCATGTTCTTTGCTTATGCGGCCCGCTTATGAGCAAAAGAAGTATCCATCTCGGGCGACACATCATGCACCCGGATGAGAGCAGATATCACGTTCCAAAGAATCTAAGCAGTGAACTCTAAACACAAGGGCTGCCACAATAGATCAAACCTGGTCGAGCTGGCGAAAATGAAGAACCAAAAAACCAATAATAATAATAATAACGGTTGAATTTCCTATAGGTGGGTCCCGAGTTTGGTAACTTGTAAGGTGGGTGGACCATGGAAGGCCACTCTAACGAGTAAACGCTTTTTATTCCTTTATTAACTGGATAAATGAAAAAAACAAATTATCAAATAATAGTTTGTTTTATTGTGTACCATATAAATCACTTTTTTTTAACCTAGCTTTAATCAGTATTCATTAAACTTAAGTTTTGTTAAGCTCTTCCAAATGGCCTTGCAAGCAACACGGCTCCAAACAAGGCCAATATTATACATCAGTCGTTCAACTTAAAAATAGAGTTGTAACAATTAATATATTCGCTTTTACTAAAACTACATAATAAGCTCTTTCATTTAAGCAAAACATTAAATGCTCAATATATTTTTATCATTTATAAAAAACTCAAAGAACATTACTTGAACACCATCGTATAACTAAGAATATATTATTGGAAATTATTTAAAAACAGTAGTAATGAGTATTATATTGACATCAAATAACTTGCCAACGCGTATTATAATGAAATTAAAAACTTTTTTTTTACCTCAAATGGCCTTCTTATGGGTCCGTTCTTTGTAAGGCCAAAATGAGTTAATATGAGTTAAAAAGTTTAATAACCCTTGTAAATAAAAATATTATAAATATAAAACATTGTTTTAACTGTAACGGTACGTATTTACTAAAAAGTAACTGTTCATATGTTCATGGTTTGTACATGTTCTTTGTAAGGTCCATGTACCCTAGCAAGGCCAACTGTCAAATTTTTGATGGGCCTTGTAAGGAACCATTGGCTTTGCTGGGAACACTACCAATATTTTAACTTAAATCGAGGCAAAACTATTATTTTTTTCTTTAGTACCATAAACATATCCTTATACGACAGTTCACAGTAAAAAAATATGAAATAATAATAGGTTATCTAACTAAAAACGTACGTTTTGCTGTGCGCGCGAATAACAATTGTAACGTCGATGACCGAAGTCCACGAATCGTGAGATCGCACTGCCACAATAGCGGCGCAAGCGACTCGCCGCCGCATCTGTGGCCTTAAGTTTGATGGATCTTAGTGTATAGCCGAAGGAATATGTGTTTTCATGTCAATAACTACGACTTTTTGATAGTTGGCCTTCAAAGGAGCGTGGCCTTCCATGGTCCACCCACCTTATTAGATGAGTCGTCGTAGCTCGTAGCCCAGACAACTTTGGGAACCACTGCCCTAGTGGATGGAAGAAGGATAAATATGCCGGTCTTAAGTTGAATATACTCAGTCCTTTGAGTTTTCCTTAAGCGAACAGTTCTTCTTAAGACATTTATTATTATGTTATTATAGTGGTATTATCTACTCAGCTGTAAGTTTGTAAAATAAAATAAAATTCAGTGAATTCTTTTTAAATACAAGATGAACAATTCAATCTTTGTGATTGCTATTGGTAAGTTTTAAAATGATTTATTTAAAAAACGTAGGTACAAGAATACTTTTTTAAAGAATATTTTTTAAAACTTGTATGGTTTTTGGTCTGCACACTGGATGTGTTCTGCGGTCTGCGGTCAGTGCAAAGTGAACGCAGCCCGATTAATTTTATAAAAGAACTTTGTCTGTCTCTATGCATAAAATATTTTTTTTTACAATTTACTTTATTATTCTTCTATGAGATTACAAGTCCCTAGTAGTGGAGGGAAGTCGAACCTTAATTTCGAACTCCTCGTTCTTCTGATTAATTTCGTTGCGGGTCCAATGACAGTTTAACTTTCCCTCGGGACAAACTTGACCTTCATAGGTTGGGTTTTTATGGCGGTCAAGCTGTAGATCTTGGCTACACAGGAGTTGCAGTGGTGGGAACGAGAGGTGGGAAAAGTCCTGTATTTTATTTTATTCTTTAGTTCAAAATTTGAGACTCCTAGGACTTGTAGTTTTTGAGATTTCGTGATGCATGAGTGAGTCAGTCAGTGACCTTTCGCTTTAACGGGTTAAAAATTACTACAATTTAGTTATAGTATGGGAGTCATGTTGTTTCGTTCGTTTCGTTCGTTTTCAGCCAAATGACGTCCACTGCTGGACAAAGGCCTCCCCCAAGGTTTTCCACAATGAACGGTCCTGCGCTGCCCGCATCCAGGCACTTCCCGCGACGTTGTTTATAAATTAAAAAATCATCATAATCATCTTACCTACCTAACTACTTATTTCCTGTATATTTTCCTTGTTGATGCATAAAAGGCAACTGGGCAAACCAGTATTCTTTAATAGCGACTTTAAAACTAGTCTGTTGGTATGCCGGTGGCAGATGCCCAGTTTTATTGGGACGTCCCGTTGTCCAGGGTTCGGTGTCCCGATACTTGATTGTGATTCCAAATTTAACAGGGTGAAATATTGCAAACAATTGCAATAATTTTTTAATAAGCTCTATAGAACAGTATGGACAATGGACATAACTTTATAATTATTTTTAGTGGTACCTATAGTTAGTATTTTTTCGAAAAAAAAAGTGTTTTTCTATGAACGAAGTATATTTTTATCCACGTGTGTCAATTTAGAAACCGCGCGCAGCGGATAGAAATAATGTAAGTAAATATGAAAAAAAAATTCTTTACGTAAATCGATTATGTCACTGATTCTGAGTCGCTCAAAAAATTCAGCTACTGTTTGCAAAGACACCCTACGAGTATATATCTTGTCCATTCATGAAAAATATTTCATTAATTGCTTTTATGTGTTTTCAGCAATCGCAACTCTTCTTTCGTGTGCAGACGCTCAAAATGATCGTAAGTACTAATTTATGTACACTAATATTATAAAAGGAAAAACTCATAAAACTCATTTTATTTCTGCTAAAGCCTGGTCTCTGAGCACGTACAATTTTGTCCAATGACCCCAAGCTACCCATCCTTATCGCTCGCGCGTAATTATATTGCTGTCGCGACTGTGCGACGGGCGCCTGCAGTGAGTGTGCGAGCTGTGTGTGTATAGTAGGAATTATTTCCGATTTAATTCATTTTTGTGTTTAATTCTACTGGCCTATGTTATTGATATCCGTAACCATAATCGAAACTTTCGGATATCCGAAATAAAAAAATATCCGAAACCGTAACCGATTCAAAAGTTTCGGATAGTTTCGGATGTAGGCAGTTTAAATAAAATTGTTTTTTGTATAGCATTATAACTATCTAAAGGCATAACAGCCTGATTTACCTTTATAATGCCATCTAGTATCAATTTTTATTTTTTTATTACTTTTTATTCGATGTAAAGTGTGCGGCCATGAATGAACCGTGTTAGACAACTTTTGCAAATTGCATTCTAAAGCACACATAACCGTAACCGTAACCGAAACTTTCGGATATCCGAAATGAAAAAATAACCGAAACCGTAACCGGTATAATATTAATCGTATATTCGTAACTGTATCCATAACCGAAACTACATATCAGTAACATCCCTAATTCAAACACACCAACGCGTAGGATAGCGATAGGGCTTAGTGCTAGTTTACATCAAACGTCGTCACTAGTGAGCGCGTCAAAAAAATCTATGAAGATTTTAGTTCTTGAAATTTTCCGCTAGGGGCGCTGTATAATCCGTTATACATTTAATGTCACTTTTTTACGCAGTCGACATCGAATGCGTTTGATGTATCACACTACGCCCCCTGCACGCGTTGGTGTGGTTGAACCATTGAGTTATAATGTACTAAAGTCCGGTCGCCGAGCACGTAGAATTTCGTCCAATGACCCCAAGCTACCCATCCTTATCGCTCGCTCGAAATTATTGCTGTCGCGGCTGTGCGACGGGCAGCCGCAGTAAATGTGCGAGCGCGATAGCAATATAATTACGCGCGAGTGATAATGATGGGTAGCTTGGGGTCGTTGGACGAAATTCTACGTGCTCGGCGACCGGACTATAGTTGAAGCATAAAAAAGAGCGATCATCATCTTGTAATCAGAAATAGTTGAGAGGGTTTTAGAAAAAAGAATTTATTAGGATTACCAAATATGCGCAGAACTGACGCCCGATGGGGCAGCAAGGTTCTGGAGTGGAGACCGCGTACCGGAAAACGCAGCATAGGACGTCCACCCACATACCATAAAGGTAGCAGGAAGGCGCTGGACGCAGGCCGCTACCAACCGGGCAGCATGGAACGCATTGGGGGAGGCCTATGTTCAGCAGTGGACGTCCTATGGCTGAGATGATGATGATGATGGCCAAATATGCAAGTTCAAAAATAATGAGTTAGTGCTTCTTCTCAGCACTGAACCATTTATTGTCCCGAAACAGTGGTAGGAAACGTGTAAAAGCGCTTTCTAAAAGCCTATTTGCAAAAATAACATGAAAATTCGAGCCTGGAAATCAATCAATTTCGATAGGTTAAACTTTCTTAGTTTTTGTTTGTTTGAAACTAGTGGCGCAGCGCGTCATTGCGGGTCCAATGACAATTTCTTCCCCGGGACAAAGACCTTCACTGGTTGTGTTTTTATTGCCGGTCGAGCCGTAGAGCCCTGGCTACACAGAAGTTCAAGCGGTGGGAACGATAGGTAGGAAATAGACCCGTTAATGTCCAAAAATTTTTTTTTTTTTGCAGAATGTGGAACGCTATCGCCAATGCCGATACCCCTGGATTCAGGATCCGACAGCCCTGACAGCACTGAGCTGCCCTGGCATGGTGCCGTGTACAAGAAGACCACTACCCCTTATCAGTTCCGCTGTGCAGTTACTTTGGTCACGAAGAAAGTCGTTTTATCAGGTAAATAAGCAAGTGACAGCTAAATTAAGAACGGTATTATCAGTATCAAGCTGAAGTGACAACTGACATTGCGTGATTAGATTAGCAAGCTGAAGGTGGCAATGGGCAGGGCACATAGTACACAGAACTGACGGCCGATGGGGCAGCAAGGTTCTGGAGTGGAGGCCGCGTACCCGAAAACGCAGCGTGGACCAACGACATCATAAAGTTAGCAGGAAGGCGCTAGACGCAGGTCGCTACCAACCAGGTAACATAGAAAGCATTAGGGGAGGCCTATGTTCAGCAGTGGACGTCCTATGGCTGAGATGATGATGATGATGATGATGATGATGAAACATTGCGTGGGACGTCCACCCACAAGGTGGACTGGCGACAGGTAAAAGTTGCAGAAAAGCGCTGGATGCAGGCCGCTGCCAACCGGCCATTCTGAAAATCATGGGGGGAGGCCTATGTCCAGTACATAATCATAGAGCGACTGTTGTTCTGTTACAAGTAATGCTCTAGTCTTACTCGCAAGCTACATTAAAGTGTTTTAAAGAAGTAGTCTTGTAATTTTTGGTAAATGGTGACAATTACCCAATTTTCAGCTGCACATTGTTTCTGGGACGGGGTTAAGGAAACTGCACTGAAGGCTGAGGACTTCGCGGTGGCTCTCGGCAAAACACACCGGCCCTGGGCCGCCCCTGAAGACCAGCATGCACAGAAATCTGATGTAAGTGTCCCTAATAGCCCTATACATAACCATCAGGTACCGCCTGTCCTGCCCATAAAATATTAAGTTCGTCGTTCGTCTCAGCCAAATGACGTCCACTGCTGGATAAAGGCCTCCCCCAAGGTTTTCCACAATTAACGGTCCTGCGCTGCCCGCATCCAGGCTCTTCCCGCCACCTTCACCAGATCGTCGGTCCACCTAGTGGGAGGCCTGACCACGCTACATCTTCCAGCCCGTGGTCGCCACTCAAGAACTTTCCTGTCCCAACGGCCATCAGCTCTACGAGCTTTGTGCCCCGCCCACTGCCACTTCATTTTAGCGATACTGCGGGCTATGTCTTTGTGGAAATCCTTGGGGGAGGCCTTTGTCCAGCAGTGGACGTCTTTCGGCTGAAACGAACGAACGTATGTAGGTATACTATATCGCCACTGCCTGTTTTGAGGCTGAAATGATGATGATGATGACCTTCTTTGTTCGGCATTAAAAAAATATATTTTCTCAGGTCGCTGAAATAAAACTGCCAGCCCGTTTCCGTGGCGGTTTGACGAACTACCAGGACGACTTGGCAGTGCTGGTGTTGGCCAAGGAGATCACCTTCAGTCCTCATGTTCGACCGGTGTGTCTGGACTTCGACGTAATCTTCGAGCGACAGCAATTAAAAGAAAACTCCCTGGGGAAGGTAATAGCATACTAATCTTTAAATACTTCCAAATTATAGCATGTGTCCAGGGTAAAAGTTGAAAGTAGACTTATCAACTTGGAAAGGGATCAACACCGCATCGGCTTTCGCGAGCTGTCAAACGCGATGGTGTTTACATTACGGTGCGGATAAGGGTGTACGTTGCAACTAGGGATTGCAATCGAATATTCGAATATTCGAATATTCGAATTTTAATTTCAAATTAATATTCGAATAGTAAATTAACAAGTATTCGAATATTCGAATATTACAAAAATAAATAGAAAAGATAGAAAGAAGACAACTTAGTGTTTTAAATACATATCACCAACTAAAAGAACTAGTCATTGTTGCTTCCGAATGCATTTGTGAACACTAAGTTGTCTTGTTTCTATCTTTTCTGTTCATTTTTACGCTGTTGAGTTTTCTTTGTTTGTTTTTTCAATCATATTTTTATTATTCGCAACTTTGATGCAAATAGTATAAAAGAGGCGATAGAGCGAAACCACGGTTCCAAATAATTTGAAAGAGACAACTCTATTGAGCAAAGTCAGTTGACTGATGCTGGACTGATGCTGAAGACGGCGGTCTTACTCCAGGGCACAACACCAGAGGCATGGAATAGAAGCGTGGTAGTGCTCTTTTTGGACTATGAGACGGCCTTTGTTTCGATCGAGACATAAGCAGTGCTGCAATCTCTCCGACTATCGGTTTATCGAGGTGCTGAAATGCCTGTACAGAAACGCTACCATGTCGGTCCGAGTACAGTACAATACCTCTGCGGCGAGGCGTGAGGTAGGGATATCTCCGAAACCATTGACCGCTGCATTGGAAGACGCTTTCAAGCTCTTTGAATGGAAAGGATTCGGCATAATTACCTTCCAATAGCGAATACAACACTCAGCTTCGGTTTGCCGACGATATTGTATTGACGTTATTGTGACAAAACGAAGTTTAGGTCCAACGTCCATGTTTCGCTTGGAGCTCGATTCTGTTGACAAGTATGTCTTCCTCTGACAAACGATTCGGCTAGGAGATTAAATTTCGAGAAAAAGGTAAATCTAACTATGCAACATCTTTCCGTCCAAAATACCTCAGTGACTAAGATGAAATTCTTCAATCAGTGTGTGTTACCTTTACCAGTGATGGCACACGGCTCAGAAACGTGGCCTCTTACAATAGGCCTTATAAATAAGCTCAAAATTGCACAGCGTGCTATGGGGAGGGCTATGCTTAGTGTTTCTTTAAGAGATCGAATCAGAAACGAGGAGATCCGTAAACGAACTAAAGACGCTGACATAGCCCGACGGATCAGCAAGCTGAAGTGGCAATGGGCAAATCACATAGTACGCTGAAATGATGGCCGATGGGGCAGCAAGGTTCTGGAGTGGAGGCCACGTACCAAAAAGCGCAGCGTGGGACGTCCACCCACAAAGGTGGACCAAAGACCTCATATAGGTAGCGGGAAGGCGCTGGATACAGGCCGCTGCCAACCAGTCATTGTGGAAGTAATTGGGGGAGGCCTATGTTCAGCAGTGGACGTCCTATGGCTGAAATGATGATGATGATGAGAATTTTATAACTGTTTTAAAAACTATGTTGTTAAATAGTTCCTAAAGCAATAAAACCAGCAATAAAAACATTGAAATTTAAGTCATTTTTATTTTTTTTAAAGTATTCGAATATTCGAATAATATTCGAATATCACTGAAAAAATATTCGAATATTCGAAATAGAAAACTATCGAATATTTGCAATCCCTAGTTGCAACTTGCAGTACTTATGGAGTTTCATACAAAGAATACTGACCGCCTCGAGTTGATACGGCTACGATCCCTTTCCGGGTTGATAAATGTGCGAGGACCCTAAATCAA
Organism: Ostrinia nubilalis; assembly: GCF_963855985.1. Taxonomy (NCBI): domain Eukaryota; kingdom Metazoa; phylum Arthropoda; class Insecta; order Lepidoptera; family Crambidae; genus Ostrinia; species Ostrinia nubilalis. The sequence continues at coordinate 4,696,763 of NC_087117.1, forward strand.
GAGTTTGAATTAGTCGGTCAGTTAACTTATCAAAAAATAACAGACACGACGTATTTTTTTTTAACCTACACTTATTCAAATCATTGAAAAGCCGCCAAAGCTCAAACGAGGAGGCCGGTGACGTCAGTGCGTGGTTGGAGCGTAGCACGGCGTAACGTCACATGAATCTTCAACGCACCTTAACTTACTACTTACTAGAGTACTTTTTTCCAATAATATTAACATATACATCTTCTTTTTGTTTTGTTTTCTTCAGGTCGCCAGTTGGGGTGGAATAAAGCCGAGCAAAACTTACAAAGTCACCGAAATGATGTATTTTCCTATCGAGCAGTGTATCGCTGAATCTCCTCCAGATTTCAGAGAGTTTCTAACTTCAGATAAAATCTGCACTGGATTTACAAATGGTGAGTGTTTTTTGCAATTTGGTGAGCAATGGGCAAGAATAGAATAGAATAGAAATCATTTGTTTGTGTAGAACTTACGGCCGATGGGGCAGCAAGGTTCTGGAGTGGATGCCATGTACCGGAAAGCGCAGCGTAGGACGCAACCGCAAGGTGGACCGACTACCTCAATAAGAGTAGGCGCACACCGTTGATTTTTAGTTGGCCGATAGTTGTGCCCGATTTTAATTTGTATGAAGAATCGGCCAAATCGAATCGGCGTAGTGTACGCACTCCCATACATGCCCATACTGATCAACTGCCCGACTAAACTATCGGCCGACGAAAAATCAACGTTGTGCGCCTACTCTAAAGGTAGCGGGAAGGCGCTGGATGCAGGCCGCCACCAACCGGCCATTGTGGAAATCATTGTGGAAAGCAGTGGACGTCCTATGGCTAGAATGATGATGATGTGATGAGTGTTTTTCAAAGTGGCTTCGTCGACGACAGCGGTCGAGCATGTGGAGAACATGCGGAGTCCATGAAACACCTACTGTGCGAATGCGACGCGCAGCTAGAACTAGACTCCAGAATGGTCTAGTCCATTGGTTCCCAAAGTGGGGGGCGCGCCCCCAGGGGAGGCGCAAAGACCTTTAAAGGGGGGCGCGGGCCATCTGTGTCCTTAAGTATAAAAAACCTGCGACCGCTGAGAGAATGTATTCCAGACTGCTCGATACTACCAATAAATAATCTTGACTGGAGGAGGAGGGGCGCAGAATTTTTTGTATGGTCGAAAGGGGGCGCATCTCAAATAAGTTAGGGAACCCCTGGTCTAGTCCCTACCCCAGGATGTTCGGCTGCCAACGGTTAGGTATCTACCTACCGCTATTTTCAATGATGATACCTACTAATAGCACCCCAGGGATCGCTTCCAAGTTCTACCTTGTTCTGATCACCAAATGATATGCAGGCCAAGGAGGTATTCCTCGAAGCGCACCTAAACTGTTCTTCAAAGCGCACCTATGTTTACCATTATCTACAAAGATTTTGAACTTTAAGTCTACTAAGATGAATAAAAAGTAGTTACCAGGGCAACATAACATAGGTGGGCTTCGACTCGAAGCCTTCGAGGAACAATAATTTAGATACACTTTAGAGGTGCGCCGCAAAATGGGTGCGCTTCGAGGTATACCTCAGGCCAAGAGCTAACCACCTGTGTGGTCTAGTGGTAAGACCACCTGCTTCAGACGCAGAGGTCCCGGGTTCGATTCCCTGTGGGGCCAGATTTTTCTGTTCGGTTTGGTTGGTGGTTCTACCACCAAGGCGAACTTAGAACAAGCCCTACCACCGTGGTAGGGCTTGTTCTAAGTCCGCCTGGCTAGCTTCCACCATCTTACCTAAGTCTGTCACCATAACAACAATGTTAACAGCATTGTTGTGTTCCGGCAGTTAGAGGTAAGATAGCCAGTTCCTCCGTGGTTGAGGATTCCGGGTGAAGCTCGCTTCCACCTTCGACCTGATCATCACTTACCATCAGGTGAGATACAGGCCAAGAGCTTCCTCGTTGTGGATAAAAATAAATTAAAAAAACAGCTTGATCGTTAAAAACCATCTTTTCTTGCTTGCAGGAACCGGCCTGTGCAGGGGTGATGGTGGTGCTGGTCTCTCTTTCCCTTCCATGGAGAGAGGCAGGACACGCTACTACCTCCGCGGTTTAGTTTCTACAGCGCCTACTTCATCCGAGGACTTCTTGTGTACAGAGAACTCTTTACAAACGTACACTCAGATATCTAAGCACGAGCTATTTATTAAGGAAAACATACGTACGTAGCAAATTAATCAACCCGGAAAGGGATCGTAACCGTATCAACGCGAGGCGGTCAGTATTCTTTGTATGAAACTCCATACTGCAACGCACACTTCCGATCCGTAACGTAAACGCCTCGCGGTTGACAGTTGCGACAACCCTTTTCCAAGTTGATAAGTCTGCTATGATGACTTAAATATTGTTCTGAGTTCTTTTCTTCTTTATTATAATGTATTTTTGATAGTAGATTAAAAAACACACAATAATTATAAGTAAAATTTAGTTATTCGCTCTCTCCAATTGGCGCCACTCTTGTAGCTTTGGGCTGACACTAGGGCATGTAATATCGGAAGGTTTTCAATTCCGATATTGGATTCCGATATTAGATCTCAATATCGGAATTCCGATATTAATATCGGAATTGAGTTCATATGCTATAAAATTAATATTTGGTTATATTCGTAAGAATTCTGGATTGTTTACAATAAAATAATGATTTTAATCAAAATCTTTAATTTGGTACAAAACAGCACTTCATAAAATTAAAGTATTTTAAAACCATTTTTACGTTATGGGTATCCATTGCATTTGGTTTTTTATGTGACAAAAGGCAAACGAGCAGACGGATCACCTGATAATGAATGGTTACTGATAATGAACCTATATGGACTAGCAAATAAATGAAGTGTTTTTGTAAAATCACAGGTATCAAACAAACTTTTTTACTCCTTCATTATTTACTACCCTGTTTTATGTTTTCGGAACGAATTTTAGTCATTCAAATCACGTGTTACAAAAATTGTAGAGAGTGGTAAAAAACTTGAATATGCTTGTAATTTGTTCCTTTTTGACTATCGATGTACAACTCACAAAACCACTAGCCATCATCATCAGCATGTCAGCCATAGGACGTCCACTGCTGAACACTGGCTCCGATGCTGATTTTCAGAATGGCCGGTTGGTGGCGGCCTGCATCCAGCGCCTTCCTGTTACCTTTATGAGGTCGTCGGTCCACCTTGTGGTTATGAGTCCTACGCTGCGCTTTCCGGTACGTGGCCTCCACTTCAGAACCTTGCTGCCTCATCGTCCGTCTGTTTTGCGTACTAAGGCACAACCGTTGGAAGACCTTATCACAATGCTCAAAGACCTTAATGGAGTTTCCCAACAGGTAGGCTTTCGGATGAATATGGAAAAAACGAAGCTTATGTCGAATGTCCATGTTTCGGTTAGGAGCTCGATTCTCGAGATTGTTGACAAGTAAGTATGTCTATCTATCTCGGACAAACGATCAGCTAGGTAGTAAGATGCAATTTCGAGAAAGAGGTAAATCGTCGATTACGAAGACGAAAGTCTTCAATTAGTGTGTGTTACCAGTGATGATATAGGTACGGCTCGAAAACGTGGCCTTTGAATATAGTGCACAACGTGCTATAGAGAGGGATAAGCTTGGTGTTTCTTTACGAGATCTAATCAGAAATGAGGAGCTCCGTAAACTAACTAAGGTTGCTGACATAGCCCGACGGATTAGCAAGCTGAAGTGGCAATGGGCAGGGCACATAGTTAGTACGCAGAACTGACGGTCCATGTCCAGTAAAATTAATGTTTGAAAAGGAGTTGAGATGTCGTTCTTTGTTGACCAAGTACCTATGGCAAATGCTAAAATTGATTTAGAACAAGTTAAATTAACCATAAATAGTAGAGATATTAAAATATTTGCAATGGAACAAAAAGTGATGGTGAGAGACATAAGAAAATCAATGGTCTTTGCCAATCATGTACTTTGGGCTTTGTGGCAGGTTGTGGCGAGTTTAAACGCTTTGTTTAAAATCTCAATCAAAACTTTTATCTGATTCCGATATTACGATATTGGGTCGCTCAATATCGGAATTGAAATATCGGATCTCGCAGTCCGAGATTCCGATATTACGAGATTCCGAGATTCCGATATTCATGCCCTAGCTGACACTGTGTAGGTTTGTTGTCGACACGATAAAAGAAGAAGAAGAATTGGGTCCTTTCGCTAAAGTCCGAAAAAAAAAAGTTTCGCTCCCACATTCGCGATATAATTACGCGCGAGCGATTAGGATGGGTAGCCTGGGGTCGATGGACGAAATTCTACGTGCTCGGCGACCGGACTTTAGTGTCTAAGATAGTGGCGCCAACTGGTGAGCGCTGAAGCGGTGTGAAAGACTATTGCATTAGCACTCACTATGATGGCGCCACTGTAGAGTCAGAGGTGGAATTGTGTAAAGCAATCGTTATCATTTGACAGTTCATAACGTACGATTATTCTGTCAAACGCTTTGTTTATCTGACTTTATCGTATAGATGACCCACGCTGAACTGTCCCACCAAACTCAATGACAGGGGGGCGCTACCATCATTCAACTATATGGTTTCCAACATGGCAAAAATCGGAACCAGCGATCCGGTATTGACGGTGGCGCCCCACTGTCAATGTCATGGATAGGACAGTTCAGTATTTTGGAACTATACGTCAAATAATTACGATTGCTTTACACAATTCCACCTCAGGTCCAGTCCAAACTGTTAAGTATAAAACAAAAGCTCCTTGGGCTTTCAGGCTACAAATGAAATACTTTTATGTACTACTAAGGGCTGATTTTTCAATCCTCAGATCATTGAGTTATAATGTACTACGTACTAGAGAAGACATGTCAACTAGACTGTTTCTGGCACGTAAATAGGTCCACGGACCGAAATTCAATTAGTATGTGCTCAGCGGTTGCTGTGACAACACGCTTGAGTGCAGTTTTGTTTTTTGAAATATTATGCCATCCTATATACGAAAATACTGTTCAAATAACTCCAGATACATATTAAGTAAAAATCAAGGAATGACTTTTTACCATTAAGTTGTACATTTATGCACTTTAAAACACTAATTTAATTTTAATTTGTTAATTACAAGGCGGCAGCCATTTTACGAAAATTTCAAAGAATAAACATCGCAGAATTGACACTGACGTATAAATTAGTATACGAAAGGAAGGTCAAATACAGCAATAAAAAGATTTTTTAAAAGATTATAAGCACTTTGTATTGCACAAATTACTAATAGTCCCGTCCAGCCCCTTGTGTTAAGCTAAATAAGCTTGGGTTACGGGTGGGCTCACACAATAGTCGTGCGGCATCATGGATCAAACTTGTTTGAATCTCACTGCTGTTGTTCGTATGCGACTGGTTAGTTAGTAAATCACCCTAATTATTGACACCTAGCTCACGAGATAGGCTAAAATTATAATAATTGTACAGTGTGTCTGGTCACCAGTGTCCGACCCGTTAGGGCGCAGGAATATGATCAATTTAATCGACAAATCCAGTATTAAAAAATTACAGCTATTTTAATTTTTTTAGTTTCTGAGTCCGGATGGATTCATTTATTTACCAAATCTACCGATGTACAGGACCTAGTCCCGTAACTTCTACCTCACAGCTATTATACGTGTACTCAACCACTGAGATAGTTAACAATAGAGACAATAAAATAACTGAAAGTTTCTGACTTTCAGTTATTTTATTGGTTCTGGAGTGAAGGCGTAGGTCATCCCTAGCTTTGTTCCTACCGTGACGAGTGGGAATTTTTCTAAAATCTCAAGATGGACTGACTGAAGATAGCAGGAAGACGCTGGGTGCAGGCCACTATCAACTGGGCGATGTGGAAATCATTAGAGGAGGCCTTTGTTCAGCAGTGGACGTCCAGTAGCTAAAATGATGATGACGATGTTTCCTTACAGTATCCAATTCAATAGGCAGAAACTAAACGTAAACGAAGTGTCGCCTCTGTAATGGTATCATTATCTATAACTCATAATATTTCGTGCGCTGTTGGATGACAGTTTTAAACTAGAGATGGGTAATTTTTTTATCGAATTAGAAAATACCAGTTAACGATTCTCAAGGCGATTATCGATTACATTACATTTTAATCGGGAAAAAAAAAATTAATGGCTTAAGCATCAGTATGAAGCCCATACGCACTTGTAGCACAAGTAACACGATTAGCCTCAGTCCCCTCAGTTGTGAATTCGGAATCGCCAGTTGTAATTTTAAAATCGCATCAAAGAGTGAAGTAACTAACACCAAAAAACGGCAGAGCGAAGTGATTTCGAATGTTTCAACTGCTACGTTTTGTCACTTGTCTAGGAGGGCTAATTTTAGTCTAAGGGAGGGGAGCTTAGATTACATTACAGGAAACGCACAATATAATAAAAGAAAATAATAATAATAACGCTTATGTCGACAAGGATGCGTCGAACGAGTGGCTGAAACGAGGTGAGCTTTTCCCCGAAACGGAGGCTTTCATGCTGGCTATCCAAGATCAGGTAATAGCCACAAGAAACTACAGGAAACACATCACTAAAGAACTACAAACAGACCTTTGCCGACACTGCAATAGCGCGCCAGAGACAATACAGCATATCACAGGAGCCTGCAAAGCATTAGTACAGTCCGACTACAAACACCGGCATGATCAGGTAGCCTCCATAATACACCAGTACCTCGCATATAAACTTAAATTCATTACTGAAAAAGTACCATATTATAAATACTCACCCACAAACGTATTTGAAAACAGAAAATTTAAGCTGTATTGGGACAGGACACTATTTACTGATAAAACGATACATTTCAATAGACCAGATATTACATTCCACGACAAAACGAATAGCACAGTTTACTTAATAGACATAGCAATCCCCAACTCGCATAATATCCAAACAACCATTTCCGGAAAAATTACTAAATATCACGATCTAGCAATACAATTAAAAACCCAATGACGCGCACAAACCATCCACGTAATTCCCATAGTTTTATCGTCTACAGGAATAATACCAAAATTACTAAAACAAAGCTTTGAAATGTTAGATATCCCGAGCAATCTGATCTACAGGCTTCAAAAAGCCTCAATACTGAACACCTGCCGCATTACGCGTAAATTTTTATCCACAGGTTCCACAGCTCTTCACCCTATGACGCTTGGCTGAGGCCCGCGCCATAGGTCAAAATACCCGTCTTTAAGATGGAGAAAGATAGAATCTTTGAAACAAAATAATAATAATAATAAATACTCTTTATTGTACACCACATAAAAAGAAACAGAAAGAAAATAATAAGAGAATAATGTAAGTAGCTGAACCTTTTTGCTATTGAGCACCATGAAAATTTAACACAATTTAGCCGATTTGTTTATTTTCACAATCGTTTCACAATGTATGATGAGGCGACCGCAGGAACGTCACTATTCGTGCAATCCTATCAATGAAGTACGACATTTTCTGGTGCAGATTTTATCGCCATAAATTATGAAACTTGATAGGTAGTCATGGATTTGACTGACAGCTGTCCGTCAAATTCCCGCCCCGCACCCCGCACTGTACATATTTTGTTCGCGATGTCTGTTCTATACGTAGTAATATTACTTCAATGCCTCAGATATCTTTTATCTGAAGAATAACCTTGTCATTTTGACATATTTCCCATGCTGAAACTGTCAATGTGCCAAACTTATTCTTCATATAAAAGTTATCTGACGATTGAAAAATCAGCCCTAACTAGACTAACTATTCAAATTAAAAATAGTTTCTTAGGTATTTTTATTTTTTATAATAAAAAATTAAATTGCAACATAAAAATCCCTTCACTTCTTTTATTTCCTTTAGTCACGTTATACACATACAAATACACATAACAAATGTTTTGTTAAATAAAAAATAATTAAAGCCGGGTCCAGATGGGTGTAATGTGTAATATAAATTAACGTGTAATGTAACACGAATTCTACGTGTGGACGGCACAACGAGCATTACATGTAAAGTGCTGTCCGTACTATTTTCATTACATTACACGATACATTCCATTACGCGTTACACCCGTCACCCGTCTGCTTAAGAAGAGAAAGTTTCTCTCTCTGTCCATATGGAAAGCTCACATGCCTTCATGAGTTGCAAGAACTCCAACCAACGTTGGTCTGCCACAATAGATCAAACCTGGTCGAGTTGGCGCAAGTAAAGGCCCAAAAACCAATAATAACCAACGTTGGTACCAGCATTGGTGGTAACGTGAGGCACTGATAGATACGTAAACCTAAATGTATTCTTTGATGAAATTCTCATGGCGCGAGATCTGTGTGAAGGTGGTGAGCCAGTTAACATTGCACAGGTGGTCGTCATCGGGAGCGGTGGACGCGATGCCTCTAAGGTAGTATCGGATCGTCCCCTTATCGGATTCGGGGAAGGCCAGCCCGCCGCCACTGTCCCCTTTGCATAATGCTGTCCCTGAAAATGAAAAAAATATGATGTACTAGCGGCCGCCCACGACTTCGTACGCGTGGACCCCGTTTTACTCTCTTAGGGGTTGAATTTTGCAAAATATCATTTTAGTGAGCACCTACGTTGTAAAAGGAACCCCCGTGCAAAATTTGAGACTCCTAGCATTTGTAGCTTGTAGTTTCTGAGATTTCGTGATGAGTGAGTGAGTGAGTCAGTCAGTCAGTCAATCAGTGACCTTAGAACTTGTATGCCTCAACGTCCATCAAATCTACGAGCTATGTGCCCAGGACCAGGAGCGCAGGACCGGTCTTTATGGAAATCCTTGAGGGAGACCTTTGTCCAGCTGTGGACGTCTTTTGGCTGAAAGAAACGAATGAAATGGAGAGATTTGGCTTACAGTACCCACTGTGACCAGACGGGTTAGTCCACCTAGTGGGTGGACGTCCCACGCTGCGTTTTACGGTACGCTGCCTCCACTCCAGAACCTTGCTGCCCCATCGGCCGTCAGTTCTACGTACGGTACGGTTTACGGATCTCCTCATTTCTGATTCGATCTCGTAAAAAAACATATAGCCCTTTCCATAGCACGCTGTGCAACTTTGAGCTTCACTCATCATCATCATCATCTCAGCTACAGGACGTTCACTGCTGAACATAGGCTTTCCCAAATGCTTTCCATGCTGCCCGGTTGGTAGTGGCCTGCGTCCAGCGCCTTCCTGCTGCCTTTATGATGTCGTCGGTCCACCTTGCTTGTATGAGCTTCACTCACCATTTTCATAACCAGCGCAGATTTTGTCTCCAGTGATATACGTCGTGAAGCCAGGAGGGGCCTTCGACTGGCACTCCTCGATAGAGACGTAGGGCAGGTGCAACACTTGGAGGGTTGGGGACTCTGGACTATCCGGACCGGTTAAGCCCCAGCCAGCCACCTTTTGGTGAAAGAAAGAAACATTTATTGCTATGGACATCACAAAAAGACAAAAATAAATGATAAAAAGACAGAGGTAACATAATAATGGTAGAGAAACGCCCGTATTCACAAACGATGCTTGCTTAAGTGAAGCAGCAAATCGAACGCACAGCGTTGAATAGAGCTCTGTGATTGATTCGTGTCACCCTGTGCCACTGCCCACGCGCTCTGTGAGACCTCACAGTAATGTTTGTGAATACGAACGAAAGTGAGCTGAGCAGTGCTACCCTGTCGCACAGCGATGGGACTCCACTCAGCATATGCCGTGGCCCACGGTGAGGAAGGCCACGGCGCTGGTTTTCAGTGTGCCCTATGATGTTGACGTTCTCAAAATTTGTTGTTTCGTGCCCACCCCAGAAATCCTTAGCAGTAGTAATTTTACATACTAAGGCTGGGTTGCACCATCTTGTCAAAAATCTGTCAAACTCCATACAAAAACACCGGTTATCGTAATAGTTACGGTTAGAGTTAGGTAAGGGGTATCCTCGGTGACGTTTGGCGTCTCAAAAAAAACCTGAATTAACGGGACTATTCCCACCTCTCATTCCCACCGCTGCAACTCCTGTGTAGCCAGGATCTACAGCTTGACCGCCAATAAAAACCCAACCATTGAAGGTCAAAGTTCGTCCCGGGGGAAAGTAAACTGTCATTGGACCCGCAACGAATTAATCAGAAGAACCTCAGTTCTTTCAGGCTTTTGGACTAACGCTTACGTTAGACCAAAAGCCATGATAAAAAGTTGTGATTACCTTTCCCAAGCTCTGTTCTCTCAGCTGTCGCTTCTCAAACAAAACGCCGAAATCGACGCACACCGGCCGAACATAAATGGAATAGGTTATAGTAGTTTTTAATATGAGTATAGCGATGTCTTCCTGATAGTTTGTGGCTCCACCGAGAAAATGAGGGGGTAGTTTTATGTCTGCAACCTGCAAAGAAGAGCAATGCACACCTTATTCTCTACCATTCTTGTACGTCTTCTTTCTTTTTTTCAAGCAAGAGCTGAAAATCAGTGTTCTGCTCATTTTTAGAGCAGTGTCTACACTGAGCTCTCTGCTTTTTTGCATCGCTGCGGCACACTTACACCTTAGCGCAGGATTTTATATTTTGTTTTTTGTAATGTACTATATCTTTCCTGTTACTCCTGTGTTTATTAAGCTTACTTGCCTAAATTGACATTTATGACGTGACAGAGGATATCTCAATAACACCCACCCGTGCCGCTGCCCTACCTCAGGCACTGACTGAGCGAGACCTAGGTAAGGTAGTCTATGGTCTAGGTGGCAAGACTACCTGCTCCAGACGTAGAGTTGCCGGGTTCGATTCCCAGTGGGCTAATTTAAAAAAAAAAAGGGGGTTTGGTTGGTGATTTTACCCAAGTATTTCAAGGAGTAAGATTTAACCTGTTCTATACCCTTGAAAAGGAAGCTGACAATAGTGACTGATTTTTTTGCGCTCTCGTTTCACCGCCGCAACTCCTGTGTAGCCAGGATCTACAGCTTGACCGCCAATAAAAACCCAACCAGTGAAGGTCAAGTTTGTCCCGGGGGAAAGTTAAAGGTACCTCAATCGGGTTGATAAAAGGCGCACTTACATCAGACTTCTGTACTCTCTTATCTTCTTCCAGCATCCACGGCCGGTATAGTTTGCCCAGCGCCACAGCATAGTTGCTTGCAGGCTGCTTTTTTCCTATGGTGTTGTTCCAGAAGCAATGGGCGGCTGGAAAAAGATATTCCTTCTTAATCTCGTTATTTCATACTTGATTGTTGGACGTGAGAAAGAAAGAAAGTGATGCCGTGTGAGTAAACTGATGTCACGTCGAAATGATTGCAAGTGAAGGATTTTCTCTAATCAGGGGCTTAAAAACCTGCGACCGCTGGAGCCAATACATTCCAGACTGCTCGATATGAACAATAAATAATCTGGACTGGATTTTTATACCCCTGGTATAGATGTACTCACCCGAAGGGGTGCGATGGTGAGGGACCTCCTCGTGGTGCACCCTGGGCAACGTCCGCGTGGTTTGTTCACGCGGGCGGCCAACTTCTCACCTGCGCGGCAGGTCTCGTCAACTCGGCGAGCCTGTCGGGCAACCCGTAACCCACAATTGAGTGGGCCGGGGGCCGTCGAGGCATTAGCCCGGGCCACGATGCAGGGGACATCTTTAAAAACCCCCACAGGTGGGGCCCACATTCTTTGGAGGGAGGGCCGCTCTCGGTTCTTCTCTGATCAGCAAAGCTGACTGAGCAGCGGCATGGAGCAGACTGTAACCCGCTACGACGGGCCAGGGGTCTTGTTGTACCAGGACCGAGAGGACAAAACCTCTATAAAAAATAACTGGAGGAGGGGATTGGGGGTTCCCTCGAAACCGGAGAGGCTTGCTCAAGGGCCTCTAGCTTGAGGCGGAGCTGTGGACGAATGTCCAACTCCAACTAGGACAATAACTCGCGGCTCCGTTTCTTTCGGCTCTGGTGGAAATCGTCGGGTTTTAGTTGGAAGGCCCGGCGTTTAGTGGGTAGGCGAGGAGAGTCCCACATAGCCCACTGGCCGTCCCCATCGACCAGTGGGTATGCACAAAGCATTTCCCGACGTAAAAAAAATGTACTCACCCGAAATGACAACTTTAGCGCTGACCAGAGACCCGCCGCAGATCTGCCTGTACGGCGTCGAGGTCGTCCTGTAAATGCCGGCGTGCCACGGCAACTCCGCCGTCATCGCCGCCACGCCGCCGGCGCCGGAAGTTAGACTGTGTTTAAAGGGCACCACGCCGCATTCTGTAAAGACACGCCAAATAAAAATAGCATACAGAACATGGTTGATTCCCTTGGTCATCACAGACTGTCATGCAGCAGAAGTGCCGGGAGATATTCCCGTCACGCCAGCCTCAATGACATCATACGCAGGTCTCTTGCTAGCGCTTCAGTACCGGTAATTCTTGAACCAAATGGCCTGGTTCGAAGTGATGGTAAGAATGTGCGTGTGAACTGAGTGATCTTTTAAAAAAACTGGACAAAGGCCAAGGATTCCACAACGACGAACGGTCTTGCGCTGCCCGCACGGGCTGGAAGACGTAGTGTGGGCCCCACTTACTAGGTAGACCGACAATATGGTGAAGGTCGCGTGCCTGTATGTGTTTATTGCCCTGAAATAAATAAATAAACACATACTTTTTATTTTTTATTTATTTATTTAGGAAAACCAGGGTTTTACAGTGTGTAATAATGACATAAGATAGGCAACAAGCTAACCACTTATAGGTTCCTACCAGTAAAAAACAATTTAAACAGTTAGTGACATACCTCATAGACGTAGCAGGAAGGTTCTGGATGCAGGCCGCCACCAACTGGCCATTGTGAAAACCTCAGATCATAGAAGGGAATAGATGTGAAACGGGGGCGTGGCGCGTGTCTCCGCGATATGCCCAGAAACGAACATCGCCCGCGACGCCAGGTTAGTCGCGATTCAGTCGTACTGAGGAAATGTTCTCCGATATTGTTGGATAATGCGTCGTAACGTGCAATAACATAAGTGAAACGAAGAACTACAGGAACAATGAAGTCATTTACCACATGTAAGTATTGCAAATCCATTGGTATTTTGCTTATAAATAAAAAAAACTAAACATTTTTACGAACGAATTCAGTGCCGTGACATTTACTGCGATTTCGAAATTAGTGGTGATAAAAATTCAAACACGTTGTACATTGACGATTTAGTTAGCAACCACTTTATGTCATGATGCGTAACTACTGCGCAATGTATTTTATTTCTTCCGATATCCACTGACGCGTGAAAATACACAGTACGGCCGCATGTGCCGGTCGTAACATAGTGCAGGGCTCGTGTTCTAATACGGTTTCCTATTATCGATAAATAGAAGTAAATTATTATTTTCTATTTTCTAATTTTGAATGAAAAAATCATGAGTTGCTTGCGATTTTTAAGTTTTTACAAAAACAATAACAATAGTAGAAGGGATTAGTAACTGTCAACTATGTAATTACTATAAGAGCTGGTTGAAAGCCTAATATAGGCATTATTTTTGATAAACATAGGCGGTACGAATTTCGCCATAATTAAAAAGTTAATGCGCGATAGTAGTTAATAATAATTACAGTGATCCTGTTATTATTATTAAAGTAAAATAATAATATATTACCAATATTGTAAATACTGGTAAAAATCGCAAGTACCTACTTAACCCATGACTTTTCATACAAACTTTGTCAGTCTATAACTTCTATACTCCATCGATAACGACATTGAGCTTTGCTTTGGGTAAATTAATATAAGGTAACTTCATTAAATTTAGTCCCAATAATTGATTCTGAGTTTTTCGTCCATACAAAATGGAACTGACTCCTTTATGCAAAAATCGTTAAAGAACATAATAATAACGTATAATAATAAAAAGGTTTTCATACAAGCATTTTTTAAACCAATTTCGAGCCTTGCCCCCAGGATTTAAAGTATCGATATCTTATCGACTCCATTTTATCTTTCTTCTCTCTAATTGCTTTTTTCAAAGTGTGCGTCACGTCACGCGGCCATTGATTGGCCATAAGGCACGCCTTCTGGCCAATCACAGCACTTTTAAGCCGATTGCACATGTTGTCGTAGACTCTCAGTCGCTTTGTTTTTACACAGTTGAATGTGTGTGTGGGAGCTGTGGTGGGGGAAATGTGGGGACACTGGTTCTCGTTGTAGTTACGCGCGACTTCGCGCGACTTCATATCTATTCTCTTTCTATGATCTGAGGTGAAAACCATTGGGTAGTAGGGAATTTAGTGCAAGAACCCCTCCACTTTGGTATAGAAGGCTCATTTTTGCAACAGTGGTTCTTTGGGTGCTCCTGAGTGGATTTCCGTCGGTAGACATCGGGAGCCCCCCCTGTGGTAGCAGGGGGAGGGGGGGCAAGTTTCCTTCCGCCGCGCTTCACTTTAAGGCCCATATCTTCAAAACTATGGGTATTAGGGCAAGTGTGGTATCATTTTCGGATAATTAAAGGATGGCGAATTCATTTCTAGAACAAACTTTTTGCCTTTTCATACAAAAAAATTGAAATATTGAGTAAAATTCACAAAAACCAAAAAGTATTTTTTTAAATAAACGTCGTTTACTTTTAAACCACTGGAGATAATCTAATAAAAAAAATATGACCTGAAAGCTACATTTATCAGGGTTATAAAAATATAACATTGTATGGTACTATTTTCGCAAAAAGTAGGTGAAAAAAAATTTTTCTTCAGGACACAGCGGGCGAATTTTATTGCGCATCGGAAAAAAATATTTATTTTATCCATGAATTCATACTATTTGGTTCATAAGCAAGCAAGTATTATTATTTTAGAATTTATTTAGAGTTGCTGGCACATCAATCTACCATAATTTGTATTTTTTCGTCAATTGATTTTGAACTCTATGTGTGAGACATAAGGTTGAAAATAGCTTAAATACATTTTAATATTGAAAATATCATAAGAAGAAAGCACTATATAAAGAACTTTAATTTGTCTAAACGTCTTAATGATTATTATTATTTTAATTAACACTTTTATTTCTACATACAATTGTACCAGTGATTTAACGGAAAGGTAAGTGTGAGGAAAATGAGGTTTCACAATCATAGTACAGGATATATTTTTAGCACAAAGGTTACGGCTGTGACCGTTTTAGTTGTTTTTTTCAGACAGCACCAGCTTCTGCACTACTTCTTGCACTTACATCTCACCATTTCCAGGCAAGCCTCGGCAGCTACGGGAAACCGGTCCATGTAGGCTCCATCTTGCTATTGGCTCTGGTCCACCCCCAACCAGTCGGGTAAAGGGAAGACTGAGTCGGTTGCTTGCAACTAATCCTATACGCGAACCCCTTGGATTGATCTAATAAGTAAGTGGATAGATCTTGAACAAGGGATGACTAAAAAGAGGACCAAAATCCCAACAGAACAGCCTAATCTGGTTTACTGATAGCTCAAAGTCACGAAGACAAAGAACGCCCCGGGTGCCAAGCATCAGAGGGTGACACATGTCGCACAGATTAGTACTCACTGGCGCATCTGCATAACAAGTCTGCGGTCTATGTCATTGTCTTTCAATCTTGGAATCGGTAGGTAACCCCAAAATCGTGGGGGTTACCAGAGGGTGCCTTAGGACTTACGCCGCCACTGTAAAGATGGCCTTGGGAACGGGAACGGGCGACTACTGTAAACACTTCGAACATAGTGAACGCTTAAGGAGGTTTGCTACAGTGTTTCAAGCTGAATTCTATGCTATGATATGTGTGCACTAAAGAACAGGGGTGTAAAAAACGCAATATTTACATCCTGATCCACAGCCAGGCAGCACTCAAACAAAAAGCCATCGCCTCAGTGAAGGTTGAGTCTAGAATTATTCTAGATAGATGAACAAACTCGGAAGGCATGAAAGTGTCCCTGATGTGGGATGCCTGGACATACACGGATCAAATGCAATGGGAGAGCCGACAGTCTAGCGAAACTAGGGTCAGAGGCGATACCTATTGGGTCAGAACTGATACTTACCTTTATCTAACGGCATACCTCATGGCCATAATATGGCCATATCCAAGAATCACAGTGCTAAATGGAAAAGCTCCAACGATATAAGATAAACCTCTCCAAATCATTCCTAAATGGAAACACAAGGTCATGGAGAAAACTCATTAAACGGAAATAAAAGGTACCTAAGCCCAAGCAATTACTGGTACGCAAACTGGGCATTATGGAACGAACCACATGTCCCACAAAATAGGCCTAACAACAGAAGACAGCTCTCGAGCATGTGGAATACATGTGGGGTCCATGAATCAATACTGTAAGGATGGGTCTGCTTGGGTCTGCATATCCGGCATCAAAAGACTTAGAAGGCTTTCACTCAGACGCTTAATTCACCTAATGGATAGGATTTTTTTGGATGATAGGGAATAAAAAAACGGAGCATAAAGATCCTAATGGGTCGCTGTGGACTACGCTTAGACCTAGCTTAGCTTAGGCCCTACATAAGATGATAACCCAGACATCAGCAGCAGCTTTGTATCAGCCTTGACTACTGGCAGTATATCAAGGGATTCGCGTACAGGATCAGGTGCAAGCAACCGACTCGAGTCTTCCTTTTACCCGACTGGTTGGGCTTGGGGGTGGACCAGAGTCGATAGCAAGATGGAGCCTACATGGACCGGTTTGCCCGTAGCTGCCGAGGCTTGCCTGGAAATGGTGAGATGTAAGTGCAAGAAGTAGTGCAGAAGCTGGTGCTGTCTGAAAAAAACAACTAAAACGGTCACAGCCGTAACCTTTGTGCTAAATATATCTCCCGTACTATGATTGTGAAACCTCATTTTCCTCACACTTACCTTTCCGTTAAATCACTGGTACAATTGTATGTAGAAATAAAAGTGTTAATTAAAATAATAATAATCATTAAGACGTTTAGACAAATTAAAGTTCTTTATATAGTGCTTTCTTCTTATGACATTTTCAATATTAAAATGTATTTAAGCTATTTTCAACCTTATGTCTCACACATAGAGTTCAAAATCAATTGACGAAAAAATACAAATTATGGTAGATTGATGTGCCAGCAACTCTAAATAAATTCTAAAATAATAATACTTGCTTGCTTATGAACCAAATAGTATGAATTCATGGATAAAATAAATATTTTTTTCCGATGCGCAATAAAATTCGCCCGCTGTGTCCTGAAGAAAAATTTTTTTTCACCTACTTTTTGCGAAAATAGTACCATACAATGTTATATTTTTATAATCCTGATAAATGTAGCTTTTAGGTCATATTTTTTTTATTAGATTATCTCCAGTGGTTTAAAAGTAAACGACGTTTATTTAAAAAAATACTTTTTGGTTTTTGTGAATTTTACTCAATATTTCAATTTTTTTGTATGAAAAGGCAAAAAGTTTGTTCTAGAAATGAATTCGCCATCCTTTAATTATCCGAAAATGATACCACACTTGCCCTAATACCCATAGTTTTGAAGATATGGGCCTTAAAGTGAAGCGCGGCGGAAGGAAACTTGCCCCCCCTCCCCCTGCTACCACAGGGGGGGCTCCCGATGTCTACCGACGGAAATCCACTCAGGAGCACCCAAAGAACCACTGTTGCAAAAATGAGCCTTCTATACCAAAGTGGAGGGGTCTCCATACAAATCATTGCACTAAATTCCCTACTATGGGGGAGGCCTATGTTCAGCAGTGGACGTCCTAAGGCTGAAATGATGATGAAATAAACAGTGACTGACCTGGAAGACAGCGAGCCGTGTAGTCCCAGCTGCCCGCTTCGCAGTGCATATACGGTAGGTTCCCGTTGTAATAGTAATTTGGAGCCCGGCAGTCAACCCGGATAACTGTCCCGGTCGGCTCATACTCGCCGCAAGGCCTGAAACCTGGATATTAGACGAGAATCATCATCAGGTCATTTAGACTCCACTGCAAGAGGAACCTGTTAAGGCAAATGGAAGACAAAACCTACACTCCTATTCCCTACTTTTAAAGCCACTTGATAATGTGTGTGATTGGGTTGGGTTAATATTAAACATCAAAAGTCAGTCAAACTTCATGCAAAAAACACTGGTAACCCAGCGGTGGATATTTATTACAGACTTAAAAAAAGTTGGTGCAACTTAATCTTAATACTATGAAATAAAAATTAATTCTGTGTCCTACAGGCAGAGGGCCCTTTCATTTCGATCAACATCGTCACAGTATAGATAGATTCCTAAACTAAGTTTACTAACCTTCAGAAGTGCCAGCCAGCAGACAGCGGTAAGTCACGCTCTGGTCTTTGTTGAGTCTGCAGATCTCTGTTCCGTGAAAGACATTGTTTTAACGCATTATATTAACGTGATAATAACAACACAAACAATACAGGTCCAAAAATCGTTCCCTGAGGAACCCCCGCAATATCTTTGTTCACTTATCATTTGGATACTTACTAACGCAATCTCCCACTTCAGGTGACCAGGCGCCTTCCAAACATACCCTTTCTGTTGTGTCACCGATGATACTGTAGCCAGGGTGACACGTGACGTTGTAGGCTATGGTAGGGAAGGCTTGACCAGGAACCGCGTTAGGTTTGCCGATGACAATGTAACTGCCGTGCTCTGGGTATGGTGGTAGTACACAGGCGCCACCTGGTGCGGGACTGAGGAAGAAAATAGAAAGAAAGAGAGGAATAGCTTTATATTTTTTTTCTTTCTTATAGAACAAATTAATGCTTTTATTTTATATTGCTTACTAAACCTATAAGTGACGGATAATTACGATTTCTCACACGTTTTTCATTGTATATATTGCTTGTGTAGTCATAAAAGTATTTTCTAGTTTCGTGCCAAGATTTTGTATTTGAAAAAAAAAAAAAGGTGGCGTTGATGGTATCCCTTTCAGCACAGAATAATACGAAAGTGCGTAGTGCCTAGTGAATTGGTAAATCAATTTTACCGCGCCAAGACGCTTCCAATCGATCGTACGGTTCGATATATTTGCTATTTTTCATACAAAAACTTTCAATGGCGTTCAGTCGGTGCTGTGTTGAGGGACAAAGATGGACGTGTACCTGACTACGGGAGGCGTGAAAAGTATTAATTTATTTAAATTACTTCTTTTGTAAATTTCAATGAATTTTGTGCGTATTAATTTAAATTATATCATTAAAAAATATAATTCGCTTTAATTTTACAAAAAGTTAGATGTAGCCGAGTACCAGGTACTCCTAAAGTTCTACAGCACGAGCGTGCATGTCGGGACGATGTTTGAATTTTTGGTAATGTAAGTAATGGAAACCTTTCGAATCTTTTAAAGGCCTGAACATCAGATTTACTCTAGAATAAACTCAAGAATGTCTCCGAGACACATAACCACCAAATAGTACAAATCCGCTGTAGAAAATACAGCCACCAGTGAAAATGTCTAGAGGATATCAGGATTCTAGTACCAATAGATGAACCAAAATGATCCCTTTTATGAAAATATCTAACCCCATGTGTTATTGAATAATAGCCTCGATATCTGGGATTAAAAAAAAAAGATATTACTAAAAACGAAAGCTCATGTTCAATTTTAAGATGCTACTACCCCCAAAATTCAGGTTTTGACAGAGTTCTAGGTTAGGGCCATGAGCTATTTTTGAATTTTTTTGCAGAAATTAGTATCTAATTACGATGTCATGTCTTTATGAAGAATAATAAATCTAAAATGTCTTTTTAAATTAGTTTAAATTGTAATTGTAATGAAATAGCTAATCATAGGTTCATGACGGATTGATACGATCGTGCGGGGGGGGGGGGTTAAGGGGGTTAAAGTCACCCCCTAAATTTTTTCGCTATTTTTCTCTACTTACTAAGATCCTAAAGACCCCAGAAACTAACGCGATTTTTTAGAAATCGTCAAATTTTTCTCTCGTGCTGAAAGGGGTATGTTCATGGTATCCACGAAAACGCGCCCCACCAATTTTTGGTCGAGGCACACGAGGGAAGCGTGGGGTGCGGAGAGTTTAATCCGAGTAATCCGAGCGTCATTATTGTAGTATGCGTGTATGTACACTCATGGATAATTTTAGCGTGTACCGATAACACTCAAACATTAGCGGAAGAATGGTGGGGCGCGTCTTCGTGGATGAAACTGATTTTATTTTATTTTATTTTATTTAGGATAACAAACAATTGTACAATTCAGATATGCAGTAAAGTTATACATCGACATTTAGTTATTGTACAACCCGCACCGCTATCCCCATCTTACAAACATGCTTTGCCTCTTTGCACCACTAGCTGATCTATGGAAATGAACAGAACAATCAGTGGAGCCCACGGCCACGGATACCTCTATTCATTCCCACAAATCATTTAAATTGGAATTTTCCAAGTGAACAGAGTTATTTATATAAACAGTCAGACAGTTAACACAGCATAATAATATTTTTAATATTATTCTGATGAAACGATCTATACTCACGTGGAGTTTGGATGCCAAATTCTGTTGCACAACTCGTCCGATTCATCGGAACCATCCACACAGTCTTGTTTCTGAAACATTTTAGAAGTTTTTATTTGTAATAATATTATGTGATCAGGTAAGAATAGAAGAAGTAAAATAGAAGTAAGAATCAGTACAAGAGGTATTTAAAGATTTCTACATAAGTTGTGTATCGGGCTGAAATTTGGCATGCAGGTAGATATTTTTATGACGTGTAGGCATCCGCTAAGAAAGGATTTTACGAAACTCCACCCCTAAGGGGGTAAAACGGGATCCACGAAGATCTACGAAGTCGCGGGTGGCCGCTAGTAAAATTATATAAATAGCTTTTAACCCTAGAGTGCTCGCGCTATGAGCATTTTGCCGCCCTCGGCAAAAAAATCGAGTTATTTTCTACACGATGCGTTTGTTAAAGTCAAGCGTTTCAGTAGCTGCCTCCCCATACTTCACCTCCATGTATTAGAAATTAGAAGAAATTTAGTGCGCAGGTGACCGCAATAGAGAACGATTGTTGAACGTATGTCACGTTTTGCGGTAAATTGCTCACTGCGCGACTACTGACGTAAGTAAAATTTGTGTGTCTGGTTTTTAGTGTAGTTGGAAGATTATTAGTTTTCATTGCGTATAATGTTGTTTTGACATTAATGACGTCATAACATTAATAATTACTATTAGTGCTTAATTTATTTCATGTCGTTTTCGGTAAAGTTCACGTAAGATACAAAAAATGAAAAAACAAGGTAGATGTCGGATTTCGAAGAAGCTGGTGCACTAAAATTAGTGGAAAATGTATACTAAAGTTATGAAGAAAGTAAACATAGTCATTACAATACTGTTATAGAACAATCAGCGGCAGAATCTGAAGATGATGTGCCAAGGGTGCAATAGTTGTGCAAATTTTCTGTGCAACGCACATTAAATGCACATGTATTGTGACAGGCCTGTTTTGTTGAAGCACATGTCATATGTAAGGAAAACCTTTAAAAGTGTGCTAATAAGTTTAATATTTGATGATGTATGTAGGTAAAAACAATAGTGTTTCTAAGATTTCTATAAATATTTCCTAACATTTCGAAAATATTTTTTTTTCTTTAAATTTTAACCACAAATCTTTAATAAGCGTCATTTTCTAATAGTGTATGCTTTATTCTATCATTTTTAACTGATTTTCATATTTTTAAACTGTTATTTGACACACAACCGGACTTTAAATTTGGGCGGCAAAATGCTCATACGCGAGCACTCACATTTCACGGAAAGGCGCGACTACTCTAGGGTTAACCACCAAGCTTTATGATTTACTAAAATTATGTTTAGAAAAAGCTAGTTATAAAGGCCATTTGCAAAATATTCTCAAGAATAAGCCTACAGTTTTTTAGATGCCCAATTTGCAATAATTTTGAAGGGGTCACTGTAGGGAAATTATTATAATAATATGAATACCGTACCTATGCGCGTATATGGAGGGAGGGGGATGACACTAATCCCCCCCCCCCCCCACCTGATGTGAGGGTGCGGTCCCCCCTCAATAACCTAAAATGCTTACCCCATTGCAATCCGCGCCCGGGTCGACGCAGGCGCCATACGCGCACTGAAACAGATGCGTGCTGCAGATGTTTCCAGCGCATGCGCGCACCGTCTCGTCAGACCCGTCGCCGCAGTCGCTGATGCCGTCGCAGAGAAGATACGCCGCTATCTTCTGCCCGTTCTGGCAGTGGAATTTACCTCCGCTGCAAATTCAAAGTGGATTGGCCACACTTTCCGAAGGGATCCCGATCACATCCCCAAGCAGGCTCTGGATTGGAACCCCCAAGGAAAACGCAAACGTGGTCGCCCCAAGCAAACTTGGCGGCGCACTGTGGCAGACGAGGCGAAGAAGATCGGCAAGACTTGGAGGGAGATTAAACGGGAAGCTTAACACGGAACGCGATGGAGGACTGTTGTGGACGCCCTCTGCCTCATCTAGGGGACATAGGACCATAAGGCAAGTAAAGGCCGGCAACGCACCTGTAACGCCCCCGGGACTACATAATTATTTTTTTGGGCGCCAGTAATTACCTACTTACCATCAGGTGATCCGTCTGCTTGTTTGCCTCCTAAACTATCCTGTTGATGATTTGCCCTTTCCATAATTTTATCATTCAGTAAAAAACATTTAGGATAGTTTCATTCCGACCGAAATTAACGCGGGTGAAGCCGCGGGCAACAGCTACTTTAAATAAATTAACGTAATAATCGGTGAATTGACTCCTGTCCTACGTCTTCCCACTCGTAGTCATCACTCGAGAAATTTTCTGCCCCAGCCCTAGCGGCCATCAGCTCTGTGAGCTATGTGCCTCGCCCACTGCCACTTGGTTTTAGTGCTCTGCGGGCTATGTCAGTCACTTTGGTTCTCCTGCGGATCTCCTCATTTCTGATTCGATCACGCAGGCATAGCACGCTCCATCGTCCTTTGGGTGACATGAGCCTTCTTATGAGGCCCATTAGTAAGCGACCAACTTCGATAAAGAGGTCAATGGTCGAAAAGATGACGAGAAAATAAAAAAAACCTTACCTAACCGCAGTTTCGTTGCGGCAAATGGGCAGCAGCTCGTCAGAATTGTCAGTGCACTCCTTGAGTCCGTTGCAGGGTGCCCTACTGTCTACGCATGCGCCGTAAGTGCAGCGGAACCAGCTGGAATCGCAGCTGAAGAAGAAATCCAAATTTTAGGTAAAGCTACATAATAATGAGCTACACGTCCCAAATAAAGCTTACCCTACCACTGGCTGGTGCTAAGAAGAAATGGTGGTAGAAACTCAGACACTCAGTTCAACTTAATAATTGGGTATCTTTGATACTAAGATAATCAAGAAATCCAAGACACATTAAAAATTATGTTGTGTTCTTCTGTAAAACACACCCTGAAAATTGAGTTAGTTTTCAATTTGCTGTAGAATTCGATTTTTTGTTGCCAGTTGGGTATGACACTAGTGAAGACGAAGGCCAAGATGCTGGTTTTCAGTGTGCCCCAATTTCAACACGCTTTTATAAGGCGTCGTGTATGTAACTAACTATGTAATGGAATCTAAGAATCTGAATTACACCCACTTCTAATAAATTCTTGTATCATCATGATACTTTTCAATTATAATGTAGGTATGTAGATTAGATCACAATACAATATTAAGGTACCTACCATTGAACTGGTCTGATGATGGGACTGGAAGTTGGCCATAGGAACTCCTAAACTCATCGAGTTTGGGTTCTCTGGATTTGTCTTTTCGAGCACTTAAGTGCTAGATGATATCCAGTGTCCTGATGATAAATGCTAGATGGTGTCCTTTTTGGCCTTTTAGTGCAGTAATTAAAAGCGCGATATTAGTTTTTTTTTTACTATAATTTATTTGCCATATTAGACCACTATGAGAAGAAAGAAGAAGTTACTTACACGGTGTTTCTGCACAAAGGGAAGGTTTCATCGCTGCCGTCTGGACAGTCGCGGATCCCGTCACATTTCCCGTAGAAATCTATGCACGTCCCGTAACGGCACTGCCACTCGTTTTTGCTGGAAAAGTCATTAAATATTTTCAAAAATTGTGGCGATAGTTCTAAGAGGGTGAATGCAGGCCAGTTTTTGAAACCAACCGGCCATTGTGGAAATCATTGGGAATGGCCTATGTTCAGCAGTGGACGTTCCATGGCTGAAATATGATAATGATGTAAGAATAGGGATATTACCTGCTTTATTGGTATGCATACGGTTGGTGATGTAGGCATGTAACAGTGATGTTCTTAAAATCGTATTTTACAAAAGATTGGGTGTAGTAAGCCTATAAGAAAGAAAGAAACATCTATGGACATCACACATAGACAAAAAATGTAACTAAAAAAAAGACAGAGGTAACACATAAAACATAACAATGGAAAAGAAAGTAAAGTGAGCGGTGCCACCCTGTCGCAACAGCGATGCCCATCGCAATGGGACACCACTCAGCATATGCCGTGCCGTGGCCCACGGTGAGGAAGGCCACGACGAGGAGCCTAAAACAAGGACGGGTTCTGAACTCACCTGCATCCCGCTTGTCTTTTCCATCGTCCCGAAACATCACGCTTATCCCGGGTCCTACGGATAAGAAAAAAAATCGAAAATCATATTATTTTGCTTAGTGTTTTGATCGACCAGAAACCAGTAGCATAAGGTACTTACGAAAAGGCTTTGGTCTTGTTATTGCATCTAGTTGAAGCTTCGTCATCATCAGCACAGTCTTCTACACCGGTGCAGAGAGCCGAGCGATCTACGCATGCGCCGTAGTGGCATCTGTACGCGTTGGGTGGACACCTGAAATTGGTTTTATTAATTTATTAATTAATAGCTGCACCATGGTTGTTGTCTTGGTCTTATCCATAGAACATTTCAAACTATTTGCGCCAGAGGCAAACTCACATAGAAAAAGGATTTTCCGTTTTTTTTTTTTTAGCTTTTTTAATAATTCTGAAAACATTGCTCGTCATTTTTACCATCCTTACAAAAAATAGTGAAATAATCTGTCAAGCCGTGCTTGAGTTTTTGACTAGAGTAAGTATGACGTATTAAGACACAAACAAAAGTTTCTTCGAGGTAACTGCCAGGCCAGCCTTTGGGCAACCAATTGTCGTTCTAAGCCTAAGTATCCAAGATCTTTCAAAAATTGACTTGCCCTCAGTAAAGCACCGTCTCTACATTTTTTCATCCCTCAGTTAAATTAGCTTAATTATTAAGAACGTTACGTTTTTATTTTCTACGATTTCAAAATAGTTTCTATGTCTAAGAAACTAATTCTTACTTATTAATGGGAAATGGATTCTCCTCCAGCCTACTTACTGATTCCCGCTGCACAGCTCTACCGTCTCGTCGCTAGCGTCGGGGCAGTCCCTGATACCGTCGCATTTGCCTTTAATGTTGATGCAGAGTCCGTTTTTACACTGCCATTCATTCTTGCTGAAAACAAAAGTATTTAAATTGTTTTTTGATATTTCGGCGTTTTGCTTTTCTTGATGATATCGTCACGGCGACTAAGGGAATATGCGAACATAAGGCCTCCCCAAAGTGTCTGATTATCGTGGGGAGTGCAGGCTAAATCCTCGATTTTGCCTTTGATAAATTAGAGAGGGACGTGCTCCTGCAGAAAAGATTAAATGACCTGATGATAATGATGTTTTTTTCTATCCACAACGAGGAAGCTCTTGGCCTGTATCTCACCTGATGTTAAGTGACGATCAGGTCGAAGGTGGAAGCGAGCTTCACCCGGAATCTTCAACCACGGAGGAACTGGCTATCTTACCTCTAACTGCCGGAACACAACAATGCTGTTAACATGGTTGTTATGGCGACAGACTTAGGTAAGATGGTGGTAGCTAGCCAGGCGGACTTAGAATAAGCCCTACCACCAACCAAACCGAACAGAAAAACCTGCCCCCACTGGGAATCGAACCCGGGATCTCTGCGTCTGAAGCAGGTGGTCTTACCACTAGACCACAGGCGGCTTCATGATGAATGTGAAAAAGAACAACCTAGTGCAAGTCGGCACTATTATAACATCCACTGCTGGACAAAGACTAGTCCCTCGCTACCGCGCTTCCCGTAACCTCTACTAAGATCGTCGGTCCACTAAAGAGTGAGAGGCCTGCCTATAGTACGCTGGAAAACGTCTTCAGGTATACGGTCGTTGTGGAAATCCTTGGGAGAAGCCTTTATTGTCCAGCAGTGGACGTCCTTTGGTTGGATTTGGGTTGTATGGGAAACGCAGCGTGGTACGTCCACCCACAAGGTGGACCGACGACGTCATAAAGGTAGCAGGAAGGCGCTGCATGCAGACCGCTACAAACCCTGCGATGTGGAAATCATTGGGCCTATGTTCAACAGTGGACGTCCTGTTGGCTGACATGATGATGATGATGATGATGATGATGATGATGATGATGATAATGATGACGTTGTAACAAACGATGATTTTTACCTGCATGGCGATTGTGCTGCATTCACCGTCAAACACGAGGCTAAACAGGATAAAATTGTATAGTTAATTGAAGTATTGGAGTACGGGACTATTCCCACCGCTGCAACTCCTGTGTAGCCACGATCTACAGCTTTACCGCAATAAAAACCCAACCAGTGAAGGTCAAGTTTGTCCCGGGGGAAAGTTAAACTGTCATTGGACTCGCAACGAAATTAATCAGAAAAATATAGGAGTTCGAAGGTTCAAACTGCTCTCCAGTTCAAGCGAATGACAGGTGAAAAAATAATGGTATTTAATGGTTACCTAATTACGAGTAATATACCTAAATTGTTGTTTAAAATTTAAAAGCGGGTAATGTTTAAAATGTTTGAAAACCTATGATCAGACTAAAGCCCGGTCTGCGAGCACGTAGAATTTTGTCCAATGACCCCAAGCTACCCACCAACCTTAATTATATTGCTGTCGCGACTGTGCGACGGGCGCCCGCAGTGAGTGTGCGAGCGCGACAGCAACGCGCGCCATTTTGCAGCGCGCGAGCAATATGGATGGGTAGCTTGGGCTCATTGGACAAAATTCAACGTGCTCGCAGACTAGACTATAGTAATACTTATTTAAGTACAAAGCACATGCAATTTTGACTTTTATTGTTGTGATCCCAATAAAAGCAAAAGTAATTAAGCCAAATTAAAACTTCCTTGCAGAAATTAAGTTAAGTACGTAATACCTAAAAACTACGTCTTAAACAGGAAAAAATATACTTACTTAATGAAGTATTGGAGTAGTAAGATAAAATGTGAAGACAATTTGCAATTATACAGGAAAATTAATACCTACTTAGCTAATAAAACATAATTAATTATTTGTGGCAAACAAACAACAACAAAGTGGACCGACGACATTATAAAGGCCGCATAATACAGGGTG
Source organism: Ostrinia nubilalis (assembly GCF_963855985.1). Lineage (NCBI taxonomy): Eukaryota > Metazoa > Arthropoda > Insecta > Lepidoptera > Crambidae > Ostrinia > Ostrinia nubilalis. Next base: position 4,724,114 of record NC_087117.1, read on the forward strand.
TCCCAAAATTTGCACGTCACACTGACACTGAAGGTAAGACGCATCGAACAACTTAATTATGTCCATAGAAAAGATTCATAAGTTTTATGATAGTGACAATAATATCCTACTTTGAATTTTCGCGCGTTAGTTAAGATACATTTTACCTTATAGGGCTTACGGCCGAATACTGAAACGCTACTCAAATCTTTCACTCAGCTGACGGGCTCCTAAATTTAAGTATCCTTCAATTTTAAATGGTATTCTCCAACGCCACTCAACGGATTTGAAGCCGTGATCAGCTAAGCAGCTCTCAAATGTTTACATAATGGCAACATTTACCAAAAAAAGTATGTTTTCATTTACACAAATGATAACTTTGCGTTTTTTATCCATTACACGCAGCATCGTTTGTTTATGTATTGTCTTTTATGGAAATATACTCAATCAACTTAACATAGAACAGTTTATTTTTAGTTTCTATTATATATAAATCTCGTTTTGTCCTATAAAAAAATTAATGCTTGCATTTTTATTTAATTAAAAAAATAATTTTAAAGGTGATACTTTTTATTGTTGAAATCTATTAAGTGGCGAATGGCGATCGTGGACCGAAACGTAACCACAATTGACATTTATCATTGTTGACAGAGCATCAAATAAATTGACAAATCAACAACTCTTGGAAATGCTGCTATGCGATGTCCCCTTATTCCTCAGAAATAGGCATGTTTATGTATTGCGATTTCATAGCAGCTATTTTGGTTGTTACTTCGTGCACTATACGATGCACAGTTGGCTGTTAGATGTGGAAGATATCACCTAGTACACGTTCATAACTTCCCGTTGCGTAGAACAGTAGGGTTATAATAAGTATTTTTGGTCCACTGGTTGTATGGCGTTTGATGAGGGGTTTCAAAGAGCTTCCAAATTATGAATCCAGAAACAACACCGTTTCTTTAGAGACGCGGAACCTCGCTCGGAATTGCATGTCATTATAATAATATTTTTCAATAGCGTTCAGCCTTATTGCGTTCCTGCGATTAGATCTAGGTATTTCCTCAAGGCTCGAAAGAAATGATAACGATGACACACATTATTTACCACTATTTAGGTCGATTTAGGTATAAGAATAGGATTTAAGATACCGGGCAAGCACTCTCAAATTTAACAGCTGCTTAAGACGATTTGACAGTTGTTGCTTAGCGTTGAATGGCGTTTCAGTATGCGAAAATTCATTTGAGTGGCGTTTAAGTGCAACTTAATTTGAGAGGTGCTTACAAATTGAGAACTGCTCAGATATTGTTTTGAGTATGCGAAATGTAAGTTTAGGAGCTGCTTAACTATTTGAGAAGCCGTCAAATATTTAAATGGCGTTTCAGTATTCGGCCGTTAGTCTTCAATTATTATCATAAATCATTTCATACCTTCAAGTAAATTTTAGTCTTGAAACAAAATTATTCAATAGAAAAAAGCAAATAATTTGATTTATTTTTCGATTTTTACTTAAGAACGAGTAATAGAGCCATTTAAAAAAATAAATTATCATCGAAGTGACTAACTAAATTACATAATAAACCAACTTACCGCAAAATATGAGGAAAAAGTAAAGATTTAACATTATCACAAAGAATTAAACAAGTGTTCAACGCATCACTAAATAAAACACAACCAAAACGCGATAGTACCTAGTTAAATATAAATTGTCATTTTGATACAAAATGACCTCAGCGTCTGTGCGAGACGAGAAACCCGTCTTCACTGAGCATGTACTATAGTTTTTAGTGTTTATTTCTCAAACCAGTATTTAATTGTTTCTATTTCCAGCTATTTATGCGTACATGTGAAATTAACGCCCGTATTCACAAACATTACTATGAGGTCTCATAGTGCGCGTGGACGCACAGGGTGACACATGAACCGATCACAGAGCTCCATTCAACGCTGTGCGTTCGATTTGCTGCTTCACTTAAGCAAGCATCGTTTGTAAATACGGGCGATAGAGTTGGTTCCGGCGTTTCTTCTCAGCACTTGCGTTTGTTTCGAGACAAAACTAAAAATAAAGAGACAAAAGTGCCCCTTAAGAGCTAATTGGTCTAGTCTAAACTGAATAAAATATGTTGATTGCAAATAAAATTGGAGCTTGAATTAGACTTCTTCTTCTTATTCGTTACGCTCTTGGCAGAGCGGTCGTGGTCACGTTGAGGCGTTGCTCACATCGGTTGTAGAGGCGGATACAACTCTCCGCACGATCTCCCGCCATCTCTCTCTGTTGGCAGACTGTCTGGTGCAGTCACATACGCCGTCGGTAAGACGCTAGCAGTTTAAACGAAAATAATACAAGCCATTTTCCTGTGATGCGGATTTCGAAACGGAAGGTCCGCGTGCGTGTAAAATCACGCTGCTGCTTGCACGGAGGACAAAGATTTCGTATTGGCAGCGTCAATCCGCATTCCGCATGCGTGTAATAGGAAAAAAGTGTAAGAAATAATGAAATGCGGACCAGATCCGCACGCGTGCCAAAAATCCGCATCAAAAAGGCGCTAAAGGCTAACTGTAACATCTTTATAAATATTATAGAAGCAATAAAGAATCGAGCATTGTGTGCGCGCGACTTCAGTACGTTTTCTTTTCAGTATTTATCAAACCGCGTTGCCGATAGGGCGCGCCGCCCTCCATTCTGAAAACGCGGGAAACTTTACGTTACTTTGTTCAGTTTTGTAGTTATCATGAACGTTTGTTAGATATAAAAATATAGGTTTTTAATATAAAAATAACTAAAAAAAAATCACGACTGCTGAAAATATTAAAGTTTTATGGATTTTTAAAGTTTACTGGAAAAGTTATTAAAATAATGTTAAAGTAGGTACTTTTATAATAATGTGAGAAACATTTTATGACTTTGATAATAATAAGTTATTAACGTGTGTAGTTAATAACATAGGTTAATGTATTTAAGAAGATAGATCGCTAGCAGGTAAGAAAATAAATAAATTTTCATTGCACAAATTCTTTTGCGTTGCATTTTATGTAGTTTGTCACAGATCGCCATAAATTATAGCTATTCTGGGTCATAATCAACAATACTGTAAAGTTTCATCAAAATCCGTTCAGTAGTTTTTGCGTGAAAGAGTAACATACATGTTAACATCCAGACATCCATACAAACTTTCACATTTATAATATTAGTATCGATTTTTTGTGGGAAACTGGATCCTGCAAAAAGCGGGATGTCTATCTGTGGGAACAACAAGCCCTGATAAAATAAAAAATATTATGAAAGCAATGGCCGAAACGCCACACAGGCATTCTTGAATAATAAAACGCGAACGCGGATTGGATTTCCTTGATAAATTAATTAACAAAGCATGATCACGCTGCAGCTTTATTGGAATCTATTTTTAGTTTTCTCAACATTATGGGTGAATATCAACAAACTCGTTTTTTGCCTAATTCCGGTGGCGAATTTTAATTTCCACTTTCCAAAACTTTTTTGTGGCAGAAATAATAGTAAATAACTTGTATTATTCAATGATATGGTAGAGATCAAAATATTATTAATACTTCTCGAGATATGTCAATTTGAAATTATCAAGAACCACCGTAATTGTATTTGAGCCACCGGAATTAAGAACCAATCCACCGAAATTTATTTATACAGCGGACTTCGGAATGTTACGGATGATTGTTTCAAATTACTTATTTATTTGTAATCAATTAAGTATTATTATCCAGTAAAGATGTTTATAATTAAAAACAATATTCAGGCCTGTGTTGTGACCCTAAAAAAGCATCAAATCTTCCCACGTGAGTCGTAATAGCCGACTAAGGAATCAAAATACTGGAGGGTGGGCTGCAGCATCTTTCCGGGTATTATACTACCATACTGGAACTACCAACCAGCCTGCTAAGCATGGTGATAACGGCAAAATCCCTCCATAGAGAACAAATCCAAAACTTTCTGGCTCTAGCCGCCAACAGCCCCGTTATTCTAGAGTCATCACAAAGACATCATACATGACCCTCAAACCCAGAAACCAACTCTAGTCCCGGGAGGGCGACCAACTGCCCCAGGTTGGTGTTAGGTTTATCTTCCATAAGTAAAAATATTGGTCCAGGCTAGCCAAGTTTTCATGATGGTATCATACCTATCCTATACTCAGAATTACGCAACTAATTATTCGCTAAAGACCATGCGAACTGGAGATTAAGTATGAAGATATTTCTAAATCTATACCAGCTACTGAACTAACACATTACATATTTGTGACAGGGTAATTTAACGGAAAACTATGCAAACCTAGCGACAATGAGCTAGATGAAAGTAGTACAATTAAGAAACGGAGGACTAAATCCAGCCAGCCTCATAGAGAGAGAAGGCCTAGCAAAAGATGCCAGAACTGTAAAAGCGTACTAAGCTGCACCCTAATAGTACTGAAAAAATCAAAATGTAGTAATCATTTTTAGACGAACAGGCAATTTAATCACATTTGCATTCTCCAATCACCACACAGCTTATGACCGCAGTCTATGAAGGAACACTATCTGCGGTTGCGATCCTCATCAGTGAGGGACCGAGGAAGAAGAAGAAGTCATCACCGAAATAGAAGAATGCCGAATAAAAGATGCTCAAAAGCTGTCGACTGATGAAGCCTAAGCCACGACCAGTGCCAATCCAGCTCCAAAGCCCCACGAATTTTCATCTCGAGTGGCAGAATAGATTGCATCCTACGAGACTAGGGAAATTTTAGCTGTTTCAGGACTATTCTCATCTGTTTTTAAGATTCTGCTTAGTATCGATGTATAAATAGCTATCCAAGTCCTCACGCTGATACAAAGTGTATTATAGAGACGATTTTTTGTAATAAATCGAAAGTATGTATTTGCGAGGACCAAATTGAATATACCAACATGAATAACGAGGATAGCAGAACCATTTTGGTAAATGCCTAAGCTGCTAGGAGAGATTAAGAAGCACTACTAGTAATTAGGCTGAAGATCGAGATTATTCCGATACTTTAGCGAAGATATCCTAGACTTTAGCTTGAGTGAGATTAGAATGCCCTATTAAAAACAACAAGGTATGTACCAGGAGATAATGAAATCACAACTGAGCTTATGAAATCAGATGGAATGCTAGTACTAAAGTTCTCTTAAATACCACCATGTTTATTGGTCGATAAACCAAAAAATAAGACATGGTGGTGGTGCTAGAGACTGGAATGGAATGGACGTTGGCGATGGTCCAGAGTCAGGTGAGGCAGCTTTTTCCTGAAACATGACACTCTCGCTATCCAACATCCAGTCTCCCAGACAACCTCATTTTCGAAAAGACGTTCGTAATACTACGTACATATTTAATGCTGCGTCAAATTATGCAGAAGACTGAGGACTATAATCAGTCATTATTATTGGCCTTTTTTGAAAGAAAGAAAGAAAGAAAGACACATTTATTACAATGGACATCACACAAATACAGGCAATTACATAGACATGACAGTGGCACATAACAATGGAAGAAGAAAAAATAAAAACAAGAGTAAACTGAGCAGTGCCACCCATCCACCAACAAGATGCCCACTGCAACGGGACCCCACTCAGCATATGCCGTGGCCCACGGTGACGAAGGCCACGGCGCTGGTTTTCAGTGTGCCCCATTTTTGTACCTTCTTCGATTCGGTCAAGACCTGGGCTGTGCTACAGTCTCTTTAATGGCGTCAAATTGACTGTCGATACATGCAACTTCTGAAGTATTTGTATGAAAACTTCATCATATCAGCCCTCCCCCAAGATCAGAACTCGAAACTTATCTGATTGCTGCGAGGGTTCAGAGTTGGAGACACCATAATCTCTTAAAGTCTTCACTACCTCCCACTTAGAGGTTTTCAAGCTTCTGAGCTAGACCGAGCTCAGTATCAAGATACGGCGAGTACATCACACAACTTCGATTCACTGACGATATTGTAGTTATGACTGAGACCTTAGTAGACCTAGGTACAATGCTCCAGAGCCAATAAGACCAATTCCGGCAATAGATTCGCCACCGAAGCCACCGAAATTGCGCCACCGGAATTGAAAAACTGTTACAAAATTCAAATTATAAAGAAAACTATAATTCTGATCAATAATTTCTGTATGCAGATACAACAAAACACCAAACTTTAATCATGTTAAAGAATCGTTAAGCATCTAAGTAAGTAGCTTTCACTCATACACTTGCCAGCGAAATTGAAAAATTTTGTATTCCTGTGCCGCTGATACAAATATTTACGGGTCTGCTGGAAAAACAATACCACAAGTCGCAAGTCTTTATAGCCCGATCAGGAGGACACAGTTGAGTGATGCAGGGAAGAAGAACTCTACGTCTCTCAAAGCTTCTTTGGAGAAGTAAGAGAGTGTCGAAATTGAGCCACTGTAATTGCTTTTTTTCGTGGGACAGTTTTGAAAGGCTATTTAAAACACTTAAAATATGAAATATCACATTTCTTTCATATCATTTGGAAGTCTTATTTAATGTATTTTATGGCTATACTATTTTTAAATTACTAGAATCCCCGAGAAAGAAGGAATAACACAATTTATGAGTAGAAATAGAGTTAGGACGCGCCACCGCTATTAGATTTTGGGTCTTTGAAATTTTTTTTAGTACATAAAATAACTACCTATTGTCCTGAAGACTTTGCTATCGTGTAAAACGCTGTATAAACTATATACAGAAAAAAAATCATCGCTCTAGTTACATTTCTCCCATCGATTCTCAGCTCCGCCGCGTAAAAAACGTGTTTGGGATATTCACCCTTATAATATACAGGGTGCAATTTTGTAATGCCACCTGGAGGGAAAGTACCTGTAGATAAAAAAATTTACTCAAAGAAAGATTTTCAAAAAATTGCTTGTCACACCCGGGAATCCAACCATGTCATCTCATCTCATCATCAGGGAATCTGATAACCCTGTATTTTTATGATCGTTAGGGTTAAGTATGAGGATGAAATCTCTCTAACAAACTTGATAAATCAAATGAAAGGAAAACCATGAAATCTTAAATTTTATTATTATAATTATTTACAGAAAATCGTATAGTAAAACAGTTCTCTTTTTTTAAATAATAAAGGAATGTTTAACTTTCTGGTCAGCTGATTGGTTATCTGGAAGAGAATGCCACATAGCATTAAGCGCGCCTGTTGTACCACTATTTATTATGTGTGCAATAAAGATTTTAAATAAATAAATGTTTTTTTTGAGTAAAATTTTCTGTCTACAGTATTAAGAGTACTTTCCCTCCAGGTGGCATTACAAAATTCTACCCTGTATAATAGAAAATCTTTATAATATAACAATAATTTATTTACAAACCCAAACTGGCTATGTATATTCAAGAATATTAATAACTAGCGGCCGCCCGCGACATCGTACGCGTAGATCCCGTTTTACCCCCTTCATCTATCTTACGCGGTTTAGATTTTTTCATACAAATGTTTTTTTCCCGCTAACTCCCGTTCCCGTGGGAATTTTGCAATATCCTGTTGTAACTAAGCTTTAAGTTTACTAAGGTACCCGCATGCCAAATTTCAAGCGTCTAACTTAAGCGGTTTAGATTTTTTCATACAAATGTTTTTTCCCGCTTACTCCCGTTCCCGTGGGAAATTTGCAATATCATGTTGTAACTAAGCTTTAAGTTTACTAAGGTACCTGCATGCCAAATTTCAAGCGTCTAACTTAAGCGGTTTAGATTTTTTCATACAAATGTTTTTTCCCGCTAACTCCCGTTTCCGTGGGAATTTTGCAATATCCTGTTGTAACTAAGCTTTAAGTTTACTAAGGTACCTGCATGCCAAATTTCAAGCGTCTAACTTAAGCGGTTTAGATTTTTCATATAAAAAGATTTTCCCGCAAATTCCCGTTCCAGTGGGAATTCTTAAGTATACTATAACCTGCCCAGGAGTATGAACAATAATTGTACCAAGTTTCGTTAAAATCCGTCGAGTAGTTTTTGTTTCTATAAGGAACATACAGACAGACAGACAGACAGACAAAAATTTTACTGATTGCATTTTTGGCATCAGTATCGATCACTAATCACCCCCTGATAGTTATTTTGAAAATATATTTCATGTACAGAATTGACCTCTCTACAGATTTATTATAAGTATAGATTATTATTTATCCATTGAGTTATAATGTACAATATTACTTCAATGTATTTATCAAACGTTTTTTCTATACGAGCCTCCTTTCTTTATGCGAGCTCTTTCTATTATGATACTGGCATGAAGAGCAAGAAAAAATCATGAAATGCCGTGGCGGAAAATTAAAAAGATTTTAACTTTTTTTAAATGGCTGTCTGTCAAAATATTTTCTTGAAAAGCAACCAGGATTTTTCTAAGTAAACACATACAAAACCTCTTTTTAATTAATTAAATCTGGCATGTTGCCCATGGAAAATTGTGAAATGCCACGAACGAAATTAAAAAGATTCCACTTTTTTATTTTAAATGGCTGTCTGTCAAATTATTTTTACAAAAACTGCCAGGATTTCTAAAATAATGTGACCTATTTTGGAATTAATTAAATTACATAAATGCATGCATTATTTTTATTTTTTGTTTCTTTCTTCTTTGTTTCTTCTTACTGAATCAATGTCAAAATGCGTAGCTTTTTTGTTTTTCTTTCTAAAAATTTCTAAAAACGTCTATTTTGTAATTAGCTATTATTAGACAATATGTAAAGTCCTCCTGGAAGCCAGTTGGTAGTTCCCTTGGGAACGTTGGCGTGTGTCATCTATAATGCAAGGTCTGCAGTTACGGGGCTATGACCGCTTGTGTTTTAATATTTCTGTGAATTCAACTGTGTTTAGTATGTACACTAAAGTTTTCTATGAAGTATTTTTAATACAAGAGTCGTGAAAAGTACAATACACAAGTGGTCCTATTATTTAAAATTAAAAGGCCAAAAGGGTAAAATTAAAAGTCTAGTCTATTATTATTTGCAGTATTTTTAGAATCTACTGAATTATTTATTGGTAATGAGCTACAAATACTATAAATCAAGGGTCTAATCCAATCTAACACCAAAAATATTCTTGAATTTTTTTCTATAATTAATAATAATTACTATGGGCCTCATAAGAAGGCTCAAGGTCACCCAAAGGGCGATGGAGCGGGCTATGCTCGGAGTTTCCCTGCGTGATCGAATCAGAAATGAGGAGATCCGTAGGAGAACCAAAGTAACCGACATAGCTCGCAGAATTGCTAAAATCAAGTGGCAGTGGGCGGGGCACATAGCTCGTAGAGACGATGGCCGTTGGGGCAGGAAAGTTCTCGAGTGGCGACCACGGGCTGGAAAACGTAGCGTGGGCAGGCCTCCTACTAGGTGGACCGACGATCTGGTAAGGGTCGCGGGAAGAGCCTGGATGCGGGCAGCGCAGGACCGTTCATTGTGGAAAACCTTGGGGGAGGCCTTTGTCCAGCAGTGGACGTCATTTGGCTGAAACGAATAATAATTATGATAATAATAATATAATGAGTGTAAGTCGATTTTTATATTTTTTAAATTAATTTTGGTGGTACTGAACTAAAAGTACTTAAGCAAGTAGGTAATTTAAATGAAGTTGTAGGATTTTATAAAGAGATCAAAAGCTCCCCGAATAACCGAGTGCTGTTTTTGTATGTGCCTGGATATTCGTCGCTTACGACTTATCGTCTGTCTAGTTGTAATAAAGACAAAATCTTCCTATGACCTTAATAACTCAAACTTAATCAACCCATCAAACAAAAATAAGCGACTGTCGATCACATAACTCGAAATCAAACCTAAAAACAACCATTGATTTAACGTCAAATACACAAACTTCTAAAATTACTCATATTCACTGACCCAATTGCTGTGACCTTGCCATGTCGTATCCAGGCCATAGTTTGTCAATTGTCATGGTGTTTGTACCATCCATCATGGAGACAATGCCGGTTCAACAGTTTTGAAGCCCGTTCTCCACCGCAAGCGGAGCGAGCAAAGAAAGAAAGAAACATTTATTACGATGAACATCACTATGGACAAGAAAGGTAGATGGAAAAAATCCTTGGACATTTTACACTACGCTTCAGTCCCTAACTAAGCAAAGCTTGTACTATGCTATGGGTACTAGACAACGTTTAAATAGCACATTTAAACATTACAAGGAAAGAAAAGTGAACTGAGCAGTGCCACCCTGTCGCAACAGCGATGCCCATCGCAATGGGACCCTACTCTGCATTATGCTGTGGCCCCCGGTGAGGAAGGCCACGACCCTGGTTTTTAATGCGCCCCATGCCGAGTGGAGTCACAGACACTAACTATACTGCATAAAATATACAAAGAAAGTTTCCACAAACAGAGTTGAGCTGGTTGAGCGAAAATGACATAGAGGGCAAAAAGACTACAAATGAGCTCGCTCATCAAATCAATGCCTACTCTCGAACTCTTGCTCGGTAGAAAAGCAATCATAATTAATAAGGCACCCCTAGTTCATATCTCTTTGGCGATGGAAAACGGGCATGAACGACGTTAGCTATAAATTGCGTGCTGTTTAGGAATTTATAAAATAACTAAAGCCCAGTCTGTCATCACGTAGAATTTTGTCCAATGACCCCAAGCTACCCATCCTTATCGCTCGCGCGTAATTATATTGCTGTCGCGACTGTGCGACGGGCGCCCGCAGTGAGTGTGCGAGCGCGTCAGCAACATAATTACGCGCGAGCGATAAGGATGAGTAGCTTGGGTTCATTGGACAAAATTCTACGTGCTCGCAGACCAGATTATAGCTGTGCCCGCGACTTCGTACACGTGAAAATAGTTTGCATAAATTCTTTCCCGTTTTCGCAACATTTACTACTTATTGGTCGTACGTAGCGTGAAGGTTCTATTTATCATCACCCTATACAGCCAATAGGGGCCAAGCAGTAAAGGAAAATGTTGCAAAAACAGGAAATATTATTCAAACTAAGTATTATCACGCATACAAAGTCGCGGGCACAGCTAGAATGAAAAAAAAATTGAAAGTCGGATATTTATCAATCTTCCTACATTTGATAAGTGTTAATAAAACTAGGAAATAGCAATAAAAGTTTAGAACAAAACGCATTATTGAAATAGAGCAAGGAAAGTTTTAATGAATTAATTAAAACTTTTTCGTTTTGATTGAATGGAGGCCTACTTTCACGCTGGGTTCGAAACCTTCTGGTCGCCATTATTTTTTCAGAAATAAAAACATTAATCTCGATTAGAGAAACTTTTCGTTGGTTGTATTAAAACAGACCAGAGGCGCCCCAGAGGGCCTAGTGTGTAAGCTCACTAGTGAGCGCGTCAAAAAATGACATTAAGAGTAGGCGCACACCGTTGATTTTTAGTTGGCCGATAGTTGTGCCCGATTTTAAATTGTGTATGAAGAATCGACCAAATCGAATCGGCGTAGTGTGCGCACTCCCATACATGCCGATACTGATCAACTGCCCGACTAAACTATCGGCTGACGAAAAATCAACGGTGTGCGCCTACTCTTAGAGAAACTTTTCGTTAGTTGTAGTAAAACAGACCTAATTTCAAAATACCTGGCTGGTTAGAAACTTCTAAACGCTATTTTTGCAGAAATAAAATGCGATTCTCAATTTTTTTATTTCAATAGGTACCTACTGTAAGGGCCCTCGCCCACGACGACTTTAAGTAGCGATGCAGTGGCGCTGCTGTAGCGCGTTATTAGCGCGTTGGCATCACTTTAGTGCGTTGCAAATGCGACTAACGCGCGTTAGTAGCAAAATTTAGTAAAAAATGTCGCCGTGGGCGAGGGCCTTTAAAAGGGAATAGCAAAAGTTTGTTTCATTAGAAAAAAAATAACTTGTTGGATGGAATCTTAATCTGAATTACGACAGTGGATTTTTGCTTTCCAAAATGTAACTAACTAAATAGAGAGTAACTTTACGTGGCGTTGTCTGTAAGTACTTAAATATTTTTATGATGAAAAGTGACTGAAATTTTATTTTCAGCTACAATGGACGAGAAAACTAGCAGGACTTCCAAGATTGCAGCCGCAATTCTTATGGTGGTCAACTTAATTATAATGGTACGTACGATTTAGTGAGTTTTTGTGAGTTTGTGTGTTTTTGTTTTGTGAATTGATTGTTGACTTTGGAAACAATTTCAATTTGCAGCAAAATAAATTTAAATAAATTTATAAATCAAAAGGTGACTGACTGACTGACTGATTAGTGATCTATCAACGCACAGAGCCCAAACCACTTGCACTGAACGGATCGGGCTGAAATTCGGCATGCAGGTATGTGTGGAAATACCTCGCGATGGCTCGTAAAACCTCGTACAGAAGTTTCTATAAAATTTGAAGGCGAAATTCGCGAGGTCAGACATTGAAGGCTATACACCGGCCTTCGGCCAGGGCGAGTCCTTGGCTGCGTACGATTACATTCTCTATTATTGACGTGGATTCGGACTTGATAAGTTCAAGACCAATTGAAAATAAACGTCAATAAACCTCCTTCTGGCGCAGTCGGGTAAAAAGCAGTAACTATTAAAAGTGATTTTGACTGATATTGTAGTGACTAAAAATCCCTATAAAATATAATAAAATGCGGAAGTAGCACTGTCTGTCACGCTTATTTTTTTCATATTTTTTTATCTTTATCATAGAGGTAGTTTGAGTCCCGGGAAAGGACAGAGGATAGTTTTATCCCGGTTTTTAAACAGGGACGCACGCGATAAAGTTTTTCTGTGACAGACAAAATTCCACGCGGGCGAAGCCGCGGACGGAAAGCTATTATTTACTTAATTTGTTTTCTATCGTCCACCATACATCGTTCAAAATCCATATTCAGTTGATTAAGGGATACCCAAGTAGCACAATAAGGCCTACAGCAGCCTCTCAGTTTCCCTGGATACTGAAAGCTGTTTAATGGAGTTCTTCAGTCTTCAACTCTTAAATGAGCACTTACTTATACAGCCTTTAGTAGACTCGACTATTGTGGTACCCAATCGTAACACAAACATCTAGGGGTTACGGGACTCTTTAACTTGATATTATTTTTTTATTTTAATTGAATCTGGTAAATTGGAGAGGTTCGTGCTCCTGCAGTGACCTTATGATGTATGTATCTTCAAGGCGTGTGTAGTTAAGTAATAGAGAGTTGATCATTACATCGTAAGTTACAACATTCAAAATCATGAAACAAAAAACGAACTCCAAAAACTCAAAAAGCCCTAACAATAAAAATGTAATTTTATGACCAAAATGATTTTGTTACAGATATTCTGCACCTTACTGTTCGCATTCAGTCTATGGATGATAGCTTCTCCATCATCACTCTCTACTGCAATACAGTTCACCGGGAGCCCCACTGTCATGGTGAGAACTTGTAGGATTCTGCACATTTTACTAGCAAAAATACCTTTGTTTTGTTACCTGTCATCCGCTTTGCACTGGAGGGAAATCGAACCATAACTTCGAACTCCTCCTATGTTCTTCTGATTAATTTCGTTGCGGGTCTAATGACAGTTTTAACTTTTCCCCGGGACAAACTTGACCTTCACTGGTTGGGTTATTGGCGGTCAAGCTGTAGATCCTGGCTACACAGGAGTTGCAGCGGTGGTAACGAGCGGTGGGAATAGTCCCGTGGTGTATGCTATAGAGCGTAACCTATTTTCAACCGACTTCAAAAAAGGAGGAGGTTCTCAATTCGACCCGTATGTTTTTTTTTTTTTTTTTTTTTTTTTTTTTTTTTTTCTATGTTTGTTACGCGATAACTCCGCCAATTATGAACCGATTTGAACAAATCTTTTTTCGGCGTATAGGTAATACCTCAAGGGTGGTCCCATTTAAATTTAATAATAAAAAAAACAACCCCCAAGGGTGGAAAATTGGGGATGAACTTTTTTATACGCAATATCTCCGCCGATTATAAACCAATTTAAACGATTATTTTTTTGTTGAATAGGTATTATCAAATGGGTGGTTTCATGCGAATTTGAAGAAAATATTTCACCCCCAAGGGTGGAAAATTGGGGATGAACTTTTTTATACGCAATATCTCCGCCGATTATGAACCAATTTTTTTTGGTCTCAGTGTACTGCCTACCTTCAGTGGTAACATCAAGGTAATAATTAGTTAACTAAAAAGCAAGAAATAAGTAAAATTTTATAAAAAAAATAAAACCGACTCCAAAAAACCTACACTAAAACGTAGAAAAATAATTACTAATTACCTACTTATTTATTAGGACGAATTATTAATATTTATGTAGGTATACCATGATTGATACTTTTGGAGTCGGTGCAGGCCAACTTTACATGTTTCATAATCTTGGCACCGACTCCAGAAGTATCAATCATGGTATACCTACATAAATATTAATAATTCGTCCTAATAAATAAGTAGGTAATTAGTAATTATTTTTCTACGTTTTAGTGTAGGTTTTTTGGAGTCGGTTTTATTTTTTTTACTTATAGTTTACAAAGAAAATCGAAGCGAAGCAACCTCCCTAGACAATTTTTAAACATCACAGTAAGTAGTCATTTCGAAACCGCTTTGCTCAGGCGTTTTTACTTCGCTCAATTTCGAACTTAAAGCTGTCTCGTTTTGTAACATGTCTACAGGCTGAGCTATTAACTTAAAAGTCCATAATTATTATAAAAGCTCTCACCGATGCGCCCAATAGATGACCGAACTATTACAAAATATCATTACCCCAAAACAAATAATAGCTAAACGCTGTAACAAATACGGTATCACGTGAAATTTGGGACAGCACGGGAACAATAAGCGACCTGGTTGTGAAGTTAATGGGTTTTGGCTTGTCATGCATGGTGGTAGAGAATCAAGTACCCCATAGGAGAAAAGTTCGTTCGTTTCAGCCGAAAGACGTTCACTGCTGGACAAAGGCTTTCCAGGGATTTCTACAAAGACCGGACCTGCGCCGCCCGCATCCAGGCACCTCACGCGACATTCACCAGATCGTCGGTCCACCTAGTCGGTGTTGGCGGTCTAATTAAGAGTTTTTAGGAGTACAGAATTTATCATGAACTTTTTTGTTAGGTTTCATCAAATAGGTTCTGACAGCATCTAGCTCCGCGTTTTATTTTTATTTGAGGTGGTGCGATGCCGTCCGTTCGCTATAAGTAAAATCCGATAACCCGGGTGCATGTCACCACCCGGTACGACCGGGTCAGGTGACGTCACGCGAGCGCTATGTATGTCAAACGGGGCATTTTGCACTCTGTCTTCAGTTGGTAGAAAATGATCTACCTTATAACCTTTGTGGTCTAGTGGTAAGACAGGACTGAAGCAGGTGTCAGACGCAGAGGTCCCGGGTTCGATTCCCAGTGGGGGCAGATTTTTCTGTTTGGTTTGGTTGGTGGTAGGGCTTGTTCTAAGTCCGCCTGGCTAGCTATCGCCATCTTACCTAAGTCTGTCGCCATAACAACAATGTTAACAGCATTGTTGTGTTCCGGCAGTTAGAGGTAAGATAGCCAGTTCCTGCGTGGTTGAGGATTCCGGGTGAAGCTCGCTTCCACCTTCGGCCTGATCGTCACTTACCATCAGGTGAGATACGGGCCAAGAGATTCCTCGTTGTTGATAAAAAAAAACCTTACTTTAAGGTTTGGATAAATAGATTCCACCTCAAACATAGATTCTGTCCTAAATTAAATCTAAATATTGAAATTCGACTAATCAAAAGCATCAATATTAGACTACTTATATTAGGTCTAGCGAAACTCAGTCAGAGCCTGAGGAACGATCGAACCCAAATAATGCCATCGGGATCCTCTTACTCTTTCCATTACCAGGATAAAAACTATTCTGAATTTTTCCCTGGGCCTCATCATTCATTCAGTTAAACGAGAAAGGTAACCCGTAGAGTACTTACTTAAGTATGGATAGATGGATTAATTCATCTATCTAATAACAATCTATATAATATGCCCTTTTTATCGTAACACAGATCTTGCATGTTGTATGATATGATACACACGTGTCCATGCCGTGACATGCAGCCCATGGGGTGGGTTATTAAATTATTATAGCTACGAGGAAGTAGTTTGAGGGGTATTGTTTCACCCTTTGTTCATATGAAGACACTAATCAACATCAAATAGTTCATGATATCCAAAGTAGCCAAAAAGTATTTAACACGTCTGTGTTGTCAACTTCTTGGCCACTTTGGTTGTCACGAAATATTTGAAGCTGACTGTACATACGATGGCACTTTAAGCTGAACATGGTGTCGGTCTACTGATTCGAGGATTGCAAGTTGAATCCTCAAAGAGTAAATGGGATATTTTTGTAAATCATCATTTTAGCCACAGGACGTCCACTGCTGAACATAGGCCTCCGCCAATGATTTCCATATTGCCCGGTTGGTAGCGGCCTACATCCAGCTCCATCTTGCTACCTTTTATGAGGAGGTAAAGTTTGTTCCTGGAGAAAGTTAAACCACAGTTAAATTGTCATCATCAGGGCTACGTCTACTAAAAGTAAAGTTCCTGAAAAAATATTAGTTAATTATTTTATTCCTATGTTACAGGCGCTGCTAGAACCAGAAGTGTTAACAGTCCAACTTGGGGTTGCCATAGCAGTGCTGGCCACATTCCTCTTCTTTATATCTTTCATGGGAGTCTATGGGGCCCTTACCAAGTCACAGTTCTTGCTTTTTATGGTAAGACGTTTGTTAAAAAGAAAAGTAGGTACTTATCTTTGTAGAAGGATGTTGCTTTATAATTTATTTTCGTTATTTTCATTTTTTTTTCTATTTCTTTGTTATTCTCTATGAAAGAAGAATATTTCTTTAATAGTCTTTATCTTTTTCTCTTTTATTTTTTTATTTTCTTAGTCTTTTTAAAAGAAGGGTGTCGCTTTAAAAGTATTTTCTTTTTTCTTTCTTTACACTTGTTTATGCCAGATTTTGAATTTAAAACTGTATTTTTTTCTGGTTTATGCTGCATTTACAGTACGCAACACTGGTGCTGCTTCTACTCTTGCTAGAATGTGCTCTGCTCTTCTACTTCTCTTCTGGTTTGATGGAGGTCAGTCAAATATTTTCACCATCAGATCATTTAGTCCCTCTCTAATTTATGCAAATGGAGGATTAGGCATTCACTCCCTACGATGCTATAGATGACCCACGCTGAACTGTCCCACCAAACTCAATGACAATGGGGCGCTACCATCGTTCAACTATATGGTTTCCAACATGGCAAAAATCAGAACCAGCGATCTGGTATTGACGGTGGCGCCCTACTGTCAATGTCATGGATAGGACAGTTCAGTATTTTGGAACTTTATGGTCAGACTGGTTTGAGAGGCTTGACGTTCGTATATTAACAGTCTAGCGTTTAACAGTCAGTGCCGTGGTGCTTGAGAAAGTAAAATACGGCCACCCCCACTCTTCTCGATTGGCTTCTAAAAGGCGATTATTACAAACTAGCGGCCGCCCGCGACTTCGTACGCGTGGATCCCGTTTTACCCCCTTAGGGGTGGAGTTTCGTAAAATCCTTTCTTAGCGGATATCTACGTCATAACATCTACCTGCATGCCAAATTTCAGCTCATAGTTCCAGTGGTTTGGGCTGTGCGTTGATAGATCACTATGTCAATCAGTCAGTCTCCTTTAAGTTAGTTATTTAGATGTGAATACGTCTGGCCAGCGTGGGGAGTGTAGGCCAAATCCTCCATTTGCCTCTGATAAATTAGAGAGAAGAAACTAAATGACCTGATGAATTTTTCGTTCTTCTAGAAAGGTGTTCGCAAAGAAGACGGCCAGTGGTCCCACGCCATTCGACTCGCTTTGACATGCTGTGAGCACAACAACACGTGCGTATTATTCTTCTGTAAAATAAATAATAACTTAACTACAACCCGGTTGAGTTAACTGCGCACTTGGCGGCCGTGACGTCACATCGCGCTCTGGTACGGACGGGGCGAACGCGGGGAGGTGTGCGGGTGAGTGCGAGGGAGAGTCGCATTCCAGCGAGGTGCGCAGGTACTATCGGGGACTCGGACGCCTTGACACCTTAAGGGCCTAAATTGTTTGCACACACACGCTCGATTATGCTACGCCCCCGTTCATTCATGTTTCGGGTCTAAGCAGCGTCGGCGCACCACTGTAGATGTTTGCCCTAGCAAACCAAGCTCTATGTAAAGCATTTAGAATTGAGTATTGCTTATTACCCGCATCCGTAGCGCTCGTTTGGCAACGTCGCATTTTAGTCAATTTGAAACCCAATAAAGAATCGCTACAAAATATTATATGGGGCTTCGTGTAAAATTTAAACTAGCGATTGCCCGCTCGGGTCACAAAATTGGTATCGCACATTGTAACTGTGCAATTTCCCGAGAAAAAGGTAGCCCTTTCTATAATTTATTGTTGATAATAAGAGTGTAAATCTCATTATATTAGTTTAGCTAGTTAAGGCGAGAAATACAAAATCATACAGTTACTTTCGAATTTTACTTATTTAATAGGTATTTAATTTATTCGGAACTTATAATTTATAAACAATATGTTATTGAATTAATTAGTAAAGAGTTAGGGATATTTGTGGCTTAAAAACAATTATTGTAAGATCTGGCTACATAATAACTTTCTTAAATCCTTGAATGTAAATAAAAACCTATAATAGGTTTCTATTTATTTTTAATACATTACTTAGTCACTTTTGTTTTCCGTTTTAAAGAAACACTTATCTACGTTATTACAATTTAATACAAATATTGCACTAGGTAGCAATGATCCAGGTAATTGGTTATCGTAAATATTATAATATTAAGTTAGTTTTATTTCAAATTCAATTTTTTATTGCACATTGTGTCTTTACACAAGGTCTTAAATCAATAACAATTAAACTTCAAACTAAATAATACTTGAACAGTTAACAATTCTGCAATGTATAGATAAATGTGTAAGTAAATATGTATAAGAATTAAGATTTATTTTGAGAGGCATGGTTCAGTAATCGCGCGGAGATCAATAAAAAGGCAATCAAACAGTCCAATCACTATATAGCACGGGTCAACACAAAACAAAATCAATCGGTTATTGATCACAAAACTTCACAAAAAAACAAAGGAGAGAATATGTCGACAGTTCGCCAAAGCAAAAAGCAGACAGACCTCGTATAAAAACACAATATTAAAAAAATACATATCTATTTGTTTGTAACCAAATTCTGTAACCAAAGGCTGAGTTGCACCATCTTACTTTAACTTTGACAAACGTCAAAAATCTGTCAAACTCCATACAAAAAGCACCGGTTACCGTTATAGTTACGGTCAAAGTTAGGTGGTGCAACTCAGCCTAAAACTAAGAAAGATTGAAGAAAAAGAAACATTTCGTTTTAAACCTTAACCGTATGACAATAAAGTGCACAATGGTATTTCGTATTGCAACCTAAGCCCTGATTGTCTCTTATTGGTCGTATTAAAAATATAGTAAAATGCGTAACCAATTAGAGACGGGGTGAGCACGTGACCGGAGCGATGCGCTTACGCTAAAATTTCTACAAAGTGGTCAGGCGGAAGAGTCCCCGATAGTACCTCGATCGGGTTGTAGCTTTTTTGCGCCTGCTTTTTCGATCGACAAAAAAAATACACTTTATTTTACCCCAAAAAGTAGTTTTTTGATGAGTTTTTTTTCTTTTGATGCTTTAAAAGTGTAAATTTATTTTTTGTAAAATGATTGATTTCTCGTACAAACTTAAGACTTTCAACACCTTTGCTGGACAAAAGCCCCCCAAACCCAAAGCTTCGGTACTATTTACTTATTATAAGGGCCCATTTCCACAGCAGTTCATTTTTGCGGGATCTCAATTAACTGTGTGAATGTTTAGTAAAAAACCTAAACCTACATACCATTCAACGGGATCCTTAAAAAAAACGGGATGTCGCTGTGGGAAAGTGCGTCTTTACGTAGACTGCCTTAATATTTTATACTTCCAGGTCTCCAGAAATTGATAGATCGCCTTGGTCCTGCTGTGGTCCAGGAGGGTACCCTAACAACTGCACTTCTAGTAATATTTACAAAAAGGTAAGAAGAACTCATATCAGACTTATCAACTCGGAAAGGGATCAACACCGTATCGCCTTTCGCGCGCTGAAAATCGCGAGGCGAGGCGTTTACGTTACGGTGCGGATAAGTGTGCGTTGCAGTATGAAGTTTCATACAAAGAATACTGAACGCCTCGAGTTGATACGGTTACGATCCCTTTCCGGGTTGATTGGTGTGCTACGTCCTTTAGAATATAATTAATTTATAGTAAGCGACTACATCTCAGATTTTGCCATCACATCACACACTGGTCAAAGACTTTTGTCTTGATACACTGCGGTGTTTCGACTTATAAGAAGGCGAAAGGGCGATGGATGGAGTCCACGCTACGTCTTCCGGCTCGTGGTCGCCACTCGAGAACTTTTCTGCCCCATCGGCCATTAGCTCTGCGAGTTATGTGCCCATTCCACTGCCACTTGATGTCAGTCACTTTGGTTCTCCTGGTGTCTCCTCATTTCTGATTCGATCACGAAGGGAAACTCTGAGTATAGCCCGCTCCATCGCCCTTGAGCCTTCTTATGAGGCCCATAGTAAGCGACCACGTCTCAAATCTATATACCATCACTGGCAACACACACTGGTCAAAGACTTTTGTCTTGAGACACTGCGGTATTTCGACTCATAAGAAGGCTCAAGGTCTCTCAAAGGGGGATGGATTCCACGCTACGTCTTCCGGCCCGTGGTCGCCACTAGGGAACTTTTCTGCCACATCGGCCATTAGCTCTACGAGCTATGTGCCCATCCCACTGCCACTTGATGTCAGTCACTTTGGTTCTCCTGGTGTCTCCTCATTTCTGATTCGATCACGAAGGGAACTCCGAGCATAGCAAGCTCCATCGCCCTTGAGCCTTCTTATGAGGCCCATAGTAAGCGACCACGTCTCACCATAATTATACCATCACTGGCAAGACACTGGTCAAAGACTTTTGTCTTGAGACACTACGATATTTCAACTCATAAGAAGGCTCAAGGTCTCTCAAAGGGGGATGGATTCCACGCTACGTCTTCCGGCTCGTGGTCGCCACTCGAGAACTTTTCTGCCCCAGCGGCCATCATCTCTGCGAGCTATGAGCCCTTCCCACTGCCACGCAATTTAAGCAATTCTACTCACTTTGGTTCTCCTGAGATCCGCAGGAGTTTCCTCATTTCTGATTCGATCGGAAACTCCAAGCATAGCACGCTCCATCGCCCTTTAAGTGACCTTGAGCCTTTATAAGAATGAAGCCCATAGTAGGCGACCACGTCTCAGATAGTGGGCTATGTCGGTCACTTTGGTTCTCTTGCGGATCTCCTCATTTATGATTAGATCACGCAGGGAAAAATCGTCCTTGTGCCTTCTTAAGAGGCCCATAGTAAGCGACCACGTCTCAGATCCTTATACCATCACTGGAAACACTGGTCAAAGACAACTGTCAAAAATTCAAAACCTCTTCCAGAACTGCCACGAAGCAATATCCTCGTGGCTGCAGAGGTACCAAACGGCAATATACGCGCTGCTGGCCGCAACTCACTTGATACTGGCGTCCTGCTCTCTCATACGGCGGCGCCGCAGTGCGTCCCGCTTCCTCAGCTAGCGGTCGCAGCGCCGCGTTGGCGGCGGTGAGTGGAATTGGAACTAGATTTTTCACTGATATTTCGCTTGGAAGTACAAAATACGTAGTTCTCTTAAGGCCGGGTAGCAGAGAAAATGGCGAAAATGAGGTTTTCATTTTTCATTTTTGAGGTACTAAACAGTAAAATTAAAGGCTAAGATTTTTTTTGGGCATAGTTGAGGA
This sequence comes from Ostrinia nubilalis, assembly GCF_963855985.1. Classification (NCBI taxonomy): domain Eukaryota; kingdom Metazoa; phylum Arthropoda; class Insecta; order Lepidoptera; family Crambidae; genus Ostrinia; species Ostrinia nubilalis. The sequence continues at coordinate 4,745,949 of NC_087117.1, forward strand.
TATTTTCTAGGGCTATTAACGGATGGAAACACGATTTGATGAAGTTGACTCGATAGAATAAATTCCCAAAGTTACCTCTATTCGTTTTCTATTTATGGTTTTATTTTTTAAATAAGCGATTTGAGATTCTGAATCTTATACTAAACTAAAGTTCAGAAATAACTTGAGGGCTTTTAACGGATGAAATTTTTATATTGCGTCTTATTTAGTTACTATGATAAAAAATGTGGAAAAAATCGCCCATGACGGCTTGGACAATCTCAATCAGTCGCGCGGTGGCGCTTACGGAGGACGGACGCGTGTCAGTTTTTTGGTCGTGACAGTTCGCGATTTGTCAATATTTTTGACAATGATGACTTTGATGAGTCACAGTATAATAATATCAGTGTTACTGGAGAAAGCTAAAATTTTTGATAATCAAGAATTATGAATTTTGTCTACCTATTGAAATTTAAATCGTTGGCATACTTTTAAACTAAGACTCTACTCATGATACATAGTACCTACATTCCTCAAATATGAGACAAAACCAATGAGTTAAAATTACATTTTAATAGTACTACAATCGTCTTACACTCTTTAGAAGAGCACACTGACACAAATAAATAATAAAAAATTAGGTCAAATATAGGGGCAGCTGCACGTCTGCATCTGGGCTGGAGAACATGAATCCTTGCTTACAGATGCAGATGTAAATAGAGTTATAACTGGACAAATTTTACATGAAATGTTTAACAGAAATCAGTTAAAAAGACACATACATGGAATACCAATAAGGTTGCGGAGGGAAAGCCACCTATTTATTATAAACTAGCGGCCGCCCGCGACTTCGTTTTACCCCCGTTAGATATGATGTTTTACCTCGTTGTTGAAAGATGGCGTTTCACGGCTTCCCCCGAATGAATATTTACGAACGTCATACCGTAGTTTGTCCAGTGCTGTAGATTTTAACCAATGACGATAGATGGTGCTTTTTAGACACGTCTTATTTATTTATTGAAAGGATGATGGGCACAAATGTATGGAAAGTGGTACCCGCTCCAATAGCCATAACCAATATATATTTTAAAAGGCCTTTAGATGTAGGAAAATATCTGCTAAGGGGCCAGTTCTAATTCACGTTTTGAAAGCAGTAATTCCACTAAGTATTATAATGAAAGTATAACACAATCATCCATGTATACGAGTATGTATTATGACTACGAACTATTAATATAACTAAAAGAAGCATTGAAAAGGAAATGATTATACCTACGATGAACTACCTAAGCTATTAGCCCTTTATTCGCTTTCATCATCATCATCATGATCATTTTAGCCATAGGACGTCCAGTTGAACATAGGCCTCCCCCAATGATTTCCACAATGGCCGGTTGGTGGCGGCCTGCATCCAGCACCTTCCCGCTATCTTTATGAGGTCGTCGGTCCATCTTGTGGGTGGACTTATTGGGTCTTGTGGGTTTATTCGCTTTTGCAACCCATAATAAAACCCTTAAGGAATAATAAAACTTTAACCCCTTTATTAATAAAAGTTACACCCTAGTTGAACTCTGGCTTAAATTGTCATTTGGTATGGAAATGTCATTTTAATCCAAGGTTCTTCCTAGGTGTAACTTCTTATTAATAAGGGGGTAGTACTTCTTAAAATAAAAATATTTATATCACAATCAATAATTATAGAGTTAAGGGAGGATGCTAGAGCAGTAAACCCTTCCTGCCTCGCATAACCTAAGTACCATATGATGGACACGTATGATACTTCTTCTTCTTCTTCCTCGGTCCCTCACTGATGAGGATCGCGACCACAGATAGTGTTCCTAAACAGACTGAGGTCATAAGCTGTGTGAACCGCACGATGCAAACTCCCGCCCACCGTCTTCCTCACCGCATCCGACCATCTCGTCGGTGCCCTGCCCCAAACGCGTCCCCCTTCATACTGTATGATACTTAGGTTACACAAAAAGTATCTTTATCTTCGAACGCAACCAGATCTGAGGCTGGTGGCCATAGTCAATGTTGTTCGTCTTGGTAAGACCTTTCAAATGACACTACAACATAACTATTGGATCCGGGTACCATTCTGCAAAAAAGTATGTATATCTTCGTACACAACCAGATCTGAGGCTGGTGGTCATAGTAAAAGTTGTTCATCTGGGTAAGACCTTTCAAACGATACTAGACACATATCTATTGGAGCCGGGTACCATTTTGCCCATTGTCCTTTATTTGCCACATATCGTCATAATGTTAATCTGGGTTATAAACAATAATACTGTAAAGTTTCAACAAAATCCGTTCAGTAGTTTTTGCGTGAAAGAGTAACAAACATCCAGACATCATGGCATCCAGACATCCAAACTTTGGCCTTTATAATATTAGTAGGATATTTCACAATCCAAACTAATATTTACTATTTAGCATTTACTTACAGTAAATATTAGTTTGGATTGTGAAATATTTAAAATAAAAAAAAAAGAATAAAACAAAATAGGGTTTCAAATTACCTATCTATATCTAATATTATAAAGAGGTAAAGTTTGTGTGTTTGTATATTTGTTAAATTGTAAGGGGTAATCTCGGGATCTACTGAACCGATTTTAAAAAAATCTTTCACCAGTAGATTGCCACATTATATCTGAGTGTATATTGAAATATCTCAATCTCAATGAGGAGACTCTGTATTTATTCCTAGAATTCCCCTAACACCGTCAAATTACCCTTTCGAATTCAAGACAGTGCAGTTTCCCATCAGTCTGTTTCGTAATGACTATAAACAAAGCTCAAAGTCAAACTCTAGGGACCTCTGCTTAAACTCCCATGAGTGCACAGAGGTACGCAGGTAACCGCGTGTGATGCTCATAGTAATTTTCGATACAGAACCCCGTACATACGTCATACATATTATAGAAAGAAAACACCCAGACCAATACAAACAAATATGTTTCTGCAATTATTTTAGTATGATATTTTTATTTATTAATAAACAAAGAGACTGAACAAAATTGATGCGTGTACTGATTAATGTTATTTACCACATGCAAAGCTTCGTGAATTGCAACAACTATAAATTTATTATCCAAGCTCTAAATAATCGCTACTAAGAGTAACTTATCATAAAATGTTTTTCCAATCGCTCAAGCTCCCAAGGGCCTACCGATAGGTCGGGTGACATAATCTTGAAATTCTTTAAGCCGGCGCAGAACTTCCAGAAGGTCGGGCGACGCCACGGCCACTTTGAACCGTGTTTACTTCTGCAGTTATATTTTATATTTATTCGATTCTAGAATATATTCCCAAAAAGTCTGTAAGGTGTTTTAATTTGTATCACTTGGATATGATTTGTATTAGAAAGTGTTGTGAGTGTGCCGCTTGAAGGGAAGGAAGTCAACCTAACCTAACCAACTGCGTATTTCTATACTGTGTAGCTGGAAATTGTGGCGGGAGCTCTTTGGCGCGCTGTCTTCGGCGAAGAATTGCGCGCGCAGATTTTGACAGCGCGAAATACCTACTTTAGCAGAAATACCAAGCCTTAATATGAAAACACCCTGTATTTATGTAAAAAATATTTTTTTCCAGCGCCACCAGATCGACCGGTTTCGCCAAGGAAGAGATCGTGGCACTTATCCCGAGTCTCCCCCGAGGGTGGTTCGGATGACGTACTAATGGTAGTGTTAGGTCGGGGGAGGTTGGGGTGGGTGGAACAAAAATCATAAGAGATCTTAGTTCAAGGTGGACCGACGACCTCATAAAGGTTGCGGGAAGGCGCTGGATGCAGGCCGCTACCAACTGGGCAATATGGAAGTCATTGGGGGAGGCCTATGTTCAGCAGTGGACGTCCTGTGGCTGAAATGATGATGAATGAAGGGGATGGATTTGACTATTTTGTGATCTGACCTTATCAGGAATCGAACTAGTTGCTAGTCATTATTTTTTAGTCTGATAGATGTAAAATTATGTAAAAAATTAGCTTACATAGTTCAAGCTCAATGACATTACGTAGGTAAAAATACTTAGAAGAAATTATACATACGAATTGCTTTTCTACTCACTGCCTTTGTAATAAATATTTCTTATTAAATGATTTTGTATGAATTGTATTATTTCATTGTTTCTTTGAGTCATTCTCCGGATCTGGATTCTTTAGTTGATTACCCCGACCTTTTTTATTTTTGAATTTAGAGTAAGTTTAGGTAAAACATTTCAAAATAGACATTATTACGTGCATATTTTTTATATTGGCCCATCTGTAGCAAGCAGGAATAAAAAGTTATGCGACATCAAAATTTTCATGGTCGGGGTAATCAAAGTTGGGAGTCAGAGTAATCAAAAATAAAACAAAATATTTTATTTTCTAAGGTTTTTTTTAAGTTATGGTAAAATAAATGTTATTATAACTAGCCATTTGTTATTTTGATGTATAAACGACAATATTGTAAAGTTTCAACAAAATCTGTTAAGTAGTTGTTGCGTAAAAGAGTCAAAAACATAAATTATACATTATACATATAATATTAGTAACTCAATGTCCTATGTCTCCTATATGGGACAGAAGGCGTCCACAACAGTCCTCCATCGCATTCGGTCTTGAGCTTCGCGTTTGATCTCGCTCCAAGTCTTAACAGTGTGCCGCTATGTTTTTTTGGAGCGACCACGTTTGCTTTTTCCCAGGGGGTTCCAATCTAGAGCCTGCTTGGGGATGTGATCGGGGTCCCTTCGGAGAGTGTGGCCGATCCAGTTCCACTTGCAGCGTTTATTCTGCTGAACGATCGGTATTTTGTGGAAGAAAAAAATTTTTAAAATTCAGTCGGGTGACTTGGCTTGACCGTGGACCAAGCTAAAATTGGCCAAGTCTTTGAAGATTCCAGCCATTGCAATTTAATGGAGGATTAATTTTTCCCTCCCTGGTCTCGATTACCCTACTTTGCAATTACCCTATTTTTATTTTGTTTAGAGTTAAGTTTGCCTTAGTTTTAAAAAAAATTCTGTTTTTTGTAAATAAAGTTGAGTATTACCCTATTATTTCCCAAGGTAATACGCGACATGTCCATTATGTTGACCACTGTCATGATACTCGGCATTGGACATTATGTCATTAGGTATACATTTAAGCCTCCCCTACATACAGTCCTTAGGGCTAGGGATGTATCTGTATATTGCCACTGATGTCGACAATATGCCGAGAAAGTTCCTAGTAGCGAATCTGGAAATTCTGGAATCCTTTTTGCACGTAAGTTGATGTACAGTCACGGAATGAAAAGGTTCGTCAGTTTTCAAATTGATTCCTTCAACGAATCGCGAGCACATATTATTACCTTTTGAAACTATGTTACAGAATAATCTCGAGTTAGAGAAAATGATCTTTAACTGTTCGTCAGTAAAGTTCAAAATTATTCAGATCAAAGTTGTTTGACGATTTATCTTGTCAAGAAGATTATTATGATTGATAAACTAAAACCTTCTTGTTGGTTCAACCTGCCATTATTATTTCTATTAAATAAAAAAAAACTACATTTTGTAACATTATTGCACTGATGGAATAGAAAAATAAACAAGCAAAACCTTATTCGTTAGCAAACGTCATAATATTTATTTCAATGTTAGCAGCACTGTTTCTCGCACGGTTATGTTGGCAGGTTTGATTCTTACAGTACCTAGTGCAAGCGAAAACCGACACTAAGGTGACGAACCTTTTCATTCCGCGACTGTACAAGTGGCGGAGAAATGCCGGGAGGAATTCTCTACCAGTCAACATCAGGTAGGTAGAGAAAGTATAAACCTAACTAATTCCAAGCATGTGACTCGACTAACAATATCAAAGTAGGATATTACCTAGGCCTCGATTGCGCTAAAAATTTCAACTACGACTACGAACGAAAATTAGCTACAGACAAATCCGTTTCACGGTATAGTTTTGACAGCTAGTTCAAACGACACTGAAACGTAAACGGAGTACATACTGCGCCTTTACGTAAAAGCTGACAGAAAGTTACTTTTTCTCAAACGCAAGTCAAACTTTCACAAACATTTTGCTGTGTTAGTAATTTTAGTTTAAAAAATAAGGTATTCGGAATTTAAATGGAAAGTGCACAATCTGATATGTTTCATCTTTGTTAGCGCGTGAACTTTGCCGTGATACCGAATTGCATATCAGCTGGAATGAGAATGGAGTGCAAGTCGCACGCTACTGGGGATGAAACGCGAATGAATTAGAGACATTACAAATTAGCGCAACTGGGGCCCTGGACACTTTCTTGCAGCCTTGCGGGTGTCACGCATGGGGGACAATCCCACGTTCATGATGAAATCCACACGATATTAAAAACGCCAGTATTGTTCCCGCAACAGCACATCACTACCCTCTCCCGGTGTACAACATTATTGGTTGGTCACGCCACGGTTCTTGAACTGGGTCACTGCATACAATCGATTGTTAGAAAATTAGGTTACCCACTGCAAAATACACCTACAGTATGAAGAAACAAGGGAGTGATATCTATAGTAACTATTGATTAATTTATTGAATGATTAATTTATGGTTTTATTATTATTTTTTTCTTCTTCTTTCTGTTTTTGTTGTATAGCGCTCGCTGCAAAAAGACACCCACTGAAAATCAGTGTCTTGGCAGTCACACTGTCAAGATATTACTGAGTGGGTGACCTTTTTTGGCAACTTAGTAATTTTTTTTATGTATGTCTGAATCTGTTGTTGCCAAAATTAAATAATTTTCTTTTTTTCTTCTTCTTTCTTTCTAGAGTAATAGCAGGCCTCCGTCACTCGCCTATGCCGGCCGAGATAATTACCTACAGCGCGCGACAACTTCAAGTTGCATATCAGTCAGGGCCGCCACGCGCCTGTGAGCACACGCTCGGTCGATCATCGTCGCAATCAAGGTTTATTGTTCCAACAGCACTGTTATTCTTCTTTAATGGAAAATCGAAATATTTAGGAATAATAATTAACTGTAGTGATTTAAATAATTAAACAAAACTACACTTTTTAAAAAATTTTGAAATACTTATGACAAAAAACTGTAGCAAAAAATTATTTTAGCTAATAAAAACATTAACTTTACTTCACAGTGTCTATTTTCCGACACTACACCTTTTAAAACTGTTTGTCCAATTTCGAATTATCGCAACACTGAAGTTTATTAATAGGTACTTTAGAGATGGTACGATTATACAAACACCACTAGATTAAAGTTTACCAATCGTAAATACAATAATTGCTTCTTAAAATTAAGTTTTTATTTATTTTACTTTGCTTATACAACCCTGACGCTTGAGCTGTGAGGTAAATCAATTCTGAACACAAAAAAATTGCACTCTTGTGAGCGTAGTAGTAAGGTGCGATTTCGAATGCACCATGTGCGTTGGATATTTTGCATTATTATTATTACCGTTAAAATGTCGGCATCTGATCCTACACAACGGAGTGCAATTTCTGTTGCTACTATTATGTATTCATGATTGTTTGTTTTGAACTTCGGAACTAGTGGACTGATTTGAAAAATTCTTTCATCATTACAATCCTACATTTTAGACGAACATAGGCAGTATGAAGTTCGCCGGGACAGCTAGTGGTCAAAAAATCTTCTCCCAAAGTGGTGGTGGGGCACTTTGGGACGTGGTAAGTTCCTTAAAATGAAGCAGGTACTTATCACTTTTAATAAAAATACCTTAGATTCAGGTAGGTTTCGGGTGAGCGAGCTGTTTATAATTCGGAAACAAACTTTATCCTCATAGCACAGGATGTGAAACTGGTTTGCAAAAAATCGATGCATAATTCGAGTATTCTTTATTATACAACAAAATTACTGTTGTTATTGCCCGGTTTCTGAACCTCAATTTTTTGCTTTAGCATGCTTATAAATCTTCTAATATCAAGTAGTTAGGTAGGTACTAGCGGCCGCCCGCGACTTCGTACGCGTGGACCCCGTTTTACCCCCTTAGGGGTTGAATTTTGCAAAATCCCGTCTTAATGAGCCCTCTACCCCATCTAGGGGACATAGGACCTTAAGTCAAGTCTTAGTGAGCACCTGCGTATGCAAAAGAGACTCCTAGCACTTGTACTTTCTGAGATTTCATGATGAGTGATGATTTCGTTTCAATGACCTTGCGCTTTTGTAAGATAGATGAACTTTTCTTTCATATTACATTCATCCTTGAATAAGATAAGTAAGTACGCTCAAGCTGGAAATCTCAATTCAGTAACCAACCTGTAGGTATTACTTGTAAAAGATTTTGATTTGATTAACAATAAAGCCAGATTATTTCCAGTGTCCTGGATCTATTTGTATCTATAAATAGCTTTCCACCCGCGGCTACGCCCGACTCAGCAATAAAGTGGCTTTCTATTGGTGAAAAAATTTTTAAAATCTACTAATCTTTATTTTTTATGTTTCAAGTGTTTCTTAGAGATTTTAATGGGAGCTTTTGGTAAACTTTTTGATGCCAATAACTTATTGCTTACTTTTTTAGCTGTCGAACGAACTCACTTTAATACTTAAAGGTCCTGTACATCGGTAGATTTTGCTAAATAAATGAATCCACCCGGACTCAGATAATAAAAAAAATAAAATAGCTGTAATTTTTTAATAGAAAGGATAAAATGTTTTATTCCAGTGGATTTGTCGATAAAATTGATCATATTACTGCGCCCCAACGGGTCGGACACTGGTGACCGGACACACTGTATAAATAAAGACTAGAGTAAAAAGTTGTAGTTTAATAAACTTGCCTAACTCGTCTGGTCAGCGTAGGGCTGGAATCCTATAATTATCTCTGGTAATGACAGAGGGCCGCGCCGTGCTCCTGTAGTGAACTTCAGTGAAGACTAACCCCCGTATTCACAAACATTACTATGAGGTCTCACAGTGCGCGTGGACGCACAGGGTCACACGCGAACCAATCACAGAGCTCCATTCAACGCTGTGCGTTCGATTTGCTGCTTCTTTTACAAAGCATCGTTTGGAATACGGGCGTTTAATGACATGATTAAGATGATGAAGTTTGATCCTGACGTCATTAGGGTTTTTACCGCCTCTGTGGTCTCCCGGGTTGATTCCCAGTGGGGGCAGATTTTTGTGTTGGCGGTTTGGTTGGTGGTAGGGCTTGTTCTAAGTACGCCTGGCTAGCTACCACCATCTTACCTAAGTCTGTCGCCATAAAAACAATGTTAACAGCTTTGTTGTGTTCCGGCAGTTAGAGGTAAGATAGCCAGTTCCTCCGTGGTTGAGGATTCCGGGTAAAGCTTGCTTCCACCTTCGGCCTGCGTACAGCCATACTTATTATTATTCTGTGGTGCAGCCAACAGCGCTGCAGCGTGATCTTATACGCACGCGGACCATCCGCACGCGGGCTGAAATCCGCATCACACTACAAAGGCACTCAATTTATATTTTCGTTTTTGCTAGCGTCTAATTAAAAGCTCCATTTAATTTGCAATATTCTACCACGCATGCATAGCTTGAGTAAGCAATTAATATACAAGTTTAAGGAAAAAAACACTAAAAACTATAGTAACTTGATCAGTGAAGACGGGTTTCCCGCGTTGGACAGACGCTGAGGTCATATTATGTCAAAATGACAATATAGTTAACTAAAATCGCGTTTTGGTTTTGTTTCAGTTAGTGATGCGTTGAACCCTTGTTAAATTCATTGTGATAATGTTAAATCTTTACTTTGTCCTCATATTTTGCGGTAAGTTTGTTTAAGTAATTAAGTTAGTCACTTTATAATACTTTATTTTTAAACGACTCTATACTCTACTTGGGCTAAAATCGAAAAATAAATCAATGTATTTTTTTCTTTTTTCTGCCGAATTTTGTCTCAAGAATAAAATCTACGTCTAAGCATAATAATGCTATAAAAATAGGTACATAAACAAAAAGTAGCCCTGTAGGATTAAATCAAAATGTATCATAATATAACGCGCGCAAATTCAAAGTAGATTTATTGCATTCACAATACTGCCTGATACTAAAGATTGTAAAATACTTAATGTTTTAAAGTACTTCCTTGGGCATTTAGTAAATAACTTGGTATTAAAGTTTGTGCTTTTGTTTTCCTTTTAGTATTATCAGCTCAGTACTTATTCATTTTCCTACATAATTGCAAAGTCTCTACATATCTTACTAGTCCAATACTTCATTAAACTATATTTTTTCCTGTTTAGGTACATAACCAGATTTATGCAATTAAGTTTCAATTTGGCTTAATTACTTTTGCTTTTATTGGGTTCACAATAAAAGTCAAAATTGCTTGTGTGTAGATTTACCTAGTACCTATTTCTATTAATTATAATTATGTCTTATGGCAGACGTATCCTGATCATAGGATCTCAAACATTTTAAAACGTACTTATTATATTAAAAAAAACAGTATTTTACTCGTAAATTAAAAACCTATTTTGTCACCTGTCACCTGTTTCGCACTGGAGAGTCCAACCTTCGAACTCCTATGTTCTTCTGATTAATTTCGTTGTGGGTCCAATGACAGTTTAACTTTCCCCCGGGACAAACTTGGCCTTCACTGGTTGGGTTGTTATTGGCGGTCAAGCTGTAGATCCTGGCTACATAGTTGCAGCGGTGGGAACGAGAGGTGGGAATTGTCCCGTTTATAGGTACGTAGGTAGGCATAAATTAGGCCTTTCCAACCCGTCTGGCCAGCGCGGGGAGTGTAGGTCAAATCTTCCATTTGCCTCTGGTAAATTAGAAGGGTTGAGCTCTTGCAGTTGAGACAATATGGCCCAAACTCGACCGGGTTGTATTGAAACTTAATTAGTTATTAATAGATTTTTTTACTCAAAAAGTCATGTTTATCTAGAATAGAATTATTATACATTCGCGAGCAGAAATATGGAATCACCCTATTTATTTCGAGCGATCACAAAAACTACTCGGAACAAAACAAAACACATTTATTTGCTTTAAATGTGGTAACAAAGGATGAATGGATATTTAACCTATGATCTTTTAGCCTGTTTTTTCTTTGCAGCTATATCAGCAGCCTCATGTTTGACGGTGAATGTAGCAGAATCATCATGCAGGTAAAAATAATCGTTTAACAACGTCATCATCATCATCATTTCAGCTAAAGGACGTCCACTGCTGAACATAGGCCTCCCCAATGATTATTCTAGCCCGGTTGGTAGCGGTCTGCATCCAGTGCCTTCCTGCTATCTTTATGAGGTCGTCGGTCCACCTTGTGAGTGGACGTCCCACACAGCGTTTCCCATACAACTCTATCCAATCAAAAGACTCCACTGCTGGACAATAAAAGCTTCTCCCAAGGATTTCCACAACGACCGTATACCTGAAGACTGGGAGACGTAGTGTAGGCAGGCCTCTCACTCATTGATGGACCGACGATCTTAGTCGAGGTTGCGGATGGATGTGGGTAGTGCAGGACTAGTCTTTGTGGAAATTCTTGAAGGAGGTCTTTGTCCAGCAGTGGATGTCCTTTGGTTGACAAAATAATCTTTTATAAGTAGGTAGTGTAATAAGTAGGTAAGTAACTTATGTCTGTAAAAAAATCTAGCTACTGCAGTTAAGAAAACTGTATCAACGCATGTATTCCTCATTTTACTTACACCCGTATTCGCAAACGACACTTGCTTAAGTGAAGCAGCAAATCGAACGCACAGAATGGAATAGAGCTCTGTGAATGGTTCGTGTGTCACCCTGTGCGTCCAGGCGCACTGTGAGACCTCATAGTAATGTTTGTGAATACGGGCGTTAGTTTATGTAGATGTAGGTATTATTGTGTGTAAGTTAGGAGTAAAAAAAAATTCCACCGCGATTCAGAAAGCCACCCTAACTGTACAACGCCATCTAGTATCAAAAAATCGTACTAATTACTTGGTTTGTCCAGTTCCAGCTACTCCGAGTTCCAATGCAGCGATGGCCGGTGCATCAACGTCACCTCCACCTGTGATGGCACTGACGACTGTCAAGATGGCAGCGATGAGTCCAAATGTGACTCTGTTAAGTGGGTATTTCGCCGAAACAGTAAATTTTCTGTGTCCGGGCAGGCGAACACGTGTTTTTTTATATCTATCTGTATAAAACTATTTTAATGGGAAAGTTCATCAACAGTTTTATTTGTTTTTGCTATTACAATAGCAGAAACTACAAATAATACCGTAGAAAAACTTAATCAAAAGTCGTTTTTCTAATTTCCTTGTTATGTCCATTACTGTTGTTTGCCAAAATGAAGGCTCATTATAACAAATTGAAGCGTAATTTAATTCTAATAGCACTCTCTTTACATTTGAGAAACGTTTGGCTATCGGAAAATAAAAACTTTAAATGTCAAATACTTATAGGAAGAAAATAAAGTGAAGTTAAGTTCTTGTCCAGGTCAAAAGTATAATTTCCCTGGGTCTTCGTTTCGACCATTGTTGTAACGAAACGAAAAAACTTAGAATGTAACGCACTGCACCACTACACTCGGCCATTTCGTCCCAAGAGGCCATTGAGGCAGGACAGTACGTCGTTGATCAGTTTCGCGACAAATCGCATAAATAGGTCCCTCCTTGGGTTTTTGTTTACTAAAAAGTCAATTTCTTTGGACGGTTTTTTGCAACTAAACAATGGATTAATTTTATTGTTTATTTACACAAATGTAGTGTCTGTAGGGGTAAACCCATGATTTAAATAGTAAATGCATAGGGTAAATAGGTTTTTGTCTGTGGTGTCTTTTAGGCATAAATCTAATTTCTTTGGTCCTAATTTCCTTGTTTTCCGTGGCATAAAATGACCTAGGAAATTATAAAAGACCATTAATAATTCGGCGTAAAGTCAAATTTTGAGTATTTCTTTATTGGAATAAGTTTAAAATTTACATTTTAAGAAATAGGTATCAGAATAGATATAGAAAAACTTGTTTTTAACTTTTAACTCAATCTACTGCATTTATCTTCCTTAGTTGTGTAAAAAGGTCGTAATGATATAATATTCATTGGCATGTTTGCTTGCGAAAGTACACAAAAATGGATCGAACAAAAAAAAAGCAAACCACAGAAGAAAACTTAGAGAAAAAAATATTTATAATAATTTCCTTGGCTACCAAAAATGTATGACCTCATAACTTTGTTTCTAAAACGAATTATGACACCCCTTCTAGATATATTAGCTTAGTTTTTACTACTTAATGCAATGGGAAACTAAAAATAGTTAAAAACAAAAATAAAATTCGTGCCAAGGAAATTAGGCAAAATTGACCATTTTTGGCGAAATACCCAAGTGAGTTAATACTATTTATTGAATAAAGTAATGTACCGTACTAAGCCGTGTAGAATACATTTGTCACCAACCCCTACTCTTCCCACGGGTGTCTTAATAGGCGACTTAGGGACTACACATCAAACAGAGAACGGGCAGCAGCGCTCTCTGAAAAACATCAATCTTTTAAACCCGCCTGCCAAGCGTGGAGATTATGGCAAAACCCTTCACTATAGTGGAGGAGGCTCATAGTCCAGCAGTGGACTGTAAAGGGCTGATGATGATGATGATGACCGTACCAATTACTAACGGATCCGTTAACCCTTCGTGTCTAAACTTCGTGTAGGACGAAGTAGTGTTACAGTGGATTCACTCACCACAGTAGTTTAAACGGGACGATTCCCACCTCTCTTTCCGACCACTGCAACTCCTGTATAGCCAGGATTTACAGCACAGTAGTCTACTGGCGAAGGGTTTGAACCAGCGTTCCTCGGATCTCGAATCGGCCAGTCTGACACCTTTATATCTTTAGGCTAATGTCGCTTAAAGCGAACACTTAGGACCAGAACAGACGGTGAAACGCAACTGCAACGAAACTCCAACTGCTAGTTACTTTTGAGTTGCATCTAAGTTTCTGCCATAGCGTCCGTTGAGAGACCACACATGACGCGACCAGTTTGAAACTAGCAGTTTCAGTTTCATTCATCAGAATCATCACAAAGTTGCAGTTTCGTTGCAGTTGCGTTTCACCGTCTGTTCTGGGCCTTAGGAAGAGAAAAAGAATTCTTTTTTGAGAGATGGTAAAAACGGGACCCACGTGGACAATAAGTAGTATACTTGTTGGTACACAATAAAGAAATACTATTCGCTGTTAAAAGCGCCCTTTGAGCCTTGCTTGGTTATTTTGGTCTAATTTGTAATGCTATGTCTTATTTTTACAGTGAATCTACATTGGAAAGTAACTCGGTGTCACTATGGTCGGATAACCAGTCACCTTGTGGGTTAGTATAATTTGTATCTTTATGTAATTTGTCATTATCTACAAATGTACAAACTAAGAAACTAGAACAAAAAGTATACATTACTAGCTGACCCGGCGAACTCTGTTCCGCCTTAAAGGCAATAAATAAGCCATCGCAATTTCCTTATTTGCTCACCGTTTAGACCTAGGTACTCTGGACTACGACAAACATTTTAAAACCAAAATCAGCTCAATCGGCCCAGCCTTTCTCGAGTTTTAATTAGACTAACGAACAGCAATTCATTTTTATTTATATAGAAGATAGATAGATAGATTATTGGGAAGAAATAAGTAAAATATTACAGGCCTCCCCAACCCGTCTGACCAGCGTGGGGACTGCAGACCAAATCCTCCATTTGCGTCTAGTACATTAGAGAGGGTCGTGCTACTGCATTGGAGACTAAATGACCCGATGTTATAGATAAAGGAGGATAATCCACAATTTATTGCACATGTCCGACTTGCACTAGGTGGTTCATTTTCGCCTTCATCATCATTATCATCAGGTCATTTAATCTCATCTGCAGGAGCACGTCTCTCTCTAATTTATCAAAGGCAAAAGCGAGGATTTAGCCTGCACTTCCCACGATTACCAGACGTGTTGGGGAGGCCTTAATGTTCGCATATTCCCTTAGTCACTATTACGATATCATCGAGAAAAGCAAAACGCACGAAATATCAAAATCCAATGTATTTTTTTTATTTCAGCAAAAATGAATGGCAGTGCAAAAATGGACTCTGCATCAACATTAAAGGCAAATGCGACGGTATCAGGGACTGCCCCGACGCTAGCGACGAGACGGTAGAGCTGTGCAGCGGGAACCAGTAAGTAGGCTGGAGGAGAATCCATTTCTCATTATAATAAGTAAGAATTAGTTTCTTAGGCATATGAAACTATTTTAAATTTGTAAAAAGTAAAAACGTAGCGTTCATAATCAGGGAACTTAAAAAACTAAGGGAGGAAAGAATGTAAGATGATGCTTTACTGGGGGCACATCAATTTTTGTAAGATCTTGGATACTTAGGCTTACCTAGTTAATGACAACTGGTTGCCCAAAGGGTGGCCTGGCAGTTACCTCGAAGAGACTTTTGTTTGTGTATAAAACATAGGTCTCCTATTTTCTATGAGAAATGTGTTTCTATGGGCAGCTAGTAAACTAATAAAATCAATTTCAGATGCCCACCCAACGCGTACAGATGCTACTACGGCGCATGCGTAGATCGCTCGGCTCTCTGCAGCGGCGTGAAAGACTGTGCTGATGATGACGAAGCTTCAACTAGATGCAATAACAAGACCCAAGCGTTTTCGTAAGTACCTTACTGTACCATACATTTTCATCCTAAGTCCATACCATTTACTGTTAGTAGCAAAAGTTGCCAAAATATCTGAACTTTTGAATTTTTTTCTTCCATAGGACCCGGGACAAGCGTGAAGTTTTTAGGCGATGGAAAAGACAAGCGGGATGCAGGTGAGCTCAATAAACCGTACCTTAATTTTGTTTCTTCTTCTTCGTCACTACACTTTTGGCAGAGTGGTCGTGATCGTCACACCTGGTTTGGTGGCAAGCTTCATAATCTGTCACCATTCCTCCCGCAATACAGCCCTTCTTATGTCACTCGTGGAGTGGATCATTAAGTGCATCATAACACAACCTTAGAAATCCCACCTGCAACCATCGGTGTTTCTTTAAGACATCATGGAGTTTGAAAAACGTAGTGCTTACCTACTACAACTTTCAGAGACTTACTTCCAAGCAAAAACTTCCAGCAAATTATGGATTGCAAGTGATGATAATTAAAGCACTAGGCTCGTGTCGTCACCTGACCGTCTTAGAACAATTACCACAATTTCTGAAACATGTCTTTTTCAGCAAAAACCAGTGGCAGTGCCGCGACGGGACGTGCATCGCTTTCTACGGAAAATGCGACGGGATCCGCGACTGTCCAGACGGCAGCGATGAGACCTTCCCTTTGTGCAGAAACAGCATGTAAGTTACTTCTTCTTTCTTCTATCGAAGTAACATCCAAAGTGATCTAAAGCCAGCCTCAGCGACGACCAAAAACATCATTAATTTTCAGGCACGGATCCAGCTCTCAAAAAAGTTTGTGGTCACAAATATCTGCCTTGTTATGCATAAAAAAAACATCACAGTTACCTGAAAAAAGACAACAAGCCAAAATAGTGACTTGACTTACTTGATTTCGTCCTATGTCCCCTAGATAGGGCAGAGGGCGTCCACAAAACAGTCCTCCATCGCGTTCGGTCTTAAGCTTTGCGTTTAATTTGTAATTTGTCTTGGATTTCTTGGTAATTGGTGTCAACTACCCAATTATTATAGTTAGAATAAGTGACAGTTTCTACCGCCACTTCTTCTCAGCACCAGCTGATGTTGTCCCGAAGTGGGGGCTGGACTATATTTGGGACGTGTATGGATGTCCCAAAAAGGATTGAAGGTGGAATAGTTTCCCTGGAATTCTCAACCACAGAGGAACTGGCTATCTTATCTCCAACAGCTGGAACATAGCAATGCTGTTAACGTTGTAGTTATGATTTTTAATCTGGATTTTTTCTTCAGCTGCCAATCCAACTGGTTCCGCTGCACTTACGGCGCATGCGTGGATGGTACAGCACCCTGCAACGGACTCCAGGAGTGCGTTGACAATTCTGATGAGCTCCTGCCCAGGTGCCGCAACGAGTCTGCTGTTAGGTACGGTTCTCTTGTTTTCTCATCATCATAATTTGGTCTCCAATGCACGATCCTTTCTGATTTATCAGAGGCAAATGGTCAAAAATCAAAATCAAAAATATTTATTCAGTTTAGACCACAAGTGGCACTTATGGTCGACTTTATAACTTAAATTTTCAAGTCTCCACTGCAGGAGCACTAACTAAGAATTTGACGTAGTCACCAAGCTGGCTAATTTGGGGACTGAAAAAGAGGAGGGGGAAGAGGGGCTTTTAAACTAATCATTGCTTTTCCCTGAATTATGGTATAGAAATAGCTTGGCATCCCGGCAACAGTCTAAATTATGCTGCACAGTCCCACCATTTAATAGTTTTACCTGGACTCCCGGAGAATTCCAAGTAACCACGCTATTTCGAACCTTATGACTGGACTATCTACTAAGGGAAATGTTGAAAATAAATGATTATGAATTGGCAGCGCGGGCAAATTCCGCTGTGACAACGGGCAGCAGATAGCAGCGTATCTTCTCTGTGACGGCGTGAGAGACTGCGGCGACGGGTCTGACGAGACGGTGCGCGCATGCGCTGGAAACATCTGCAGCGCGCATCTGTTTCAGTGCGCGTATGGCGCTTGCGTCGACTCGGGCGCGGACTGCAATGGGGTAAGCATTGGCAAGGTTATTTAACTTTAGTGTCATATAGTATTAGATTTAGTACTATTTCTGAGATTTACTGGGGTGGGTACTTCAGTTTTTCTATTCTTCTTCCTCGGTCCCTCACAGATGAGGATCGTGACCTTAGTTCCTTCACAGACTGGCGGCCATAAGCTGCTTATGACCAGATTCTTACCTAATCACAAATGAAAACTTCCAAAATGTTTCAGAAACAAGAATGTGCGGATGGTTCCGATGAATCGGACGAGTTGTGCAACAGGATACTGCCAGTAAAACCCACGTGAGTACCACTACCTACCTATCTATTATTACATAAAACGTTCACCATCTTTTTTTCACTAACAATTTTTAAACAAAATCCTGGCACGAAACTAGGAAGTACTTTTATGACTATGACAATTCATAATGAATAAATGTGAGAAATCGCAATTATCTACCCGTCACTTAGTAAGCAATATAAAATACCCTAAATGCTTCGTTCTTTACGAACGAAAAAAATCTAAAAATAAAAATATTTCCTCTCTTTCTTTCTAATCTATTTTCTTCTCAGTCCCGCACCAGGTGGCGCCTGTGTACTACCACCATACCCGGATCACGGCAGTTACACTGTCGTTGGCAAACCAACCGCGGTTCCTGGTCAAGCCTTCCCTACCATAACTTACAACGTCACGTGTTATCCTGGCTATAGTATCATCGGTGACACAACAGAAAGGCTTTGTTTGGAAGGCGTCTGGTCACCTGAAGTAGGAGATTGCGTTCGTAAGTATCTAAATGATAAATGTACAGAGATATTGTGGGGGTTCCTCAGTGAACGATTTTCGGACCTGTATTGTTTGTGTTGTTATTATCACGTCAGTATAATGCGTTAAAACAATGTCTTTCATGGAACAGAGTTCTGCAGACTCAACAAAGACCAGAGCGTGACGTACCGCTGTCTGCTGACTGGCGATTCTGAAGGTTAGTAATGTTAGTTTAGAAATCTATTCTGTAATGATGTTGGTTGAAATTAAGGAGCTGTATCCTATGCCTATCACACATTATCCACATTATCAAGTGGCATTAAAAGTAGGGAAACAGTTTGGTAACTAAAAAAAACAGCAAGACCAAAATCTTAAGGGTTTTTTAAAAATCTCCGTATGGTGTCGTAAGACTCATAAGTGGCGGAGGGAGAAATTAATACGCGAAAATCAGGCCTACCCACCCCGTCTGGCCAGTGTGGGGAGTGTAGGTTTTGTCTTCCATTTGCCTTGACAGGTCCTTCTTCTTGCAGTGGAGTCTAAATGACATGATGATGATGATTTTCCTCTCATATCCAGGTTTCAGGCCTTGCGGCGAGTATGAGCCGGCCGGGACGGTCATCCGGGTGGACTGCCGGACACCAGATTACTACTACAACGGGAACCTACCGTATATGCGCTGCATAGCGGGCAGTTGGGACTACACGGCTCGCTGCCTCCCAGGTCAGTCATTGTTTATTTATTATTTCAATGCAAGGGTAGTTGGCACATAGTACGCAGAACTGACGGCCGATGGGACAGCAAGGTTCTGGAGTGGAGGCCGCGGAAAACGCAGCGAGGGATGTCCACCCACAAAGTGGACGACATCATAAAGGTAGCAGAAAGGCGCTGGACACACCCCGCTACCAAACGATCAATATGGAAATCATTGGGGGAGGCCTATGTTCAGCAATGGACGTCCTATGGCTGAAATGATGACGATGATAATGATGGGTAGCTGGTACATAGATCACCAACATAGCAAAATATAAATTACATACCCGAACGAGCTGGGAAGCGACTCTTCCTCGCACTCACCCGCACACCTCCCCTCGTTCGCCTTCCGTACCAGAGCGTCGATGTGACGTCACGGCTGCCAGGTGCGCAGTTAATTTAACCGGGTACAGGTAATTAATTATACATTTTCAGGGGTTTGTGTTCAAGTGGGTATTCTTGGATGGCTCAAACTTGGAATGCAAGTGTTTTGTTCCCCAGTCGACAAAGCACAGTCGTGCCCTGCGTACCCAAACAATAGCACGCAGGAAGAGACTACTGACAACGTCACTCTTGTGGCGGAGTTTTGGGCTGACACTGTGTAGGTTTGTTATAGACGCGACAATAAGAATTTTTTATTTGGCGTGTTCTTACAGAATGCGGCGTGGTGGCCATTGGAGACGGTCTTATTTCCGGCGGCGCGGCGGCGGAGAAGGCCGAGTTGCCGTGGCACGCCGGAATTTACAGGACGACCTCGACGCCGTACAGGCAGATCTGCGGCGGGTCTCTGGTCAGCGCTAAAGTTGTCATTTCGGGTGAGTACTAAACTTCATAAGTAATCAGTGAGGGTGAGTATAAACTATTTAAAGTAATCCGTGAGGCCGTTTCAAAATAACCACCACTTAAGTACTTATCTAAACGAACTAAAGTCGCTGACATAGCCCGACGGAGCAAGCTGGAGTGGCAATGGGCAGGGCACATAGTACACAGAACTAATGGGCGGTGGGGCAGCAAAGTTCTGGAGTGGGACGTCCACCCACAAACTGGACCGACGACATCATAAAGGTAGCAGGAAGGCGCTGGATGCAGGCCGCTACCAATCAATTGGGGAGGCCTATGTTCAGCAGTGGAAGTCCTACGGCTGAAATGATGATGATTATAACTTCTCTAAAAATCAGTGACGTAACTATAGGGTGGCAGGGCTGGTAAAATGGTCTGAAAAATCCAGGCTCTTCCCGCGTCCTTCACCAGATCGCCGGTGGACCTCATAAGAAGGCTCAAGGTCACCCAAACGGCGATGGAGCGGGCTATGCTCGGAGTTTTCCTGCATGATCGAATCAGAAATGAGGAGATCCGCAGGAGATCCAAAGTGACCGATATTAGCACGCAGAATCGCTAAAATCAAGTGGCAGTGGGCGGGGCACATAGCTCGTAGAGACGATAGCCGTTAGGCAAAAATGTTCTCAAGTGGTGACCGCGGGTCGGAAGACGTAGCGTATTAGGCATGCCTCCCACTAGGTGGTGCAATTCAGTTTTAGTAGGTATATTGTTTTTTCCGTACAAACATATTTTGCGATTTTTTCAAAGGTTTTACAATACATATCGCCTTGCGATCTGTACCTTAGTATGAAATAATGAGAATTTATTGTTTTTTTATCCAGCCGCCCATTGCTTCTGGAACAACACCATCGTCAAGGCGCAGCCTGCAAGCAACTACGCTGTGGCGCTGGGCAAGCTGTACCGGCCGTGGTTGCTGGAAGAAGATAAGAGAGTACAGAAGTCTCATGTAAGTACGACCTCACCAATAAAAAAAAATCTGTAACCGATTCAAAAGTTTCGGATAAAGGCGGAGTCTTATTTTTTAATTTATTATTTGTTACTTGTCTGGCATCCCGCCATGTTTTACCTATATCATAGGTGTCGTCATACTTAGTTACATACCTAAATTGGATGTGGGTCGCGCACCATTTGAATTACACACATTTTTAAAATTCTAATATCCGTAACCGAAATTATATACGAAACTTTCGGATAATTCAAAATGGTTTCATATCCGTAACCGTAACATAAACCGGTATAATATTATTCTAATATCCGTAACCGAACCCATAACCGAAACTACATACATATCCATAACATCCCTACTTTGAAGGAGCGGAGTCAAACTATCTGATCTAAAAAAATCTGACCTGAAGGCCAGAAGCTGGGTACGCCAATGAGTACGACCTGACCTCACCCTTTCAATGCAATATACAACCCGGTCGAATTAACTGCGCACCTGGCAGCCGTGACGTCACATCTACGCTCTGGTACAAAACAACGCACCGCGCCGCGCCGCTGTCAAATTTTGTAAAAAAAAACAAGTGCGTCCGACACTTCTCCGCTCGATCCATTTCAAGTTTCAACCAAAGCGGAGCGGAGTAGAGATGTGGAATCTGATTAGCTATTCAAAAATCTTCTCTCCGCTCCGCTTTGGTAGAAACCGAGCCTTATTTAAATACTATTTTCTTTGCAGGTTGCGGACATAAAAATGCCTCCTCACTTTCTTGGTGGAGCCACCAACTATCAGGACGACATCGCTATACTCTTATTAGAAACTACAATAATCTACTCTAATTTAGTTCGGCCGGTGTGCGTCGATTTCGGCGTGCTGTTTGAGAAGCGACAGCTGAAAGAACAGAGCTTGGGAAAGGTACGAAATACTTTTTATTATGGCTTTATTAGGTCTACGCGCTTAACTCAGTCATTGCCTGAGGAATGTGATTTTGTGACGGTCAAATGTCAGCGAGACGTCAGATTTGTACCTATGCCCTGTTACATACGTTATACAGGCGCGGATCCAGCCGTCAAAAAAGGTTGTGGGCACAGCCACCAAAAATGAGCAAAGTGAGAGTTGGATCACTACATGCCCGGACATACATGCATGCCTATCGATCTTATCATCATCATCATCATCATCATTTCAGCCATAGGACGTCCACTGCTGAACATAGGCCTCCCCCAATGCTTTCCATGTTGATCGATTGGCAGCGGTCTGCGTCCAGATCGATCTTATCAATAGATCATAATTAAAACAAGCAAATTAGGGTTGTGGGCATGCCCACAGTGCCCACAACGGTGGATCCGCGCCTGACGTTATAGTATATGACATGCAATATCCCATTGTTTTGTCACCTGTAATCCGCTTTGCAATCATTGAGTTATAATGTACTACGTAGTAATATTACTTCAATGTTTGCAATGGAGGGAAGTTGACTCTTAACTTCGAACTCCTCTTAAGTTCTGATCAATTTCGTTACTTACGGTTCCAATGACAGTTTAACTTTCCCCCGGGACAAACTTGGCCTTCACTGGTTGGGTTTGGTGGTCAAGCTGTCAACCCTGGGCTACACAGGAGTCGCAGCGGTGGGAACGAGAGGTGGGATGTTTCTATTATAGTGAAATTCTAATTGCAAATTTGAGCGGATTAGATTTTTAAACAGGATGTTCGTGTGAACGTTAATATTAAAGACGTAAGTAGCTACCTAATATCCTGCAAAAAAAGGATTGTCTCCGTGGGACCACGCCCTCATTATCAACGTCAACAATTTTTTTAGGTGGCTGGCTGGGGCTTAACCGGCGCCGATGAACTAGAGTCTCCATTCCTCAAGGTGGTGCACCTGCCCTACATCTCCATCAGTGAGTGCCAATCGAAGGCCCCTCCAGACTTCAGGGCGTATATCACTGGAGACAAAATCTGCGCTGGTTATGAAAATGGTGAGTGAACAGAGGGCTTAGTATGAGTTTACATCTAACTTCTTCACTAAAGCACGGTCTCTGAGCACGTAGAATTCTGTCCAATGACCCCAAGCTACCCATCCTTATCGCTCGCGCGTAATTATATTGCTGTCGCGACTGTGCGACGGGCGCCCGCAGTGAGTGTGCGAGCGCGACAGCAACATAATTACGCGCGAGCGATAAGGATGGGTAGCTTGGGGTCATTGGACAAAATTCTACGTGCTCACAGACCAGACTATACGTTTATGATGCGTTTATGCTCAGAATGCCAACTTCTCAAAATGCCAACCGCTCGCAAAATGACAACTTCGCAGAATGCCAACTTCTCGAAATGCCAACTTCGCGAAATGCCAACTTCTCAAAATGCCAACTTCTCAAAATGCCAACTTCTCGAAATGACAACTTCTCATAATGACAACTTACAATTATAATGAATGCAGGAGCAGTGAATGCTACCACAAATAATAAAAATAATTAAAAAGTCCATATATTTACAATATCTCATTTAGTACCATCAGGTGATCCGTCTGCTCGTTTGCCTCCTATCACATAAAAAAAAAAAAAAAAAAAAAAAAAAAAAATCTCAATATCTTTATTTGTTACTATACAATCAATCAATACACTAGGGTCGTATCGCATCAATCTCTCATCTCAAATGTCGTTTGAATGACATAGGTACACAATCATTGTCAAAATCGGATAAACAAAAACCAGATAAGGTCACAATACCTACACTTTAAATCATAAATTAGTGTATGGCGAAAATAATGTTACGTTATTGTAAAAAATGCACAAGTTATACTTGTCAAAACTATATCGCCCTTGTAATGTGTTAATTTATCTAGTAAAATATTTGTTTTTCTGTTACAGATCGTACCTGGTTTTTGTTTATCTGATTTTGACAATGATTGTAACAATTGTACAGGGTGGAAACGATAAGTGATCTCACGCGATTGAATTTTGGGATAGTTTCAGTTTATTCTGTAACCTATTATTGGTACCGTTTAAAAGAGCTTGTGAAGCACTTTCAGGATCAGTAACCAGTTTTTCGATATCTTGTATAGTTTAGAAATAATCCAGTGAGATCACTTATCGTTTCCACCCTGTATAGGTGTATGTCATTCAATCGACATTTGAGATGAGAGATTGATGCGATACGACCCTAGTGTATTGATTGATTGTATAGTCTTAACAAATAAATATATTGAGATATTGTAAATATATGGACTTTTATTATTTTTATTATTTGTGGTAGCATTCACTGCTCCTGCATTCATTATAATTATTGTAAGTTGTCATTATGAGAAGTTGTCATTTCGAGAAGTTGGCATTTTGAGAAGTTGGCATTTTGAGAAGTTGGCATTTCGCGAAGTTGGCATTTCGAGAAAAGTTGTCATTTTGCGAGCGGTTGGCATTTTGAGAAGTTGGCATTCTGAGCATAAACGTTATGATGATGCCTTAATACGTTATAATTTGTTCCATTTTCAGGGACGTCGTTATGCAAAGGGGACAGCGGCGGCGGGCTCGCCTTCCCTGATTCCGATAAGGGGACGATCCGGTACTACCTTAGAGGAATCGTCTCCACCGCTCCCGATGACGACCACCTGTGCAATGTTAACTGGCTCACCACCTTCACACAGATCTCGCGCCATGAGAATTTTATCAAAGAATACATTTAGGTTAACGCCAGTTTTCTTTATCCACGTTGCCGCCAAAGCTCGTACCAACGTTGGTCCATTATTTCATAAGGCACAAGTTGGCTACAAGTCTTGCGCCCCGATTATGCTAATAAAAATTTTACTGCAACGCGACTGGACGACGAACGATAATCAGCTGTTTCGATAAGTTTGCTAGTTGAAATGAGGTTGAAACGTAAACGAAGCGCAACTGCTCCTTTTCGTAAATCAGACAGAAAGCTACTTTCTCTCAAACGCTTCACGAACATAATTATGCATTTTAGTTTAAAAAATAAGGTGTTCGGAATTTTAACGGAAAGTGCATAAATCCGTTGTTTTGTCTTTGTTTGCGCGAACTTTTACCGCGATACCAAATTGCACATCAGCTGGAATGAAAATGAAGTGTTACTGGAGTGTGGACTAGAGATGATTAATTGGAGACATTACAAATTAGCGCAATCGGGGCCCAGGTGTGTGCTAGGAGAGTCGCATTCAGCGAGGTGCGCAGTTAGCTCAATCGGATTGTACGATAGTGTATTGGGTGAAATCTGTACCCCCAGTGAAAACGGAGTTAAGTCGAAAATGGTGATTTTTGGGAAATCGCATTTGAAGTTAAAAAAAATCCTGCTTCGTCGCTATTATAGATAACTTGGTGAAATATTTTTTAGGTGAAAGGTAATGTTAGATATAATTAGGCAGTGTGCCAGTTTGGGAAATATAGCATGTAGTTTTTTCGTAATTAAATAAAAACCCAGTTATATCGCCATGCACGGCAACTTTACATTCGTGTAAAGTGATGTAATGGGACATAAATCATTTTACACCACACTGAATTGACCACCCGCTAACAAGTGTAAAGTGATACATTTTACGCCATTTCTGTTGATATTTTTTTGTTTCTTTAATTTTAGAAAAAGTTGTAAAACAAACATTAGTAATTACACTATGAGGAATCATTATTTCAGGTTATTTAGGGTAAATCGTCCAAAAATTTCTACTTATATCAATATACACCAATTTTGTGATGAGAAAAAAAATGTGTAAACTGATCTAACTAACATAATAGCGATCTAAGTATCCTAATAATTATGTGTAAAGTGATATAAGTGGCGATTGTAAAGGAATAAGGCTAGAATTTTAGAGTGGATTCTAATTACTTACTCCTTAAATGTTTATTCTGATCTGAAACTACTATTTTATTAATTATTACACCATAAACCATGAATGATATCGGCCTAAATCACATACATTATCTCCTATTTTAAAGTAAGTATTAGTTGAAGCAATTGGGTAATAAAGACCAGAAACAACAATGGTTTCACATCAACTAATTAGACAGGAGACAGAGAAAAGTTTGTTTTCTACAATTACCTTATTAGGAATCAAACTCTGGACCAGAGATGATGATGTCAAGCTATATTGATTGCTTTTTGGCTACAGAAGGATAATATAAAAGTAAAGTCATAAAATGCATTTGTTTTCAACAAAGAGGCTTTTAAAAAGCCCTTTAACACGTCCTAGTATCACTTGAACCCTACTTTTATTTTGGGACATAAATAGGTCAGTGCTGAGAAGAAGCAGCGCAAGATATTTAGCCACCCCTGTCAGCCTCTTCTTAAATCATAAATAACTTGAAAAAATCGAACTGCCTAAGACGGGAATCTTCTTAAATCAATAGAGACATTATTAACAAGACATGTTATACTTGCGAGGTAAGCAGATAAAGTCCAGCAACACATGCCATTTACATAATTATTTACTTTATACATAGTATTCATTCATAAGGACTTACGTAGTTAGTTTTGCAGGGCAATCGAATATTGCACTTAACCTTTTGATTAGACCATTGTGCGCTATTTGATCTTCCTATTCCAACCGCTCCAGATCCCCCCAGGTAGCAGCAGCCTATCTAGGTCTCTACAGGCCTTCTGAAGCGACCCTGGTGATTGGAGAATTTGAGCCTGTTGATCTGCTACGCTTCTGCACTCCTTGTGCACGTGCTGTGGTTTTTCTTCTGCCTCCATGCATCTTCTGCACAGCAGGCTGTCTGTACAGCTATACTGTGTAGGTGTTTGTTTAACATACCTGTTATTACACTTAGGACCTTGCGGATGTTGTCCCTGTTTAGTCTTATGAGTCTTTAACTTTTTCGATATAATATCCACAACTGCATCTTTTGTTTGCCTACATCTTTCACAATCTTTCCATTCTGTGTGGTGTTATTTTTCTATTTTGGAGCGCAGCCAGGTCTTGATCTGTGCTTATGGTATCGGCATTATAATTGTTCCGGACCAAATACCGTCGTGTACGATCCCCTTCTGGCCAGTTCATCTGCTGCGTCGTTGCCCAAGGAGTTACTGTGTCCTTTGATCCACTTCAGGAGTGCAAGGTAACGCCATTTGCATCTGCAATGACTTAGGAGCGCGTCATGGCATTCCAATATAAGTATTATAATGTAGTATATTAAGTTGCTTTGTATTGCTTGCACTATCTGAGATTATTTTTATATTCAGACCTCGGATGTCTATGGTTGCAACCGCCTGTGCTGCTCTGATTGCAATCTGCTTGGAAAATTGTATTGTGTTTATGTAGTGTTGTTGATATTCTTAGTATATTTAGGTAATTCGAGAAGACACCAGCTCCCGTACCTTTTTGGGTTTTGGAGCCGTCAGTGTAATATCCTAACTTCATTGATTCCAGAGCAATCTTGCGTTTCCGCTGTAAGCTGGATATTATATCTTCAGTCGAAGAGTGAACACAGGGAATTCTGCCGATAGGTGCCTCGGTGAGAGGTATTTCTTTTATTAGGGTTTTGTGCAGGATCGTGGAATGTCCTGTCTCCTTGTTTTGCTTCTATATGCCGTTCTTACCTTTAAGTCTTAGAGCGGCTGCTTGCGCTTCCTCCTGAATGATGAGGTCTAAAGATCTGAGATTCAGAAGGTACTCAAGTGATGTCGATGGAGTGGTTCTCATACAACTAGTGGCCGCTATGCTTACTAGGCGTTGCAGGCTTTGGAGTTTTGATCTTGCTGTTGATAGTTGTGTTCTGTGCCACCACACAAGTGATCTATAATAATATGTGTAAGAGGGCCATATAACCGACGTGTAGAGCCAGTGTTATCTTTGGGTTGAGACCTCATCTACTACCAATGAGTCTCTTGCACTAATGGAATGCTATACAGGCCATTTTTATTTTGTTCTCGACATGACTCGCCCAGTTCAATTTGTTGTCTAAGGTGATGAGTTTTGTTTATAAAGAGTTCTGGTAGTTGGAGCTCTTGTAAATTCTATAATGCACTTATTAAGTACTTTTATTGACAACGTTAGGCACTATGAATTCAATTATATGTTTTACTAGTAGATGTTAACCATTATTTATTAAAACTATTAACTAAAGTTCTTTGATTTATAAACTACCCATTATGTTTTCCTTTAATCTGACAATTGGGCTAAGTTATATCATTTTACACCAAATAATTAACCAAATCATTAGTTGCGATTTTCAAACGTTTTTGATATAAGTAACTGATAACATTTTACACATGTACGAAACTTTTGTGGTTAATGGTATTAATCTAATTGAATCATTATACACAAAATAAATAATCATTTGCCTTTTACCACAAAATATAACAGAAGGTAAACTCCATACTAAGCGCGCTCGAGCCACGCACACATAGACACCGCTCACGTACGCGTTATCAAGACTGTCTCGGACGAATGCGAGGCGCGACTGCGTCCGCTTGAGTGACGCTGCTCACGCGTTTATGAAATTATTATTTTTTGTGCGAAAATGAGTGAACAACAAAAAAGGGGTATTATAACATTTGTTAAGTAGATGGTTGCTTACACTCAACATAAAAAACTATTTTTTCGTTTTTTAAACTACCAATTGATTCCGAGAGGTAAGTAAGGTATTTATTTGTATTTCAATAGTTCGTTTAACGTTGACAAATTGAAATCCAACTCAATTATTAGGAATATCGAAGTGTTTAAAGAGGTTTTAGGAATTATTGGATAATAGTGTCAACCACCCAACTACATACTACGTCATACTACTTCCTTCTCGTGTATTTGTTTGCAAACTATTACTATAATAATAACGTACTAAACATAACTACATAATTATACGTGGATAATGTGGATATCTGTTATTGTCTTTCTTCCATAGTATTAAAAGTTTCATTTTTCTATCATAACGAAATAAACGCAACACATGACAAGACAACCCTAGCGCGACGGCCGAGCGCAGGTATGCGAAGCGAAGTACATACATGAGTTTACCTTCTGTTATATTTTGTGCTTTTACTTTTTGTGCTATAAAATAAGTTACATTCTTTTTCACCAACCAACAATACATAGCTTTTTTTGTGTATATTAATATGAGTCATCTTATATTGTTAATCACAAATTCAATCTGAACAACTTCAATCGTGTAAAAAGTAGTAACACGAGTCGTACCTCTTGACACAATAAAAAATTGAAAGAAGCCTCCGGTACACTTTGTTAAAAGTAGACATGTATCAATATACACGAAAGAAAACTCAAAATTGGTTCACAAAGCCTTACTTGTATCATTTGCCTCAAAATTATTTTCTTTTCTATACGTCGTAGAAACATACCGATTAGATACAAAAATAGCTAATTTTTCAGCGATTCACATTATGTTATAAAGTCAATTTTGATCTAAGTCGAGTTAGATCCCTTTTCACTGGGGGTACAGAAATCTTTACGTCAACGGCCAGTGTTATTAGTTTGATAATTCTTAGTTTTAAAATAATGTAATAAAATTAAGAGTAGGCGCACACCGTTGATTTTTAGTTGGCCGATAGTTGTGCTCGATTTCAAATTGTATGAAGAATCGGTCAAATCGAATCGGCGTAGTGTGCGCACTCCCAACATGCCCATACTGATCAACAGCCCGACGAAAAATCAACGGTGTGCGCCTACTCTAATTATAATGAATAAAAACAAAGATTTTTGCTCAATTTTTCTTAAAAAATAAAATTTAGTCTTTCAAATATTAAGTCGGTATAGTGTTCATAGAAGTGATTTCTAAAAATATTAAATACTTTTATACCGATTATGTTTATTATTATTTCTCCTTTGTACCTACTTAGATGCGAGTAGAACAATAAAAATTTAGAAAGGGACAGGAAGTATTTTGTTAAACATCTTAATAATATTATTATTTTATTAAAATTACATACATAAGATACTGTATCATCGACCTCATAAAGGTAGCAGGAAGACGCTGGATGCAGGCCGCTACCAACCCGATGTGGAAATCATTGGTGGAGGCCTATGTTCGGCAGTGGATGTCTGGTGGCTGAAATAATGATGATGAAGATGCCTATTAAAGAAACCATTGGGTCTAGACAAGAGGTACTTTTTGATATCGAATCGAAAATCGAAAAGAAAGCTTTTCGACCATCTTTTGACATAATAACTGTCACATTTTGCAACTTTTTTTTTATCCGCAACAAGGAAGCTCTTGGCCTGTATCTCACCTGATGGTAAGTGACGATCAGGCCGAAGGTGGAAGCGAGCTTTAATCCTCAACCACGCAGGAACTGGCTATCTTACCTCTAACTGCCGGAACACAATAATGCTGTTAACATTGTTGTTATGGCGACAGACTTAGGTAAGATGGTGGTAGCTAGCCAGGCGGACTTAGAACAAGCCCTACCACCAACAAAACCGAACAGAAAAATCTGCCCCCACTGGGAATCAAACCCGGGACCTCTGCGTCTGAAGCAGGTGGTCTTACCACTAGACCACAGAGGCAGTTGCAACTTGTCTAGGGGGGCTGACCTTAAAAAAATAGATACTGGTAAATAAAAAGCAATTTTCATGGCAATGTAAAAATAATTTATTTACCCCTTATTACTAACCAACTCTTAAACAACAACAATACATAGATAAATGATTAATGTGAGGAAAACCCACAACCTTGTTGCATTTCATTGTATGATTCAACACCATGAATAAATTATAATAGTTACCATAATTCACATAAGATTTTCCATAACAAAATTTGAATAATTATTTTCCCTTAAAAAATAATTATTCTAATGTTAGTGACCATGAAAGTTTAAAACAATCAAAAACTCCTCCAACAGAAAACTGTTGTGTGGCTAATTTACCCATTGTATTGTCCAACATGTGTTTTATGATGGTCACCCTATTGCAACAATCATAGTCGAAATATCAATTGAACAAGTAGCATGGTAGCATTTCATGAAACAAACACTGTCACTCAATGGGAAGAAAAAATGTGGCATTGAGTAACAAACAGTGTTACTAATCGGTAATTTTTTTACCAATGGGTAACAGTGTTTTTTTTTAGTGTTCGAATTGGACCAATAGCGAATTACACCAATCGCGAATTGGCCCAATAGCGAATTACACCAATCGCGAATTGGATCAATAGCGAATTGGACCAATCGCGAATTGGACTAATCACGAATTTGTGAATTTTTCACGATTGGCCCAATTTCAAATTGGACCAATCGCGCCTAAAAGCACAAAAAGGTGTGACTCAACGGGAACAAACGATTTTTCGGCTCTAGTTTAAATAAAATTTTCCTTTAGTGTTAAGTTTTTAATGTTACATTGAAATCAGTAAGCTGTTGATATACCTAATAAATAAATAAACATTATGTTACTGGTGCGTTTGTGAGTATACTGGACGTTTATTTCTCAATTAGTCTAACAATTCAATTCTCTAATTTATGGTATCAACATGTCATAAACACCAAAACGTTTGTAAAAAACTTATAGAATGCAAATATTTTTAAATGTACTTCAATTATTTCTGCATATTAATACATCTTAAAGCTATTTGTGAATAGTGTCTTAAAATCCTACCTATTCCTTCCAGACATAACCACTCAACCTGAACGAATTGCTCATATCCCACTTAAAGACCCTCGTACCAGCTTTAGGCCCACCCGCCCCTGCCACTACGATCAACGGCATGAAATGTTCCGCAGCTTGCATCGGATGAGCAGCCGTAGCTCCAGGTTGCTCACGCCACGATATAAGTCCCTCTTTTCTCTTCACCTCATCCTCGGCTGTACAAACTTTATACAAATACTGATCGAACTCTTCGTTCACAACTTTCCCGTGGCGTCCGTACATAAATTCTCTCATGTTATGGTAAGACATACCGGAACCCATCACAGCCACTCCTTCTTTCCGGAACTGATATAAGACTTCCCCCAATTTATAATGTTCTTCAGGATCCTGGCTGCTTAGTACGGACACTTGTATTATAGGAATGTCTGCCGAAGGGTTTATAAGCATCATAGGAACGAAAACTCCATGGTCCCAGCCTCTAACTGGATCAAGTTTGGACTTTATGTTGGATTTTTGTAACGCTGCTTGAATATGAGCAGCTAAGTTCGGGTCACCAGGAGCATCGTACTTGTATTTGTACGATTCGGCTGGGAAACCGTAATAATCGAAGTATAAACTGTGTTTTTTACCTGAAGATATAGTCACACTCTCTTCTTCCCAATGGGCAGTAACTAGAATGATGGCCTTTGTGGTAGACAAATCTAGGTACTTTTTCACATCGTCACGCAAATGTTTCGTGAGTTCTGCATGGTCCTTGTCCCCGAGAAGTGGTAAAGGTCCCCCACCGTGGTTTACGAACAGCGCTGGAGCGATCACAGACATTTTTCGAAGAGGTCCAGTAAAATATCGAAGAATGTTCATAGACACTAAGGTCATACACACTATGAATGCCACTTGAAGGAGAATGGAAAGTGTATTCAAAATAAGCATGAATATGACTAATTAAATACGTCAGAGTAAATAATGATACAAAAAAATGCAGTTTGTTGATTACACCAAGGTTATGTATTTGACTCGCTTATTTTAACGTTTCATTGATTTGTCACATGCTGCCATAAAAAAATCATGTTTTGACATTTTGGTTTATAAAAAAAAACACTTATCTTCGATCTAATTTCTGAACGAAAATTGTACAGAAAAAGGAGGGAAATAGTTGTTAGAGTGAAACGGAAATACACGCTAGAAAGAGAAAGAGATTTGCACGAACAAAAATGGCGTCTTTCTGAGTTGTCCTTTTCGCGCAAGCTTAATTTTAAAATTTCTTCAAACTGATTAGATTTTCGCGTATTTTAACCTGCAAGTTCGTTCGCAAGTATTGTAGAAAGTTAGAACACATTCATCAAACTAAGTTTCGTTAAAAATATATGTAGAATACATTAGAAAACTGGGACAATGCCTTATTTTGGGCGAGGCGTATTTCCTGCTGATTATTTGTACAAAAACGCGTCTTTACGCATTATTCGCGCGTTCTAGTGGTATCCGAAGGTGTAAAGTGCAAAAATGGACAAGAAAAACAAGAAGAAAGTGGTTATAAAGCGGAAAAGTGATGAACCAGCGGAGTCGGAGAAGAAAGCAAAAATCATGGTGAACAGGCCGAAGACTGAGGGTGATAAAGAGAAGGTGGAGGTAGTGAACCAAGTTGTGGAGGTGCCTGTGGACCAGGGACAGCAGATAGTGCACACAGGACAACTGGTCGAAGGTAACTTTGAACAGCCAGTGTTTGTCAACATGAAAGGGGAGCCAGTTCAATTAGGTCAGTATTTTGTAAACATAGTGTTAAAAAACGCGATTTAGAACCCTAGGACCCTATTTTATGGTTTTTTGGGTCATAATTTAGTCATAAAATAACTTGTTTTAACGCTGATTTAAAGTCTACTGAGACAAGCTTTTGCTTCATGGGTCCACTAAAACAAAGCGCTTTTCACATTTATCACTAACAATAGCACTAACTGCTTCATTAATTATGAAAATACTTGGCTTACCGAATGCCTTATTGGTTTGGGCTTCCTTTTCTTTTAAATGTTCTGCGAGGAGCAGGCAAGGGCAAAAAGCATTCTGCTTACTGCTCAATGCAATCTATGGTTTTTAAATTGGCTTGAAATGAAAGTATACAATCTCAAAATAATCGAACTAAGCATATAAATAGTATTTACTGCAAATACTATTGAATATCACGAATTATAACGTCAACTAGTTAGATTAGACGCTGCTTAGTTCCAATTGGCCAATTTGAATAAACACTATAATTAGTCACAAAATTATCTGAGATGGTTGACTTTCATTGGAACTATAAGCCAATAAACACGAACAAAATAATTTTATCGGCTTTGATATGGGTAATAATGTAAATAATGCGGAGACAACTAGATGAGGATTACGTCATCCATTACAAGAGCCTATCATTTAGTCACCCAATAGGTTTTACAGGTGTAAAATTAAAAAGGAAAGAATCTTCTTCATTATTATGCATTTTAATCGCTACTTTCAGCATCTTGAAAGTTCATAATCATAGAGAGAGACCATAAACCTTGATAGAGGAATGCCTGCATCAGCGAACTTCAAAGTATTATCCCTTACTATTAAAAGTTACATTTACTATGTAAACTTATGTGTTGAAACCGAGTTTAAAGTGACATTAATTATGGAAACGTCCTTTAAAACTACTTTTCTATTAGTCCGGTCGCTGAACTAACTATATATATAGCTAACCATCCTTATCGCTCGCGCGTAATTATATTGCTGTGATTACGCGCGAGCGATAAGGATGAGTAGCTTGGGGTCATTGGACGAAATTCTACGTGCACGGCGACCGGGCTTTACATGCATGTAACTTTTTTCAGTAAGGGTCTTGAATGCATGGAATAGGGAATATGCATGCATGCATAGTTTTTCTCGTTTCAGCCAAATGACGTCCACTGCTGGACAAAGGCCTCCCCCAAGGTTTTCCACAATAATTAAATAGCATAGTTTTTACAAGATAATAATTAAATAATCTACTTAAAGCTTATGCAATCTATAAAAGAAGTAATTACTGGGATTGAACTAGAAATAAGAAAAATATGGGAGTTTAAATATTGCATGGAATAAACTGATAAGTGTCATTTCATTATTTTCATTAGATTACAAATAGCAAAACCAGTGTGCTACAACTATGCATCTTTGATGGTCTCAATTAAAAAAATAACAATAAAACATTCTTCTAGAGATTTTTGAAGGAGAAAAACATTAGATGATCTTCTATTAAAAGTTATAAAACATACATACTAAGCTTTTACAAACTAAGGTTGTTATGTAATTATTGTGTAAATAATCATCAACAAATCAAAAAAGCATGCATATTCCCTATACATCAGCCTTACAAACAGTACAAATAAACTGACTATGGCATCTCAAATTCCAGGCCCAAACACAGTAATACTGTACGAACAAAGCGGTAACCCGTCCAACTTTGCCTTCGGAGGCATGTGGACGATGGACCAGTCGGGTCGGATTGTCATGGCTGAGACCATATACGACGTGAAAGGGGAGCCGGAAGAAGAGAGTGCTACTTTCGTCCAGAACACTACGGAGGTTAACACAAATGTAAGTATTTGGATAGTTTTGAGAATATCGCGCTATGCGTCCTCATAGGTATGGGTGCGGCATGGGAGGGTGTATTTGTAGACGTTAAACGTCAGCGTGACTTCAGATTTATTTGCTCTCTTACGTCATAATTCTTCAGTAAGGTGTTATCTCCTTTCTTGAAGAAAAGCACCACCACGCTTCTGTTCATTGCCTCTGGCGTTATTCCCTCGAGTAAAACGGAGTTAAAGAGCCTCTGGAGGACCTTCAGTATCGGTTTTCTATTGACGTTCATAAGTGCCACTTGTGGTCTAAACTGAATAAATATTTTTTGATTTTGATTTTGATTTTTGTACCACCCGCGTTCAGAAGCTCCGAGGTTATTCCGTCATCACCCGGTGCCTTGTTGTTCTTAAGTTGTTTGAGAGCCATCCTAATCTCGTATAGGCTGATATCCGGGATATCTTCGGTATAGTGTCGGGTTAGCTTAGCCCTTGGATCTGTGGCTGAGCTATCAACAGTCCCACCCATAAACGTCATAAAGTGTCAGTCCCACCCCTCCCGTGTCGCTCCTATACCTCAAGCACTGATTGAGTGAAGCGCTAGATCTATAATTCATATTTATTGCTGTGGGTCATCTGGAAAAGGAACAGCTTTGACAGAAAACTGTCTGGCAACTTTCTTGACAAGTTAAATTATCATGATACCTAATGTTACGATACCAACTAAAGTAGAGTCATGGTCATTTGGAATAGCAGGGGTTTGACTTTGACATATTTTGGCGGGAGAACGAGACATTACGACAAATACACAAGATGGGAAGAGACAGAATAGATTGTCAGTTCGACAGTCGAATCGACCTTTTGTATCGCTGCTAGTTGGCCGTACTTTAGTGCGTCATAGCTTTTACTTCATTGTTACAACGCGTCGTGGTTGAGACCACGATGCCTATTGTCTAGGCCTAGCCTAGCCACGGCCTAGGATGCGCGCCGCGATATAATTTTACTGTCGACTTTAGAAGACAAATGTATGGGCATATCATCTAAAATTGATAAAATTACTAAATAAATACATTGTCACTAAGCTAGCTTAGTGATGCACAAATTGGTTTAGTGAAAATGGGATCGCCGAGCTCGAAGAATTTTGTCCAATGACCCCAAGCTACCCATCCTTATCGCTCGCGCGTAATTATATTGCTGTCGCGACTGTGCGACGGGCCCGCAGTGAGTGTGCGAGACCGGGCTTTAGATCATTTCATCCACTCGGACTCGCCCCACCATTCTTCCGCTAATGTTTGAGTGTTATCGGTACACGCTAAATGATCCATGAGTGCACACGCACACTACAATAATGACGCTCGAATGCCGCGCTTCCCGAGACCAAAAATTGGTGGGGCGCGTCTTCGTGGATGAAACGATCTATACCGCTCGTAACATAATAAACCTATATCGCATCTCTTTCCAGCAACAAGTGGAAGAGCAGACGAACACATACCAGCAGTATGAAATCAGCGGCACCCAGGGGCAGCAGGAGTACGAAGTGGCCATCATCGAGAACCCGGAGGCTACGGAAAGGTATATTGTTAAACTGATTTACTAATCATTGGGGGCCGTTGTCCAGCAATGGACGTTATTTGACTTTTGTCCACAGAGGACTATACTTTTTCAATATTAACCCATAATGGTATCGGGGGTCAAAGTTACACAAGGACATCAATCTTTTTAACCGACTTCATCCTTATATCTTTTTAGTTTTACAACTTAAACATCTGTGTGCCTAGGTAATCTCCTTAACGCGGGGTAATTCGGTTAAAACAGACTTGCGTCACTCTAAAGTAGCTCAGAAGAAAAGGTACGTGCACCGTTGGGGTCAAAAGTGACCCCCGAAACCAGTTACGTCGTCTAAATGGCAATGCCAGATTTTGTATGGAAGGTGGCGTCTTTTTTTTTCGCGCGGTCATCGACCAAACTTTGTTTTTTGATTACAAAATAGTGTAATAAACCAAACTTACTACGACATGTATACCTCTAAACTCAGTCTGAACTGAGTTACGAGCGTTAGAAGTTTGATGAATTTACATACTAGATTTGCGTTTTGCGCGCAAGTTTTGTAAAAAATTGCAACAAAATATTGCGCTATTTTTTATTGCGCTGATTCTGCTCCAGACTAATGCCTGGAGCCTTTAATGGATGGTATTGTTTGTTTACACATACAATGTCACTATTTTGGCTTTCGATCGATTTTTCATCGGCCGATAGTTTAGTCGGGCAGTTGATCAGTATGGGCATGTATGGAAGTGCGCACATTACACCGATTTGATTTGGCCGATCCTTCATACAATTTAAAATCGGGCACAACTATCGGCTAACCAAAAATCGGTAGTCTGCGCCTACGCTTAACCTTCTGGTTGGACCACTATGAGTACTTGAACAGTTAAATAAGAATCTCAATCGGTTACTCATTACAGCAGAACAACGGACCCCCAAGTGATAACTACAGAGGAGCAGTTGGTCGCGATAGGAGCGTTCGCTGTGCGCTGGCTGAACCAGAAGTACGACTTCGTTGTGAGGAAGCTGCAGCTTAATTACGGTGAGTTTGATGCGCAAAAGTCATCCTTATTGTTACTGTCAAAAGGTCGCTGGAATATACGACGAGCCTAAAGTGAAAAGGCATTTATTAGGGAAGGCCTAGGTGAATTTTGATGTGCAAAAGTAGTACTTCTGACATCTCATAGTCTTCTGACTGATCACATGATAGAATAGAAAAGAAAAAGAAATAGTGTAATAAGGGGTCGCGCTGATGTATTGTCAGACGCATGGTGAGGTGAAGTGAAACCCCGAATTCTTAAACGCTAAACTTACATTATTATTTTTTTCACTAGAAACTTAGTGAAGAATTAAGCTACCTACCCAATTATTTTTCAGATTTTTGTGTTGGCTAGAAATATCTCATTCTCATTACTTTTTGAATAACCCTAGTATGTATTGTCCTAGACTGCATACTGTGCTGCATATCACTCAACATCAGGTGGGTTTACTGTCAAATACCTGCCTTGTTCTGCATCGAAAAACTAATAAATCGTCGTCCGTTTCAGCCAAATGACGTCCACTGCTGGACCTCCTCCAAGGTTTTCCACAATGCACGGTCCTGCGCTGCCCGCATCCAGGCTCTTCCCGCGACCTTTACCAGATCGTCGGTCCACCTAGTAGGAGGCCTGCCCACGCTACGTCTTCCAGCCCGTGGTCGCCACTCGAGAACTTTTCTGCTCCAACGGCCATCGTCTCTACGAGCTATGTGCCCCGCCCACTGCCACTATTAAATATAATAGTATTGTCTTCGTATTCCAGACGCGGGCGTGAAACTCCTGCACTCTGCGTCGGGCTGCATCCAGTGCGTGTACCTGACCACGCCCAGCATGCAGCTGGCCTTCAACGCGGTGCCTCAGTTCCTGTGCATAGAGACCGGTGAGTTTTAAGAGCTAAAGAGTTCCCTATTTCGACAGGAATTTACGCTGAAGAGGATGACACCCTAAAACAATGACAGAGACCGGTAGCTAGCCCCTTATTTCAACAGGATTTTTGATGACTTTTTTATTAGGAAAAGGTAAGGGCATAATATGCCATACAGGCCAGTCTTCAGTTTTTATAATGGCGCAAGTACACTATGCTGCAAATTGTCCCAGGAGTCGAAGCGCTAGCTCGCACACCGAAGTATGAGCGACACACGCGAGGAGAGAGGAAAAAGTAACCGAGACGGTGTTCACACTATTACGTCCCGCAGTGTACTTGCGCCCTAACACTGGTGAGTTTTTTCTTTTCTCTCCTTAAGCAAGGGCATAATATTTCATACAGCCCAGTCTTCAATTTGGAAGTCACGCGGAGATCTTTCATTTTTTTTTCTTTTGTAGCAAAAGCATACGCCATACAGCCAAGTTTTTTTGTAAATAGTATTATGGTAAGTTTTTTTTTCTATTCTTCCTTTTAGCAGGCAAAGGCATAAATACCATACAGCCAGGCCTTCAGTTTCAAAATGCTGGTGACTTTTTTTTCTTTTCTCTCCTTAGCAGATTATGGCAAGGGCATAACGCCATACAGCCAAGTCCTATAAAGATGACGCGTGAGGTTTTTTTAAAAATCCTTTTGTAAAAATAGGCAAAGGCATACATCATACAGCCAAGCCACCAGTCGGGCTGCATCCAGTGCGTGTACCTGACCACGCCCAGCATGCAGCTGGCCTTCAACGCGGTGCCTCAGTTCCTGTGCATAGAGACCGGTGGGTTTTAGAGCTAAAGAGTCCCCTATTTCAACAGAATTTTAGCCTGAGAATGACACTTGAAACCCGTGGCGACATCTATCGACACGCCACTACAGTCATCAACCAACAGATGGCGCTGACAACTACATGAGAGTTTTTTTTATTAGGAAAAGGCAAAGGCATACGCCATACAGCCGTCTTCAGTTTTAAAAAACCGGTTTTGTGATTCTATTCTTTTCTTTAGAAAGAAAAAGCAAAGGCATACGCCATACAGCCGTCTTCAGTTTTAAAAAAACCGGTGAGATTCTATTCTCTTCTTTAGAAAGAAAAAGCAAAGGCATACGCCATACAGCCCAGTCTTGTTTTTAAAACGCCAGTGAGTTTTTTGTTTTTCTTTAATAAGCAAACGCATCATAGTATGTCATACAGCCCAGTCTTGGACACAGCGACGCGGGAGTTTTTTATTTTTGTAGAAAAAAGCAAAGGCATAATGCCATATAGCCAAGTCTTCAGTTTTTAGTAGCTAGCGTTCATTCATAAACCAATGGCAGTTTATCTTTCCCCCGGGACAAACTTGACCTTCACTGGTTGGGTTTTTACTGGCGGTCAAGCTGTGGATCCTGGCTACACAGGAATTGCAGCGGTGGGAATAGTCACATTAAAAGAATGCATAGTTTGGTTTATAATAAATCCTAATTAATTTTAGATTTACCTTTAAAATAACATCGAAACGAATTGATAAACACGACGAAAATATGAGAATAGAGCAGCGTTTTGCCAGCTCATAAAATTATGTGTACAAGACTTTTTGCCTTATGTGTTATAAATATCTGCTATTCCTTGCACAGATATTTTAGTATCCAGTTGCTTCCACTTGACACCTTAAAACGAAAACTGTGTACCATCGGCAACTATCCATTGCCTGTCATGTCGTCTCGTTCTATCGCAAAGAATCACCATTTGATCAGAGCGAGAGCAAAAACGGAAATGGATAATTAACACTGTGGCCGTGTGTACGTCAGAGCAGCCTCTCAGTCAGGGTTCGAAAGGATAATTATCATGATAATTATCGTGATAATAACAGATGGATAATTATCGGTTGATAATTGATAATAACAAAAAAATGCGCTCGTGAAAATGTACTGTATTGGAAGTTTTCGAACGTGTATTTCCACACTTACAGCTAGTGGTGGGCGTTAATCAACATAGATTATCGGATAACTATCATGAAGCGTAATTATTTATTTATTTATACTTCAATGCCAAAAACATTAACATTAGGCGAACTTAATCCCATAAGGCATTCTCATCCAGTATATTGTCTCATAATTATCTTGATAATTTCGAACCCTGCTCTCAGTTATAATAATTCTCCAATCTGTACTAAACTGTACCTTATTGCTCCAGGCATAGAGTTCAACAGCGCGATCCCGACGGTAGGCGGCGCGGGCAGTCCAAGCGTCAAGCACTACGTCACTCTGTTCTTAGCTGAAGATGGAAACGGCAAGTCGGTCATAGTCAGCGCTGGTAAGTTGATCATCATCAGGGGGCTTAGGCCCAGAACAC
The DNA here is from genome assembly GCF_963855985.1 of Ostrinia nubilalis. Lineage (NCBI taxonomy): Eukaryota > Metazoa > Arthropoda > Insecta > Lepidoptera > Crambidae > Ostrinia > Ostrinia nubilalis. The sequence continues at coordinate 4,786,741 of NC_087117.1, forward strand.
ATGGTGAAACGCAATTGCAACGAAACTGCAACTTCTAGTTAGTTTGAGTTGCATCTAAGTTTCTGCCATAGATTCCGTTGAGAAACCACACATGACGCGACCTTTTCAAACCGGTTTCAAACTGGTCGCGTCATGTGTGGTCTACAACTTAGATTGAGTACAAACTTAGATGCAACTCAAAAGTAGGTAAGTTAACTAGAAGTTGCAGTTTCGTTGCAATTGCGTTTCACCGTGTATTCTGGGCCTTAGTGTGAGTTTACATCAAATGTATTCGATATCGAGTGCGTCAAAAAATCTATGAAGATTTTAGTCTTTCAAATTATCCGCTAGGGGCGCTGTACAATCCGGTATGGTCAATCTGGTAGGGCCCAAAAGATAAGGAGACATGTAAAGTGCCCCATAAGGGCTACCTTTTCTTTTTTATTATTTACTATATTATTTTTCATAAGTGCCACTTGTGGTCTAAACTGAATAAATATTTTTGATTTTTAATTTTGATTTAATTTTGATCCGTCGAATCGAATACATTTGATGTAAACTCGCACTACACCCGCTGGTCATTAAAGCACGTAGCACACTTATCAACCCGGAAAGGGATCGTAACCGTATCCACTCGAGGCGGTCAGTATTCTTTGTATGAAACTCCAAGCAACGCATACTTATCCGCACCGTAACGTAAACGCCTCGCCTCGCGGTTGGCAGCGCGCGAAAGGTGATACGTTGTTGATCCCTTTCCGAGTTGATAAGTCTGCTATGAGCTTTTTAGTCTGCATTGCAGGAGCACGACTGTTTAATTAGCCTAGACGTAGACCAACGACTTTTTGTCGGCCCATAGTTGAGTCGGGCTGTTAATCAGTATAGACATGTATGTTATTAATAGTTTTATATCTGGCACTTAGCCAGAAGGATATCTTAGACTTGTCATGCTCACTAAAATGTCTCTGGGGTAGTGGCGTGTGAGGCGGGTCGTTACATTCCCTATAATATGGTCGAGTGAAGCGATGGCTGGTTCACACGTCATGTCTGTGAACAGGCGCTGCCTTCGGGGACTGGTCAAGGAAAGATATACCTGACATAAAATATATGTATCAAAACGCAACAATTAACCTAGAAATTAGCACGGCACTAAAGAAATATATTCAAAACTGCCACGCGGTCTCGTGCTAGATGGGCGTCTTAAAGGCCACCTTCTATCAACGGGAGCGCGTGGTAAGTAACTTGCTTCTGAATGTATGTAACTTCCTACTTTTTTATATTTTTTTATATTTTTAAACCGGCAGACAGTGGTGACTGAGTTTGTTACGGCGCTTCTTCTCAGCGCTTGCCAAATGTTTGTCTCGAAGCGCTGGTAGGGCAAAAAAAGAATGAGACATGTATAGGCTCCTTAAGAGCATTTGACGATTTGCAAGAACTAATTTAATTAGTCTAAACAAATAAACATAATTTTGATTTTTTATTTTGATTTTATGAAAGTGCTCACATTACACCGATTTGGTATAGTCCGATTCTTCATTTAAATTAAAATCGGGTCCAACTATCGGCCAACTAAAAGTCGGTGGTCTGCGCCTAGGCTAAAGGCTACTCCGCTATTATAAAACGAATATTCGCTAACTTAATACTAAACAAATGCTTTATTTTGTTTATTATCATAACAAAAAAAAATCTTACTATTCCAGGCGCCATAGCTTGGTGCCTGGGACATACCATTCTTGATATGGGTTATTGTATAGGTTAAACAGACAACCGATTTAACTGTAATCAATTTCCAGGCATATCAACGCTCATAGATGATGATCTCACGTGGCTGCTAGACACGTTCAAGTCCTGCAACCCTGCGTGGAGACACGTGAGATGCGTCGTCTGCGACCCTACCAAGTGTCAACAGGTGAGCTATCATCATCATTATCATCGTTTCAGCCAGGACGTCCACCGATGAACATAGGCCTCCCCCAATGACTTCCACATCGCACGGTTGGTAGCGGCCTGCATCCAGCGCCTTCCTTTTTTTTTACCCACAACGAGGAAGCTCTTGGCCTGTATTTCACCCGATGGTAAGTGATACAGGCCGAAGGTGGAAGCGAGCTTCACCCGGAATCCTCAACCACGGACGAACTGGCTATCTTACCTCTAACTGCCGGAACACAACAATGCTGTTAACATTGTTGTTATGGCGACAGACTTAGGTAAGATGGTGGTAGCTAGCCAGGCGGACTTAGAACAAGCCCTACCACCAACCAAACCGAACAGAAAAATCTGCCCCCACTGGGAATCGAACCCGGGACCTCTGCGTCTGAAGCAGGTGGTCTTACCACTAGACCACATAGGCGGTTAACTTATCCTGCTACCTTTATTACTACCTCATAAAGGTAGCAGGAAAGCGCGTTTTCCGGTACGTGGCCTCCACTCCAGAACCTTGCTGTCCCATCGGCTGTCAGTTCCTGGTTCCCCGCTAATCCCCGCAAAATTTTGTCAGTGTGTGCGTGCGCGCCGCATACGTATTGGCGCGCTCACATACAAACCGCGCCCGTGCGTTTCTATGAAGATGACCTACTCATTTGTATTTACTCTGGTTCCGCGTACTATTAGCCCATTGCCACTTCAGCTTGCTAATGAAGTGAGTTAACGTTGGTTATACAGGTCTTAACTCAGTCAGTGCCAGAGGTATATTAGCGGCACGAGAGGGGTGACATTGGCGTATTATGACGTGACAGAACATAATAAAACTGAAGCACATCTGAAGTCTCGCTGACGTTTGACGACTTTGACGTCCCTCACGTGCGGCACCTCAAAGGCACTAACACCCGTATTCACAAACATTACTATGAGGTCTCACAGTGCGCGTGGACGCACAGTGACACACGAACGCTGTGCGTTCGATTTGCTGCATCACTTAAGCAAGCATCGTTTGTGAATACGGTCATAAGTTATGTGCTATAACTGTAGTATGACTACCATATTTGATAACACTATGTATCTCTTCCAGGCTGTCCGCACAGCATTCCCATCCGCCCACGTGACCTGCTCCGTCTGGCAAGCGTCCGTCGCGTGCGCAGCGCTATGCGTCGACGCGACACGACGCAACGACGGGGCGCCCGCGATAGCAGACGTCGCCGCCCGATGCAAGACGTATGCGCTCGCTTTATTGAGAGGAGAACACGCGCCCGCACAACTTCAGGTGAATATATGCGGCCACTGTACGCTACACTCGGCCACTGTGCGCTACACTCGGCCACTGTGCGCTACACTCGGCCATTGCGCGCTACACTTGGCCACTGAACGCTACACGCGGCAACTGCACGCTACACGTGAGCTCTGTACGCTACACATGGCAACTGTACGCTACACGTGACCTCTGTACGTTATACGCGACGCGACGCAACGACGGGGCGCCCGCGATAGCAGACGTCGCGGCCCGATGCAAGACGTATGCGCTCGCTTTATTGCGAGGAGAACACGCGCCGGCGCAACTTCAGGTGAATATACGCTACACGCGGACACTGAACGCTACACGCGGCCACTATACAAGGTCACTGAACGCTACACGCGGCCACTATACAAGGTCACTGAACGCTACACGCGGCCACTGAACGCTACACTCGGCCACTGAACGCTACACGCGGCAACTGTACGCTACACGTGACCTCTGTACGTTATACGTGACGCGACGCAATGACGGGGCGCCCGCGATAGCAGACGTCGCCGCCCGATGCAAGACGTATGCGCTCGCTTTACTGAGGGGAGAACACGCGCCGGCGCAACTACAGGTGAATATACGCTACACGTAGCCTCTGAACGCTACACTCGGAAACTGCGGCCACTTTACGCTACACGCGGCCACTATACAAGGTCACTGCAAGCTACACGCGGCTGCTACACTTGGCCACTACACGCTACACTTGGCCACTACACGCTAGCGGCCACTGTGCACTACACGCTACACGCGGCCACTGAACGCTACACTTGACCTCTGTACGCTACACGCGGCCACTGTGCGCTACACTTGGCCACTACACGCTAGCGGCCACTGTGCACTACACGCTACACGCGGCCACTGAACGCTACACTTGACCTCTGTACGCTACACGCGGCCACTGTGCGCTACACTTGGCCACTACACGCTACACGCGGCCACTGCACGCTACACATGGCCACTGCACGCTACATGCTCGGCCACGGTACGCTACACTCGGGTACTACACGCTACACGTGACCTCTGCACGCTACTCTCAGCCACTACACGCTACATGCGGCCACTGTGCGCTACACGCGGCCACTGTGCGCTACACTCGGCCACTGTGCGCTACACTCGGCCACTACACGCTACACTCGGCCTGAAGTAGCGACGCAGCGCCCGCTATAGCAGACGTGGACAATGCAATTGGACGATGCAAGACGTACGCGGTCGCCTTGCTAAAGGGAGAACACGTGCCGGCGCAACTACAGGTGACTATATGCTAGGTCACTATACAACGCCACTGCACGGGACTATTCCCACCTCTCGTTCCCACCGCTGCAACTCCTGTGTAGCCAGGATCTACAGCTTGACCGCCACAAAAACCCAACCAATGAAGGTCAAGTTTGTCTCGGGGGAAAGTTAAACTGTCATTGGACCCGCGACGAAATTAATCAGAAGAACATAGGAGAAATTCGAAATTAAGGTTCGACTTCCCTCCATTGCAAAGCGGATGACAGGTGACAAACAAAGGTTTAAAACGCCACTGGCACGCTATAGATCGTTTCATCCACTCGGCCGCGCCCCATCAATGTTTGGTCTTGGTCGCGCGGGGTGCGGGGAGTGTGGTCCGAGCAATCCGTAGGCATTATTGTAGTGTGCGTGTGCACTCATGGATAATAATTAGCGTGTACCAACATTAGCGGAAGCATGGTGGGGCGTCTTCAAAAAAGTCAAAAGTCAAAATTTCTTTATTTGTTTAGACTAATAAATAGTTCTTACAAATCGTCATTTTGCTCTAAGGAGCCTCTACATGTCTCATAATCTTTTTACCCTACCAGCGCTTCGAGACCTTCGTGGATGAATCTGATCTATAATTATTTAACTATTTTTCCAGGTCCTAAAACGCGGCATAATCGGCACCGGTGCGGGGACGTTACGACTGTGGGAGATACTGACCCGACCGAACACCGGAGCGATAGCGAAATTAGACGCATGGCTAGAAGCTGACAACTACACTAATATATTACATAAGGTAAATGCATTTTATTTATTCATTCATCAATGAGGGTTTTCGCGATTGAAAAATCCGCCAGATGGCAATACGTAGACGTAAGGTCCAAATGCTGCATGATTGGTTATTTTTGACATGACATTGACAGATTTGTCAATATCCACCAATCATGCAGCATTTGGACCTCGCGTTTACGTATTGCCATCTGGCGGATTTTTCAATCGCGAAAACCCTCATTTCGGTCATTTAATTTTCACTGCACTCTAAAATTTACTAGAAGCAAATGAAGGATTTTACCTTAGCTTCCTTTTTACCTACATGGAGAAGTTACAATTAAGTTTATAGTATACGCCTAGGATGCGTAGCACGATAAATCTTATCGTGTTATATCGATTTTAGATGACAAATGTATAGTTGTCGTTTAAAATAATTAAAATGAGATTGCGTAGCGCCTAGTCCGGCTGATCATTTATTCTCCATTGCCTTTGCATCCTCTAATTTACCAGCAAATGGAGAACTTGACCTTATACCTCACGTTAACCAGACGGGTTGGGGAACCATGAGTGTTCGGAATACGTAGTTTTCCTTGCAAATGATAAACTGGTTGCATTTTACTGTTGTTTACTGCTTTTATTGTAAGAAATATTAACAAACTAGCTTTCCGCCCACGGCTTCCCCCGCGTGGAATTTTGGCTGTCACAGAAAGACTGACTGACTTACCTGTTTCAAAAACTGGGATAAAAACTATCCTATGTCCTTTCCCAGGATTCAAACTATCTCTATACGAAATTTCATCAAAATCGGTTCAGTGGTTTAGGCGCGAAAGCAAGACAGACAGAGTACTTTCGAATGTATAATATTAGTATAGATGTATGCGGACGAATCCGGACGATACGACGCTGGTGGCGACGCGACAGTACATATTGTAATGTCTCCCATCTCCAGTGAGTTCCAAAATTTAGACACCCCGCAGATAGCAAACTTAGTCGGCCGATAGTTGGGTCAGGCTTTGTCCGGAATCCCACAGTTCCTGCCCACTTAAGGCGAATGATGGAGCACCGGGGTCTTTTAGTGGGTATGCCTTGTCCTTCTGAGTTGGTGAGCCCCACATAACCTACCCTGTCCCCGTAGGGTAGGTATGCAATTCAATGCATTTTTCCCCGAAAAAAAAAAGGCAGTTAATCAGTATTCGCATATAAACTGACCCAACTATCGGCTGACTAAAAGTCTGCAGTCTGTGGGGTGTTTTAGCAGTACTTTAAAAAGTGTCCATCTTTCCCAGGGTCTGGAGAGGCTGGTGACCAAGTTCCAGAACCTAGTCCGGAGCCAGATGCAGCCGGACGAGTTCGTCTCCGTTTTCTTTAACGTGGCCAACCAGCTGGAAGAAGAACGAAGGAACTTCGCCATCAGCAGGCTGCGGGTAAGATTCTCACAAACTTCTTAGTTGGTATACTAAAGTCCTGTCGCCGAGCAGACAGAATTTCGTCCAGTGACCCCAAGCTACCCATCCTTATCGCTCGCGCGTAATTATGTTGCTGTCGCGACTGTGCGACGGGCGCCCGCAGTGAGTGCGAGCGTGACAGCAATATAATTAGGCGCGAGCGATAAGGGTGGGTAGCTTGGGGTCATTGGACGAAATTCCATCTGCTCGGCGACAGGACTTTAAACAATCTGTTGCACGGTTTTTATCGCGCGTTTTGGCGACTGCTGTCGCTGCGTGTCGCTGATGAGTGTCTAGATGACGCGTTTTTACTCGCGAGCTTCGAATCGCGCGATTTTGAGGTACTGAAAGAAGGTACATTCTGTCCACATGCAGTCGCGCGTTTCGCCTAAGAATCTCATGCCCTTTTTCACCATCAATGCCTAATTTTTAAGTGACCCCTATGGTAACACATAGCAGGAATTTTGTTTACATAGGGGTCACTTAAAAATTAGGGATTGATGGTGAAAACTGGTATCAATCGCGCAAGTAAAAACGCGTCATATGGACAAGGTCTAAAGCGACTCAAGGTAACTGCGCACCCGGCGGCAGTGACGTCACATCGCTTTGGTAAGAGTCGGGTAAGTCTCCACCCAGGGTCTGGAGAGGCTGGTGACCAAGTTCCAGAACCTAGTCCGGAGCCAGATGCAGCCGGACGAGTTTGTCTCCGTTTTCTTTAACGTGGCCAACCAGTTAGAAGAAGAGAGAAGGAACTTCGCCATCAGCAGGCTGAGGGTAAGATTTGTATTAATTTTATTGTTCAATCTTAGAGCCTGCCACATGCCATTTTTAGCATCGGCGATCGGCGATTTATTTGGCCGCTTTTTAGAAGCTGAATACAGCAACCACACTGAACACTTAATGTTAAACCATTTTTTAAATTTAGCGCCTTTTATGCGACTCACGCTTGACCGTATTTTTATTTATTTTTTGTCTATAACAACTGTCACCTTTCTGCTCTCTGATCTACGATCCGTATATGTAATGGTTTAGTGTTAATAAATCCACATTTATTTTCTCGATAAAGACTTAAATTTATCACTTAAAAACGCCAAACGCGGCGATTAAGTCCCATACATTTAGTATGGATGCTGAAAACATTGAATTTTCGGTTAGATCCAGTTTATCCTGTAACCTATTATTGAGAGCGTTAGATAAAGCTCGTGAAACACTTTCAGGAACAGTAATCAGTTTTTGGATATCTTGTATAGTTTAGATTTAGAAATAATCGAGTGAGATCACTTATCGTTTCCACCGTGTATAGTTGTATTATGTGATACATATTTTGCAACACAAATGTATGCCCAGTTAGTACTAAATGACGCAATATCAATGTTCAAGAATATTTAGCTTATTATTTAATCAATATTTTTTCCAATCTCCAGGACACAGAAACCCTAAAGCAGTCGCCGACGGACACCATAACGCAGTACGCTTACAACTTGATGAGCCACCAGACTAAGTTGGCGCAGAAGTGCTTGGACGACCGCAGTGGAAGGTACGCTAGTTTTAAATCGAATTTACTGAAATAAATCATCATCATCATTTCAGCCATAGGGCGTCCACTGCTGAACATAGGCCTCCCCCAATGATTTACACAACACCCGGTTGGTAACGGCCTGAATACAGCGCCTTCTACCTTTGTGAGGTTGTAATTATGCTCAAATTATTTGTGCTAGGTCATTTGCAAACATTTGTGCAAATATTTCGTATTGGCCATTGTCTCGACCGTCGTTTTTCATTGGTCGATATACAGCAAGCGGGGACTGCATACAATAATTATATTGACAATGAAATGAGCTATAAAAATTAATATTATGATTGTGATCTTCTCCCCTTCCCTTTTCTTTATTTTAAACAAAATCGTAGGAGTCGTCTTGTCATAGGGTTGAGCTGTCATGAAGTCGAATTGACGAGATCGAATGTCGTAAAATCTGACGGTCTGTTTGCAATCTCATTTTTGGGTACTACAAGGTTCAAGACTATTATTGATGACAAGGATGCGTGGTCAGTTCAGTCTGCACATATTTGATGTACTCGAATTTGGTTATTCTTACCGTTAGATAATTTCTGGCAATTAGTAGTGACTGAGTTTGTTCCGGCGTTATGTTCCATATATTATGTTAACATATTATGTTTGTCTCTAAGCGCTGGTAGGGCCCCCAAAAGATAAGGTGACATGTAAAGTGCCCCATAAGGGCTACCTTTTCTTTTTTTATTATTTACTATATTTTGACGTTTATAAGTGTCACTTGTGGTCTAAACTGAATAAACATTTTTGATTTTGATTGATTTTGTCCAATAAAATCTATTTTAATTTTTCGCAGAAGGCAAAGCAGTCAAGCAATCTGTATGTACGGAACATCCACGCAAGAATGCTCGTGCTTGTTCAGCAAGGTGTTCCGGTTGCCTTGCCGCCATATACTCATGCTCACCACCGAGCTCAAGGTACGTCATCATCATCATCATCATTTCAGTGGGCAACAGTCCCCCTCTGAACTATGGACGAGATCGAGTGCGTCATCATTTCAGTCACAAGACGTTCACCGCTACATAGGCCTCCTCCTCCAATAATTTCCAGATGGTCCGGTTGGTAGCGGCCTGCATCCAGCGCCGGTCTTCGGTCCACCTTGTATGTGAAAATCCATGCGAAAGGACTTTGTCCAGCAAATGAACAAAAAAACCAGTATGAAGTTTATAATATAAAGCGTGAGATTAACAGTGGATTAAGTTAGGTTACATTGTAATTTAACTACCTACGTCAGATTCACAAGCGAGATAAAAAACACAAACATATAAATAATGATAATAATAATTCCATTTTGTTTTTCTACTTATACCAGTCTGGGAAAAACTACTACTGATACCGCGATGTAGGTTTCGTAGGCGCAGAGGCGACTGCCATAGTAAGATCAGCGCCATCTGTTGGGTGGGTTACCACTAGTCTGTAGTGGCGCGTCGATAGATGTCGCTACCAACCAATTATAATATTTCTCTCTAAAGCCCGGTCTGTGAGCATGTAGAATTTTGTCCAATGACCCCAAGCTACCTATATTGCTGTCGCGACTGTGCGACGGGCGGCCGCAGTGAGTGTGCGAGCGCGACAGCAACATAATTACGCGCGAGCGATAAGGATGGGTAGCTTGGGGTCATTGGACAAAATTCTACGTGCTCGCAGACCAGAACTATATTTTATATTATTTATTTGTTTCCAGGTGAAAACACACATACCGTTCGAGCCTCGGTGGACGGTGCAGCACTGTTTGTTTGGCTGCGAGAACAACCCAAACACAACCACTAGTAATAACACAGGTAAAATAACTTAAACTTACTTAACTTTAAACTAAAATAGGTAACTTATACTGAAAAAAAATGTATTTTGGTTGTTTCAAAATCATTAAATTAGTAGTCCAATAAGGGCCGCTTTTTTAATCGTCAGATAACTTTTATCTGAAGAATAAATTTGTCATTTTGATATAATTATTTGCCATACTGAAACTGTCAATGTGTCAAACTTATTCTTCGGTTAAAAATTATGTGAAAAATCAGCCCTAAGTTGACAAAATATTTGCTATTATTTATAATATTTTTGTTTTGTTCTTATAACATTTATTAATATTTCACAGGCAACAGCACTTTCATGGAGCAAGTGGTAGTGGAAACAGACGGGCAACACCGCCAGATACAGCAACAGCCACAGCAGATACACCAGGTGAGCTGGCAACACTGACTACTTGCTGATAAGTGCCTGATAAACTATCTGGAACTTATCTTTCAAATACAACTGCAAGCTGAGGAATTGTTTTACCACCTGCTGATAAGGTCTTTGACAGTCTATCAGCAACTTATCTATCAGATAGACTACTACTTGGGCCAACTTCAAGAAAATCAGGAACTTATCTACCAGATCTGACTTTGACTTAGACAAATTGCTGACCTTATAGCCTTTCAGAAACTTATCTGCCAGATAAATCCCACCATTTGTTTACTTGAACTTATCATTCAGATACGATTATTAATTGCGTTGTTTATCCGCCAGGTAGGAGGTGTCAGACAACAGCAGTATGTACTAGCGACGCCCGGCCAGCCACCGGTAAGTTTGTGATAAAACTAAGGATGAGTTTCACTACCTAACTTTGACCGTAACTATAACGATAACTATTATAACAATACTCTTGTTTGGTCGAAAATCCACCCTAACCGAAACTGTCAATGTGCCAGTTATACCAGGGATTATTCTTGGATAAAAGTGGTCGAATCGGGCCTTAGTAATTCAAAACATTAGTCCGCTTAAAGTCTGTTCGCCGAGAGTTGATAAATATTATGAAATGTCTTGCAATAGCGACTGTCGCTTAATTATCGCATTCTGTATGGCGGGCGTCGTTTGTCACAACGCGCACTGAGTACCATGGTACGAGCCACGCAGCTGTCGTCAAGCGCCCCGGCCGGCGGGCCGCAATGTGTGAAACGGAATAGATTTATTTTACATAAGACCGATATGAATGGTATGACAGTGGGTAGGGCTTTGCCCAACATTGGGATACACTATAAGCCACTTGATAATAAAGAAATACTTTTTATCCAACACATGGACGCCACGTGTTTGATCCGTATCCCCACGTATGCCCTAACCGGAATAATTCCCGTAAATTTAAAAGAGATAATAATGATAATCTACCAACTTTTTCATTATATCGACAAAAATAATTAGCGGGCCGCAATTTATAATGAGTTTAGAACCTCTGATATTTATTTTTATCAACTCTCGGCGAACAGACTAGCTGAAAGGCAACGAATGCGTTTGCCGGAAAATAGCACTTGGAACCGCTTATAATCAAAATGGCGATCGCTTAGCGGTTAGCACTGTCACTGCTAAAAATGAATGAAACACGTCACTATTGAAGTTAGCAAATGTTAGTATAGATGACCCACGCTGAACTGTCCCACTAAACTCAATGACAGGGGGGCGCTACCATCGTTTAACTATATGGTTTCCAACATGGCAAAAATCGGAACCAGCGATCCGGTATTGACGGTGGCGCCCCACTGTCGATGTCAGGGATAGGACAGTTCAGTATTTTGGAACTATAAACGTGTCCTCGCCGAAAACTGCCTTAGCAATCGTCATTTTGCTTATAAGCGCTTTTTTGCCAAACGCACCCAATGATTTAAGTTTTTTTCAAATTTTTCTTTTTATTAAGTTTTTGTAATTCCTTCCACAGCAAGTGATATTCTGCGGCGGCAACGTCGGTGGAGTGGGCTCTGTGACGAGCGCAGCACCCGTTATCACATCAGTGTTGCCAGCAGGCGGTGCCGTTCTAACACCTCACCACGCGATACACCAGTGAGAGTGGAACCCTCAAGAAGTAACTAACAAGAAAGAAACATTGCAGTGAACTACACACAAACACGAAAGCGCACTTAAAAAAAGACATTAATGAGGAGGGACATTTGTCACCTTGTCGCAATAACCTTGTCGCTATAGCCTAGCCACCTTGTCGCAATAGCGATGCCCATCGCAATATGACCCTAGTGACGGCTCAGCCTATGTCGTGACCCACGGTGACATATTTCGGAGTAACTCTCACAACCAATATGACCCTAGTGACCCCGCTCAGGTTATGTCGTGGCCTATAGTGACATACTTCTTAGTGACTCAGCAAGTAATATTCTGCGGCGGCAACGTGGGTGGAGTGGGTTCTGTGACGAGCGCAGCACCCGTTATCACATCAGTGTTACCAGCAGGCGGCGCTGTTCTAACACCTCACCACGCGATACACCAGTGAGAGTGAGTCGCTGGTGGTACACACACAGGAGAAGTAACAAGAAAGAGACAGAAAGCAACATTGCAGTGAACATCACACAAACACGAAAGCGCACATAAAAAAGACAGAAAAGAAACATAATAAGGAGGAGGAATAAGTGTACTGAGTAGTGCCACCTTGTCGCAATAACCTTGTCACCTTACACAACAGCCTTGTCACAATAGTCTGCCCAATGTGATGCAATGGGACCCCACTCAGCATAAAATATGTGGCGTGACACGGTTACATACTTCTGATGAGCTGTCAAAATGCTGTAGTAAAAATATAGTGTACTGAGCTATCTTCTCGCAAAATTTGGCTGATACCGAACGCATGAAGCCGCGATACTGCATCGATATACAGTCGCAAAATCGCTAATCGTCGATGCTAAGGCTAAGAACACACGGCGCGATTATCACCCGCACCTGCGCAATACCAACAAAAAGGTATGGTGATCGCTATAGTAATTAGCCAATACATAGTTATTGGCCAACTTGCCTAAAATGAAATCTTTTGAAACAAGGCTAATGGAAGTTATTAAGAGAGGAAAAGAAATACTTTTTTCTGAGCAATACGCAGTCCAATGTAGTAAATATTTTTGTCTCTTACTTATTAACAATCCGATATGCCTATAACTATGTATAGGCTAATTACTATAGCAATCACCCTATATCGAATTTGACAAAACTAATGTATTTAAATTATATAAATAAACGCAAGGAAGGGAATCGCTAGTAAAATGTAATAGCTATAAACTACTAGATTAAGGTGTATATAATTATTATATAACTTTTATATAAATAAAGCTAGGTAATGGTAGATTAAGATTGTTAGAGGCAAATGGTTTTGTTTTAGGAAATCTCATTTTTAATTTTATAAGATGGTTGAGATGCTGTATGAATTAACAAATGATGTTGTATTGTAATAAATATGGTCAAGAAATTAAAGGAGAACTGGGAAAATTGTACCTATTATTACTTATTTTCTTTTCTGCGATCTACGTTCAACTTTTGGTCTATTCCATTTTGATCACCTGGCTTTGATCACCCATGGGTAAGATCACCTGGGTGATCAAAGTGGACTCCAGTTAAATTATTATTTTAGTTTCATTTGATCACCTATTAATAAATCCCACCTCCTCTGAATATATTCGTACTACTTAAGTACCTTTTTAAAGCACTTATACACATGTATATCATGAACCTCCATTCCATCTCAAAGATCAACCATTTTGAGGTTCCAAACTACTCACAAACTCGCTTTTATAATATTAGTGTGATCTTGGGATTCTTTTTTGCATTTTATTATTTTCCTTTAAAACGTGTGGTCAATTTTGCCTGTTCTCCCGTACTACACTACACTGTAGTAGAATGTGCTCTATTTGTTGGGGCGTAAGGTGCATAATAGCCAAATATATCAGTGATTGATATTTGTAATTTTTTACTACCTACGTCGGAATAAAAAATTATGTATACCCCCATTTATTCACTGTTGTTTTTTTTAATCAAAATAATGCATTTTGAAGCTTGTTCAATCTACATAAAGTTTTAAATATGGTGGCAACACTGCAGCCGGTAGAGGTATATTCACACTGTAACGGGTCGTACGCGGGGCATTGGCAGTTAGTATAAAATCCCAAAAAAATTGTCTATACGTCTGTTACGTCATTGGTAATGTTCGTGTAAAATGTATATTGTATGTATAGCCTGACCAGGAACATAAAAACCCTGGCATAGAGGCGCGTCAATAGCATTTGATAGTGCAACACTGAGTACAGTCGTATCTGTGTTAATTAATAGGCTAACTTTATGTATCAGGATTCAGGATTACGGGATAATTTGATATTTTCATAAATTAACGAAAAAATATTATTATAGGTAACCTGATTTAAATAAATTAAATGAAACCATCAATCGAGCTGGTAGGATTTATTATATTATTCATCAATAATCAAATTCAGAACTTGAATATTCAACTGCAATGTCTGCTCATGAACGCTTCAAACTCTGTACTTCCCCAATTCCATAAAATTCAACACGAAAGAGAAATTTTTTTTTTTAAATAGGTAGTTGAAACAAACCACAGCTAATTTTCATAGTGGACTGTACTATACGATAAACACGTCAGTCAATTTGACAACTTTTGTCGGAAACATTATTCAATGAAAATATTGTCCGAACCCTTTAGTATTTCTCTTCGACAAATACTTTAACACATTGTGAACCACTTTTCTTTCACGACTATAAAAATATTTTAGCAATTTAATTCACAAAATCAATTGCGCACATTTAAAATAAAGTTTGTTTACACTATGACAGCAATAGACTGACATGCAAGATGACATGTCTATGAAGTTTTCAGTTACTGTTGCCATTAAAAGAAATTAGTACCATTACTTTTCCGCAACATGGCGAGGGTTTTTATGTTCCTGGTCGGGCTATACCAGGCTATTCTCTTGTATACAAACAAGAATGGTGTAAGCCCCGCGGACGCCCCGCAATGGCGCGAATACACCTTTGAAATTTGTACAAGTACGTGTATGGAACGGTGTGGAACCAATAAAATGATTGAAATTTATTTTAAATTGTTTTAGTTATTGGCTGGAAATCACTAAAAGTTGGCAAGTGGCGGCGTAGCATGGGTTGATGTTACTGATGATCAGTTATTTCCTTTTTTTTTAATGCATAACAAGGCAGTTATATGACCACAATCGCACCTGATGTTAAGTGGGATGCACTTGTTGGTTTGGTTGAAGCTTAAGACAGTGGCGCCAACTAGTGAGCGCAATCAAGGAAACCCTCGGAGTTTTCAAAGCAAGCTATCGTCTTTTTCGTAATCGTGTCACACGATGAGGGTTTTCGCGTATGAAAAATCCGCCAGATGGCAATACGTAGACGCGAGGTCCAAATGCTGCATGATTGGTTATTTTTAACATGACATTGACAGATATGTCAAAATCCACCAATCACGCAGCAGTCAGACCCCACATCCACGTCCCGCCATCTAGCGGATCTTTCATACGCGAAAACCACACGAAAACCCTCATTGGAGTATTCGTAGATAGAATACGAAGGAAGGAGGTATTTGTTTCTAGGAAACCGTTCTTTTAATGTGAATTATACACATATTATTTTTATCTTTTCTTCGAATATTGGAGACGAAAGTTATAATATTCAACCAATGTACTGTCGACAGCGCATCAAACTAAACATTTTTGCACCAAACTAGCTCGTATTACAACTATACTAAGACAGTGTTTGGCTTGATGTGCTGGCGTATGTGTTATCAATGAAAGGTGTGTTATATTTTTACACAAATAATGTGTTCATTAATGTTTTTACATTCGAATTCTAAGATAGTTATGGAATAGTTCCTATTCAACAATACGGATCGACTACTATAATAAATGTAAATATTGTCTCTGGCACACAACTGGCGTGAACATGACGTGACCGTGACGCGACAGTTACGCGACGTGGCGTGTGGTTGCGATAGTAATGCCGTGGTAATGCGTAGTGATCGTGACGTGACTGTGGCGTGAAAGTTACGCGACGTGTCCGTGACGTGACGGTTACGCGACGTGATCGATCGTGATGGAAACTTTGGGAATGGAATGTTGCCATTGAAAGCATATTTCCAACCTGGTATTTTTTAAACGTCACATTTTAATTGTAATAATCATCAAATGAAATCAATTTACAATTGTTATTGCAGAAAGTGAAATAGGCCGGGTTTATTTAAATTTGTACTGTAACTTATTACATAGGTATAGTGTTGCATTTTATAAATTATGTACGAATAAACTTTATGAACTAATTATGTTTTTGTATTTATTTCTGACTAGGTCTAGCGCTTAGGGTGAGGCTAAGAACTTATGGCGCGATTTTCACCGGCGGTTGCGGGCCCGCAGCTTCTGTAAAATGCAGATACTTATGTAAAAACTAATGCACAACTCACGACGCGGTTTTCGCCCGCAGCGGGCGCGGTTGTATGCGGGCGAACATTTTGTACCAGTGATGTGAGTTCTTAGAATAACCGCGCAAATAACCGCTCCCGTGACTTTTGAAATAAAACCGCATTTCACAACCGCCGTGAGTTTTTAGCCTGACATTGACATAATATGACGGAACAGAGCTTCAATCTGAAGTCTCGCTAACGTTAACGCGACTGTGCGACGGGCGCCCGCAGTGAGTGTGCGAGTGCAACAGCAATATAATTACACGCGAGCGATAAGGATGGGTAGCTTGGGGTCATTGGACAAAATTCTACGTGCTCACGGACCAAGCTTTAGTTGTTAAGTTCTCTGACATTATCCAACATTTTGCGTAATTTTCTCAATTTTTCATTCAAATTCCTTAAATAACTGTAGAAATATCCGAATAAATAAAACGACGTATTACGAAACTGTATTTATTTATTAAAGTCACAAAAATATAAATTTTAACTTTATGCTCTACTGTTACCTGCACAAATTCACACAATACTTATACACTAATGTCCAATATACTTCATTATTACTTAAATATTAAAAGGCCTTCTAGTACAACATTATTTTCATATTAGTACAGTCAGCGCCAAATAGTTCGTGACACCCAAAGTAGCCAAAAAGGTCGTGACACCCAAAGTAGCCAAAAAGGTCACAACACGTCTTTGAATGAGGGCTATCGTTTTTATACTTAACAGTTGGCACCCCTGGCGATTGACAGGACCTTACTCTACAGTGGCGCCATCTTGATGAGTGCAAATGCGATAGTCCTCCTACCACTTTCGCGCTCACCAGTTGGTGCCACTGTCTTCGCTACTAGCAAGTGACAGGACCTTACTCTACAGTGGCGCTAACTGGTGAGCGCTGAAACGATAGCCCTCAATTATCAACTTTTTGGTCACTTTGGGTCTCTTTTGAAGCTGGCTGTGCTTTATAGTAATTTTGTACTTTCACTATTTAATCGGTGTAATACTTATTTTTAACCTGTCTGAATTACTACTGGACTGAAAAACATTTACATTCATAATTAAATAACTAAAAAGACACAGAAACGTCTTTAGATATGGCAATGAAGAAAAAAGCCATATTTTAGATGGTAATACAGTCACAAAATAACTAATTTCCTCAATTTAGACTGTTTTACTAAGAAATTAAGTTGAAAGTTCATTATGGTAAAGAATCTGTGGTACGTCGATTTGGCGGCCATATTAACCAACCTCAAATGTCAAATTGCATCAATCCATTATGGACTTTGGGCCTGAATAAATAGAATCCATTGCAGAAATTAGTTATTTTGTGTACCTACAGTGACAGCACATCATACTTTAAATTTTTGTTCCAAAATGGCACCTATGGGTCTCTAGCTATGGGTCAGCTAGCGCTCAACTCAGTAACTGAGGCATGGGAGCAGCACGGGAGGAGTGACATTGACATAATATGACGCGGACGTGACAGAGCGTACAAATCTATACTAATATTATAAATGCGAAAATAACTCTGTCTGTCTGTCTCGCTTTCACGCCTAAACCACTGATCCGATTTTGATGAAATTTGGCATAGAGATAGTTCGAGTCCCGGGAAAGGACATAGGATAGTTTTTATCCCGGTTTTTGAAACAGGGACGCGCGCGATAAAGTTTTTCTGTGACAGACAAAATTCCACGCGGGCGAAGCCGTGGGCGGAAAGCTAGTAGAGCATATCTGAAGTCTCGCTAACGTCTCAAAACCATCCTCCTGGTACTGATTTAAGCGCTAGAGCTATAAATACAACCTACTTAACGGCCGGTTCACACATGTCTCCGTTTTACTGTTCCGTTTTATCGTGTACGTTTTTTTTTCGTCGATGTATGTATTACTGTATACAGAATACTGTGTCATGTGTACAACTACATACGCCATCGACGAAAAAAAACGTACACGATAAAACGGAACAGTAAAACGGAGACATGTGTGAACCGGCCGTAAGATGCCACATTGCTTTCTTGATGTGCTGTTGGTCATACTCTAAACTCGCTAATACACCACGAATCTGGCCATCAGTCCCATAACGGCCATGGTCATGACCGACATTATATTCCTATTGGCCAAACCATTCACCCCCGGGATAATTCCAGGAGTGGGTGTGGTCGCTGCACTGGTGCACGCCTCCAAATGGGTGAATAAGTTGATGTAGTTCCTAGCCGGTTGATGGGAGACGAACACGTTAGGTTCTGTCAAGCCTACGGTGGAATCCTTGAACAAAAGGTCGCTGGTCCCGTCGAAGGGATCGTAGATGTGCATGTTGATGAGTTGTTCAGAGACAGCGTTGTAGCCGAAATGCTCGTCGATCGCGTCCAAGAAGACGTTGATGCTGTTGAAGATTGGGTCGTTTCTGAAAAGAATTTGGGAACCATTAGATTCTGTTGATATTAGAGCTAGCCAAGGGGCGGAACGAGTGAGCGGTCGCGCTAAGCATCTAACAAGGGCGCTACATCTTTCTACCGTTTTCTGTGGTCTTACATAATAGAGAAGTCAAGTCAGTCTTTTTCGTGTACTTTTAAATCCAGGATCTTGATCAGGCACTTACGCCCAAGCAGATTCAAGGGCTATGCCAAACCATAGTGATTGTTTTTTCACAATATCTCAAACGCTAGAAAGGAGGATGCCATCAAGTGTCTGCTTTCATCATCATCATCATCATCTCAGCCATAGGACGTCCACTGCTGAACATAGGCCTCCCCCAATGCTTTCCATGTTGCCCGGTTGGTAGCGGCCTGCGTTCAGCGCCTTCCTGCTACCTTTATGAGGTCGTCGGTCCAGACTTCTACCTTGGTTCAGTAAATCGTAGATCCTGGGAATCTGGGTTTCCTGAGCATCCACCCTGAGTATAATAGGTGTGTGCCTCTATTAAGTACTTATGTAAAAAATCGTTTTTTTTATGTGACAGGAGGCAAACGAGCAGACGGATCACCTGATGGTAACTTCGTAGATCTATAACAGGTCTACGCACGAACCACGTTCAAAGTCTATGTCCATTCTTCTAATGCTTTCTGGTCCTGTTAATAAGTCTTACTTAAAAAGTCCTGTTAAAAAGTCTTACTTATAGACGTAGTCTCCTGAAGATTGTATTTCATTCTTTCAGTTTTAGGAGGGCTGCTATGATCATGGGCGTACCAGAAGCTGAGCACGCCCATGGCTATAGTGGTGTTCTTACCTTCTCGTGAGGACTTCAGCGTCAACCACGTGCGCGATGAGGCAGCCATCATCGATGTTGGTACCAGGGAACAGCGCCAGGGTGTTGTTGGAGCACAACGCTCGGAATCGGGTGCCGTCAATGTTCAGAGCTCGCAGTTGTGCTGTGACAGAAGAATTTCAATTTTGTGACTTTGAAGGCACTTTTTCAGAAATGAAGCATATTTTTGTGACCCTAAACCACTCTTTCAACCGCAGACGGAAACTTGGCATATCACCGAAAAGAAATTGCCCTTTCTTTGGTGGTAACTAATTGTGACTCAATTCCATTGAAATTTGATATGAGCATATTTAGTGACTATAATAACCACTTTTTTAACACAAAGGGCAGGGCCGGATCTACCTATGGGCTGATTGGGCTGCAGCCCAGGGCCCCGGTGTTACAAGGGGCCCCCAGATCCCGCTAAAAAGTAGGCCATAATTTGAAAAAAAAAAAAAAGTCTGTAAAGTCGGTTTACGGACGATATTTTTACGTGACAACGTCATAAGAAGTTTCAGCCCAGGGCCCCACAAATTCACGATCTGGCCCTGACAAAGGGTAATCGAACCCGCGACTTCTGAGTTGAAGACTACCACTTATGGCTTATTAAGGCTTATACCACACCACAGAGGCGTTTAAAACATATTGCTTACTTTATAATAATATCGCACTTCTGGATCCATTATGTATATTATGAATTAAAATTATTTGGTAAGTTTTATTTTGCCTTATGTATCCAATCCTTCAAAATGCTAAAAATATAATAACGCTTACCGTCAATGTTTTGCAACTCGACGACAGCGACATCTGTGTGCTCGCTGGCGAGACAGCTGACGGATCCTTGGTTCCCGAAGAACAGGTTGGAGGAGTTGAAGGCACAGGTGACTGGAAGAAGAAAATGCAATTACTTAAGTACCTCCTACCTCACTCCCTTTAACATCGATCCATAAATAACATTTTTAACATCGATCCATAAATAATAGGTAGGTAATACGGTAAGAACAAGTCATAGATCGTTTCTCGTTTCATCAACGAAGACGCGCCCCACCATTCTTCCGCTAATGTTTGAGTGTTATCGGTACACGCTAAATTATCCACGCACACTACATAATAATGCCGCTCGGATTGCTCGGATCAAACTCCCCGCACCCCGCGCTTCCTTCGACCAAAAATTGGTGGGGCGCGTCTTCGTGGATGAAACGATCTATAGAAGCTCAGAAGTTGACTACAAGCAACAGCAGTAGACGACGTGTCGTCGCGACGGAAACTAATGTAGCGTTCGCTACAGACGCGTTGAAGCTACTCGTATTTCATATAAATACAATAGAAACCCAGTCCCACCTCTCGTTCCCACCACTGCAACTCCTGTGTAGCCAGGATCTACAGCTTGACCGCCATAAAAACCCAAGCAATGAAGGTCAAGTTTGTCCAGGGGGAAAGTTAAACTGTCATTAGACCCGCAACGAAATTAATCAGAAGAACATAGAAGGAGTTCGAAGTTAAGGTTCGACTTCGATGTCGCTTCGAAAGCGGATGAGACGCGTGGTCTGCTGCTGCTGCGTGTAAGTAGTCAGTCGGATTCGAACTTGTACTTTTAGATATTATACTCACAGTTGGAAACGTCAGTTCCGTTGAGTACGCTGAGGTTGGGTCTGCAAGCCGTACACAGGGTCGTGGCGTCGAATTGCTGAAAAAACAAATGATTTGTTAAAAAACGCTCATTAAAAAGTACCTACACGTAGGTAGGTACTTAATACTACAAAAAAGAATCATAGAAGCGTTTTAATCCCGGCTTTTGGAAATAAGTAGGACGAGCGCGATGAAGAAAAAAGATAAAGACCAATATTCTCGCCAACACAAGCCTCAAAAAACTCATAAAAACTAACTCATTTATTTTTGCAAATAAGTACCTACTTAGACTTTAACCTCTTCTATACTTTGTCTCATATATATCTGTGCAACCTCTGTCAACTGCTTTGTCTCAGATCTAAGACGACTACTTTGGTCATTTTGAAACATCATTTGAAAACCGTAGCAGTTGAGGGTGCAGTTTTGCGCGGCTCAATAGCACGCCAAAGGTTAAAAAGCACTTTTACACGTCCCAGTATTAACCCTACCACTGCTTCGGGACAATAAATGGGCCAGTGCTGAGAAGAAGCAGCGCAAGAATGTCACTATTGTTAGCCTCCTTTTCGAGGGCTACTTACCTAATTAAAAATTTTGAGTCAATGGAAGGCAAAGTCAAAGGAAGGACTTCTGATGTTTTACCATGACTTTGCAGGGTGTCACATAAATGTACCTACTCATATTCCATGACTAAACCATTTAAATCCGAAAAACAAAACCACTGTGTGGTAAAGGAAACTGACCTTTCCACGTTTGACGAGGCATCCCTTTTCTTTAGATTTGTGGCAATATGGCCGAGGTGGTTTCTTTTCACCAACCTAACAGTAAAATGTCAGTTAATAAGTTTCAGTACCTAATGCTGCGAATAGGAAAGCGCTTAGGCAAGTATTAGACATTAATGTATTGAGTGGATAAACTCTTGTTTGTATCAAAGTATTTCTACCTCAATGACCTAAATAAATCTTCACTCGAAGAATTCGATAGGGTTTATGTCTGAAGACTGACTTCACTTAGCAAAAGCAGGTCGCCAAAAGTATCATGTTATAGCGGTGGGAACGAGAGGTAAGTACTAAGTGAGAATAGTTAGTCCTGTTTCTTCCTTGACGTTTCAAAGCCATGCGTAATTACATACAAACGTGTTAAAGTTCCTCTGTGGTTGAGGATTCCGGGTGAAGCACGCTTCCACCTTCGGCCTGATCATCACCTTCAAGAGAAAACTCTTGTTTAACTTACGTCCGAAGCGTCGGAGATGGTGTGTGAGTGGTGCAGCTCGCCCGGTGCGCACGCGCCGCTGAAGAACTCTCCGACCGCGCGCTGGTAGTTGCACTGCGACGAGCTGATGACTGTTCTCTCTGTCTGTCTCCTTATAAAGTACATGTTCTGTCTCTCTCTATACTTACTTCGTAGAGATTGTGGTCGAGCTGATATCAACTAAAGTATTTCTTTCGTGGCCTGTCATTAAAGACCTTATTAAGAAGCTGAATGTTGCACAGCGTGCTATGGAAAGGGCTATGCTCGCTGATGACCTCAGAGCCACTCCTACCGCGCGCTTGTAGTTTCCCTGCAGCGAGCTGATGTCTATACTCTCTCTCTGTCTCATCATAGAGCACATTTTTTGTCTCTCTTTCTACTTACCTCAGAGCCACTCCTACCGCGCGCTGGTAGTTACTCTGCGACGAGCTGATGACTCTGCTTTCTCTTTCTGTCACCTTATAAAGTCTATCTTTTGTCTCTCTCCCTCTTTCTCTCTCTCTCCCTCTCTCTCTCTTTCTCTCTCCCTCTCTCCACTTACGTCCGAAGCGTCGGAGATGGTGTGCGAGTGGTGCAGCGCGCCCGGTGCGCACGCGCCGCTGAAGAACTCTCCGACCGCGCGCTGGTAGTTGCACTGCGTGGAGCTGATGACTGTTGTCTCTGTCTGTCTCCTCATAAAGTCTATGTTTTGTCTTTCTCTCTCGATACTTACGTCAGAGTGACTCCCACCGCTGGTAGTTGCACTGGGTGGAGCTGATGACTGTTGTCTCTGTCTCTCTCCTTACTAAGTCTACCTTTTTGTCTCTCTTTCCACTTACGTCAGAGCCACTCCCACCGCTGGTAGTTGTACTGGGTAGAACTGATGACTCTGCTTTCTCTGTCTGTCTCCCTAGTTTCTTACGTGGCCTCTCACTAAAGACCTTCAAGAAGCTGAAAGTTGCACAGTGTGCGATGGAGATGATATGCTCGCTGATGACTGTGTTCTCTCTGTCTGTCTCCTTATCAAGTCTATCTTTTGTCTCTCTCTGTCTGTCTCCCTATAAAGTCTATCTTCTGTCCCTCTCCACTTACGTCCGAAGCGTCGGAGATGGTGTGCGAGTGGTGCAGCGCGCCCGGTGCGCACGCGCCGCTGAAGAACTCTCCGACCGCGCGCTGGTAGTTGCACTGCGTGGAGCTGATGACGCCGCGGTCTTGGGCCGCTCGGAGGAACGCCACGTACGCTGCGGAGGTTAAGAGTATGTAGTTCTGAAGGTTAGTACGAGATGGCGCTGTACGCATTTACATCGCGGTATTGTTTTTTATAGGCAACGAGGCGGGCCACCGAAATAAGTGCTACCGTAAACTAGCTAGTTGGCGCCACTGTCAAGTCACTTGTTAGTGGCTAAGAATGGCACCAATTGGTGACTACAACAAAAGAATACCTACTGACCGCCTCGAGTTGATACGGTTACGATCCCTTTCCGGGTTGTTATTTGTGCTACGTTCTTGAGTCTCTGGTAAATTAGAAAGGGTTCATCGTCTCCTGCTGTGGAAACTAAATGACCTGATTGCGTCACTCCAGTGGTGGTTTCTGTGGCACACCATCATGGGTCATCATAAATATGCATTCGCAAAAGCGTCAACAACCCTATTAAGTAATGGCGGTTGGCGCCACTGGCAAGTCCTTTCCTGGTCCGTCGATGGCGCTAATTGTAATTTTGGTAATTTTTGAAACAGAGATGATGATTATTACGTATAGGTATTATACAAAGCTATGCCTGCCTCTGTGTGATATCACGTCACCCATAACCAGTGTGAGTGCGAGAGAAAAGAGAGAGTACTACCAGAGTAAATACAAATGAGTAGGTTATCTTCATAGAAACGCACCGGGCGTGGTTTGTATGTGAGCGCGCCAATACGTATACGGCGCGCACGCACAAACTGACAAAATTTAGCGGGGAGCCAGTCGTGGTTGCGCCGAATTTTGTCAGTATATTGGCGCGCTCACATACAAACCGCGCTCGGTGCGTTTCTATGAAGATAACCTACTCATTTGTATTTAGGTACTCTGTTAAGTACTACTTTAAAGATAACAGAGGAATCTCTCACCAATGCTGCCGTATTCCGGGAAGCAAGCGACTCTATCCCTCAAGTTCTCGAAGCGGGTGATGTTCTCTGCGGCGGACGACTTGATGAGGGTGGCCACCCGGGATGACGCGCCGCGGCTGTTCTGGACCAGCTTGACGGGGGACAGGTTGTAGTGGCTGGTGGAGGAATATTTGCTTAAAACATTACTGCACAGAGAAATAATTATGATATGTCCCACAAGGCATGGGCATAGCTGCCTCCTCTGGAAGTCAAGTTGAAGGAGCTAAGTCGAAAACTATCTGATCTCTGACTAATTTATTTATTTATACTTTTGCACATAAAACTGTACAGTGGCGGACTTAATGCCAGATGGCATTCTCTGCCAGTCAACCACAGGGTCCACAGGTAAATTAGAGAGACTAAGGTGGTGCAAAAAATATGACGGTTTAGTTAATAGGTATACTTACAGAGGATTAGATAAAATAAATAACATAAGAATACATATTAATATAACAGACTTAAGTCAATCGAGTGCGCTGCGTTGCGCACCCAGGTGCACTTGTTTTCTTCCAAGGAGACTACATAGTACTATTATTGTGTAGTCCTAGTCCAGTACTATGGTATCAGTAAAGGCTAGCACAGACATGGCGAGGAGATCGAAGCGTGGTTCAAGTCGAAAAGCATGAGATTCCAATCCAAGTGTCCGTTATGAGTGCTAGTGTTTGAAGGCTCATGTCACCAGGCGGAGCCGTCAAGCGCCATATGGAGCCACCAGAAGTAAGTCCCACGCTCTCGTAGCAGCTTAACGGCGCTTGGGTGCCGTCTGCTAATATTTAGCTTTAGCATGTCATTTCCAATCGTATGACAACAACAACATTAAGGTTTTGTTCAGATTACTCTCTTCTTTGTCTCTTCGCCTAGCCTCACCAGGTCTACACTGTCTCTAATACTAGTTAAAATTACTCTTACCGTCTAGCAATATATCCGTAGTGAGAATCCACCGAAAAGAAGTCAGATCGTGATTCCCTGATGTCGTCCAAACAGTCGAACACGCTCGCTCGTTGCTGGCAAGATATGGGGGGCTGGATGCCCAGGGAATGAGCTGCGTTCCGCACCCAGGTGCACTTGGTCTGTTCTAGGGTGGAGACGGTGCACCAGCGACGGGCTGGCAGGCAGGACGGAGCGGAGTCGATGCTGGGAATGTTGCGGACTGGAGGGAGATACAAAATTGGTATTAATTAATATAATTTATTCGATCCAGCTCAGATCCAGTTCCAGCTATAATATATTTCCGGTCTTGTCGTCTCGTTCTCTTACAAAGAATCACCATTTGATGAGGATCAAATTGAAATGAGTCTTAGTGGCCGATAGTAACAAATATGGTAACTATTTCTGTGGAGGTTAAAAAGTTGACTGAGTTTCTTTCGCCACTTCGTCTCAGCACTAGGAATTGTTGCCCTGAAGTGGTGGTAAGACAAGCTACATTTATATTGGGACGTGTAGATGCAAGTAAGTGTGCATTAAAAGTGCCTGCATACTTACTATAAAATAATTTAATTTGAAGTGCGATCCAGGTTCCAGGCTATGTAACCAGCCTTTGGGCACCAATGCTCACGGGAAATCCAGGGGTGCGCGATAACGTTTTATCTTAAAAACTTTTAAAAAAGAATTCATCAAGTTACTAGGCATTGTTAAAACTTATTTATTTCTTGCTTTTAGTAAACCATAATATTAATTATCACTAAAGGTTTGCAGTTAATTGAACTCCCAGAATTTTGGGTATGGATGTCAATGAATTTTTTGGATTTCAAAGTAAACTTTAAATTTAAATGGGATGTAGGTACCACCATTTTTGGAGTTTGCTATTGACTGGCTTTAAACTCACTTGCTCCAGTGTAGTTGGCGGGCGAGACCAGGTTGGTTTCGTGCACCAAGTTCCAGTTGGCGCCCCCGGCCAGGACTGCGAACAAGTTGGTCTGCCACGAGCTGGCGCCGAAGTCCGCGCCTGTAGGCCACCACGTGCGAAGGTTGCTCGCTACGCTCTCTGCTACGGCGCTGTAGGAATAAAATTATGTTTTTATAAAACATAGGCCTGAAAAGGTAGAGCTAAGAGATGCCTTTTAATTATACCCTCGACTGCGTAGCCAGACATATTATTATGTTGCCTTAGATTGACAGTTTTTATATTCCGCAGTTTAAGGGTTATAAGAACTCTTGTAACCTTTTTCACACACAACAAAGATTTTATGGGCCGTATACATAATCGGCATTTTAAAAGCCAAACTACTGAACGATATATTTTCAGTGAGTTAACGAATGTAATAATGTCTTGGCAAGCCTCTTGTAGTACGCAGAACTGACGGCCGATGGGGCAGCAAGGTTCTGGAGTGGAGGCATCGTGCCGAAATCGTAGCGTAGGACGTCCACCCACAAGGTGGACCGACGACCTCACAAAGGTAGCGGGAAGGCGCTGGATGCAGGCCGCCACCAACCGGCCATTGTAGAAATCATTGGGGGAGGCCTATGTTCAGCAGTGGCCCTATGGCTGAAAATGAAGCCTCTTGCTAGAAAAAATTGGCCAAACTCTTACCTTCTAGCAACGACGGCACTCCACGGCTGCTTCACCAAAGAACAAGGCGACAGAGGGGTGTTCAGAGCCTCTGTGGTGAGGGGGACGAGGGAGCCGTCTTCACAGAGAATGCTGTGGGTAGCTGCGAACTGGGGACTGCGCAACTGGAACAAATTCTTTGATTATTATCATTTCTTCATGCTCGGAGTTTCCCTGCGTGATCGAATCAGAAATGAGAGCCGTAGGAGAACCAAAGTGACTGACATAGCCCGCAGAATCGCTAAAATCAAGCAGTGGGCGGGGCGCATAGCTTGCAGAGCTGATGGCCGCTGGGGCAGGATAGTTCTCGAGTGGCGACCACGAACCAGAAGATAGTGTGGGCAGCCCCCCCACTAGGCGGACCGACGATCTGGTGAAGGTCGCGGGTACTTCCTGGATGCAGGCAGCGCAGGACCGGTCGTTATAGAAATCGTTGGGGAAGCTTTGTCCAGCAGTGAACGTCATTTGACTGAAAAGAAAGAAGCTCAAGATACTCGTATGTTGTGCCGAAGTGATGGTAGGGCAAGCTATATTGGGGGTATTGGGACCTACAACCCGGTGAAATTACTGCACACTTAACAGCCGTGACGTCACATCGACACTGTAAGGACGAAGCTGTGCGCATTTCAGCAAGGTTCGCAGTTAGCTTGATCAGGTTTTACAATGAAAAGTCATGATATACTTACGGTAAAGAACTCCCTGACGTGCTGCCAAGCGACAAACGCCACTGTTCCGTTGGTGGTAAGGCAGTCTAGCGCCTGGATGTGCCTGTTGCTGTTTAACACGCCTGCCACGCTGACGGCGGCGCTAGTGTCGTAGCCTGCGCAAACGCCGGGAGCGGAGCACATAGCGCAAAGGTTGGGGAAACGGCTCTCTGTAAAGAATAAACTGTTGTAGTCGATAGAACACACTTTATTGCACCTAAGCCACACAAGAAAAGAATAAGAAAGAATATGCAAAAGATACAGCACAAGTTAGGCAGTCTTATCGCCATTTAAAGCTGTCTCTTCCAGACAACTTAGAGCTAGTTGTAGCTACGAATATTATACCTACCTATTGCCTACAGACAACGGCTGTGGCATCTTATTATTATGGTATTAAGTCCAATTTAAACGAAATTTGTTCTGTTTTTTTGTTTTCTTTTGTGTCAAATAAAGTTTTTCTTATTCTTATTCAAAAATTTTCGGTGAATATTTTCAGTAGGTACCTACTTAACAACAAATTTCTACATTAAAGGATTTTGCAGTCTTATTAGTGCCAGCGGCTTTTTCGATGTGATAGGTTCGAGCTTTCCAGTTGCTTTTCATTCTTTTTAAAATTCTTAAAATCATTTATTTTTAATCCTCAGAGTTGATCAAAGCATATAAAACGGGTGTAGTTACATTGTCTCTTTAAAAACTGGAAAATTTTCGTTTACTGGCTCTCATTTGATGGCTCTTCCATCTCAAAAGGTTTCTCTCACCCCTGTTCTACGCTGAGGACGAAGAAAGTACTAAAAAAATATTTGCAGAAACTTACTAAGGTTCGC
Organism: Ostrinia nubilalis; assembly: GCF_963855985.1. NCBI lineage: Eukaryota > Metazoa > Arthropoda > Insecta > Lepidoptera > Crambidae > Ostrinia > Ostrinia nubilalis. The sequence goes on from NC_087117.1 coordinate 4,815,486, forward strand.
ATCGAGGGTAGCATTGGCGCTCCAGGGTCCTGGGCGGCAGGCTTCGGAGAAGAAGTTGCTGAGGGTGGTCACCTCCATCTCCTCAGCTGTTCTGGAGCCCACATCCCCTTCGCAGCGGTCGGTGCGGGCGGCCTGGTGAAGGAAGCGCAAATACATGAGCAAGGGAGTTAAGCGAGCTTGATCTCTCTGATGATGCTTGGTGTTTATTTACGAGATCGAATCAGAAATGAGGAGATACATAAACGAACTAAAGTCGCTGACATAGCCCGACGGATTAGCAAGCTGAAGTGGCAATGGGCAGGCCACATAGTACACAGAACTGACGGCCAATGGGGCAGCAAGGTTCTGGAGTGGAAACCGCGTAGGACGTCCACCCATAAGGTGGATTCAGGCCACCACCAACCTGCCATTGTGGAATTTGGCTGAAACGAACGAACGAACGATACTCACAGCGACTTCCATGGCCCTCAACACTCGCGGAGACCAGCGGATGTCAGCCACTCCGAAACCAGGGTGGCAGTAGCGACCGTTCCGCAGACCAGCGAAACCGTTCGTGTGGTTGTTGGGCACCACTACTACAGCTTCAAAGGAGTATGGCTCTGAAACAAATTCATTGTGAAATTAGTTGAATAAGTAGGTAGGGTGACGGCACCAGTAATGGACACGGCACCAATTATGGACATTTTTTTCGCTGATCGAATTTATTAAGCAACTGTCGCAACATTTTGAACTGCCCCCCTAGACAAAACGCACTTTTTGATCGAATCGAAAATCGAATCCGTCAAATTCCATACAAAAAAGGGGCTTTTCGACCACTTTTCGACTGGTTTGCGATTATAATGGCACTTTAAAATCACAATCAATAGACGTTTGGGCTATCATTTTGACACACGTCACCAAAATCGGCCACTTTGTTTTAAGATAGCTGCGAAGTGAAATCTCGTTGCGCGCGGTGGTCATGAAAATCCGTTTATACTATTGAAATCGTTTAGGAAGTGAGTACATATTTAATTTTGTGCATGGTGTTATCTTGTGTTGTGTTATAATGAGATTTGATGTTATTTTTACTGAATGATAATAAATAGCAAGTAAATTGAGCTAAGTTGTAAATGTCCAATCACAGCCATAAGTTTTTTGTGGGGTTTGTTCATTACTGGATTCGAAATTTTATGAAATCCAGTAATGGACAAGTGTCCATGCTTAAGGCTTTTATTACTTTTTTAGTTTATTGTATTTAATTATTTAATTTGACGCACTAAACATTTCAGTTGAGTTGATTTTGTGATAACTCTTTATTTTCCAATAATGGACGATGTCCATAACTGGGTATTATTAGTTGTCCATGATTGGGTTCTTTGTTTTTTCTTAAGATGGCACCAAAGAAAAATTACACCCCGAACAAATGGGGAGAGCATTGGATGTAAGGATGGGAGAAAAGATAAGCACAGCTGCCCTCCGGTTTGGGGTTCCTCGAATAACCTTGCACAACAAGGTGACAGGCAAAAAAGTCCGGCAGTTTGAATGGGGCCTCTATACTATCCTCACGGCAGAGGAAGAGGACATTCTGGTAAAATCACATATGCTCGGTAGTGTAGCGGGGTACGCGGGTGGTAACAAGCACCGTTTTGAAAGTTTAGGAGATGTTTGAACAAGGTTTTTTACTAGTAAAGTAATAGATTAAATAAAATTTTATTTATATTTTTCTTGTAATTACTTTCATGTCTACTGAGATGGGTGTTGTTTTACAAAACCACACACTGTATAATCTTTCTACATTGAAGAATAAATGCTTTTTTAGTCATAGTTGTACTAGGAAAAAAAGTACTTTTTTGATCGTTTTTTTTTAAATTTTAATTGTGTTTTATGGGTGTTCGTTAACATAAATATCTTGTCAGTCTCACCAGTAATGCCGAAGTCTGCGTCAAGTCAAGTTCCGGGCGCGCCATTCGACACTTCGTTAACAACAAAGCTGAAAGTGGCTCTAGATTTGTAAATTTGTATTGCTAAGATTCTAATTTCTTACCTGATAGATCTCAGTTATGTATTTATATTATGTTACCAATTCTAAGCTGCAGTTACTGGCAAAGAGGCAAAGCCTCAATTAATGTTAAATAAAATAAATAACTTTATAAATGATTGAAATTCTGATAGTAAGTACTTATAACTTGGAAATCTAAGACTGATCATGTTGAAAGTTCAAATAGCATGAATAAAAGTTGATTTGAGGCATCATTTGTTTCATTTATGTGTTCAATATAAAAGTGTCCATTAATGGATGTTCATAATTGGGTCCATGTCCATAACTGGGTGTCCATTACTGAAGTTTTGATGTCCATCAATGGTGATTTCGTAAATTTCAATTTATGTATTTTTAATTAATTTTATATTAAACATACAGGATTATTAGTTTTATTTAAATGTTCCTCATCTATTTAAGTGCCGAAAAAAAAATCACCATTTTTGTATAGTCAAAAAACATCACATTTTGAAACAAAATTCTAATTTAGTGCGCTTAACATGTCCATGATTGGTGCCGTCACCCTAAGGTATTCTTAAGTGTATCTTCTTTCAGCAGTCAGGACCACTAAGTAAGGATGGCGGAGGCTGATGCCGAAGATGGTGGTGATGGAGGTTGCGTCTTACATCACATCGGGGTCACCAATGTTCCCATATGATGCTCAACCACAATAAGGAAGCTAAGGTGTTAGTGCTTCCTTCCGAGCGGGTAGTGTGCTCGGGGACCAAGGTCCAATTTTCACCATCTTGGTTTTCCTATACATATGTATATGCTGGGCAGGGTAGAAAAATCCGTCACAGCGATGCTGACCGATATGTACGAATATCCGTCAGATTTAAGTCTTATGAAACTCACCCTGTCTGTTCACGTCTCTGACGGTGGCCACCACCCGAAGGTCGTTGGACTGCTGCGCCAAGAGGAGCAGTTCCTCGTCAGAGAACACTCCGAAGTCGGCCGCCCCTCGCACCAGCCTGGCTGCGCACTCCACTCTGGAAGACATTGAAGATTGAACTGATTGAAAATCTGGAAGAATATTGTTTTTATCTTACGTTTTATTGCACTATTGTGGCTGATCTGATAAACTAATGCCCGTTTTCACTATCAATCCCAAATTTTTAAGTGACCCCTATGGTTTAACAAATAACAGGAATTTGTTTACATTGGGGTCACTAAAAAATTAGGGATTGATGGTGAAAACGGGCATTGTCCCCTAACCACGCCCTAACCAAACAAATATTCATACGGTTTTCCATCCTATACCTATCCACCTACTATTCTAGAATTTTAAAAATTATTTCATTTTGAAAATTGTTTTCGATAATTCGTTTGATGTGTAGTCCCTGAAGGTTCAGACAAACCAACGCGATCACACGCGATCAGCCGGCGCGCAGCGATGGCGATCAATGCATTTGAGTCTGATCGCCATCGCTGCACGGCTGATCGCATGTGATCGCGTTGGTTTGACCGAACCTTAAGTCGCCTTTTACGACACCTTCGGGAAGATGGTTTACCTTGTGGAGACGGATTCACAGGAGACTTGGCTGCCATCCTTGTCCAGGTTCTGACAGCGTATCGAGTCTGATGTCGGCACGCAAACTTTGCCTGGGACAATGCAGAATAAAACATGAATTATTCAAAATCAAAAATATTTATTCAGTTTAGACCACAAGTGGCACTTATGAATTTTAGACCACAAGTGGCACTTATTTGGGAAATCTGTGAAGGAATTACTTCGAAACTATTCCCACCGCTGCAAATCCTGTGTAGCCAGGATCTACAGCTTGACCGCCATAAAAACCTAACCAATAAAGGTCAAGTTTGTCCCGGGAGAAAGTTAAACTGTCATTGGACCCGCAATCAAAGGAATTACTTAGTTATAATACTTTTTCAAATTCATTACTTTATTCGGTAGATACTTACGCCCGTAGGTATTCACAAATGATGCTTGCATAAGTAAGTGAAGCAGCAAATCGAACGCACAGCGTTGAAGAGCTCTGTGGTTCGTGTATGGTATGACCCTGTGCGTCCACGCACACTGTGAGACCTCATAGTAATGTTTGTAATTATAGGCCCTTTCCAGGACACTTGTACGCAACCCAAATTCCAGCTTGTAAGTCATACCACCGTTTCGGGACAACATTAACGGCTGATGGTGAGAAGAAATGGCGGAAGAAATTGAGTCACCTTTATCACTCACGTTTGGACGTTTTCTAGCATAATTTTTATTAAAAAGTATCACCAGACATGGGGTCAATGGTGAAAAAGTCTATTTAAAGCCTACTTTCAGGTTCAGGTAATTGCATAAGGCTACATAAAGCTACGGCCAGTCGACCAATAAGAACAGAGCATCAAATGAAAAATGTTGCAAAATTAAACAGAAAAAAATATTCAAACTATTTTCGCGTGTAGAAGTCGCGGGCGCAGCTTATCTAGCTATGATCGATCATCCACGAAGACGCGCCCCACCAATTTTTGATCGAGGGTATCGAGAGTTTGATCCGAGCAATCCGAATTCCGAGCGTCATTATTGTAGTGTGCGTGTGCACTCATGGATAATTTAGCATGTACCGATAACACTCAAACACTAGCGGAAGAATGGTGGGGCGCGTCTTCTTGGATGAAACGATCCTACCTAAGTCCTAAGTACATGGTGTATTCATAGCTTCAATATTTTAAAACGAATTAGGTAGTTATTCTATTTTTAACATAATTTACACACTACAAAAATAGTGTTAAGCCTTTATTTATACTGAAGTTTTCTTCATACAATGTCATATGACTTTGAAACGGTATCTCTAAATATACAGACCACTTATCAAACACTTATCGATAAGATAGCAGAAGGTGAGCCGTTTGAATCACTTTCCTAATAATGCATTATATTTGTATTAGTCTTACAAACAATTAGGTTACTTATAAGCTGAGGTGGCAAAAGAGTCTTTAAAATATTTTTCAATCAAGTTGTAGGATCTATTTCAACTATACAGAGTGGAATTTTATAATGCCACCTGGAGGGAAAGTAGGGGAGACCGGGGATGGTTGCATATAGGGGTAGGTAGACTAACCGCCAAAAACTCGCCAACGGTTTGAGTATTGCGTCATCCCAGCGCAGCCGCGCATCACTTTCCGCCCCCCGCTCATTCGTCGGTAGCGCCGCGTCGCCGGCACACGCCGTTTTCGAGTAGTGACCCGTGATTTGTTTTCATATCATGTAAGTAATATTTTCTTGTTGCATATTTTTTGATTTGGTACCTACACATTTTATGTTAACCGTTTGCCTATTAGTCAGAGTGTTTTATGAGTCCATATTGATATTATTTCTTGTGTTATTTCTTTAATAGGTGGCAGTGTGTAGGTTATCCATGCCATCGAAACTTAAAATGTCGTTTGGGGTTGGTAGACTAATTTCTTTCGGGGCTGGTTGAACCAACCAACCCCAATAACATTTCGAGTTTAAAATATCTTTCAAATTATCTATTTATTCGATTCTTAATACATACATTCTTTTTATTGCTACAGCACGATGAGGATCTACATAAAAACGAACGACTGAACGATGAAGAAATAAGACCCTTTCCTAAAGCGGCACCACGTTTAGATAATAGAAGAAATACTTGGAAACGTAAAAGTACTATACTATACAGGGTGTCACAGAATGGGTGAATCAAACTTCTAGGGGAAGTAGCTCTACTAATGTACTATGCCAAAAAAAAATGAATTTTTTTTATAGTAAAGTGCTCTCAACTCGAAATCTAGTCATTATTTTCGAAAGTTTGTTTACAGATAAACGAAGCGATCATGTACAATTAATATTAGTAAGAAAAAAGTACAAATAAACTCCAAACACATCAATTATAGCCAAATACTTAGGCAAAGCTGATTTATTTTCACATTAAAAAAAAAAATTTTATGTCCTTATGCGCTTTATTTTTTTTTTTCATATTATTTAGCGATAGTACATTAGTAGAGCTACCTCCCCTATCAGTTTGATTCACCCATCTGGGACACCCTGTATACAAAGATTGATATGTGATTTAAAATGAGACTGAAGAAGATTTTAGTTTAAAAAGTTTAAATACTAAGAGTTGATAGTTTTTTTAAAGACTTATTAAAGATGTCTGTACCTAATTATAATTGTTTTTGAATAAAGAATTCAATTAAATTGAAAATAGTGTTTTATTACTTGACTCTTCTCATAATTTCTTGCTTATTGATACGTAGGTCTACTTACCCCGGGCATATAGTCAATCTACCCCGGAACAGGGGTAGATTGACTAAGAGTTGATGTTCTATAAAATGCATTTAAATATGATGATGATATTTAATAATGAACTATGTTTTGTTGTTTTTTATTAGTTTAATAGTTCTTCTATCCATTAATGCGATTTATTTGTCTGTATGGATGAAAACACAAAAAATATGTATGATTTAGTAAAAAATTAGTCAACTATCCCCGGTCTCCCCTACTCTTAATACTGTGGATAGAAAATTTTAATCAAAGAAAACATTCCTTTATTTTTGAAAAGAAAGATAACTGCATTCAAAGATTTCCGAAAATTTTTCAAAAAGTCACTACCATACCATACATACAATTTTCGGTAAATAATTAAAATAATTTAAGATTTCATGGTTTTCCTTTCATTTTATTTAACAAGTTTGTTCGAGAGATTTCATCCTTATACTTAACCCTAACGATCGATGCAATAAAATACAGGGTGTAATTTTTAACAGATTTTAGTTGGTTCGATTCCCGGGTGTAGCAAGCAATTTATTCGAAATCTTTGAAGGCAGTTTTATTTCTTTTCAAAATTAAAGGAATGTTTACTTTGAGTAAAATTTTCTATGTTCAGTATTAAGAGTAGGTACTTTACCTCCAGGTGGCATTACAAAATTCCACCCTGTATAGCTATTCCCGCGATTTCGTACGCGTGCTATAGTTAGAATACTTATTTCCCGTTTCCTATTTCCGTTTTTGCAACATTTTTTTTACTTCTCCGCCCCTATTAGTTGCAGAGTAATGTTCGTTAAATGGGCTATCCAACACAAAAATATTTTTTCAAATTGGCCCAGTAGGTAGATACTATTACTTATTCTGTGCCAGTAGTTCCTGAGATTAACACGTTCAACCAAACAAACAGATTAGTCTGACTTACGATATTTTGTGCTTACGAGTAGTTAAGCATTCATAGGTTAAGCCGAGGTGGATTGTTAGTTGTCAGATAGCATTGGTATTAACTTGTAAGTTTTATTCAATATTCAAATTATTTTTGTTAAGGAGCCTTTCAGGACACATAGGACTGTTAATTTGATCATCACTTAAGAAGAAGTCAACTCAACTTGAGAAAAGTATCATTTATAAGGAACTCAGTAGTCTTTCTTTTCAGCCTATTGTAAAAGTATTAAAAACACAAATTACGAAAGGTTATGCAAGAAATGCTAGCTAGAAAAGCGGTGATAAAGATGACTGACACTCTAAGGTTGTAGTTATTTACAAATTGTGACAACTAACATTATTGAATTTGCATTTTTAATTTTATCCAAAAGTGGCACGTGCCATATATTTTTATTGCTTACAATAACAAAGCTTGATCGGGAAATCGTTTAATGTAAAATTTGTTAATCGTAGAAGAGCATCATGAGAAAGATTTTTCATACAAATGTGGGTAACCACGCTTGCAGCGCGTAAATGTATCGTGTCAGCATGACGCTAACCGACCTCTATCGATTTATTGAGTACTTTATCCACCATCTTGTCACTAAGTGCAAGCTTTAACGTGGGTAGCACGCTCAATTTTGAAAGGCTCAAAACTCAATTCAGTTTCAAGCATAGTTTGCGGCTTTTGATTGCTTGAATTTCAATATTTAGACGAATCTTTCTGGCCCCTTTAATTCAAACAACGAAAGTTGGCCCGGGCTTTTGTTGATCATTTTATTAGGTACCCTGTTAAAATTGTCCCATTTTTGCTTTTCATTCGAAGCTTCATGAAAAGTTAGTTTACTTTATGATAAAAAGACAAATATTTCGCTCTGCTATTCACTCTCACTTAGGTACTCACCTTGAAATTATGCTACACGTAAAAGAGACTATAGCGAAACCGTTATGCAGATAACATCTTCCAAACCTCCAAAATTTACAATGATCTATTTCATTCAATCAAAGAGTAAAGACTTGAATCACCATGGTAATATATCGCTCATATTCACAAACATTACTATGAGGTCTCACAGTGCGCGTGGACGCACAGGGTGACACACGAACCAATCACAGAGCTCTATTCAACACTGTGCGTTCGATTTGCTGCTTCACTTAAGCAAGCGTCGTTTGTGAATACGGGCGTATGTCTTGTCTTTCATTCAACCGGTGAAAAAGACATCGAAACCGGTCAAAATGGTCGTTACTTTAACGCCCGATGACTCATAACCGCCACGCCTATCGATAAAATTACATAACAATCCAAAAAAACTTACTTATTTGCGCACTGCTTAATCCAATTGCGAGAAAAACAAAAAACAATCCCTTATATCCCATTTTGGCACTCAAATCACTCAGATCATTAAAATAGCACTTAAAACACAACCGGTGGGATTCCGCGCCAAATCCGAACAGGCTAAGGCGTTCGATACTGTTGCTCTATATCCAGATATTTAAAAACTCTTGTATTAATGGTATATCGCATATCTTATCAGTTTCGAAATTCAGCGTAAAGGTGATATAACGTTCGCTGATAACAATGATAAGAGCGCGTCAGTTTGCGCACTGGCGTACCGCGGGGCTCTATTCTGAGGCACAGATTATTCGTTGTGTGATTAATTCAGTATTGATTACACATTGACATGTCTTGTCATGAGTAACTGAAATATTCCAAGAATTCTATGCTTCATAATAATAATATCACCTTTCTTCGTCCTAATGTCCACAGTTAGACAAAGGCCTCCCCATGTATTTAAAAATCTTATCTAGGTACTTCCAGCGACCTTCAATAGATCATCGGTCCACCGAGTGACTGACCTAATGAAGGTATTAGTTATCGTGTTGGTAAGGGATTAAAAGCTACAGAAGATTTAAGATTGTAAATCAGTGATTTTCCTGATTTCGTAACTATTCTATCTAGTATAGATAAATAGAAGTTTCCCTACACTTTACAAAGTAACAATGTTATAAAATAAAGGTTACAAACATGAAAAATACCTGCATTCGTAAGTGGTCATATTTCAATTCTTTAGCAAGAAGAAGATGTGGTGGAAGAAACTCAATTGAGTATTTTACACCCTCTTGTAGGTAGGTATCACCGGAAACACCATGTAAAAGATAACTTCAATTCAGTTAACTAATAAACTTTTGAAAAGTATCTTACACTTCGACCTACCTACCTAGACTCATAAAAACTCATAAAACCCATTTATTTAGGCTTTTAGAAAGCACTTTTACACGTTTCAGTATTAACCCTACCACTGCTTCGGGACAATAAATGGGCCAGTGCTGAGAAGAAGCAGCACTAGGAACTCAGTCACTATTTACCAGACCTACTTTACCATACTATCTTACAAAATCTCTGTCCTCTCGTCTCTAGGCTTTATAACAACTACTTGTAGTTTTATCTGATTGGAATCTTAGTACAGAATACATAATGCACATAATTAGTGATTTAAATGGTTATGATAACAAGAAGTAATATGTAAATACACACCTGTACATGAACTATGAAAAAGGCTACAACCGTTATCAAACGAACTGATGGCCGTTGGGGCAGAAAAACTCTCAATTCAAGTGGACCGACGACTGAAGGTTGCTGCAGGAAGTGCCTAGATGGGGGCAGCGCAGGACCAGTCAGAGTGGAAATTGAGGCAGGCCTTTGTCCAGCAGTGGACGTCTTTTGGTAGATAGAAGGAAAAGTAGGAAAGGAAGGAACACACATTCTACTATTTCCTAAGCAAAGGAAATGAATGATTCAGGGTAAACTCTGACGTTATTGAATAGATATTAACGAAAACAAAAGATTGTGACAGTCATGAAACGGATGACGGATTCCACGAACAGCGGAAATAATAAAGAATTTACGACAAAGAAATTCTTTAAAAGTTATGTCATAAAACCGATCTCAATTACAAACACATAGAGTTCCTTTTATGACTTGCTTTTGCGAATTCGATGTAATATTGTCTATATCCGGTTACTAAGCAAAACCGTAATAGAATCAGGCACGGTAGAGTCACTAGTCTTCCTAAAAGACTATTCCCACCTCTCGTTCCCACCGCTGCAACTCCTGTGTAGCCAGGATCTACAGCTTGACCGCCAATAAAAACCCAAGAAGGTCAGTTTGTCCCGGGGGAAAGTTAAACTGTCATTGGACCCGCAACGAAATTAATCAGAAGAACATAGGAGTTCTAAGTTAAGGTTCGACTTCCCTCCTGTGCAAAGCGGATGACAGGTGACAAAAAAGGTATAATAACCTTTGAAAAAAGATATACCTACATCACGGACAGTATTAAAGTGTAGAAGTTTGTGAAGTTAGGGCTTGAAGAGTTAGAAGATTGGCTCTACATGAGATCTGACATCTTTTTGACATGCTAGCCATTACTTGGATAGGACGAGACATCTTGCCAACATTTTAGCATGAGAATGTTTTTGGTGGTCTATCTACCCCACAGAATTTACTTAGGCTGAGTTGCACCACCTAACTTTGACGGTAACTATTGTTTGGAGTTTGACAGATTTTTGACATAAATTTGTTATTTATAGTAAGATGGTGCCTGGATGCGAACGGCGCAGGACCGGTCTTTGTGGAAATCCTTGGGGGAGGCCTTTGTCCAGCAGTGGACGTCTTTCGGCTGAAACGAACGAACGAAGATGGTGCAACCCAGCCTTAAAGACGGGGCTACGGTAAGTTATGCCGCATGAGCCTTCTGGGTACAGCTTCGTTATGTACACAGATAAATGTATAAAATTATCTACATTCGTAAGTAAATATTCAACTACACTCCCTTCGCAGAAGTACTTATCGGTCGATAACAAACCATGAGTGTATGGACGCAAATAATTCATGGACAGACAACTTACATGTAGGTGTTAATTCCCAATATAGCTGGGTAGCTATACCAGAGTAAATACAAATGAGTAGGTCATCTTCATAGAAACGCACGGGCGCGGTTTGTATGTGAGCGCGCCAACACGTATGCGGCGCGCACGCACACACTGACAAAATTTAGCGGGGATTAGCGGGGAGCCAGTCGTGGTTGCGCCGAATTTTGTCAGTGTGTGCGTGCGCGCCGGATACGTATATTGGTGCGCTCACATACAAACCGCGCTCGGTGCGTTTCTATGAAGATGACCTACTCATTTGTATTTACTCTGGCTATACTATCTTTATATTTCCAATAATGGGTTATCTCCCCTCCCCAACCCGCCTGGCCAGCGTGGGGTGATATAGGCCAAATACTCCATTTGCCTCTGGTAAATTAAAAAGAGACGAGATCGAATCAAAAATGAGGAGATCCGTAAAAGAGCTAAAGTCGCTGACATAGCCCGACGGATAGTAAGCTGAAGTGGCAATGGGCAGGGCACATAGTACGCAGAACTGACGGCCGATGGGGCAGCAAGGTTCTGGATTGGAGGCCAAGCACAGCGTGAGACATCCACCCACAAGGTGTATCGACTTCATAAAGGTAGCAGGAAGGCGCTGGGTGCAGGCCGCTACCAACCGGTCAATATGGAAATATCATTGAGGGAGGCTTATGTTCAGCAATGGAAGTCCTTTTGCTGAAATGATGATGACATTAAAAAAGATCGTGCTACTGCAATGGAGGCTTAATGACCTGATAACGGTGCAAAACATTTTTCAGCAAAAATTAAATTTTATCTTCAATGATAGTCGCGTGACACAATGTGATAACTTTATGTCATGGCTTTAAAATAATCTAAACTAATATTATAAACGCGAAAGTAACTCTGTCTGTCTGTCTCTCTTTCACGCCAAAACCACTAAACCGATTTGGATGAAATTTGGCATAGAGATAGTTTGAGTCCCGGGAAAGGACATAGGATAGTTTTTATCCCAGTTTTTGAAACAGGGACGCGCGCGATAAAGTTTTTCTATGACAGACAAAATTCTACGCGGGCGAAGCCGCGGGCGGAAAGCTAGTTTAAAATAATGCATGCACGAAATGAAAATGGAATTGTTATGTCTAAAATTCTAAATGATCAGATAATGTTACTTGGGTCACGAACTTTTACAAGCGGTAATTAATAATCAATTTTAAAACCTACTTAACTAACGCCCGTATTCACAAACATTACTATGAGGTCTCACAGTGCGCGCGGACGCACAGGGTGACACACGAACTAATCACAGAGCTCCATTCAATGCTGCGCGTTCGATTTGATGGCGTGTTCTTTTCGCAGTGGGGAAATAATGCTGGTTTAAAAACATAACCCTCCTTTTGGCGCAGTCGGGTAAAAAATATCAATGTATTCTAAATACCCATCGAGATACTATCACGAAGCCCCAACAAAATGGCAGCGGATCAGGAAAGTGGCAGAGAAATCGATGTTCAGGTTTGATTTCAAAAATTTTTTAAAGCCCGTAGCTTGTCAAGTGGCTCACCTCAGACCGAAAGGTCCCGGGTTCGATTCCCAGTGGGACCACATTTTCTGCTCGGATTATAGTGGTAGAGTTTGTTAAAAACTATTTCTTACTATTAAATTTCATTTAACTGGTTCTAGCTAGACACATAGCTTTCGCATTTGTGTTTTCACAACCACCAACAATACCAACATCCAACAATGCAGTAACCTACATTATAAAGTGAAATATTTCCTACATAATTTTAAGTCAAAGTCAGAGTCAAAGTCAAAATTTCTTTATTTGTTTAGACTAATAAATAGTTCTTACAAATCGTCATTTTGCTCTTAAGGAGCCTCTACATGTCTCATAATCGTTTACCCTACCGGCGCTTCGAGACCAACATTTGGCAAGTGCTGAGAAGAAGCGCCGCAACAAACTCAGTCACCACTGAGTTAACATTAGCATGAGTATTCCCAAATTGCTAATTTCCATAGCGATTCACCGACCTCTTGTCTACCCTGAGGAGCTGATCGTTAGTGTTTTGTTACAGGTGTGGTCGAGACTTCTGCTTGGAGACCAGCATCCATGGATTCAACCATATTGCAGTACCTAATCGCCATTGGACAGAGAGGTACCTAACTGGAAACATTGAATTTTTTGATAGATCCAGTTTAACCTGTAACCTATTATGGATAGCGTTTGATAGAGCTCGTGAAGCACTTTCAGGATCAGTAATCAGTTTTCCGATACGCGCCCCACCAATTTTTGATCGATGGAAGACGAAACGATAAGACGTGATCTAACTCGATTATCGTTTCCACCTCGTTTCGAGATCGTTTCATCCACGAAGACGCGCCCCACCATTCTTTTTCCGCTAATGTTTGAGTGTTATCGGTACACGCTAATTATTATCCATGAGTGCACACGCACACTGCAATAATGACGCTCGGATTGCTCGGATCAAATTCCCCGCACCCCGAGCTTCCCTCGACCAAAAATTGGTGGGGCGCGTCTTCATGGATGACACGATCTACTTATATCTCTAACACCACTATAAATTGTAAAGAGACGTGCAATACCTAAACGTTTTGAATTTGAATCGTTTCCACCCTGTATGATGCTAACTCCTCAGACTTCTCTGGCTGGTCATCACCTCGGCAGCCATCTGGGGCGCTGTCAGCGTGTCCCTCGGTCAGCTGCAGCGCTACAACGAGAACCCCACCGTCATCACCCTGGAGAAGGACTTCAGGACTTGGCGGTACAGCCTGCCTGGAGTCACTACGTGCGATAGGGTAAGGGAGAATGGTTAGACAAATCCCTAGAACCCACTTTATTCTCAGTTTGGCCCTAGGTTGACTAGAGGAAAAAGCCGAAAGGCATTTTAAGTCCGCCTTATGTACACTGTTCTATGTGCATGTAAGTTTGAAATCAAATAAATAAGAACTAGGACACACAATGTAGAACAGTAAAAAATAATACAGATAGGAATTAAGCTACAATTCAAATTCTTTATTAGCCCATCAAACCCCAAGCGGTCGCATAAGACCGCCGCGTAATGATTAATTTCTGTTGTATCCCGATTCGCGGGGCTTGAAGGGTGATCGGATTGATCCTTTTCAAGGGCACATATTTTATACCTACATAAATGTCCCATGTCCTTCATAACATAACTCGCCCTACCACCTTTGGAACAACATAAAGGCTGGTGCTGAGAAGTGGCGGAAGAAGAAACTCATTCACCTTTGTCAGCCTCTTATCAAAGAAAATACCATTTACCTAAGTAAGTAGGTACTGATGTATTATAGTTGTTGTAGAAACTTGGAGGAGGCCTTTTTCCAGCAGTGGACGTCTGTTGGCTGAAACGAACAAGTTGCACTGTCTGAGAAATGCCGCAATCTAAGTTTTTTTAAATGCCTGTGCGTCTTAAGCAGGGTAACTCAGTTAAAGGATAAAAAATCTCAATCACCTACAATAATTTAATATCTCTTTGCTCCTATCCTACAGAACAGAGTGAATCCCACCAAACTTCCCTCAGCCATAGCCGAGCGTTGGCACGTAGACCCGTCAGATCCGAAGTACCCTTACTACTCCAAGTTCATCTCTACCGTCGCCAACTCGGACCTGTTCCACCTGGAGGGCTACGAGGAGTTCAAGGACGATGAGACCTTGAATGTGGACCTGTATCAGCTGGTGATTGAGGTAATTTCGTTCGTATGAACCTTAGAACTAAGACCCTTACACGGGTTACAGCGGGGAAACTCTGAAAATTATCCAAAGTTTCGAATGTAGCCATCCCTTTTACATAAAGCGAGGTAGCAGCATGAGCGATGATGACAGATAGACCTAAAATGTAAACATTGTTTCGGAGTCCTTAGACCTGGATACAGGGACAGGCCCAAATGATGACAACGGAACCCCAAACCACAAATGTGGTAATAATTGGGCCTATGACCACAGAATAATAATCTATGACCCGCAGTGGCTATTCTATGGTTGAACAGAATTGAAGATGACTAAGGTCTATCCTTGTATGTTTTATTAATGTTCCTAGTATAGGTCTTATTTTTTAATTAACTATCTAAATAGTGTCCCATGTAATTATTTAAAAACTGATTTTTCGGTCTCCAAAAAGTTTACTGTTCCAAAAGATTTGTCGCATAATTCGAAGTTTACCTTGAAAGAATCCCTTAACTTTTTAACATCTCTTCAAAGGTTCTACCAGCAGACCCTCAATATTGTCACAGACTTAACAACCCTTAATTTTTAACCTCTTAACATCTGTTCAGGTTCAACCGGACCCCCAAGTGAAGACGACCTGGTCCCAAAGCAGCCCCACAAAATGGATCCCGGTCATCACAGAAGCTGGCGCCTGCTACGCCACCAACTCTATTGCAGTCAATGACGTGGCGACTATGTAAGACGATTGATACATCATCATCAGCTCCCCTAGACAAGTGGCTTAAAGTGACAGTTGTAACGTCCAAAGATGGCCGAAAGACTTTTTTTGTACGGAGTTCCAACGGATTCGATTTTCGATTCGTCATTCTACACTGCAGGAGCACCACCACCACCTTGTCTAGTTCCAGAGGCAAATAGAGGATTTGCCTACACGCCCCAAGCTGACTAGACGGGTAGGGGAGGCAAGTTACTTAATCTATATCTTAAAATCTTAATCGCCTTTACTTGAGAAGGGTGAGTGATCTTATCCTACTTTGCGGTAACCACACGGTGATTTGACACAAAGCTTTTATAATTCCTAGGTAATTTGGTAGTTAATTAAAACACATGCTCAGTTGTAGGCTAGGTACTAACTAGGTACCACTGGTACCACGAAATAAAAGATTTAATTAATGTAAACTTGTGTCGCTTAACTTCAAACTCGGATAAATCCACTCTACCCTGTTCGGAGATATTTAATAAAAAGTGTTTATAGTCTTATTTTCATGAATTAAAAGGCAGTTTTTTTTTATTATGGCACTGCTATTGAAGAAAATGGTCCTGTTTATTCATTTCAGTATTTAAATCACGCATTCTCCCAAAAATTTAATATTTAGTTTGGATTTACCTTCATTTGATATAATGGAATGCAATTTATCCAACTTTGAAAAAACGCAATGAGGATTTATCTAATTTTGATTTAATAGATTCGGATTTATCTAGTTCTGAAAAAACACGATTAGAGCTAGGGATGTGGTAGCACATGAGGTAGTGACGAAATCACGGTATACCATCGTCAGTCAAATTAATTAATTAGTAGCAGCAAACTGAATAGAATAATAAAACAAAATAAGAAAATCTAGTTTTTATTTTATAAAAATAGGAAGTACCCAATTTAATAATTTTAAACAAAATTCAATATTTCTTCAGTCATCTTCTTCAATTTCTTCTTCGTGAATTGGTCGCTGAATCACATTTTCAATATTAAGCATTTTTTATAATATTTCAATTCCACCAACAATGCCCATTATGCCCATAAGGCTAAAGTGCGTTTCCAGCCCCTAACTTAAAGGAAAAAAAAATTTTAGTTTATAATAAATCATTTAAATAGATCAATATTTTATTTCACATAATTAAACTTACAAATTTATTATATTTAGCAAAAAACTGCAAAACATATCCAGACGACCCAACTCCACAAAGCACGTCTTATATTCTAAAACTTACATGATCATACCTACACAAATTTGATCGGAGAAAGAAATGTACTCAATTTTAGGTATATCATAAACATACTTATGTCCAAAATATTCTGTAACAATAGAAGGACAAAATAATAATCGAAAACGGTTAACACAACACTAGTGCTAACTCTAAATTCCAAACGACGCACAGGGATAGGTATTTCAAATTTACCGAGTTTTCGCTCTTTCCTCTTTCTTATGGCGAACTTTTATATTAAGCCGCTTGCGGGCTTTAGTTGGTGACACAATTTTAATATAATTATCCATGGGAACTGACTGAATATCGCAAAGAAACGATAAATAGCGGGAGCGCATGGTGCTAACTGGTCGCTGAGTTTTCGTCAACTGGCGGCCATGTTGAAGAAACGCAATTACCTGATTGGCTCTCATGGACTTAGCTACGTTTGAAAAAAAATGTCTCATGGATCTATCTGTATTAGATAAAATATTACGACTTTAACGGCTTATTTCTCAAGAACCACGCTGATTTATACACGACTGATAAAAATGTTTAAAACATTTTTTTTTCTCTTTGATTTGACACCAAAATCTCAAAAAATCTTAGAATTGGATTTATCCGAGTTTGAAGTTAAGCGACTCACTTATTTTATCTACCTTTTAACTTTTGCTCAAGGAGGCTGGGTGACTTACTTCACCCGCGTGATTTTCTATACCTACTTTAGTTCAGTTCTTAAGCTATGTTTTCCCGTAGGCTATAAATCTCATCAAAATCTATTCAATAAAATTGAGAGTTACAAAAATCCATCCATCCAAACTTTCACATTTTTAGCTATAGTACGAGAGCCCACGACCAAAACCATGTGTCATAGCAATACGGCAAAAACCCTATAAAATCGTTAGATTGTATGATTCTGAACCCGACTAGGTGTGTAGTAACGGTCGAAAGTGTAGCAACTGAGTGGGAGGCCATTTCTGCTGTGTCAAAAAAAAAAGACAGTCGGTATTATAGCAATACGTCTGATAGTGAAAATGTACATAGATTTTATAATTGTATTACGAAAAAGTTTGTTTTCAGACATTTTGCGCGTAGCATATAGCCTGTGCGCATTTTTGAAAATGTCAACAAATTTAGCCGACCTGTATCATAGCAATACGGATAATTATTTTTTTTACCTTTTCGTATTGCTGCCATGATTACCAAAAACCTGTTTTCAGACACTTTAAGTGTATCAAAAAGTTGTATGATAGAGAAGGTGCTACACTTAATTTGTCTGATATAAATTTTTTGCACATGTGGACAACTTATTTTATCATGTCCAACAATTTTCAGACATATTGCTATGATACCGATTGGTAAAATTTGTTAACATTTTCAAAACGGTCTCAAAATTTAATGCGTTCACATTTCCGTCTGAAAATTGTTTTGTTCGCATCAAATAACCAAAATTTACTAATAAAAAAGATTTTAAGACGTATTGCTATGAGACATCTTTTTTGTCTCATTTTTAATTTTTTTAAGTGATTTTACGGGTTTGCGCTACACCACTAACGTCTGAAAATAATGTTTCCGGTATCTCAGAACTATCATTCAACTACAGTCTGCAAATCAGACATATTGCTATGATGCAGTTCGGTAAAATTCTTTGACAATTTTGAAAATTCGGTCAGATCAAACGCTACGCGGAAAATGTCTGATATTGGTATTTTCGAGTTCAGGATAATCGTATCTATCGATTTGATGCGGTTTTGGCCGTATTGCTATGAGACAAAAATTTTGGTCGTGGGCTCTCGTACTACTAGTGATAGGAAGAAGAATTTAAATAAATTACATTATTGTTTCAGAAAACTGAATGCAAACGATACGAGGAATTTCCCGATCACCTGCAAGTACTCTTCATTCAGCTGCTTCGTCATCATGGAGCTGGATAAGGAAGCTGATGTAAGTAATACCTCTATCTTTCAGTACCCCGAGCAGGAATAAATGTCGTTCTCGTTTGAGTAAGAAAACCTAAACAACGTATTAAGGTCGTACGAGAGTTATTAGTCTAGAACCCCCCGTGATACGAACGGCCGTCTAGCGTACAAGCATAGCTTTCCATCAGGTTAGCATCTGACCTGATGGAAAGTGATGATCAGGCCAAAAGTGGAAGGAGGCAAACCGGGGCACCTGCCCTGGGTGGCTGTCTAAGAGGGGCGTTAAAAAAAGCGCAGAAACGCGCGAGCGCTACTGTATACATTTTTTTTTGCCCCGGAAAAAATGTAAGTAGCGTAGTGGCACCAATGATCGACACTTTAAGGAGATATTGGGCTTCTTATTAAGATTAAAGGTCATTTAGTCATCTTTAAACCAAAAGTAACGATTGAGCATGATAAGATATATTCTTGAGATAAGAATAGGATGTATTATTTTTATTAACTATACACGGACTAGAAAAAAATCCCAAAAAATTAAAAAGCATATAAATCTCCAATCATCGACACCGAATCTCCAGTAGTAAACACCCAGTCATCGACAGCTGCCACTTACCGACACCCAGTTATCGACGATCTCCTTTTTTGGCAAGTACTCGACCAGGTTTAGGACGGAAGCTCTGCCAGTCCTGGCTGGTGTACTGCCGGTCGACTTAGAGGTACAGAAGCGTGCGGCTATGTACTTCGCATCAAGGGAAAATATATCTAACCTCCGATTTCTTAAATAGCCGCGATTGTTCTAAAATAAGCCGATTATTTGATTCCCGAGAAGTCGTTGAAGAGGAATTACTTAATGAATGGCAAAAAAGATGGAATACGTCAGTCAAAGGGCGTCACTTATATAATTTCTTCCCGAATGTACGCGAACGTCTAACTAGGCGATGGTTAGAAATCGACCATTGCTCGTCGCAGTTCTTCACGGGGCATGGCAACTTTAAACATAAACTTCACTAATTCAAACTACACTCGCGAGCAAAACTATGGAATCACTTACATGAAGTTGTTTCCACGCGAACTTGTGTACTAACGAATTTGTTAGTAACTAAAAAAGTGGCACCATTTTAAAGATTAAACTTTTATCTTTAAATTGATACCAAATTCATTTAAATCACACCAGCATTTAAAAAGATATCCCGGCTGATGTGAAGAAGTAACGAAAAAGACATGTATGAACTGTTTGATACGTTGCGAGTTGCGGCCTATTTACCCCCTATAAAAACACGCGTTTTTAGATTTTTGCTTTCACACGTTGATTCATACACATCTCCGCTTCTTTTGACACTTTACCTGGGATTCTACACCTTCAGAAGCAGCACAAATCGTTGCACTATTGCAAGAAAGGCTCAGCCAGCGGGCTGTTGCACGTCAGCGCCACATAAGCCAGTCCTGGGTTTCGAAAGTTTCAAGACGCTTTCGGGAGACTAGTGGCTTTATCCCGAGACCAAGTTCTGAACAGCGCCGGTGCACATCGCAGAGGGAAGACCGTTTTTTCATGTCAACCTCTCTATGAAATCGTCATTTGACTGGAATCGATGTCCATCAAGAGCTCAGAAATGTTCGTAAGATAGCTGTTAGCGAGTGGACAGTTCGTCTAAGATATAAGCAATAGAATTTGACTCCAAAAAGGCCTGCCACAGGCTCGAAACTGACGGCAGGTCACCGATAAGCACCCTTTCAATTTGCTCATACACATCTCGCTGGGAAGGCGAGTAATGGAGGCGAGTTCTGTTCTCCGATGAATGCAAACTGTGTTTGCAGGGCAGCAGTCGAAGAGGTCGGGTTTATAGGCAGCCTGAGGAGCGATTTGTGCAGTGCTGGTTCGCTGAAACAGTGGCTTATGGGGGTGGCTTGCTCGACTTAACATCGAGATGTGTACGAGCAAATTGAAAGCGTGCTTATCGGTGACCTGCTGTCAGTTTCGAGCCTGTGGCAGACCTTTTTGGAGTTAAATTCTATTGCTTATGTCTTAGACAAACTGTCTACTCGCTAACAGCTATCCTACGAACATTTCTGAGCTCTTACTGGACGTCGATTCCAGTCAAATGACGATTTCATAGAGAGGTTGACATGAAAAAACGGTCTTCCCTCTGCGATGTGCGCCGGCGCTGTTCAGAACTTGGTCTCGGGATAAAGCCACCAGTCTCCCGAAAGCGTCTTAAAACTTTCGAAACCCAGGACTGGCGTATGTGGCGCTGACGTGCGACAGCCCGCTGGCTGAGCCCTTCTTGCAATAGTGCAACGATTTGTGCTGCTTCTGAAGGTGTAGAATCCCAGGTAAAGTGTCAAAAGAAGCGGAGATGTGTATGAATCAACGTGTGAAAGCAAAAACCCGAAAACGCGTGCTTTTATAGGGGGTAAATAGGCCGCAACTTGCGACGTTTCAAACAGTTCATACATGTCTTTTTCGTTACTTCTTCACATCAGCCGGGATATCTTTTTAAATACTGGTGTGATTTAAATGAATTTGGTATCAATTTAAAGATAAAAGTTTAATCTTTAAAATGGTGCCACTTTTTTTGTTACTAACAAATTCGTTAGTACACAAGATCGCGTGGAAACAACTTTATGTAAGTGATTCCATACTTTTGCTCGCGAGTGTAGTTCCGTCTCCTTTTTGCGAGTGTTCCACTAATGATGTCAGTCATGAGCAGTCTGTCCATCATATTATCTTGTGGGAGTGTGATCTTTGGAAACATGAACGTAATTTAATGCTTAATTCAATACAACCTTAGATTAATAAAACCTAGATAGATAGTCAGTGCACGAAAGGTGAGGCAGATTTTAGTAAGCCAGAATGGCTTACTCGTAAACGTCACATGAACTGTCAAAGTGAAAAATTGGTAAACACGTCCGACGACTTTTAATTAATTAAGACGGTTTGTGCTGTGAAAGGGTGTCTAAATACATCAGAAAAACTAAAGAAAGTGACCAGTGTTACATTTCATAAGTAAGTACTACGATTCGACGCGTATTTTGCTTGAATTTGGCTTTCAAAAATTAAATACGGGAATGATACCAGTAACAAGAAAATTTATTTCCCAATTGTTCGCCGTACAAATACACTTCCTTTTTTATGAAATCGAGACTTTTCAGTCGATTTATCTTATTGTAATTAGGTAGGTACTTTGAATTCAATAAATAAGTAAGTACATGATGCGTTTTGTTTTTGTTAGTTATAAAATAATTAAAAACGTATTAAAAATTTCCCTACTTACGGGAAAATCGCCTTCACTGTCTACACTCCCCAACAAAATTGACACTAATGACATAAGATTTTTGCCTCACTCTTGACGAAGCGTTTGTATGAAGACTATCCATCTAGGTTTTATTAATCTAAGAATACAACATACCTACATCTGTTTCCGCAATTTATTACACCGATCTTGTCGCGACAAGGAAAAATTTCCGTGCTTTTAAGCGATTTTGTGAAAATTATTATTGGCAGGTAGTTGCTAATTGCTCATAAGATAAGCCCCCTTAATTGATATTTATTGTCCGTGGTGCATAATCTTTTCTTAAAGGGTTTAAACCTTTGTTTGTCACCTGTCATCCGCTTTGAAATGGAGGGAAAGTCGAACCTTAATTTCGAACTCCTATGTTCTTCTGAATAATTTCGTTGCGGGTCCAATGACAGTTTAACTTTCCCCCGGGACAAACTTGACCTTCATTGGTTGGGTTTTTGTGGCGGTCAAGCCGTAGATCCTGGCTACACAGGAGTTGCAGTGGTGGGAACGAGAGGTGGGAATAGTCCCGATTTTAGTTAAAACTGTGCTCGGCCCCATTATACAGGGTGGAAACGAAAAGTGATCTCACTCGATTATTTCTAAACTATCTATACAAGATATCGAAAAACTGGTTATTGATTGATCCTGAAAGTGCTTCACGAGCTCTTTCAAACGGTATCAGTAATAGGTTACAGAATTAACTGGATCTATCCGAAAATTCAATGTTTTCAGGCTTCATACTAAATGTATGCAAGCCACACAATATTAGAAGTGTTAATTTTTTTTTATTCAATAATAAACACTTAAATTGAACTCCAAATTGCATTCTTATTTAGAAAACATTGGTTTTAGGCTTTACTTACTATAATATTATCAAGACATGAGTGCCATGACTGTGGCAGTACTAAATGTATGGAAGCTGGTAACATTGAATTTTCGGATAGATCAAGTTTATTTTGTAACCTATTATTGGTACCGTTGGATAGAGCTCGTGAAGCACTTTCAGGATCAGTAACCAGTTTTTAGATATCTTGAATAGTTTTTAAGATTATGTGGTTTTACTAAATGTATGGAAGCCGGAAACATTGAATTTTCGGATAGATCCAGTTTATTTGGTAACCTATTATTGGTACCGTTGGATAGAGCTCGTAAAGCACTTTCAGGATCAGTAATCAGTTTTTGGATATCTTGTATAGTTAAGAAACAATGGAATGAGATCACTTATCGTTTCCACCCTGTATAATATAGTGTAACCCATTGTTGTTTTTCCCGAAATTTTATCATGGAGCGTAATCCTACCTAGGTACTCCGAAACGTTTAGCAGCAACTGCAATCTTTTCGCAATTTTAACAGCTTCTACAGCTTTTTCTAACTGCTCGGGAGAATAATTTTTTCTCGAACCAATCATCGACATATATTATTCCCCAATAATCGACACTTGTCGATTACTGGTAGCTCGACTATGAATAGTTTACTTCAAATATCTACTAAATGCGCAAAGTCATAAGAACTATATTCGGTTGTCAAATGAAAAATGTTCCAAAAAATTACTATCGACACGTGTCGATTATTGGCAAAAGTCAATTTGTGAAAACCAGTGATCGACACCAACATTTTACTAATATCAAAATAACATTTTAAATTCGTTATAACAAAAATGGATTCTATAGTTCTTAAAGTAACCCGTGAAAAAGATAAAATTCAATTAAGTTACAATACAGTAGTGTAATTAACAAAAAATGTACTCACTTCCTTAAGGATTTTACTAAGAAATGTTGTTATTTTCACCGGTACTCCAGCCGCAATCAGTTGTTATACTGCCATTTTCAAAATAAATTGGCGGATTTTGCTTAAATGTCAATGGGAGGCAGTCAAAAGTGTGCTTTCTATGGTACAGTGTTGACATATTAAGAAATCGATTTTATACTCTTATTTTATTGAATCAAAAAATAAAGTGTCGGTCATTGGTTCTTGTCGGTCATTGGTGCCACTACGTTAGATCGTTGAAACGAAAATAGGCTTAAGTTCATTAGATTTAAAAATGAGCACGTTCAAGCTATCTCAATGCAGAAACAGGGGGTAATTCAATTTCGACATCAACCTGACCAGACTTGGGTGGTTAAGTTATTAATATCAATCAATTTTTTTCTTTCTTTCTTTCATTCTGCACACAAGCCGCTACCAACCGACCGGGCAACATGGAAAGCATTGGGGGAGGAGGCCTATGTTCAGCAGTGGACGTCCTATGGCTGAAATGATGATGATGAATAATTTAATTCCTTATTTCCAGTTCTACGTGCACTCTCCGTACGACGTGTCCGACATCACCCAGATGAAGGCTACCATGTTCGCGTCCCTAAACCGGCAGAGTGAACTCAGTGTGATGGAGACGCACTGTGGACAAGGGGTAAAAGGATTTTTTTAATTTAAAAAACAATGCATGCTGATGCTGACATAACGGTAGCGGTAGGTAAAGCGGTCACTACCTCCTCGCCGCAGAAATAGCCGTTCAGTTTGTAGGTAGGTAAGACAGGACAAGCAAACACAAGAAACAATTAACGCATGCACACATTCACACAAACCCACACACACAATATCTCATACTCACACAACTTTTGGTACTAATTTTGGTGTTAAGTAAAAAATCATGTAGTTAAGTAGTTATTTATTTTTTAATTTTCTTATTATGTAAAACTGATCGAAAGAGCGGGCGTCTCTTAATACAGGTTTTTTAAACTTATAAAGGAGACTCCCAACCCCTGTAAATGTGTCTTATATGAAAATAAAGAAATTTTGATTTTTTTTTGACATAAATAGTCCAAAATCCACAAATGTTATTATACATGGCCCAGCTACATCTATCTGGTGTCAGTGAGGTGCTAATTTTGGAACAGCCCGTTTTTAAATCGAATATTATCGATTTAACCACAGAATACATAATATTTAACCCAATTACTGAAAAAATATTCGAATACTCACTCCCATTGCAATGGGCGTCGGTATTGCGACAAGATGGCACTGCTCAGTACACTTTTTTGTTCTTTCTTAATGTCTTTCTTTCAAAATGATCAAATATTTGTAATCCCTAGGTCCGCCCGTTGAAGCCGGCCCGGCGAGGTTGCAGATTCACTGACGAACCCCCTAACCAACGAGACCAGGTTTGGTTGGATAGTATTTCAATCTACATTCATCCATCATCTATCTGGACCAATTTCGTATTCCTATGTTCTTCTTCTTTTGGTTAATTTAGTTGCAGAGTCCAATGACTGTTTAACTTTCCCTCGAGACAAACTTGACCTTCACTGGTTGGGTTTTATTGGTAGGTAAGCTGTAGATCCTGGCTACACAGGAGTTGTAGCGGTGGGACTGATAGGTGGGAATAGTCCCGTAGAAAATTACGCTAAAGATTGGAGAATTTAAGAAAACGCGTAGAAGTCGCGGGCGCAGCTAATTAAAGTAAACAAAAAATAATTTTAAGTGCCTAGGTCAATATATTATGGAGAGTAGTTATAATAATTTAATAACATACTTGGAACTTATACTTAGGTAGATTTTATATTTTAAAATAAAATAAACGACAGTTAACCATAGAACCACCGAATAATAATAAGTACTATAGAATCTCCTTTTTTGAAGTCGGTAAAAAAAATGGTTGCAAAATTGTTGGCATTTTATAAATAAATAAAAAATATAATAATATCAAATTGACTGTAATTGTAAATGTTCTTCAAAAATAAAAAAAGCAAAAAGTTGCTTCCGATACCGGGAATCGAACCCGAGCCTCCTGGGTGAGAGCCAGGTATCCTAGCCACTAGACCATATCGGATGTTGAGATGACTGACGAAATTATGAGCCAGTTACAACAGAATTTAAGAAGACTGACGTGAAAGTTATTTTTAACAGACTTTTAAAATAACAGTAATTAGTGTGTACCGATGGTATTATTAGCTGATTCTCCGTAGACTTACATAATTTGATAACAATTAAAAATATGGTAAAAGAGATTCTGAGAGAAAAAATCCACAACAGTTTTCTGTAGTTAACTCGTATTACTGAATATTTGAATTTTATATTAATCACGCTATAAAATAATTTTAATTCGTTTAAAAATAGTTTTTATGTTTTGTGTTAATTTTAACTTCATTAGGTATCGCTTATTTTTATTTCATCGCGCAGTTTCATTCTTCTTTTATATTAAAACCGTGTAAAACATTAGGTACTCACACAACCTTCAGTTTTTTTAGATATACTAAAACATTCCCCTCATTTTTGGGTAGTCGGGTAAAAGGTAGCCTTTATGTTATTCAGCGGGGTGTCAAGGTCTATAAAATTTCGTCAAAATCTAACCCAGCCGTCCTTGAGTTTTTTAACATGTAACTAACCCGACTTTGTTTTATTTAAATAGGTATTTAGAGAGGTTCATTGTCTTTACTGCAGGAGCACGACTCTCTAATTCACCAGAGGCAAATGGAGGAGTTGGCCTACACTCCCCACGCTGGGCAGACGGTTAGAAATGATGATAAATGAAAAAAAAGTAAAAGTATTTTATTTGAAAAAAAAAAGAGTTTACAGTGTTTATCTAGCGCAGTCTTTCCCAAAGTGGGCGATAACGCCCCCTTGTGGGCGCTGCAGGCTTAAAGGGGGGCGGTAAGAGACCCAGAAAAAAAAATCGGGACGTTGTGTAGAGGCTTGGGAGGCGTCATTTACTAGGAGGACTCTTAGACACCGACTGAGCACTCGACACTCGACTACAAATGGGGGCGCTAAAAAGAATTTATTCTCAAAGTGGGCAGTAGACAAAATAAGTTAGGGAACCGCTGATCTAGCGGCTGCTGCACTAAGCTGTGCTTGAGTCGCGGCAGCCTTAAGTAACAAAAGTTAACAAGTGAGAATACACGGTAAATGGCAATTAACGGTTATTAAACTCTTATGATAACTAGAATATTTTACTAGACTAAACAAAACTAAACTAAACTAAATTAAGACAGGGTCGTGCTCCTGCAGTGGAGTGAACTGATGATGTTTCCAGGTGTACAGCACCAACACCTGCCGCCTGGCCTGCAGGAGCCGTCTGGCTATCAAGCTGTGTGGCTGCAAGCCTTTTTACTACATTCATCAAGGTAACCTCGATATCTAGGTACCTAGGTACTATTCCAAACCGACCTTTAGTTTTAGGAAACGTTAAACGTATCACAATATTTCCGTCACTAACTCCAAAAATATACAATTAGAGTGGGAGGTGCTCCTACAGTGATAATAATAACTCAAAATTCAATTCTATTTAAGCTAAGATTGAGGCTTCAATCGATGATTTTCAATGTCTACCAATCATCAACAGGAAATCTACGACTGATATTGAATCGAATTGTTATTGTTCTGATGATGATGATGATGATCACATCATCAAATATTTATTTACATAGAAGTCTAAATGTAAGAATACGTATTTCAACACGTCAATGATGCATCATCGCCTATTGTAATTTTCAGTTTTGTCCAAAGGTTGACTGGTAGAGAATGCCATATGGCATTAACTTCGCCTTTTGCAGCTTGTTATTGTGTGCAATAAGGTTTTAAACAAATAAATCAAATTAGTACTTAGCTGACTGTACAAAATACAGTCAGCGTAATGTAGTTCGTTACACCCAGTAGTCAAATAAATTCGCAGCACGTCTTTGTTATTGGAATAAGGTAATGATTTCAGCTTTTTGGCCACTTTGGGTATCACGAACTATTTGATGCTATACTACAGACCCACAATATCCCTGGTGGTAACGTGGGTCTCTTTAAGTGACTGTACGACTCCCCTAACAGAAGGCCCGACCTGCACCCCTGCTGGCATGCACTGCCTGTCGTCCCACGCCCAGCAGCTGAATGTGAATGGCGGTCAGAAGTGCAGCTGCAGTCCGCAGTGCCTCGACGCGACCTTCCGGGAGATCGCGAGCAACGAGGAGATATGGTTAGTAGTCATTTAGGTCCCGATCACACCCCCAAGCAGACTCTGAATTGGAATTGGAACCTCCAAGGAAAACGCAAACGCGGTTGCCCCAAGCAAACTGGCGAAGAAAATTGGCAAGACCTGGAGCGAGATTAAACGCGAAGCTCTGTTAAAAAAGAAGCACCAAGTACCTAACGTTATACGCGAATACATGGCTAAACCATTCGGGTTATCGCGATGTATATGTTACGGCTAAAGGTAGGTGTGAACATAAACTTAAGATTAGCCGGCTAAACTTAAGTTTATCTTCGACGAGGTGTTAATGTTAGTTTCTTCTATCTTTAGCCGGCTAAACTTAAGAGCCATTTCACAAAAATATTCCGCGCGAATTTAGCTACAAACTGTCAACGCAACGACAAAAGAGTAAAAAGAACGCCGAAATGGACAAAAAAATCTTGAGCCGTGACCGTATTAAGACTTGATATAAGTTATTAATTTTAAGGTAGAATAAGGTATAAACATGATAAATTAATTTAAAATTTTAATAGAGTTTATTTAGTCTTTTAAAGATTTTTATACTTAACTATTTCGATTAATAATGAAACACGAATAGGTATAATATGTAAAATATATTATATTAAGTACAAAATAAAGACAGTCACATAGTGAAAAAAAATCTGCCCCCTTGCAGCTCCATCATCGGACCCTGGATATCATTTACCTAGACGAAGTATTCGTCAAGGCGAATTGGGTGAATATCCCAAGCACGTTTTTTACGCGGCGGAGCTGAGAATCGATGGGAGAAATGTAACTAGAGCGATGATTTTTTTTTCTGTATATAGTTTAAACAGCGTTTTACACGATAGGAAAGTCTTCAGGACAATAGGTAGTTATTTTATGTACTAAAAAATTTTTCAAAGACCCAAAATCTAATAGCGGTGGCGTGTCCTAACTCTATTTCTACTCATAAATTGTGTTATTCCTTCTTTCTCGGGGATCCTAGTAATTTAAGAATAGTATAGCCATAAAATACATTAAATAAGACTTCCAAATGATATGAAAGACATGTGATATTTCATAATTTAAGTGTTTTAAATAGCCTTTCAAAACTGTCCCACGAAAAAAAGCAATTACAGTGGCTCAATTTCGACACTCTCTTACATCTCCAAAGAAGCTTTGAGAGACGTAGAGTTCTTCTTCCCTGCATCACACAGCTTTGTCCTCCTGATCGGGCTATAAAGACTTGCGACTTGTGGTATTGTTTTTCCAGCAGACTCGTAAATATTTGTATCAGCGGCACAGGAATACAAAATTTTTCAATTTCGCTGACAAGTGTATGAGTGAAAGCTACTTACTTAGATGCTAAACGATTCTTTAACATGATTAAAGTTTGGTGTTTTGTTGTATCTGCATACAGAAATTATTGATCAGAATTATGGTTTTCTTTATAATTTGAATTTTGTTACAGTTTTTTAATTTCGGTGGCGCAATTCCGGTGGCTCCGGTGGCGAATCTATTGCCAGGATTGGTCTTATTGGCTCTGGAGCATTGTACCTAGGTCTACTAAGGTCTCAGTCATAACTACAATATCGTCAGTTAATCGAAGTTGTGTGATGTACTCGCCGTATCTTGATACTGAGATCGGTCTAGCTCAGAAGCTTGAAAACCTCTAAGTGGGAGGTAGTGAAGACTTTAAGAGATTATGGTGTCTCCAACTCTGAACCCTCGCAGCAATCAGATAAGTTTCGAGTTGTGATCTTGGGGGAGGGCTGATATGATGAAGTTTTCATACAAATACTTCAGAAGTTGCATGTTCGTTCGTTCGTTTCAGCCAAATGACGTCCACTGCTGGACAAAGGCCTCCCCCAAGGTTTTCCATAATGAACGATCCTGCGCTGCCCGCATCCAGGCTCTTCCCGCGACCTTTACCAGATCGTCGGCCCACCTAGTAGGAGGCCTGCCCACGCTACGTCTTCCAGCCCGTGGACGCCACTCGAGAACTTTCCTGCCCTAACGGCCATCGTCTCTACGAGCTATGTATCCCGCCCACTGGCCCTTGATTTTAGCAATTCTGCGAGCTATGTCGGTTACTTTGGTTCTCCTGCGGATCTCCTCATTTCTGATTCGATCACGCAGGGAAACTCCGAGCATAACCCGCTCCATCGCCCTTTGGGTGACCGTGAGCCTTCTTATGAGGCCCATAGTAAGCGACCACTGATTTCATAAGCTCAGTTGTGATTTCATTATCTCCTGGTTCATACCTTGTTGTTTTTAATAGGGCATTCTAATCTCGCTCAAGCTTAAGTCTAGGATATCTTCGCTAAAGTGTCGGGATAATCTCGATCTTCGGCCTAATTACTAGTAGTGCTTCTTAATCTCTCCTAGCAGCTTAGGCATTTACCAAAATGGTTCTGCTATCCTCATTATTCATGTTGGTATATTCAATTTGGTCCTCGCAAATACATACTTTCGATTTATTACAAAAAATCGTCTCTATAATACACTTTGTATCAGCGTGAGGACTTGGATAGCTATTTATACATCGATACTAAGCAGAATCTTAAAAACAGATGAGAATAGTTCTGCAACAGCTAAAATTTTCCTAGTCTCGTAGGTAGCAATCTATCCTGCCACTCGAGCTGAAAATTCGTGGGATTTTGGAGCTGAATTGGCACTGGTCGTGGCTTAGACTTCATCAATCTTTTGAGCATCTTTTATTCGGCATTCTTCTATTTCGGTGATCACTTCTTCTTCTTCCTCGGTCCCTCACTGATGAGGATCGCGACCGCAGATAGTGTTCCTCCATAGACTGCGGTCATAAACTGTGTGGTGATCGGAGAATGCACATGTGATTAAATTGCCTGTTCGTCTAAAAATGATTACTACATTTTGATTTTCGCAGTACTATTAGGGTGCAGCTCAGTACGCTTTTACAGTTCTGGCATGTTTTGCTAGGCCTTCTCTCTCCATGAGACTGGCTGGATTTAGTCCTCCGTTTCTTAATTGTACTACTTTCATTTAACTCACAAATATGTAATGTGTTAGTTCAATAGCTGATATAGATCTAGAAATATCTTCATACTTAATCTCCAGTTCGCATGGTCTTTAGCGAATAATTAGTTGCGTAATTCTGAGTGTAGGATAGGTATGATACCATCATGAAAACTTGGCTAGCCTGGACCAACATTTTTACTTATGGAAGATAAACCTAACACTAACCTGGGGCAGTTGGTCGCCCTCCCGGGACTAGAGTTGGTTTCTGGGTTTGAGGGTCATGTATGATGTCTTTGTGATGAGTCTAGAATAACGGGGCTGTTGGCGGCTAGAGCCAGAAAGTTTTGGATTTGTTCTCTATGGAGGGATTTTGCCGTTATCACCATGCTTAGCAGGCTGGTTGGTAGTGCCAGTATGGTAGTATAATACCTGGAAAGATGCTGCAGCCCACCCTCCAGTATTTAGATTGCTTAGTCGGCTCTTACGACTCACATGGGAAGATCTGATGCTTTTTTAGGGTCACTACACAGGCCTGAATATTGTTTTTAATTATAAACATCTTTACTGGATAATAATACTTACTTGATTACAAATAAATAAGTAATTTGAAACAATCATCCATAACATTCCGAATTCCGCTGTATAAATAAATTTCGGTGGATTGGTTCTTAATTCCGGTGGCTCAAATACAATTTCGGTGGCTCTTGAGAATTTCAAATTAACATATCTCGAGAAGTATTAATAATATTTTGATCTCTACCATATCATTGAATAATACAAGTTATTTACTATTATTTCTGCCACAAAATAGTTTTGGAAAGTGGAAATTAAAATTCGCCACCGGAATTAGGCAAAAATCGAGTTTGTTGATATTCACCCAATTACACAAGCCCAAACTCCATAGGGTTCTATTGTTTTGTTATGGAGTTGCAATGGAGGTGGCCATTGCAACTCCTCCAGATCCATTATCAGACAGAGCTAAGAAATAAATAAATATTATTATTATTTAACAAATAACTAAAATAAATTCATCTTACTATCTTTCTTCTTACAAGTCTTACTAATATTATAAATACGAAAGTTTGTATGGATGTTTCGATGTTTGTTACTCTTTCACGCAAAAACTACTGAACAAATTTTGATGAAGCTTTACAGTACAGTACAGCAGTACTAGGCAGTTTGTGTTCAACTATCACTCGAGTCGGACGTTCCTATCGCAAGACCGTTGGTTCACTCAGTTCCGATACGACTCTAGTGCTGTGTGTAATTATTCTCGTGAATACACTAAGTTTATTAATTTCTATGAGTGGATTTCATTTTGCCTGAGAACTACGTCATGAACCCTTAACCAGAAGACCCTGTCGCCAGCGACAGCGATGCTCATCCATCCCTGGCGTCGACCAGAATAACAATATTTATGACGATCTGTAGCAAACTAAATTTCACGCGAGTAAAGCCGCGGGCAATACTACATATTCCATACTAGCTTTTTGCCCGCGACTTTTTCCGCGAAGAAGTGGAAACTGGTTCTAATAAAACTAAATTATTCTAAGAAATTATTAATTTTGTTATATGATAATATTTTTTAATATAAAACCTACAAATTATTAGGTATGTTTAAATATCTGAATACTTACAAAATTATGATATCTTTCTACAACAAAATTGAAACATTTCCTTCGGGTGCTAAAATCACCAGGCTATTGTGTGCACACTCTGGAGCATACAACTTACAACTGGCCGTCGGAGAAGCATAGATTTCCCTTAAGTCTACTCCCGCTACCACATGGAACTCCGCTAAAACTCGTGAGCCAACACTTGTTTTTGTATCGAAAATTAGTATGAGCAGCGCACGCGGTTGCCCGTTGCAGGCTCTATGCAACCACGCTATTTTAAACCGTGGCCCTAAGCATGAGATGGGAAACTGCACTCTCTAGAATTCTCTTGAATTTGATGGTGTTAGGGGAATCCTAGGAATGAATACAGACTTTCCAATGGAATCTCCTCATCAATATTGAAACATTGCAACTTGCAATGCAATGTTTCGTTTTCATTTGTTGTATTATTGACTATTTCTTGATTTTTCAAACACGTGTCAAAATAAAAAAAATAATTTAAATCAAAAGCACTAAGGAATATTTAATTGATATCAACTTCGAAGCAAGCACAGATCACAGAAACTAAAGGGAAATGTGATAAGGGGGCGGAGCCGGTGTCGCAACAATATGCCCAAAAACAGAACATATTGCTTGTGATAGCAATGATGACAGCAGCGACGTTATAATGTAAACAGTTTACATTGCTTGCATACTACTAAAGATTATTCGAACGTTGAATACTGATACCGCAGTGGATAATGAGCACATATTTTGATTTCTTTGACACTGAGTTTCGAACTCAGCGCATTACTTAGCATCTTTCTATATCTCTATGGAAGCAAGTTATCTTCAAAATAACATTCTACACCTTTTTAACCAAATACGAAGCACGTCATCTATCAATAGGGAATATATTTTAGAAGTTAATAAATTATGCATAAAATAACACTTTAGTTAAATCATAGAATTTCTAAAAACTAGTACTGAAATCGTACTGGAAACAACAAAAAAATATTAATATGTTATCTAATTTATTTATTAAACGACCAATTATCGAAGATTTTGGAGTAAAGTTTTTGAAAATATTTTATAGCCAACATAGGAAACATTTAGTGAAAGAATTTCTTTTCGGAGCCTATTGCCTTCAAACAAACAAATAATCAAATCTTTCCTCTTTTATTACTATTGATTTAACAACAAAACTTCCCTCTCGAAACAAAACGGTTCTTTTTCTTCTTCACGAAACAAAACTCAAAGCGGATAAATAAATAAACAAATCTTTGGACAATTTCACAATGTCATCTAGTCCCAAAATAAGCAACTAATATGCTTGTGTTAAGGGTGCTAGCTTAATAGATATGTTACGGTTAATGTGATAAATTGAAAATTATTAATAATAACCGGTTATTATGAATAATTACCGACAGTCGCGGTAAAAGTGATAAATTAATCACATTTAACAGTGATTATTTGATAATTCAACCTTAGTACTAACAAAATTCATGAAAGAGAACAACATCTTGTGTAGGTACGTGCTCGTGTACAGCCAAACTTTTGGCGTTTTGATATCATATATTAATATAATTTGGCATAATGAGTTTGGAATGTTTCTTGCATAATATTACTTTTCCATGATTCCTATAACATAATGTTTTGATTTAAAGTGAAAAATAGGTTAAGGTGCGGCGGGGGTGGCCCTTGGGCCACCCCTAAGACGCCTATTTAGTTTTATACACACATAAATGAACTCATATTAATCACATTTACCAAATCATGCGGTAATTATTCATAATAACCGGCGATTATTCATAATTTTCACATTTATCACTTTGACCGTAACAGATATACTATGTACTTACAAACTTTTATAATTTATTTATTAAATTAAATTCATACATAAATGCATAGTTACTCCCAGTCCCGTCAAAGAAATTAAATTTCATCATTTCAATTTCTGCTCGGCCGGGAATCGAACCCGGGACCTCTCGGCATATTAGTCCGTTTCGAACCACCAAACGGCCGACTCAAAACGGACCTCCCGGCATAGTATCAAAAGTATTTGGTCGCCGTATAAATCTCCGCTTCATGACACGAACACACGTAAACGTCATGGCGGGAAAAATGACACAGGTCCTGCCTTGACGGGCGCTCGCGCCGTACTAATCAATGTCGGCTTCCGCATTGTAATTTATACTGATATTCACATCAATATTTTGACAAAGTAGTTACTAATATTTAAACAATAACTGTGGAAATCAATTCTCCAATGAATATTCTTTATTTTGGGATACTTTTATTGCTGTTATTGCTGTGTATTAAAACCAAAAATCACGATCAAAATGTGACGTAAATCTTAAAAATTTGCCAAAATATTTTTAGATTTTACTCAATAATGGTAATGAAATTCAAGAATCCGTTTGATTATTGGACTACAAGAATATATGTCCGATGATTTCTATATATTTTTAAGCTTATTATACGAGCATAAATAATAGATACAGGACTTTGAAATTGAGTCTGCGGCAATTTTTCCGTAAAATGGTTGTGGGAGATGGGGCACTGAGAATTAATCAAAAGAGTTTTAGTAAATCCGTTACATTATTGGTCAACAACAAGGATTGAACTATCTTTCGCAGTAATTAAATAATCTCTGGGTGTTGCTTAAGATAGTAATTCATGCTTCCAAAATCTTAGAAATTTGCACGAAAATGTAAAATGGCTCTTAAGTGTAACCGCAGGCCCTTGGCTAAAAATGTAGAAGGAAATGGAAAAGGAAACAATGTAAGGTGGGTGGACCATGGAAGGCCACTCTAACGAGTAAACGCTTTTTATTCCTTTATTAACTGGATAAATGAAAAAAACAAATTATCAAATAATAGTTTGTTTTATTGTGTACCATATGAATAACTTTTTTTTAACCTAGCTTTAATCAGTGTTCATTAAACTTAAGTTTTGTTAAGCTCTTCCAAATGGCCTTGCAAGCAACACGGCTCCAAACAAGGCCAATATTATACATCAGTCGTTCAACTTAAAAATAGAGTTGTAACAATTAATATATTCGCTTTTACTAAAACTACATAATAAGCTCTTTCATTTAAGCAAAACATTAAATGCTCAATATATTTTTATCATTTATAAAAAACTCAAAGAACATTACTTGAACACCATCGTATAACTAAGAATATATTAATGGAAATTATTTAAAAACAGTAGTAATGAGTATTATATTGACATCAAATAACTTGCCAACGCGTATTATAATGAAATTAAAAACTTTTTTTTTTTACCTCAAATGGCCTTCTTATGGGTCCGTTCTTTGTAAGGCCAAAATGAGTTAATATGAGTTAAAAATTTTAATAACCCTTATAAATAAAAATATTATAAATATAAAACATTGTTTTAACTGTAACGGTACGTATTTATAACTAAAGAGTAACTGTTCATATGTTCATGGTTTGTACATGTTTTTTGTAAGGCCCATGTACCCTAGCAAGGCCAACTGTCAAATTTTTGATGGGCCTTATAAGGAACCATTGGCTTTCCTGGGAACACTGCCAATATTTTAACTTAAATCGAGGCAAAACTATTTTTTTTTCTTTAGTACCATAAACATATCCTTATACGACAATTCACAGTAAAAAAATATGAAATAATAATAGGTTATCTAACTAAAAACGTACGTTTTGCTGTGCGCGCGAATAACAATTGTAACGTCGATGACCCAAGTCTACGAATCGTGAGATCGCACTGCCACAATAGCGGCGCGAGCGACTCGCCGCCGCATCTGTGGCCTTGAGTTTGATGGATCTTAGTGTATAGCTGAAGGAATATGTGTTTACATGTCAATAACTACGACTTTTTGATAGTTGGCCTTCAAAGGAGCGTGGCCTTCCATGGTCCACCCACCTTAATAATGTTTACTATTTTGACACGAAAACTTTATTAAAAAATAATCACTTTCATTTCACATACATTTATGTACCTATAGGTATTCAAAATTACAATTATTAATAACAAAATATTAATTACTTAAAACAATATCTACCTAATCATTAAAATAATATAATAAGGAACCATTTGGTCATTACAGAATCTTTTGTAGGTATTTAAAATTACAAAATAAAACTTCTTCAGTGTTAATTACTTAAAACAATATCTAGTCACAATTGTTAAATAATATGGAGCTATTTGTTGGAACATGATGAACTAGAATGGTATTTCGAATTACAAAGAACATTATTTATTCGGCAGCGGCATTTGCGTGTACCACATTTTGTCTTGCAATGACATCTTTGAAAGCCTTGTCCACCTGATGTTGACTTTTCATTAGCATTAATTCGAATACATTTTTAGCCGTTTCGTTTTGGCTAATGTGCACATTAGCCGGCTAAAGATGGAATATCACGACGCAAACTAACATGTTATCGAACTTTAGCTGCTTCTCGAAGATAAACTTAAGTTTAGCCGGCTAATCTTCGCACCTATCTTTAGCCGTAACATATAGATGTCAGCCTTACGCCACTTACGCCCTTATTACGATGCTTGAGAGCTCTGTGATTGGTTCGTGTGTCACCCTGTGCGTCCACGTGCACTGTGAGACCTCATAGTAATGTGTGTGAATACGGGCGTTAGGGGTAAAGGCCCGACCTGCACCCCTGCTGGCATGCACTGCCTGTCGTCCCACGCCCAGCAGCTGAATGTGAATGGCGGTCAGAAGTGCAGCTGCAGTCCACAGTGCCTCGACGCGACCTTCCGGGAGATCGCGAGCAACGAGGAGATATGGTTGGTGCCAGGAATACAAGCATGGGAGTGCCTTAACTGCCTCTGTGGTCTACAGGAATATTCCCACCTCTCGTTCCCACCACTGCAACTCCTGTGTAGTCAGGATCTACAGCTTGACCGCCAATAAAAACCCAACCAGTGAAGATCAAGTTTATCCCGGGGGAAAGTTAAGCTGCTTCAGACCCAGAGGTCCCGGGTTCGATTCCCAGTGGAGGCAGATTTTTCTGTTCAGTTTGGTTGGTGGTAGGGCCTGTCTAGCTACACCACCTTATCTAAGTCGCCATATCAACAAGGGCACAGCGTTGTTGTGTACCGACAGTTGGAGGTAAGATAGCCAGTTCCTCTGTGGTTGAGGATTCCGGGTGAAGCTCGCTTCTACCTTTACCCTGATCATTATTTTCCATCAGAAGACGCAGGCCAAGAGCTTGCTCGTTGTGGAGATAAAAAAACTAACATTTTCGCGTAATTTAATGTCCATTCTTCCAATTGCCTCTGAGAGATTAGAAAGGATCATGCTCCTGCAGTGGAGACTAAAATAATACCCTGATGATGATATTGATGATGAAACCTCCCTTTTCCAGGGGTAAAGGCCCGTTCTCGACCCGGGGCACTGTCCGCTTCACCATCCAGCCACCGCGCACCCGGTACACCAGGGAGATCGTCTTCTACTTCCAGGATCTTGTGGGTAAGTCTTGAAGCTCATCTTCGTCATTTCAGCTAACATCATTGGCCTTCTTTTGAACTACAGGGGAGTCGAGTCTTTACTTCGAACAATTCGTTCTTCGTCTTCTGGTTTTTCGTAGCGAGTCCAATGACAGTTAAGCTTTCCCCGGAATACAGTTGACCTTCACTGGTTGGGTTATGGCGGTCAAGCTGTAGATCCTGGCTGCACAGGAATGGCAACTTGCTTGAGAACGAGAGGTCCCACCTCGACAGTCAGTCCCGTAACAGTAGAACTTAGTTCGTTTTTTTCGTTTTCCAGTGTCATTCGGAGGAGCAGCAGGCCTGTTCCTGGGGGCCAGTTTCATCAGCTTCGTGGAGATGTTCTACTTTGTGATGGAGAGGGTCTTCGGGCTGTTCGGAAGGAGACCACGGAAGCATGAGCATGTTAAGGCAAGTTTGCCTACTTTCAGACAGAAAACTTCACCTTTAAATGCAT
The DNA here is from genome assembly GCF_963855985.1 of Ostrinia nubilalis. NCBI lineage: Eukaryota > Metazoa > Arthropoda > Insecta > Lepidoptera > Crambidae > Ostrinia > Ostrinia nubilalis. Next base: position 4,853,873 of record NC_087117.1, read on the forward strand.
GCTGATGCACATCTGTCTACTTTTAAAATCCCCATCAGGGGGACGAGGACTAGCAGCTGTACCGATTTCGCTTTACTGTAGGCTTAGGATGTGTGCCCCAATAAGCATTATCGTGACATTTAATCGATTTAATTCGATAACGTATGATACGATACTTTTGTCGTCCAAAATCTTTGATGAGATTTTATCACGCGCAACTTAGCCCGGCTTTCTGCTGGTATCGATATAAAATTTCAAAATGACACAATCGATTAGTTTCAACAACACACTAAAGTGATAAATTGATGGTTTTCATTTCTTTCAGAATGTGGAAACCAAAACAAATCATGGAGTTGACCACCATTTTGGAGAACGAGAGGAAATATGAACAGCTGTTAGATGCCCAGAAAATATATGGAAAAAGCTACATGTAAATTTATTTAAAATGCCTGAAAAATAGGCGTAGGTTAACCAATACTTTGTGCGCCATTTTTAGAAGTGTTTTTTTTGCATTTTAAAATATGAATTAAAATAAATATTTTAAGTCTGGGTTGTCTGGAAGAGATCGCTTCCTAGCGATAAGACCGCCTAATTGTGTGGTGTGTAATAAAGAACATTCTATCTATAAATAATACCAGTCATATTTGTTTGTATGTTTACTGATTGATAATTTTACAAATAATTTATCACACATTTCGTCTGTCCGCACCTGAAATAAAAAATAATAATTGTAAGACCATTTTTTCTGTGATTTTATTCTCGGGAAGGAATTCGATTTTATCCGATTTATCTAATTTGAAATCGCCTGAAGATTTTCTACCAAAAAAGTAAGCAAAACTATTATTTATTTATATTTATGTGGCAGTGGGCGGGGCACATAGCTCGTAGAGCTAATGGCTGCTGGGGCAGAAAAGTTCTCGAATGGCGACCACGAGCCAGAAAACGTAGTATATGGAAGGTCAAGGGAAGTAGGATGCGGGTAGCGCAGGACCGCTCGTTGTGGGAACCCTTGGAGGAGGCCTTTGTCCAGCAGTGGACGTCATTTGGCTGAAACGTACACTCACCGGTCAAGACCGTGACCTGGACCGGCGGCGGCGTATCTTGTACCGGCGGTCGCAGCGGCGGCAGCGTTTGAACGAGCCCGATCTGGACCGGCAGCGCCACATGTAGCTGCGGGGAAAAGGAGCAACGTTAATTTACGAGACCGACTACGTGACCTACTCCAGAGCCCCGATTACGGTAACTTTTATAACGTCTACAATCCAGACGCGTTTCTGATTCTGCGATACGATTGGTCAAAACAGCTGACGTACGCTGTTGAACGACCAATCGTATCGCAGAATCGAGAAGCGTGTCTGGATTGTTGACGTTAAAAGTTACCGTAATCGGGGCTCTGCTTGCAGTAAACACTCTAGGAACATTCTAGTTTATAGGACACTCTTTTACCACCCACACTGCTTACGATAGTTATGGTGCTGTAATGGTTAGCGTTACCGCTGACCGTTATCTTAGATCTAAATTCTAATTTAATTACTACTATTTACCTAATTAAATATACTTAAATAATAAATATCTAAATCTACGTAAACTACCTAACTAAATAACTTAATTAAATAATTAATATTGTTCTACACTAATAAAATAAATAAAATAATAAATCTACAAGCAAACCCGCGCGAAACAAGTTGTTCAATATTTCTTTTGTTCTCTGTCGAGCGGGCGGACTGTTTTTTATGTATGCGCAAGCGACGCGCCTACGGCCGCGATGCTCCCGCCGCACAGTAGTTTGATTTTAAAAATAGGTGGACATACGATCGAAAGTCATAATTTCACCGAAACAAAAATTGTTTTGGATAGCATTTTGAATGCTGATCAACATTTGTCATTATACATTTTTCGATAAAACGAGCCTTTCATGCTTAAAAAAAATATGACAAGAAAATTTGTATGGAGAAAAATCATTTTAATTTTTTTTCTGGCTACTGTTGCAAACTGTAGCGGTCAAACCTTATGTAGTCGTAAGTACCTATGGTGCCAAATATTACTACATAAATACTTTTTGCGGGCACGCGCGGCGAAGCGAGTAATGGACATGCAAAATTTTAAATATTTTTATTTATGGATTATTGATTTTAATGCACTTAAAGTAATTATTAATAGAAAAATATACATAATCTAACTTACTACAACCCCCTATTACCTCATTTCACGCCAAAACCTTTCAAACTAGAACCTACGTTTGTAGGTACTAGGTAGCCTAAGTCGATCATTGACAATAAAATATTCACTAACTGGTCTACTGGGTATGGTGTAAGGTAGATTAGGTCGATATCTACCCTTTACCTAGCTATGTACCTACTTCTTGGCACTTATAATACCGACAGACATGATTAAATAAGTCTTCAAGCAAGAACCCTTGACTTCAATGGTTATGAAAGATTTTTTTACTCTCTAGAGTAGTCCTGAATAGATCCTTAAATCATTTTGACTGACATAATCGATTACAGTAGGTAGTGGGTTCAGTAAGAGTTTCAACCCATATAGTAAACAATACATTTTTATGGCTCTTTATTCAAGTTAGTCGAATAATTTTATCATAAATGGGAATATCCGTAACCCTCCTCCACACATTATTCATCATCCATCATCATTTCAACCTTAGGACGTCCACTGCTGAACATATGCCTCCCCCAATGATTTCCACAATGGCCGCTTGATGGTGGCCTGCATCTAGGGCCTTCCTGCTACTTTTATGAGGTCGTGGGTCCACCTTTTGGGTGGACGTCCTACGCTGCGCTTTCCGGTACGTGGCCTCCAGAACCTTGTTGCCCCATCGGCCATTACTTCTGCGTATTATGCCACTTTAGCTTGCTAATCCGTCGGGCTATGTCAGCGACTTTAGTTCGTTTATGGATCTCCTCCTCATTTCTGATTCGATCTCGTAAATAAACATTGAACAACCTCTCCATAGCACGTTGTGCAATTTTGAGATTATTTATAAGGCCTATATTGAGAGGTCACGTTTCCGAGCCGTATTGCAGATCCATTATGTTCACATCTACCTATAGTTTTATATGCCAACTAACGTACACAAAAACTGCTGATACATGATGCAGATAATGTGATAACATTTTGGTGTACTGCATAACTGCCTATTGAATTCTTTCGGAAAAAGTAAGTATGTGAGTGACTTTGATTATTTTGAACACTGTTCAAGATAAGTGAATTAGGCTAAAATATCTTTTTTGATTGTTTTTCGAACGAAGATAATAATTGAAGACATGAATGGAAGAAGGTGATTAATATCGGATTTCAGATTTTTCTCAGTTTGATGATTGGATAAAGGTGTTATATTTCAAACCTTATGTTTGAAAAGAAGGTGACCTACTTGATGAAGGTGTTATGTACGTTATCTTTTTAAAAAGATAAAGGGAAAGGAACTCACACCTCCTTAAAGAAGCCAAAAAAAGAATACTTTTTCGAAAGTACAAGACTATTCAACAGAAGAACTGGAAATTATTACAGTTCTATCAAAATTGAAACTATCTCGCTACCTACTGTAATCGATTAAGTATGACAGTCAAAATGATTTAAGGATCTATTCAGGACTACTCTAGAGAGTAAAAAAATCTTTCATAACCATTGAAGTCAAGGGTTCTTGCTTGAAGACTTATTTAATCATGTCTGTCGGTATTATAAGTGCCAAGAAGTAGGTACATAGCTAGGTAAAGGGTAGATATCGACCTAATCTACCTTACACCATAACCAGTAGACCAGTAGTGAATATTTTATTGTCAATGATCGACTTAGGCTACCTACCTAGTACCTACAAACGTAGGTTCTAGTTTGAAAGGTTTTGGCGTGAAATGAGGTAAAAGGGGGCTGTAGTAAGTTAGATTATGTATATTTTTCTATTAATAATTACTTTAAGTGCATTAAAATCAATAATCCATAAATAAAAATATTTCAAATTTTGCATGTCCATTACTCGCTTCGCCGCGCGTGCCCGCAAAAAGTATTTATGTAGTAATATTTGGCACCATAGGTACTTACGACTACATAAGGTTTGACCGCTACAGTTTGCAACAGTAGCCAGAAAAAAAATTAAAATGATTTTTCTCCATACAAATTTTCTTGTCATATTTTTTTTAAGCATGAAAGGCTCGTTTTATCGAAAAATGTATAATGACAAATGTTGATCAGCATTCAAAATGCTATCCAAAACAATTTTTGTTTCGGTGAAATTATGACTTTCGATCGTATGTCCACCTATTTTTAAAATCAAACTACTGTGCGCCGCGTCTCCTAGTCCGAGCCAGAGCGTTAGTGAGCACGGACGTATCGCTGTCCGTCACCGCCAGACCCGCGATTTACGTAATGTTCTAAAAACTAAATATGTAATCGCGTATTGGTGAACCCCGCTACCGGGTGAGTGTTGCAAAAGTATTTTTACTGCCTAGATTTTGTACTTGTCCTAAATGTAAGTACCTAGCCGCCATTTTGTTCTTGAAATGTGCAATCCATGTGCTCAGTGTATCTGGACGATGTCATTTCGTAATTTTAACTGTTGCTACAATTGTTACTCGTAATATTTTACATCTTATTACATAATAAAATATTAAATGAATCGATTTTACGAAATGACATCGACACGTCATGACCTTGGTCGTACTGTAACGACATTTTCTAAAATCTATTTAATTTACTAAATTGAACTATTCTAATCTTATTCTACTGTTCTAATTATTCTAAATTATTGCCTACCTATATTGTTCTATAAATTAATTGCCTATATAGATGATATTCTAAATAATTATCTACCTACATAATTTAATATTTTTGCCTACTTCACTGCAATCACTTTCACTGCACCTATTGTAATTCTGTTTGACTGCCACATCATTACATCACCATTTATTACCAAAAATCATTCCATCTGCTTCGCTAGTATTTTGATGTCGCAGTCAAACGGACAAAAGCTAGCAACTGCTTTAGTGTCCGCTTTGATTTGCAGGGTTCATCTTCACCTTCATCTTCTACGCCTACCTACTACACCATGCATGGTCACCACTGCCGAAACTACCACCTGGGTCTTCAACCCGGCAGAGCTGTCTGCCGTGTCGGACGGCCCGTGCGCACACTCTAAGTGGCCCTACACCACAGTGCGTACGGCCCTAACCGTCTGGCGCGTCGGCGACTCTGCGGGATTACCACCAGCGAAGAACCAACCCACATCACCATCAATGCTAGCGAGGACAGTGGTTTGAATATACTACCACCGGTGACGAATCTCGTGCGATACGATAGTTTGCTCGACAACCCACACCCTTAAGGTCTCTTTCTCTTAAATTGAAATAAATGACTTGTTAACTTAAATCTATCTTTTATTTCTCTAAACTAAATCTAAATTCTATTATGTCACTTGGCTCTAAAGCCAATAACCGTGACATTGGCGCCCATACCGGTCTATTCTATCGCACTTGAGACGTTACCAGTGAGTTTTACTTGTAATAAATGGTTATTTTTGGTGTTGGCATTCAAATAACTTAGTTCTAAGATTGTAACTAATTTGTAATCTCTGTGTGGTAGTACTAAGCTTGTAATGTTTGTGGAGAATAGCTACACTATTCTACCTACTATAATTTTCTAAAATATAAAATGTATCTACCTACATTTTATAATATTAACTAAATTCTACCTACCTTTGGTAATATTATTTAACTTTTAATCACTACCTACCACACATAGATTTTGTTAAACTAAATTGTAATGCTTACTGTTGTATTGTGTAAATTGCAACACACACCCGCGTGCCTACCTAGTATTTTTTTTTTATATTACGTACTCGGTAATTCTAATCTAAAATATAAATTAAAATTGTAACATAAAACGTTACTTCTAATTAATATATTAAATTAAAAAATAAATTGTAAATACTACTAAAAATAAACAATTTATTATACCTACTCGTATCTTACCTACTGATATCTCTTAAACCTATCTTTGGAAATCTACCTTAATTATAAAGTCTAAAACTATTTTTAACTGTCTTGTCTGACGCACCATCTAAAATGGATTGCAAGGTACACTCTACTAAGTACCTCTTTGCATTGCTTAGGACTTAAGATAGGAAGTTGTTGGGTGCAGCAGTTGCTAAACAACTGCGCATACTTGTAATTAGCTGTAGTCTACCCTACAGATAATATTCCGACCTCTTCATTTAATTAATAGTTATCTTATGACTTTCTCTAAATCTTAACTTAATAAATCTTGTGAGTATTATGAGATCTACTAAAAATCATATACTCTGTACGTCAGGTTGCAAGTAAACAGACCTAAAATGTTTATTTTGTTAGTCAGACTCAAGATTAGCTAGTACAGTTGAGATAGCGGATTTTCCTTAGGTAAAATCCTACCGTAAAAAGGGGGATATGTAACGGTTAGCGTTACCGCTGACCGTTATCTTAGATCTAAATTCTAATTTAATTACTACTATTTACCTAATTAAATATACTTAAATAATAAATATCTAAATCTACGTAAACTACCTAACTAAATAACTTAATTAAATAATTAATATTGTTCTACACTAATAAAATAAATAAAATAATAAATCTACAAGCAAACCCGCGCGAAACAAGTTGTTCAATATTTCTTTTGTTCTCTGTCGAGCGGGCGGACTGTTTTTTATGTATGCGCAAGCGACGCGCCTACGGCCGCGATGCTCCCGCCGCGTCTCCTAGTCCGAGCCAGAGCGTTAGTGAGCACGGACGTATCGCTGTCCGTCACCGCCAGACCCGCGATTTACGTAATGTTCTAAAAACTAAATAATATGTAATCGCGTATTGGTGAACCCCGCTACCGGGTGAGTGTTGCAAAAGTATTTTTACTGCCTAGATTTTGTACTTGTCCTAAATGTAAGTACCTAGCCGCCATTTTGTTCTTGAAATGTGCAATCCATGTGCTCAGTGTATCTGGACGATGTCATTTCGTAATTTTAACTGTTGCTACAATTGTTACTCGTAATATTTTACATCTTATTACATAATAAAATATTAAATGAATCGATTTTACGAAATGACATCGACACGTCATGACCTTGGTCGTACTGTAACGACATTTTCTAAAATCTATTTAATTTACTAAATTGAACTATTCTAATCTTATTCTACTGTTCTAATTATTCTAAATTATTGCCTACCTATATTGTTCTATAAATTAATTGCCTATATAGATGATATTCTAAATAATTATCTACCTACATAATTTAATATTTTTGCCTACTTCACTGCAATCACTTTCACTGCACCTATTGTAATTCTGTTTGACTGCCACATCATTACATCACCATTTATTACCAAAAATCATTCCATCTGCTTCGCTAGTATTTTGATGTCGCAGTCAAACGGACAAAAGCTAGCAACTGCTTTAGTGTCCGCTTTGATTTGCAGGGTTCATCTTCACCTTCATCTTCTACGCCTACCTACTACACCATGCATGGTCACCACTGCCGAAACTACCACCTGGGTCTTCAACCCGGCAGAGCTGTCTGCCGTGTCGGACGGCCCGTGCGCACACTCTAAGTGGCCCTACACCACAGTGCGTACGGCCCTAACCGTCTGGCGCGTCGGCGACTCTGCGGGATTACCACCAGCGAAGAACCAACCCACATCACCATCAATGCTAGCGAGGACAGTGGTTTGAATATACTACCACCGGTGACGAATCTCGTGCGATACGATAGTTTGCTCGACAACCCACACCCTTAAGGTCTCTTTCTCTTAAATTGAAATAAATGACTTGTTAACTTAAATCTATCTTTTATTTCTCTAAACTAAATCTAAATTCTATTATGTCACTTGGCTCTAAAGCCAATAACCGTGACAGTGCGTCCACAGTGGGCGAACGCGGGCTCGCGCGGCAAACTCGACATCCTGCTCACTCATGAACAGGGTGAGCAGGATGACTGTTCATTGTGGAAATCCTTCGGGAGTCTTATGAGGATTTGACTATGAGTTGTCGTATTCTGACTGAAAACTAAGGATCTTCTAGCACTGCAGCTGTGGACATCTTCTGAAGGAATAGGGCTCACTCACCGTCCGCGTCGCCTTCGGCAGCCGGAGCGGCGCCTCTTGCGGCGGCCGCAGCTGCGCCGCGCGCGACAGCAGCGCTGCCGCACCGGGTAGCGCCGGTTGCCCGAGCGGCAGCGCTTGAACCAACTCCAGCTGGCAGGAGACACTCTAGGAGCAGTCTAGAGGGACCCTCATACGCGTGACAGCATCACCAAACGACATGGTTGCGGGGGAAGCTCCTGGATGAATCAGTGTCAGACTGATCGTTGTGGAAAGGCTTTGGGGGGCCATTGTCCAGATCTGGACGTCATCTTTAAAGGAAACCTTTGTCCAGGAGTGAAAATCTTCTGAGGAGGAAGGATAGTCCAAAGAGCTCACTTACCGACCTCTTAGCCAGCGATATTGTGCAAATCCTTAAGGAATCGTTTGGGGCATCCAGGAGTGGGCGTTTAGGATATTCTGGTGCTGTGGACATCTTCTGAAGGAACTCACCGACCGCGTCGTCTTCGACAGCCGGAGCAGCTTTGCCTAGCTGAGGACATCATCCTTGTAGGAGACCTTGTCTAGCTGTGGACGTCTGGCTAAGAAGGTTACTCACCGTCCGCGTCGCCTGCGACAGCCGGAGCGGCGCCTCTCAAAGACTTAAGTTTTGTCTAGCTGTGGATGTCATTTGGCTATGAAAACTAGTCCAGATAGTTCCAGCTTAGAGTCTAGGGCTCACTCACCGTCCGCGTCGTCTTCGGCAGCCGGAGCGGCGCCTCTTGCGGCGGCCGCAGCTGCGCCGCGCGCGACAGCAGCGCTGCCGCACCGGGTAGCGCCGGTCGCCCGAGCGGCAGCGCTTGAACACTTACCAGGAACATTCTAGAAACAGTCTAGAGGGCGTTCTCTTAACACCCACGCCGCCTGTGACTGTCAGTCTCTTGTAGCTTCCTACACCACCATCAGCAGGAAAAGTCAAACCTACGTTTTCTCCTAACACCAAAAGCTGAGTACTTCGGTCGTTCTGAAGTTCGGTCGGTCGGCACTGCTTAAGCCAGATCTTGCTGCAGCAGCAATCACTATACTTACCAAGAAGTAATCGGAGTGAAATCAGACTTCTCACTAGGTGGAGCGATGTTTTGTTGAAGATCAAAGGAAGCGACTAGATTTGGGAAGCGTTGGACTGTTCATTGTGGAATTCCTTCGGGAGTCTTATGAGGATTTGACTATGAGTGGTCGTATTCTGACTGAAAACTAAGGATCTTCTAGCACTGCAGCTGTGGACATCTTCTGAAGGAATAGGGCTCACTTACCGTCCGCGTCGTCTTCGGCAGCCGGAGCGGCGCCTCTTGCGGCGGCCGCAGCTGCGCCGCGCGCGACAGCAGCGCTGCCGCACCGGGTAGCGCCGGTCGCCCGAGCGGCAGCGCTTGAACACTTACCAGGAACATTCTAGAAACAGTCTAGAGGGCGTTCTCTTAACACCCACGCCGCCTGTGACTGTCAGAGTCTCTTGTAGCTTCCTACACCACCATCAGCAGGAAAAGTCAAACCTACGTTTTCTCCTAACACCTAAAGCTGAATACTTCGGTCGTTCTGAGGTTCGATTGGTCGGCACTGCTTAAGCTAGATCTTGCTGCAGCAGCAATCACTATACTTACCAAGAAATAATCGGAGTGAAATCAGACTTCTCACTAGGTGGAGCAATGTTTTGTTGAAGATCAAAGGAAGCGACTAGATTTGGGAAGCGTTGGACTGTTCATTGTGGAAATCCTTCGGGAGTCTTATGAGGATTTGACTATGAGTGGTCGTATTCTGACTGAAAACTAAGGATCTTCTAGCACTGAAGCTGTGGACATCTTCTGAAGGAATAGGGCTCACTCACCGTCCGCGTCGTCTTCGGCAGCCGGAGCGGCGCCTCTTGCGGCGGCCGCAGCTGCGCCGCGCGCGACAGCAGCGCTGCCGCACCGGGTAGCGCCGGTCGCCCGAGCGGCAGCGCTTGAACTAACTCCTGCTAGCAGTAGACACTCTAGGAACAGTCTAGAGGGCACTGTCTTATTTCCCGGGCCGCCTGTGACTATCAGAATCTCTTGAACTTACTTCGGTCGTTGAGACAGCAGCACTGCTTGAGCTTGATCCTGCTGCGGCAGCAAATTCTACACTACCAGGTCATAATCCGAGTATAAACAGGTTTCTCACAAGGTGGAGCGATGTTTTGTTGAAGATCACGGGAAGCGTCTAGATTTGGGCAGCGTTGGACTGTTTATTGTGCAAATCCTTGAGGAATCTTATGGCGCTATGGAATGGACAGTGGACATTCTGACTGAGGACTAAGGATCTTCTGGCGCTGCATCTGTGGTGGACATCTGAAGGAATAGGGCTCACTCACCGTCCGCGTCGCCTCCGACAGCCGGAGCGGCGCCTCTTGCGGCGGCCGCAGCTGCGCCGCGCGCGACAGCAGCGCTGCCGCACCGGGTAGCGCCGGTCGCCCGAGCGGCAGCGCTTGAACCTACCGCTCCTGCTGCGGCAGCGGCTGCAGGAAAACAAATTAGTAAAGTTGCAAGTTCGTAGCCTACTGCACGCAGCAGCAGCAGACGACTTGTCGCCGCGTCACGTCACTTTCTATATATTTCTATGAAATACATCCAGGCGATGTGTCGCTTACTACGAATGGTATTTCATAGAAATACATAGAAACCAGTAGTGTCGCTGCGACACGTCGTCTGCTGCTGCCTCATGTCGTCCGCTAAAGGTACAAGTCCAAGATGGACTGCAAACCGCAAATTGCAAGTCACCACGTTTTCTTTTTCAGTGCTGTCAAGCAGCCTCTACTTAGGTACAGTGTCGCCTGCGGTTGCAGTTGCAGTCTGCAGCCCATCTACGCTCGCACCAGCGTTGGTCGGTTAATTTCGTGAGACTTTCATACGTTGACGTTTACATACATAGGCCGAACTTACACATTGGGCCCAACAATAATCCCAATCCCATTGGTCCGTGTGGATCTAGAAAATAGTACTAGCCCCAACCACAATGTTGGGGCAAGCGATGGCCCAAGAAATATAGTTACAATAGTGACGGTTGTTATTCCGAAATTGCTTCGTTTTCGGGTTTGAAAACTTAACTCTCAAACTTTGAATATTGTATTTTTAACTCACCTTTACATTATATTGATATTACTAATTTAATAACTTGGTCACGACTTACGTTTTGCACATTCTGGAAAGAAAAGATGATTATTAAACAGAGTAGGTAAGAAGTACTAGGGTAGGTATAACTTTTCTGTTGTGTTTACAAGTCAAAATTAGAGATAATTATTATTTACAATTCTCAAAAACTTACTTTCGTCTTCGACGACATTTTGCCATTTTCTGACTGAAAAAAGAATTTTAAGTTAGCATGCGATTAAAAATCAGCTTCAAGCAGGCCCAACAGTGGGGAACTTAGAACTTCATCTGAAAATAGCTGCGCTTCAGTGGCGCTACTACTATTATATTTCGGAGTCGCGCCACTATTGTATCCTTTCTTTGACAGAATCTATCGTAAGTCCTAAGAGGAATGCCACCAAAAACAGTTGCTCTACTACAGTGCTTGGTTTCTTCGTCAAAATCTATCGCGTTATGTAGTTCCAAGAGGAATGTCACAAAATAGATGCGCTACAGTCGCGCTACTACAGTGCTTCGTCACGCTACTACTGTGCTTCAGTCGCGCTACGCGCTACTAATGGCATCTGTATTGAGGGAACTTTTGTGTAGTCTCGTAAGATAGTATCTCAAATATCACTTACCTTTGAATAAAACACTATAATTTCATCGAGCTAATGCTGTAAATATTGAGTCTCATGATAATAAAAGTTACGAAAAAAATATTACAAAAAAATCTAGCGTCACATTAAAATTATTTCACCAAACGTCTATTGAAATTCTAATTTTGAAAGAAATTTCTTCTTCTGTGTCTGTCAGACGTGTGAAAGAAAGAGTTTTTAGTAAATAACGAAGTAGGTATTTTATTATTGTCTATAGTTTTATTTTTAGACTAGCTTCTGCCCGTGACATAGCCCGCGTATTTCGATTTATCGAAAAACTTTTTTTGGAGTCTGTTTCAATTTATAAATTTTTAAATAACGTTGTTTAGGACTTTTTTAAACTAAGGTCTACAGTCAACATTGTGTGTCTCTAAAAATCGAAACCTGTAGGTCCAGGATTCTTGACCTACAGGTTTCGATTGGAAAATGGCGCGATAAGCATATGGTGGCACCATATGCTTATCGCGCCATTTTATCGAGCGCATCCTACCTAGTTAGCCCTCTACTTCAGGGATGTTATGGATATTCGTAACCGTAACCGAAACTATCGGATATCCGAAATATAAAAAACATCCGTAACCGTAACCGATAAAAAAAATTCGGATAGTTTCGGATAAAGGCGGAGTCTAAATCTTAATATATTTTAATATTTGTTACTTGTATGGGCCTCATAAGAAGGCTCAAGGTCACCCAAAAGGCGATGGAGCGGGCTATGCTCGGAGTTTCCCTGCGTGATCGAATCAGAAATGAGGAGATCCGCAGGAGAACCAAAGTAACCGACATAGCTCGCAGAATTGCTAAAATCAAGTGGCAGTGGGCGGGGCACATAGCTCGTAGAGACGATGGCCGTTGGGGCAGGAAAGTTCTCGAGTGGCGACCACGGGCTGGAAGACGTAGCATGGGCAGGCCTCCTACTAGGTGGACCGACGATCTGGTAAAGGTCGCGGGAAGAGCCTGGATGCGGGCAGCGCAGGACCGTTCATTGTGGAAAACCTTGGGGGAGGCCTTTGTCCAGTAGTGGACGTCATTTGGCTGAAAAAAGAAAAAAAAAGTTACTTGTCTGGCATTCGCTGGCACCATCTAATATCCCCGCCTGTTTTACCTTTATCATACTGCCGCACAATTTATAAACGCAGTAAGTACCACTTACTGCATTTATGATTGTTTTGAATATTCTGAATCCTGACATCGCGATCTATAAGAATCAAAGACCCGTTTTTTTCTATCTATCTTAGAACGGAAGATACATGTTTTCATAAACGCAGTAAAGAGCAGATTGTAGGTTTCTTCACATACTATGTTAGCAGTAAGAGCACATAATAACTTAATATTACGTGAATACTCGCGCTTACTTAATTTGCTACACAGTAATAGTGCAGTATGTGCCAATTACATCATTCTTATTATGTTTCTACAATTGTTAAGTTCACCTTGCACATAGTATATGTGCAGTAATTCCACTTAAACACACACTGATATTATGTTTCCATAGGAAAAACAGATGACTTGTACTTAATATTAATGCAGTAATTACAATTATACTGCGTACATACTAAGGATTGTCAGAGTGCTGCCTAGGTGTTAACATGTTATGAACGCAGTGGCTGACTCTTAGGTTTTTGGAAAAAGTTGAAAACCTGTCCAAATGACAAATCTAGCCGAAGACCCAAGAGCTAGATTGACCCGACACTATACCGAAGATATCCCGGACGTGTCTGTACGAGATTAGAATGGCTCTTAAACAGCTGAAAAACAACAAGGCACCGGGCGATGATGGAATCACGGCTGAGCTTCTGAAATCAGGCGGAACGCCGGTACTAAAGGCTCTTTAAAAGCTATTCGATTCCGTCATCCTTGAGGAAAAACGCCTACGGCATGGCACTGAAGTGTGGTGATACTCTTCTTCAAAAAAGGCAACAAAACCTTGTTGAAGAATTTATTTTATACCCATCTCACTTCTGATTCTGTTTTTGAGAGTCATCATGAATGGTTTCAAGCGACATCTAGCCTCCCGAACAAATCGGTTTCCGATAAGGCTTTAGTACGATAGACCACATACTTATCTATGGCAGAAAACTGAGGAGAATAATCAGCAACTTTGTCTGGCATTTGTGGTCTATGAGAAAGACTTCTCTCTTCAAGCTACAGTCTCTCCAACGGTGCCAAATTTACTATAGATATAATCGTTGAAGGGCTTGTACGAATAGGCCACAATGTCAGTCCGTCTCCGGGATCAGGACTTCAGTTGCAGCGAGGGGTCAGACAGGGAGATGTCATATTTCTAAAACTGTTCACTACCACTCTGGAAGATGTTTTCAAGCTTCTGGACTGGAGCGGATTGGGCATAAATATCATCAGCGAGTACATCACCCATCTTTGATTCGAGGACGATATCGTAGTCATGGCTGAGAACGTGGAGGATCTAAGCTCAATCCTCGATTGCCTCAATAGAGCCTCTCAACAAATGGGTCTTTAATGGACAAGACAACAATCATGTCAATGCCGTGCTGTACCCACTCCTCTAAAGGTTGGAGACACTATAAGTTGTCTGATGGCCGCTGGGGCAGAAAAGTTCTTGAGTGGCGACCATGAGCTGGAAGACGCAGCTTGGGCAAGCCTCACACTAGGTGGACCGATGATCTGGTGAAGGTCGCGTCAGGTGCCTGTATGCGAGCGGCACAGGACCTGTCTTTGTGGAAATCCTTGGGGGAGGCCGTTGTCCAGCAGTGGACGTCTTTCGGCTGAAACGAACGACCGAGTCTTTATTTTATTAGATTGGTATATTTAAGATCTAAAAGTGGGTGCCATATCTTAATTTTTGATTGAATAACAAGCGATCTCAGCAATTATTTTGTAATACTTGTTTCATTTACCCCTTGGTCATTTGGGAAAGTTCAACATGAAAGCGTTATTGGCTTATGATAAGCGCAGTATAATTGTATTATTACTGCACATTTAAAGTTTTGATAAATTATTTTGATTCACACTCCCACTCATAAATGCAGTAAGTTGTAAAGATACGGCGCATATATTACGTTGTAAGAACTAAAATTTAAATCAATCATTTAACACATGTACCGTAAGTAACGAAAACTACTGATAAACGCAGTAAGGAACAATCATACTGCATTCATGGGTAGTAAGTATCGAACGAAAACTTAGTTAATCCATAACATAAACAGTTTTTTAATAATTTTAAATACAAAATATTAATTAAAATACAAAAACCTGATATCAAAATAAACTTCGAGTTTAGCTCTATAAGCCCATATATTTTTTTTTACAAATATTTGCGTAACTAATTGTACACACTCCAAAACAAAATTTCAACTTTGATCGCGTTTTTCTCGAAACTGTTCACGTGTTACTTACTGCGTTTATAAATTGTGCGGCAGCATAGGTGTCGTCATAGTACATAAAGTGGCTATGTGGGTCGCGCAGCATCTTGCTATTTGGAAAAGTCTAATATCCGTAACCGAAATTATCCGACTTTCGGATAATCCGAAATGATTTCATATCCGTAACCGTAACCGAAACCGGTATAAAATTATTCTAATATCTGTAATCGTATCCATAACCGAAACTTCATATCCATAACATCCCTGCTCTACTTTACCTTTGTTAATTACTACAATGAGGATCATTTCGATTTTTAGCTGTGAATGCAGATTTATAGGGCTAAGAAATCCTTAATACACAGTCCAAAAATTTTTGTTCTACGACAAAAATTGACGAAGTTATGGCCAAATTACTAAAAAAGTTCACTGACCGCCCGGCGCGGGGACCATGACGTCATTATATCCGATCCGAACGCTGCCGGCGTACTGCGTGGATAGAAAATATTTTTTTCTAGCCAAACTATCAGTTTTAGAGAAAAACTTGTAATGACATTTATTCATCAGAATAAAGTAAGCTATCGATAGGTAATTTTAAGAAATAGAAATTGTGAAAAATACCGCAAAAAATCCATACGCTCATACGATTCAATGGAACGCAGAGACGCGATTGGGGTCTCCGCGCGGTGGTATATTTGGCGATTTATTCAAATAAAGTGTTCATAAGTGTTGTTAGAGTCATAATATCTTCTTCCAAGTAAAATATAAAAATGTATAAGTATTAATTTATTTACTTCTAACAATAAGGTATAGCTGAGGCAGATACACTCTGCCTAGGCTACAAGACATTGCTATGAAGATCATTTCGATGTAGGTACACGCAATACCTACCTGTTATTTAGTTTTTCTGAGTTAAACCTACGTACCTACCTATCTATTCGCCGTTCCCATGGGCGGGCCAGCTGCTGCAGGAAAGGACAGCTGCTCCCTCCTGGAAATCTATTTAATCTTAGCCTAGAAGCTGGGTATGACTCCCTCGCCCCCCTCCTCTCCCCAGGTCATAAGCTGGGCATGACTTCCCCCTCGGCCAGAAGTTGGGTATGATTTACCCCTCTCCAGGCCCGAAACTGGGTATGACTTGACCCCTCCCCCTCCCCCCAGGCCAGAAGCTGGGTAAGGCTTGCACCTCCCCCCAGGCCATAAGCATAAGCTGGATATGACTCCCCTTCGGCCAGAAGCTGGGTATGACCCCCCCCCCCCATGCCAGAAACTGGGTATGACCCCCCCCCCCCATGCCAGAAATGCCAGAAACTGGGTATGACTTGACCCCCCCCCCCCCCCCCAGGCCAGAAACTGGGTATGACTTGACCCCCCCCCTCCCCCCTAGGCCAGAAACTGGGTATGACTTGCCTCTCCCCCCCTCCCACCAAGGCCAGAAGCTGGGTAAGGCTTGCCCCTCCCCCCAGGCTATAAGCTGGGTATGAGTTATCCCCCCCCCCAGGCCAGAAACTGGGTATTAGCATCATATTATGTATTATTATGTTCAATACAAACAATCATTAAGTTACACTCACCCCCAACCGCGTCTCCGCATTGCATCGAATCCTATGAAAATGTGGTTTTTGGACATAGCGATACTTATTTTTCACAATTTTTATTTTTAAAAATTACTGGTCGATAGGTTACTTTATTTTGATGAATAAATGTTATTAAAAGTTTTTTTCTAAAACTGATAGTTTAGCAGGAAAAACATATTTTCCATCCCAATAGTACGCCGGCTGCGCTCGATTCGGATATAATGACGTCACGCGGCCCTGCGTACGTTGACTTTTAGCGGCAAAAACGGCCTATGTTTATTACTTAATATCTTCGTAAGTAATGGTCCGATTTGGATAATTCAAAAAGATATATCTTTCTTGTGTCTTAAAGATTAACGTAGATACTAGTTTTATTGAATTTTCTACAACAGTACTGATCCTCATTACAAATCAAACACCCAAAATACATATCCATACACATTTAATATCACATAATATACACTATTTACTGCTTAAAATTAATTTTATATCCTTTAGACTCTGGGTCTTGCTCGAGTTGGAAGTTCTCAGTTGACAGACCGAACGGCTTTAGAATCATATTGCCTAAATCTTTCAGCTTTCCGAGCATTTCTGCTTTGAGTTTTTCATTTTTCTCCTCTATCAACGGTGGGAGACGAATGGTGGCTCGGTGTGCCTCGCTATGGGAAGGATCTAGTTCGAGGATCTTTTTGTAGTCTGCTAGACTTTCGTCCAGCTTTTCTGTGTGTTCATATGATTGTGCCCGTCTGGAAATAAATATGATAATATAGTAAGTGATTAAAGGCTTTCCTGTAACACTAAAGAACCCTCACCAAAAACTAACAGAACGTCATAAATCATTGCTGTTTTCGCGCCTCGCAACGAAGTAGGCGATCGAACTGCCTAATTCAAGTTGTTTATAATTTAGTTTGAGATTTGAGATGCAATTCTTAACGCTTTAAAATTATAATAACCGTTTCATCCACGAAGACGCGCCCCACCATTCTTCCGATAATTCCGTGTCATCGGTACACGCGCACACTACAATAATGCCGATCGGATTGCTCGGATCAAACTGCCCGCACCCCGCGCGACCGAGACCAAAAATTGGTGGGGCGCGTCTTCGTGGATAAACGATCTATAGGTTTACCAAAAAATAGGTCAAAATAGTAGTGCATTTTTTTTAAATTAAGGTGTTAATTTTAATCCTCCGTCAATAATTCTGCAGTGGAACATCAGTAAAAAAATTTATCATTTTTATTCAGTAGTTTTTAATCATTTTTGTAGGTAGCAAAATATGTGCACCTACAACAGACACACTAAATGGCCGTTTGTAGACATCGGTTTTTTCACTGGACGACGGACCATCAAAAAACGGATATTCTTTGTTGGCTGTCAATTTTCTCGCCGGACCTATGTCCGATGCATGTGCACACGTTCATTATAAATCGTACATCCGTTTGCGACACAATTGAGCGAAAAAATCGGGCCGTAATCCAGTTAAAAAAACGGATGTTTACAAGCGGCCTATCGTTGATCATAAATAAGAGCCAGCCTGTGTTAAATTAGTCGACTAACCTGATGTACGCCTTAACATATTTATCATCCAGCTCGATCGCCTTGCTGCAGTCTTTGATCGCCTGCCTGTACTTCTCAAGCTTCATTTTGGCAGCGCTCCGGTTGCAGTACAGGATGGCTCTTTGCTGTGGGTACTGCAGCGGACAGGTCTTTAGGCCTGGAATGGTTAAAAAAGCAATTTTTTTTTTATCCATAACGAGGAAGCTCTTGGCCATTATCTCACGATGGTAAGTGACGATCAGGCCGAAGGTGGAATCGAGCTTCACCCGGAATCCTCAACCACGGAGGAACTGGCTATCTTACCTCTAACTGCCGGAACACAACAATGTTCTTAACATTGTTGTTATGGCGACAGACTTAGGTAAGATGGTGGTAGCTAGCCAGGCGGACTTAGAACAAGCCCTACCACGAACCAAACCGAACAGAAAAATCCGCCCCCACTGGGAATCGAACCCGGGACCTTTGCGTCTGAAGCAGGTGGTCTTACCACTAGACCACAGAGGCGGTTGAAGCATTAAATATGAAGCATTATTATATGACGGATTAGCAAGCTGAAGTGGCAATGGGCAGGGCACATAGTACGCAGAACTGAAGGCCGATGGGGCAGCAAGGTTCTGGAATGGAGGCCGCGTACCGGAAAACGCAGCGTGGGACGTCCACCTACAAGGTGGACCGACGACCTGATAAAGGTAGCAGGAAGGCGCTGGATGCAGGCCGCTACCAACCGTGCGATGTGGAAGTCATTAGGGGAGGCCTATGTTCAGCAGTGGACGTCCTGTGGCTGAAATGATGATGAAGCATTTTATTGCAGTTTTATCGCCAGGGTGCAACTATAGGTAAACGCTTAACTGAGTGCCTGAAGTATGATATGGTAGGTGTTTTTGTGACGTCAAGACATCAACGAAACTTCAGATGTCGTTCTCATAACTCATTCACACTCAGTCATGTGCTAAAAATTTTTAGTCTTGGTTACCAAATAAACATCTTTCTTTCTTTCAGTGTACTGTACAGCATTAGCAGAGTTTTGGCCATTTTCATAAAATGTGAATAAAATTAATTAGGTACTAATAAAACTTACACACTCATTGAACAGTGTTTTAAAGTGACGTTTAGTAATTGGAAATGTCATTTTAAAACAGTGTTCAACAACTGTGTAACTTTTTATTAGTAAGGGGGTTAGTGTTTAATTAGGCAAGAGTTAATAATTTGGATTTATGTAGCAATACTTTGAACAATTAATTTAGTATTTTAAAGAAAATGATTTTTTGGAAAATATACATTTTCAAACCAAAAATCAACTATAATACCTTCTGTGTATTTCTCTATACTCCTCTCAAACTCGCCGTCTTTGAACGCATTATTGCCCGCAACCTTCAATTCTTCGGCAATAATCTTTCTTTCCTCCTTCTGGTCATCCGTTAAGTCTAGTTCTGTGTCTTTCAATTCTTCTTCGTCTATTGAGTCTGTGTCGCTCTCTTTGTCTCCGTCACCGTCTTTTTCAACGTCTATGTCTTCCATCTTGTCATCGTCTAGTGGAATGTGATCGCTGTATGGTGTGAAGTCTGAAAATATATTGAAACATTGTTCATTAAGGCCAGTTTGAAAATTTCAAACTGGTCGCGTCATGTGTGGTCTCTCAACAGACGCTATGGCAGAAACTTAGATGCAACTCAAAAGTAACTAGCAGTTTCGTTGCAGTTGCGTTTCACCGTCTGTTTTGGGCCTAAAACACCATCTATGCCATTGAGGTGACTTTGACAGTTTTCTTAAGCTGTACATTCTGATGAATCAAATAAACTATTTTTCTTTCTTTCTTTTGTATTTCAATGATTAGATCATGCTCCCAGCTATTGGGAACCATGCTTAGGTCTGCAGAATTGCTGATATATTTTTTATCATTCAATTCAGTTTTTGTA
Organism: Ostrinia nubilalis; assembly: GCF_963855985.1. Taxonomy (NCBI): domain Eukaryota; kingdom Metazoa; phylum Arthropoda; class Insecta; order Lepidoptera; family Crambidae; genus Ostrinia; species Ostrinia nubilalis. Next base: position 4,874,087 of record NC_087117.1, read on the forward strand.
AATTGTAAAAACAAATTATACAATAATTATGTAGTAAATGATAATTATGCCTAGAAATTTTAGTTTTTTTTTATATTTCTAGGTAACAATATTAATTTTTCGAGACAGAATGGGCGTAGTCAGAGAAAAAATAATAACAATACCATTTACTACTAACATTTTTGATTCTTAATTTGTAGAACAAGTTTCTAATTGTTATCTTACAAGCAAGGGCCAGAATCGTTCTCAATATTTGAACATTGAACTTCCGAAGGTTGCTTAAACAATGGGTTCTTAAATTGGTGTTAATTGTCTGAAGAAAATGCAAGATTTTGGGAGAAGTTAACAAAAATGTTTAGACGTCTATTAATTTCAAATTATTAACTACCTGATTTGTGAGGCTCTCCCAAATGAACTGGTGAGTCATTTGAACTCGAATTAGTAGGGCTAATAACGAATTCATCAAGATTTTCACGAGTATTTAGCGACTCTTTTAGATCCTTCGTGAGGTCCTCAATTACATCCTCATTTGACACGTTTTCCGTACTTTTTAACCGCTCCGACATTATGGTCACTTGTAGAAGCAATAAGGCTACTTGATTAGAGGGATTAATAAATAAAATTAATTAATTAAGCCGATAAAACTAGCAAAATGTGAAATTCCATGAAACATCGCAGACAAAATTTTGAAATGTCATTCAAAGTATTCAAACGTCAGAACTTGACAAAGGAAACGTTCCGGCACACAAAGAATATTTTTACATACCTTGTCCTTGGCTGAATTGTAGTAACCACTTCTTTCTTTGTTTACACTAGACAGACACATTTGAAAATTTTTCGGCCATTTTAGAGAAAAAATTATTTAAAATGATAAAATCTTTGCAACAAAAACACGTTTTGGTTTATTTTTTGCATGATCCAAAAATATTTGTGTGGAATGAAACGTTTCATAGAGATGTGCTTTTCGCTCGGATTAGTCGAAAATTCGACTTACGTGTCCATTTGACACTTTCTCATTTCTCTCAATACCCACCCAACACTAGTGTTAACCTAAAAAAATTTACAATTCAGGGTCAAGTTTTAGAATAGATAAAATTGATATAATTATCATAAAAAATTGTGATTTAGCCATTGTTTCCGTGAAATAAACACATAAGCTCAGTCCTTGAGCGGTGTTGTCGCAGATAAGTTGTTATAAGCCACAAAAATGTTGTTCAGAAGTATATTCAGAACACTATCTAGTCCGCGTAGTTATTTAGTGAATTATAACCATTTAGGCACTAGTTTGAACAATTTTCGACACATCGCTCCGCTGTCGACCACCAGGCTGGCGTTAAAAGACGAGAAGTGAGTAGAACTTTGGCTATTTCATCATTTCGTAAGGTAGGTAGGTTATGTGGCAGAAGAACTCTCAAGGTATTTTGTACATAACATTTTATCAACTTTCTAAGTAATTTCTTCATAAAATTGCTATTTAAAAGGTGTCTCTGAAGCTGCAATATTTTTTATTTTAATTAATTAACAGTTCTTTCAAAAAGTTCATTAAACGGTCAGTGTATAGGAAACGGGGCGCTATGGGGCACGAGACTTAGAAAAATTTTTATGAAAAAAATTTTTTTTTTGAATTTTTGGCTTTTTTTGCCGGGAATGTTTAGAATAGATAAAAATAAGACTAATCTTCAGATAACTTTTTTTTCTAGGACCAACCGTTAACTTTCTAGAGCCAATTAAAAGTGCGCTATCAACACTTAGAATAATTTCGACGAGTTTTTTTTTTCTTCAATTATTTCTTGTTTTCTTGCAAGAATCGCATAGAAGACGTAAAAAAAAGCACAAAAGCTTATATGGTCTACCTCTCTAAAACAAACGCTTTCAGATTTAGAGCCAATTAAAGGTGGCTTCCGACACTTAGAATAATTTCAATCAAAATTTTTTTTCCCGAAAGTGGCGATTCTTTTGATGCCATCATGTAGGGGACCTCAAACCAAGAAAAAAAGGTCATGTACTTCATCCCCGTAGGACCAACCCCCGACCCTCTAGAAGCGATTCAAGTTTTACGGTTTTTCCAAAAAGTTCTAATTTTCGCAAATCTATGCTGTCATCGCTTAGAGGATGTCGAACCAAGGAGAAAAGGTCATGTAGCCCACCCCCGTAGGACCAACCCCCTCCCGTGTAGAGACGACTGAAGTTCTAAAGCGTGCTTGTATAGGAACCGGGGCGCGACACTTAGAATAATTTCGATCAAAAAATTTTTTCCCGAAAGTGGCAATTCTTTTGATGCCATCATATAGGGGACCTCAAACCAAGAAAAAAAGGTCATGTACTTCATCCCCGTAGGACCAACCCCCGACCCTCTAGAAGCGATTCAAGTTTTACGGTTTTTCCAAAAAGTTCTAATTTTCGCAAATCTATGCTGTCATCGCTTAGAGGATGTCGAACCAAGGAGAAAAGGTCATGTAGCCCACCCCCGTAGGACCAACCCCCTCCCGTGTAGAGACGACTGAAGTTCTAAAGCGTGCTTGTATAGGAACCGGGGCGCGACACTTAGAATAATTTCGATCAAAAAATTTTTTCCCGAAAGTGGCAATTCTTTTGATGCCATCATGTAGGGGACCTCAAACCAAGAAAAAAAGGTCATGTACTTCATCCCCGTAGGACCAACCCCCGACCCTCTAGAAGCGATTCAAGTTTTACGGTTTTTCCAAAAAGTTCTAATTTTCGCAAATCTATGCTGTCATCGCTTAGAGGATGTCGAACCAAGGAGAAAAGGTCATGTAGCCCACCCCCGTAGGACCAACCCCCTCCCGTGTAGAGACGACTGAAGTTCTAAAGCGTGCTTGTATAGGAACCGGGGCGCGACACTTAGAATAATTTCGATCAAAAAATTTTTTCCCGAAAGTGGCAATTCTTTTGATGCCATCATGTAGGGGACCTCAAACCAAGAAAAAAAGGTCATGTACTTCATCCCCGTAGGACCAACCCCCGACCCTCTAGAAGCGATTCAAGTTTTACGGTTTTTCCAAAAAGTTCTAATTTTCGCAAATCTATGCTGTCATCGCTTAGAGGATGTCGAACCAAGGAGAAAAGGTCATGTAGCCCACCCCCGTAGGACCAACCCCCTCCCGTGTAGAGACGACTGAAGTTCTAAAGCGTGCTTGTATAGGAACCGGGGCGCGACACTTAGAATAATTTCGATCAAAAAATTTTTTCCCGAAAGTGGCAATTCTTTTGATGCCATCATGTAGGGGACCTCAAACCAAGAAAAAAAGGTCATGTACTTCATCCCCGTAGGACCAACCCCCGACCCTCTAGAAGCGATTCAAGTTTTACGGTTTTTCCAAAAAGTTCTAATTTTCGCAAATCTATGCTGTCATCGCTTAGAGGATGTCGAACCAAGGAGAAAAGGTCATGTAGCCCACCCCCGTAGGACCAACCCCCTCCCGTGTAGAGACGACTGAAGTTCTAAAGCGTGCTTGTATAGGAACCGGGGCGCGACACTTAGAATAATTTCGATCAAAAAATTTTTTCCCGAAAGTGGCAATTCTTTTGATGCCATCATGTAGGGGACCTCAAACCAAGAAAAAAAGGTCATGTACTTCATCCCCGTAGGACCAACCCCCGACCCTCTAGAAGCGATTCAAGTTTTACGGTTTTTCCAAAAAGTTCTAATTTTCGCAAATCTATGCTGTCATCGCTTAGAGGATGTCGAACCAAGGAGAAAAGGTCATGTAGCCCACCCCCGTAGGACCAACCCCCTCCCGTGTAGAGACGACTGAAGTTCTAAAGCGTGCTTGTATAGGAACCGGGGCGCGACACTTAGAATAATTTCGATCAAAAAATTTTTTCCCGAAAGTGGCAATTCTTTTGATGCCATCATGTAGGGGACCTCAAACCAAGAAAAAAAGGTCATGTACTTCATCCCCGTAGGACCAACCCCCGACCCTCTAGAAGCGATTCAAGTTTTACGGTTTTTCCAAAAAGTTCTAATTTTCGCAAATCTATGCTGTCATCGTCTAGAGGATGTCGAACCAAGGAGAAAAGGTCATGTAGCCCACCCCCGTAGGACCAACCCCCTCCCGTGTAGAGACGACTGAAGTTCTAAAGCGTGCTTGTATAGGAACCGGGGCGCGACACTTAGAATAATTTCGATCAAAAAATTTTTTCCCGAAAGTGGCAATTCTTTTGATGCCATCATGTAGGGGACCTCAAACCAAGAAAAAAAGGTCATGTACTTCATCCCCGTAGGACCAACCCCCGACCCTCTAGAAGCGATTCAAGTTTTACGGTTTTTCCAAAAAGTTCTAATTTTCGCAAATCTATGCTGTCATCGCTTAGAGGATGTCGAACCAAGGAGAAAAGGTCATGTAGCCCACCCCCGTAGGACCAACCCCCTCCCGTGTAGAGACGACTGAAGTTCTAAAGCGTGCTTGTATAGGAACCGGGGCGCGACACTTAGAATAATTTCGATCAAAAAATTTTTTCCCGAAAGTGGCAATTCTTTTGATGCCATCATGTAGGGGACCTCAAACCAAGAAAAAAAGGTCATGTACTTCATCCCCGTAGGACCAACCCCCGACCCTCTAGAAGCGATTCAAGTTTTACGGTTTTTCCAAAAAGTTCTAATTTTCGCAAATCTATGCTGTCATCGCTTAGAGGATGTCGAACCAAGGAGAAAAGGTCATGTAGCCCACCCCCGTAGGACCAACCCCCTCCCGTGTAGAGACGACTGAAGTTCTAAAGCGTGCTTGTATAGGAACCGGGGCGCGACACTTAGAATAATTTCGATCAAAAAATTTTTTCCCGAAAGTGGCAATTCTTTTGATGCCATCATGTAGGGGACCTCAAACCAAGAAAAAAAGGTCATGTACTTCATCCCCGTAGGACCAACCCCCGACCCTCTAGAAGCGATTCAAGTTTTACGGTTTTTCCAAAAAGTTCTAATTTTCGCAAATCTATGCTGTCATCGCTTAGAGGATGTCGAACCAAGGAGAAAAGGTCATGTAGCCCACCCCCGTAGGACCAACCCCCTCCCGTGTAGAGACGACTGAAGTTCTAAAGCGTGCTTGTATAGGAACCGGGGCGCGACACTTAGAATAATTTCGATCAAAAAATTTTTTCCCGAAAGTGGCAATTCTTTTGATGCCATCATGTAGGGGACCTCAAACCAAGAAAAAAAGGTCATGTACTTCATCCCCGTAGGACCAACCCCCGACCCTCTAGAAGCGATTCAAGTTTTACGGTTTTTCCAAAAAGTTCTAATTTTCGCAAATCTATGCTGTCATCGTCTAGAGGATGTCGAACCAAGGAGAAAAGGTCATGTAGCCCACCCCCGTAGGACCAACCCCCTCCCGTGTAGAGACGACTGAAGTTCTAAAGCGTGCTTGTATAGGAACCGGGGCGCGACACTTAGAATAATTTCGATCAAAAAATTTTTTCCCGAAAGTGGCAATTCTTTTGATGCCATCATGTAGGGGACCTCAAACCAAGAAAAAAAGGTCATGTACTTCATCCCCGTAGGACCAACCCCCGACCCTCTAGAAGCGATTCAAGTTTTACGGTTTTTCCAAAAAGTTCTAATTTTCGCAAATCTATGCTGTCATCGCTTAGAGGATGTCGAACCAAGGAGAAAAGGTCATGTAGCCCACCCCCGTAGGACCAACCCCCTCCCGTGTAGAGACGACTGAAGTTCTAAAGCGTGCTTGTATAGGAACCGGGGCGCGACACTTAGAATAATTTCGATCAAAAAATTTTTTCCCGAAAGTGGCAATTCTTTTGATGCCATCATGTAGGGGACCTCAAACCAAGAAAAAAAGGTCATGTACTTCATCCCCGTAGGACCAACCCCCGACCCTCTAGAAGCGATTCAAGTTTTACGGTTTTTCCAAAAAGTTCTAATTTTCGCAAATCTATGCTGTCATCGCTTAGAGGATGTCGAACCAAGGAGAAAAGGTCATGTAGCCCACCCCCGTAGGACCAACCCCCTCCCGTGTAGAGACGACTGAAGTTCTAAAGCGTGCTTGTATAGGAACCGGGGCGCGACACTTAGAATAATTTCGATCAAAAAATTTTTTCCCGAAAGTGGCAATTCTTTTGATGCCATCATGTAGGGGACCTCAAACCAAGAAAAAAAGGTCATGTACTTCATCCCCGTAGGACCAACCCCCGACCCTCTAGAAGCGATTCAAGTTTTACGGTTTTTCCAAAAAGTTCTAATTTTCGCAAATCTATGCTGTCATCGTCTAGAGGATGTCGAACCAAGGAGAAAAGGTCATGTAGCCCACCCCCGTAGGACCAACCCCCTCCCGTGTAGAGACGACTGAAGTTCTAAAGCGTGCTTGTATAGGAACCGGGGCGCGACACTTAGAATAATTTCGATCAAAAAATTTTTTCCCGAAAGTGGCAATTCTTTTGATGCCATCATGTAGGGGACCTCAAACCAAGAAAAAAAGGTCATGTACTTCATCCCCGTAGGACCAACCCCCGACCCTCTAGAAGCGATTCAAGTTTTACGGTTTTTCCAAAAAGTTCTAATTTTCGCAAATCTATGCTGTCATCGCTTAGAGGATGTCGAACCAAGGAGAAAAGGTCATGTAGCCCACCCCCGTAGGACCAACCCCCTCCCGTGTAGAGACGACTGAAGTTCTAAAGCGTGCTTGTATAGGAACCGGGGCGCGACACTTAGAATAATTTCGATCAAAAAATTTTTTCCCGAAAGTGGCAATTCTTTTGATGCCATCATGTAGGGGACCTCAAACCAAGAAAAAAAGGTCATGTACTTCATCCCCGTAGGACCAACCCCCGACCCTCTAGAAGCGATTCAAGTTTTACGGTTTTTCCAAAAAGTTCTAATTTTCGCAAATCTATGCTGTCATCGTCTAGAGGATGTCGAACCAAGGAGAAAAGGTCATGTAGCCCACCCCCGTAGGACCAACCCCCTCCCGTTTAGAGACGATATTATTACCACCTAGCTAGGTAGGTAGGTAGGGTCATTGCGCTGGTTTTCCGTCCAGCTCCTGTTTTCGTCCATTTGACCGAGTTGCCACAAACAAGTACGTAAAATTTGAATACAAAGCTACCTTTCCGTGCAAGTTTGAACTTGTTGCAATCTATAATATCTAAGCAACAGTTCTACCTACATACAAATGTAATTTGACAAGTAGTGACTCCAAAAAACCCTACAAAAGTTGTTGCTGGATACAGGTACTGAAAACGTCATCGGGTTATAAAAAATGTGCCGGCGGTGAACTTTCACGGTGAGTAGGTATATTATAGTTTATTTACTGTTTTAGCTACTTTATGTAATGTTTTTGGCATATGTCTAATTAATAGCATAATAAACACTATTTTAAAGGTTTATTAAAGTTTTTGTACAAAAATCTTAGATAAATGAAGTTGACTAATAATAGGAAACCCTAACACCTAGTAATATTTTGTAAAGATATTTTTTTTTTCTTCCAATATGATCTTCATTGCTATTACTTTAAAAAGTTTAGTTTACGTCCACTTTTTCACAGTGTTATACGTTATACTTACCCACTATTAAAAGGATGTGGACGGAAACTAAAAACACTAAAAACCAGATTGTGACAGTGACGAGAACCGGCGCAATGACCCTACCTACCACGTGTTGCGATAAAATTATTAGGATTAGGTACCTAAGAAGCGAAGCCGCGGCCGCGGTCCGATAGAAGCTACACTTGGCGTCAAACTTAGATTAATTAAGCGCGTCAAATAAATCGCACCTCCCGCGACAAACACTTTCAAACGGCAAACTTATGTACCTATCCCCACATCCCACCAATATATTGGTATCATTCTAAAGCCTAGATCTAATTAAACTTCATTTCATTATAGGAAAGGTTTTTACCCCAAAAATGTGTCTTTAGAAGGATCCAGTGTCTCTTTTTAAAGCGACAGGTAGTTACGCTTGAGCCAACTTTTATGGTTATAAATATAAAACTGTTAAATTGGGATTTATCGCTATTCGCTATCCATCTGTTAAAGAAGACGTCGAGTGTAGTTGGCCAACAGCGAGCGGGTCAATATTCTATCTAACCTATCACAATAATAGAATGCTACATCACTGCCTACGTTCTACAAAAATCTTCCATTCCTATCTAGCTAGCTAGGTAATGCAGGCTAAGTAGCCTACCGTTTTCGTTAATTTTATTCAATCATCAAAAATGCATATAAAAATTATCTTCATACAAAATCATTAAACCACAAAACAACTTATTGTCCCTGTAGGATAAGCATCAGGGTCAGGTTTCTTTACTATTATAAAGTTTTTATTTATTTTTGGTAGGATAGACTAGGAGCTGACTAAATTTTTTAATCACCTATGTCATGTTAATATTTATTTGAAAAAATATGATTAAGTAAAATATGGGATTGAGTCATGTGCCTACCTATTTATTCAAATTAAATAATAATCGTGTGATTGTATTTTTTATACTAGTAAGTATTACTTTTTTATTTCTCTACTTATCAAAATTATAATCCTGGCGCAGACGGGTAAAAATGATGAAACAGACAAGGAAGGATATTTTTCTGTTTAATAGGTTACACCTCAAATATGGTTTATAGTTTTGTGTACAAACAAATACGTGCGGGCCGCGGTATTACGTTCAGCGCCGCGGCCATAGTAGAATCCGCGGCATAGCCACGTGAGTCCTTCTTAGCAACGATATTGTCGGTGTGTGCGTGGGACGACGCATACGTACGGGCGCGCTCACAAACAAAAACAGTGCTTAGATTGTCACCCTTAAATCTCGTTGGGTACCGCTACGCGTAAAAATGTACTCAATCATTTCGTCTATAGAGTCTAGACTTGGGTAGTTCCTGAATGAATGATACAACTGAAGTAAGAAGAGTAAAACGTAGGTACAAAGAGCGAGACAGATGCACGGCCCGGATCGCGTGACCCCGGTCAGAGTTCAAGCTAGTTTCGCGCCTAATCCAATCCAACTTTAATATTTGAGACAGTGCAAGCGGAAATATTCTTTATTGACTAGGAATTAAGACTTATTTTTTTATGGTTTCAGTATATCTCGGAGGTGATTTTTAAGTAAAGTTTGTTTATTTTTGTAATTTTTGCTAGTTGAATACAACTTGTTTTAATATTATTATTGTGACCGACCGAATTTATTGATTTTTAATTACGCCAACCTAAATTTTTGACTGCCGATAATCTCCAGCTCCAGCTCCTAAATGTTTGATTTGTAGTCATTACAACAATAGATAATACATAAGCAATGCAATTTAACTGAATATGAAGTAGTAGTGAATAGGTAGATACCTACTACATCTGCTGAACTTGTTTGTTGTCAAAACTAGGTAGGTACATGAAGTTTGTTCAATGCCGATAAATTTTGACATGGCCGATGATATTTTGAAGGTGTATCTACTTGACGTAGTAAAAGAGTTCGCAACTGCGCTAAATAGGTAGCTCTTAAACTCATAATAAGAGTAGATAGGTACCTAAAACTTTATTTAATCTTACTTAGTCTAAAATATATAACTCAAAGGTGACTCACTGACTAACATTGTGATCTATTAACGCACAGCCCAAACCACTGGACGGATCGGGGATCGGGCTGAAAATATTTGGCATGCAGGTAGATGTTATTATGACGTAGGCAAGTAGGCATCCGCTAAGAAATGATTTGACGAAACTAACCTTATGGGGTAAGGGGTACTATTACCACTAAGTATTACTTATTTTGTGTCCACGCTTACGAAGTCGCGGGCGGCCGCTAATCCTACTAATATTATAAATGCGAAAGTTTGGATGTCTGGATGGATGTATGTTTGTTACTCTTCCACGCAAAAACTACTGAAAGGATTTTGATAAAACTTTACAGCAGTCGTTTTTATAACCCAGAATAACATATCTGATGAATTTAAATAAAAATAGTTTAAATTTAGCAGACGCAGTTTTATTGCAGAGAGATTACCACAGACAACAAGATGGCGACATAGAGCGATTTGTCTATTAACTAGAGACGTAACTACATACTAGTGTAGACCTGCTGAATCGGTAAATAGGGTTCAATATTAATAAATACAACACTCTCACCTAATTTGAACCCTTGTTCTTAAAACATAACTACCTTAAAATCAATACAAATAACATTTTGCATCTAAAGTAAACTTAAAGACATATTAATAACTCTCACCAAAAATTAACAGTTTTAGTAACGTGCAAGTTTCTTAATACCAATTTTATTTCTAAGATACTGAAACTTGTCTCTAGGTAAAGCTTTAGTGAATACATCAGCAAATTGCTCCTTAGTACAAACATAATTGAGATCAATTTGTTTCTCTACATATTTCTCCTTTATAAAATTATATTTGACATCGATGTGTTTACAACGCTTATGGTAATCAATATTTTTGATTAAACAAATTGCACTTTGGTTATCTATATTCAAACAAATTGAATCCTGATTGAATTTACCAATATCTAATAACAGTCTCTTCAACCACAAAGCTTCTTTTGTCGCAGAACAGGCGGCCATAAATTCCGCTTCAGTGGTGGAAAGTGCAACGCTTTGCTGACGTTGTGTTGCCCATGTTATTGCTGCGCCGTTTTTGATAAACACATATCCCGTCAACGACTTTCTTGTAGACGTGTCTTTAGCAAAATCTGCATCACAGTATGCCTCTACTTGGTTCTGCTGTGATGTTTTATAACACAAACCATAGTCTTTGGTTTCTTTCAAGTATTTCATTATTTTCTTGACAACATTCCAATGTGTATGATCAAAACAATTGAGATATCTACTCACCAGACTGACTCCATACATAATATCTGGTCTGCTTACCACTGCCAGATGCATAAGTAAGATATTGCTTCATTGTATGTTTGTGGGACTTGTTCTGCTGATACCTTGTTATCTGTACATATATATGTATTACCTTGCATTTTGTTCATTCTCGCTTTAGATCTTGTAATTACTCCTGACATAATTTCTGTTTTATCTATATTTTCTTGAGAACATTCATCTGAACAGAAATCATTATTTGAATCATCTTTTGTAGTATCAAAACTTTCAGTTGTGTCATAATCAGAAATGACAGTGTCATTCATGACAGTTTCTTCACTTTTTCTTCTTGAAGCCGAATCCGATAAAGGTAATATTACATAGTCTTGTTTAACTGAGTTTTCTAAAAAGACCACATCTCTGCTTATTAATACCTTTTTCGTTTTGGGATCCAGAAGCCTGTATCCTTTAGTCTGTTCACTGTATCCAACAAATATCATTTTCTCTGTCTTTGTATCCCATTTCTTTGATTTTTCTTTTGGAACATGAACCAATGCTTCGCAACCAAATACTTTCATGTGAGTTAGAATTGGCTTTTTACTGCTCCACATTTCTTCCGGTGTTGCAAAAGACAAAACTCTTGTAGGACATCTATTTGTAATGTAGGATGCAGTAGATATTGCTTCTGCCCAATACTGTTTTTGAAGTTTTGCATTTAACAGCATACATCTAGCTCTTTCCAGCAATGTACGGTTCATTCTCTCTGCTAAGCCGTTTTGTTGAGGCGTGTACGGAGCTGAGGTTTGATGCAAAATTCCAGATTTCTTCAAAAAGTTTTGAAACTCATTGCTTAGATACTCTGTACCATTATCTGAGCGTAAGATCTTTATAGTCGAATCAAGTTGATTTTCAGCAAACGCTTTAAATTCTTGAAATTTTTGAAATACTTCTGATTTCTTCTTTATTAAGTATACAAAAACTTTCCTGGTATAATCATCAATGAAGGTTACGAAGTAGCGAGCACCTCCAAGAGATGGTACCTCCATTGGACCACAGACATCGGAGTGAATAAGTTCTAGCTTCCTTTTTGCTCTTGAACCTTCTGAAGGGAATGGAAATCTTGTCTGTTTCCCTTCCATGCATGATACACATGTCACTTTATCTGCGTTTTCTAATTTTATTCCAGTACTTTCTGACATTTTCTTCAAGTCTTCAAAGTTCAAATGTGCCATTCTCTGATGCCATAGATAACAATCATTTTCGATAGTAGCAGATATGTATGCCAAAGCTCTAGGTGTATTTAGCCTGTACATATTGTTTACTTTGGTAGCCGCCGCAACTTGTTTCTTTGTCTTGTTTAGTACTTTACAACCTTGCGTGTCAAACTCTACCTTACAGCCACTATTAATGATTTGACCAACTGAGAGTAGGTTGGTAGCCAGCTCTGGAATATACAGCACATTCTGTACTTGGATAGTTTCTATTTTACCTTGCGTATTGACCACATTCAGATTCACCTTACCACAGGCCTTTACGGAGAGCTTCATGTCATTGGCCACTCTTATTGTGGAAATCGGAGGTAGAATTTCATCATACAGTAGGTCACGGTGCTTGGTCATATGCATTGACGCTCCAGAATCAATGTACCAGTTACTGTCGTTGTTTGTGGATGCAGACAACACTGCGACATAACCAGAATCGGAGTTCTCACTTGATTTTGCGTCTTTCTTCTGCTTGTTTCTACAGTTTTTGCTTATGTGCCCGTATTTATTACACACAAAGCACCTTGGGCCTTTACCACTTTTATTCTTATCGAAAGTTTGACCTTGTTTGACATACTGCGCCTGATTCCCTTTGTTTTTCACAAACAGTGCGCTAGACTCAGAGTTTCTGACATCTTGCAGAAGCTTAGTCTTCACGGAATCGGCTGTTATTCTTACACCAGAGCTCTCGAGTGCCATAATCATCGGCTGATACACTTCGGGCAGGCCAGCGAGTAATAGAGTGCCAAGCCACTCGTCATTCACTTCAAACCCGATGTTTCTTAGCTTGTGTGCGGAGGTCATTATTTTGTTCACATAGTCTTCTATGTTCAGACAACTTTCAAGAGTGGTTGTGATCAGATCTCTTAGCAATCCAACACGGCGTGTCAAACCGTTATCATCGAACGCTTTGGCGAGGTTATTCCATACTTCTCTTGCAGTTTTGGCCTCTTGAATATGTACGTAGTTGATAGGATGTACAAGTAAAATTATTTTCGATTTGGCCTTCGTGTCAAGTTTGGAATCAACAGGCTCCTTCGCCGTTATACAGCACCAAAGTTCCTCATGTTCGAGATATGTTTGGACTGCGAATTTCCAAGTGGGATAATTATCTCGTCCTGTCAGCTTTTCGATTAACGCCATTGTATTATTTGACGACATTTTTGCTGATTTTTAAAGATGGAACCACGTGAAAATTTTTGCAATATTTTTGCGTATTTCTCAATTTACTAACTGTTAAACTATTTGTTTTATTCCACTGTTCACTTTTATGCAAAAATCAGGTGGCCTGGGCCCATAACCTGATGAATTTAAATAAAAATAGTTTAAATTTAGCAGACGCAGTTTTATTGCAGAGAGATTACCACAGACAACAAGATGGCGACATAGAGCGATTTGTCTATTAACTAGAGACGTAACTACATACTAGTGTAGACCTGCTGAATCGGTAAATAGGGTTCAATATTAATAAATACAACAATATCCTACGAATATTATAAATGAGAAAGTTTGGATGATTGGATGTATGGATGTCTGGATGTTTTTTACTCTTTCACGCAAAAACTACTGAACGGATTTTGATGAAACTTTACAGTATTATCCTACCTAATATTAAAAATGAGAAAGTTTGGATGTATGGATATCTGGATGTGTTTTACTCTTTTACGCAAAAACTACTGAACGGATTTTCATTGAAACTTTACAGTAATCCTACTGAATATTATAAATGCTAAATTGGATGTATGGATGTCAGGTCTGGATGTTTGTTACTCTTTCACGCAAAAACTACTGAACGGATTTTGATGAAACTTTACAGTAATTATCCTACCTAATATTATAAATGAGAAAGTTTGGTTGTATGGATGTCTGGATGTGTTTTACTCTTTTACGCAAAAACTACTGAACGGATTTTGATGAAACTTTACAGTAATCCTACTGAATATTATAAATGCTAAATTGGATGTATGGATGTCAGGTCTGGATGTTTGTTACTCTTTCACGCAAAAACTACTGAACGGATTTTGATGAAACTTTACAGTATTATCCTACCTAATATTATAAATGAGAAAGTTTGGATGTATGGATGTCTGGATGTTTCTTACTCTTTCACGCAAAAACTACTGAACGGATTTTGATGAAACTTTACAGTAATTATCCTACCTAATATTATAAATGAGAAAGTTTGGTTGTATGGATGTCTGGATGTGTTTTACTCTTTTACGCAAAAACTACTGAACGGATTTTGATGAAACTTTACAGTAATCCTACTGAATATTATAAATGCTAAATTGGATGTATGGATGTCAGGTCTGGATGTTTGTTACTCTTTCACGCAAAAACTACTGAACGGATTTTGATGAAACTTTACAGTATTATCCTACCTAATATTATAAATGAGAAAGTTTGGATGTATGGATGTCTGGATGTTTTTTACTCTTTCACGCAAAAACTACTGAACGGATTTTGATGAAACTTTACAGTAATATTATTGTTTATAATCCAGAATAACATAGGCTGTAATTTATGACGATCTGTGACAAATGAATTTTCACGCGGAAATTAGAACTTTTTGGAAAAATCGTAAAACTTGAATCGCTTCTAGAGGGTCGGGGGTTGGTCCTACGGGAATGAAGTACATGACCTTTTTTTCTTGGTTTGAGGTCCCCTACATGATGGCATCAAAAGCACCGCCACTTTCGGGAAAAAATTTTTTGATCGAAATTATTCTAAGTGTCGCGCCCCGGTTCCTATACAAGCACGCTTTAGAACTTCAGTCGTCTCTACACGGGAGGGGGTTGGTCCTACGGGGGTGGGCTACATGACCTTTTCTCCTTGGTTCGACATCCTCTAAGCGATGACAGCATAGATTTGCGAAAATTAGAACTTTTTGGAAAAACCGTAAAACTTGAATCGCTTCTAGAGGGTCGGGGGTTGGTCCTACGGGGATGAAGTACATGACCTTTTTTTCTTGGTTTGAGGTCCCCTACATGATGGCATCAAAAGAACCGCCACTTTCGGGAAAAAATTTTTTGATCGAAATTATTCTAAGTGTCGCGCCCCGGTTCCTATACAAGCACGCTTTAGAACTTCAGTCGTCTCTACACGGGAGGGGGTTGGTCCTACGGGGGTGGGCTACATGACCTTTTCTCCTTGGTTCGACATCCTCTAAGCGATGACAGCATAGATTTGCGAAAATTAGAACTTTTTGGAAAAACCGTAAAACTTGAATCGCTTCTAGAGGGTCGGGGGTTGGTCCTACGGGGATGAAGTACATGACCTTTTTTTCTTGGTTTGAGGTCCCCTATATGATGGCATCAAAAGAATTGCCACTTTCGGGAAAAAATTTTTTGATCGAAATTATTCTAAGTGTCGCGCCCCGGTTCCTATACAAGCACGCTTTAGAACTTCAGTCGTCTCTACACGGGAGGGGGTTGGTCCTACGGGGGTGGGCTACATGACCTTTTCTCCTTGGTTCGACATCCTCTAAGCGATGACAGCATAGATTTGCGAAAATTAGAACTTTTTGGAAAAACCGTAAAACTTGAATCGCTTCTAGAGGGTCGGGGGTTGGTCCTACGGGGATGAAGTACATGACCTTTTTTTCTTGGTTTGAGGTCCCCTATATGATGGCATCAAAAGAATTGCCACTTTCGGGAAAAAATTTTTTGATCGAAATTATTCTGTGTCGCGCCCCGGTTCCTATACAAGCACGCTTTAGAACTTCAGTCGTCTCTACACGGGAGGGGGTTGGTCCTACGGGGGTGGGCTACATGACCTTTTCTCCTTGGTTCGACATCCTCTAAGCGATGACAGCATAGATTTGCGAAAATTAGAACTTTTTGGAAAAACCGTAAAACTTGAATCGCTTCTAGAGGGTCGGGGGTTGGTCCTACGGGGATGAAGTACATGACCTTTTTTTCTTGGTTTGAGGTCCCCTACATGATGGCATCAAAAGAATTGCCACTTTCGGGAAAAAATTTTTTGATCGAAATTATTCTAAGTGTCGCGCCCCGGTTCCTATACAAGCACGCTTTAGAACTTCAGTCGTCTCTACACGGGAGGGGGTTGGTCCTACGGGGGTGGGCTACATGACCTTTTGTCCTTGGTTCGACATCCTCTAAGCGATGACAGCATAGATTTGCGAAAATTAGAACTTTTTGGAAAAACCGTAAAACTTGAATCGCTTCTAGAGGGTCGGGGGTTGGTCCTACGGGGATGAAGTACATGACCTTTTTTTCTTGGTTTGAGGTCCCCTACATGATGGCATCAAAAGAATTGCCACTTTCGGGAAAAAATTTTTTGATCGAAATTATTCTAAGTGTCGCGCCCCGGTTCCTATACAAGCACGCTTTAGAACTTCAGTCGTCTCTACACGGGAGGGGGTTGGTCCTACGGGGGTGGGCTACATGACCTTTTCTCCTTGGTTCGACATCCTCTAAGCGATGACAGCATAGATTTGCGAAAATTAGAACTTTTTGGAAAAACCGTAAAACTTGAATCGCTTCTAGAGGGTCGGGGGTTGGTCCTACGGGGATGAAGTACATGACCTTTTTTTCTTGGTTTGAGGTCCCCTACATGATGGCATCAAAAGAATTGCCACTTTCGGGAAAAAATTTTTTGATCGAAATTATTCTAAGTGTCGCGCCCCGGTTCCTATACAAGCACGCTTTAGAACTTCAGTCGTCTCTACACGGGAGGGGGTTGGTCCTACGGGGGTGGGCTACATGACCTTTTCTCCTTGGTTCGACATCCTCTAAGCGATGACAGCATAGATTTGCGAAAATTAGAACTTTTTGGAAAAACCGTAAAACTTGAATCGCTTCTAGAGGGTCGGGGGTTGGTCCTACGGGGATGAAGTACATGACCTTTTTTTCTTGGTTTGAGGTCCCCTACATGATGGCATCAAAAGAATCGCCACTTTCGGGAAAAAAAATTTTGATTGAAATTATTCTAAGTGTCGGAAGCCACCTTTAATTGGCTCTAAATCTGAAAGCGTTTGTTTTAGAGAGGTAGACCATATAAGCTTTTGTGCTTTTTTTTACGTCTTCTATGCGATTCTTGCAAGAAAACAAGAAATAATTGAAGAAAAAAAAAACTCGTCGAAATTATTCTAAGTGTTGATAGCGCACTTTTAATTGGCTCTAGAAAGTTAACGGTTGGTCCTAGAAAAAAAAGTTATCTGAAGATTAGTCTTATTTTTATCTATTCTAAACATTCCCGGCAAAAAAAGCCAAAAATTCAAAAAAAAAATTTTTTTCATAAAAATTTTTCTAAGTCTCGTGCCCCATAGCGCCCCGTTTCCTATACTCCAACCCATTAAACCTTATCAGCTCCTATCTAAAAGTTGTTGGTTTTGCACTTGATTGAATATAATTTAATTATTTTGGTACTTATTGCGGTGATCTTGTTGTAAGCAGTAATTGTATGATTTTAACCAACTTCAGTCTTAAATAAAACTTTAAAAGTAATTTATTCTCTCTTCAGTAACATTTTTCATTGACTGACTGAAATCGTTGGCATCCTTTTAAAATAGGATTGTACTCATGATACATACCCCAAATATGAGACAAATCAAATACAATGTGTATCATTCTATTTTTAGTACCAAATAAATATTTTTTCTTTCTTTCAAATCCAGTGATAGAACTTATTCATCATAATTATCAGGACATATTTAAATTTTCACTAAAGGAGGCCTCTAAACCAGACATAAAGCAAATCAAGGAAGATTTAGACTCCCTACTTCTTTCTAAGCTAACACAGCCACCCAAAGTTGGCATCTAACAATAACGTCCAAATTTACAAACATTACTATGAGATCTCACAGAACCCTATTCAACACTGTGTGTTCGATTTACTTCTTCATTTAAAGCATCTTTGTGAATATGGTTGTAAGTCCCATTTCGATCTGTGCTCTGTAATCTTTTACCATTTATCGTAGAAATTGCACAGGTCCTCATTTACTTCACCATCCCAGTAGTAACTTCTTTCTAAAATAAATATTTTCTTACAGGGTCAAAGTGTCATTCACCCTGCACGATGGCAAACGGATAGACACAGAAGGGAAAGTCGGAGACACACTACTTGACGTGGTTGTAAACAACGACCTGAACATCGAAGGCTTTGGTGCTTGTGAAGGCACGTTGACGTGCTCGACGTGTCACGTTATATTAAAACAGAAGGACTATGACAGGTAAATTAATTTTGTGTCATCATCAGTAGGGCTAAGATGCGCGCAGCGATAAGCTAATGATTTTACATGATATGCCCATACATTTAGAGGTCTAAAATAGTGATGCAACGAATACTACTTTTACGAATATTAAATCTACTATTCGGCGAATACGATTATCTCTACATTATCATGAAATACTCATAAAGGACATCATCCATTTTGGTCCAAAATCAAAAGTACCGGCCAAAAAATAAAAGTGCTGTATTCTGATAGAATACGTCCGCCTTAGCATTTATTACTATGGCACCAAAGCTGTAGCACCACTGTGCATCGTAGTATTTGAGTTCTAAAAATATATGAAACGACTGACTTTGATCTCAAATACTACGACGCACAGTGGTGCTACAGCTTTGGTGTTATAGTAACAAATGCTAAGGCGGACGTATTCTGTCAGAATACAGCACTTTTTTTATTTATTGGCCGACATTTTTGATTTTGAACAAAAAATGTATGAATCGTCGATGAATTTTAGATCTCAAATACTCGACGCACAGTGGTGCTACAGCTTTGGTGCCATAGTAACAAATGCTAAGGCGGACGTATTCTGTCAGAAGACAGCAATTTTTTTTATTGGCCGACACTTTTGATTTTGAACAAAAAATGTATGAATCGTCGATGAATTTCAGATCTCAAATACTCGACGCATAGTGGTGCTACAGCTTTGGTGCCATAGTAACAAATGCTAAGGCGGACGTATTCTGTCAGAATACAGCACTTTTTTTTTTATTGGCCGACACTTTTGATTTTGAACAAAAAATGTATGAATAGTCGATGACTTTTAGATCTCAAATACTCGACGCACAGTGGAGCTACGGCTTTGGTGCCATAGTAACAAATGCTAAGGCAGACGTATTCTGTCAGAATACAGCACTTTTTTTTGTTGGCCGGCACTTTTGATTTTGGACCAAAAATATATGAAACGTGGATGATGTCCTTTAACTCTTTTATTGTGGTTAATGTTTTAGTAATTAACATTTACAAATGGCATTTTTTTGTTATTATATCGTTGTTCTTTGTAACTAATCACAAAACAAAATAATACTTACACAATCGACCTGCTATTGACTGACAAATTCCGGAATAGTGTTCGGCGACACACACATGTGGGACAAATTTAAAGAAAGTATGTATTTGTTATTATTATTTCACCGAATACGAATATTCGGTAAATATCTACTATTCGGCGTATACGAATATTCGTATTCGTTGCATCACTAGTCTAAAATCATTGGTAAGATTTTAATACGGCGCGCATCCTAGCCCGGCAAGTCATTTAGTCTCCACTGCTGGAGCACGACCCTCTCTTATTTACCAGAGGCGAATGGAGTATTTGGTCTACACTTCCCACTGACTAAGGCGATTATCACACTACACCGCGCTCCGCCGGTACGCGGGATGACAGATTTAATCATTATATGCAAGTAACTCAGTTTGTATAGAAAACACGCGCGGCACAACACACTGACAACGCGTTTGCGCGCGGGATTCGTTATATGTACGCGCGCGGACCGCGGCGGAGCGCGGTGCAGTGTGATAATCACCTAAAGGGAGGCTAAAAACTACGAATTAGTTGCTGTCATCATTTCATCATTTTAGGCAAAGGACGTTCGCTGCTGAATATAAGCCTCCCCCAATGATTTCCATATTGACCGGTTGGTAGCAGGCAGCCTGCATCCAGTGCCTTCCTGCTAATATTACTTTATTACATGCTAAATTGTATAATGGTTGTGCCAACTCAACTTTGGAAATGTTTCCAGATAATAAATAGATTTATTTGTTCCGGAGCTACAGATGTATGCATTTCCATTATTTCCTAACAATCCATTATTCATATACTGACGTACTAAAACGGTATTCTTTCTTTTGAATCATAAATAACTTATCAAATATTTATGACCCGTTAGCTGAATTATTAAAGTCAAAAGTATCCTTATTCTCTTCCAAATAAAGGGTAATTTGTAAATACTGCATTATTCAGTTTTCAAAGTTTTGACAATTTAGATTTTCGTAATTTTGGATGACGTTTGTGGACATGCAGTTACGAAACTCAAAGAAGAAATTAAAATAAAAAATGGATGAATGTTTGTTACTCTTTCACGCAAAAACTTACTAGAAATTAATTAAACTTTACAGAACTATTTTATTTCTATTAACTTATCGTTGGTACAACCAAATGACGTCCACTGCTGGACAAAGGCCTCCCCCAAGGATTTCCATAACGACCGGTCCTGCGCTGCCCGCATCCAGAATCTTCACCAGATCGTCGGTCCACCTATTGGGAGGCCTGCCCACGCTACGTCTTTCGGCCTGCGGCCGCCACTCGAGAACTTTGCCCCAACAGCCATCAGCTTAACGAGCTATGTGCCCCGCCCACTGCCACTTGATTTTAGCAATTCTGCAGGCTATATCGGTCACTTTGGTTCTCCTTCCGTATTGTTGTTATGGGGTTTAATTAATAAAGCGCCATGATTATTTATTTCAACTTGCTTGTTTATTGCAATCTTACACATGCAAAATATAAATTACAACGGAGCACATCAAAACAAAACTTTTCAGTCGGCCATTTTTCTACAGAGAGTGACCATAGACTTTGAGCTAGCTTTTTAAACTCTAAACCATAAATAAATGTTTAGTGTTGTCATTACTCAACACTCTTCCTCAACATAAACATTTATTTACATATTCATACAGTCCCAAACCTTCAATTAAACTATAGAATACATTTTTACTTAAAGGCTTAGTTAAGATATCAGCTAACTGATTTTTAGAATTAACATAAACAATATTTATCAAATTTTCTTCAACCTTTTGTTTAACAAAATTAAATTTTACATCAATATGCTTTAATCGCTTTATATCACAACCTTTCAACGATTTAATTGTACTCTGGTTGTCTTCAAAAATAGTTACAGTTGGAACATCTACATTTAGGTCATTTAGTAATTTAATCATGAAACAAGCTTCCATTACAGATTCACACAAACTAACATACTCAGCTTCAGTTGTACTAAGTGCAACACTACTTTGCTTTTTAGATTTCCATACAACAGTATTGTTATAAACTTTAAATAAATATCCAGATGTTGACTTTCGATCATTATCTCTAGCAAAATCAGCATCTGCATATCCAACAAGTGGTTCACTTAAGTCATTTTTAGTATAAAGTAATACAAAGTTAATTGTCTTTTTAACATATCTCAATAATCTCTTTAAAGCACGCCAAAGTTCGGCATTAGGTTTTGATTGAAATCTACTTAAAT
Organism: Ostrinia nubilalis; assembly: GCF_963855985.1. NCBI lineage: Eukaryota > Metazoa > Arthropoda > Insecta > Lepidoptera > Crambidae > Ostrinia > Ostrinia nubilalis. The sequence goes on from NC_087117.1 coordinate 4,895,589, forward strand.
AATAGACAGATGTAGCTAAATCTGGTCTTGATCCTACAGTTGCATACATGAGAGAACCTATGAGAGATCTACATTGTTTTTCATAAGACAAGTCAATTTCCAAGTTTTCATCAAATTTAAAGTTATGATCCATAGGTGTGTTACAGCCTTTACAATCTGACATATTAAACAGTTTTAAAATTCTTTTAAGATACTTTGACTGATCAATAAAAATTCCTTCAGAACTCTTTCTTATAGAAATACCCAAGTAAGTTAAATTATTATCCCCTAAATCTTTCATTTTAAATTGAGCTTTCAAAAAGTCTTTTACTGAATTGATATCTTTAATATTTTGTCCAAGAATTAATAGATCGTCTACGTATAAAAGTAAGTATGTTTCCCCTTTAATATATAAACAATAGTCATTATCCGAGCGTTTAAAACCATAAGAAGTAATAGTCTCATTGAATTTTTCATACCAATATTTAGGTGATTTCTTCAGTCCATATAACGATCTCTTGAGTTTGAGTACACAATTTTCTTTAACATTCATTCCTTTTGGTGGTTTTAGGTATACATCTTCGTCAATCCTCCCATACAAAAAGGCTCCTTTCACGTCCATTTGGTGTATAGTATAATCCCTCTTAGCAGCTACTGATAACAATGTCCTTAACGTTTGTAGTTTCAATACCGGTGAATAGATGTCTTCAAATTTCTCTTCCTGTTGGAAACCTCTAATGACTAATCTAGCTTTACATAATTTACCTCTTTCTGTCTCTTTCTTTGTAAATACCCATTTTCCATCTAATATCTTCTTATCTTTCGGTTCTGGTACGATTTCAAATGTCTCCGTTTCTTCTAAAACTATAAGTTCCTCTTTTACAGCTGTTAACCAATCATTTTTGTCCTCTCTCTCTTCAATGTCCTCATATCTTACCGGTGTATCTTCATGTTGACTGCTTAATAATGCAAATAGAGCTTCATCACTTTCTTCGTCAAAATCCGCAACATAGTCCTTCTGCCATAATGGTTTCTGTCTTTTCCTTTTTTGTCTTTCTTGTTCTTCCTTTTCCAGTTCTTCACTTTCTTGCTCATTTTCATTGTTTTCAGAAGTTTGGTTCTTTTCTTCTTCATTCTCTATACTAGTTTCTCCTCCTGTTCTGTCTGGTTTCTGTTCTTCATTTTCACACTCTGTATAGTCAGGGATAAAAATTGTCTTTTCCGGTTTCTTTAGGTTTTCATCAAATATCACATTTCTTGCCGTCACTGCCATGTTATTTTCTTCATCAAATAATTTGTATCCTCCTACATTATATCCAATCATTATCATTTTCTTGCCTTTGTCATCCAATTTCTTCCTCAATTCTTTAGGAACGTGATTGTAAGCAATGGATCCAAATACTCTCAAATTCGAAACATCAGGTTTTCTTCCTTCCCATAATTCACTAGGTGTAGTATCTCTTCCTGCAACTGGACTCCTGTTTGTAACGTACGTAGAATATAATACTGCTTCTCCCCAAAATTCTTTTTTCATTCCTGCATCTATCAATATTGTTCTCGCTTTATCCATGAGGGTTCTGTTCATTCTCTCCGCCACACCATTCATCTCCGGATTATAAGGTACTGTATGCTGCATGACTATTCCATTTCTGTTACAAAAATCCCTAAACTCATTAGACAAGTATTCGCGCCCATTATCCATTCTCAATTTTAAAATGTTACTATTAAAATGTTTAGTTACCATGTTATAATAATATAAAAACTTTTTGAAAACTTCAGATTTATGTTTTATCAAAAATACCATAGTGAAATGTGTAAAGTCATCAATAAAAGTGACAAAATAATTTTTGTCATCCCAAGTGGTTGGTGAAATTGGACCACATACATCAGTATGAACTAATTCTAAAGGTTTCTTGGCTCTATAGCCTTTATGATTGAATGGCTGTCTAGTACTTTTACCCAATAAACAAGATTCACATAAATCACTCTGTGTCGTTTTATTTTTTAAGTCCGATAAACCTTTTACCATGCAATTTTTCGCCAATAAATTTAAATTACTTGAACCCAAATGACCAAAACGTCGGTGCCACAATTCATAAAGATTTACATCAGGTTTATTAATTAAATGGCAAGATTTTACTGAAGTTACTAAAACATTCACTGTGTACAAAGTTTCAGAATTATTACCAATCATTAGTATGTAATCTTTTTCAAAAACTCTTACTTTACCTTGAGAAAAACTGACAGTCAAACCAGCATTTTCCATTTTTGATACAGACAATAAATTTTTTCTTAAGTCAGGGACATAGTAAACATTTTTAATTATGCATTTATATTGCCTGTTGCCTACCTTACTAATTACCTCTATGTTGCCAATTCCTATTGCTTGTAAATTAATACCATTTTTGGCAGCAGCAATGAGACGTGGTTTTGTTAATTGTATATAGTCCACAAAATGTTCTCTTGTGTTAACTAAATGATCTGAACACCCTGAGTCCACACAAAATTGTAGTTCGCAATACTTTTCTGCACACTTATATTTTTGCACACTTTCTTCACACTGATTATTTTCACTCACAAATGCACTAGGATTATTTTCCGTATAATTACTCTCCTCTCTCCGTTCTTGACTCTGGTAGTTTCTCCCTCGGCCATGGCTCCATTCTTGTCCTCGTCCTGTATTGTTGTATCCTTGTCCTCGTCCTGTATTGTATCCTTGTCCAGTATAGTATCCTCGTCCTGTATTGTAGAATCCTCTTCCTGAATTGTTATTTCCTCCTCTATATGTTTGTCCCGATCCAGTAGTATAATTTCGCCCTGTAGAATAATTGTTTCCTTGTCCTCGACCTCTGCACTGGTATTTCTTATGGCCTGGCTTCCCACAGTTGTAACAATTGAAGGCACTCGAGCTCGTCTCTTTGTTGTTTTCATTAAACTTTTTCTTCTTTTCTTCCTCTGCGAGAAGTCTTTCCATGACTGTGCTCAGTTTCAGGTCTCCCATTGTCTCTAATGCGGTGACTACGCCCTCGTAGCTTTTTGGCATAGATAAAAGTATGTAGTTAATTTTTTTCTCGTCTGACAAAACTGATTCTGCCTCCTCCAACTGAGTGCAGATTTCTTGAATTTTGGTAAAATGTTCTTTCAGTGGTTTGCTCTCTAGATACTTTATTTCGTTCAGCTGTCTTCTCAAAAACAATTTTCCTCTTGTACTTTTTTCTTTGAAGTTTTCCTCTAAGTTTTTGTACATTTTAAATGCACTTTCTTGGCGTACATATTGAAGATGACTATCAGCCACTGCGCTAATTATTAGAGCCTGTGCCCTTGCTTCGAGGCTCTTATTTTCGGCTTTCTTGGAGAAATTTTCGTCAATCACAGCGCCCAGGCAATTTTCCTCATTTAGCATACTTTTCATTCTAAAAGCCCAATTCGAAAATCCTTCCCCATTGAATTGTGCAATGTTATATCTGTTGTCTTTCGAACACGACATGATGACGATGATATTCGTAGATGTAATTTTCGGTACCATAAACCTTTCCAACAATGTCCTCCACTCGTGGATGCGATTGAACTTAATTTCTTGTGACAAATTCTTCTGGGCCCATAACTATTGTTGTTATGGGGTTTAATTAATAAAGCGCCATGATTATTTATTTCAACTTGCTTGTTTATTGCAATCTTACACATGCAAAATATAAATTACAACGGAGCACATCAAAACAAAACTTTTCAGTCGGCCATTTTTCTACAGAGAGTGACCATAGACTTTGAGCTAGCTTTTTAAACTCTAAACCATAAATAAATGTTTAGTGTTGTCATTACTCAACATTCCGATCTCCTCATTTCTGATTCGATCACGCAGGGAAACTCCGAGCATAGCCCGCTCCATCGCCCTTTGGGTGACCTTGAGCCAACTAATGCGCTGAGTTCGAAACTCAGTGTCGCATTAGAAATTCACACACACAAAGTAATCAAAAATATATATGCTCATTACCCACTGTGGTATCAGTACTCAACGTTCGAATAATCTTTAATATTACGCAAGCAATGTAAACTGTTTACATTATGACGTCGCTGCTGTCATCATTGCTGTCACGAGCATTGTGTTCTGTTTTTGGGCATATTGCTGCGACACCAGCCCCGCCCCCTTGTCACATCTCCCTTTAGTTTCTGTGATGTGTGCCTTGAGCCTTCACTTATCATACATGCTATAATGTTTAACGATATTATAAATACTTTCCAGTTTACCAGAAGAAGTTACCGACGAAGAAAGGGATATGCTGGATCTAGCTTACGGTCTCACAGACACCTCTCGCCTCGGCTGCCAGATTGAGCTGACCAAAGACTTGGACGGATTGGAGGTGAAGGTGCCAGAGACAATCAACGACGCCAGGAGTTGATGACCGACCATAGATATACAGGCCTGTAATTTTAAATCATCTAATGGTATTGGTAAAGTCTGGTCTGTGAGCACGTAGAATTTTGTCCAATGACCCCAAGCTATCCATCCTTATCGCTCGCGCGTAATTATGTTGCTGTCGCGCTCGCACACTCACTGCGGGCGCCCGTCGCACAGTCGCGACAGCAATATAATTACGCGCGAGCGATAAGGATGGGTAGCTTGGGGTCATTGGACAAAATTCTATGTGCTCACGGACCAGGCTTTAGACGTATAGTTAGTACTAGTTAATTGACATACTTTGATTCCGCAAAAAATGATGTTGCCTTTGGAAAGAGCCCCAATAGTAGTCCATATTGTATGAGAATGCTTAATTTCGTAAAATTACGTAGTTACAAATTGAAAAAATATAATTCGTAATGATAAAAAGTTTTATAGGCCTAAAATGTTATAATTTGACCGACATTTAGTTTAATATGACCAAAAAGAGACGGTTCAAAATAGTTTTAAACTAATTGGCATAAAAAATATTTATTGTGACGTAAAAATGCCTTTTGAATTGTCCCTTTTCAAGTTAGTAGGTTTTATTTAGACGTTATAAGAGTTTTTATTTCATAGTTAGTATCAAGACTCGATTCTAGCAAAGAATTCGTTTCACAATAGATCAATTTTATAAATAGTAGTTTAAAATTATTAATTTAATGGGTGTGAAGTTGCCTTATTTATATCACCGTAAGAATGTAAAAACCGTTAGATTACAATGTAACTCGCGACTCGCGAGTTTGTAAACTGTCCAAATATTGTGAACAGAACATACTGCTTACAATTTTTACTTTTTTTCTAACTTAACCCGATCCCGTGAAACAATTCATTAAAACCACCCATGTCCCAAAATTTTGTGATCCCGAAACTGCCAGTGTTGCCAGGTGATCGAGATAAAAATAGTCAAATGTCATTAATTTGACTTATCTGCACACATTCCTTAGGCCAGTAGAATTAAACACAAAAATGAATGGGCAACCAATGAAACCATTAAAGCAATAAAATGTTTTGTAGGAATTATTTCCGATTTAAAATCTAATTCTACTGGCCTACCTGTAAAAACAATTTACCGGTAGTCATTATTTCCATTTTTTTCATTTTGGACCAAATCTCCCAAAGTATGGCAGCACTGGAAATTTTTGTACTTCCAAACAATACTCCTTGAAAAACTACATAATCGCGCCATACAACCCGACTTTCCCAAATGTTGCCAACTACTCGAAAAATGCATTTGAAAAATCGAAAAACTTACAATTTATAACACATTTCCAGTGTTGGTGACATAAATCCGTCTCAAAAAAGTCGATCCCTTGACCTACTTATGTTTTTAAATAGTAAAAAATAAATTAGTACCTACCTACATGATAGTTCATGCATTTCCAAACATAGTTTAGTAATAATCAATGAGGGCTATCGTTTTAGCGCTCACCAGTTAGCGCCACTGTAGAGTAAGGTCCTGTCACTTGCTAGTAGCGAAGACAGTGGCACCAACTGGTGAGCGCTAAAGTGGTAGGAGGACTATCGCATTTGCACTCATCAAGATGGCGCCACTGTAGGGTAAGGTCCTGTCAATCGCCAGGGGTGCCAACTGTTAAGTATAAAAACGATAGCCCTCATTGTAATAATAGCTCAATATTATATTTAGGGGCAGCTATAGCAAAAGGGCTTCCAATTTCTCCCTATCCAATATTTTTTACATTTATGTTAAGTTGTAGAAATAAAAAAATATGTAATTTTATTTATCGGCAAAAATTTAATTTTCGCAGTTGTTTTGTTAAAATTCTAATCTATAAAATGTCCTGTCGATGGATTTAATTTTATAAAATTGTTACGTTATCTTTGACATTAAAAAGTTTATTTTATAAAAAATAGTATATTCGGTGCTACATAATTTAAATTCATTAGTTGTTTAGACACACCCAGTGACTTTGTATTATTATTGATTTTGTGTTTATAATGACGAAATATCCAAAGTAGACTAAATGACATTCGTTTTAATTCGATTCGATAAAGTTTTCTACCGATTCGAGGACGCGTGAAGCGACTTCAATATGGGATATAGATGTTACATTGTTTGTATACAGTTTTCACATAGAAATTAAATGAATGTATGTATAATACATATTTGTATTGTAATTTGTATATTAGATTGACCACATAAATACCTATAATACCGAACAAAGAAATGGTTTAAAATTCGTTAAAGAATTTTAATACGTTATTATAGTTTTAGTGTAATTAACTATGTAGATAGAATGAGCATCAAAATAAAATTATGTATTTCTTTATTTACGACTTTTATTTTATCTTTGGGGAATACCGGCAAGTGCAGCGAAGGACGTCCACTCACAAGGTGTACAGACGACCTCATAAAGGTAGCAGGCAGGCGCTGGATGCAGGCCGCTGCCAACCGGCCAATCTAAAAATCATTGAGGGAGGCCTATGTCAGCAGTGGACATCCTGTGGCTGAAATGATGATGATGAAATTAAGAAAGAAAGAAGAACATTTATTATAAACTAGCTGACCCGGCGAACTTCGTACCGCCTTAGCGTAGAGATTTTCTTTATATTTTTTTCCGTAAAAACCTTGTACAGAGTATTAGAAAACTACAAAAAAAAAATCAGCCAAATCGGTCAAGCCGTTTTCATGTTATGTCGTGACAACGGAAAACGGGTTTCATTTTTATATATATAGATTATACTAATTGAATTGAAACTTTTATTTCGTCTTTTTTTGTGACTAGTACTAGCGGCCGCCCGTGACTTTGTACACATGGGTCCCGTTTTACCCCCTTATGGGTGGTTTCGTAAAATCCGTTCTTAGTGAGCATCTACGTTCTAAAAGGAACCCCCATGTAAAATTTGAGACTCCTAGCACTTGTAGTTCCTGAGATTTCGTGATGAGTGAGTGAGTTAGTCAGTCAATCAGTGACCTTTCGCTTATATAAATATAGATTTAAGTAAAGCAACATCAAACCACTGGAACGTCATTGCTCGCTGTTACGTATTGCCTAGTGAGTACATTACTTACGTCATAGTATAACACGTGAGTGTATAGTACTCGTAATAATCCTTATCTTGGAGCATTCGATTACATTAACTAAGATTTGATTAATTAATTTTCAAGATTCTGCAATGAAATTCTGAAACCTTAAAAAATAAGCAATTCCAAACCTTTTAATAAAAAGTCGTGACATTTTTTAAACCACAACGGATAAGTCGATGGAAAGTGACGATGAAACTGAAGGTTGAAGAGAGTTTCTCCAGCAATCCTCAAAAACAAAGAAATGTAGGTCTAGAGTCTAGACTACTAGTAAGCTGTCCTAAAATGTATCAATCAGTTCTTACAACTCACGAAGGAGAGTGAGCTTTACTTTTATGTGTGTACGTGTACATGCACATAACGATAGTGTAATGTCTATCAAAACTTTTGAAAAACGAGCAGTAGCGAGCCACCACACGTGTAAAGCTCACTCGCCTAAATAAGTAGCCCTACAAATATTAATTCAAAAATAATTTTATTTTTATTACCTACGGAACCATTTCAAGTAAGTAACCATTAACTGAAGTTATGACCTTTTGAGCTTTTGATTTGATGCATCGACGACATGGCTTACGTTCGGATTGTGTTTTCAATTTTAATTTCCGGTAAGAAAAACTTAAAATATTATAAAAGAATTATGTATTTTCCTAGTGCTAAAACATCCTGTAATAATTCATGATTTTTCTATTTTTTATTTATGAAATCATCTCGTTTTCATCTTTTAAGTTACTTTTACGAGATATTTAATTAAATCCTTTTCTAATAAGCATGTGGTCTTTTTAGCACTGGTAACCCAGTCTCAACAAGGCGTGTTGCCACATGCAAAAGCACATCGCGGGCACAGCATCGTACGTGTAAACGAACAACCGCTCCAAATGCATAACCACGAACACGATGTAAATCAAATGGACGAAAACATGATGCTTCGAAAAACCTACCAAATACTGCTGAAAAACAACCGCCAGAACAAAATACCAGTGTTGCCATACTCAAAATACGACGACGACGGTCGGATTTATCTAAGCCAACCAAAAAACGATGATGATAGAAAAATAAATAAGTTGATGAATAAAATCGTAACGTACAATACTGAGGATGCAAGAAATGACGTTTTGAGGACGCGACTCAATGATCTATTTTCTTCTGAAGAAATTGACATGCTTATGAATATTGTAGAAAGCATAGGTGGGAAAAATAGGCCGCCTAAATCAAACCACAGATTAAAGAATATGTATAAAGAATCAGATGAGGAAGAAGATAATACACCGAATGTTGTTTTTCGTTTCTCAGATTTAGTTATGTAGTCTTTATGAAAGTAAAATTATATTTGTATTTGAGTTTCTTCTTCTAACGTGGTGAAAACTGTGGTCCTTCGTTCTATTATGAGAAATTAAGTTATATTTACTTATCATCACAAAATATCAGATACTGCAACTGCTAAGAGTCTCAAATTTTGCATGGGAGTTCCTTTTAGAACGCAGGTGCTCAGTAAGACGGGATGTTGCAAAATTCAACCCCTAAGAGGGTAAAACGGGATCCACTTAACACTAATTCTTTCCTGCTTGTATGTCTTTCTTTCAAATAAAAACTATTCTATTCTAATCTAATCAAATTAATTATTTTTGGACCATAAGACAAGCGAATAAGGTTTAAATTCGATGGGAACTATTTTCCCATTGCCTTATAAAAGGTTAAGGCGTGCCGCTTTTATGCCTCAGGCACTGACTGAGTTAGACCTATAGAATGTTGAAGTAGAGCAGCGGTTCCCAAACTTATTTTGTCTACTGCCCACTTTGAGAATAAATTCTTTTGAGCGCCCCCATTAACTTTTCAAGAGTCAAATGCTCAGTCGGTGTCTAAGAGACCTCCTAAGTAGATGAAATTACAAATGGCCTACCAAGCCTCTACACAATGCCCCGATTTTTTTCCGGGGTCTCTTACCGCCCCCCTTTAAGCCTGCAGCGCCCACAAGGGGGCGTTATCGCCCACTTTGGGAAAGACTGAAGTAGAGGGTTACAAAATAAAAGAAAACACACAACTATAATAGATTACTTTTATTTCTAATGATATAAAATATTTATAATATCAGCCCACTTATATCCGCTACATTCTCCATACAAACAAGCGATGGCCCAAACGAAACAACGTACACGTTAAATATGTCCAGAGTATACAATATAACATTTCTACAACACGAGCTAACTGCGCACCCCGCTGGAATGCGACTCTCCCTCGCCAGACCAGAGCGTGATGTGACGTCACGGCCGCCCGGTGCGCAGTTAATGAGGGTTTTCGAGTATGAAAGATCCGCTAGATGGCGGGACGTGGATGTGGGGTCTGACTGCTGCGTGATTGGTGGATTTTGACATATCTGTCAATGTCATGTCAAAAATAACCAATTTGGACTGCAGCAGCATTTAGACTTCGCGTCTACGTATTGCCATCTGGCGGATTTTCCATTCGCGAAAACTCATTCGACCGGGTTGTTTATACAAATCAAAATTAAATATACCTAGATTCTATTGTAATATAACATTTCTAAATTGGATTATTGTTCACAAAAAACGGTTTTTATTATCTGTAAAAATCAGTTTCTCCATAGACAATAATAGAGCGATGTAACGTCCCTGTTTACTTTCATCATAATTTTCATAATATAAATAAACAAATTTATTTTGTATCATACATAATAAAGTTAGGGTTTTGGAACTATTAACATGCAAAAGTAAATAAAACCCAGTTTATTACAAAATAATTTTAAAACGTGATTTAGAAACATTCTAGTTCTTTCTGATAGTTTTTAACCGACTTCATAAAAGGAGGAGGTTATATATTTCAAAATCGGAGATAAATAAAATTGTAAAACTTTTATATAAGTATGCTCATGGTAAATAAATAAATAAATAATCACTCATACATTTTTATCGCAAAATCGCTCTGAAAACGAATTTCAAAAGATGCTACAGTATTTATTTTGGTGTGCTCTTTCTCTCTAATTTTATAGACAACTGACTGCTGTACACACGGCCACAGTGTTAACTATCCATTTCTGTTTTTGCTCTCGCTCTCATAAATGGTGATTCTTTGCGATAGAACGAGACGCCATGACCGGCAATGGGCAGTTAACACTGTTGCCGATAGTATAGTCAGCGTCAAATAGTTTGCGACACCCAAAGAAAAAATCGGCAAGACTTGGAGCGAGATCAAACGCGAAGCTCAAGACCGAACGCGAAGGAGGACTGTTGTGGACGCCCTCTGCCCCATCTAAGGGACATACGACCTTAAGTCAAGTCAAAGTAGCCAAAAAGTTCGCAACACGTCTTTGTTACAATGAGGGTTTTCGCGAATGAAAAATCCGCTAGATGGCGGGACGTGGGTGGATGTGGGGTCTGACTGCTGCGTGATTGGTGGATTTTGACATATCTGTCAATGTCATATCAAAAATAACCAATCATGCAGCATTTGGACCTCGCGTCTACGTATTGCCATCTGGCGGATTTTTCATTCGCGAAAACCCTCATTGGAATAATTATTAATTAATTATTTTGCCTAATGGCTTCAATGGTGCGTAATTGAAGCACACTGGTTTTGCCAATGTCGAGTGTTTGGAGAGATACGGTGGACAGTGGAATTTGAAGATTGCTCGGTGTTAATTGAATTAATTCATTCTTCAATGAGTTTTTTACTACTTAAAACAATTATAGTTTTATTTTATATGTTGATATGTATTTAAAAATATATTTTATGACAGGAGAGGTTATAAGGGTTAATAAAGAATTAAAATTTAAAGGGCGGGGAATTTTATAGGAGAGGATATCTTAAAGGGAAAGAGGAAACTTTTGAAGATATGATCCAGAGTGCCTTCATCTAGGCCACACTCGCACAAAGAACTGTCTTTGATGTGCAGTTTATGAAGAAATACAGGGGTACAAGCGTGACCAAGACGTAACCGGCTAATAAATAAGATTGTAAAGCCTAGTCTGTGAGCACGTAGAATTTTGTCCAATGACCCCAAGCTACCCATCCTTATCGTTCGCGCGGAATTATGTTGCTGTCGCGCTCGCACACTCACTGCGGGCGCGCGTCGCACAGCCGCGACAGCAGTATAATTACGCGCGAGCGATAAGGATGGGTAGCTTGGGGTCATTGGACAAAATTCTACGTGCTCACGGACCAGGCTTTAGTCAACTTTTTTGCCGCTGGGTGTCACGAACTATTCAACACTGACTGTACCTTATAGACCTTATTCAGTTGAGAGAAGCGCTATTTTACAACAGAAATGTATGGCTTGATAAGACTGCAGCAAATATACAACCACCGTATAATGTTACACTAAAATTATATTCAACAAAAATACACCCAACCCAGTATAAAAAATTCAGCTCTATTTCGATTACAATGCCCTCTACATAGATTTAGATCGTTTCATCCACAAAGACGCGCCCCACCATTCTTCCGCTAATGTTTGAGTGTTATCGGCACACGCTAAATTATCCATGAGTGCACACGCACACTGCAATAATGACGCTCGGATTGCTCGAATCAAAATCGCCCGTCTTCGTGGATGGAACGATCTATAGTGCCATTTTACCGGTTACTGATAAAGTTCCTGATAGTTATCTGGCACTTTTTTTATCCACAACGAGGAAGCTCTTAGCCTGTATCTCACCTGATGGAAAGAAATAATCAGGCCGAAGGTAGAAGCGAGCTTCACCCGGAATCCTCAACCACAGAACTGGCTATCTTACCTCTAACTGCCGGAACACAACAATGCTGTTAACATTGTTGTTATGGCGACAGACTTAGGTAAGATGGTGGTAGCTAGCCAGGCACGATAACTGACCCCGATGGGTTATTAACGCGTTTATCTTTCAGATATCTCTATCTGAGACCTGTGTAACTGAAATTTGTAGTTTATCTGTCAGATAACTTATTAAACTACCAGATATTTTATCACCAACTGACAGTTAGCATTGGCAATGTAGAAAAATCGAAACAAAAAATACACGATCAGATTTTTTTCTAAAAAACAACGCGTTTGACGCACACAACAGTGTATGTAAAGAAAAATATATAATATACCTAAAACTAAAACATAGAAATACTACAAAAAAAGTTTGTGCAAACGGTAATAATAAAATACGTTCAGTACATTCTAAGTGTGGAAAAGAGACGGGGGTATATACATATTTTAACTAAAGTCCGGTCGCCGAGGAGATAGAATTTCGTCCAATGACTCAAGCTCGCACACTCACTGCGGCCGCCCGTCGCACAGTCGCGACAGCAATATAATTACACGCGAGCGACAAGGATGCGTAGGTTTGAGGTCATTGGACGAAATTCTATCTGCTCGGCGACCGGACTTAAGCCACCGTTCGCGACTTCGTACGCGTGGACCCTGTTTTAACCCCTTGTGGGTGGAGTTTCATAAAATCCGTTTTTAGCGGATGTCTACACACTATAAGGAACTTACCTGTCAAATTTCAAGTTTGTAGGTGTTTTATTTCCTGAGATTTCGTGATTAATCAGTGAGTGGTATTTCGCTTTTACAAGAAATACACCCCCGTCTCTTTTCAAACTATACAAAACATCAGTATAAATTAGGAATGATTCTACCACACTAAAATGCGAAATAATTTATACAATTACGTTTATTATGCGAGTTCAACGACAATTGAATCGCTGACGAGTAACGACTAACTGTGGAACAAAGTTGGAAAATTAATATAATAAAAAAATCTTCTTTAAAAACAAGCTTTTATTCTGAAATGCAGTTGTACTAAAACGAAAAGAAATATTGTATGCAAGGTTCAAATAATTTCGAAAACTTGTATCGCACATAGAATTTATTCCCCTTTTTTTCTGTTTGATAGTTAGTCGGTCTGTCGTCAACGGTATGACATCTGCTAAAGCCCAGTCTGTGAGCACGTAGAATTTTGTCCAATGACCCCAAGCTACCCATCCTTATCGCTCGCGCGTAATTATGTTGCTGTCGCGACTGTGCGACGACAAAATTCTACGTGCTCGGCGACCAGACTATAGAAACGTTTGTAAAAAATGCAACTGTGTCAACAGGACTATCACACTGTTTGATAGATAGCTTTATTGCATATTAAATAAGGTCCATTTTTGTAGTCTCATTAGATTTAAAGTTTAAACAATTTCTCAACAGATGGCGCTATGTTTAATAACAGCTTCAACAAAATTGCGTTCTAGGAATAGTAACTAAACTTCAACAATGTATTTTTCTATTAAAATAGCAATAATATTGTGACAGCGTCAATTTTAAATCAATAATTAAATTACTTATTAATTTGAATGTATTTTTAATACAAAACAAATAGTCCGTTTTTTATAAAACTAGTCAAAATTATTTTATTTTAGTCGAATCATTGAAAACTGTCATTGTTTTCATCAGAATAAGGTATAAAATATAGTGACAACTATATTGCCTTGCAAAAACGGCTTTGACTTACCCTTCTTAAAACTAAAGGGGCAACAAAACAATTTAAAAACATATCTCTCATTAATTATGTTTTTAATTCGATTTTTTTTTAACTGGTGGCAAATGCTTAAAATTTTATCTTTTTATTATGCCAGGGCCTCATCTGTCAAACGTCACTGTCACAATGACAGCTGTCAAACGAGCAGCCACAGATTATGTGCTCCGATCGGTATCATTCAACATTTCAACTATAACAATACCATACTATTTGCAAGCGAAGCGTCTTGTAGGCACAATTTAATTTGTATTTATTTAAATTTTCTATTAAAAATGTCAACAGATCCTTTGACACTTTAATCAGGGTTCGAAATTATCAAGATAATTACGCTTCATGACAATTATCGGATAATTATCAACAGTATAAGATCAATTTGTCATATTGTTTCATAAGAAATTATGATTGCGAATGTTGCTTTATGTTTTTGGTTGCTGATTGTTGTCAAGTTATCCATCGCTAGTCGCATAAAGCTTGGAAAATAGATAAATATTTTGACGCTAGATAACTAGTGATCATTGTGGAGCTAAATAGATAGGTTTTATAACTATCTATGTTGATTAACGCCCACCACTAGACGTAAGTTCGAAGACTTCGAATACAGTTCATTTTCACGAGCGCATTTTTTTTATATTATCAACCGATAATTATCCATCTGTTATTATCACGATAATTATCCTTTCGAACCCTGCACCTCACATTTATTTGTTCAATTCAAGTTTAAAAACGGCAAATCAACGATTGTCTAGTCACGCAACAGTCAGCCTTATGTCTACGGGCGTAGGGCCCAATTCACCTGTCCGCTTGACTCGGTTCCGTGGTAGGGGGCGTGGCGTGGCGTGACGCACTTTGCTGTTTCTGCTTCAAGTCTAAATGGAGGAGGCAGCCGACTGCGCCGAAGTAGCTGGAAATAAACATCGAAATTAGCACCTATTTGCTTTGAGTATAAGGTCGCTTTTTGACTGCACTAAATAAGTGTTTAGATTAGGTTTAGAGATCTAAATGGAGTCAGCTTAGTGCGCCGAAGTAGCTGGAAATAAATATCGAAATTAGCACGTATTTGCTTTGAGTATACGGTCGCTTTTTGAGTGCACTAAATGAGACTGTTTTGATTAGGTTTAGAGATCAAAATGGCGTCAGCAGCCCACTGTGCTGAAGTAGCTGGAAATAAACATTGAAATTAGAACGTAACCGACTAGAGTATACGGTCGCTTTTTGAAGACAGGATTACTGTTCAGGAAAGAGCAGCAGGCAGCAAATTCAAATTTCCATATAAAAATCTACTGTTTTTAAAAATAATGATTACCAACATGATATGGTAAAGAACTATGACTATCGTTTGGAAGTGAACAGGCGACATGACTGACTATAACATCATCATCATCATTATATGCCTATACTAGTAGATTGCTATAAGCTTATAATGATATTGAAGGTGAAGATAGATTAGCCTCTTTTTAAAGGTTTACAGTCTTTAAAATATACCTAGTTATAAATATTTCTGCAAACTAGGCAGTTAAACATCCCAACTTCTGTACTCACCCTTCGTGTTCCAAGAAGAGTGCCTTCAATGCGCCTCGCGACCAGTACGACATGGCGTAGGATAGAAGCTTCATTGACAACGGATTCACTCGCAGAAAGTTCCCACAGAACACCACCTGCAGAATTAAATACATAGTTTTATTATCACTCAAAATAAAAAAAATGAATATTTATTAGACATGGGGCGGGTAGTGGTTTTGCCGGGTACCCTGCACAATTTTTGCCGGGTACCCGGTAGCGCTTACAGGTCGTGTGACGTGCGTCTCGCTTGCCCGCTCGGGCGCAACTAAAAGGAAAAAAAACGAAGCCGCTTAAATGCTTAAACTCACGCCCGTATTCACAAACGATGCTTGCTTAAGTCAGCAAATCGAACGCACAGCGTTGAATAGAGCTCTGTGATTGGTTCGTGTGTCACCTTGTACGTCCACGCGTACTCGTGAGACCTCATAGTAATGTTTGTAAATACGGGCGTCAGTCACCTTTGATTACCTCTCTAGCAGGTCCATTTAATATCCGATAGAGTAACATATACCTTATTCCTTCGACATAAGGTACAAAATCTCTTACCCTCTCATATGAAACAGATTTTAGCAATGGCGCCGAAGATTTTGCTAAACTATTATCAACCTTACTCCCCAGACATACAGCACTTACCCTCTCAATATTCTCGTTAGAAGCGCACAGCCTGGCAATGGAGCCGATGTTGTTGGTGATGGTGACGAGAGTGGCCCTAGCGAGGTCCTCCCGAGACACTTTGGCGCGGCGATCAGCCGACGCCATCTGGCCGAAGCTGGGGACATTAAATACAAATTAATAATAATTAATTAGGCCTATAGTCTGGTCGCGCCGAGCACGTAGAATTTTGTCCAATGACCCCAAGCTACCTATCCTTATCGCTCGCGCGTAATTATATTGCTGTCGCGACTGTGCGACGGGCGCCCGCAGTGAGTGTGCGAGCGCGACAGCAACATAATTACGCGCAAGCGATAAGGATGAGTAGCTTGGGGTCATTGGACAAAATTCTACGTGCTCGGAGACCGGGGTTTAGAGATCTTGCGTTCTCAGAGGGGGTAAATATTACCACCCGTTTTAGATGTGAGGTAAAGCGAGGTTTAGGTTAGCGATAACATTTGCAGAAATTGACTTGTCATAGCTATTTACGCAGTGGTAAACAGCTTGCGGAATTCAACTTCTGGAAGTTTTATTGCTAGTCTAAACTTCACTTAATATTAGCATGAACAGGAACACCCTCATCACATTCAAATACAAATATCGAATACACTGGCTACCACCCCTCTTGGTAAAAACGAATGTGTGCAAGCGAGACAGAAAGCGCTTGTCAGTAAGACTACGCAAGCCCTCAGCGCGGCGACCGTACTTCTGTTGATCGCTTCAACTCTCGCTTCGTGACCTATACCGGGTAATAATGAAGAAATGTCATTACTACTGACAGTGTTGTGGTTGGAATGGAGTGATGACGGCTGTAGTGTGGCAAGGCTAGAGAAGATGGAATGACACGGCACTATCTGACTGAATGACCTCTCTTTCCCACCGCTGCAACTCCTGTGTAGCCAGGATCTACAGCATGACTGCCAAAAACCCAGCCAGTGAAGGTCAAGTTTGTGGTCAACCCAACCAAGGAATGACAGTAATTGATGCCATTGCTACTGATGGTGTTTGGAGGACTAGAGTTGAATCATCTCGATCGGGGGGTCCATGGTCCGGAACTTCGGATGACGATATGACGGGTGAATGTCAGAAGTGTCAGAACGCAATGTCAAATTACCTGCATACAATCTGGCTTTCACGACTTCCACTTGTCATTAAAAAGAATCCGGAAAGGACATTGTCAGAAATCGCCTAAAAACCGCCCAAAAACATTAACCCATCATAATTATTTTCTAATTTTTTTAATACATTAAGCACCCTTTCATTCTAATGGACACTTAAGCATTGAAAAGTTAAATAAATAAGTCTTTTAACGTTTATTCTATAATACTATTACAACTTCCGGACGTTTTGGTGCGTGGCATGGTCTAAAACCTATCAAGTTCCATAATTTTTGCCGATAAAATCTGTACGAGGCATTACCGTACTTTATTGCTGGGAGTCCATGTATAGTGATGTTCCTGCGGCCATCATAGACAATAAAATATCGATTTTGAAAATAAAATAAATCGATCAAACTGCTTTGAAGACTAGATTTGCGTTAAAAGCTAAAAAGATATTGACACTATTACAAGAAGCTATTTAAAGTGTCCAACTGGTCGAAGGTCGTAAATAAAATAAAAATAATTAGGACCATAAACTGATATTCATGGTATCATAACTGTAAAAGTGTCAGAATCCGATGTTGAATCCAATGCTAGTTGAAGTGAGAGAAACATATATCAACCTAGTATAGTTGCCAGTCTCTCATAATCTATGCCAATGAGGGTTTTCGCGATTGAAAAATCCGCCAGATGGCAATACGTAGACGTGAGGTCCAAATGCGGCATGATTGGTTATTTTTGACATGACATTGACAGATATGTCAAAATCCACCAATCATGCAGCATTTGGACCTCGCGTCTACGTATTGCCATCTCGCGGATTTTCCAATCGCGAAAACCCTCATTCATAGCACATGTATAATAATAGACCAAATGAACTTTTATAGATTGTGAAAGAGAAGATAAAGATTTTATTATTTTATTAAAATCTTGCCCCGAGGTAGTTTTTCAGTAGAAACCAGGATTGGATAATCGCTACAGGCAAGTATCAGAACGTTTTATAAATATTTTTAATCGGTTATATCCTTATGAATCGTTTTAATAAATTGTCATTTTACTTTTTCAATTAAAACTTTTTCAATCCCTAGTCTTGTCAAACTGTCATAATGTCAACAAATTATAAATGTCACGTCAGTTGACTCAATTTCAGTCTTCTGTGCGTTTTTATTTCAATGAAATAGTGCTAAAGGGTTAGTACTAAAAAAAAGTAACTAAGTAAAAGTGAAAGCCTTTTTTCAGAAAGAAAACCAATGTGGTGCCCTTATTATAGATGACCCACGCTGAACTGTCCCACCAAACTCAATGACAGGGGGGCGCTACCATCGTTCAACTATATGGTTTCCAACATGGCAAAAATCTGAACCAGCGATCCGGTATTGACGATGGCGCCCCACTGTCAATGTCATCGACAGGACAGTCCAGTATTTTGGAACTATATTCATACTGTTTGAAAGTTACAAGTCAGTGATGCAGAGTTGCCGCCCATTATAACTCCTTGGTGATACCATACCAAAGAAGAAGTTTTCCTAAACACTTGTGTTATTTTTATATGTGATCAAATAAAAAGGATTAATTCTACTGCTCAAATGGAATAACTTATCCCAAGAGACCGAATATAAAAAAAAACCTCTCCATAGAAATTATCACCATCACGAGGATGTGAATTTTTTTGAGAATTTGATATTGGTCCTGTAAGAAAAGTAGTTATATTTCAGTAGTAGAATCAACCCTTCTTGTTTCATCAGCAAGAGTAACTATAAAAACGCCCTGTAGGTAGGTATTATTAAGCTGAAGAGTTTGTTTAGTGTCAAAGACTGTCACACAGTGTAACTTAAATTGGCATATTATGATAATGAACATAAAAACTTAAATAAATATTTATGTTAATATTTTTTCTATTTATTTATTTTCCCAAAGCTTCACAGTGACAGCTGAAACAGCAATACTGTTGTAAAACTAAACTTAGAACAAATATTTTACAAATTAAAATAAAACCGCATGTTGCTTTACTTTCTCGTATAGGTAATAAATGTAATTAATGGCTAGATTATTAATGTTACTTTGTTACCCTCAATAGTGAGGAGATCTTACAAAATGGTAACCCTGATTTTCATTGTCATTCAAGTGCTCTTTCTTCGCATAGGCTTCTGTGATTTGGCCAAGGGCCACACACATTGCGATAACATTATGCGACATTGATTTGACAGCAGCGGAGTGAAGTCTTGCGACTATGCAAAATTATACCCTGTAATCGTAGCGCATATAGACATAGACGGGGCGGGGCACATAGCTCGTAGAGCTGATGGCCGCTGGGGCAGGAAAGTTCTTGAGTGGCAACCACGAGCCGAAAGACGTAGCGTGGGCAGGCCTCCCACTAGGTGGACCGACGATCTGGTGAAGGTCGCGGGAGGTGCCTGTATGCGAGCGGTGCAGGATCGGTCTTCGTGGAAATCCTTGGGGGAGGCCTTTGTCCAGCAGTGGACGTCTTTTCGGCTGAAACGAACGAACGAACGATACGTATTACCAGTATTTACCAGACATTACTATTTATTGTATACTCGCCGGATTATACGTAGGAGCACGCGCGTTACAGCTTCGGCCTTGCATTATTATAAGATCTTGTTCCGCCATTTTTCGAACTTCCTCCGTGAGGATATCCCCGCCGAATTCTATGATAAACCTATCAAAAGTCATATTCTGCAATGTCAAAATTAATTTGCCGAAATTCGCCGAGCCAGCTATGTCAAATAATATTATTAGGTGTCAAACAGGATACGTTCAGAAATTAATATTACGATTTTAAAGATAAGACAAGACAACTTTTTATCGACGAAGTTGCTGGGACAGCTAGAAACTATTTTTTTTCCGGCACTTTAAGAAAATAATAAATGAATGAAAACGCAGCGTGGGACGTCCACCCACAAGGTGGACCGACGACCTGATAAAGGTAGCGGGAAGGCGCTGGATGCAGGCCGCTACCAACCGTGCGATGTGGAAGTCATTGGGGGAGGCCTATGTTTAGCAGTGGACGTCCTGTGGCTGAAATGATGATGATGATGATGAAATGAATGAAAATGACAAATCTTCGAACGTGTATAATACCGTGCCAAAGTAATCATATAATTTTGGCACCTTAATAACTATTGCCGTTTTTGTTGTAAAGATCATGCAGCGCTACTTGCGGATATTATTGGAAAGAAAACTATGTAGGCTCTAGATCTGAAGCCGCTTTAACGAACACGAAGTGCTCATACAATGCGGCGTATTTTCTTCCAGTCTTTAGTCAGGACTTTAGTCGAATTAAAACCCCGGTTGAACGTGATATAGCCGCACTAGAATACGGTGCTTTTTTGCATAATCGCAAGACTTCGTTCCGGTGTCGACCGAATGTTATCACGAT